>NC_140989.1:289505234-290705234 GCF_052327205.1 Somniosus microcephalus
TGATGAAAGAGAATCTGGCCAAACTAGAACTTGATCTCAACGAATACAGAGAAACACTGGCCAAGAATTTGAAGGAGGAATTCAAACAGCTAAAAACGGAACACGAGTCCACCATCCACAAGCTGAGAAAGACCATAGAGGAGCAAAGAAATGAGATCAAAGAACTCCGTACTCAACTAAACAAAATGAAGGAGACCGTAGAAAGGCTCAGCAGGCAACACAAACCTCTTAAGGTCCAAAAACCTGAGGACACAAAAACAACACACACAAGGACACAGAACCCACCGGATGCCACCCCACACGAAGACACACCGAAAGCCACAAACCCCGCTCCAACCAGCCCTCAGTCGAGTCATGCCCAGACTACTGCTACCCAGTCCTCACACACAGGAACACAAAAACCGACAGATACCCCCCCAAACGAGGACACACCGAAAGCCCCAAACCCCGCTCCTGCCACACAACATATCCCAGAAACCCAGCCAACAACCAGCCACCAGGCGAGTCCTACCCAGACTACTGTTACCCAGTCTGAAAAACCAGCCCCTCAGGCGGTCCTGCTGACCGACTCCAACGGAAAGTTTCTGGACCCCCAGAGGCTGTTCCCAGACCATCAAGTCCTGAAAAAATGGTGCAGCAACACAGGCCAAGCAATGAAGATCCTGAACAAAGAATCCCTTGGAAGCCCCAAATGGATTGTGATCCACACAGGCACGAACGACCTACGCACCCTACAGGAAGGCACGGCTTGGGCGGTGAGCAGGATGGCAGAAAAGGCCAGCAGGGAATTCCCCGAGGCGCGGATCGTGATCTCCACACTACTGCCCAGAAAGGACACCCCAGCCTATATAATCCACAACACCAACAGGGAGATCGACACGAGATGTTCTGTCCTCCCCAACGTCTCCCTGGCCCATCATCCAAACATCAACACAAGGGACCTCTATGACGAAATACATCTACTCAAACAGCGGATGTGGGTCTTCGCAAGAAACCTCATAAACACTGCCAAAAGACGCAGCCCTCCCACCCCCCCTACCGTTGGGAGCCCAAACAGGACCACCAATGTCCCCCACCCCCCTTTACAAAACCGACAACAGAACCGTGCTTTTATACCTGACCCAAGACCCCCCTCTAGACCACAGACTGTAGACCAAGAACTGAGAAAGATCATGACGATGCTGAACAGCCTGATAGAAAGCCGGAGAAATTATTAATATTGTTATCTATCATTATCATTATTGTTATTTTACCAGTATTATTAATATTGTTATCTATCATTATCATTATTGTTATTTTACCAGTATTATTACTATTATTAGATAGATATATGTGCATGCCTCATGAAATTTATACTAAATCATCACTTAGCATTATAGAAAGTAGTGTTTCCACACTCATCCCACAAAATAGGTCCATTTTATTTCGTTTTATTGAACTATATAAATGCGTTCTTTCCACATAAGCTGCTGGAATATCCAGGGCCTCCGCTCCTCAACTTTTGGGATGAAGAGTACAGACCCTGAATTCCTAAAAGCTATAAAAGACATTGATATAATTGTGTTAACAGAAACATGGTGCCAAAAGGACATGCCGACCCACTGTCCTCCAATGTACCATGAAATCATTGTGCCCTCAGTAAAGAACACTAAAACACGCAAGGGCAGAACCTCCGGGGGAATATTGGTGTGGTTTAAGGGAGAACTGGACAAACACATCTCACCGGTAAAACAGGGGAAATCACACGTATGGCTAAAACTAGATAAAAATATAGGAATAGCAAAAAAAGATGTTTACTTATGTGCGATCTACATACCTCCAATAGATTCGCCATATTTCGAAGAGGAGTTATTTGATACTCTCCACATGGAAATCAGCCATTTCCAGGCCCAAGGAAAGGTGATAATATGTGGGGACCTAAATGCAAGGACCGGTTGTGAACCTGACTTCATAGACCCACAGGGAAACAACCATGTGTTTGGCCAGACCCCTTTAGATGTCACACCAGCCATCGCAAATCGGAACAACCTTGATCGTGAAATAAATAAAAGCGGTAGGGAGGTAGTGCAACTCTGCTGAGCCTTAGGCCTGTACATAGTTAATGGTAGGTTCAGAGGGGACTCCCTAGGGAGACTCACATACTCCTCAACTCTTGGGTCTAGTGTGGTGGACTATACAATCACTGACCTGGACCCCTGCGATATCAACGCATTCACTGTCAGGCAGCAATCCCCCCTCTCAGACCATAACCAAATAAATGTGTACCTTAAACTTTCTGCCCAAACTACAGACACAAAAAAGGAACACAGTAAGCTACATAAAATAAACCAGACATACAGATGGGCCCCAGACAGTGGAGATAAATTCATCACAGCACTAAATTCACCTGATCTCACAAGTAAAATTTCAAAATTTAAAGAAAATCTATATGAGATCACCAGAGATGGTGTAAACACGGCCATAGAGGATATAAACATGATCTTCCATGAGGCAGCTGTAAAAGCCGACCTCGTGAAACAGAAGAGGAAGCATCAAAAAAGACAAAATAAAAATATGAAATGGTTTGACCACGAATGCAAAAATGCCAGAAAAGACCTGAGAAAAATATCAAACCAAAAGCATCGGCAACCAAACAATCCGGACCTACGTACTAGATACAATGAAACCCTCAAAAGATATAAACACACCATTAGGAACAAAACACAAAACTATACCCACAAAATACTCGAAGAAATTGAAAACTCCACCAATCCAAAACAATTCTGGGAAATGTGGAATAACCTGAGTACAACACAATTGCAAGCATTACCAATCCAAGATGGCGACATCTGGAGAACACATTTTGAAAACCTCTACAAAGACATCCCAAAAAACAAAACAAACCCAAGTCAACATCAGGTCACAGAAAAACTCCACACATTAGAAGCAACAATTAAAGACAACCAAAACCCTCTAGACTCCCCAATCACATGGAAAGAACTGGCCACAAAAACAAAATCTCTCCACCTAAAGAAAGCCTGTGGCCCAGACAACATCAAAAATGAAATGCTAAAGTTCAGTAATATGGAGATGCAGGGTGCGATACTCAAACTATTCAACATCATATTACGCTCAGGCTGTTTTCCCGATATCTGGTGCCAAGGACTAATCTCCCCCATATATAAAAGTGGAAACAAATCAGACCCAAATAACTACCGCGGCATCTGTGTCAACAGTTGTCTAGGGAAGTTATTCTGCAGTATTCTAAATAGTAGATTACTTGATTTTCTTAACAAACATAATATCCTCAGAAAAAACCAAATAGGCTTTCTTCCAAAACACCGCACCGCCGACCATATCTATACCCTTCACACCCTCATCGAAAAACATAAACACCAAACAAAAAATGGGAAAATATTCGCCTGTTTCATCGACTTCAAGAAAGCCTTTGACTCTATATGGCACGAAGGGCTCTATTATAAACTTCTTCAGTGTGGAATAGGGGGCAAAGTCTATGACCTTATTAAATCAATGTATCTGAAAAACAAATGCGGGGTCAAAATTGGAGACAAACGCACCGATTTCTTCACCCAGAGAAGAGGCGTCCGGCAGGGCTGCAATTTGAGCCCGACCCTGTTCAACATATACATAAATGAATTAGCAGACATGCTGGAGCAAAGCGAGTCACCAGGTCTCCGTCTCCTAGATGGAGAAGTGAAGTCCCTGTTCTATGCGGACGACCTGGTTCTGCTGTCTCCCACAGAACAGGGATTACAGCAACAACTAGACCTACTCGACAAATACTGCCAAAATTGGGCTCTAACAGTAAATCTAAAGAAAACCAACATCATTTTTCAGAAAAGACCCAGATGTCAGGAAAACAAATACCAGTTTACCCTCAGTGATACCACTATAGGACACACTATGAGCTACACCTACCTTGGTCTAACTATTACAGCATCAGGGAGCTTCAGCATAGCAGTGAATGCACTAAAAGAAAAAGCCCGAAGAGCCCTATATGCAATAAAAAGAAAATTCTACAACATCCAAATCCCAATCAAAATCTGGCTCAAAATTTTTGACAGCATAATCCTGCCCATTGCACTGTACGGTAGTGAAGTATGGGGCCCGCTAAATCACCAAAGCTACACTAAATGGGAAAAACACACAATAGAAGCCCTACATGCAGAATTCTGCCGAAGCATCCTTCGCACCCAAAGAAAAACGCCAACAAATGCATGCAGAGCCGAACTAGGCAGATACCCACTGATAATAAACATCCAAAAACGAGCACTAAACTTCCTAAATCACCTCAAATCTAGCTCCCCAGACACCCTTCATTTCAAAGCCTTTCAGACCCAAGAGCTAAACCCAGAAAAAAGTCCCCTGAGTCAGCTGCTACTGAAACTAAGTACTCAGCCGGACCCTGACCAGCCCCAGACCAACACAGCCGTCCAAACACCAATCCGAGTGAACCAAATCATTAAAAAATGCAAAGAAACCTACCTGGAACATTGGAACAAAATAACCGAAAGCCAAAGCAGATTAGAATGTTACCGGGCCCTAAAAAGAGAATATAAACTGGCAGACTACCTCACGACCATCAGAGACACAAAACAGAGACAGACCCTCACCAGGTACAGACTAAGCGACCACCAACTGGAAATTGAAAAAGGCAGATACAAGAAATCCTGGCAGCCTAGAGAGAATAGAATATGCGATCAATGTCTGGCTGGCGAGGTTGAAACAGAAATGCATTTCCTCCTAAAATGCGAAAAATTCAACACATCAAGAAACATATTATTCAACAAGCTAAGCCAAACCACCCCAGATTTCAAGGAATTGGATGATCTGTCAAAATTGAGATTAGTCCTAGGAGAAGGAGACAGACCATACCTTGGGGCTAAATATGTAACAACATGTCACAACCTGAGGACTGTTTAAAAGTAAGACTGTTTAAAATTAATATTGAACGTACCAAATGAAGTAGAAAGACTGTTTAAAATTAATATTGTTTAAAAGTAATATTGTATATACCCAACAAATGTCAAATCGATTGACACCTACAGAATGTTGGAAAACTGTACCTTTTTGCAATGTAAGCTTTGGCAATATGGTTCTCTGTAAACTTTCATGCCAATAAAGCATTTGAACTGAACTGAACTGAACTGAGAAGGAGAGAGAGAGAGAGAGAGGGAAGGAGAGAGAGAGGGAAGGAGAGAGAGAGAGAGGGAAGGAGAGAGAGAGAAGGAGAGAGAGAGGGAAGGAGAGAGAGAGAGAGGGAGAGAGGGAAGGAGAGAGAGAGGGAAGGAGAGAGAGAGAGAGGGAAGGAGAGAGAGAGAGAGGGAAGGAGAGAGAGAGAGAGAGGGAAGGAGAGAGAGGGAAGGAGAGAGAGAGAGAGGGAAGGAGAGAGAGAGAAGGAGAGAGAGAGGGAAGGAGAGAGGGAAGGAGAGAGAGGGAGAGAGGGAAGGAGAGAGAGAGGGAAGGAGAGAGAGAGAGAGGGAAGGAGAGAGAGAGGGAAGGAGAGAGAGAGGGAAGGAGAGAGAGAGAGGGAAGGAGAGAGAGAGGGAAGGAGAGAGAGAGAGGGAAGGAGAGAGAGAGAGAGAGAGAGAGGGGGAAGGAGAGAGAGAGAGAGAGGGAAGGAGAGAGAGAGAGGGAAGGAGAGAGAGAGAGAGGGAAGGAGAGAGAGAGAGAGGGAAGGAGAGAGAGAGAGAGAGGGAAGGAGAGAGAGAGAGAGGGAAGGAGAGAGAGAGAGAGGGAAGGAGAGAGAGAGAGAGGGAAGGAGAGAGAGAGAGAGAGGGAAGGAGAGAGAGAGAGAGGGAAGGAGAGAGAGAGAGAGGGAAGGAGAGAGAGAGAGAGAGGGAAGGAGAGAGAGAGAGAGGAAGGAGAGAGAGAGAGAGGGAAGGAGAGAGAGAGAGAGGGAAGGAGAGAGAGAGAGAGGGAAGGAGAGAGAGAGAGAGGGAAGGAGAGAGAGAGAGGGAAGGAGAGAGAGAGGGAAGGAGAGAGAGAGAGAGGGAAGGAGAGAGAGAGAGAGGGAAGGAGAGAGAGAGAGGGAAGGAGAGAGGGAAGGAGAGAGAGAGAGGGAAGGAGAGAGGGAAGGAGAGAGGGAGGGAGAGAGGGAGAGAGGGAAGGAGAGAGGGAGAGAGGGAAGGAGAGAGGGAAGGAGAGAGAGAGAGAGGGAAGGAGAGAGAGAGAGAGAGAGAGGGAAGGAGAGAGAGAGGGAAGGAGAGAGAGAGAGAGAGAGATTGGGAGTGAGAGAGAGAGAGAGAGAGATTGGGAGTGAGAGAGAGAGATTGGGAGTGTGAGAGAGAGAGAGATTGGGAGTGTGAGAGAGAGAGAGATTGGGAGTGTGACAGAGAGATTGGGAGTGAGAGAGAGAGAGATTGGGAGGGGAGGGGGGAGGGAAGGGGGAGAGTCCCTGAGCCCCGCCCCCCACTCACCCGAGCCCCGCCCCCCCGAGGGTGGCCCCCCCCGATCTGTAGTCCGGGCCCGCGATGTCCCGCCCCGCGATCTCCCGATGTCCCGAGCCGCGCCCCCCGCCCTCCCGAGCAGCGGCGTCCCACTCTCCGGAGCCCCGCCCCTCCAGATCGCCGATTGCGGCTGAGAGCCCTGCACTCCGAGCCCCGGCCGAGCCGGCTTGAAGTTTGCCGGTTGCCGGGGTAACCCTTCCCGCTCACGAAGGCCGAGATCCCGCCCCCCCCCCCGATGTCCCGAGCCCCGCCCCCCGCCCTCCCGAGCAGCAGCGTCCCACTCTCCGGAGCCCCGCCCTCCAGATCGCCGATTGCGGCTGAGAGACCCGCCCCCTGCCCGAGCCGAGCGCGGGACAGAGAGACTGCCGCGTCTCAGCTGCTCCTGCTGCGCGCGCACCCTGACCCTCGTGGCTGACGCCGATTGAGTTCGGGGACAGCCGTTTTTTTTTTTTTAAAAAGCCAGAGCGGGCTCTCGCGGGCGGGCGGCGCATGCGCGGTCAGTGCCAGCAGCGCGAGGCGGCCCGCGGGGAGTAGTTAGGGAAACCCCGCAGGCTGGCGGCCGTTAGCAAGCGGATCACTTCGGGCGGCCCGCCCGCTCCGGCCCCGACACCGTGAAACCTGAGATGGGGAAGTAGAGAGAGAAGAGGAGAGAGAGGGAAGAGGAGAAGGAGAGAGAGGGAAGAGAGAGAGAGAGAGAAATTTTTTGAGCTTCAGGCCTGCCTGCAGCGGGCCTGGAGAGCAGCACCGAGTCCCCCCTGCGCGAGGGTGAGGAGGAGGGGGGGGGGTGGTTTGCTAAACACAATATAAAACTCAAATAAATTGTTAATTAATTCCCTAACACATAATTCAAATATTTACCTTAGTTCCCTAACACACTGAAAGTGTGGGGAAAAAATCGTGAAAAATCAAGATGGCGGCCACTCACCTCGGTTCAGAAGGATAAGGCCCGCCCACACACGCACCGATTGGTCGACCGGTCAGGTCACCGAAGCATAGGATTGGTCAATCGTCGAGTCACTCGACACTCAACTGTAGGACGGCACGCGCCAGGAACCCGCCGTACGATTGGTCGACCTCGACGTCACACGGTCGCTAATGAGATGCTAATGAGCGGAACGCTGAACGTTTTTCGGATACCGCGGGCGCGGTTTTTGTCCGGCCGAAACGTAAATACGCCTATGACCGGTCCGGAATCGCAAGCTTTCTTTTGAGGCAACGCGCGCGTCGGTACACTCTGTAACTTTCAAACGTATAGAACACGGACAGACAGACAGACATCGGGACAGACAGAAGAGCCGCTTTATATATATAGATAAGGCAGCTAACATGCTCCGTAGGTACCAAAGATCACTTTGAAAGTTGGTTTCGCTGTTTTCCTCTAGAAGCAAAGTGGCATTGGGGAAGAGCTAGAAACAAATTTGCAAACCTGTTTTTAGAGTAACTGTACACAAATCTTATACATATTCAGTTCCAATATTACTGCTGGTCATTCCACTGGAGTAGTTCTGCAAACGAAATGTGTATGCATTTGAGAACCTCTATAGGTGTATTATTTATTGGTGCATATACATTTCCTGGTATTGCCAGCAGAACTAGATTATCCATTAGAGGCAATTGCGATGGAATTCTGTGGGTACTGTGTAAACAGCAATAGTCCCCCATCCAAATTTACATTTTAAAGTATTTTTACATAATTATTTGTACCAGAAAATAAGTTTTCATGCGGTATAATAAAGCTGTGACCTTGCCTCCCACCGTCACTGATCCATCAATAGCTGGTTATTTATAATATGATTTTTTTTAGTTAAGTTGCTTGCTTGGTTTGCTACCGTCACCGGGAGGTCGATTTAATGATAAGTTTGGTCTCCTTTGAGACGGCATTAGTTGTGATCTAAGATCACGTAACTGGGTGGGCCGCGAGAAGGCTGTCATCCACCTTTTAGTTAAGTAACAGCATATCTCTTGTGTTGTTCATGGTGAATCAGAGTTTTTATAAAAAACAAGGTTTTTTTTATTCGTTCCTGGGATATGGGCGTCACTGGCATTGTCTTTAAAATAAAAATGAATTTCCATAAACAAAAATGATCTCAGTGCTCAAATGTTCATTGTTTGCAGTTTCCCAGTTTTTAAATTTTAAAAATCCCTTGGCCTCCAAAAATTATTGGTGAGAGGGATTTTAACTTTCTTTGTTGACAGAAAGGAAAACAAAGAAATCACAACTGCTGCTGATGAGAGGGTTTGTCTAACTGAGCAATTCATAATAGAAAATATTTTAGATGAGACCTGAAATAAATAAGTTCAGTCTCTTGTTTGTTTACTTGAAAGCCATTTAGAAAAAGCAGAGAAACTCTCAAATTCTCTGGGATGAGGGGATGTAATGCTGCTGCTTCAAATCAGAAACCTAGTACTGTACTGCGTGCGGGGAAACTCTGAAGACTGAACATTCTCAGAATATGCAAATATGGTTAGAAGCCCTGCAACTTTTTCCTTGGGTATATTTCCAGTTGAAGCCTAGGCTTTTGAGGCAGGCTCGGGCCTTGAACCAAAATTTTTAAGAAATGCATTAGAAGACGCAAAGACAATTCATTGGGTAATTTTAATCATGTTATTGTGAAATAAATAATTTTCTAAACATTTTATTTTGTTTGAATCCTTATTTTGGACATTATAAATTGCCGTTGCTGAGAAAAAATATCAGATACAAATGTTTTGAATAAGAATTTTGAGTCATTCAATTTGTTTATCAGCAAACTGACAGACAATTGTTTAAATAGGAAGTTTAAATATAAATGTTTATATAGACAGTTTCAATGTTAAATGTTGGCATCAGGAAGTAAAGCTTACGGACAAAGTACACGTGCAAGATTGTTCAGGTACAGATAGATTTAAAACATTTTTATGTGCTAATCATTGGAATAGCCGAACGACAAAATATTTTGGGGCCAAAGACGAAAACACGGCAGAGCAAACTAACATTTAGATTGTCCTACAGGAGGTAACTTTGTTAATTCTGATTATGTATGTACTTAATTTTTAGGGTGGTTAAAATTACTTTAAATATTTTATTACTGATATGTTTATTTCCTATTAATGTGCACGTTTCAGGTGAGAACACGGTCAGTAGGGGATTGTGTAGCATTTTATTACATGTGGAAGAAGTCTGAGCGTTATGATTTTTTTGCACAGCAGACTAGATTCGGCAAAAAGAAATATAATCTTCATCCAGGTGTTACGTAAGTGTTTTTGAATTACTGGCAGTAAATGGTTGTATAATGTATACATCTAATTTATTTTCTAACATTGCATTAGCAAATGTGTTCTGTATTCTGTATTGCTGGCTTTTCCCATCATCATATCAATATATCTTATTGTGCAATATTAAGCTACCATATCCCTTTTCCTTTCCATGATCCAGTCATATTGCATAAAGCTCTGATAAAGAAATTAGTGCAGTGGATTATGTTTACATACAATGGAGGCTTGATGTAGCAAATTTCATTATAGCAAAGTTTTGGTCTGACCTGGTTCAGTTGTATTGAATTTTACCTTGATGTGTCAAAGTGGATCCGTGGTATATTGAGTATTGTCACACAACTCGGTTGTGCGCACCTGCTCCTGGTTTCCTAAGCTCGTTCTGCAGATGCACCTGCATTGTTAAAACCACCCTGATTTTCCCAGGACAAATGGTGTGGTAGCCGCCCACACTATTGCCTAGCACTGGTCTGCTGCTGTTTCGCTCTCCGACTGGGAGTCAGGGCATTCATTGCTATTTACTTTCTATGTCCTTGTTTGAATTTGGAGGCCAGCAGTGTAAGTAATATCAAACTCAGTTGCTTCCTCTTTAGTGGATAATCCACCAGTGAAGGAGCGGTACTGAGACCAGACTGTTCCAACTCCCTTTATCACTGACGAGGAGTCAGAGAGTGGAAAAGAGGCTTGCTTAGGAAAGTAATATTCCAGCAGAGTAAGCCCAGTTATATCAGTAGGAGGCCAGGAGCAGAAATCCTAATCTAATGTTTTTGGCCAGTACCTTTGACTTCATTGTATGGCTATTCCACTGCATATCCACCTGTTAAAGCTGTTATTCTGATCAAATCAAATTATTGGTAACAACTTATAAACTGAACATTTTTCAAAACCATCAGAAAATTGGTTGTCACTCTTATGATTTCTGATCGCATACCCATGGTAAGATATTGTATAAAGAGACTAAAAGTGATTATGCTAGATTCTGTGCAGGATCAGTATCTAATCCTGGAGGAGCATTAAGTCCAACAAGTGCATCATCCTAAATCAGTTTTGTTTTAGTTATAATAGAAAGGTATTGCAGTGAGCAAACCGAAGACTCGCAGATGGGGTTTATATGGGGGTGGGGGGGGCAGAAAAAGCAAATCATGACGTGGAAAAAGTGTCTTTCTTTTAAATGTACACTTCTACTGGATCCAGTCTGAAATTGAAACCAGTGTCGAATGGCTGGTCAGGCTTTTGTATAACAGACTTCTGAAATTGGTTTTAGGGATTATATGGACCGTCTCCTGGATGAAACCGAGAGCACAGCTTCCAGTTGTGCACCTTCACCTCCTCCAACAACCTCGACCAGCAGTAGTAGCCAGACAGAGAGGGAAGATACTGCTGCAATAGGAAGTAATATGAATGGTGAGTTCTGCATTAACTTTTTGTCTTGTCTTGATTTAAGGCTGAACCCTTTCTGCTTGTGTGTTGGGATGTAATGTTGCCATGCATTGCTTTTACTAACTTAACTTTGTCATCTTAAAACACTTCCAATCTGAAACAACGATCAGATATGTTTGTTCCTTTCACTGTTTTCAAGACGGCTTTTTAAAAGGATTAATATTTTGTTCAGTACACCTCATTTTAGTTAACCATACTTCTTTAACAGTACAATCTCAGCAAGTATACTATGTAAACAGTAGCTAAGCAGGAGCCAATATCTAATGCTATCCTTTACTGAGCTTGCGTCTTAAAATCAGTTTAGTTTGTCTCTAGCTACTTTGATCACTTTCTGGACTCCTTTTGTGTCTCTATCTCCATGTTGGAGAGTTAATAGATGAATAATTATCCTTGGTTTTATCTTCCTTTAATTGTGCTCTTACTAATTTGGATAAGTTGCCAACACATTAGAGTGTATCTGAGTTTGTTTTCATGCCTGAGATTATGCCTGATAAGTTGACCCGAAACAGTGAAATGTCTGAGGAATTGGAGGATTACAATGTGAAGTTGGTTGAACATGGCAGAAGTCTTTTGGAAACATTAAACATAGCAGCCTGCATACGTAATTGAGTAGAAAGCAATATTTTTTGAGTTCAGAGATTTAACACTAGTACACTAATGTTCTTGGCAATTGTTGGAGGTTTATTGCAAGAGTGCATATATTAAGGATCTTTTCCACCAAACGTCAGGTGTAAACAAAAGAAATTAAGTACCCAATCCACGATACTTTGTGCCTTGATCTAAGGTGCAATCTTCAAGAGGTATATTGCCTTTGTGGCACCAAGATATTCTTACTGTTATTAAGACGTAAAACAAGACATTGTTCCCACTTATTAAAATCACAAGATCAGTCAAGGAATAACATTGGTGTAGTAGCAAGTCACCACAAGTCCTATGCCCAGTTACTGGAATACATAGAATATGTATTCTAAAGTTAACTTCATAATTTGTGTAGGACATTGTTTCCACTACATTGGTATCATAATGTGAAACGCACAATTGGTGAGGTGCATTTTTTGTGCAATCTGGCTTTCATGTGAACTATATCATGATATGAACTCTGACGTAAATAGTATTTTTGATCTTGAATTTTAAATAACAAATGCAATACCCGATTTTGGTTCTAAATATTCGAATAGATATCCAAGTCTAAATTATCCAATTGGGACAGAAGACATTTTTTCAAATTTGGTTATGGTGTTAAAATCATAGAAAAATACAGCGCAAAACAGTCCATTCAGCCCATCAAGTCTGCACTGGTATTTTTGTCCAGGAGCCACCTGATCTCACTCCATTCTCCTGCTTGCTCCCTGTAGACTTCAATATTCCTCTTTTCAAACAACTATCTAGTTTTTTTTTTAAAGGGTCAATTCTTGAAAACTCTTTGTGGCAGAGAATTCACAATTTTAACCACCCTCTGTGTCAAGAAATCCTTTCCTACATTCTATTTTAATTCTTTTTGTAATTATCTTTAATTTGTGCCCTCTTGTTACCATCTTGCTGACCAGAAGAAACAATCCATCACTATTTATCTTATCAAAACCCTTCATAATCTTGAAAACAACTATCAGATTGCGCTTAATCTTCTCGGCTCTTGTGAGGCTGCAGCATCACTATGGAGTGGGAAACCTGAGGTTTGGCTCACTGGTGGATTCCTGATGTTTGTCAGCAGTGAAGGGAGGTGCAAGATTTCGGCCTGACCGCACTGGGTGTAGGGGGTCTTGTGTTTGGCACCAATTATTTGTGACTTTCTGAGGGATCGGTGTAAACACTGATTTGGTTGTTTTTTTGATTAAATTCCTTGACACGCATACGCGTGCACCTGCTTGCTCTTCCTCCCTATTTCATAGCTATAACAAAATGTTATCAAATAAACGCATGAAAATTAAGAATTTTAAAATTCAACTCTTTGTTTTTCATGGTGGGGCAAAATCAAATTAAGATAAGGAAAATCAGTGCATATGTCTCTTTGATTAGTAATTGGAATGTTTATATTTTCCAACATAACTCGGATGGTAACTAGAGGCAGTTCTAACTTGCAGCGTAACATAGGTAATAATCAGTTGGTAATTAGAAGTTGTTTGCTTTAAAATTCAACAGAATCTTGTAACTTACATTAAATATTGCTCTCTACATGCTGTTAGTGTCACCTATATTCAATTTGACAGCATTTTTAAGCCTTTCCTGCAAGCTGACTCTTCCTCAAAGTGCAGTGCTTTAATAAAAATTACCATTGTGTGTAAATGAACAAAGAAGATAAAAAGATGGCTTACTTGGTGAATGTGCTGCCTTTCCTTGCCTGACTGTGCTGCTACTCCTGCATACCATGGTTCTTGCTGTCTTGCTCTGGATCTCTATGGGTTAAGGGAAGTATGTAGAATTTTCTTTTGATGTTAATCCTGGGGGCTCTTTTTTTAATCAGGTGAGTAACCTAAAGCTCTAAACATCAGAAAGTGAAATTTGAATTAGATATTGAATTATAAGATATATTTTTGAATGGAAAACAATGTTCTCTTTATTTTGATTTAGCAAAATACTACAGTAATTTGGTTTCAACCAATCCCCCATTTGGGGGGGGGGGGGGGGGTGCGCAGACATTGTAGCATAGGGTGTGGTAATTTGCAATGTAATCTTAAGGATCAGCATCCTCTAACTTATGGTACATGGGGGATAGTGTTATTCAAAAAACAGACTTTTTTTGGAAAGTAGTGTATTAAGTGGTTTTTCACTAGAATGGTGGGATGGGTATCTCTCACAAGTTGTTGCCTTCGGTGTGATGTGATTTAGGCTAGAACCATTTCCTCTTGCAGTCACCTCACCACATCCATAAGTGGACCTCGTGTCCCTTATGATTCAAAAGCTGCACCCCTGTGCTCCTTCAAAGATGTCTACCTTTCGAGACTCTTAATCATAGAACTCTAGTGCCAACTGCACTTTAGTTCTCTCCAACCCACTCCAGAAAACCATTTCAGCAGCAGACCATGCCCACACTAGGGGTAGATTCTGAATTAACTAACAAGATTTATATACAGTTATTAAACAAGTAAGATGTATACAGAACAGCACAAGATTATATACAATAATAGCAGTAAAGGGCCTGATCTTTTAAAATATAGTCTACTCACAACAGTGGATGTAGTCAGTCATGACTAGTTTGAGAGTAAAACTGTGATTATATTAAATGCACATTTACTGGTCAGTGTGTTATTTGCAAATAAAATGCTGTATAAATTAGATTTTACAGTATTTCCCATGGATTCTAGAGCATTTGTTGTATAAAGTCAAATAAGTAAAATTCTGTTCAAATATCATTAAAACCAGACATAAGGGGGAATGAAAGTCTTAACAGCACCACTTTCTGTTTAAAGTGCTCCCAACTGTCTATTAAAAAGTTTAATAAAGGTAACAAATATTCATCCATGCCTACCTAGAAAGCTAGCAAAAGATGACCAACAGCATCAAAAAGGATGACAAAAAAAGCACAATATAATTAGATGACTATGAAAACATGAATTACACTTAAAGTGCAATGGGACAAAGGTTTGTAACTTAATTTGTGGATATAAAGCCAACATTGCTTCACTTCAAGTACATGACAAGAATTCAATGCACAAGCTTTATTTTCTTGAGGGGGTCAGTACGCATGCTTTCTCCCCGATAAAATTTGATTTCTGACATTTATTTGGTGCATTTTCCCATGTTTTGGAATGTACAATGAACATTTTTTTCCATTTAGAAAGGGAAAGGACTTTAGCTCAATCTTTTTGAAAGCTTGCTCTCTAGTTGTCATTCTGGAAAATAACTTATTTTTCTTTTATATTTTAAAACTTCTTTCTCCCCAGTAGCAACAGAAATAAATAATTAACAAATTGTGCATTTGTTTTCAACACTTACATTTTATGTTCGATGATTTTTCCTTTAATTCATGATTTTAAAAACTCACGGCATTTGGGTTTTCAACTCGACAATTAGATCAAGCTTTGCCAAAGCATTGCTCCATACTTTTCTTCTCCCTTCGTCCCCCCAGTAGTGCTACTCGCTTCTCTCTTCCTTCTCAAGTGCTGCCGTTAGCATCATTTCTCTTTCCTCTCTTCCCTACCCAGCTGCCACTGCTTCCCTTTCCTTCACTCTGCACTCCTACTTCTTCATGCTTCTGCTACAATTGATGTCACTATGCATTTACTGATAATTCCTGCTATCAGTGTACAGTAGCAGGAATGTAAGTAGGTAGGAATTGGGAGTGGTGCTTGCGAGATGGGGCAATGATTTGACCCGCAAATGTGGACTGTTCATGTCTACAATGGACACTTGGCATATATGAGTAGGAGGGCTGTGCCATGTCCGGTCTCCTCGACGCCAACAACAACTTGCATTTATATAGCACCTTTAACATGGTAAAACGTCCCAAGACACTTCACAGGAGCGTTATCAAACAGAATTAGACACCGAGCCACAATATTAGAACAGGCCAAAGAGGTAGGTTTTAGGGAGGGTCTTAAAGGAGGAGAGAGAGGCAGACCGGTTTAGGGAGGGAATTCTAGAGTTTAGGGCCCAGGCAGCTGAAGGCAACACCGCCAATGGTGGAGTGATTAAAATCAGGGCTACGCAAGAGGTCAGAATTGGAGGAGCGCAGACATCTTGGAGGGTGTAGGGCTGGAGGAGGTTACAGAGATAGGGGCTAGGCCATGCAGGGATTTCAAAACAAGGATGAAAATTTTAAAACCAAGGCGTTGCTGGATTGGGAGCTAATGTAGGTCAGCGAGCACAAGGGTGATGGGTGAACAGGACTTGGTGCGAGTTAGAATATGGACAGCAGAGTTTTGGATGAGTTCAAGTTTATAGAGGATCGAAGATGGGACGCAGGTCAGGAGAAGACGCAAAAAACTTCCCGGAAATAGTGGAGAACCAAGGGTCTAGCAAGAATGAGGAACTGAAAGAAATTACAGGAAACTTTGTGCTATCCGGCACCCATGGGACCGAGCTACTGCCGTTTTTTTTAAAAGCTCCAGATAGACCAGCGTCAATGTTATCAGATAGGAGCTTTTCATCGCAGTATCTGACCACAAACACCTGTTGCTCAGCAACAGCTTGTAAACACTCGGCCCGTGGCTTGGAAGCGTCTCTGAAGCTGTTGCTAAGCGACAAAGATGCTTTCTAGAGCCTGCCTGTGAAAAGAATGCTAGGAGGAAAAAAAACACCTAACCAAAACGGCTGCTGATTTCTGCCGTTAGATCAAAGTTGCCGGACATTCAACTTCCGGATAGCACAAAGTTTCCTGTAGTATTAGTAAAAAAAAAAAAATGGTACTGGAGAAATTAATAGGACTGAAAGCCGATAAATCCCCTGGACCTAATGGACTGCATCCTAGGGTTTTGAAAGAGGTGGCTATAGAGATAGTGGATGCATTGGTTGTCATTTTCCAAAATTCCAGATTCTAGAATGGTTCCCGCAGATTGGAAGGTAGCAAATGTAACCCCACTATTTTAAGAAAGGAGGGAAAAAGAAAACTGGGAACTACAGACCAGTTCGCCTGACATCAGTAGTAGGGAAAATTCTGGAATCTATCCTTAAGGGTGTGGTAACAGGGCACTTAGAAAACAATAATGGCCCAGAAATTAGGTTCGAGGGCTTGCCGCGCGTGCAAGCCCCCGATGTACACTTACCCGGCGCGCCGACAGCTGAAGCCTGGGACTGCTTGGAATTCCTGTCACTGGCCCGGTTCAGCTGTCGGCGCGCTGTGCTTGCCTGATCCAGCGGCGTAGTTAGTTCGATGTGCCAGCTGGGATCAGGTGAGCACTGGGCAGCCAATCAGGGGAGGGAAAACTTCATTCATGAGTTTGATAGTAAGAACTGTCAAACTCATGAAAACTACGGGCGCCCAAAACACTACTTAAACTTTAAATAAAATTTTAAAAAACATCCCACTAATTAAATGAACTATAAATAACTTTAAAAAAACTATTTTAAACAATTAATCAAATTTTTGAAAAAAATAATTTTTTAAGAAATCGGGTCTAAAAATAAACTTACCTTACTGTAAAGTCCTTAAAAACAATAAAGCTGTGGAAAAAATGTGATAATTTTAAATAATAGACCACTTACCTTAAAGAATCAAGTCCTTACGTCTCCTTTTTACATTTTTAAAAAGTTGAGGCCCTTGCACACGGGCAAACCTGTCAAAAAGAAGGAAGTTCAACGCGTGCGCGCAGAGTCCTGCGCGCACGCGTTGGACCTCTGAACCCCTTGGAGGAAATGCCGGTTTCCCGCGCATGCGCTGTGCATGCTGAAATCCGGCACTTCCAACGGGCCCACGCGTGAGTACCCCGTCCGTACTCACGCGTTGAGACCGGAATTACTAGCCCATTAGGATTGAGCAGAGTCAACACGGATTTATGTAAAGGAAATAGTGTTTGACGAATCTGTTGGAGTTATTGAGGTTGTAACTCGCAGAATAGATAAGGGGGAACCAGTGGATGTGGTATATTTGGATTTTCAGAAGGCATTCAATAAGGTGCCACAAAAGAGGTTATTAAACAAAATTAGGGCTCATGGAATTGGGGGTAATATACTAGCATGGATTGAGGATTGGTTAACGAACAGAAAACAGAGAGTAGGAATAAATGGGTCATTTTCAGGTTGGCAGGCTGTAACTAGTGGGGTACCGCAAGGATCAGTGCTTGGGCCTCAGCTATTCACAATCTATATCAATGATTTGGATGAGGGGACCAAATGTATTATATCCAAATTTGCTGATGATACAAAGCTGGGTGGGAATGTAAGTTGTGAGGAGGATGCAAAGAGGCTTCAAGGGGATATAGACAGGCTAAGTGAGTGGGCAAGAACATGGCAAATGGAATATAATGTGGAGAAATGTGAAGTTATCCACTTTGGTAGGAAAAATAGAAAAGCAAGAGTATTTTTTAAATGGTGAGAGATTGGGAAATGTTGGTGTTCAGAGGGCCCTTGTACATGAATCACTGAAAGTTAACATGCAGGTACAGCAAGCAATTAGGAAAGCAAATTGTATTTTGGCCTTTATTATAAGAGGATTTGAGTATAAGAGTAAAGACGTCTTACTGCAATTATATAGGGCCCTGGTGAGACCACACCTGGAGTATTGTGTACAGTTTTGGTCTTACCTAAGGAAGGATATACTTGCCATTGAGGGAGTGCAATGAAGGTTCACTAGACTGGTTCCTGGGATGAGGGGATTGTCCTGTGAGGAGAGATTGAGTAGACTAGACCTATATTCTCTGGAGTTTAGAAGAATGAGATGATCTCATTGAAACATACAAAATTCTTACAGGGCTTGACAGGGTAGATGCAGGGAGGATGTTTCCCCTGGCTGGGGAGCCTAGAACCAGGGGTCACAGTCAGAATAAGGGGTCGGCCATTTAGGACTGAGATGCGGAGAAATTTCTTCACTCAGAGGGTGGTGAATCTTTGGAATTCTCTACCCCAGAGGGCTGTGGAGGCTCAGTTGTTGAGTATATTCAAGACAGAGATCGATAGATTTTTGGATATTAAAGGACTTGAGGGATATGAGGATAGTGCAGGAAAGTAGCGTTGAGGTAGAAGATCAGCCATGATCATATTGAATGGCAGAGGGGCCAAATAGCCTACTCCTGCTCCTATTTCTTATGTTCTTATGAGAGCATTGTAATAGTCAAGTCTAGAGGCAGGGATGAGGGGTTCAGCAGCAAATGAGCTGAGACATGGGTGGATTCGGGCGATGTTAGAGATAGAAGTAGGCGGTCTTGGTGAGGGTGCGGATGTGTGGTTGGAAGCTTATGTCAGGGTCAAATAGGACGCCAAGGTTGCAAACGGTCTGGTTCAGCTTCATGCTCTTCTCGCCCTTCCTCCAACCCGCCAAAACATTCATGCTACTAGTTGAGTACACGGCACAGCTTTTCCCTTTTAAATCTTTCATGTTTATTCTGTAAAGAAAAGTGATACATTTGAATGAGGTTTAATGTTAAAACAATTTTTGTTTTGTTTTTTGAAAAATATTTGCAGGTAATAGAATGAAGAGCCAACTGAAATCTTTTTGTTGTATCTGATGCAGGGACAAATGCTAATGGTCCAGCTGAAACATCAGATCAGTGGCACGATTATGGTGAAATCAAGGGATTGAACTACAATGGACCTGTCAATAATTCTGCAGTTTCTGGACATGCAAAAATGAGCACAAATGGCTGTGAGAAAGATGATGGTTTGTGCGATGTCAAACTGATAAATGCACAGAATGAAAATGATGAATCTGAATCAAGTTGTGAAAGACCAGCTAAGAGATTAAAAACCGATAGTGACTCTGGAAATGAGAAGAACAGTGTCGGCATTTCAGAAGGAAGCCTGCACTTGAAATCTGATGACTCTGAGAACTTGGCTGTTCTGACGGACTCATCAAGACACCAAATGCCTGTTGAATTGGATGCTCAACAAAACTAAGGAACTTGTAATAACCCAGTTTTTGTCTTGAGGCTTTTTTAAAAAAAACCTGATTAATAATTGGGTTGGTTTGTATAAATTTGGTCATTGACATCAGTGATGTCTTTTCTATAATATATTAATATATATATTAATATATATATATAAATCTATATATATATATATTAATATATATGTAAAAATTCTTCTGACTATCTGGGCTCAAAATACGTTCTGTATTTTTGCCAGATTTCTACATAGAATTTGGAAGGAATTTTTTGGATAAGTAGTTTCCTTGCAGTACACTTTCTGTAAAACTTGTACAGTTCCCTGATTATTGTATAGTTGCTAAGCTTTATCGTGGAGGGGGAGAGAAATAATAAATATACCAAGAATTTAATTATGTCTGACTCATTCCATTTTGGTACAACTTTTTTTAAATTATTAAAATGATGGAATGTTTAAAATATTTAAGAGGTAGTGGTTTTACACTGTCTGGAACTGTGATGAGGTTTATCGGGGTCACAGTTTTTACAAGACTGTAATTGATTGATGAAGCTTTTTGTATGCTATTCTATTACTGCAGCAAAAATTTCAGCTTGAATATAAAACTTTGTCCCTCAGTATTGCTGAGTCACAGTCCTGATTATATGCTGCATTTTCTTGATATTTTTGATAAGACTTGCTTACAACATGTTGAAGATGCATGTTACAAAATGAAATTGTGCAAAAACTGAGCTGTGATATTTTTCAATAAAAAAAATGAATCTTTGAATTTTTTTTATCCTTCAAGATTCCTATTGGTTACAATGTTTATTCCGTACAAATATATATAACATTTATTTCAGCAATTGTACTTTTTAAATTGAGAGGCGTAAGTGAAAGGTCAAGTCTCAATGCAAGATGCACCAAGGTGGCAATAAAAAGACTTGCATTTTTTGGACTGGAGGGAGGTATACAGTGGAGTTCCCCAAGGTTTAATACTAGGACAACTGCTGTTTTTGATACACATTAATAGCTTGGACTTGGGGCTCCAGGGCACAATTTCGAAATTAGCAAATGACATGAAACTTTGAAGTGTAGTAAACAGTGAGGAAGATAGCAATTAGACTTCAAGAGGACATAGGCTGGTGAAATGGGCGGACACATGGCAGATGAAATTCAACATAGCAAAGTGTGAGGTGAAGTAGGAAGAATGAGGGGAGACAATACCATCTAAATGGTACAATTTTAAAGGGGGTGCAAGAACAGAAGACCTGGGGTGTTTGTGCACAAATGTTTCAAGGTGACAGGACTGGTTAACAAAGCAGTTAATAAAGCATATGGGATCCTGGGCTTTATAAATAGAGGCATAGGGCTGCATTTTGCCAGCCACATGGAGGCGGGACTGCCGGAAAGTTGCAGAAAGTGGGGGCAGCTTTATCCCGCCTCCGTGCCCTTTTGCCAGGAGGCGGGAAGCCGTCCTGACCCGGGTCCCGTCTCCTCGAGGCGGGAAAGGGATTAAATCCTTTTAACTGCCTGTTAACAGGCAGAAAAAAGGATTAGTCCCATTTTACCTTTCCAACTGCAGGCTTCCCGACCTCGGAGAACCCTGCCAGGTTGGAGGAGTCGAGTAGGAGGTCTGCGGGGCTCGGAGGGCTCTGAAAGTGGAATGTAGAGGTGAGTGATGGGTGCAAGTGTGGAGTGGTAAGTATGTAAGGTGAGTGTAAAGTGTTAAAAAAAAAATGTTCACTTACCTTTGTTTCTGCCTACAGCCTTCATCCGCTCTGGATCGTCCTTGCACCCTTTCTTGAACAATGGTGTCCCATTTGCCACTTTCCAATCCTCAGACACTTCCCCTGCATTTAGGGAAGGTTGGAAAATTATGGCAAGCTCTTCCGCTATCTCCTCCCCCAATTCCCTTAGCAACCTGGGATGCAAGCCATCTGGACCAGGTGACTTATCCACTCTAAGCACACCCAGCCTTTCTAGTACATCCTGTCAATCAATTTTCACCCCTTCCATTGCTTTTCCACTTCTGCCGATATTTTGTCAGCACCCACCTCCTTAGTAAATACTGATACAAAGTACTCATTGAGTACTCTAGCCTTGCCCTCTGCCTGTAAGCATATATCACCTTCTTTGTCCCTAATAGGTCCCACCCCACCTCTTACTATCTGCTTACTGTTTACATGCTGGTGGAAGATTTTTGTGTTCCCTTTAATGTTAACTGTCATTCTACTCTCATATTCTGTCTTTGCCAATCTTATTTTCATCTTCACTTCCCCTCTCAACTTACTGTATTTGGTCCGGTTCTCCCTTGAAGAATTCACCTGACATTCATCATACACCCTCTTTTTTTTGTTTCATCATCTTCTCTATCTCCCTCGTCATCGAAGGAGCCCTTGCTTTGGTTCCCTTACCCTTCCCTCTTGTTAGAATGTACCTAGCCTGTACTTGGAACATCTCCTCCTTAAAATCACCCATTGTTCCATTACAGTTTTTCCTGTTAGTCTTTGGTTCCATTTTACCCTGGCTAGATCCTTTCGCATCCCATTGAAGTTAGCCCTATTCCAGTTTAGAACTTCCACTCTAGATTGTTCCTTGCTCCTCTCCATTGCTAATCTAAATCTTATGATACGATGATCACTCGTACCCAAATGTTCTACCACAGACACTTGGTCGACCTGGCCCACCTCATTCCCCAGCACCAGATCCAGCAATGCCTCCTTCCTAGTTGGGCCAAGAACATACTAGTCAAAGGAATTCTCCTGAACACATTTCAGAAATTCCTTTCCCTTTACCCTAGCATTATCCCAATCGATATTTGGGTAATTAAAGTCCCCCAATATCACCACTCTATAGCTCTTGCATATCTTTGCGATTTCCCTGCAGATTTGCTCCTCTACTTCCCTCTCATTATTTGAAGGCCTGTAGAATACCCCCAGTAGCATGATCATACCCTTTTTATTCCTCAACTCTAACCAAATGAATTCTGTCCTTGTCCCCTCAAGAACATCCTCCCTTTCCAACACTACAATGTCTTCCTTAATCAGCACTGCCACCCCACCTCCTGTTCTTCTTTCCCTATCTTTTCTGAACACCTTGTACCCTTGAATATTAAGTGCCCAGTTCTCACCGTTTTTAAGCCACGTTTCCGTTATTGCACAACATCATATTGCCACACGGCTAATTGTGCTTGTAGCTCACCATCCTTATTCACCACACTTTGTGCGTTTACGTACATGCATTCTAAACTTGTTTTTGAATTTTTCGTAGTCTTAGTCTGCTCCTATCTAATACGATACTACTTCTGCCTCTAGTACTACTTTCTTCTCTAGTACTATCCAACACACTCTCTTTTATGCACCTTATTCCTCTTTTCTACTATATGCTGGTGCAATCCCCCTGCCAAGCTAGTTTAAACCCTCCCCAATATACTCAAAACAGAACCAAAAAAACTTACCACCTATACTCACCTCTCCGCTCCCTTGTGCCAGCGACACATTTGAATTCTGACGTCACTCCGTTGTGTAGCTTGCCGACTGTCTCCCTCGCAGGTAGTCTGCTCACTCGTGATTTTGGAATGTCATCATGTGTTTACCAGCTCACTCAAAGCTTTTTGTGACTGGTGGACACTGCAGGGCATTGGCTGCCTCACCAAATCGAAATGTAACACTATGCATGCCTTTTTAAAATTTGATTGGATCATTTGTCTTTTAGTGGTGCCCTTCTAGAGAAAGGGCACTTGTAGTTGTATTTATCCTAGTAGCATTAGGCTTATGCCCAAGGCTACTCTATTGACCCAGACACTGGGTCAAAAATAGTACTCCTACAAACGCAAAATACTGTGGATGCTGGAAATCTGAAATAAAAACGGGAAATGCTGGAAATAATCAGCAGGTCAGGCGTCTACTGAGTATTTCCAGCATTTTCTGTTTTTATTTCAAAAATAGCACTGCTTACAAATCCTTTCACCCATATAATCCAGATTCCTATAGTTAATCCCATTGAGACCTTATCATTGGTAACAGCTTTGCTCTGGCTTCTTGTCCTAAGGGCTTGCACTCAAGAGTCAACTAAAACATCCTGAGTTTGTTAGGTTAATACCTCTCAATTGCTTCCTTGATATTCTGGGCCAACTTCTCCATTTCCAACTGATCCAAGTGAGTCCTATCCATCCTGAAAAGCTTACTTTTACCCAATTGGCCATGTAGATGAGCTCCTTTGCACAGCTCCTCCAACCATTCATTTCGGCCAATGATTCTCCTGCTCCTCTCCAATGGCACTGACAACAGGTAAAAGGCCAAAGATCATGACTAGCACCTTTGCTCCTAAATTCCTCAATTGAGTCGGTAATTTTCCACTAAGAGAACAGACTTTGTGTCCGTAATATTGTCAGTTCAACATGCAAGGCAATGACTGCTCACCTTTCATTCAGCCATCCACCCTGGTGTGAATGTCCTCAATCCATCACCTGGATAGCATATGACTGCTCTGGAAAAGGCCTTACCTTTACATTGTGGGCCATCAGCAATGGTGCATAATGGACTTTCCAATAATCAGAGAATGCTACCTTGTCTTTTCCTGGTTTGCCTTGCTTTCCTTTTTGCTGAACCTCTGAGTTTGTGTGTCTTCATATTGTCTCCGTGGCACAATTTGCATATTGAAGGAGGATTGAAAATTTGTGGCCAGAGTCTCTTCTATCTCCACATGATTTATTTCAACAGCCCTAGGGCGCAAGCTATCAAAGCTTATTCGCCTTGCGTTATGCCATTTTTTTTTTTTAAACTTCCTTTTCTGCAATTATTATCTCTTTAAAATTGTTTCATATCCTCCTTCTGTACATTCTGCCTTCCACATCATTTGTAAAAACCAATGCAAAATACTTATTTAATGGCCCGTAATTTGCGGTCAGCGGCGAAGCAAAGGTGCTCACTGCTGGGCCCGAAGAAAGCTGCCCAGCGATCTCGTGATCTCTGGCGAGAAGCTTGCCTCTTTCAACATTCAATTGATTGCAGCGCTCAGTCACGGGGATTCCTGTGGCGATGCTGCAGTGTTGTCAACAAGCTGTCTAAGCAGCCAATCACATTTAAGAATTCTCACAGACAGGGTACCAGGAAACGAGAAGCTGCTTTTATCCAGACATTTAAAAAATGTTGGGCCATAAATTGCAGTCAGCGGCGTAGCTCCGAAGTACGGCGCCAGCCTACGAAAAGAATACGTACCTATCTTGAGCGAGGCCCTGAATGGAGACTTCCATCTTCAGCGCTGCAGAGTACTGCGCAGCATATGGCATCAGGAAGGCCAGGAGCGCAGTGTACAGCCTATGCGTAAGGGAAGTCACGCCCACAAAAGCTGTGAAAGCTAAGCCACGCCCACAGAAACACTCCCATTGAAATTACCTTTTAAAACCATCTAAAAACTTCTAAAAATGTTTAATTAAACTGGCACTTGGACTTATTTCATATAACAGCATTTTGTTTTTCATCCAAACTACAATTAATTAGATACTCAGTAAAGGTCTAACAATATTTTATATCTCCTACAAGTAATGTTGTTGAACTTCAGAAAGAGATTCCCAGCCATATATTCAATGTTAATTTTCAGAATTAAAATATATTATTCAGACCTCATTTAGACTGGTAATGGATAAATCTATTTTCCTTGTTATAGATGCATTATATAGTTTATGTCGTTCATTTTTTGAGTTGAAAGGACAGAATTAATCACTAAAATCTGATAGATGTTCACTTTATTTAATTTCCTTATTCAACTTCCCAAGTAATTAAAATGAAACTCGACCGACAAAAAAAGTTTCCTCCATCAAAACGTGCACAATATTCATCTATTAATAAATCAGCCTAAAACCGTCTAATTGTGTGCTGGATTCTTTTTTCTATCATAAAACATCACAAACAGCTTTATTCATCACACAGAAGCCTCACTGGATGAATGAGATTATTTTCCTCTGTATATCCAGAAAATCAATTCAAACAGCTCTGCAGTCAGCTCCTGTTAAGCGAGGAGTTTGTTTGCCACATTTTCTCCATCAATATTCATGAACCTTTTTTATTGCAAGTGACAGATATTTTCTCAAGTGTCTTTTTTCCTAAATTTGCTTTGTAGCATTGTTAAGAAAACATGTAAGGGCCGACTAATCATTCTGCAATGCATTTCCAAGCGATATCGATTGATAAGATTATAAATGGTGCTATCCTGTGTTTCTCTTGGTATCGGGGAAATGCAAAGTGGTGATTTTTCAACTGCAGTTCTTTTAAGATGTGAAACAGGTTCCTACACTTGCTTACACTAACCATAAGAAAAATGTCTAATTGCTGGGCAGTTGGTGCCCAAATAACCCAACTCTGCGGCAGCAATTGCTTTTTCCAAGGCAGTGCGGATGATCTGTCAAGGCGTACCTTGACAGATCGTAAGTTTGGGATTTTGCGCATGCGGGAAGATCCCGAACTTGCGATATATTTCAAAGGCGGTATGACGGCGTACTCTCGGAGCCGGCTATGGGTGGAGGGTGCGGTGGGGTGGGGGCAGGGGGGAGGTCCACATCGCAACCAGTGTCAGAGTAGTGAATGACTGACCACAACTTCAGGATTTCCTCGTTTAGATGCACATGCGCTAAATCCTGAAGTTGCGGTCAGTTTCAGAGAAGTAATGACAGCAAACACTGACAGCTCGCCATCATTACCCACTCAAATTCTGGGCCATTATGTTCACCATGCTGTCATCCTCCACAATTAGACTCATGCCTTCATCCCTTAGTGATCTTACCCTCTCTTTAACTATTCTTCTGCCATTATATATATATTTTTTATTTGTTTATGGGATCAGGGCATCACTGGCAATGCCAGCATTTATTGCCCATCCCTAGTTGCCCTTGAGAAGGTGGTGGTGAGCCGCCGCCTTAAACCGCTGCAGTCCGTGTGGTGAAGGTACTCCCAGAGTGCTGTTAGGCAGGGAGTTTCAGGATTTTGACCAAGCGATGATGAAGGATCGGCGATATACTTCTAAGTCAGGATGGTGTGTGACTTGGAGGGGAACTTGGAGGTGGTGGTGTTCCCATGTGCCTGCTGCCCTTGTCCTTCTAGGTGGAAGAGGTTGTGGGTTTGGGAGGTGCTGCCAAAGAAGCCTTGGTGAGTTGCTGCAGTGCACCTTGTAGATGGTACACACTGCAGCCATGGTGGAGGGAGTAAATGTTTAAGGTGGTGGATGGGGTGCCAAACAAGCGGGCTGCTTTGTCCTGGATGGTGTCGAGCTTCTTGAGTGTTGTTGGAGCTGCACTCATCCAGGCAAGTGGAGAGTATTCCATCACAATCCTTACTTGTGCCTTGTAGATGGCGGAACGGCTTTGGGGAGTCAGGAGGTGAGACACACGCCGCAGAATACCTAGCCTCTGACCTGCTCTTGTTGCCACAGTATTTATGTGGCTGGTCCAGTTAAGTTTCTGGTAAATGGTGACCCCCAGGATATTGATGGTAGGAGATTCACCGATGGTAATGCCATTGAATATCAAGGGGAGGTGGTTAGACTCTCACTTGTTGGAGATAGTCATTGCCTGGCACTTGTGTGACACGAATGTTACCTGCCACTTATCAGCCCAAGCCTGAACGTCATCCAGGTCTTGTTGCATGTGGGCATGGACTGCTTCATTATCTGTGGAGTTGCGAATGGCGCTGAACACTGTGCAGTCATCAGCAAACATCCCCATTTCTGACCTTATGTTGGAGGGAAGGTCATTGATGAAGCAGCTGAAGATGGTTGGGCCTACAAAACTGCCCTGAGGAACTCCTGCAGCGATGTCCTGAGGCTGTGATGATTGACCTTCAACCACCACAACCATCTTCCTTTGTGCTAGGTATGACTCCAGCCAGTGGAGCGTTTTCCCCCTGATTCCCATTGACTTCAGTTTTACTAGGGCTCCTTGATGCCAGACTCGGTCAAATGCTGCCTTGATGTCAAGGGCAGTGACTCTCTCACCTCACCTCTGGAATTCAGCTCCTTTGTCCTTATGCTGACAAAAACCCTTACTATTTCCCTTTACATTATCTAATTCATATTGCACTTTAGTCCTTCTAATCATCCTTTTCATCTCCCCAGCACACCTACATTCCTCATGATTTACCCTTAACTTTATCATATACCTCCATTTTAAGTTTGTTTAGTTTTAATCTCTAGTTATTCACAAAACTCTTTAATGTACCCCCTTTTCACCTGATAAAAATATATTTATTTTGTACTTTAGCCATCCTCTATTTGAATATTTCTGATCTGTTGACCTGTTTGCTAACTTTTCTACCTAGTTAGTATGAGACAGATCTTTTATCTTCCTGAACTTTACCTTTTTCCGCTCCAGCGCCCTTGTCTTCATTATCTTTCTCTGGTCTTGCATTGAATTGAACTATGCTGTGGTCATTATTTCCAATTGTTCTCTCACATCAATTATGTGCCCATTTCATTTCCCAAAACTAAATCAAGCAATACTTCTCTCCTTGTTGGACTGTAAACATACTAATCTAGGAAGAAATCCTGGATGTATTCTAAAAAGTGTTCCCCACTTTGCCCACTTGCATTACCTTTATTACATTCTGGGGATAATTAGAATGGCCCAGTATTATTGCCTTGTTTCTTTTTGCATATCTGTTTGAACTGTCTGCAGATCTCCACCACTATCTCATCTCCATACTTTGGTCACCTGTAATGCACACTAAAAATTGAACCATTTTCCTTCCTGTTTCTTAATTCTATACATATGTATTCTGTCTTAATGCAGCCTGCATTCTGGTACTGTGATAGAATCATTTACTAACACTGCCACCTAACCCCGCTTCTTCCCCTCCTCTCCCTTCACAGTCTAGAAAAAGATCTCTCTTCTTTGGGTTAACCTAGATCAGATATAGCTCTTAATTACCTTCTGCTTTACACTAAAACTTTCAGCTAAAACAAAATCAGTCGAAATCACAGAAAATTGGTAAAAAAAACACTTAGGGGGAAAAATTCGGACGCTACTGGAAGTGCTCCCTTTCCTTCCTGGGGCGCTACAATTCAATATCGCAGCGCTATGTGCAAGTAGTGCCGCGGTATTACAGGCCCCCCTCCCCTGATTAAAGTGGAGGGGCCTAGCGCTGTGCGCACCAGGGCCCTGCTGGACCACCGGGGAGCAGAGTGCCGGGAAAACCGCCCGGCACTCGAGAGGACTGCCGGGCTGACCGATCACAGCCGGCACCCCACATGAAGAAACGGGAGGGGGCAGGTGGCCCAAAAAAAGATGGCCGCCCGGCACCTGCCCTTTAATTTGCGCCGTCCCAGCCGCAAAAATGCCATCCTGACCCTGTTGGACATAGCGTCCGGCGATAGGTCAGGGGGCGTGACCGAAGTTTGCGGCAGGAGGCGTTAGTGGCGCCGCGCCCGGGCGCTAGGTGCTTTGTGCCCCATTATTGCCCCCCAGGGGGTTAACGGGAGGCGCAAAGCAACCCAATTGTTCCACCTGAATGATTCCTAATATTTCTTCTAAAGCGACACTACCTTAGTAATGTTCTTATAAAATGGCTTAACTCCTTTGTTCATTTTTTGCTTGTTTGGAGGTTTTATGTTGTTCAAAAGAAAAGCTGATTTTCTCCCAATTTACCTTCGATTTCTTGGTTTTACTTTTTTGCCCTGATTTTTCTCCTATTTGATGCTAAGAGTAAAAATTAAAAATACTGGAAGAAAATGCAAATGTTTAAATCGGCAATGAAAATTGTGATTAAAGGTTCTTAAGAACACAATGGCCCAGAAATTCGGGTCGGGGGCTTCGTGCGGGTGCAAGCCCCCAACCTGCACTTACCTTGCGCGCCGGCCATTGTGCTGTGGGCCCCCGTGGAATTGCGATCCTGGGCCTCCTCCAACTGCCGGCACGCAGAGCTTGCGTATCCCAGGGGCACAGTTGGTTCGATGCGTCCCCTGGGATCACGTGGGCCATGAAGAGCCAATGGTAGCAGGGAATGCTTCATTCATAAATTTGACAGGAAGTGCTGTCAAACCTATAAATACTATAAGCCCCAAAACACCACTAAAAGTTCAAATAATTTTTTTTTTTTAATCACATTTTTAAAATAAACTATAAATTACATGAAATAACTATTTTAAACAATTTAAATTTTTGAAAAAATTAATTACATTTTCTAATGGGGCTAAAAATAAACTTACCTTTCACAGAATCACAGAAACCCCACAGTGCAGATAGAGGCCATTTCGGCCCATCGAGCCTGCACCGACACATATCCCACCCGATCCCCGTAACCCCTACACCAACACATATCCCACTCTATCCCCATAACCCCACGTATTTAATCCCCCTAACACTAAGGGTCAATTTATCATAGCCAATCAACCTAACCCGCACATCTTTGGACTGTGGGAGGAAACCGGAGCACCCGGAGAAAACCCACGCAAACATGGGGAGAATGTGCAAACTCCACACAGACAGTCACCTGAGGCCAGATTCGAACCCGGGTCCCTGGCGCTGTGAGGCAACAGTGCTAACCACTATGCCACCGTGCTGCCCTTTCTTTAAAGTATTTAAAAATAATAAACCTGTGGAAAAAATGTTTTAATTTTAATTAATTCACCACTTACCTTGTTACTGCCTTTTTACATTTCTAACTTCTGGAGACTTACCTTCCCGGAGAAACCTGGAAAAAAAATGTAAGTTCAATGCGCACGCGCTGCCTCTCCCGCGCACACATTCCACCTCTTAACCCCTTCTTTCAGGGAAACCGAAGTGTCGTTTCCCGCGCATGCGCAGTGCATGCACGAAACCGGCACTTCCATTGGGCTTACGGGTGAGTAAACATAGAACATAGGAGCAGGAGTAGGCCATTCGGCCCCTCGAACCTGCTCCACCATTCAATGCGATCAGGGCTGATCATCCAAATTCAGTACCCTGTCCCCACTTTCTCCCCATACCCCTTGATCCCTTTAGCCTTCAGAAATATATTCAACTCCTTCTTGAATATCTTTAATGAATTGGCCTCTACTGCCTTCTGTGGTAGAGAATTCCACAGGTTCACCACTCTCTGGGTGAAGAAATTCCTCCTCATTTCTGTCCTAAATGGCTTACCCCTTATCCTTAGACTGTGACCCCTGGTTCTGGACGCCCTGACCATCGGGAACATCCTTCCTGCATCTAGTCTGTCCAATCCTGTCAGAATTTTATACGTTTCAATGAGATCCCCTCTCATTCTTCTAAACTCCAGCGAGTATAAGCCCAATTGACCCAATCTCTCCTCATACGTCATTCCTGCCATCCCAGGTATCAGCCTGGTGAATCTTCGCTGAACTCCCTCCATGGCAAGAACATCCTTCCTCAGATAAGGCTACCAAAACTGCACACAATACTCACGATGTGGTCTCACCAAGGCCCTGTACAACTGTAGCAAGACATCCTTGTTTCTGTACTCAAACCCTCTCGCTACGAAAGCCAGCATACCATTTGCCTTCTTAACTGCCTGCTGCACCTGCATGCTTACCTTCAGCGACTGGTGCACAAGGACACCCAGGTCTCGTTGCACTTCCCCTTCTCCCAATCTATTGCCATTCAGATAATAATCTGCCTTCCTGTTTTTGCCACCAAAGTGGATAACCTCGCATTTATCCACATTATATTGCATCTGCCATGCTTCTGCCCAATCACCCAACCTGTCCAAATCATCCTGGAGTTTCTCGGCATCCTCCTCACAGCACACATGCCCACCCAGCTTTGTGTCGTCTGCAAACTTGGAGATATTACATCTAGTTCCCTTGTCTAGATCATTAATATATATTGTGAATAGCTGGGGTCCAAGGACCGATCCCTGCGGTACCCCACTAGTCACTGCCTGCCACTCGGAAAAAGACCCATTTATTCCAACTCTTTGCTTTCTGTCTGCCAACCAGTTCTCTATCCAAGTCAATACCTTGCCCCCAATCCCATGTGCCTTAACTTTACACGCTAATCTCTTATGCAGGACCTTGTCGAAAGCCTTCTGAAAGTCCAAATATGCCACATCCACTGGTTCTCCCTTATCTATTTTACCAGTTACATCCTCAAAAAATTCCAGTAGATTAGTCAAGCACGATTTACCTTTTGTAAATCCATGTTGACTTTGTCCGATCCTGTCACTGTTTTCCAAGTGCTCTGCTATTACATCTTTTATAATAGACTCTAGCATTTTCCCCACTACCGATGTCAGGCTTACCGGTCTGTAATTCCCCGTTTTCTCTCTACCACCTTTTTTGAATAGTGGGGTAACATTAGCTACCCTCCAATCCATGGGTACTGTTCCAGATTCCACCGAATGTTGGAAGATGATCAGCAATGCATCTACTATTTCTAGGGCCACTTCCTTAAGTACCCTAGGATGTAGATTATCAGGCCCTGGGGATTTATTGGCCTTCAATCCCGTCAATTTCCCTAACACCATTTCCCTAGAAATACTGATTTATTTCAGTTCCTCCCTTTCATCAGACCCTATGTTCCCCGATATCTCAGGAAGGTTATATACCCCATGCGTAATCATCCGTGGAGACCCGAATTTCTGGGCCAATATATTATCAAGGCTACTGTTTTTTTTTATTCGTTCATGGGATGTGGGCGTCGCATTTATTGCCCATCCCTAATTGCCCTTGAGAGTTGGTGGTGAGCCACCTGTTGAACCACTGCAGTCCGCGTTGTGAAGATACTCCCATAGTGCTGTTAGGGTGCGAGTTCCAGGAGTTTGACCCAGCGACTATGAAGGAATGGTGATATATTTCCAAGTCAGGATAGTGTGTGACTTGGAGTGGAACTTGCAGGTGATGGTGTTCCCATGCGCCTGCTGCCCCTGACCTTCTAGGCGGTAGAGGTCGTCAGTTTGGGAAGTGCTGCTGAAGAAGCCTTGTGGAGTTGCTGCAGTGCACCTTATAGATGGTACACACTGCCGGTGGTGGAGGGAGTGAATGTTTAAGATGGTGGATGGTGTGCTAATCAAGTGGGCTGCTTTGTCTTGGATGGTGTCGAGCTTCTTGAGTGTTGTTGGAGCTGCACTCATCCAGGCAAGTGGAGTGTATTCCATTACACTCATGACTTGTGCCTTATAAATGGTGGAAAGGATTTGGGGAGTCACTCGACGCAGAATACCTAGCCTCTGACTTGATTTTGTAGTCACAGTACTGATGTGGCTAGTCCAGTTAAGTTTCTGGTCAATGGTGACCCCCAGGATGTTGATGTTGGGGGAGTCGGTGATGGTAATGCTGTTGAATGTCAAGGGGTGGTGGTTAGACGCTCTCTTGTTGGAGAGTCATTGCCTGGCACTTGTGTGGTGCAAATGTTACTTGCCACTTATCAGCCCAAGCCTGAATGTTGTCCAGGTCTTGCTGCACGCCGGCATGGACTGCTTCATTATCTGTGGAGTTGCAAATGGAACTGAACACTGTGCAATCATTAGCGAATATCCCCACTTCTGACCTTATGATGGAGGGAAGGTCATTGATGAAGCAGCTGAAGATGGTTGGGCCTAGGACACTGCCCTGAGGAACTCCTGCAGTGATGTCCTGGGGCTGAAATGATTGGCCCCCAACAACCACAACCATCTTCCTTTGTGCTAGGTATGACTCCAGCCAGTGGAGAGATTTTCCCCTGATTCCCATTGACTTCAATTTTACTAGGACTCCTTGATGCCACACCCAGTCAAATGCTGCCTTGATGTCAAGGGCAGTCACTCTCACCTCACCTCTGGAATTCAGCTTTTTTGTCTATGTTTGGACCAAGGCTGTAATGAGGTCGGGAGCCAAGTGGTCCTGGCAGAAACTAAACTGAACATTAGTGAGCAGGTTACTGGTGAATAATTGCTACTTGATAGCAATGTTGACGACACCATCCATCACTTTGCTGATGATTGAGAGTAGACTGATGGGGTGGTAAATGGCCGGATTGGATTTGTCCTGTTTTTAGTGGACAGGACATACCTGGGCAGTTTTCCACATTGTCGGGTAGATGCCAGTGTTGTAGTTGTACTGGTGTGGAGATGCCGGTGTTGGACTGGGGTGGACAAATGTAAGAAATCACACAACACCAGGTTATAGTCCAACAGCTTTATTTGAAATCACAAGCTTTCGGAGCGGTGGTGATGGTGTCTCCCCTCCAAGTCACACACTATCCTGACTTGGAAATATATCACCATTCCTTCATAGTCGCTGGGTCAAACTCCTGGAACTCGCTCCCTAACAGCACTATGGGAGTAGTGGGTGTTGATTGTGAGGTATTTTTTTGATGCTTCTTCTACCTCCATTTGCAGAAACGCCTGGGCCAGATCAATCTTAGTGAAGCGTTTCCCTCCAGATAGCGAGGTGAAAATATCTTCAATCCGCGGAAGTGGATATTGTACGGTGTGAAGGACCGGGTTCACTGTTACCTTAAAGTCCCCACAGATGCGAACCTTCCTTGGTTCCCCAGGCGTGCTGCTTGTTGTGTATGTACCTTTAAGGGAATAACTGGTCTCAGACTGCAATACCGGCAGTGACCACCCCTGTATAAAAGGCCCTAGCAGGCTTCTGTAGTTTCAGTTTCCAGGTTGCCTCCATTCAGTAAAGACTTGTTATAATCAACTCCTGCAGTCCGTGTCTCAATTATACACGGACATAATACTGGCGACGAGTAAGAAACAAACTTACCTGCAACTCGGCAGCACCTCAGACGACGTTATTGAAGGTTGAAGCCAGAAGCAAGAAAAAAAAAATAATCCAAAGAAACTCGAGGAACGGGCGTCGACCGTGGGCAACCGCCCTCCAAATCATCAAATTGAAAAGTGCAGGAGAGACTGTCGAGAGCCAGGCTTGGTTCTCCAGTCTGTGGTTTCCCAGCTAATCGGGCTGGTGGCAGGTAGTGCACTGATCCTTCCTGGGCTGCGGCGGGCTAGAGCTCGATCGGGTGGCTCTGCAACGGGGCTGGGCAGCAAGTCAGGAAGCAAAGAGAGAGAGAGGGTGGAGCACACAGGGCGCGGCCGGTGCTTCAAATCCGGGCAGCGTTCGGACCTAAGAAGAGGGAGGGAAGTGTCCCAGAGGGTCCGCTCCACGACGGGAACGGTTCTTCAATTAACGGAGCAAATATTGAAGCGCGATAGAAAAATAAATATAATCGCCAGCAACAGCGTTGGCAGCAGCGGCGGGAAAGCGCGGGAGGCGCCATCTTAACTCAGCGGGGAAGAAGGAAAAGAGCGGGAGGCGCCATTTTGATCCATCGGGAACGAAGGCAAAGCGCGGGAGGCGCCATCTTAGATTTTCAAGATGCCAAAGACTGGCGATATCACTGCCTTCGATAATGCAATAGAAGACTGGACCACGTATGTGGAAAGAGTCGAGGTATATTGCGAGGCAAACGAAATAGCCAATGAGAAAAAGGCATTGGTATTGCTAAATTTAATGGGCGCAAGAACGTACGGCCTATTGCGGGACCTGATTACTCCAGCCAAACCGAAGGTGAAGAGTTTTAACGAAATTGTTGCTATCCTACAGGAACACCTAAATCCTACACCGCTGCTGATAGCAGAAAGATTTAAATTCCACAGGAGAAATCAGCATAAAAATGAGAGCAATGCTGATTACCTTACGGAACTACGCAAGCTATCAAAGCACTGCCAGTTCGGAGCAGGACTGGCAGATACCTTACAGGACAAATTTGTCTGTGGACTCCTGAGTGAAGGAACCCAGAAGAGGTTACTCTCAGAGAAAGAGCTGACGCTAGATAAGGCTTTCAGCGTGGCAGTATCGTACGAAGCAGCAGCAAGGGGAGCTGCGGAAATACAACAAAAGCCACAGGAATACGGCACCCACGAAATGACACGGGGATTTGCAAAATGTTATCGCTGCGGCAGAACAAACCATGACCAGAAGGACTGCTGGTCCAAGGACAAAATATGCAGGCAATGCGGAAAGATGGGACACATTGCACGAGTTTGCAGGTCTGGGAAGAAGACCAATGACAACAAAAAGGCTACTAAGGAACCGTACAGGAAAGTACAAAAGATGACGGACAGTAGTTCCGAAGACCAGATGAGCGATAGTGAATCTGGGAACAAGAGACTAAGCTGTCTCAAACTTCACAATGTAATCGCAAAAGAGGATCACCGAACCATTTGGGTCACCCTCACGATAGCAGGGTCCCAAGTCAAAATGGAATTGGATACAGGATCAGCTCTAACCGTCATGAATCGACGAGGCTACGAGCGGCTATTCTCACACATACCCTTGAGAGAGACATCCATTGTCTTGAGGATGTATACAGGGCAAAAAGTATACCCCAGAGGAAAAATAAGGGTGCGTGTCGAATACAACGGCAAGAAAATACGGAAATTGTATCTCTACATTCTGCAAGATGGTGGACCACCGTTATTGGGACGTGAATGGATCAGAAAGATAAGTTTAGACTGGCACGCCATTCAGGCACTGACAGTGGCTGGTAAAAAGGATGACGGCGTCACTCCTGGACGATTGTCAACAATCTTAGCTGACGCCAAAGAGGTATTTCAACAAGAACTGGGCACTCTTAACGGCGTAACTGCCTCGATAAAAATAGAGGAGAATGCAATTCCCAAGTTTTTCAAAGCAAGACCGGTACCATATGCAATTCGCCCAGCCGTCAAGGCAGAGCTGGAGAATCTGGAGAATGCAGGCATGTTATCTAAGGTAGACTGGAGCGAGTGGGCGACACCCATCGTTCCTGTCATGAAGAAAACGTTAAACAATAAGTCTGAGGAGCCAAGGAAGGTTCGCATCTGTGGGGACTTCAAGGTGACGGTGAACCCAGCCCTTCACATAGTACAATATCCTCTTCCAAAGATAGAAGATATCTTCGCCTCACTATCTGGAGGGAAGCGTTTTACAAAAATTGACCTAGCACAAGCATATTTGCAAATGGAGGTTGAAGAATCCTCTAGGAAGTATCTCACGATAAACACTCACAAAGGTCTTTACCAGTATAATCGACTGATATTCAGAGTAGCATCAGCTCCGGCGATATGGCAAAGAATGATGGAACAAGTCCTGCAAGGGATTCCGGGGACTCAGTGTTACTTGGACGACATCCTAGTGACAGGTGAAGGTGACAGTGAACACCTTGCCAACCTAGAGCAGGTGCTCACTAGACTACGTGAACATGGGCTACGAGCCAATCGCCCCAAGTGCGAGTTTTTTAAGAAACAGATATCGTATTGTGGCCACGTGATTGATGAAGAGGGGTTGCATACGTCCCCTGACAAAATTGAAGCGGTAGTTAAGGTTCCAGCGCCTGAAAATGTGTCGCAACTGAAGTCATTCCTCGGATTGGTGAATTACTACCATAAGTTTTTGCCGAATTTGTCCACAATTCTGCATCCACTGAACGCCCTACTACAAACGGGAGTAGCATGGAAATGGAGCGATGGATGTAAGCGGGCCTTTCAGAAGAGTAAGGACTTAATCACTTCAAGAGAAGTATTGGCTCACTACAACCCATCACTACCGATAAGACTGGTGTGTGATGCGTCTCCCTACGGCATTGGGGTGGTACTGTCACATAAATTCCTTGATGGTTCAGAGAGGCCGATAGCTTTTGCGTCATGCTCGTTAACTTCAGCCGAGTGTAACTACGCCCAGATTGACAGAGAGGCCCTCAGCCTGGTGTGGGGGGTGAAGAAGTTCAATCACTACCTGCACGGTCAGAAATTTACTCTACTAACTGATCATCAACCTCTCGTCTCCATTTTCAACCCTCAGAAGGGCGTACCGATAATGACGGCACAACGGCTACAGAGGTGGTCCCTTTTCCTAGGGGCACACCAATATGACATCGAGTACAAAGGAACTAAACAGCATGGGAATGCTGATGGATTGTCGCGCCTACCATTGCCGATGGTGGAAGAAGAACTGGCAGTGGATCCAGTGGAGTTATTCCACTCGACTATAGTCGAATGTCTCCCTGTGATGAATGCAAACATAGAAAAGGAAACACGAAATGACCCGACACTCTCCTGGGTCTATGATTTAATGGTGAAGGGATGGCCAGCACATGGCGAACCACTGCTGCCAGCATTCTCGCCGAGAAGAGAACAGCTGTCAGTGTGCAGAGGAACCTTGATGTGTGGATCCAGAGTAGTAATTCCACCCAAATTGAAGGATAGAGTGCTCAATGAGCTTCATGAGGGTCATCTGGGAGGGGTAAAAATGAAGAACTTAGCCAGAGCATTTGTGTGGTGGCCGGGAATCGATAGAGAAATCGAAGAGATGACCAAGAGCTGTACAGGATGCCAGAAGGTCCAAAACGTCCCACCACAAGCCCCTCTACATCCATGGGAGTGGCCCTCATCTCCATGGCAAAGGGTGCACATTGATTTTGCTGGTCCCTTTATGGACTCGATGTTTTTAATTGCGGTGGATGCACATTCAAAGTGGCCAGAGGTAATAAAAATGTCTTCAACCACCACAGAAAAAACTATCACAGTCTTACGAACCATATTCGCCAGGAATGGGCTGCCTGAACAGATTTGCTCTGACAATGGACCACAGTTTGTGTCTGAAGAGTTCCGGAAGTTCTTAAAGAACAATGGTGTTAAGCATTACACATCCGCCCCATATCATCCAGCCACTAATGGATTGGCCGAGAGGTTTGTTCAAACATTCAAGAAGGCTATCAAGGCAATGAGTAATGAAGATATACCCCTACAACACAAGGTGGATAACTTCTTGTTTGCCTACCGGAATGCGACACATGCGGTTACCAACCAAACTCCAGCCATGATGTTCTTCAATCAAAGACTACGATGCCACTTGGATTTGGTTAAGCCAAACGTCAGAAAAAATGTGGAGAACAGGCAGTTTCAGAATATGAATGAAAGGCTGACCAGGAGTTTTAAGATAGGTCAACCAGTTTTGGCCCGGGACTACCGCACAGAGAAATGGCAGCCAGGAACGATCTGTACACGGCAAGGACCTCTAATGTATACCGTGGACGTTGGAGAGAGCATTGTAAGACGCCATGCTGATCAGATTCTAGAGTCACTGGAAAACGTCAACTCCACACCACGATCTGATACACCTGGCGATGAAACCGAAGTACCAATTGCATCTACCGCAGAATCGGTGATATTGGAAGCAGACGAACCAAACAACGACATTGATCCCAACTCAACCTTGCCAGAAGAACCTGATATCCCAAAGAGGCATTATCCAGACAGAATCAGGAAGCCTCCTCAAAGACTGAACTTATAATTGCTTAACTTCAACCAATGTATCTAGCAACCGTAATTGTAATTGTAATTAGTTATTATTTAGTTGTTAAATGAATGTTATGTACTGTTTATCTAAAAGGGAAGGAATTGTTGTGTATGTACCTTTAAGGGAATAACTGGTCTCAGACTGCAGTACCGGCAGTGACCACCCATGTATAAAAGGCCCTAGCAGGCTTCTGTAGTTTCAGTTTCCAGGTTGTCTCCATTCAGTAAAGACTTGTTATGATCAACTCCTGCAGTCCGTGTCTCAATTATACATGGACATAATACTGCTCAACGACTTTTTCATCACAGGGATGATGGGTGTAGCCCACTCGCTCCAGTCTACCTTGGACAGTACACCTGAACGTTCCAGACTCTCCAGCTCTGCTTTGACGGCTGGGCGGATCGCATAAGGTACCAGTCTGGCCTGAAAAAAGTTTGGGCTTGCGTTTTCTTCAATTTTAATCGTCACTGTCATGCCTTTTAGTGTTCCGAGTCCTTGCTGGAACATTTCTTTCACATCAGTTAGGATCTTTGACAGTCGCCCAGGTGTGACGTCGTCATCCTTTTTGTCAGCCACAGTCAGTGCCTGTATGGAATGCCAATCCAGTTGTATTTTCTGGATCCATTCACGTCCTCCATCTTGCAATACATACAGGTCTAGTTTTGGTGTTTCCTTACCGTTATATATAACGGTCACCCTTATTTTTCCTTTGGGGTAGACTTTTTGCCCCGTGTACGTCTTCAAAATAATTTTTGTGTCTCTCAAGGGTATGTGTGAGAATAGCCGCTCGTAGTCCCGTCGGTTTATGACTGTTAGGGCTGATCCTGTGTCCAATTCCATCTTTACCTGGACTCCTGCTATCTTGAGAGTGACCCAAATGGTTCGGTGATCCTCCGTTGTGATCACATTATGTAGTTTCAGACAACTCAGTTCCCTGCTTTCGGAGTCGTTATCACTCTTTTGTTCATCTGAACTATTCTCCGTCATCTTATGTACCTTCTTGTACTTTCCTTTGGTAGGTTTCTTATTGCTGGTTTTCTTTCCCGACCTGCAGACTCGTGCTATGTGTCCTACTTTCCCACACTGTCTGCACACTTTGTCTTTGAACCAGCAATCATTCTGGTCGTGTGTTGTTCTGCCGCAGCGATAGCACTTCTCTGTTCCATATGACATTTCGTTTGTGCCATATTCTTGCGGTCTCTGTTGTATCTCTGCAGCGCCCCGTGCTGCTGCTTCATATGATACTGCAATGCTGAAAGCCTTTTCCAGCGTAAGGTCCTTTTCAGATAAAAGCCGTTTCTGGGTTCCTTCACTTTGAAGCCCACACACAAACTTAAGGTATCTGCCAGTCCCGCTCCAAACTGGCAGTGTTTTGATAGTTTGCGCAGTTCTGTTAAATAATCAGCATTGTTTTCATCCTTATGCTGGTTCCGTTTGTGAAACTTGAATCTTTCTGCTATCAGCAGCGGTGTGGGGTTTAAATGTTCCTGTAGTATCGTTATTATGTCTTCAAAACTCTTTTCCATTGGCTTTGTTGGGGTTACTAGATTTCGTAATAAACCATACGTCTTTGCACCCATTAAATTTAACAATACCGACGCTTTCTTGTCATCTGACACCTCATTTGCCTTGCAGTACACCTCTATTCGTTCGACATATGTAGTCCAATCTTCGACACTGCCACTCTTCGGCATTTTGGGTGTGGTTTAAAATGGCGTCTCCCAATGGCTTAAAATGGCGTCTCCCGCGCTTTCCTTCCTCCCCCGCTGCTGCCGGTTCTCATGGCAATGGCAGCGCCCTGCAGGTTTCGCGCGCTTCTCCTGCACTGCTGCCAACGCCGCTCTCGGCTGTCCTCGTGGCAATGGCGGCGCCTCGTGGGTTTCTGCGCATCTCTCTCCCTCTCTCCGACGCTGCTCGGCCCCTGAACACCGGATGCGCCCTGTGCACTCTGCCCTCTCTCTCTCTCTCCCCCGTCGACGCTGTTCGGCCCTTTGCTGTGCCGCTCAGTCGGGCTCTAACCCGCCGCTGTCCGGGAAGGGTCTATGCACTACCTGTTGCCAGCCCGTTTCGCTGGACCACCTCGACTAGAAACCCAAGCCTGGCTCTCGACAGCCTCCCCCGCAATTCTCGAGTCGTCTGCTGGATGACTGGGCGGTTGCCCGTGGTCGATGCCCGAGTCTCTGGCCTTGATCTCCAATCCACTGATCTCCAGGAACGAATCCCTGGGAGCTGATGCAGAGTTGCAGGTAGGTTCGAACCTGCCTCGTCGCCAATGTTGCGTCCGTGTATAATAAGACACAGACTGCGGAGAACGGTACAACAGGTGTTTACTCAACGTGGCTCACACTGCAACTGCCTGTACAGATTACTACTCAGTGCTATATACAGGTGTGGTCACTGCCGGTACTACAGTATACATGAGCTGTAAAAAGTAGTTCCCCCCCTTAAAGGTATATATATTACAGTAGCCGTTAGCACCCCGCGGTGCTGCACCACCGGCAATTACATAATCGTTGATTGCAGCGCCCTGCTCGCGCCCTGGCTGCAACCTTCGGTTGCACCTCCTGACCGATCACCGGACGATATATCCGACAGGGTCAGGGTGACGTTTTTGCAGCCGCGGTGGCGCTACCTAAAGGGCAGGTTTTGGGTGGCCATTTTTTTTTGGCCGACTGCTAGCACCTGCCCTCTTCGCCTTTTTTCTTCGGGGTGCTTGCTGCGATCGCTAAGCCCAGTACTACTCTTGAATGCCAGGCTGTTTTCCCGGCCCCCCGCTCCCCGGTGGTCCAGCGGAGCCCTAGTGCGCGCAGCGCTAGGCTTCTCCCCTTTAGTCAGGGGAGGGAGGCCTGTAATACCATGCACTACGTGCCGACGAGCGTGGCGCGGTTGCACGTAGCGCTGCAAATTTCACTGGTAGCACCCAAAGAAGGAGGGGGAGCGCTTCAAGTAGCGCCCTGCCTCCTGCTTGGGGCGCTATCACTGAATTTATGGCTCAGGGGCGCTACCGTTTTTGGGGCACCGGCGACATTAGCGCCCCAAAGGGGGCGCCACCGAATTTTGCCCCCTTGACTTTTTGCTTCATAGCGAGATGAATAACAATTTATAAATCAAAGGACACAAAAGAATCGAAAAAACTATGGATAAATTCAATTTAAATAAAAACTACACCTGTGATGTTGCTACAGTATTGACAATGAGAAACATTTCACTGATACAAGTGTGATGAAATATTTCCATTCATCACTGCCTGTGACTGAGATCGGTTTCAGTGTCATTTCCCTTCCCCCAGACCTCATTGTATTGTATACTGGAATGTGCTGGAATGTGCTGTGTGTAGGGCTCCGCCCATACCTGGCCCCGTTTGTAAGCTAACTCAGTCTGGCCTCAGTCTCCAGAAGGAAGACATCTCTCTCTCTTACATGTTACGTTCTAAGTTAATAAAAGCCTTGTTTTGTTCTGCTAACTTCGAGTCTCGGAATTATTGAGGCACATCAACAAGAAAAACTTAATCGATATAAGGAAATTCTAACTCAAGTTTTTGTACAATTTTATGACATTTTATAATATATAGCAGGTTATAAAAATAATAAATAAATCTAAAAACAAATCTACTTCAATACTGACTCCCACCCCAAACTGCTGAAGCCCTGCTTCAAGGTTGAGAAGCTCCGTCCTCAGAGAGCAGCAGCAGAGCTGCCTGACTCCCAAAATAAAACACATTACACAACAGCGCAAATCACAGGTCAACATGAAACCTCCCTCATTCCCCAGTTTGTGTCTTTCTCTCTCTCTCTCTAGTTTGTGTTTCACTCTCTACGTAGTTTGTGTTTCTCCCTCTCTAGTTTGTGTTTCTCTCTCTCTCTCTAGAGTTTGTTTCCCTCTCTCAATTCAATTCAATTCAAATCGCTTTATTGGCATGACAAGTTACATCTTATGTTGCCAAAGCATCGAAAAACATTTATGGTTGAACACATAAACGCAGGTCTATCCATACAGTGTATAAACAGATATATCCCGGAGTGTATAAATATACATTCATATAATTTGTATATTGTTGAGATACCGCGGCAAACGTGGGAGTCGAGACCAGAGCTAGTAAAACACAACTGCTTTTATTCTACCTCATGGCAAAGAGAAACTGGAAAAGCCCGCGCATCCACTTAAATACTCCCCAGACAGGAAGTGCTCCCGGCAGCCTGTCCCTGCGGGAAACAAGTTGCTGGAGGAAAGGGCCCCCGGCTGGGGGCGTCTGCTTAAACTGTCCGTGCCGCCGTGAGCGGATTATGTCCAGTGGTGGCGTGTCGCCACAGAGCTCCCTCCAAAATCCGCTTAGGAGGAGTAGACAAGTCGTGCCGGTGGTCTGATGGTTCTGCCGCAGCGGCTCTGAGTGGTCACCGGTCTAGTTGGTGGGGCCGGGCGGTTCGCCGCTGGCTGTGCTGGCTTGCTGGTGGGACGGCCTCTAGTTGGAGGCCGGGCCACGGGGACCTGTTCCCCTGGTTCTGTGTGTGCTGGTTTGAGCCGGTCGATGGAGACTGTGTCGACCCTGTCGCCGAGTCGCAGCTTGAAGACCTTGTCCCCGGTTTGTAGTACCTCGTACGGTCCGTCGTACGGGGGTCGTAGGGGCCCGCGGTGCGCGTCGTGTCGCATGAAGACGAAGCACGCCTGCTGTAAATTTGGCGCCGTGTCGGTTGACCGGAAGTGGGGCGAACTGCTGAGCGGAAGAGAAAGAGTTGAGCCGCTGCTGTTCGGCCAACCAAGGTGTGGTAGCCTCCGGAAGGAATTCGCCTGGGACGCGCAGCGGTTGTCCGTAGACTAACTCCGCTGCCGAGGACTGGAGGTCTTCCTTGACCGCGGTGCGTAGGCCTAGTAGCACCCACGGTAGGCGGTCAGTCCAGGTACTGTCCTGCAGGCCGGCGCGGAGTGAGGCCTTGAGTGACCTGTGGAAGCGTTCACAAAGCCCGTTGGCCTGCGGGTGGTACGCCGTGGTTCGGTGGAGCGTCACCCCGAGGTTGCGTGCTGTGGCCGTCAAGAGTTCAGAGGTGAACTGGGCACCTCTGTCGGAGGTTATGTCGGCCAGTACGCCGAACCTCGCAACCCAGGTGTTAACAAATGCCCTGGCGATGTCGGCTGTGGTGGTGGAGGTCAGCGGCACTGCCTCAGGCCAGCGTGTGTAGCGGTCGACCATCGTGAGGAGATAAGTTTGGCCTTGCGATGGCGGCAGAGGACCGACGATGTCGACGTGTACGTGGTCGAAGCGGCGGCTGGGTACCTCGAAGTCTCCCAGGGGTGCTTTTGTGTGCCGCTGTACCTTAGCCCGTTGGCAGGCGAGGCAGGAGGTGGCCCAAGTCCGAACATCTTTGCTGAGGCCGCGCCAGACGAAGTGCTGGGAGAGGAGTTTGACGGATGCGCGGGAACCCGGGTGGGAGAGCCCGTGGAGCGCGTCGAAGATGCGGCGGCGCCAGGTTGCAGGGACGACCGGCCTGGGTTGGCCGAGTGAGATGTCGCAAGTGACTGCCGTGGCTTCGGGCCCGTGCGTGACCTTGGTTAGGCGTAGCCCTGGCAGGCTGGTAGCCGCCGAGAGGAGGTCTGGGTCCATGAGCTGGGCCGCTGCTAGTTGCGCGTAGTCGACCGCGAGGTGATTCGCGCAGATGGCGGGACGGGAAAGGCAGTCAGCGACAACGTTGTCTCTACCGGAGACGTGCTGGATGTCCGTAGTAAACTCGGACACGGCCGCGAGCTGGCGTTGCTGCCTAGCGGACCAGGGTTCGGTGTGCTTGGCCATCGCGTATGTGAGCGGCTTGTGGTCCACGTACACGGTGAAGGGGTGGCCTTCCAGGAGGAACCTGAAATGGCGAACCGACAGGTGGAGCACGAGAAGCTCGCGGTAGAAAGTGGAGTATTTGACCTCCGGGGGGCGCAGTTGGCGGCTGTAGAAGGCAAGTGGCTGCCACGCGCCATTGACCCACTGCTCGAACACGGCGCCGACCGCGTGGTCGGAGGCGTCGGTGGTGAGCGCGACCCGGGCATCGGCCCTCGGGTGCGCGAGCAGGGTGGCGTTGGCGAGCGCGTTTTTGGTGGCGTCGAAGACGGCTGACGTGTCAGTGGTCCAGGCTACGTCCATCTTGCCGGATTTACCTCGGAGGGAGTCGTATAGGGGCTTCATGAGGGCTGCAGCTCTGAGGATGAACCTGTTGTAGAAGTTCACCATCCCGAGGAACTCCTGGAGGCCCTTGATGGTTGTGGGGCGGGGGAATTGCTGGACAGCCTGCACCTTGTTGGGCAGGGGGACGGCCCCAGCAGGGGTGATGTGGTGACCAAGAAAATCGATCTCGGTTAGGCCGAATTGGCACTTCGCCGGACTGAGGATGAGCCCGTGTTGGGCTAGGCGCCCGAACAGGATGCGAAGGTGTTCGAGGTGTTCCTGTTTGGAGGAGCTGGCCACGAGAATATCGTCTAGGTAGACGAATAGGAAGTTCAGGTCCCGGAGGATTGAGTCCATAAGGCGCTGGAAAGCCTGGGCTGCATTCTTGAGGCCGAAGGGCATCCTCAGGAACTCGAACAGGCCGAATGGGGTGATGACGGCCGTTTTGGGGATGTCCGCGGGGTGTACGGGGACTTGGTGGTAACCGCGCACCAGGTCGACCTTGGAAAAGACGGTTCGTCCGGCCAGTCGGGCCGAGAAGTCCTGGATGTGTGGCACCGGGTATCGGTCGGGGGTGGTGGCGTCGTTGAGGCAGCGGTAGTCCCCACAAGGGCGCCAGCCTCCGCCGGGCTTGGGTCGATGTGGAGGGGCGAGGCCCAAGGGCTGCTGGAGCGGCGGATGATGCCGAGTTGTTCCATGGTGGTGAACTCGGCCCGCGCGATTTCCAGCTTGGCCTGGTTGAGTCTGCGGGCGTGGGCAGAAACTGGGGGGCCGGTGGTGGGGATATAGTGCTCCACACCGTGTTTGGCGGCTTTGGCCGAAAAGGTCGGGTTGGTGAGGGCGGGAAACTCGGCTAGGAGTGCCGAGTAGTCGTCTGCAGCTCTGGCGAGGCAGTAGGTCGTCAGGCCGGCCGAACGGGCCGGGGTGAATGCGCCAGGGATGGGGGCCATAGTGTTGATGTCGACGAGGCGGTGCCTCGGAATGTCGACAAGGAGGCCGTGGGTGCGTAGGAAGTCGGCGCCGATGAGTGGGCAGAGGACCTTGGCTGTGAGGAACTCCCAGCGATAGCGGCGGCCCGCGAGGTCGAGCGTGACCATGTGGGTGCCATATGTGCGGATGTCAGAGCCATTGGCTGTGGCCAGCGTTATACCCCGTGTGCCGCGTTGGATTTCGAGGGCAGAGGCGGGGGTGATGCTGTGCTGGGCCCCTGTGTCGCACAGAAATCGGCGGTTGGTTCTGTCGTCGGTGACGTACAGTAGAGGCCCCTTTTGCCCCGCGGCCATCGCGGGGGCCGGTGCGGGGGGGGATTTGAAAGTACACGGTGGCGTGCAGCGTTGGGCCCTAGTGCCAAAACAGGTGTGGTAGTAGCAGTGACCCGGAGTGGTAGGGCGGTCGGGCCTAGTGGGCCGGGAAGACCGCGTGGTCGTTGCCGTGAGGTCGGGCGCGACGTTGCGAGCGGACTGTGCAGAGAGCAGCCGGTCGGCCTTTTCGGCTATGTCATTCAGGTCCGTAGAGCCAGACTCCACAATGAGCGGGCGGATGCTGGCGGGGAGCTGCCGAATGAAAAGCGTGCGAAAGAGGGCACCGGTGTTTTTGTCATCCGAGAGGGACAGCATGTGGGAAAGCAGATCCGAGGGTGAAGCGTCACCAAGGCCGGGGAGGTCAAGGAGTTGGCAGTTGCGCTGGTAAGAGGACGTTTGACATTTTTTAAGGAGCGCAACCTTCAGATGTTCGTACTTGCCTTCCGGTGGTGGATCCTGCAGCGCTGCCCAAACCTTGGGGACTGTGGTGTAGGTGAGAGAGAAGACGAGGTAGTCATACTTTGTGGCGTCGACTGTAATGTGTTTCAGCCGGAATCTGGACTCAGCTTGAACAAACCAGGCTTCGGCCAGGTTCTCCCAAAAGTCCGGTAGTTTAACTGTGGCTGCGTTTGTATCCGCCATGCTAGCTTAGGATTCGTCCTGAGCGTTGGGGTCACCAGTGTTGAGATACCGCGGCAAACGTGGGAGTCGAGACCAGAGCTAGTAAAACACAACTGCTTTTATTCTACCTCATGGCAAAGAGAAACTGGAAAAGCCCGCGCATCCACTTAAATACTCCCCAGACAGGAAGTGCTCCCGGCAGCCTGTCCCTGCGGGAAACAAGTTGCTGGAGGAAAGGGCCCACGGCTGGGGGCGTCTGCTTAAACTGTCCGTGCCGCCGTGAGCGGATTATGTCCAGTGGTGGCGTGTCGCCACAATATACTCTTTTCTTAGATTTAATGGTTGTCCCTCTGTTTATGGCAAGCTGTAACATAGTGTGCCGCTAAGGTTACACAATTTCTCTCTTCCCCTAGTAGATATGGGAGTTTTTGGTCGTCATTCAAATTTCTGAATTCAGGGCATATTTTTGTGAATTTTGGGTAGAAATTCTCCCTTATGCCCTGATATTTTCCACAAGCTGTGAGGAAGTACATCTCTGTCTCCACCACTCCCTGACTGCAGTGAGAGCATATCCTGTTCTCTCTTGTCAGCCAGGTCTGTCTGTGTCTGCCTTTTTCGATAGCCAGGCTATGCTCACTAAGTCTGTACATAGTCAAGGTTTTTCTCAATTTGCTATCTTTTACCGTGGTCAGGTATTCAGCCATGTTGTATTGTCTGTTTAGGGCCAAGTAGCAATTGAGTTTGTTTTGGGTTTTTGTTGTTTCTGCCCAATATGACAGATATTTTTCCTTTTGCTTAATGACAATTGTGTTGGGTCGAATTCTCTGTGCTACAATGTCACTGTCCTGGGGCTGGTTATTGTTAGTAGTGTTAGTAGTTACTTCACTGAGTCCCAGGACTAGTTGACTGAGGGTATTCTTCTTTATGATCCTCTCTTGGCATTTCAGGGCTTCGTAATGATAGCAGTGGGGGTTGCTCATTTTTAGGTGTTTCCAAAATTTGGTGGCTCTTTTTTGGATAGTAATTATTAATGGATATTGGCCTAGTTCTGCCCTGCATGCATTGTTTACGGTTTTCCTTTGAGTCCGGAGGATACTTTTACAGAATTCTGCATGTAGGATCTCAATTGGGTGTTTGTCCCATTTTGCAAATTCTTGTTGTGTTAGTGGACCCCACACCTCACTGCCATAGAGTGCAATTGGTTCAATTACTGATTTGAAAATTTTGAGCCAAATGCTAATCGGGATTTCTATTTGGATTGATTTTTTAATGGCATAGAAAGCCCTTCTTGCTTTCTCTTTCAGTTCATTCACAGCCAAATGAAAATTTCCCGTAGAACTGATTTTTAAGCCCAGGTATGTGTAGTTAGTGGTTTGTTCAATTTTAGTTGTTCCTAGTGTGAAATTTATTCTGGGTCCCTGATGTCTGGATCTTTGCTGGAACACAAGGACTTTGGTTTTTGGGGGGTTTATTGTCAGGGCCCAGGTCTGAGTACGATTCTAGCAGATCCAGGTTCTGCTGTAGACCCTCCTTAGTTGGTGACAGCAGAACCAGGTCATCTGCATAGAGGAGGAATTTAACCTTGGATTCATATAGGGTGAGGCCGGGTGCTGTAGATTGTTCAAGTAGTTTTGCCAATTCATTTATGTAAATATTAAAGAGTGTCGGTGAGATGGGCGAGCCCTGCTTGTTTCTCTCTCTCTAGTTAGAGTTTGTTTCTCAGTTCAGTTCAGTTCAGTTCAGTTCAAATGCTTTATTGGCATGAAAGTTTACAGAGAACCATATTGCCAAAGCTTACATTGCAAAAAGGTACAGTTTTCCAACATTCTGTAGGTGTCAATCGATTTGACATTTGTTGGGTATATACAATATTACTTTTAAACAATATTAATTTTAAACAGTCTTTCTACTTCATTTGGTACGTTCAATATTAATTTTAAACAGTCTTACTTTTAAACAGTCCTCAGGTTGTGACATGTTGTTACATATTTAGCCCCAAGGTATGGTCTGTCTCCTTCTCCTAGGACTAATCTCAATTTTGACAGATCATCCAATTCCTTGAAATCTGGGGTTGTTTGGCTTAGCTTGTTGAATAATATGTTTCTTGATGTGTTGAATTTTTCGCATTTTAGGAGGAAATGCATTCCTCTCTCTCTAGTTTGTGTTTCTCTCTCTCTCTCTAGTTTGCGTTTCTCTCTCTCTAGTTTGCGTTTCTCTCTCTCTAGTTGGCGTTTCTCTCTCTCTCTCTCTCTCTCGAGTTGGAGTTTCTCTCTCTCTCTAGTTGGCGTTTCTCTCTCTTTCTCTTTCTAGTTGGCGTTTCTCGCTCTCTCTAGTTTGTGTTTCTCTCTCTCTCGTTTCTCTTTCTCAATTCAATTCAATTCAATTCAATTCAATTCAATTCAATTCAATTCAAATGCTTTATTGGCATGAAAGTTTACAGAGAACCATATTGCCAAAGCTTACGTAGCAAAAAGGTACATTTTCAAACATTCTGTAGGTGTCAATCGATTTGACATTTGTTGGGTACATACAATATTACTTTTAAACAATATTAATTTTAAACAGTCTTTGTACTTCATTTGGTACGTTCAATATTAATTTTAAACAGTCTTAATTTTAAACAGTCCTCAGGTTGTGACATGTTGTTACATATTTGGCCCCAAGGTATGGTCTGTCTCCTTCTCCCAGGACTAATCTCAATTTTGACAGGTCATCCAATTCCTTGAAATCTGGGGTTGTTTGGCTTAGCTTGTTGAATAATATGTTTCTTGATGTGTTGAATTTTTCGCATTTGAGGAGGAAATGCATTTCTGTTTCAACCTCGCCGGCCAGACATTGATCGCATATTCTATTCTCTCTAGGCTGCCCTCTCTCTCTCTCTCTGTGTCCCCCCCTCTCTCTCTCTCTCTCTCTGTCCCCCCTCTCTCTCTCTCTCTGTCCCCCCTCTCTCTCTCTCTCTGTGTCCCCCCTCTCTCTCTCTCTCTGTCCCCCCTCTCTCTCTCTCTCTCTCTGTCCCCCTCTCTCTCTCTCTCTCTGTGTCCCCCCTCTCTCTCGCTCTGTGTCCCCCCTCTCTCTCTCTCTCTCTGTCCCCCCTCTCTCTGTGTCCCCCCTCTCTCTCTCTCTTTGTGTCCCCCCCTCTCTCTCTCTCTCTCTCTGTCCCCCCCTCTCTCTCTCTCTCTCTCTGTCCCCCCTCTCTCTCTCTCTCTCTGCCCCCTCTCTCTCTCTCTGTCCCCCCTCTCTCTCTCTCTCTCTGTCCCCCCCTCTCTCTCTCTCTCTGTCCCCCCTCTCTCTCTCTCTCTCTGTCCCCCCTCTCTCTCAATTCAATTCAATTCAATTTTTCAATTCAATTCAATCAATTCAATTCAATTCTCTCTCTCTCTCTCTAGTTTCTCTTTCTCTCTCTCTCTCTCTAGTTTCTCTTTCTCTCTCTCTAGTTTCTCTTTCTCTCTCTCTAGTTCCTCTTTCTCTCTCTCTAGTTTCTCTTTCTCTCTCTCTCTAGTTTCTCTTTCTCTCTCTCTCTAGTTTCTTTCTCTCTTTCTCCGTCACTCTCTAGTTTCTTTCTCTCTCTCTCTAGTTTGTGTTTCTCCCTCTCTAGTTTGTGTTTTTCTCTCTCTCTCTCTCTCTAGTTGGCGTTTCTCTCTCTCTCTGGTTGGCGTTTCTCTCTCTCTCTGGTTGGCGTTTCTCTCTCTCTCTCTCTGGTTGGCATTTCTCTCTCTCTGGTTGGCGTTTCTCTCGCTCTCTCTAGTTGGCATTTCTCTCTCTCTGGTTGGCGTTTTTCTCTCTCTCTCTCTCTAGTTGGCGTTTCTCTCTCTAGTTGGCGTTTCTCTCTCTCTAGTTGGCGTTTCTCTCTCTCTCTCTCTCTAGTTGGCGTTTCTCTCTATCTCTAGTTGGCATTTCTCTCTCTCTAGTTTGTGTTTCTCTCTCTCTCTAGTTTGTGTTTCTCTCTCTCTCTAGTTTGTGATTCTCTCTCTCGTTTCTCTTTCTCTCTCGTTTCTCTTTCCAATTCCAATTTCCAATTCCAATTAAAATGCTTTATTGGCATGAAAGTTTACAGAGAACCATATTGCCAAAGCTTACATAGCAAAAAGGTACAGTTTTCCAACATTCTGTAGGTGTCAATCGATTTGACATTTGTTGGGTACATACAATATTACTTTTAAACAATATTAATTTTAAACAGTCTTTGTACTTCATTTGGTACGTTCAATATTAATTTTAAACAGTCTTAATTTTAAACAGTCCTCAGGTTGTGACATGTTGTTACATATTTGGCCCCAAGGTATGGTCTGTCTCCTTCTCCTAGGACTAATCTCAATTTTGACAGATCATCCAATTCCTTGAAATCTGGGGTTGTTTGGCTTAGCTTGTTGAATAATATGTTTCTTGATGTGTTGAATTTTTCGCATTTTAGGAGGAAATGCATTTCTGTTTCAACCTCGCCAGCCAGACATTGATCGCATATTCTATTCTCTCTAGGCTGCCAGGATTTCTTGTATCTGCCTTTTTCAATTTCCAGTTGGTGGTCGCTTAGTCTGTACCTGGTGAGGGTCTGTCTCTGTTTTGTGTCTCTGATGGTCGTGAGGTAGTCTGCCAGTTTATATTCTCTTTTTAGGGCCCGGTAACATTCTAATCTGCTTTGGCTTTCGGTTATTTTGTTCCAATGTTCCAGGTAGGTTTCTTTGCATTTTTTAATGATTTGGTTCACTCGGATTGGTGTTTGGACGGCTGTGTTGGTCTGGGGCTGGTCAGGGTCCGGCTGAGTACTTAGTTTCCGTAGCAGCTGACTCAGGGGACTCTTTTCTGGGTTTAGCTCTTGGGTCTGAAAGGCTTTGAAATGAAGGGTGTCTGGGGAGCTAGATTTGAGGTGATTTAGGAAGTTTAGTGCTCGTTTTTGGATGTTTATTATCAGTGGGTATCTGCCTAGTTCGGCTCTGCATGCATTTGTTGGCGTTTTCCTTTGGGTGCGAAGGATGCTTCGGCAGAATTCTGCATGTAGGGCTTCTATTGTATGTTTTTCCCATTTAGTGTAGCTTTGGTGATTTAGCGGGCCCCATACTTCACTACCGTACAGTGCAATGGGCAGGATTATGCTGTCAAATATTTTGAGCCAGATTTTGATTGGGATTTGGATGTTGTAGAATTTTCTTTTTATTGCATATAGGGCTCTTCGGGCTTTTTCTTTTAGTGCATTCACTGCTATGCTGAAGCTCCCTGATGCTGTAATAGTTAGACCAAGGTAGGTGTAGCTCATAGTGTGTCCTATAGTGATATCACTGAGGGTAAACTGGTATTTGTTTTCCTGACATCTGGGCCTTTTTTGAAAAATCATGATGTTGGTTTTCTTTAGATTTACTGTTAGAGCCCAATTTTGGCAGTATTTGTCGAGTAGGTCTAGTTGTTGCTGTAATCCCTGTTCTGTGGGAGACAGCAGAACCAGGTCGTCCGCATAGAACAGGGATTTCACTTCTCCATCCAGGAGACGGAGACCTGGTGACTCGCTTTGCTCCAGCATGTCTGCTAATTCATTTATGTATATGTTGAACAGGGTCGGGCTCAAATTGCAGCCCTGCCGGACGCCTCTTCTCTGGGTGAAGAAATCGGTGCGTTTGTCTCCAATTTTGACCCCGCATTTGTTTTTCAGATACATTTCTCTCTATCTAGTTTCTGTAGTTTCTCTTTCTCTCTCTCTAGTTTCTCTTTCTCTCTCTCTAGTTTCTCTTTCTCCCTAGTTTCTTTCTCTCTCTCTCTCTAGTTTCTCTTTCTCTCTCGTTTCTCTCTCTCTCTCTCTAGTTTCTCGTTTCTCTCTCTCTCTCTCTAGTTTCTTTCTCTCTCTCTCTCTAGTTTCTCTTTCTCTCTAGTTTCTTGTTTCTCGTTTCTCTCTTTAGTTTCTCGTTTCTCATTTCTCTCTCTTTAGTTTCTCGTTTCTCATTTCTCTCTTTCTAGTTTCTTTCTCTTTAGTTTCTCTCTCTCTAGTTTCTTTCTCTCTCTCTCTAGTTTCTTTCTCTCTCTCTAGTTTCTTTCTCTCTTTCGCTCTAGTTTCTCGTTTCTCTCTCTCTAGTTTCTTTCTCTTTAGTTTCTCTCTCTCTAGTTTCTTTCTCTTTAGTTTCTCTCTCTCTAGTTTCTTTCTCTTTAGTTTCTCTCTCTCTAGTTTCTCTTTCTCTCTAGTTTCTTTCTCTCTCTCTCTCTAGTTTCTTTCTCTCTCTCTCTCTAGTTTCTTTCTCTTTAGTTTCTCTCTCTCTAGTTTCTCTTTCTCTCTAGTTTCTCGTTTCTCTCTCTAGTTTCTTTCTCTTTAGTTTCTCTCTCTCTAGTTTCTCTTTCTCTCTAGTTTCTTTCTCTCTCTCTCTCTAGTTTCTTTCTCTCTCTCTCTAGTTTCTTTCTCTCTCTCTCTCTAGTTTCTTTCTCTCTCTCTCTAGTTTCTTTCTCTCTCTCTCTCTAGTTTCTTTCTCTCTTTCGCTCTAGTTTCTCGTTTCTCTCTCTCTAGTTTCTTTCTCTTTAGTTTCTCTCTCTCTCTCTAGTTTCTTTCTCTTTAGTTTCTCTCTCTCTCTAGTTTGTGTTTTTCTCTCCATCTCTCTCTCTAGTTGGCGTGTCTCTCTCTCTAGTTGGCGTTTCTCTTTCCAATTCCAATTCCAATTCAAATGCTTTATTGGCATGAAAGTTTACAGAGAACCATATTGCCAAAGCTTACATAGCAAAAAGGTACAGTTTTCCAACATTCTGTAGGTGTCAATCGATTTGACATTTGTTGGGTACATACAATATTACTTTTAAACAATATTAATTTTAAACAGTCTTTGTACTTCATTTGGTACGTTCAATATTAATTTTAAACAGTCTTAATTTTAAACAGTCCTCAGGTTGTGACATGTTGTTACATATTTGGCCCCAAGGTATGGTCTGTCTCCTTCTCCTAGGACTAATCTCAATTTTGACAGGTCATCCAATTCCTTGAAATCTGGGGTTGTTTGGCTTAGCTTGTTGAATAATATGTTTCTTGATGTGTTGAATTTTTCGCATTTTAGGAGGAAATGCATTTCTGTTTCAACCTCGCCGGCCAGACATTGATCGCATATTCTATTCTCTCTAGGCTGCCAGGATTTCTTGTATCTGCCTTTTTCAATTTCCAGTTGGTGGTCGCTTAGTCTGTACCTGGTGAGGGTCTGTCTCTGTTTTGTGTCTCTGATGGTCGTGAGGTAGTCTGCCAGTTTATATTCTCTTTTTAGGGCCCGGTAACATTCTAATCTGCTTTGGCTTTCGGTTATTTTGTTCCAATGTTCCAGGTAGGTTTCTTTGCATTGTTTAATGATTTGGTTCACTCGGATTGGTGTTTGGACGGCTGTGTTGGTCTGGGGCTGGTCAGGGTCCGGCTGAGTACTTAGTTTCAGTAGCAGCTGACTCAGGGGACTCTTTTCTGGGTTTAGCTCTTGGGTCTGAAAGGCTTTGAAATGAAGGGTGTCTGGGGAGCTAGATTTGAGGTGATTTAGGAAGTTTAGTGCTCGTTTTTGGATGTTTATTATCAGTGGGTATCTGCCTAGTTCGGCTCTGCATGCATTTGTTGGCGTTTTTCTTTGGGTGCGAAGGATGCTTCGGCAGAATTCTGCATGTAGGGCTTCTATTGTGTGTTTTTCCCATTTAGTGTAGCTTTGGTGATTTAGCGGGCCCCATACTTCACTACCGTACAGTGCAATGGGCAGGATTATGCTGTCAAATATTTTGAACCAGATTTTGATTGGGATCTGGATGTTGTAGAATTTTCTTTTTATTGCATATAGGGCTCTTCGGGCTTTTTCTTTTAGTGCATTCACTGCTATGCTGAAGCTCCCTGATGCTGTAATAGTTAGACCAAGGTAGGTGTAGCTCATAGTGTGTCCTATAGTGGTATCACTGAGGGTAAACTGGTATTTGTTTTCCTGACATCTGGGCCTTTTTTGAAAAATCATGATGTTGGTTTTCTTTAGATTTACTGTTAGAGCCCAATTTTGGCAGTATTTGTCGAGTAGGTCTAGTTGTTGCTGTAATCCCTGTTCTGTGGGAGACAGCAGAACCAGGTCGTCCGCATAGAACAGGGATTTCACTTCTCCATCCAGGAGACGGAGACCTGGTGACTCGCTTTGCTCCAGCATGTCTGCTAATTCATTTATGTATATGTTGAACAGGGTCGGGCTCAAATTGCAGCCCTGCCGGACGCCTCTTCTCTGGGTGAAGAAATCGGTGCATTTGTCTCCAATTTTGACCCCGCATTTGTTTTTCAGATACATTGATTTAATAAGGTCATAGACTTTGCCCCCTATTCCACACTGAAGAAGTTTATAATAGAGCCCTTCGTGCCATATAGAGTCAAAGGCTTTCTTGAAGTCGATGAAACAGGCGAATATTTTCCCATTTTTTGTTTGGTGTATATGTTTTTCAATGAGGGTGTGAAGGGTATAGATATGGTCGGCGGTGCGGTGTTTTGGAAGGAAGCCTATTTGGTTTTTTCTGAGGATATTATGTTTGTTAAGAAAATCAAGTAATCTACTATTTAGAATACTGCAGAATAACTTCCCTAGACAACTGTTGACACAGATGCCGCGGTAGTTATTTGGGTCTGATTTGTTTCCACTTTTATATATGGGGGAGATTAGTCCTTGGCACCAGATATCGGGAAAACAGCCTGAACGTAATATGATGTTGAATAATTTGAGTACCGCACCCTGCATCTCCATATTGCTGAACTTGAGCATTTCATTTTTGATGTTGTCTGGGCCACAGGCTTTCTTTAGGTGGAGAGATTTTGTTTTTGTGGCCAGTTCTTTCCATGTGATTGGGGAGTCTAGAGGGTTTTGGTTGTCTTTAATTGTTGCTTCTAATGTGTGGAGTTTTTCTGTGACCTGATGTTGACTTGGGTTTGTTTCGTTTATTGGGATGTCTTTGTAGAGGTTTTCAAAATGTGTTCTCCAGATGTCGCCATCTTGGATTGGTAATGCTTGCAATTGTGTTGTACTCAGGTTATTCCACATTTCCCAGAATTGTTTTGGATTGGTGGAGTTTTCAATTTCTTCGAGTATTTTGTGGGTATAGTTTTGTGTTTTGTTCCTAATGGTGTGTTTATATCTTTTGAGGGTTTCATTGTATCTAGTACGTAGGTCCGGATTGTTTGGTTGGCGATGCTTTTGGTTTGATATTTTTCTCAGGTCTTTTCTGGCATTTTTGCATTCATGGTCAAACCATTTCTTATTTTTATTTTGTCTTTTGTGACGCTTCCTCTTCTGTTTCACAAGGTCGGCTTTTACAGCTGCCTCATGGAAGATCATATTTATATCCTCTATGGCCATGTTTACACCATCTCTGGTGATCTCGTATGGGTTTTCTTTAAATTTTGATATTTTACTTGTGAGATCAGGTGACTTTAGTGCTGTGATGAATTTTTCTCCACTGTCTGGGGCCCATCTGTATGTCTGGTTTATTTTATGGAGCTTACTGGGTTCCTTTTTTGTGTCTGTAGTTTGGGCAGAAAGTTTAAGGTACATATTTATTTGGTTATGGTCTGAGAGGGGGGATTGCTGCCTGACAGTGAATGAGTTGATATCGCAGGGGTCCAGGTCAGTGATTGTATAGTCCACCACACTAGACCCAAGAGTTGAGGAGTATGTGAGTCTCCCTAGGGAGTCCCCTCTGAACCTACCGTTAACTATGTACAGGCCTAAGGCTCGGCAGAGTTGCACTACCTCCCTACCGCTTTTATTTATTTCACGATCAAGGTTGTTCCGATTTGCGATGGCTGGTGTGACATCTAAAGGGGTCTGGCCAAACACATGGTTGTTTCCCTGTGGGTCTATGAAGTCAGGTTCACAACCGGTCCTTGCATTTAGGTCCCCACATATTATCACCTTTCCTTGGGCCTGGAAATGGCTGATTTCCATGTGGAGAGTATCAAATAACTCCTCTTCGAAATTGGAGGTATGTAGATCGCACATAAGTAAACATCTTTTTTTGCTATTCCTATATTTTTATCTAGTTTTAGCCATACGTGTGATTTTCCCTGTTTTACCGGTGAGATGTGTTTGTCCAGTTCTCCCTTATACCACACCAATATTCCCCCGGAGGTTCTGCCCTTGCGTGTTTTAGTGTTCTTTACTGAGGGCACAATGATTTCATGGTACATTGGAGGACAGTGGGTCGGCACGTCCTTTTGGCACCATGTTTCTGTTAACACAATTATATCAATGTCTTTTATAGCTTTTAGGAATTCAGAGTCTGTACTCTTCATCCCAAAAGTTGAGGAGCGGAGGCCCTGGATATTCCAGCAGCTTATGTGGAAAGAACGCATTTATATAGTTCAATAAAACGAAATAAAATGGACCTATTTTGTGGGATGAGTGTGGAAACACTATTTTCTATAATGCTAAATGATGATTTAGTATAAATTTCATGAGGCATGCACATATATCTATCTAATAATAGTAATAATACTGATAAGATAACAATAATGATAATGATAAATAACAATATTAATAATTTCTCCGGCTTTCTATCAGGCTGTTCAGCATCGTCATGATCTTTCTCAGTTCTTGGTCTACAGTCTGTGGTCTAGAGGGGGGTCTTGGGTCAGGTATAAAAGCACGGTTCTGTTGTTGGTTTTGTAATGGGGGGTGGGGGACATTGGTGGTCCTGTTTGGGCTCCCAATGGTAGAGGGGGTGGGAGGGCTGCGTCTTTTGGCAGTGTTTATGAGGTTTCTTGCGAAGACCCACATCCGCTGTTTGAGTAGATGTATTTCGTCATAGAGGTCCCTTGTGTTGATGTTTGGATGATGGGCCAGGGAGACGTTGGGGAGGACAGAACATCTCGTGTCGATCTCCCTGTTGGTGTTGTGGATTATATAGGCTGGGGTGTCCTTTCTGGGCAGTAGTGTGGAGATCACGATCCGCGCCTCGGGGAATTCCCTGCTGGCATTTTCCGCCATCCTGCTCACCGCCCTAGCAGTGCCTTCCTGTAGGGTGCGTAGGTCGTTCGTGCCTGTGTGGATCACAATCCATTTGGGGCTTCCAAGGGATTCTTTGTTCAGGATCTTCATTGCTTGGTCTGTGTTGCTGCACCATTTTTTCAGGACTTGATGGTCTGGGAACAGCCTCTGGGGGTCCAGAAACTTTCCGTTGGAGTCGGTCAGCAGGACCGCCTGAGGGGCTGGTTTTTCAGACTGGGTAACAGTAGTCTGGGTAGGACTCGCCTGGTGGCTGGTTGTTGGCTGGGTTTCTGGGATATGTTGTGTGGCAGGAGCGGGGTTTGGGGCTTTCGGTGTGTCCTCGTTTGGGGGGGTATCTGTCGGTTTTTGTGTTCCTGTGTGTGAGGACTGGGTAGCAGTAGTCTGGGCATGATTCGACTGAGGGCTGGTTGGAGCGGGGTTTGTGGCTTTCGGTGTGTCTTCGTGTGGGGTGGCATCCGGCGGGTTCTGTGTCCTTGTGTGTGTTGTTTTTGTGTCCTCAGGTTTTTGGACCTTAAGAGGTTTGTGTTGCCTGCTGAGCCTTTCTACGGTCTCCTTCGTTTTGTTTAGTTGAGTACGGAGTTCTTTGATCTCATTTCTTTGCTCCTCTATGGTCTTTCTCACCTTGTGGATGGTGGACTCGTGTTCCGTTTTTAGCTGTTTGAATTCCTCCTTCAGATTTTTGGCCAGTGTTTCTCTGTATTCATTGAAATCAAGTTCTAGTTTGGCCAGATTCTCTTTCATCATTTTGTTTTCGTTGAGAGGTGTGGGGGGGGTGGAGATGGACAGGGAGGTGTTTTCCTCTGCTGGTCTCTCTTCTTCTTCCTCCACTTGGCTCTCATCATCCTCTGTTCGACTCTCTTTTGCTTCCTGTCCATTGGTCCTCTTTGTGTCTGCCTTAGTTTTCAACTGGGGGAATTCCTTTTCGAAGGAGTCCAGATTTTCCACATTCCCCTGTATCATGATCTTTCTATTTTTGTTGTAGTAGCTTATGGTTAGCAGGGGGTCATCTTTATCTAGGTTTCCATCTTTACATATTTTCAGTCTGCCTCCACTGCCAATACCTTCACTGGAGACGTATGCGTAGTGTTTTTGTAAAGTCTCCTTCCAGGAGGTGACGTATTCGGTGTCGAATATGAGGTTGTCCTTCAGCTTAGTCCCTTTGTGTGTGGTATAGTCAACGTAGAGGATCTCTGGGTTATTTTTTAGTGTTGTGTACTTGTATTTTTCCTTTGCTTTATTTTTTGTGCATTGCTCAGGATATATCATTTCCCTGCTCATTGTAGTCGTTTGTTTTTTGTCTCAGATAGATATCTTTTTTTTTTCTCTTTTTTGTGTCGTGTTCCACCTTAGCCCACTTTTAGGTCCAAAATTGGGAGTTTTTCAGGGGTTCATCTTTGATATAGCTGTTCTTAAAGGTTTATCTTTCTCTTTCTCTCACAGGCTCTTGGTTCGGGTAGTTTATCGTTTCTCTCGGGTTTCTATTCCTTTTCCTCGCGGGTTTGTTGTTCTTTTTTCAGGTTTTTTTCGAACTAAATTTAAATAAAATTAAACTTTTTCCGAACTAACTTTAACTAAAATGAAACTTAGGTAGAATTAAGTAAAACTTATTTCTCCGGTTTTTTTTTTCTTTTTTTTCTCTTCCGACTCTCTCACTCGCTCTCCGGGTCTCGGACTCGCTCTCTCTCTCCGTGTTCCAAACTCGTCCACTCTCCGTGCCCCGGACTCATTCGCTTTCTGCGCTCTGGGCGGATCTCCTCGCGTGGTCGTGTCGGTCTCAGGCCCCCGGGTTTTTTGACTCACCAGGCTGTTTTCTGCCCTGGTCTCCCGGTCTCCGTTCCCGCGGTCTCTGGGCCTCGCGGTCTCGGGTTCACCCTTCCCAGGCCTCTTATTCGTTTTCCCGGTTCGGGCCGCTCCTCCCGTTCTCCGACCTCGCGGTCTCGGGTTCACCCTCCCCAGGCCTCTTACTCGTTTTCCCGGTTCGGGCCGCTCCTCCCCGTCTCCGATCTCGCGTTCTCGGGTTCACCCTCCCCAGGCCTCTTATTTACTGTCCTGGTTCGGGCTGCTCCTCCCGGTCTCCGGTCCCGCGGTTCAGGCCTCTGTTTTTCTCTCCAGCTGGTGTTTCCTCCTCTCTCTCTCGTTTCTTTCTCTTTCTCTCTCGTTTCTCTCTCTCTCGTTTCTGTTTCTTTCTCTCGTTTCCTTGTTTCTTTCTCTTTCTCTCTCTCTCTCGTTTCTTTCTCTCTCTTTCTCTCTCTCTCTCGTTTCTTTCTCTCTCTCTCGTCTCTCTCTCTCTCGTCTCTCTCTCTCTCTCTCTCTCTCGTTTCTTTCTCTTTCTCTCTCTCTCTCGTTTTTTTCTCTTTCTCTCTCGTTTCTTTCTCGCTCTCGTTTCTTTCTCTCGTTCGTTTCTCTCTCTCTCTCGTTTCTTTCTCTTTCTCTCTCTCTCTCGTTTCTCTCTTTCTCGCTCTCGTTTCTCTTTCTCTCTCTCTCGTTTCTCTCTCTCTCTCGTTTCTGTCTCTCTCTCGTTTCTGTTTCTTTCTCTCTCGTTTCTCTCTCTCTCTCTCTCGTCTCTCTCTCTCGTTTCTTTCTCTTTCTCTCTCTCTCTCTCGTCTCTCTCTCTCTCGTTTCTTTCTCTCTCGTTTCTGTCTCTTTCTCTCTCGTTTCTTTCTTTCTCTCGTTTCTTTTTCTCTTTCTCTCTCGTTTCTGTCTCTTTCTCTCTCTCGTTTCTCTCTCTCTCTCGTTTCTTTCTTTCTCTCTCTCTCGTTTCTTTTTCTCTCTCTCGTTTCTTTCTCTTTCTCTCTCTCTCGTTTCTCTTTCTCTCTCTCGTTTCTTTCTCTCTCTCGTCTCTCTCTCTCTCTCGTTTCTTTCTTTCTCTCTCTCTCGTTTCTTTCTTTCTCTCTCTCTCGTTTCTTTCTTTCTCTCTCTCTCGTTTCTTTCTCTCTCTCTCTCTCTCTCTTGTTTCTCCAATTCCAATTCAAATGCTTTATTGGCATGAAAGTTTACAGGGAACCATATTGCCAAAGCTTACATAACAAAAAGTAGAGTTTTCCAACATTCTGTAGGTGTCAAACAATTTTGACCTTCGTTGGGTACATACAATATTAGTTTAAACAATATTAATTTAAACAGTCGTTGAACATCGTTGGGTACATTCAGTATTAATATTCTCTCTCTCTCGTTTCTTTCTCTCTCGTTTCTCTCTCTCTCATCTTTCTCTCAATTCAATTCAATTCAATTCAAATGCTTTATTGGCATGAAAGTTTACAGGGAACCATATTGCCAAAGCTTACATAACAAAAAGTACAGTTTTCTCTCTCTCTCATCTTTCTCTCTCTCTCGTTTCTCTCTCTCTCTCGTTTCTCTTTCTCTCTCTCTCCTCTTTCTCTCTCGTTTCTCTTTCTCTCTCTCCTTTCTTTCTCTCTCTCTCTCTCCTTTCTTTCTCTTTCTCTCACTCCTTTCTTTCTCTCTCTCCTTTCTTTCTCTCTCTCGCTTCTCTTTCTCTCTCGTTTCTTTGTCTTTCTCTCTTGTTTCTTTCTCTCTCTCTTGTTTCTTTCTCTCTCTCTCGTTTCTTTCTCTTTCTCGTTCGTTTCTCTCTCTCTCGTTTCTCTTTCTCTCGTTTCTCTTTCTCTCGTTTCTTTCTCTTTCTCTCTCTCTCTCGTTTCTCTTTCTCTCGTTTCTTTCTCTTTCTCTCTCTCTCTCATCTTTCTCTCAATTCAATTCAAATGCTTTATTGGCATGAAAGTTTACAGGGAACCATATTGCCAAAGCTTACATAACAAAAAGTACAGTTTTCTCTCTCTCTCTCGTTTCTCTTTCTCTCTCTCTCCTCTTTCTCTCTCTCTCCTTTCTTTCTCTTTCTCTCACTCCTTTTTCTCTCTCTCTCGTTTCTCTCTCTCGCTTTTCTTTCTCTCTCGTGTCTTTCTCTCTCTCTTGTTTCTTTCTCTTTCTCTCTCTCTCGTTTCTCTCTCTCTCTCGTTTCTTTCTCTTTCTCGTTTCTCTCTCTTTCGTTTCTCTCGTTTCTTTGTTTCTCTCTCTCGTTTCTCTTTCTCTCTCTCGTTTCTTTCTCTCTCTCTCTATCTCGTTTCTTTGTCTCTCTCGTTTCTTTCTCTCTCTCGTTTTTCTCTCATTTCTTTCTCTCGTTTGTTTCTTTCTCTCTCTCTCTAGTTTGTGTTTCTCTCTCTCTAGTTTGTGTTTCTCTCTCTATAGTTTGTGTTTCTCTCTCTAGTTTGTGTTTCTCTCTTTCTAGCTTGTTTCTCTTTCTAGTTTGTGTTTCTCTCTCTCTCTAGTTTGTGTTTCTCTCTCTCTAGTTTGTTTCTCTCTCTAGTTTGTGTTTCTCTCTCTCTAGTTTGTGTTTCTCTCTCTCTCTAGTTTGTGTTTCTCTCTCTAGTTTGTGTTTCTCTCTCTCGTTTGTTTCTCTCTCGTTAGTTTGTGTTTCTCTCTCTCGTTTGTGTTTCTCTCTCTTAAGTTTGTGTTTCTCTCTCTCTAGTTTGTGTTGCTCTCCCTCTTATTTCAGTTTCTCTCTTCCCTCCCACCCCAATTTGTGTTGCTGTCTCTCCCTCCTTCTCTGCCCAGATTGTGTTACTTTCTCCCTCACACCCTAGTTTCTGTTCCTCACTCTCCCTAGTTTGTGTCTCTCTCTTCCCCCAATTTGTGTTAGTCTCTCTCCCTCCCTACAAAGTTTGTTTCTCTCCCCCCCCCCCCGTTTGTCTTGCTCTCTCCCTCCCTCCCTAGCTTGTGTTTCTCTCTCATCGTTCTCGCTCAGAATATGTTGTACTCTCACCCGTCCTCCCTCCCTATGCAGTTTCTGAATAGCGGGGGCACCAGCAGTGCTCATCGTGCTTTGGTTACAAATCACGACCACTGGGGTACTGAACAATCGCGAACTGTGCTTTCGGTGCAGACCAATCGCCCAAAGTGGGAGGGTTGGGTACACTAGCTGTGGCAGGGGGTAATAACAGTTAGGGCCACGCAAGCGAAATGGCAACATTCAGTATTGGGGTGCTGTCTGGATTTTTGTACCCAGCAGCTAAGTAACATTGTGCAAAATAGCACCACCTAGCGTAGAGCTAGAATTGACAGGTCTCAAGAGATAAATAGGCCACAGCACACCACATACTTTGGAGAGTCAGCTTTAGGATAAGATTGAGGTCATCTATACTGAAAACAGGTTGGAATATTGGACACGACTCATTTGGTCTGGTAGCTTTACATTTCACAGATGGAGTTTCAAAGTGTAGGGGTGCCTGTATGAGCACCTTCATTTAAAAAAAAGCTATTTAAAAAAAAATAACATACCACTTGTATTCCCCCAAATACTGCGACCGATTCTTCAATCAACCGCAGTTTACAATGCAAATTCTTTCCAAGTATTTCCTGTAATGTTACCTTGGTCTGCAGTATAACATTTATTTCACCAAGAAGAAATATTCTGCATTCTATTTCTAGAAGGACTTTGAACATAATATTTCTATTACAGTGAGATTTACTGCAGGTGAGTGAGCTATATTTTAAAAAGGCCAACTTTGCCACCTTCTTTGCATGGGAGCTGGTTACATTAGATGGCTGGGGGAAGAGAAGGTCTCAGGTTACTTCCTGCTCTTAAGACCTGTCCAAATTTAAAGGAAGTAACTTTCCTGAGGCACAGATGGTACACCTACCAAGGAGAAGTAGTGAAAAGTTTCAGCTTCGTCAGACCAGAGTAGGTCCTCTCAGTAATAAAGGCCACTATGAAACGCTCAGGCTATACCCCTACCAAAAAAAACTGTCAGCTTCTTCCACCCAAGCAGCTGTAGATACTGTTACTAGTAACTATGAAAAGCTTACATTCTCCCTCTCCCCCCTCGCTTTTCTTATTCTATTTTTAGCTCTCCCCCACTGCACTTCCTGTAACATTCACCACTCACATTTTAGAATCAGCTACAACTGAAAGCAACTAATTTTCCTGAAATACACGTGATTATTCAACAAGTATTATTGAGATTTAAAAATATATCTATAACCCAAACATTAAGCAGTAGCGCTCTGGAAGAATACTTGAGGTCACAAGGAAAAGGGAAAATACAAATCTAAATGGGGTAGAAGAGCAAAGGGATCTACGAGCACAAATACACGAATCACTGAAAGTAGCGACACAGGTTAACAAGGCCATAAAAAAGCAAACTAAGCACTAGGATTTATTTCTAGAGAGATTGAATTGAAAAGTAGAGAAGTTATGCTAAACATATATCGAACCTTGGTTGGACCACAGAGTCCTGCATACAATTCTGGTTGCCATATTAAAAGAATATAGAGACACTGGAGAGGATGCAAAAAAGATTTAGAAGGATGACACCAGAAATGTGTGGGTATACCCACCAGGAAAGGATGAACAGGCTAGGTTTCTTTTCTCTTGAAAGAAGGCTGAGGGGTGACCTAATAGAGGTCTTTAAAATGATGAACTGTTTTAATGGGGTAGATACAGAGTGTGTTTCCACTTGTGGGGAAGAGCAAAACCAGAGGCCATCAATATAAGATAGTCACCAAGAAATCAAATAGGGAATTCAGAAAAAACACGTCTTTACTCACGAGAGTGGTGAGAATGTGAACTCGGTACCACAGGGAGTGGTTGAAGCGAATAGTGTGGATGCATTTAAGAGGCAGTTAGATAAGCATATATCAGGGAGAAGGGAAAGATGGGAGAAGGCTCGAGTGGAGCATAAATGCCAGCATGGGCTGGTTGGGCCAAATTGCCGGTTTCTGTGCTATATATCCTATGTAATGGAATGCTACCCACTACAGTAACCCGTTTCTCTGAAAGAAACAATCTTCACATACAGGTTAGACCAAGTTGCTTTCTGCCGTTACAGTATATACACAAAAAACTGTTTTAAACCTCATGGTCTTAATAGGCCCCCTTTCTTTATAAAATAATTTACATTCTATGTGGACATCTATCCGACTGAATTTTAATTTTCCACTGCAGAATTGCTTAACCAGCTTGGTGTGAGAAGTTATTATGGGAAGCAACAATCTAGTCTTTTGTAGGCAGTAACAGACTAATCAGGTTGGAGATGGTGACAGAATGAGATTTGATTAAGTTTCTTACAGTGCAGCTCGAGAACCAATGGCGTAAGAATAAAATACCTGGATTACAGCATAGTAATCGTAAAAGATTTCAGATCTCCTTCCGTAACGTATAAGTTATCTAATCAATGGTATTTGCAATTCTTAATGCACATGGAGCTGCTTAGTTCTGTTTTATTCCCATTTTTGGTTTCCATTCTATAGCAAGAATATGCTAATCAGGATGTGCCGTCACGATGCTACACAGAGGAATGTATTTGTTCTCAGGATCTGAATGACACTGGCAAGGCCACATTCATTGCCCATACCAAGGTGGTGGTGGAGGACCATCATAAATGGCTCTTCTGCCAGTTCACTGTCCTGTCCCCACATCATACTTCAGCAAGAATACATTTTATACATGTTAACAAATTAGTTATTTTAAATACAATCACTGGGCACTAAAAGCAACATTTTCCCAACACAGGGCTTTCATTAGACAGGTCATCTGCAAATGCTACCTTCAAAAAATTGGTGCACTAATACATCCCCTTATCTACCCCAAAGGCAGGAATTCAGACAAGGCGCAGTTAGTCATTAAAAGCTTCCCTGAACTTTATCCATGTGGTCATTCTTCATATCCAAGACTAAGCCATGAGCGTCAGCAGATTTTCAGTGATCAAAGGCAGATACACCATGATTTTTCCTACCTTAACCCAGGGCACAATGGGCAATTTTAACCCCTCTCCCCACCTACCACCGGAGGTCAGTTAACTCAACACAGACCATGGTCAACATGTGTAACCTCAGTGAGATCAGCTTAATTTTACACTGGTATGCATAAGCACCAAATGAATTAGCAATGCATAAACCTAATAGTTTTCAGGCAATCATGACAGTATGCAGACTTGCTGTAAGAAGTTTATTTTGGTAAAGATACATATATATATAAAATCCATCAACTGGTTATTCAAGTGAAGAATGCACAAAATTATTTTTCAAAAAGCTGCACTTTCATCTAACATTGCCTTTCACTTTAATCTCATTAAACTGTACAAAGTTCTGTTGTTGCTGTACCATTTTGCATATTAGAAGGAATGACATTCTAAAACATTTTATAGTCTCTCTGCATACCTCAATGAAATGCTAGCATTACAAAATACTGACCGAAGACAATCAAAATACTATTTGTACTGTGCCCTTGTACTAGCATTTTATGCTGTACATTCAAGGTAATTTTCAAAAAAGAGTTCTTATTGTGGTAGTGCAGTGTCCTTTTAAAAACTTGTACACCTTGTGTAAACTAATGGGGTAGGATGTTTTTTTGACAGATCTACTAATTATTGAAGAATTCTGAAACAGCAAACAATACCTAGAGCACTCCAGAAATTTCATGATTACATTACTTGGCTTAAACCTTGAAAGTATAGAGTGACTGAGGCCCTTTATTAAAGATTTGGACCTGGAAAAATAAATTTTGATAATGGAATGCATTAATAGCATGAAATTTAAAAAACCCAACTTGTATGGATAAAGTGAATACTGACAGTAAACCATTATCGTCTGTATAAAATCAGGATAAAATTTTTAACATTTGGATGAGTATTGCTGGGTGCTTGGATAATTTGAGCCTTTATTCAGACTGACTGAAGAAGTCATACTGCACACTTCGTATTTGCATTTATTTACAACTGGTGACAGCACTTTGTCAGTAGTACATGTTGCAAAGAAAATAAACTGAAGCAATTCCCTCCAACATTTTTTAGTCCTAAGGAGTCCACAGTAAAATTAAAATGAAAACTTCCAGATATACCAAGCTTGATTTACCCTAAACCACTCATGTCCTAGATTTGTTCATTTCCTATTTGGTAACCTTACCACCTTTAATTTTCATTTCCCAAACCCATTTTGTGACCGTGTTTAAAACATCAAATACTACAATGGGGAAAATGGAAGGGTTTGTACTTTATAAAAATTAAATGAAGTGGGCCAAAAAGACATTCATTATCAAGACCTATCTTGCACTCTCGAGTTGACAGCAAGAACAATGCTGCTTGTTCCAAGTATAAGTAAGACTCATCATGGACATAAATAATATGGTTACTGTTTTTAAACTGCAGTCCCAAGAGTTCATGTAGTATAAGTGACAACTATGAAATCATTTTTCTGGGTGAACCAGAAGTTTAAATTGCAGAACTGAACTAAAAGATTCAGTTTTATTGAAGTTCAATTTTAGGGCACACTCCAATCCCCGCATACATTTATCAATGTGCATTATTATTCCCCATTATAAAAAGCCACAATTCATGACCACCACTGGATTGAGATAAAGGTCTTAATAAAAGAGTAAAATAATTATATTCAGTCACTGCTCAAGTCAGATTTAAAATCAATTGCTGTATTATGTTGCATTTTGTCATCGAAGAGATAGACACATTCCCTTTCTCCCCAATGGCAGCTGCTTTTCTGCTCAAATCTTCACATTTGAGAAACATAAAATGAAACCCATCCCACAAAATATATGTATGGAAAGAGATCTTGGCCTTCATTGCAAGAGGATTTGAGTACAGGAGCAAGGATGTCTTACTACAGTTATACAGGGCCTTGGTGAGACCACACCTGGAGTAGTGTGTGCAGTTTTGGTCTCCTTACCTAAGAAAGGATATACTTGCCATACAGTGAGTGCAACGAAGGTTCACCAGACTGATTCCTGGGATGGCAGGACTGTCATATAAGAGAAGATTGGGTTGACTAGGCCTGTATTCCTAGAGTTTAGAAGAATGAGAAGGGATCTCGTGGAAACGTATAAAATTCTGACACGGCTAGACAGACTGGATGCAGGGAGGATGTTTCCCCTGGTTTTGGGGGGGGGGGGGGGGGGGGTCTAGAACGAGGGGTCACAGTCTCAGGATACAGGGTAGGACATTTAGGACTGAGATGAGAAATTTCTTCACTCAGAGGGTGGCGAACCTGTGGAATTCTCTACCACAGAAGGCTGTGGAGGCCAAGTCACTGAATATATTTAAGAAGGGAGATAGATTTCTAGACATAAAAGGCATCAAGGGGTATGGGGAGAGAGCGGGAATATGGTATTGAGATAGAGGATCAGCCATGATCACATTGATAGCGGAGCAAGCTCAAAGGGCCGAATGGCCTACTCCTGCTCCTATTTTTCAATGTTTTTTCTATCTATTGCCACCATAAATTTTCAGATTAACCTTTTGACGATTACAATAACAACTTTCCAATGTAAAATTTACAAAATATTGTATTTTAAATTGTGGGGTTCAGACTTTCTGTAGTCCACCCGTATTCATAATATTCTGTGTAGAGGCTGTAGGATGCAGAATAAGTCATGTACTCAAAAGGCTAAAACACTCAGTAAATCAGAGCCATATAAAGCTGTATGTGTTACAAAATATATTTGACAACCAAATTTCAATCACAATGGATATGTGTAAAATGGACCATTAAAAAGCAGAAAAAGTAGAATACTTGCTTAATATACATTAACAGGAAATAGCAAAAAAAGCACCATTTAGAAGCTTCTTTGTGTCCAATTTTGGTACTACTTGCATTAAGAAAAATCTAGATTTTACAAAATCAAAATGCATCTAGATTCTGATGGGTTAAACACATATACTCATTTAAAAATGTTCATAATTCAGCTCAAATTCAATATCTAGGCACTTCAGTGTTTACACACATTGAACTACACATGTTTACAGATCAACACCAGCATTTGAAATTTTTTCGGTACTATAAGCATTTCTGAAACCAGCCACTAAACAAATAGCATCTTGGCGCAATACAGCAAAGTTATACAGGGAGCTTTATTGTATTGTTACATAAACACATTCAGTGCTGCACAAAAGTAAAATGCTGCTACATTGTAACTGGAGTCATCAAAAAGGTCTGGGCAGTGCAGATTCTTAAGTCCATAGGACCTACTTAACCTGTAAATGTGCTCGATTATTAATTTAATTCACTTAATTGTATTCACAAAGTCATGTTTAGCAAATGTCATTTGATGAACTATTCTATTTTGCCAGAACATGTATTTCAGAAAATTGAAATTTTAGAGACTTTCATCTCATTAAAGCATTGCGCACACACACTAAGGGTATTACAGTCTACCGGTTTTCTCAAATTCAAACACATTAAGGTTTCCTTTTTGTGAGCTGTACATTCCACACACTATATAAAAAGAAAGTAATGACGCCATCACAACACATTGCAGATCTTTGAGCAAGCTGTTGGAGTACAGAACAATTAACAATCATCGCACATTCTGGTACATCTAGATTCAGACCAAGGAATTTTAAATTTGAAGCATTAATTTAATATACCAACTATTTCCTGAAAATTTAGAGACTGGAAAGGATCAAGATACTGAATGATTTTCACTCGCTTGACCAGCAACTTTAATCTGAATGAGGGTTTTGTAATCTTCAAATGTTACAAAATGTTTTAACAGATTTTTCAGACAGCTTTATAAACACATTTTAAAATGGCTTTGTTTAACGTTCAGAGTTAAAAATGTTACAGTTGGAAAACTATTATTGATTCAAATTTATACTCTGACAAAGTTTTAACATTCAACTCAATCAGGCAATTTTCATTAAGTTGTTGCATTAACTTTAACAATGTTAGAATTAACTGAATTTCAGAAATAATTCTATAAAAAGGCAGTTCAATATTCCATTGCGACTCTCCATTTAACAATCCTCATGAAAAATCCATCTGTAACTTCATGATTAGTGGGATACCTGTACAGGTCAGACTGAGCTCTTTGCATAGGTAAAGATCTTTCTCAGCATTTCTTTGAAGGTGTGCAAATGATGTGCCAAAATGGCAGATTTTCATAGTTAACTATATTCTTGCTCCCCAAACTCTTTCTACAATTAGAAACCTAGAAAATATAGAATAAGAGGTCTTCCTACGCAATGCCATAACTTCATAAAAACTTAACAGGTTTCTTAAATATTGGCCTTCTGTAACAGACCATCAAGATTCAATTTACCTACAAATACAGTACAACGCCATTCTACTGAAGAGGTCCATGAGCAGACCAAAATTTGATTGTGCCGGTGCACAAGACAACTGACCTGACACCCAATGCTCCACAAGACATCCCCAGTTTTTCAATTCATGAGCATGAATTTTAATCAGAAGTATGTTGAAAATTGCTGGTACTGTGACTTTCTCTGCTCACCAACAATGAAGCAAGTTACCAGATGGCACAGTAACCAAGTAGTCTTACAATTGGCACATGTTACACTCATCAGCACTTAAATTCAATTTAATTTTAAGCAGAGCATGTACCCCAACTCCAAGATCGCCTAGTTACTGTACCAGTTCCTTCACTGTTAAAGGGGTGCGAAGAGGTAAAACACAGACACTTTGAAACACACTGATTAAAATACCAATGAGTAGTGATTTCTTTTTGGAGCAATGGGACCGAGGCGAAGAGCAACTAGAGGATAGGCAGTACCTTCAGCTACTCTGAGGCTTTAGTAAAAGAGGGCCCTTTTGTAATAGATTTTTTTGGTCCTTCAAAAATCAATGTACCAACATTAAAAAATCACCTACAATTTCTTTGATATGTGGTTATGGATTTACAACTCCATACCTTTTTATAAAAGAAATTAAAATGAATAAAGCACTAAGAAAACACAAATTGATCCATTAAAACTCTCTGAAGTTCCTTCCTGTTCATACAGCGATTTTTCCCTTGATGTCCGCACTGCTGCTGTTTCCTGATGTCTTGGTCGACTGCTCCTCTGTGAACGTAATGTAGGAATACACCAAACTTCCGGCAATGCTGTCAAAACAAAATGCATTAAAAAATCATGACAGCCCAGTTTACTCTTTATAGACTCTGAAAGGAACAAAGCCAATTTGAACACAAACAAATGCCAGCATCCAAGAGCGAGGTAGACATTACAAAGAGGAATGGTAGAAACTGAGGAAGAGAATCACAGAACTCCAAAGGAACACTAATTTTAAATTGCACGTGAAGCATTACATTTGGAGTTGTTCTTTTAGCATTACCCCAGTTTCTTTGCACCAAGCCCTCCTGCGACATAGACATCAAATCCACTTCATGACCCCCAACCTCAAGAACTGAATCAGGCAAAAGTACATAGATCAATCAAGGATGAAGATAACCAAGCTGACAAGTGCTCGACTTCCATTCACCCAGGTTTTGTAACAACCATGTCCTCTTAACCTTTTTTGGCAAGCTAAAAGTGGTATTTGGTAGCAATTGATAGCCAATACATCCTACTTACTCTCCGTCATTAGTCTGCTAGTATCTCGTTATCTGAGTCTGAAGGTTGTGTATTCATATCCCAATCCAAGACTCGAGCACAATTTTGGCTGAATCTTCAGTACAATACTCATGGAAGAGGTTAAACCAAGAGTTCCTGGCCAAATTCCTTCCTCAATCAACATCAGCTACAATAGATTAACTTGCAATTAATCTCTGCATTTGTGATACCTTATTGGGTACAAAATGGCTGTCATAGTCACCCATGTAGTAACAGTGATTGCACATCAAAAATAGATCAATTCACTGTACGAAGTAATTGGGGATGTCCCGAAAGAGGAGGTAAGGCTCTAAATAAATACCAGTTCTTTCTTGCAATGCAGTCACAAATTTAGTTATTCATAACTGTAAAACAGCATGATAGAGAAAAAGCCTCATGCAAAATAGAGTTCATATTTCTCATTTTCAACTCGGTAAGAAAGCTCATCACTTACCTGATATTTAATCCGATGAAGTTGGTCCATGTGAATATATAATCTCCACCAAGAAACATTCCAATATAAGTCACCAAAATATTCTGAGGGGAGGTAAAAAGATTTTAAATATATTTTAAAAAGAAACGTGGGATGGTATAGGCTGCATGTTAATGTTTGTGGGAAATGGAGCAAGTGAGGTGGTTGACTAGCCATAAATGAGATACGGCAGTATGGATTATATTTAAGTGTCCAACATTCTATGTAAATTGACGAAGTCAGAGGAAGATTTATAATGCAGTTAAAGTCTGGATTTCAAAAGACACTATACTGCCAGCTCCACATCATACTCCATTTGGGCAAGTGGAAGCCAATTGCTGGTTATGTTTTTAATGCAAGTAAACAGCCATAAGGACAATCAGGTTTTTTTTTGCCTAAATTTAAAAATTGACATGGTGATATTGCAAAATGACAAACTGTTCACAATTCTAACCAATTTCCTCACTTTCTACTTTCGAAAAGACTATTGCATAAACCACTGTAATGTTAAAACCAATGTTTCCAATTTTCTTACATACTACAGATGCAATGAGAACTTCCCTCGCACCCTGTATGAAAAGGTTTCAGAATTAAAACAAAGTACACATTCTGTATCCAGAGTAAAAACTTGGAAAAAAGTGTTACTATTAAAATGAATTAAACAAGGCAAACTGTTCTTGGCTTTGAATAAACATCTATATTTAAGGTGTAGCTAGAAAAGGCTTGGCTTTATTTGTGCACACTGGAGGGTACTTTTACAGGAAATTACACAAGCCTTAAGGCTTCCCATTACCGCAATGTTAAGACCTAAAAGCATGCTATAGAAGCAATTCACTATTTTGAAACTTTTGCTATTAAATGAAGATGCATTACATAATTCAGTGAAGAGCAAGTCTTCCTGGTCTGTGCATTACAGTGTTAATTGAATGATCCACCAGCAAACTGCACATATTTTGCATATGCCTGCAGAGATCTGAATTATTCTATTTTTTTTTCCTATTCCAAGCTGTTCGCTCTCTATACTTGGAATCAGGAATGGATCAAATTCCCTCCTAAATGCTACGGTGGAGTCAGAATTTACAAGTATAACTAACCCATATCTTTCAATGGCTCCCAAGTATGAAGATATTGTTCAAGTGTGATGTTATAGATAAAAATCCCATTTTCATATTTTTCTGCCCTCCTTTGCACAATAAACACTTCAGCTTCCTGTCATTTGAAAAATCTGAATCCCGTTCGCTCTCCTCCCCCTAGCCCCCGCCCACCCAAATACCCCGCCCAATTTTTTGTTTTGTTTGTTCCCAGGAAGTGTGCATCTATGATGGTGGGGACCTTAAGAGACTGAATAGGATCACCCAGCTTTGTTGCCTAGGCCCTAAACTCTGGAATTCCCTGCCTAAACCTCACTGCCTCTCTATCCTCCTTTAAGACACTCCTTAAAACCTACATCTTTGACAAAGCTTTTGGTCACCTGCCCTAATTTCACCTTATGTGGCTCGGTGTCAAATTTTGTCTTCTAATACTTCTGTGAAGCGCCCTGGGACGTTTTACTACGTTAAAGGTGCTATATAAATACAAGCTGTTGTTGTTAGTCAAAGCAGGAGGCCTCAATGTAGTGTCATTGCAGCAAGAACAGCCTTCGCTTAAAGCAAGGCTGTTATTTCAGAAAGCAGTTCGGTCCCTTTCCAGTGAATTCAATTTCACAACAATGCCATGATGGGATGTGAACTATTGGTTGCTAGTTCAGTACCATAACTACTAGTCTACCATAAATTATATTTATTAATTGATTTCTAGATATTAACATTACTAATGAGAAAATTTCAGGTAGCGCAAGTATAAATGGGAGAATTTTCTCTGCATTTTCTACAGTGCGCAGAAAATAAAATTTTAGGTACCTAATAGCTTAGAGGATAAGTGTCCAGAGCCATCCAGACCTGAAGCATCCCATGTCTGTTCTGGATTAGTTAGTGAATCAGTGCCAAACTGCAACACAATTCATCTTAATGTCCCTATGCTAAGGGGTGAAATTGAATTCACCAGGAAAAATAACCATGAAAGGAAAGGGAGATCCTGATTGCTATCCAGTGATCCTTTGCAAGAAATACATGTGGATGTGATGGCACCAAAGTTAAAGACGACTTACTGTTCCAGCTCACTTTAGACCATAGAACCAGAGGGCACTTCCTTTGCCAGATATTGCAACCTTTTCCCATATGGAGCCATAAAAAGGGGCACACCCCCTCCCCCCATTATGAAGTTCGTTTAGCAAACACAATGTTAGGTAAAATGTGTGACAGCACAATAAAAAGGTGTGCCACATAATTGGCCTCAGTGCCCCAAGGCTTGAAGGTCGTATTGGGGCAGGGAGGAAAGAGAGATAATATGCCCGAGTTTCCAACAATGATCGCTATCAAGCAACCTCTAGTGCCAATTGAGCATGTAAATAGGATTAGGCTCCGCTGTGGACCCCTTACCCTTGCCATGGTCAAGTAACCAAAAACATTCGCTTCTAGGTTTACACATGATGACTAACCACTTGCTGCTGGAGGATAGCCAACAGCTATGGAACCATACCTAGCATAAGACACCACCTTCAGAAGGGTGCTTGAAAAGGCATGCCAAACACTGTAGAAAAGATGATCCTTTAATAAAAAGTTTGTCCCACCTTACCTTAATGCAGCCAACAATTGTTGTAGTAAGAGCAGAATTATACTGAGTGCACAGAACTGTAGAGTACATAAGAACAAACCTATTAAAAAGAAAGTGGAATGGTCAAATAAAAGCTCATCTTTAGAAAATGTTCCAAATAGCACTGAAAAAGTATGATGGTTTTACAATTTCAACACATTTAGATAAAAATGATTTGCTCCATACTGAAAAGCAATTTTTTAATTCAATAAATTCAGGAAGAGAAAACATTCCTACCAGGCATGGAGGAATTTTCCATTAGAAACCACATTTCTCACTTTCAAGATGAGGTATATCTAGCACTGAAGTGACAGGGTTGGCAGCTCAACTATTCACACAAACACTAGAGATGATATTTAATCAAGTACCAATTTCGCAGAGGGCAAAAGCTCTTCAATTATTGCCTCCCTTCAGGCATCATCTGCAGCTGATTTGGTTCAGACTCTGACCTGATCATTATGATTTAAGCAAGACTGACCCAGTAATGATTCCCCCTTTGGGAAAGCACCCGAACCCTCGTCGGTGACTCGCAATGGCACAGCGAAGATTGGGGTTTACAGGTGGAACCTGCACTGTCTGGTACCATACTTGGCATAATTTGTAGGTCATTCCCTTTACAAACCAAGTTTAATTAAAAAACCTTAGACTGTGTTACCTCCTTCATTTTCAAAACTGGAATTAGAATCCCTCAAATTTTGTTGCACCACTTTGTGGTAAACCCACCTAAACTTGTAGCTTAAGAATACAGATTCTATAGCAAGTCTGTCCAGAGCTTTGGGACATAATGCACATTTAAAATATTGCGTAAAACAGTGCTAAACTGATGGTTTTATGTAGAAAAACTGAGCATTTAAAAAAATGTTAAAGCATTTATTGTACTTATGCTTTGACCACCCTCCCCCCAAAATATGGTGCTCATCTATTTACAATAATAATAGCTGACACTTACCAGCTACCTGTATCATCTACCTTTTCACCTAGCCAAATGAGACAACCTATAATACATGGTGTTCGGAGTTCAAATGGCGTCACTTGTCACCAATCTTCTAGTCCTCATTAATTTGCAAACCAGAAAGGTCTCAGGTTCCATTCGTCAGCCAGGACACCAGGAAAACTCTAACTGGCATCAGTACCCTGGGTTTACTGGGAAGTCAGCATCCCATTCCTGATTGTTATCCAAAGACTGGTGTTTGAATATGCATGTCTAATGAGGAGAAAAGCAGACTTGGCTATGATGGCCCATCAGCTAACTGTTGACTCTAACTGTCTCAGCTCACACACGAAGAATGACCATTTTAGGCAAGTTGCAAGAAGGCTACTGTTATATATGGAACTGTACCCCAGGAGGAGTCGGGGAAAAAAATTGGGCACTTTCCCTCATTTTTTATATACAGACATACGGCACTGCCTCGATTAACAACCAAAAAGCGAATGCTGTCACTACAATTTCAGTAAAGTATAATGGTGGACGTGAGAAATTATCATACTAATTCCACAATGTGAAAAGCATCCAATAGTGTAAATGTAGATTTAGGTTATATTGAGAGAGAGCATTTTCAGCTGTAAAATATAGGAATGAGGTACTAGTGATTAAAGGTCTGTTACTGGTGGCAGCGATAAGCAGAAGCAATTTGGAGGTCTTGGAATGACGATCAAAGAAGAAAAAAAAAGAAAAAAACTTGCATTTATAGTCTTCACGTCCTCAAGACGTTCTACGGTGCTTTACAGCCAATTAAAATACTTTTTAAAGTATAGTAATTGCTCTCATGTAGGCAACCAGGGCAAACAATTTACATATAGCAAGGCTCTACAAATGACAATGAGATAATGGCCAGATAATCTGTTTTTGAGAGGTTGGTTGAGGGATAAATATTGGCCAGGACACCAGAGAGAACTCCCCTGCTCTTTGAATAGTGCTGTGGGATCTTTTACATACACGAGGGGGGGCAGACAGAGTCTTGATTTAATGTCACATCCAAAATATGGCAAGATTAAAGCACAGATTTCCTTAAGTTTAAATAGCGATTGTTACCAACATACAGGGAACTTTGTTATATCCGGCACCGACGGGACCGAGCTGTTGCCGATCTATCAAAACTGCCGGACATACAAAGTTAATGTTGAAGCATACGGAGGTTTTCATCTCCGTATCTGACAACAAACACTGTTGCTTAGCAACAGCTTGTAAACAGTCGGCCCGTACCTTGGAAGCGTCTCTGTAGCTTAGCAACAGCTTCAGAGAGACTTTCCAGAGCCCGACTGTTGAAAACAAAGCCACGAGAAGAAAAAAAACGTAACAAAACGGCTCCTGATTTCTGCTGGTAGATCGAGGTTTCCGGACATACAACCTCCGGATAAACCAAAGTTTCCTGTAATACGAGGTCAAAACTCTGCTCAATCAACTGATATGCCCTTAGTTTCATAAACAGTGATGGATTTTCCAGATATGAACTTGCTAGGTTGGGCCTATACTCATTGGAATTTAGAAGAGAGGTGATCTTATTGAAACATATAATATTCTGAGGGGGATTGACAGGGTGGATGTTTCCCCTAGTGGGGGTATCTAGAACTAGGGGGTATAGTTTCAGAATAAGGGGTCATTTAAGACGGAGATGAGGAGCAATTTCCTCTCTGAGGGTCGTGAATCTTTGGAATTCTCTACCCCAGAGAGCAGTGGAGGCGGAGTCATCGAATATATTCAAGGCGGAGATTGACAGACATTTGAACTACAAGGGAGTCAAGGGGTATGGGGAGAGAGCGGGAAAGTGGTGTTGAGGCCAAGATTGGATCAGCCATGATCTAATTGAATGGCGGAGCAGGCTCGAGGGGCCAATTGGCCTACTCCTGCTCCTGTTTACGTTCTTATGTTCTGCCACCAGGATCTTGCCCCATTGCAGACCAAAAAAAACTCAATTAATCAACACCCTGAATCTCACAGCTTTCCTGATACATTAAGATACTGATGTTGCATTATAGAGATTTTATGCATAGTCATTTAAGAACTTAAGTCTCCACATCTGTTAAACAAACTCTAACACACAGTCATGCTAGGTTAACATTTTAATTTATTTGACACTCCTTTTCTAGCTCTTACTGCCTCTTAATCCCGAGGCATCCATTCACAGAACACCTCCATTCACTCGAAGCGTGACCCTGAGCTTCCGGTCGCTTGCAAATGTAATTCTCCGCCCCACTCTGACCTCGACCTCCTACACTGTTCCAATGAAGCTCAAGGAACAGCACCTCATCTTATCGATTAGGCACTTTATAGCCTTCTGGACTCAACATGGAGTTGAACAATTTCAGATCATAACCACTGCTCCTATTTTTTCCAGACAGCACATGCTGGTAATGATTCTGCTGTTGCCATTTACAGCTGCTCTAGACCCATATTTTGTTTCTTTACTTGTCCCATTACCACCCCCTTTTGTCTTGCACTCTCTCTTTTGTGATTTATTCTCTCCTTCCTTCCACCCTATCACAGGCCTTCCCTTTTGTTCTTTCCTCCCCTCTTCCCAACCCCCAACTTTCCCTGCTCTATGCTTGCTTAAAACCGGTTACATCTGTAACATTTTCCAGTTCTGATGAAAGGTTACAGACCTGAAATGTTAACTCTGTTTCTCTCTCCACAGATGCTGCCTGACCTGAGTTTTTGCAGCATTTTATGTTTATATATCTCAGTATTGCTTGGTACAACGAAACTCAAATAAGACTTGCATTTAAAAATATATTTTGGTCTTAATTTTTATTTTTTTCTAATTCAGTCCTGAATACTGCATGTGGGTATTAAAGGACAGGACCATCTTCCACAGCTGCTCTGGCGATGTCACCAGCTAGGAAAACAGCCTTGCAGTTTGTCATGCCCTCTAATTTAAGGTGACAACCTTGGTGCAGTGGTAACACACTTGCTTCAGAGTCAGAAGGTCGTGGGATTAAGTCCCACTCCAGAGACTGGAGCAGATAATCCAGGCTGACACTTCAAGGGAGTGCTGCACTGTCAGAGGTGCTGTCTTTCGGAAGAGATGTTAAACCGAGACGGTCTGCCATCTCAGGTGGACGTAAAAGATTCCATGGCATTATTCAAAGAGCAGGGGAGTTCTCACCGATGTCGTGGCCAGTATTAATCCCTCAGCCAACACCACGGAAACAAATGATCTGATCATTATCTCACTGTTGTTTGTGGGAGCTTGCCGTGTGAAACTGGCTGCCATGTTTTCCTACATTACAACATGGACTAAACTTCAAAAGTATGTCATTGGCTGCAAAGTGCTTTGGGAAATCCCGAGGTATCAAATGACACTTATATAAATGCAAGTTTTCTTTCTTTCTTCTTTCTTTTTAGTAATGTTGGATATTATTCTCTTTGTCCCTGTCCTATTCTCTTATGTACAGAGTACAAGGGAGGACCCAGCAGAGACATTAGGGGTTGGAGCACACTACTAGCAATATCTTGTCAATTTACCCCGACTGCTTTCTAACCTTCAGCCATCCCTCTATCTATGCTACCACTTTACCATTTAATACTATGCACATTTACATAATAAGTCTTATGTGCCACTACTAGCAACATCGTGCATTTATATACACAAGACAGATTGGCAGAATGGGCAGATGCAATTTACTGTGGATAAGTGTGACAATATGTTAAAGCTTGTAGACATGTACAAAAAGCAATCAAAAAGGTTAATGGAATGTTGGCCTTTATCGCAAGTGGGCTGGAATACAAAGGGGAGGTGGTTATACTTCAGTTGATAGCATCTTGGACAGACCCCGTCTATATTACTGCATTCAGTTTTGGGTACAGCACCGCAAGAAGGATATATTTGCCTTGAGAGGGAGTGCAGTGCAGATTCACCAGAATGATACTGGGGCTTAGAGGGTTAAATTATGGAGGTGAGAGATGTTTGCCGGGAGTGGAAGGCGAGACAGTTGTGGTTCTGTTCTGGGAGAGCAATGGGTGCCACAAAATACCAAGGAGAGTGGCGAAGAATATCTAAATACACTACTTGTGCTCAGGTACAGTTCTACAAATGCCAGCTGCTCTCCAGTACCTTACCCAAATGGCAATGCTTCAGGTGCAAGGCTAAATAATGAGTTTTGGCATAGTATTTGATTATGAATGGTATCCCAGCAGAGCTTGATCTTGACCTCGCCCAACGTTCATATATGCACGTTTCCAGCAGGAGTCACTGTACAGCCTTCAGAAGTATAAACTCCAATTGATTTTCTCTTTCCCACCCCCTATTTCCTAGCCCAGGGACACTGTGGCCAAGTGAATCATTCTATTGTTATAAAGAAGATAGGAGCAGGAGTAGGCCATTCGGCCTCTCGAGCCTGCCCCGCCATTCAATGCGATCATGGCTGATCATCCAAATTCAGTACCCTGTCCCTGCTTTCGCCCCATACCCCTTGATCCCTTTAGCCTTAAGAAATATATCCAACTCCTTCTTGAATATATTTAATGAATTGGCCTCTACTGCCTTCTGTGGTAGAGAATTCCACAGGTTCACCACTCTCTGGGTGAAGAAAGTCCTCCTCATTTCTGTCCTAAATGGCTTACTCCTTATCCTTAGACTGTGACCCCTGGTTCTGGACTCCCCGACCATCAGGAACATCCTTCCTGCATCTAGTCTGTCCAGTCCTGTCAGAATTTTATAAGTTTCAATGAGAGCCCCTCTCATTCTTCTAAACTCCAGCGAGTACAAGCCCAATCGGCCCAATCTCTCCTCATACGTCATTCCTGCCATCCCAGGTATCAGCCTGGTGAATCTTCGCTGAACTCCTTCCATGGCAAGAACATCCTTCCTCAGATAAGGCGACCAAAACTGCACACAATACTCAAGATGTGGTCTCACCAAGGCCTGTACAACTGCAGCAAGACATCCTTGTTCCTGTACTCAAACCCGCTCGCTACAAAGGCCAACATACCATTTGCCTTCTTAACCGCCTGCTGCACCTGCATGCTTACCTTCAGCGACTGGTGCACAAGGACACCCAGGTCTCATTGCACTTCCCCTTCTCCCAATCTATTGCCATTCAGATAATAATCTGCCTTCCTGTTTTTGACACCACATTTATCCATGTTATATTGCATCTGCCATGCTTCTGCCCAAATCATCCTGGAGTTTCTCAGCATCCTCCTCACAGCACACACGCCCACCCAGCTTTGTGTCGTCTGCAAATTTGAAGATATTACATCTAGTTCCCTTGTCTAGATCATTAATATATATTGTGAATAGCTGGGGTCAGAGGACCGATCCCTGCGGTACCCCACTAGTCACTGCCTGCCACTCGGAAAAAGACCCGTTTATTCCAACTCTTTGCTTTCTGTCTGCCAACCAGTTCTCTATCAAAGTCAATACCTTGCCCCCAATCCCTTGTGCCTTAATTTTACACGCTAATCTCTTATGCGGGACCTTATCGAAAGCCTTCTGAAAGTCCAAATACACCACATCCACTGGTTCTCCCTTATCTATTTTACCAGTAACATCCTCAAAAAATTCCAGTAGATTAGTCAAGCATGATTTACCTTTTGTAATCCATGTTGACTTTGTCCAATCCCGTCACTGTTTTCCAAGTGCTCTGCTATTACATCTTTTATAATGGACTCTAGCATTTTCCCCACTACCGATGTCAGGCTTACCGGTCTGTAATTCCCCGTTTTCTCTCTGCCACCTTTTTTGAATAGTGGGGTAACATTAGCTACCCTCCAATCCATGGGTACTGTTCCAGATTCCATCGAATGTTGGAAGATCATCAGCAATGCATCTACTATTTCTAGGGCCACTTCCTTAAGTACCCTAGGATGTAGATTATCAGGCCCTGGGGATTTATCAGCCTTCAATCCCATCAATTTCCCTAACACCATTTCCCTAGAAATACTGATTTATTTCAGTTCCTCCCTTTCATCAGACCCTATGTTCCCCGACATGTCTGGGACGTTATTTGCGTCCTCCTTTGTGAAGACAGAACCAAAATATGTATTTAATTGGTCTGCCATTTCTTTGTTCCCCATTATAAATTCCCCTGATTCTGACTGCAAGGGACCTACGCTTGACTTCACCAATCTTTTTCTCTTCACATATCTATAAAAGCTTTTACAGTCAGTTTTTATGTTCCCTGAAAGCTTACTCTCATATTCTATTTTCCCTTTCTTAATTAATCCCTTTGTCCTCCTTTGTTGAATTTTAAACTGCTTCCAATCCTCAGGTTTACTGCTTTTTCTGGCCAATTTATATGTCCTCTCCTTGGATCTTATGCTATCCCTAATTTCCCTTGTTGAGTCACCTTTTTTGTTTTATTTTTATGCCAAATTCTGTAGTTCATCCATGCGGTCTTTGAATGTTTGCCATTGCCTATCCACTGTCAACCCTTTGAGTGACATTCCCCAATCAATCCTACCCAACTCGCGCCTCAGACCATCGTAGTTTCCTTTATTTAAATTCAGGACCCTAGTCTCTGAGTCAACTACTTCATTCTCCATCTTAATGAGGAATTCGATCATATTATGATCGCTCCGACCCAAGGGGCCTCGTACAAGATTGCTAATTAATCCTTTCTCATTACATAATACCCAGTCTAAGATGGCCTGATCTCCGGTTGGTTCCTCGACATATTGGTCCAGGAAACCATCCCGTAAACACTCCAGGAATTCCTCCTCCACAGTATTGTTACTAATTTGGTTAGCCCAATCTATATGTAGATTAAAGTCATCCATGATGACTGCTGTGCCCTTATTGCACGCTTCTCTAATTTCCCTTTTAATGCCATCCCCAACCTCCGCATTACTGTTGGGAGGTCTATATACCACTCCCACTAACGTTTTCTCCCCTTGGTATTTCTCAGTTCTACCCATACAGATTCCACATCATCAGAGCTAATATCCTTCCTTACAATTGTGTTAATCCCTTCTTTAACCAGCAATGCTACCCCACCTTCCTTTCCTTTTTGCCTATCTTTCCTGAATATTGAATACCCCTGGATGTTGAGTTCCCAGCCTTGGCCACCCTGGAGCCATGTTTCCGTAATCCCAATCAAATCATATTCGTTGACCTCTATTTGCGCAGCTACCCCAGCTGAGAACAGCTAACTCAGCAGAGGCTAGAGATTTGAACCTAGAACCTTCCTGGTCTGTTTAGCCCAGTACCATGCTGGGTGGTACATTGATCCATTAGTGTTTGTTCCTCCAGCAGGTTCAACTGGAAACGGTTCATTGGAAAAAAGGAACTGCAAACTAGCAATTTTTTTCTGTACGACACTAGAACTGTCAATAGGAGTTTAAAGACAACATACACTTACCCCATTACACAGGACAGCAGGTACTGCATCACAAACATTGTATTTGACCAGCCTTCAAAAGCAAATGCCTGGAAAGGAAAACAAAAACTTGTTAAAATTCACTTAATCTCTTTTCTTAAAATGTGAAAGGCGAGGTATGTATGTTCAACATATCTCAGTCACATATCTTTTCTAATGAACCACCCAACTGCTTCAGTCCACTCCATAGCCTAACCAAATTAAAAAATATATTTTGGTGATTCTCACCTCCACCCCCAGCCCCCTTGCTGATGGTCAGCAGGTTTATCCAGTGAATAGCAAACCACATTAACATTAGAACAGCCCAGCGCTAATCCCCAGCCTGTGCTGAGATAATTGATCTCACCAGGGTGAAGTCGGGGTGTGGCCTCAGTGACCCTTGGTTTCAGAAAGGGAAAATTGGCCAGGGTTCCTCCTTGGATTAGTTATCTAGCAAACCCGAATAGGAAAAAGTATGCAATTAAGCATTGGATAAGAACATGTTCAGGCTCAACAGTAAAGGTACCTGCGGTTGAATAGTTTGACACATATTAGCAAAGCACATACAGGGATGACGACGACTTGGGTAACCTGCTAGAGAGCAAAACCTAACAATCTAGAGAGGAACAATCTACAGTGGAACTTCTAAATTGGAATAGGGCGAACTTCAATGGGATGCGAAAGGATCTATCCAGGGTAAAATGGAACCAAAGGCTGACAGGAAAAACTGTAACGGAACAATGGAAGATCTTTAAGGAGAAGATGTTCCAAGTACAGGCTAGGTACATTCCAACAAGAGGGAAGGGTAAGGGAACCAAAGCAAGAGCTCCTTGGATGACGAGGGAGATAGAGAAGATGATGAAAAAAAAAGAGATGTATGATGCATGTCAGGTGAATTCTTCAAGGGAGAACCAGACCAAATACAATAAGTTGGGAGAGGATGTGAAGATGAAAATAAGATTGGCAAAGAGAGAATATGAGAGTAGGAATGGCAGTTAACATAAAAGGGAACACAAAAATCTTCCACCGGCATGTAAACAGTAAGCAGGTAGTAATAGGCAGGGTGGGGCCTATTAGGGACAAAGATGATATATGCTTAGAGGCGCAGGGCAAGGCTAGAATACTCAATGAGTACTTTGTATCGGTGTTTACTAAGGAGGTGGATGCTGACAAAATATCAGTAGAAGTGGAAAAGGTAGAAGCAATGGAAGGGGTGAAAATTGATAGACAGGATGTACCAGAAAGGCTGGGTATACTTAGAGTGGACAAGTCGTCTGGTCCAGATGGCTTGCATCCCAGGTTGCCAAGGGAATTGGGGGAGGAGATAGCAGAAGGGCTTGCCATAATTTTCCAATCGTCCCTAGATGCGGGGGAGGTGCCGGAGGGTTGGAAAGTGGCAAATGTGACACCATTGTTCAAGGGTGTAAGGACAATCCTAATAACTACAGGCCAGTCAGTTTAACATCAGTGGTGGGTAAAGTTTTAGAAACAATAATCAAGGAAAAAATTAACAGGCACATGGAGAGGTTTAAGCTAATTAAGGAGAGCCAACATGGATTTGTAAAAGACAGATCGTGTTTGACTAATCTAATTGAATTTTTTAATGAAGTAACAAAAAGAGGATTGATGAAGGGAATGCAATGGATGTTGTCTACATGGATTTTTGGAAGGAATTTGACAAAGTACCACATAGAAGGCTGGTTACCAAAATTGAGGCTCATGGAATAGGTGGGTCAGTGGCAGCTTGGATAACAGTGAGTTGTGGTAAATGGCTGTTTTTCAGACTGGAGGATGGTAGACAGTGGTGTTCCCCAAGGGTCAATGCTGGGGCCACTGCTTTTTTGATATATATATTTATTAACGACCTGGATATTGGAATAGAGTAGAATTGCTAAATTTGCTGATGACACCAAACTTGAGGGTGTGGCAAACAGTGATGATATCATCAATTGACTGTAACAGGACATAGAAAGGCTAGCAAAATGGGCAGACAAGTGGCGGATGTAATTTAATACAGAGAAGTGTGAGGTGATGCATTTTGGCAGAAGGAACAGGGAGAGGCAATATACACTTAATGGCACAGTTTTAAAGAGTGTGCAGGGACAGAGAGACCTGGAGTTAATGTGCATAGGTCCCTGAAGGTGGCAGGACATAGAGAGAGAGTGGTTAGCAAAGCATATGGGATCTTGGGCTTCATAAATACAGGTATTGAGTACAAAAGTAGAGAAGTTATGCTGAACCTTTATAAAGCACAGGTTAGGCCACAACTGGAGTACTGCGTCCAGTTCTGGTCACCACACTTTAGGAAGGATGTGAAGGCCCTTGAGAGGGTGCAGAGGAGATTTACCAGAATGGTACCGGGGATGGGAGATGTTAGCTACAAGGACAGGTTGGAGAAGCTGGATTTGTTTTCATTGGAGCAAAGGAGGTTGAGGGGTGATTTGATAGAGGTGTAGAAGATTATGACAGGTTTGGATAGGCGAGACAGGGAAAGGCTGTTCCCACTAGTTGATGGTACAAGGGCTAGGGGACACAGATTTAAGGTTTTGGGCAAGAGATATGGGGGGGGATGTGAGGAAAAACTTTTTTACGCAGCGAGTGGCGATGACCTGGAATTAGTTGCCGACGGAAGTGGTGGAAGCGGAGACACTCAATGTTTTCAAGGGGAGACTGGATAGGCACTTGAGGGAAATAAACTTGCAGGGCTACGGGGATAGAGGGGAGAATGGAACTGACTGGATTGCTCTACAGAGTGCCGGCACGGACTCGATGGGCTGAATGGCCTCCTTCTGTGCCGTTATGACTATGACGACCACCTGTGGAACTATACTTCAGCAAGAAGTAGTTAATGGTTTCAAGAAAGGAGAAAGGAAAACGGGAGGGAGTACTCCTGTTCTATAAATAGGTTACTTTTAGAGATCCTCATTTATTTTTTTGTCCACATCTTGAGGTTCACTGACTTGAATTGGGTACGAAAGAAACTTTACCTCTAGTAAAACCTGAATGTAGGTTTTAATGACTGTGCTTGCCCCAGCAAGAACAGAAAAATGGGTAAAGAAACAAACAAATACAATTCTACACCCCCCTGAAAGCCACATATAGTTTGATTCCCTTATTCTCATTCAGCAGTACTTTAATCTTCCTTTCTCCGGATTAGCCTCTCTAATGCTTTTGTGGGGAAAACCGACATGCAATACGCTCCCAAGCACTTGTCAAATCTATCAATTTCAGAACCTGCAAAATGCAGAGGTCCACAGAAGTTCATCTGCTAACTTCATTTTTCACCAACAGTGAATGCATACCCACTGTCTCCCCTCCCACCCCACAGTGCCACTTCAAACGCTGCAAGATTAGGAACGCATAACATTAACGAATCACGGTAAAATATAGTAAACTTCCACTCGGTTTTAGCATGCTGGACATCAGGCTAATTCACTGGACAGCTTGCGCTAGGTCAATAATACTGGAAATTTTTAAAATAATTTTCATGGTACGTAAACGCCAAGACACTTTCTTCTACACAGGTAAAGCAGCGGTCTTAAACATTTGTCTTGTGATGACCACAAAAAAACACTTGTACTTTTCTTTTTGTTGTCCTACACTGGGGAAAGTGAACTACTTCCATGAACAGGTCACCATGCAACTAAACTTCTGTGGGTGAGTCACTGGTAAACCTTCAACAATTGTGTCAGTGAACAGATTTGATGTTCGAAATCTACAACCATTTCAAAAAGGTAAAAGGAACTTCAGTTAGTAATGTCATGCACAACAAAAAAAGTGTTTCTGAAATCACGGCCCCAAAAGTACAAATTTGAAAACTTTTTCTCGCTCCTGTTCCTTCCTCCCTCTTTCTCTAGAATTTGCTGCAATACCTGCCAAAGGCAGGGTCAATTAAACCACCCCTCGAGATATTAAAACAGAAGATCTATTCTACTCCGGGCTCCCTGGCCTCTTTTTTCCACAAGGTACGCATGTCTTGAAGAGATTCCAACTGGGCAGACATGAAGTCTGAGTAATTACTCAAACAACTCGGTACTGTCAGAACAGCCACAAGCAGGGGGCCTCTCACAAATGATCCAGTGTTCACATACTAAACATTACCCCCATCCATATTCTGAAACAGTTTTGAGATAGAGGGATACAATTAAAGTACTATCCAAGTTAAATATTCACTTTAAGAACCCTGCAACTATATTTCATCGAAACAAAACAAAATCATAAAATTAACACACAAGCTAATTTCAGGCTCTCTCCTCTTGTCCCTCTAATTCCCAGGGAAAAAGGGGGCAATACTTATTTGAGTGAAAGTCCCTTTTTTTTTGCCTTCCTTTTCCTAGGTCTCCTTGCAGCTCATGCAACCCTTGAAATAGCCCTTCACTAAAAAGTCAAGAGTTCTTCATTGAAGCACTATGGGAAAACATTCAGTTAAAAAGATCCTAGAAGCTCCATGCTGTGTACAATGAATCTCCAGGATACAAGAAACCAAACATTTTCACGTCATCAATGTTAGGCATCAAACTCTGAACACAAATCCATCAACACAACATATACAAGTTTTGCTACAATTCACATTGGTAAGAGATTAATGTTCCACTGGAGTGTTATCAAAGGCACAGGATACAATCAATGGCTGCTCTCCTGTACTGCAATTATTCCATTGGCCTTCTTCGCAACAGTTTCTCCACTACCTGGAATTTTAATTTTAATCAGGAACATGTTTAAAGTGCCGTTGTTCTGTTTCTCTCCATCCACCCAACTATGAAAGAAGTTACCAGCTGCTACGGTGACTGGCTGGTTTTGTAGTCTGTACGTACTTTGCCCCCCTCACAGAAATGTTACTTTTAGCCAGTGTCCCGAGTGTAGTGGAAGGTTTTGGACTGTCAGACCAACTAGTTGTCTCTACCATGGTCTCACAGGTGGAGAACACACGTTGAAATATACCCTTTATCAAAACAAAAGTGTTGGCAAGCAAAGAAAGTGACTGGGGAAGGTTGGCAAAACTAAATACTGAGAGCAAATGTGTTCAGAAAATCTTTAACATGTAATGGCTCCTGGATTTTAAAACTTGTATTCATACTCAACTGCCAAATTATATTGTGCCCCAGATCCTCAGTGGATGGTTATACTATTAGGTCATGAATTGATTTGAGTTATTCTCTTCACTAAAAGTTGCTGCACCATTTGAGTAATGAAATTAGAGATTTGGATGTTGTTAACCCTTTGAAGGCTGCCATTTCTGTAAAATATTCTATACCAATGTTAATCGTGCTAATCAAAAATTAAGAAATGTTTTTTACATCGACATATTTCATAAAATTAAGCTTTTTTTTTTATATACAAGTACAAGACTGAAGCATTTTCTATCCTCAGATCATCTAGCACCATCCCCAGCCATGGTTGGGTAGACGCAGCAGAGGTCAACCACACACACACACAGTCAGCATGAAAGTTAAGTTTTCAAAAGATGTGTTACAAATTATTCCCCCCCCCCCCACAATTTTCTGTTCAGTGTATCCTGTGACCCATAATCGAGTGCAGCTTCACAAGTGGCTGTAGCCTTCCAGTACTTGATCCAAAATGAATTCTCTACCCAAGAGTGCTGTGGATGCTCAGTCGTTAAGTATATTCAAGGCAGAGAGCGATAGATTTTTGGACACTAAGTGAATCAAACATCCCAAGACACTTCACAGGAGTATTATAAAGACAAAAATTTGACACTGAGCCACATATGGGCAGATGACCAAAAGCTTGGTCAAAGAGGTAGGTTTTAAGGACCGTCTTAAAAGGAGGAAAGAGGTAGCAAGGCGGAGAGGTTTATGCAGGGAATTCCAGAGCTTAGGGCCTAGGCAGCTGAAGGCACGGCCACCAATGGCTGAGCGATTATAATCAGGGATGCTCAAGAGGGCAGAATTAGGAGTGCAGGTATCTCGGGGTGGGGGTGGGGGGGAGAAAGAGAGCTGGAAGAGATTACAGAGATAGGGAGGGGCGAGGCCATGGAGGGATTTGAAAACAAGGATGAGAATTTTAAAGTCGAGGCGTTGCTCAACTGGGAGTCAATGTAGGTCAGCGAGCACAAGGGTGATGGGTGAATGGAACTTGGTGCAAGTTAGGACACGGGTAGCTGCGTTTTGGATGATCTCAAGTTTACATAGGGTAGAACGTGGGAAGCCCAGCCAGGAGTGTGTTGGAATAGTCAACTCTAGAGGTAACAAAGACATGGATGAGAGTTTCAGATGATGAGCTGAGGCAGGGGTGGAGTCGGGCAAGGTTATGGAGATGGAACTAGGCGGTCTTAGTTACGCCACGGATACGTGGTTGGAAGCTCATTTCAAGTTCAAATGACACCAAGGTTGCGAACAGGCTGGTTCAGCTTCAGACAGATGCTAGGGAGAGGGATGGAGTCAGTAGCTAGGGAACAGAGTTTATGGCACGGACCGAAGACAATGGTTGCGGTCATCCCAATATTTAACTGAAGAAAATTTCTGCTCATCCAGAACTGGATGTTGGACAAGCAGTCAGACAATTGAGAGACCGTGGAGGGGTCGAGAGACGTGGTGGTGAGGTAGAGCTGGGTGTCGTCAGTGTACATGTAGAAACTGACGCAGCGTTTTCAGATGATGTCGCCAAGGGGCAGCATGTAGATGAGAAATAGGAGGGGGCCAAGGATAGATCCTTGGGGGACACCAGAGGTAACTGTGCGGGAGCAAGAAGAGAAGCCACTGCAGGTGAATCAAGGGATATGGGGATAGGGCGGGAAAAGTGGAGTTAAGGTAGCAGATCAGCCTTGATCTTACTGAATGGCGGAGCAGGCTTGAGGGCCCATATGGTCTACTCCTCTTCCTATTTCTTATGTTCTTACCGTACACCATGAGACCAATTGGGCTGTCAAAGCCAAGCCCATTTCTTTCATCGTGAACATCTACGTGAACTTCCTACTGTATTGCCCCCATCACTATCACTATCTCAACTAAGACCAAGAAACATAGCTGGCATCAGAAACTGCACCTGGGCCCCAGAGATGTGGGAATTCTAAACAAATAGATGAGTCCAGCTGCTTTTCCCACTGGAACAAGGACGGGGGAATAGGAAGAGTCACACTAGGATCCTCCTGTGTTCCTTGCAGTTGCAATTAAAGAGCAGCAATGGCATTAGCTTGGAAAAGTCACCTTGCTCATCCTTCAAACAAGAACGTGTGGTGTCAAAAAATCCATCCTAAATATATCTGGAATTTACAGCAATTTTCATAATACTGGGGTAAATGAGTTACACTAGGGGTGGCATCAGCATTTTAAAACCGAAAATACAACTCAGCTCAGCTTTGGATACTGTGCAATGTGTTCTAAATCTAGGTCTACCATATTAATATAGTGCAGCCATTTTCAGACTTTCTATATAGGGATGCCCTTTCACAAAAACAGAACACGTTGCAACCGCTGCTATAAGAAGCCCATGAAGAGTTTACAGAGATGGTCAGTTTTCATTTCCAAGACAGCTACTCAAACGTACAAAGTGTTATCATCCAGAAAAGCTTTTTAAAAATTAGAACTGACAGAAGTATTGTACTACTATGTCAACAAATATAAAAATCTGATGATCACAGAGATTCTCTTGCGGGTCCCCTAGAAGTTAGGTACACCCATTTGTAAACCTATAGTTTACAGAGGCACTCCACTCCCTCAGTTTTAAAGCAGGTTTTCCTTTCTGTCCCAAGTCACAGACACTTTCCTTCTCTTCCTCCTCCCTCAGTTCAAAAGGCACTCTTTTCCCTCCTCCCCCACCAACTCCTGTTCATAAAACGCATTCTTTTCCTGGCTCACTTCAGTACAGAGGCACTCTCTCCTTCCTCTTCATACCACCACTAGCTCCCCCCACCCCACCCCCGTCCCCGCCATTAATGGCATTTACTGACAGCTCTATTCTCAGAGATATTTTTGGCAGCTTTTAGCCAGTTCCAACAGTTTTTCCCCTTCTACTGTACCACAGCTTGTGTAGAGATGAGTGCATAATGGTTCCACGGGGTGGACTCAAAAGTCTAAGTAATGCATTGTATACAATGGTCCAGAATCAGTATTATTAGGAAAGCTATTGAAATGTGTCTTATTAGTTGCTGAACATAAGCGTAAGTTAAATGTTGTATCTAGTAAAATCTGTGTTTCATTTTTACTTTTAATAAACTTGATTTGTAGATTGATAGCCTAACCCAGAGTCCATCTAGTCTTTGGATAACTGAATAGGAGAACATGAGAAGGTGTGTGTCATTTTCATTTCAAGTAATTTACAGTAACAAGGGGCTTTGTTCAACCTGGGCATCACTACATTGCCAGATATTATGCATATAGGTCACACTTCAGTTTGCAAGGAACAATGGCTCGCTTGCAAGAATGATCCCTTGCAATCAGCACTAGTGAAATATCGACTGAGAGCCCAAAAATTGTAACACACAGGTACTACCCAAAGCTACCATTTTACTCTGGGAGCAGATTCACTGCCACACTGTGGATAGGAATTCCTGATGTGGCAAACAACTATCGCAAGATTAGGAATTTCTGCCTACAGCACAAGAGAGTCTGCACCCAGGGCAACTCAACCTTAAACAAGAGCCTGGACTGTCAGGGGAGCAGCAATGGCAAGTGGACTGGCAATGGATGAATCAAGGAAAGGACTGGGGCAGGGAAGGATGCCAGGGAGGGGAGGGGAGGGGGGTAAGGAAGGAAGGAGAGAGAAAGAGTTAGAATGCATCAGGTGGCAGATTGATGGGGATCCCAGAGTAGTAACAGGAGAGAGAAGGGGTGGAACCCACATTTCGAGAACTGATTTTTAAAAAAAATTGTTAAACACTATTGCAGCAATTTTTTGTTTTTAAAAAGACAAGTGCTTACCTTTTGAAGATCTCCTGTGAAATATGCAATGGCCAAAGATGGCAAAATCATAAAGAGGGCATTGTAATAAAGTAGTCCATATTTACCCAGTTCCTACAAAGAAACCACAGTAATCAGTATAATTATAACACACAGATTTTGGGGGTCTGAGCAGTGGAATAATAGTGGCCTTTCATTTCTCGGACCCAAACTTGAATTGTATGGGATGAAGGTTTTTTGTCACCCACCTGGGAACTGAGTTCAAACTCTCTGTCCTATGATAAGTGAGTTTTAACGGTCTCATTCTTTTCAAGTATGGATCCGCAGCATAAAAACTAATTCAGCACCATTTGGCAATTTCACTCGTGGTTGATATGCAAAATGGATAAAATGTCACATTTGTGTAGTAGAAGGCACACTGCTGGGAGAGAAGAGTGACATTACTCTGCACTTGACATTGGGTGCTCAAAATAGAAAGTCTCCCATTCCTCAGCACAAACATCTTTCAACTTGAGCACGGGAGCACCAACACATGGTGCTCGAAGTAGTGGAAGAAGGTGCACCCAGAATCCCCACTCATGGAGTTCTCCATTGCACTCATGCTGCCATGGTGGAATGTCAAGCAGAAGTCAGGTACTTCCCAACAAAAAAGCCAAGAGATATTTCCAGGAGCTTCGCTGTTTCAAAGCTGCATTGGTTTAAACCTGGGAGTACGCTAATAAACCTTGAGCCCAGCCTCTGAAAAACACACTTCCAGTACAATTCTCCATATCAGTTATCCTCATTGCTTGCAACTTATGCTGTGGACTCCCACCAATAAGGCTGAAATTGGTCAAAACTGATTCCACTCCAGGCATGAGAAAGGGAGTCTAGGTTGTACTCAAACCTGGATCTGAGGGGTAAATATGCAGCATATTGATCTTACTGCACCACCCAGTTCTTTTCAATTCAACAGTCTCCAGAAGCAATACCTGTAGTGAGTTCTTCAATTAATATAAACTAATAGTTTTAAGCAAATTGCCACTCTCTTCCCAATGAACTACAATGCTGCTCTGTAGACACATGACAGCAAGATTAGCAATATGTAGCATTACAGTTAATGTTACCAAGATTAATCTCCGTGAACAAGACAACTCACTTCTGACCTGTTGTGCAAAAGATTTTGCTCAACCTTATTACAATTCAGGGACGCTCCAATATCTTTTTCTTCATGCAAAAAACCCCCAGTTAGTTTCCAGAAGCAGATAAAATCTGCTATAAACCGAAACCTGCTTTGTTCTCTGCTGTGCAGAGTTAGTGTAGCACCGGTTTAACAATTAGCCCCAATTGCAGTAAATTGCTCATAGACATAAGAACATAAGAAATAGGAGGAGTAGGCCATACGGTCCCTCGGGTCTGCTCCGCCATTCAATAGGATCATGGCTGATCTGAATCTAGACTCACGTCCACTTCCCTGCCCTCTCCCCGTAACCCCTAATTCCCTTATCTGCTAGGAAAATGTCTATCTCCATTTTAAATTTATTTAATGTTGCAGCTTCCACAGCTCTCCTGGGTAGCAAATTCCATAGATTTACTACCCTCTGAGTGAAGAAGTTTCTCCTCATCTCAGTTTTGAAAGGGCAGCCCCTTATTCTAAGATTATGCCCCCTAGTTCTCGTCTCACCCATCAGTGGAAACATCCTCACCGCATCCACCCGATCAAGCCCCCTCACAATCTTATATGTTTCGATAAGATCGCCTCTCATTCTTCTGAATTCCAATGAGTAGAGTCCCAACCTACTCAACCTTTCCTCATACGTCAACCCCCTCATCTCTGGAATCAACCGAGTGAACCTTCTCTGAACCGCCTCGAGAGCAAGTATATCTTTTCTTAAATATGGAAACCAAAACTGCACGCAGTATTCCAGGTGTGGCCTCACCAATACCCTGTATAACTGCAGCAAGACTTCCCTGTTTTTATACTCCATCCCCCTTGCAATAAAAGCCAAGATTCCATTGGCCTTCCTGATCACCTGCTGCACCTGCATACTAACTTTTTGTGTTTCATGCACCAGGACCCCCAGATCCCTTTGTACTGTAGCACTTTGCAGTTTCTCTCCATTTAGATAATAACTTGCTCTTTGATTTTTTCTGCCAAAGTGCATAACCTCACACTTTCCAACATTATATTGCATCTGCCAAATCTCTGCCCACTCACTTAGCCTGTCTATGTCCTTTTGCAGGTTTTTTATGTCCTCCTCACTCACTGCTTTCCCTCCCATCTTTGTATCGTCGGCAAACTTGGATATGTTGCACTCGGTCCCTTCCGCCAAATCGTTAATATAGATTGTAAAGAGTTGGGGTCCCAGCACCGACCCCTGCGGAACACCACTAGTTACTGATTGCCAGCCCGAGAACGAACCATTTATCCCAACTCTTTGTTTTCTGTTAGATAGCCATGTGGTAAACCACTGTTTGTATGCCACCGTGTACATGTCTGTACATGCCTCGGCTGACTCCTCCCACGAGTCCAGGTATAAAGGTGACTGCTCCACAGTCCCTCTGTATTCTGGACTGGTCGACCACTCGAGGCACACCTTCATTCTCTTGTTAATAAAAGCCTGTTAGTTACTTGCTTAACCTCAGTCTTTGGGTGATTGATAGCGCATCAATTTTATGAACAAGATTTTTTATAATGGAGAAGATCCTCACACCAGCATGCCTAGACTTAGACCATCGGGAGGCGGACGCATCCACCAAGTTTACTCACTGGCTTAGGTGCTTTGAAAAATTCCTGATCGCCTCCGCTGCAACGGTCAAATCGGATGAGGACAAACTGGATGTCCTGACCTCCAAAGTGAACCACCGAGCGTACTCGGTCATCCAGGACGCGACCTCGTACACGGCTGCCATCAAGCTCCTCAAGGACCAGTACATGCGCCCAGTGAACGAGGTGTACGCCAGGCACCTCCTGGGGAGTCGTAAACAACAACCTGGGGAATCGACCGAGGAATACCTTCAGGCACTGTCTGTGCTTGGCCGGGCCTGTGGTTGCAAGGATGTAAAGGCTGCCGTGTACACAGAGGAACTTATCCGGGACGCTTTTGTAGCGGGCCACAGGTCCAATTACACCCGACAGCGACTGTTGGAGCAGAGTGACCTCGACCTCAACAAGGCCTCTGAACTCGCACTATCATTGGACGCAGCCTACCGGGGCATGGATGCCTACTCCTCTGCACCGTGGACGCCGCGGGGAACGACAGCCTGGGACACGGTAGGACCACCTCATAGCGCCGTGCCACCCCAGCCACATCCCAGCAACGGCCCAACTACCGCAGCAGTGTCCCAAGGCCAGAAATGCTACTTCTGTGGCCAGGCCAAACACCCCAGAGCGCGCTGCCCGGCGAAAAATGCGATCTGCTCGGGCTGCGGGAAGAAGGGACACTACGCCAGCGTCTGCAGGGCCAAAGCCACCCCGAACCCCAGCAGCGCCGCGTGTGGGCCGTGCGGGCCGCCATCTTGGGCCTCCCCAGCCATGTGTGAACCACCGGAACAGCAGCCAATTTGGACGCCTCCAGCCACATGGGGACCATGGACGCCGCCATCTTGGACGCCAGCCGGGACGCAGCAGGCCCCCAACACCACCTCATCTGATACCCGCAACGACACACCAACCCCTACGCTGGCCTCCGTGACGCTGGACCAAGTGACACCGCACCAACTGGCCCAGTCCACAATGGACATTAAGGTAAATGGTCACGAAACAATCTGCCTTTTTGACTCTGGGAGCACGGAGAACTTCATCCACCCAGACACGGTGCGGCGTTGCTCTCTCCCAGTCCTGCCTGCGCACCAGTGGATTTCTATGGCCTCCGAGTCCCAGTCGGCGGACATTGGCGGCTACTGCGTGGTGACACTCTTAGTAGACGGGACTGTGTACGATAATTTTAAACTTCTGGTCCTGCCCCACCTCTGCGCTGCCGTTCTACTGGGGTTAGATTTTCAGTGCCACCTTAAAAGTGTTACGATGGCGTACGGTGGACCCCTCCCCCCACTCACAGTCCGCAGCCAGCAGCTTCCAAATTGCCCGCCGCGCACCAGGTGCAACCTCTCCACACTCAGTCACACCCCCCCCCCCCCCCACTGTTTGCTAACCTCACCCCCGACTGTAAGCCCATCGCCACAAAGAGCAGGCGATACAGTGCCGGGGACAGGGTTTTCATTAAAACCGAAGTGGAGCGGCTCCTGAAGGAGGGGATTATTAAGGGCAGCACCAGCCCCTGGCGAGCCCAGGTTGTGGTCGTTAAGACCGGCGAGAAGCAGCGCCTGGTCATCGACTACAGCCAGACAATAAATCGCTACACCCTGCTGGACGCTTACCCACTCCCCCGCATAGCTGATATGGTCAACCAGATCGCGCAGTACCGCGTCTTCTCGACCATGGACCTGAAATCAGCGTACCACCAGCTCCCTATCCGCCCTGAGGACCGCCAGTATACTGCCTTTGAGGCAAACGGCCGCCTCTACCACTTCCTTAGGGTTCCCTTTGACGTCACCAACGGGGTCTCCGTCTTCCAAAGGGAGATGGACCGGATGGTCGATCAAAATGCGTTGCAGGCCACTTTCCCATATCTGGACAATGTGACCATCTGCGGCCATGACTTGCAGGACCATGACGCAAACCTCGAAAAATTCTTCTGCACCGCCCAACTCCTGAACCTGACGTATAACAAGGAGAAGTGCATATTCCGCACAACCCGCCTCGCCATCCTTGGCTGTGTTGTGGAACACGGAGTCATCGGTCCCGAACCCGACCGGATGCGTCCCCTTATGGAACTCCCACTGCCTCAAGGCCCTGAAGAGGTGCCTAGGGTTTTTCTCCTATTACGCCCAGTGGGTCCCCTACTATGCGGACAAGGCCCGTCCGCTGATTAAGTCCACCTCTTTTCCCTTGACGGCAGAGGCCGGCTTAGCCTTCCACCGTATCAAGGAAGACATTGCCAAAGCCACCATGCACGCAGTGGACGAATCCATCCCCTTCCAGGTGGAAAGCGACGCGTCCGACTTTGCCCTGGCCGCTACCCTCAATCAGGCGGGGAGACCCGTGGCCTTCTTTTCACGAACCCTCCAGGGCCCGGAAACCAGACACTCCGCTGTTGAGAAGGAGGCCCAGGCTATTGTGGAGGCTGTGCGTCATTGGAGGCACTACCTGGCCGGAAAACGATTTACCTTGCTCACTGACCAGCGTTCAGTTGCGTTTATGTTTAACAACAAGCAGAGGGGCAAAATCAAAAACGACAAGATCTTGAGGTGGAGAATCGAACTTTCCACCCACAATTACGAGATCTTGTACCGGCCCGGGAAGCTCAATGAACCCCCGGATGCGCTATCGCGTGGCACCTGTGCCAGCGCGCAGATCGATAGACTGCGGGCCCTCCACAATGACCTCTGCCACCCGGGGGTCACCAGGTTCTTCCACTTCATCAAGGCCCGCAACCTGCCTTACTCCATTGAGGAGGTCAGGACCATGACCAGGAACTGCCAAGTCTGCGCTGAGTGCAAACCGCACTTTTATAGACCAGACAGGGCTCACCTGATAAAAGCCACTCGCCCCTTAGCATTGATTTTTAAAGGGCCTCTCCCCTCCTCCGACCGTAATGTGTACTTCCTCAACATTATTGATGAGTACTCCCGTTTCCCGTTCGCCATCCCCTGCCCGGACATGACCAGTGCCACGGTCATTAAATGTCTGAACGACCTCTTCACCCTGTTCGGTTTTCCCAGCTATATCCATAGCGACCGGGGCTCATCGTTTATGAGCGACGAACTCCGTCAGTACCTGCTAACTAGGGGTATTGCCACAAGCAGGACCACCAGTTACAACCCCCGGGGGAACGGACAGGTGGAAAGAGAGAATGCGACAGTTTGGAAGGCCGCCCTGCTAGCCTTAAAGTCTAGGGGCCTTCCGACCTCCCGCTGGCAGGATGTGCTCCCCGATGCGCTCCACTCTATTCGGTCACTGCTCTGCACTGCCACTAACGCCACCCCTCATGAGAAAATGTTTGTCTTCCCAAGGAAGTCCACATCGGGGACATCGCTACCGCCATGGCTGACGTCCCCAGGGCCGGTCCTACTGAGAAGACACGTGAGGACCCATAAAACGGACCCCCTGGTCGAGAGGGTCGACCTCCTCCACGCCAACCCCCAGTACGCTTACATTGCGTACCCGGACAGGCGGGAGGACACAGTCTCCATACGAGACCTCGCACCCTCGGGGGCCCCAGTAACCCACTACCACCCCCCCCCACGATCCAATATCCAACCCCAGCAGACGGCACGCCTGGGCCCCGCGACCCGCTCGACACCCACGAGGACTACACACCAGTGCCCCAGCCTACGCGGGACTCCACGCCGGAAGCTTCACTACCCCTGCCGTCGCCACGTCGATCACAGCGGCAGACAAGACCTCCGGAGAGACTCCAATACACAAACTTTTAATACACTTCACCCCGCCGGACTCATTTTTAAACAAGGGGTGAATGTGGTAAACCACTGTTTGTATTCCACCGTGTACATGTCTGTACATGCCTCGGCTGACTCCTCCCACGAGTCCAGGTATAAAGGTGACTGCTCCACAGTCCCTCTGTATTCTGGACTGGTCGACCACTCGAGGCACACCTTCATTCTCTTGTTAATAAAAGCCTGTTAGTTACTCGCTTAACCTCAGTCTTTGAGTGATTGATAGCGCATCAAGCCAAACTTCCACCCATGTCAGTATATTACCCCCAATCCCGTGATTTTTTATCTTGTGCAGTAATCTTTTGTGTGGAACCTTGTCAAATGCCTTTTGGAAGTCCAAATACACTACATCCACTGGTTCCCCTTTATCCACCCTGTATGTTACATCCTCAAAGAATTCGAGCAAATTTGTCAAACATGACTTCCCCTTCGTAAAACCATGCTGACTCTGTCCTATTAAATTATGTTTATCCAAATGCTCTGTTACTGTTTCCTTAATAATGGACTCCAACATTTTGCCAACCACAGATGTTAGGCTAACTGGTCTATAGTTTCCAGCTTTTTGTCTACTTCCCTTCTTAAATAAGGGTGTTACATTAGCAGTTTTCCAATCTGCCGGGACCTTTCCTGAGTCCAGGGAGTTCTGGAAAATGATCACCAATGCATCCACAATCCCTATCGCCACTTCTCTCAAGATCCTAGGATGTAGGCCATCAGGTCCGGGGGATTTATCCACCTTAAGTCCCATTATTTTACTGAGTACCATCTCCTTAGTGATTTTAATCGTGCCCATGATGTCTTTAGAATATCACACCATTGAACCAGGCTAAATTACTGCCCAAATTTATTTACATATTAAATAATTTATAGATGCTAAAACATTACCACAATCAGTAATTTAAACTGCATATGAACTGGGTTGACTAGGAAATGAAGTAGAAAAGTGACTGATGTGAAAACCATAGATGTTCACAGAACAGGAGATCATTTGACCTATCATGTCTGTGCCAGCTACAAAACTAATTCCACTCCTCTGCATTCTTCCTAAAGCCAGTATTATCCTCTGCTTCAAACATTTAATCCACATTTCCCTTAAAAGATGCAATGGTCTCCAGGTCAATGGCTCCCTATGGCAAAGCATTCCAAGGGAAATAGCAACTGGTTAGATTCAGTGTGAAAATCAAAAAAGGGTCCTGAAGAAATGAATAAAAGGATGCTGCACTGTAAAAAGACAAAGTTCAGTGATATAAGAAGGGATGTGGCCGAAATTATTTGCTAACTCTTCAGCCCAGATAAGAATGGATCAACAGTGGAGAATCTTTACACAAAATGGAGAGTGTAAAAAATATTCCTGGAAGACGAGGTGTATCAAAGGATAGAGTTCTGGGAAGAAGGGGAGAAAGAGATTGAGACCGAAACAAAACAGAAAAGTAAATGGAGAGATATGATCAAATTAAGGCTGATGACAATAAAATCATAAGGAATACAGAAAATGTAGGAGAGAGATTAGGAAAGCTAAAAAGGAATTTGAAAAAAGGTGAGCAGATAATATAAAAGTAAATAATTAAGGGTTTTATAAGCATATAAAAAGTAAAAGAATAGTTGGAGAGTGTGACCACGCAGAGAAGCAGAGAATCTAGTTGTGAAGGATAAAGTATGGTGGTGATATTAAACATTCAGTGTCACTATCATTTGTAAACAGCAAAAGTGAAAATGTAGATGTACTAGAGGAATATGCATGAAAAACTGTTTGGGACAACTGTAAAAAAAGGAATCAACTCTTAAAAAAATTAAACTCAATGTGGACAAGTCACCAGATCCTAGGCATGCACCCTAGGCTGTTGATGGAAGTCAGAAAGGAGATTTTTCAATTTTTTAAATATATGCAACTTGTGCCGAGGAACCAGACGCTGGTTAATAACACCTCTGTCCAAGGGAAAGAGAAATGGATTAACTATAGACCAGTTGTGGAAAATCTCTTGGGATCCATAATTCAAAATCAAATTAGTGAGCATTTAGAGCTGCATTGGCTAATCAAAGACAGCCAGCATTTATTAAAGGCAAGTCACCTTTGTCAAATTAAGAGTTTTTTTTTCCTGAAGTGACTGGTTGTGTAAGTAAAGGGAATGCAGAAGATATAGTGCAGGTGGATTTTCAGAAGGGAATCGCTAAAATATCTCAGAGGAGGCTCGTTACAAAAATTCAGGCATGTGGTACAAGAGGAAAGATGACAACATGTGTAGAAAGCTGGTTGATGGACAGGGGGAATAAAAGGGTTAGGGTAATTGGTTGTAGCTCGCATTGGAGAAAGGTAGGAAGTGGTGTATCAGGGTTGGATCCGCATTAAAGATGATTTGGACTTGGGTATAGGCGCACTATATCAGAATTTGCTGACAACAAAAATCAGGGGATTTTAGAAACAGCAAGGAGGACTAAGAGACTTTAGGAGGATGTAGCTGACAGATAGCAGATGCAATTTATTAGAAATGTGAGTGATGCATTTTGGAAGGAAAAATAAAGAATGGGAGCATATACTCAATGGAAAGATGAAGACACTTAGGGGTAAAAATAAGTAACTGCATAAAAGTGAAAGTGCAGGTAAATAAAGCCAATCTAATTTGGGGTTTTATAAAATAGGTGCATAGAGTGTGATGCGCTATCAATTACTCATAAAAGACTGAGAGTTAAGAGAGTAACTAAAGGCTTTTATTAACAAAAGAATGAAGGTCTACCTCGAGTGGCCGACCGGTCCAGAAATACAAAGGGCTGGGGAGCAGTCACCTTTATACTAGGACTTGTGGGAGGAGTCAGCCGAGGCATGTCCAGGCATGTACACAGTGGAATACAAACAGTGGTTTACCACATTCACCCCTTGTTTAAAATTGAGTCCGGCGGGGTGAAGCGTATTAAAAGTTAGTGTATTGGAGTCTCTCCGGAGGTCTTGTCTGCCGCTGTGATCGGCGTGGCGACGGCAGGGGTAGTGGAGCTTCCGGCGTCGAGTCCTGCGTGGGCTATGGCACAGGCGTGTCGTCCTCGTAGATGTCGAGCGGGTCGCGGGGCCCAGGCCTGCCGTCTGCTGGGGCTGGATATCGGATCGTGGGGGGGGGGGGGGGGCGGTGGTAGTGAGTAGTGGGTTACTGCGGCCCCCGAGGGTGCAAGGTCTCTTATGGAGACTGTGTCCTCCCGCCCGTCCGGGTATGCAATGTAAGCATACTGGGGGTTGGCGTGGAGGAGGTCGACCCTCTCGACCAGGGGGTCCGTTTTATGGGTCCTCACGTGCCTTCTCAGTAGGACCGGCCCTGGGGACGTCAGCCATGGCGGTAGCGATGTCCCCGATGTGGACTTCCTTGGGAAGACAAACATTTTCTCATGAGGGGTGGCGTTAGTGGCAGTGCAGAGCAGTGACCGAATAGAGTGGAGCGCATCGGGGAGCACATCCTGCCAGCGGGAGGTTGGAAGGCCCCTAGACTTTAAGGCTAGCAGGGCGGCCTTCCAAACTGTCGCATTTTCTCTTTCCACCTGTCCGTTCCCCCGGGGGTTGTAACTGGTGGTCCTGCTTGTGGCAATACCCCTAGTTAGCAGGTACTGACGGAGTTCGTCGCTCATAAACGATGAGCCCCGGTCGCTATTGATATAGCTGGGGAAACCGAACAGGGTGAAGAGGTCGTTCAGACATTTAATGACCGTGGCACTGGTCATGTCCAGGCAGGGGATGGCGAACGGGAAATGGGAGTACTCATCAATAATATTGAGGAAGTACACATTGCGGTCGGAGGAGGGGAGAGGCCCTTTAAAATCAACGCTCAGGCGCTCGAAGGGGCGAGTGGCTTTTATCAGGTGGGCCCTGTCTGGTCTATAAAAGTGCGGTTTGCACTCAGCGCAGACTTGGCAGTTCCTGGTCATGGTCCTGACCTCCTCAATAGAGTAAGGCAGGTTGCGGGCCTTGATGAAGTGGAAGAACCTGGTGACCCCCGGGTGGCAGAGGTCATTGTGGAGGGCCCGCAGTCTATCGATCTGCGCGCTGGCGCAGGTGCCACGCGATAGCGCATCCAGGGGTTCATTGAGCTTCCCGGGCCGGTACAAGATCTCGTAATTGTAGGTGGAAAGTTCGATTCTCCACCTCAAGATCTTGTCATTTTTGATTTTGCCCCTCTGCTTGTTGTTAAACATGAAAGCAACTGAACTTTGGTCAGTGAGCAGGGTAAATCGTTTTCCGGCCAGGTAGTGCCTCCAATGACGCACAGCCTCCACAATCGCCTGGGCCTCCTTCTCAACAGCGGAGTGTCTGGTCTCCGGGCCTTGGAGGGTTCGTGAAAAGAAGGCCACGGGTCTCCCCGCCTGATTGAGGGTAGCGGCCAGGGCAAAGTCGGACGCGTCGCTTTCCACCTGGAAGGGGATGGATTCGTCCACTGCGTGCATGGTGGCTTTGGCAATGTCTTCCTTGATACGGTGGAAGGCTAAGCGGGTCTCTGCCGTCAAGGGAAAAGAGGTGGACTTAATCAGCAGATGGGCCTTGTCCGCATAGTAGGGGACCCACTGGGCATAATAGGAGAAAAACCCTAGGCACCTCTTCAGGGCCTTGAGGCAGTGGGAGTTCCATAAGGGGACGCATCCGGTCGGGGTCGGGACCGATGACTCCGTGTTCCACAACACAGCCAAGGATGGCGAGGCGGGTTGTGCGGAATAGGCACTTCTCCTTGTTATATGTCAGGTTCAGGAGTTGGGCGGTGCGGAGGAATTTTGAGAGGTTTGCGTCATGGTCCTGCAAGTCACGGCCGCAGATGGTCACATTGTCCAGATATGGGAAAGTGGCCTGCAACGCATTTTGATCTACCATCCGGTCCATCTCCCTTTGGAAGACGGAGACCCCGTTGGTGACGCCAAAGGGAACCCTAAGGAAGTGGTAGAGGCGGCCGTTTACCTCAAAGGCAGTATACTGGCGGTCCTCAGGGCGGATAGGGAGCTGGTGGTACGCTGATTTCAGGTCAATGGTCGAGAAGACGCGGTACTGCGCGATCTGGTTGACCATATCAGCTATGCGGGGGAGTGGGTAGGCGTCCAGCAGGGTGTAGCGATTTATTGTCTGGCTGTAGTCGATGACCAGGCGCTGCTTCTCGCCGGTCTTAACGACCACAACCTGGGCTCGCCAGGGGCTGGTGCTGCCCTCAATAATCCCTTCCTTCAGGAGCCGCTCCACTTCGGTTTTAATGAAAACCCTGTCCCCGGCACTGTATCGCCTGCTCTTTGTGGCGATGGGCTTACAGTCGGGGGTGAGGTTAGCAAACAGTGGGGGGGGGGGGGGTGACTCAGTGTGGAGAGGTTGCACCTGGTGCGCGGCGGGCAATTTGGGAGCTGCGGACTGTGAGTGGGGGTAGGGGTCCACCGTACGCCATCGTAACACTTTTAAGGTGGCACTGAAAATCTAACCCCAGCAGGACGGCAGCGCAGAGGTCGGGCAGGACCAGAAGTTTAAAATGATCGTACATGGTCCCGTCTACTACGAGTGTCACTACGCAGTAGCCGCCGATGTCCGCCGACTGGGACTCGGAGGTCATAGAAATCCGCTGGTGCGCAGGCAGGACTGGGAGAGAGCAACGCTGCACCGTGTCGGGGTGGATGAAGCTCTCCGTGCTCCCAGAGTCAAAAAGGCAGATTGTATCGTGGCCATTTACCTTAATGTCCATTGTGGAACTGGCCAGCTGGTGCGGTCTCGCTTGGTCCAGTGTAACGGATGCCAGCGTAGGGGTCGGTGTGTCGCTGCGGGTATCAGATGAGGCAGTGTTGGGGGCCTGCTGCGTTCCGGCTGTCGTCCAAGATGGCGGCGTCCATGATCCCCATGTGGCTGGAGGCGTCCAAAATGGCTGCTGTACCGGTGGTTCGCACATGGCCGGGGAGGCCCAAGATGGCGGCCCGCATGGCCCACACGCGGCGCTGCTGGGGTTCGGGGTGGCTTTGGCCCTGCAGACGTTAGCGTAGTGTCCCTTCTTCCCGCAGCCCAAGCAGATCGCGTTTTTCGCTGGGCAGCGCGCTCTGGGGTGTTTTGCCTGGCCACAGAAGTAGCATTTCTGGCCTTGGGGCACTGCTGTCTGGCCTTGGGACACTGCTGCGGTAGTTGGGCCATTGCTGGGGTGTGGCTGGGGTGGCACGGCGCTATGAGGTGGTCCTACCGTGTCCCAGGCTGTCATTCCCCGCGGCGTCCACGGTGCAGAGGAGTAGGCATCCATGCCCCGGTAGGCTGCATCCAATGATAGTGCGAGTTCAGAGGCCTTGTTGAGGTCGAGGTCACTCTGCTCCAACAGTCGCTGTCGGGTGTAATTGGATCTGTGGCCCGCTACAAAAGCGTCCCGGATAAGTTCCTCTGTGTACACGGCGGCCTTTACATCCTTACAACCACAGGCCCGGCTAAGCACAGACAGTGCCTGAAGGTATTCCACGGTCGATTCCCCAGGTTGTTGTTTACGACTCCCCAGAAGGTGCCTGGCGTACACTTCGTTCACTGGGCGCGTGTACTGGTCCTTGAGGAGCTTGATAGCGTCCGCGTACGAGGTCGCGTCTTGGATGACCGAGTACACTCGGTGGTTCACTTTGGAGGTCAGGACATCCAGTTTGTCCTCGTCCGATTTGATTGCTGCGGAGGCTGTCAGGAATTTTTCGAAACACTTAAGCCAGTGAGTAAACTTGGTGGATGAGTCCGCCTCCCGATGATCTAAGTCCAGGCATGCTGGTGTGAGGATCTTCTCCATTATAAAAATTTTGTTAATAAAATTGATGCGCTATCAATTACTCATAAAAGACTGAGAGTTAAGAGAGTAACTAAAGGCTTTTATTAACAAAAGAATGAAGGTCTGCCTCGAGTGGTCGACCGGTCCAGAAATACAAAGGGCTGGGGAGCAGTCACCTTTATACTAGGACTTGTGGGAGGAGTCAGCTGAGGCATGTCCAGGCATGTACACAGTGGAATACAAACAGTGGTTTACCACAGAGTGTGATGTAAGAAAAAGGAGACTTACCATCAAGTAACTTTAAAGTAAGCTTTAAGTAACTTATAAACACACTATATACAAGAGAGGTCTTTACCATGCCTCTGGTAGAAGCCTCTTACAATACTGAACAGACCAGTATTTATACCAGTCCAACAGGAAGTGACATTTACAGGAAGTGAGGTAATTACACAGTTCATAGTTCATAGTTCACAGGAAGTGATGACATAACTTCCCGGAAGTTAGCATTTTTATCACATTCTTCCCTCCTGCAGGATTAGGAGGCTGTGGTCTACCTTTTGGTCCGTAGCCGCCGAACAAGGAAGAGTCGCACCCGTTTGGATTCCCGTCGTAGAGGGTCGCTGGTCCGCTTACATGCGGTTGGCCATTGGTCAGAGTCTGTGTGGCCTGGATTGCCCTGTGAAGGGTCGGGGAGATCATGGCTTCGAGTACGAGCCCCAATAGGTTCAAAGTCGGACTGCCTCTGTTCAGAGGGAGGTGCAGAGCTGGTCTGTGGCGGATCAGTACTTTCATGCGTGGTACTGGGAGGGTCGTAACCTTGAGCACGGGGTTCTACCGGCACCAAGCTAGTTGGTGTCCGATCAGGATCCTGGAGAGGGGTACCCGATAGGTCCCAAGAGTTTCCTGGTGAAATGCCATCACCCGATGTCCCACTAGGTCCTGGTGGGCAGGGAGCCAGATCCCGTAATGATACGGTAGATTCTCGGCCGTCGGAATATCGTATGTTTGCATAGGTGGGGTTGGCATCGGTTAGTTCGACCTCGTCTACAAGAGGGTCATTTTTAGACGTCCGAACGTATCTTCGGAGTAATACAGGTCCAGGAGTAGTTAGCCATGACGGGAGTGATGTTCCATGAGATGAGCGACGCTGGAATCCAAAGAACCGCTCATGAGGTGTAGTATTTGTGGCTGTAGAAAGCAGGGACCGTATAGAGTGCAATGCATCCGGAAGCACTGTTTCCCATTGCTGGTCTGGTAGGCCCCGAGATCTTAAAGCGAGACGTACGGAATTCCAGATGATACCGTTATACCTCTCTACCTGCCCATTTCCGATGGGATGGTATGGTGTTGTTTTGCTTGTAGCAATTCCCCGTTCTGAGAGGTAGTCCTTGAGTTCCCTTGACATAAAGGATGGACCCCGATCTGAGTGAATATAAGCCGGCATGCCACAGAGAGAAAATACCTGCTCAAGGCAGCAGATTACTGTGGACGCCAGCATATTGGAGCAGGGGAAGGCAAACGGAAAACGTGAATATTCATCGATCATGGTGAGCAAATATGTGTTCCGAGTTGAAGAGGGCACTGGGCCCTTAAAATCGATGCTAAGTCGTTGCATCGGTTGGGTTGCATGTATGAGTATACCATCTGAGGGGCGGAAGAACTGAGGTTTTAATTCCGCACAAAGCCGGCATTCTGAGCATATTTTTTTTACATCTCCAGTGGAAAAAGGGAGATTCCGTGATCGTACGAAATGTAGCATGCGCGTAACGCCAGGATGACACAAACCATTGTGGACATCCATGAGAGTGGAGGATGACATAGTGGAGCAGAATGCCCGTGTGAGGGTGTCCGGGGCCACATTCTCCTTGCCAGGCCGATAGAGAATGGTATAACCAAAAGAGGCCAGTTCCATCCTCCAAAGTTGTATTTTATTATTCTTAATTTTGGTTCGTTTTCGATTATCGAGCATGAAGGCGACTGATCGTTGGTCCGTGATCAATGTAAAATGCTGGCGAGCTAGAAAATGGTTCCACTTCCGTACTGCCTCTATGATGGCTGTGGCTTCTTTCTCAACCGGAGGATAATGTAGCTCGGCACCTTGTAAGGTCCTGGACATAAATGCTACAGGACGACCTTCCTGATTCAGAGTAGCCGAGATCGCCACCTCTGAGGCATCACATTCAACCACGAAAGGGAGATTCTCATCGATGGAGTGAAGAGCCGCTTTCTCCAACTGTTTTTTGAGAAGGTTAAAGGCTGCAACAGCCGCTGTTCCCAGTGGAAATGATCTAGCATGCAGCAAGGGTTGGATTTTGTCCGAAAAATGAGGAATCCATTTAGCGTAGTATGCAAACAGACCGAGAGCCCGACGTAAAGAAGCCGGATTCTTAGGTGACGGGAGCTCTTGGAGCGGGCGAAGTCTTTCTGGGTCTGGCTTAATGATACCATTGCCTACGCAGTAGCCAAGGATGTTGATGGTCGGTTGCGACTCAACAGATTTGGATTCATTCAGGGTCAAATTACGGCGATGGAGGGCATCCCGAAATTTTTGGAGGTTGGAGTCGTGTTCCTGTTGATCGTGACCTGCAATGGTAATGTTATCAAGATAGGGAAAAGTGTCCCTTAGGTTTTCCTGCTTAACCAGGCCATCCATTGCCCGTTGAAAGACAGCCACTCCATTAGTAACCCCGAATGGGAGGCGACGAAATTGGTACAGCCGTCCATTAGCCTCAAAGGCTGTGTACTGCTTATCTGAGACCTTCAAGGGTAACTGATGATAGGCACTTTTTAAATCGTAAGTTGAGAACACTTTGTATTCGGCCAGTTTATTAACCATATCATCAATGCGTGGCAATGGGTAGGCGTCCAAGTCGGTATATTGATTGATGGTTTGCGAATAATCGATGCATAGTCGCTGTTTGTGAGGTTTTAGAGGGTTCTTGACAATGACGACTTGAGCCCGCCAGGGCGACGAACATGGTTCAATGATATCCTCTGCTAGAAGTCGAGAGATTTCAGCCGCAATAAAAGATTGGTCTCCCTGATTAAAGCGCCGCGATTTCGTTATTATCGGTTGGCATTGAGGCGGAATACTGGCAAATAATGAGGGTTCATCAAGTGAAGCTGCTGATAATGCACAAAATGGTAATTTAGATGGTATATTAGAAATAGTAAGTCCGGGTTTGGATCCACCAAACTCAATGGTGAGTTTCTTATGCTGTTTTTGGAAGTCCAGCCCTAAGAGGAGATCACTACATAAGTCTTTGAGCACTGAAAGTCGGGTGGAGGGATACATACGACCATGAAGTGTCATATCAACAACACAAAAGCCGGAGATTCTGGTATTAAGTGATGACTGGGCCATCGCAATTGCCTGGTCCGATGGGAAGACATGTAGTTTCAATTTCGCAACAATCTGTTCCTTAATGAAACTATCAGTACTTCCTGAGTCAATTAAGGCATCTAAGGTATGCCCTTTAATTGAAATTTTTGTGGCTGCCTGAGACAGGTTCTGTGGGCAAGCAGCTGTAATTGGTGTCGTTGCACAGAGAGTGGCTAAAACTCTCGGTGTGCTTCTTCGGGAGAGAGCTCGAGAGGAAGCTTGATAGGTCCTAGCTGGAGCATCTTGATAGGCCCTAATTGGGGCAGTTCGGTAGGCCTTAGCTGGATTGGCCCTCGTAGAGGCCCTTGATAGGCAAACTTTAGCAAAGTGTCCTTTTTTCCCGCAATAACTGCAGATTGCATTGCGAGCAGGGCAGGTTTTCCTAGGGTGAAAAGCATCTCCACAAAAGAAGCATTCCTTCCTAGATTGCCAAGAGGCTGCTAAAGTGGGGTCGTCCTCCTCTTCTTCATCAGAATTATCAGAATTAGATTCCCCCATGATAGGGTTCACCTGAGACCGCTTGAATTGTCTGGTTGCAGCTACAGCAGCAGATCGAGATCTGGGCAGCTGATAGAGGTCTGCATTTCTCTTTGCCAAATCCAGTGAACAAGCTAGTTCAAAAGCTTTTTGTAGCTCAAGTGTTTTACTTTCTAGTAGACGCTGGCGTATAAATGGAGAGGCAATCCCGCAGATGAAAGCATCACGAATCATTTCTTGGCGGTACAGCTCAGCTGAGGCTGCCTGAAAGTTACAATCTACGCTGAGCCTGCGAAGTTCTTGCAGGAATTCGTCAATTGATTCCCCTGGCCCTTGTCGGGCTGTGGCCAGTAGATGTCTAGCATAGACCTCATTTGGGGTCTTCGCATACAGTTTCTTAAGTGCCCGAATCACCTCTTCGTAATTATCCCAGTCATCAACATATTCGAACACTTTTGGGGTCACATAATTGACAAGTATCTTCAATTTAGCAGGAGCATCCACTTTACATTCATCCAGAAAATTCTCAAAAGTACGATACCAATGCTTCCATACCCTGCCAGCTGCTGGTGTATTCGGGTCCAAGTCCAGACGAATAGGTCTAAGGATTTTCTCCATGATGGGTGGTTCCCTGGATCCTTAACTTCCGAGTTTGTCTGAAGGTCTAGTATTTGTCAGTGTAAATACTAAGTTACTTAAATTGATGTAAGAAAAAGGAGACTTACCATCAAGTAACTTTAAAGTAAGCTTTAAGTAACTTATAAACACACTATATACAAGAGAGGTCTTTACCATGCCTCTGGTAGAAGCCTCTTACAATACTGAACAGACCAGTATTTATACCAGTCCAACAGGAAGTGACATTTACAGGAAGTGAGGTAATTACACAGTTCATAGTTCATAGATACATAGATACATAGAGATAGGAACAGGAGTAGGCCATTCGGCCCTTCGAGCCTGCTCCGCCATTCAATGAGATCATGGCTGATCTTCGTCTGAGATCATAGCTGATCTTACCAGTTCAGTACCCCGTCCCCGCCTTTTCTCCGTAACCCTTAATCCCCTTAGCCTTCAGAAATATATCCAATTCTCTCTTGAAAATATTTATTGAATTAGCCTTCACAGCCCTCTGTGGCAGGGAATTCCACAGGCTCACCACTCTTTGAGTGAAGAAATTCTTCCTCATCTCTGTTTTAAATGATTTGCCCGCTATTTTTAGACTGTGGCCCCTGGTTCTGTGCTCCCCGGCCATTGGAAACATTCTCTCTGAATTCAGCCTGTCCAGGCCTGCCATAATTTTATATGTTTCGATGAGATCCCCTCTCAATCTTCTAAACTCCAGTGAGTACAAGCCCAAACTATTTAATCTCCCTTCGTAGGTCATTCCCGCCATTCCAGGTATCAGCCTGGTGAATCGCCGTTGCACTCTTTCCATGGCAAGAACATCCTTCCGCAGATGGGGCGACCAAAACTGTACACAATACTCCAGATGCGGTCTCACCAGCACCTTGTACAGCTGTAGTAAGGTATCCCTATTCCTATACTCGAACCCCCTTGATATGAAGGCCAACATACCATTTGCCTTCTTAATCGCCTGTTGCACCTGCATGCTCTCCTTCAGTGACTGGTGCACAAGAACACCCAGGTCCCTCTGCACTTCCCCATCTCCCAATCTATTGCCATTTAGATAATAATCTACCCTCCTGTTTTTACCCCCAAAGTGGATAACCTCGCATTTATCCACATTATAGTGCATCTGCCACGTATCCGCCCATTCCCCCAACCTGTCCAAATCACACTGTAGCCTCCTGACATCCTCATCAGAGCCCACCCCTCCTCCTAGTTTAGTGTCGTCAGCGAATTTGGAAATATTGCATCCAATTCCCTGATCCAGATCATTTATATATATTGTGAACAGCTGGGGTCCCAGGACAGATCCTTGCGGCACCCCGCTGGTCACTGCCTGCCACTCCGAAAACGAGCCGTTTATTCCAACTCTCTGTTTTCTATCCGCCAGCCAGTTCTCTATCCACGTTAATACTTTGCCCCCAATCCCATGAGCCTTAATTTTGCATGATAATCTTTTGTGTGGAACCTTATCGAAGGCTTTCTGGAAGTCAAGGTACACCACATCCACTGGCTCTCCCCCATCTATTCTACCAGTTACCTCCTCAAAAAATTCCAGCAGATTAGTCAAACACGATTTACCCTTTGTAAATCCATGTTGACTCTGTCCGATCCTTTCCCCATTTGTCAAGTGCTCCGCTATTTTATCCTTAATAATGGACTCTAGCATTTTGCCCACAACCGATGTAAGGCTTACTGGTCTATAATTCCCTGCTTTCTCTCTACCCCCCTTTTTAAATATTGGGGTAACATTAGCTACCCTCCAATCCACGGGTACTGTTCCCGAGTCAATGGAGTTCCGGAAGATGATCCTTAGAGCATCTGCTATCTCCAGGGCCACCTCCTTAAGTACCCTAGGATGTAGTTTATCAGGCCCTGGGGATTTGTCGGCCTTCAGTCCCCTCAACTTACCCAACACCATATCCCTAGAGATACTAATTTCTGTCAGCTCCTCCCTCTCATTAGTCCCTATGTTTGCCGATATTCCTGGGAGGTTATTTGTGTCCTCCTTTGTGAATACAGAACCAAAGTATGAGTTTAATTGGTCTGCCATTTCCTTATTCTCCATTATATATTCTCCCGAATCGGACTGCAAGGGACCGACTTGGGATTTTACCAGTCTTTTCCTCCTGATATACCGATAAAAGCTTTTGCAGTCTGTCTTTATGTTTGCTGCAAGTTTACTTTCGTATTCTATTTTCCCCTTCCTGATTAATCCCTTTGTCCTCTTTTGCTGTATCCTGTACTGCCCCCAATCTTCCGGTCTGGTGCTTTTTTTTGCCAGTTGATATGCCCTTTTTTTTGATTTTATGCTGTCCCTAATTTCCCTCGTTATCCACGGTTGAGTCACCTTTTTAGGTTTATTTTTATGCCAAACCAGTATAAACATGTTCTGGAATTCTTCCATTCTATCTTTGAATGCTTGCCATTGTCTATCCACTGTCAATCCCCCCAGAAACACCACCCAATCAATCTTACCCAATTCCCGTCTCATACCCTCGTAATTCCCTTTATTTAAGTTCTGGACCTTAGTCTCTGATTCAATTTCCTCACTCTCCATCTCGACTGAGAGCTCGATCATATTATGATCGCTCTGACCCAAGGGGCCTCGTACAAGAAGATTGCTGATAAGTCCCTTCTCATTGCACAATACCCAGTCTAAAATGGCCTGATCTCGAGTCGGCTCCTCGACATATTGGTTCAGATAACCGTCCCGAAAACATTCCAGGAATTCCTCCTCCTCAGAATTTTTACTAATTTGGGTAGTCCAATCAATATGTAAATTAAAGTCACCCATGATGACAGCTGTGCTCTTATCGCACGCTTCTCTAATTTCCCTTTTTATGCCTTCCCTCACCTCCATATTACTATTTGGAGGCCTATATATCACACCCACTAACGTTTTCCTCCCCTTGCTATTTCTCATTTCTACCCATACAGATTCCGTTTCATCCGAGTTAATATCCTTCCTTTCCATTGCATTAATCCCCTCCTTTACCAGCAATGCTACCCCACCTCCCCTACCTTTTTGCCGATCCTTCCTAAATATTGTATATCCCTGGATGTTAAGTTCCCAGCCTTGCCCACCCTGCAGCCACGTTTCTGTAATCCCAATCAAATCATACTTGTTTACCTCTATTTCCACAACTAATTCATCCACCTTGTTCCTAATGCTTCTAGCATTAAGATACAAAGCCTTCAGGCTTGCTTTTTTCACACTCTCATTATGAATTAGTTTGGCCCTTTGTGTTTCTCTCCTTCACAGGAAGTGATGACATAACTTCCCGGAAGTTAGCATTTTTATCACAGAGTGCAAAGAGGTTATGATAAATTTCTCAAAGATGCAAGGTTGGGCTACAGTTGAGAGTAGGAAGCTTAGGTGCCCCATTACAGAAAGTATTTTAAAGCTATAGAGAACATATGTTATTTCACCAGGAAGATACCAAAGATGAGATATTATAGATAGGAAGAGAGATTTGAGATAATGGGACCATTTCCAGTGGAGCAGATGCGATTTAATAAATGTTTTAAAGTTATTTGATAGGGTGAATGGGGAAAGAGTATTTCCTCTGCTTGGGGAGTTAGTGACAAGAGGTCATCAATTTAAAATCATCACTGTATACAGAAATTTCTCCTAATCTTTCTCCTCACTTTCAAAGTTATTATAGCATGGAATGTTTTGCCACAGGGAGTAGTTGAGACAGAGACCACTGCATCAATTAAAGGAAGAGCTGAAACATTTGAAGCAGAGAAAGATAGAGAGAAAGATACAGGGTTACAGGGAGAAAGCAGGGCAATGCAATTAATTTTAGATGGCAGACACAATGGGCCAAATGGCCACAGTCTTCAGAATAAACTTTTATGATTTTATGGACTGTCTCAAAAGATTAGTTGTTGCTCCAACTTCTCTCAGCAAACTCCTGGAAAAGAGTGTTTGCAATTGCATGGACGTAAGTGTTACCACATGCCTGCAATGGCAAACTGAGCAGAAAACTAAGAGCACTAAAATGAAGTTCTTCGAAGATGGTATCTCCCATTAAACTCAATCACATCAAGTATTAAAGCAACAATGATATTGTACCCATGATAATGACATCAACCATAAATCAGAAATTTACAGAGGAACTCTATTTGCTCATCATATACAGGAACATCCTTCACACAGTTAAGCAACAATACTCACCCCTACTAACATTGGCACACCAGTTGCAAACAACATCCCTATATGGGATGCCAATAACTAAAATCAGCATTTAAAATACCACCATCTCCTTTAAAGATGACCTTTAATGTGATTATGTGTTGAAATCTTTCTTGGGGCCTTTGATACAGACAAACCCTCTGAGCAGTCTTTTCAGTTTTTCAATTTAGCACTGGAAATCTTTTTAGAACTGGGTTACCACCACGTTTAAAAAAGAATATGCAAAACATACACGACCAAAAAGGACTAAAATTCTATTTTCCGCATATGTGATTTTTATCGAGCACAGCGAAACACGCCATTAGTGAAATACAATACTTATATCGAAATACTACACAGACCAAATTTTCCAGGTGTGGCAATAATTGGGTTGTGCTGGCCTAATTCACAGGGTGACCTGCAGCACAGAGGGCTGGCCTGGCCCCAATTTTCCAACGAAAGCCCCAAGCACAGGACAAACTTGCCTGGACAGCTTGGCCAACAGTACACTTGGCAGAGGACCAGAAAATCCAGCCAGGAACCAACTCTTAAAGGAATATAGCTGGCCAGAAATAAGTAATGGCAGGGACAGAAAACTGTAATAAATTATCACAATGCCACAATGGGAGTCGTGTTTGCAACACAGTTCCCTTTCCTCAAGAGTTGTTGGTCCAGCTGCAGGTGTGACAAAGGATGGTGGCCCTATTTGGGCCCAAGGACCAATCACCAGTAAAATTAAGCTAAAATCGAAGACCACACAGTCACCCAGATTATCTGCATCTGCTTGTAAAAAAGGAAGAATCTGCCGAGATCATGAAGGTGATGGCGGATTTCTTGTATAGCCCATGAAGGATGGCACAAACCTAAGACGGGAACTCCCACATCCTCCAGGTGGCACCATTTCAAGTACTGCACACTAGCACTGTTGCCAAACAGATGCTCAAGTTTCCAACCCAAGGCACTCCTCCTCATTGGTGTCAACAGCCATAAATGTAGAGGTTAGCGCAGGTCTAAGAATTTCTTCTCATCATAAACATGCAGCGAAGGTGAACTGTTGCTTCCCGGTGGCATCATTGGTGGTGGTGAGGGGGAATAGTGGAGAACACGCGAGAGCGCAAGCGACAGCACACGCGAGAGCGCACACACGAGAGCGCGCGAGCGCACACACGAGAGAGCGCGAGTGCACACACGAGAGAGCGCGAGAGAACATACAAGGAGCAGGAGTAGGCCATACGGCCCCGCTCCGCCATTCAATAGGATCATGGCTGATCCGAACCTAGACTCACGTCCACTTCCCTGCCCGCTCCTCGTAACCCCTAATTCCCTTATCAGCTAGGAAACTGTCTTATCTCCATTTTAAATTTATTTAATGTCGCAGCTTCCACAGCTCTCTGAAGTAGCAAATTCCATAGATTTACTACCCTGAGTGAAGAAGTTTCTCCTCATCTCAGTTTTGAAATGGCAGCCCCTTATTCTAAGATTATGCCCCCTAGTCTCACCCACCAGTGGAAACATCCTCCCCGCATCCACCCGATCAAGCCCCCTCACAATCTTATGTTTCGATAAGATCGCCTCTCATTCTTCTGAATTCCAATGAGTAGAGGCCCAACCTACTCAACCTTTCCTCATAAGTCAACCCGCTCATCTCCGTAATCAACCGAGTGAACCTTCTCTGAACTGCCTCGAGAGCAAGTATATCTTTTCTTAAATATGGAAACAAAAACTGTACGCAGTATTCCAGGTGTGGCCTCACCAGTACCCTGTATAACTGCAGCATGACTTCCCTGTTTTTATACTCCATCCCCCTTGCAATAAAAGCCAAGATTCCATTGGCCTTCCTGATCACCTGCTGCACCTGCATACTAACCTTCTGTGTTTCATGTACCAGGACCCCCAGATCCCTTTGTACTGTAGCACTTTGCAATTTCTCTCCATTTCGATAATAACTTGCTCTTTGATTTTTTCTGCCAAAGTGCATAACCTCACACTTTCCAACATTATATTCCATCTGCCAAATTTCTGCCCACTCACTTAGCCTGTCTATGTCCTTTTGCAGGTTTTTTATGTCCTCCTCACTCACTGCTTTCCCTCCCATCTTTGTATCGTTGGCAAACTTGGATATGTTGCACTTGGTCCCCTCCTCCAAATCGTTAATATAGATTGCAAAGAGTTGGGGTCCCAGCACTGACCCCTGCGGAGCACCACTAGTTACTGATTGCCAACCCGAGAATGAACCATTTATCCCAACTCTCTGTTTTCTGTTAGATAGCCAATCTTCCACCCATGCCAGTATATTACCCCCAATCCTGTGATTTTTTAATCTTGTGCAGTAATCTTGTGTGGCACCTTGTCAAATGCCTTTTGGAAGTCCAAATACACCACATCCACTGGTTCCCCTTTATCCACCCTGTTTGTTACATCCTCAAAGAATTCAAGCAAATTTGTCAAACAGGACTTCCCCTTCATAAAACCATGCTGACTCTGTCCGATTAAATTATGCTTATCCAAATGTCCTGTTACTGCTTCCTTAATAATGGACTCCAACATTTTACCAACCACAGATGTTAGGCTAACTGGTCTATAGTTTCCAGCCTTTTGTCTACTTCCCTTTTCAAATAAGGGCATTACATTAGCAGTTTTCCAATCTGCTGGGACCTTTCCTGAATCCAGGGAGTTTTGGAAAATTACCACCAATGCATCCGCAATCCCTACCGCTACTTCTCTCAAGACCCTAGGATGTAAGCCATCAGCTCCAGGGGATTTATCCGCCTTAAATCCCATTATCTTACCGAGTACCATCTCCTTAGTGATTTTAATCGTGTTTAGCTCCTCCCCCCCATAGCCCCCTGTTTGACTAGTGTTGGGATATTTTTAGTGTCCTTTACTGTAAAGACTGATACAAAATATCAGAGCACACACGAGAGAGAGCGAGAGGGGGCGCGAGTGAGAGAGGGGGCGGGCGCGCGCGCGCACGAGAGAGAGAGCGCGCACGAGAGAGAGAGCGCGCACGAGAGAGCGCGCGCGCACGAGAGAGAGCGCGCGCGCACGAGAGAGCGCGCACGCACGAGAGAGAGAGCACACACGAGAGAGCACACACGAGAGAGCACACACGAGAGCACACACGAGAGAGCACACACGAGAGAGAGAGCACACACGAGAGAGAGCACACACGAGAGAGAGAGCACACGAGAGAGAGAGCACACACGAGAGAGAGAGCACACACGAGAGCACACACGAGAGCGCACACGAGAGAGAGAGCACACACGAGAGAGAGAGCACACACGAGAGAGAGAGCACACACGAGAGAGAGAGCACACACGAGAGAGAGCACACACGAGAGAGAGAGCACACACGAGAGCACACACGAGAGAGAGAGCACACACGAGAGAGAGAGCACACACGAGAGAGAGAGCACACACGAGAGAGAGAGCACACACGAGAGAGAGAGCACACACGAGAGAGAGAGCACACACGAGAGAGAGAGCACACACGAGAGAGCACACACGAGAGAGCACACACGAGAGAGCACACACGAGAGAGAGAGCACACACGAGAGAGAGAGCACACACGAGAGAGAGAACACACACGAGAGAGAGAACACACACGAGAGAGAGAACACACACGAGAGAGAGAGAGCACACACGAGAGAGAGAGAACACACAAGAGAGAGAGAGAGAGAGAGAACACACGAGAGAGAGAGAGAGAGAGAGCGAGAGAGAGAGCAAAAGTTAGGAATGCTCAAAGCGGGGGGGCGGAAGGGAAGAGAGACAGAGTGGAGCAGGCAAGAGAGGAGGAAGGATGCCCACGACTGGAAACAGTACTCTTGTAGCCTAATTAAGTAGTTCTTGTACAAGTTCAACATTAATTCATCTCTAACTTTTTCCAGTTCTGATGAACGCTCATCACACTGAAACGTTAAATCTGCATCAATCTTGGTTTTAAGCCTTATTCAACTTTGATAGGATTCAGCCCTCTGGCCTTCACAAAGTACATGAAGGAGGGCTGCTACAACCATCACACTGTAAAAAACCTGCTTTGAAACAACTCAAAGATCTTAGTTCCAAGATAAAAGTATCCTGGGAGAAATAAAAAAAAAACTGCTCAAGGGTAAGAAAAGTTTTTTTTATATATAAAATGTGCCTTCCTATCTCAAATACCGAAAACTGCAACAATTGAAAATGATTGTAATATTCTACCAATTTAGCGGTACCAAAGTCTTTGTTTTACGTTTTCCCCTATTAAATACTTTACTAGCTGGAGTGCCCGGCGGTGCCGAGGCTTTTTCGAGGGCATGTTGTTGTTGGAAGAGAGAGCGAGCGACTGGGGGGGCGGGGCGGGGAAAGAGAGAGAGCGAGCGGAGGGACGAGAGAGAGAGCGAGCGGGGGGAAGAGAGAGAGCGAGCGGGGGGGGAAGAGAGAGAGCGAGCGGGGGGGGAAGAGAGAGAGCGAGCGGGGGGGGAAGAGAGAGCGCGAGCGGGGGGAAGAGAGAGCGCGAGCGGGGGGAAGAGAGAGCGCGAGCGGGGGGAAGAGAGAGCGCGAGCGGGGGGAAGAGAGAGCGCGAGCGGGGGGAAGAGAGAGCGCGAGCGGGGGGAAGAGAGAGCGCGAGCGGGGGGAAGAGAGAGCGCGAGCGGGGGGGAAGAGAGAGCGCGAGCGGGGGGGAAGAGAGAGCGCGAGCGGGGGGAAGAGAGAGCGCGAGCGACTGGGGGGGAAGAGAGCGAGCGAGCGACTGGGGGGGAAGAGAGCGAGCGAGCGACTGGGGGGAAGAGAGCGAGCGAGCGACTGGGGGGAAGAGAGCGAGCGAGCGACTGGGGGGAAGAGAGCGAGCGACCGGGGGGGGGGGGGGGGGGAGAAAAGAGAGAGAGCGCGGGTGGGGGAAAGGGAGGGCGGGGGGGGGGGGGAAAGGGGGACGGCCACGCCCGGTTGCCGGGGTAACCCTGCCGCGCCACCCTGCACTCTCGAGAGCCCCGCTCTCGAAGCCCCAGCCGCCCCGCCCTGCAGTCACGAGAGCCCCGCTCTCCAAGCCCCAGCCGCCCTGCACTCCCGTTGCCGGGGTAACCCTTCCCGCTCACCAAGGACGAGATCCGCACTCTCGAGAGCCCCGCCCCCCCCCCCCCCGCCCGAGCCGAGCGCGGAACAGAGTCTCACCTGCTCCTGCTGCGCGCGCACCCTGACCCTCGTGGCTGACGCCGTTGCCCCGGGTAACGTGACACCCGGGGGGGGGGGGGGGGGGGGGGGGCGGGGGGGTGGTGAGGAGCTTAGCAGCAGCCCAATTACCTAGCTCGGGCCTGGCTGGGCAAGAAAGGCCCAGGCTTTCAGGCCTAAGAAAAAAAACGGGGAAAGGTAGGAAAAAGAATCTTCAGGTTAGATAAAATATTTACAAATGAGTGATTTATTTTAAAACAATTTAATAAATTCAATTTTATTTTGCTGGAATTGTATATTTGAAAAGAAAGACGCAGAAAGCAGGAAAAAGAATGGAAGCAAGATGGCGGCTACTCACCTCGGTTCAGAACGATAAGGCCTGCCCACACACGCACCGATTGGCCCGGCGGCACACGCCAGCAACCCGGCGTACGATTGGTCGAGCTCGAGGTCACTCTGTCGCTAATGAGCGGATAATGAGATGCTAGAGCGGAATGTTAAGGTTTTTCGGATACCGCGGGCGCGATTTTAGCCCGGCCGAAACGTAAATACGCTTAAAACCGTTTTGGAAAGAAGCTTTCTTTCGACGTAACGCACGCGTAGGTACGCCCTGTAACTTCCGAGCGCATAGCCGCCCACCTGCAGACAGACTGTGGACAGACAGATCGACCGATTTAGATAGATAAGATAGATAGATACTAGCTGGGGGAGCCCGGCTGTGCCAGGGCTGTTTTGGGCCGGGCGGTTTAAATCGAGTGCGAGGCTTTGGGGCCTCTCTGTGTCCCTCTGTGAATCTGCTGCCGGGCAACATTTCTACCTTTCAATACCCTGAAGGATGAAAGTGAAAGTACTTTTAAAAATAACATTTACCAAAAACGTTTTATAAGAGATACTAACGTTTTTAAAGCTGGATGATCAAAGTAGTTTGAGCTGGAAGCTGAAGTAATGGCAGTGAAACAATGGCTGCCACATCCCTGAGATGAAAACGATTAGTCCCGCCCACACACACACCGATTGGCCAACCATCAGGGGACTGTACTGTAGGATTGGTCGAACCTTGACGTCAGTCAATCAATGCTAAGTAGCCGATAATGAGTTTAATTTTGAAGGTTTTTTGCATAAGGCGTGAATAATTTTCGTCCGACCGAAAAGTAAATACGCTTACGACCGTCCCGGAGGCGTAAGCTTTCCTCGGTGGTAACGCACGCGTAGGTACGCTGTATAACTTTCGAGCGCATAGCCGGACAGATGCACACGTGTGGACGGATGGACGGATAGACAGATAGATAGATAAAGCAAGAGATTTCCATCTGGGTCACCATATTCCAGCCAACAGAGCTTCAATCCAGTGTATTTTATTTCAAACAGAGCTTCCATTCAGTGGGTTTAATTTCATAGACAAGAGTCTTAAAGTTGAACACTATGGGGACGATTTTAGTCTCTTTACCACTCAAAAACAGGGTAGTAGCAGACAAAAAAATAAAAACTTTGTCCCACTTACCATTGGTCAGGCTTTCTGGGGGACATTTATCCTGGCAGCCAGAGCTTCCATCTCAAACAGGCAGCATCCTCATGAATAAATTCAAGTTGGAGTTGAGCGATGTCATTGCAACACCATTTTCTGCCCTCATCGCCGGATTAATGCCATTTCCTGCTCTCGCTCACCAACCATAGGTATTACATAGCTTGAGGCAGCCATTTCAAATTTTATTTACAGTAATTCTCAGGTACTCAGATAAAACTGCACAGAACTTTTGAGATTTTTCTTGCAGTACCTTGTGTGTTTGCAACGTTAAAGGATTTGATAGTGCTTGCAGTTGCTACTGTAGGATCTGAACTGATGGGGTCCTTCTAACAATCCCACTCAGTGGAGAAAGGAGCAAACAGCTGCAGCTGGAGGGAATGCAAGTAAAAGGATGCATGCTTGGAGGAATGCTTACCCTCCCAGAGCTTATAGGCCCAGAACAATATATCTGCAGTTCTGACGAGCAGTGCACAAGGAGGCTTTGATTCTCTAGGCCAGGCGGTCAAGAGTTGTGTCGGTTCCTGCAAGATTGCAACAGCTCGTACAGCATTATCTGCTGCAGTCAAGGTCACGGCAGCCCTGAATTTCTTTGCCTCCAGCTCCTTCCAGGATGCCACAGGGTTAGCAGCAATATCAGTCAGTCTGCAGTCCAGGCTTGCATTAAAAGAGGCTACTGATGAATGTGGTTGCTCCAGCAAACAAGGCATCACTTTCCCCATGTACATCTGGAAACAGCAGGATAGGGCTCTGGTGTCTGCACCCATGGCAGCCTCTCTCCAAGTTCAAGGTACAATTGACTGCACCCACGTTGCCCTGCAGGCTCCTTCATGTGGCACAACTGCCTTAATCAATCACAAGGGCTTCCACTCTGTTCAATGATACCTACTTTCCTGGCAGCTGCCATAATGCTTTTATATTGTGTCAAGCGTCCATTCCCCCATTCTTTGTCTAACAAGTTAAAGGCTATCCTCTGCACTTGGTTATTAGGAACCCACGCTCAGCTGCTGATCCCTGCGACAATCAGATCCATGGGTCAACTAGAGCAGTCATTGAGCAGACCATTGAAGTCCACATGCAACAAATCTGATCCCTGAACAGAATTGGTGGCTTCCTGCAATACAGCCCACAGTGCTTTGTATGATAGTGGTTTTCTGTATGCTTATAACTTTGCTCTGCAACAGGGACAACACATGGAGCCACCAATGGACGAGGACCTTCGTGATGAGGGAGTGGGCACTGATGAAATAGAGGATGGCAAGGAAGCGGGAGGGGTCCAACAGTTACCTGCAGCCAGAGCTGTTCAGCAACAGCTCACTGAAGAGAACTTTAGCTGAACAATCCCGACATTAATAGTCATGTCCAATATATCGGCCAGCATCTGCCCAAAGACGAAAATAGATATTCATATGAACTAACACTGCAGGATCACCAGAACTACAGGAACATTCTCTGCACACAAATATTTCAAAAAGGATCAGCAGCTTTCTAGCTTACACAAGTGTCTACACACTGTTACCCTGGTGTGAGCCCCGAGTGCCACTCTTAAATGCTCACTTGTGCATCTATGGAGGTGCTCCCCCAGTGGCTGCAATGTGGGAGGTGAAAGCTGCTATGGCTCATTTAAGTGCCCACGAGATGTTCGTGGTCAGCGACCTCTAGGAGCTCAGCCAGGAGAGCCCAGATACAGACAAAGCAATTGAAGGCCAGCGTAGTCTGGCCCAGTTGGCTTTCTGGCACCAGGGAGGGCATTGATTCAACAGGCTGCAAGAGTTCAGATATGCTGTCACCATTCCCATTTCATAATTGCCCCTGCTACTGGTCTCTGGCTCACCCCAACTACTGACCTACAGAAGAGCAAACTGTCTGTGATCCAACTGAAGCCACGATCCATTTGATCTCAGAGATTATCCAAGGCAGAAGAGATGGTTGAGCAGAGAGCCTGCTTGGCCCAGTATGAGCATTCCTAAGAGATGCTATTACTGGTGTCTCAGACTAATGCAGGGGGAGCACAACCACGGGTGCCATCGAAGTCACCACATGCTCCATGCTTGACTTGAGTGTCCATGCTATGCGCAAGAACCCCACACAAGTTAGTATTGGACCCCACCATATGGTCCAATGTGTTCTGGAAGCTCCCTGGCAGGCAGTCCAAAGCATTCAACAATTGCTGGAACATAGAATTTTTTTTTTTTAAAGAGGCTGAGCCCCTAAAGTCTGCATTTCTGTCCTCTTCTGCAGAGCTATACATGAGCTGACTCCCCAATTCGCTTTTTCATGGGCCTTCCTCGCCAACTCCACCTGCTCACTTGTGCTCGGTGAATCCCCCAGTGCAGTCCCTTCTAACTCATTAAGTCAAGTGAGATGCCAATTTCTGTGTTGGTGCTTGGCAGGGTAAGAGCAAGTGATGGCGCTTTATCTTCAGGTTTATCCTCATTAGTCTGTCGAACTGCAGCAACTGAGTTGTCTGATGGACTTAGAAAAGGGGAGAGGGACATGGGTTAGGATGTAGTCATGAAAGTAAGCACTAGCAAATCAGATTGTTATGCTCAGTGTGTGACTGAACTGGTTAAGTAGAAAGAGAAAAGGAATGAAAATGCCAACACACCCAGCTGTGCCAAGCCTCCAGCCTTGCCATCTCAGATGCCAACAGATATTTGTCTGCCAATGAGGTCAATGGTAGTCTCTTCCATCAGTGATGGCATAGTGGCAGGACCTCCTCTTGTACTGGTCATCTCCCTCCTGTTGTGTGCCAGCTTTTCCTGCAAGAGTGGAAGTAGATTAATGTGTGGCCTGGGCAAGGGTTTTCAACATGTATGAACCAGTTTCAGTGTACATAATGACAGGAAGCAGCAGCAATATCAGCTAAAGGAGAAGTAGTTGTGACCAGTAGCAGATTGAGGGTTTGAGTGCAAGCAGAAAGATGCAATGAAGTCTTCCCATGGCGCTCTATAAGTCAGCAGGGAAGTGGTGAAGGGTAAGATTGATAGTGCAAAGCTTAAGGTCCATGAAGGCCTGTGCAGAAAGCACGAGAGAAGTGAAGGGGTCTTACCTTGGCACTTTTGGCGAGATTATTACATTTCTTACAGCACTGCAGCCAGGTCCCAACGACAATGCTGTTGACATTAGCATTTAGTGTCACCTCTCACCATGCCCGTTCACCAATTTGCCATGGTTTCCATCAACTATCCGAGGGAAATAGAAGCTCCTTTCTCCTTGTGCTACCAGCATCTCCACAGCTCCATCTGAAACTCGTGTTGCCTGCAGCTCCACAGTGTTGCTTGTTGCTTTTACCCTCAAGAAAGCAGCTCTCCTTTAAGCTGCTGCAGGCCCTAAAGAACCTGCAGCAGCACCCGCTGCCCCACTTCCCAATAGGCAAGCTTCCTATGGGGAGCACGTTTCATCCTGGCAGCTTACCTTGCCCACCTCCCGACCATGTACCACGTGAAGACCAAAACTGCCGCCTCTGGATCCTGGCACTTTAAGATTCACTCAATTTTCCTCTTGACCTTTTCCAACCCTGCACGATTCCATTATGACTGACCGGCCCATTGATATCGCTTTGATGCCAGCAAAGGAGGTGAACTAGAATGCCGGGGCGGCTGTGATTTTTTCCTCTCTACGGTGAAATGCATAACTGCTGCAACATTGGCAGCATCTGCAACTCTGAAGGAAAGGAAATCAGAAATGTATCCACACCATCAATTGGTGACACATGGCAGCACACTGGGAGGGGCAAGATTTATAGAACTAGCATATTCTATATATACATACAATTCTGGGATGCACACTGACAAGGACAATGTGATACTGAGCCTTACTACCCCCTGGAGGGGGTGGGGGAAAACAAAAAGTCAGCTGGGCTTCCTAATCTTCGACGCTATCCAGTAATTCCTTTTGGAAAATTACACTTTTGTGAACATGGGGAACAGATTCACTTCCAACACTCCCCTGTTGAATAACTTGCCAACACTCATCATCCAAGCTCACATAAATGGCCACATGGGTGAGGTATTGTATGGAAGCTGTAACATCTGTGACCACACTCCAGCAGAATTAAGCATTCTTAAAAGAGGCAAGGAGAAAACTGGGCCGGGGGTGGGGGAAGAAAGAAATAAAACTTCACTTCAATGCCCACAAACAATAGTAGAATTTTATTCATGTCCTCTGTGCTCTTTTAAACTCAGCATGTTTTTCTTGGGAGAGCAAAAGCCAAGAAGGAAAACATCTAATTATAGCTACCTCAGGACAAGTGCTTTCAGTGTAGACCCGTGATGAAATAACTCCGTGTTCTGGATTGTCTGTCCTCTTTTAATTGGACCAAGTAAATTAAACAAATAGACTGTAATTAAAACTGTAAAACTTTAAACCTTAGCAAATCAAATTAAAATTTGGTTGTCCAAATCAATTATGCACTCCATTCCCCGCGGCGCCCACCGGTCACGGAAGTACTCAAGCGTGCCGGCGGACACTGCGTGCTCCATCTCCAGGGCCACCCGGGCGCGAACATGGCCGCGGAAGAGGGGGAGGCAATCTGGCTGGACGACCCCGCTGGATTGTCTGTTGTTGTACTTGTTAATGTCTGTAAATGTTTTACAGGTGTAACCACTAATGTTCCTCCCTAGCTTCGCCTTTATGGATCCTCCTGATTGGTGCGAGTCTTATTTATAAGAGCTGGGTTTTACTCATAAGGGCTGGGTCGGTGATGAAAGATGGTTGCCCTGTGTTAACTTGGTGCCAAGATTCTTACTTAATAAAAGCCTTTAGTTTTAAGTTGTAACCTCATGGATTCAGGCAGTTATTTGGCACATCAATTTTATTAAGTAACAACTTTGGAAGATGGATCGATTTTTGAAACCAGAACGTCTGGATATCGATCCCCATCCGGCAGATGCATCGAAGAAATTTACGCATTGGCTTCGATGTTTTGAATACTTCATCGCATCGATCGATCCGACGGTTAACAAGTTAGGTCTTTTAACCAACTTGGTAAGTCATCAAACTTACTCTATATTTGAAGATATTACTACGTATGAAGAGGCCCTTGCAGCTCTTAAGGCCCAGTACCTTAAGTCGGTTAATGAAGTATACGCCAGGTATCTTTTGTCTACTCGCAGGCAATTACCCGAGGAATCCCTGGATGATTTTCTGCAGGATCTTAAGGCTTTGGCTAAGGATTGTAACTACAAGGCTGTCTCTGCCATATTGTATCAGGAAGAAGCCATCCGTGATTCTTTCATATCTGGCCTTCGATCTAATTATATTAGACAGAGACTCCTCGAGAATGACTCGTTAGTTTTAAAAAGTCATTGTTACGGCTCGATCGTTAGATGTAGCCCAGAAGAATTTAGAAGTGTATGCATCAGCCCATGCGTCTCTCTCAGCCTCGTGTGTTCAGGGTATGGAGGCATCCATAACGTCAATGGAGCCTCCACTTAATCCTACTGTTGCGGCTGTAGCCCATGGGTCTAAGTGTTACTTTTGTGGCCAACCTAAACACTCCAGGCAAAGATGCCCAGCCAGAGAGGCTACTTGTTTTAAATGTAAGAAACGGGGACATTTTAGTAAAGTGTGTAAGAGTAATTTTGTACCTGATGTTTTCTCTGCTGCCACCTATCGTTTTACTCTAGCCTCGGTTACGGTTGACCAGACCATACCGTGTTCCTTGTCGAAATCTATGATGGACATTAAGATTAATGGTCGCCCTACTGGGTGTTTGATAAGACTGTGGCAGTACTGAAAGTTTTATACATCCCAACCTTGTTAACTCCTGTTCATTGAAGGTGTATCCTACTCGAAGTGAAATTGTGATGGCGTCCAAGTCCCTTACTTCGGAGGTAACTGGATATTGTAAAGTCACATTGACCGTTAAGGATACGGAGTATAAGGACTTTAAACTATATATATTACCTCAGTTGTGTGTGAACTTAATTTTAGGTTTGGACTTCCAGTGTCAGCATGAGAGCGTTACCCTTAAGTATGGTGGGTCTCAGCCTCCACTCAGTCTGCGGCCTTTCTACTTTAAAAGTAAGTCCGCCGCCTTTGTTCGTGAACCTTGCTCCTAATTGTAGACCTATAGCGACTAAGAGTCGACGGTATAGTTCAGAAGATAAAACATTTATAAAAAAGAGGAAGTGGAAAGGCTTCAACGGGAGGGAATCATCGAACACAGTAATAGCCCGTGGCATGCCCAGGTGGTGGTGGTTAAAACTAATGAAGAGACTTGTGGTCGATTATAGCCAGACTATAAACTTGTATACCCAATTGGACACCTATCCTTTGCCTCGTAGTTCTGATGATGATGAACCAGATAGCTCAGTATCGCGTGTTCTCCACTATTGATTTAAAGTCTGCCTACCATCAACTCCCTATCAAAATAGAAGACTGACTTTATACGGCCTTCGAAGCTAATGGGCGCCTGTATCAATTTCTTAGGGTGCCCTTTGGAGTGACGAATGGGGTATCCGTCTTCCAACGGGAGATGGATCGTATGGTGGATGAATACACGTTGGAAGCAACATTCCCGTACCTGGACAATGTTACTATCTGTGGGCGTGACCAACAGGAGCATGATCAAAATCTCGCGAAGTTCCTAGAGACGGCAAAGAGGCTAAACCTGACCTACAACGAAAACAAGTGTACCTTCAATACTACACGTTTGTGTATTCTTGGTTGCGTTGTGGAGAATGGGGTAATCGGGCCGGATCCTGAAAGATTACGCCCACTTAAGGAATTACCTTTACCTCACACTGTAAAAGCTTTAAGGTGTCTGGGATTCTTTTCGTACTATGCCCAGTGGGTGGCTAGCTACTCAGATAAAGTCCGACCTCTTATTAAGTCGAAGTCTTTTCCGCTATCGGCGGAAGCTCAGGAGGCTTTCTGTAATATCAAACGGGACATCGAGAAGGCAGTGGTATGTGCCGTGGATGAGAAGATCCCTTTTCAAGTGGAAAGTGATACATCTGATTTTGCGTTGGCAGCAACTCTTAACCAAGCTAGTAGACCTGTAGCTTTCTTCTCTCGTACATTGCAAGGACCAGAAGTTCGACATTCTTCAGTGGAAAAGGAGGCGCAGGTGATTATCGAAGCAGTCAGGTATTGGAGACATTATCTCGCTGGCTGACGTTTTACGCTTATTACTGACCAGCGATCTGTGGCCTTTATGTTCAATACTAAGCAGAGAGGCAAGATCAAAAATGATAAGATTTTAAGATGGCGAATAGAACTGTCAACATATGACTATGATATTCAGTACAGGCCTGGAGTATTTAATGAGCCATCGGATGCTTTGTCACGAGGAGTATGTGCTAGTCTAGGTATAGATAAGCTTCAAAGTCTCCACGATGTACTCTGCCACCCTGGCGTTACCAGAATGAACCACTTAATTAAGTCCCACAATCTACCCTACTCTATTGAGGAGGTCCAGACAGTGACCAGAACCTGTCGTGTTAGTGCTAAATGCAAACCCCGCTTCTATAAGCCGTCCGAGCCAGCTCATCTTATTAAAGCAACTCGACCATTTGAGCGTTTGAGTCTCGATTTTCCCTTCCATCGAGCGACCGTAATGTCTATTTTCTTATTATAGACGAGTATGCTCGGTTCCCTTTGGTTATCCCCTGTCCGGATGTGACCAGTGCTGTTGTAATTAAATGCCTCTGCCAACTGTTTTCTTTGTTTGGCATGCCTAACTATATACATAGTGATAGGGGTCCTTCCTTTGAGTGAAGAATTGCGACAGTTTTTACTATCGAAAAGGAATTGCAACGAGTAGAACTACCAGCTTTAACCCTCGTGGTAATGGGCAGGTAGAGAAAGAAAATGCGACAGTGTGGAAGGCTATCGTATTGTCTCTGAAGTCGCGAGGCCTGCCGACCTCTCGCTGGCAGGATGTCCTGCCAGACGTGCTGCATTCCATAAGGTCTCTTGTGTACAGTGACAAATGCCACCCCTTATGAAAGGATGTTCAGCTTTCCAAGAAAAGCTACTAATGGAGTATCGTTACCCACATGGTTGACGGCCACGGGCCTTGTGCTGTTGCGCAGACATGAGAGAGGCCACAAGACTGATCCACTGGTGGAGGAAGTACAACTCCTTCATGCTAGTCCCCAGTATGTGTACATTCAATATCCAGATGGGCGAGAGGATACGGTCTCTATTAAAGATCTTGCACTTGCTGGAGCTCAGAGTTCGACTCAGTAGAGTTTTTAATCGTGGTATTGGACCTTCAGAGACACAAACCCTCAGTGTGGAAAACACTGATGATTCTGGGAATTCGGAGGAACCGGAGTTGGTACTCCGAGAGGAGCCTCGGCAAGAGTTACGTCGTTCCCAGAGGACTATCAGACCTCTTGACAGATTGAATCTATAGCAGGGGGTGAATGTGATGAAATAACTGTTCTGGATTGTCTGTTGTTGTACTTGTTAATGTCTGTAAATGTTTTACAGGTGTAACCACTAATGTTCCTCCCTAGCTCCGCCTTTATGGATCCTCCTGATTGGTGGGAGTCTAAGAGCTGGGTTTTACTCATAAGGGCTGGGTCGGTGATGAATGATGGTTGCCCTGTGTTAACTTGATGCCAAGATTCTTACTTAATAAAAGCCTTTAGTTTTAAGTTGTAACCTCATGGATTCAGGCAGTTATTTGGCACATCAACCCCAGAAGCATAGAATTGTAAGTGGAAAAGTTTCACGGGAATGGAAGGAGTGAATATTAAAGATTTCAAATCAATTTTTAAATAATCCAGCATAAATGTCTTCAATACAGGAAACTTTCGATTTACCGGCACCTAAATCACCGGAAATCTCGGTTAACCGGCAAAATTCAGGAGTAGGTTCAGGTAACTTTTTTATTACTTGCCTTCCTCCATTTGTTGCTGTGCAAGGGTGTGGCTGCAGCTGTTGCTAAGCTACAGAGACGCTTGCAACTTGTGGCCATTGTTCTGAAGATGTTGGGGTTTGTTGCTTTATACGGAGCTCTCAGCTCCGTATCTTTTACTATAGCGCTCGGTTATCTGGAATTTTTGATGAACCGGCACCACGTCGGTCTTGTCCGTGCCGGAAAAAAAAAAAGTTTCTTGTACTAGGTTTTGAAACAAATTTTAAAAAGATGGCTACTCACTTTTGACTCCAATTTCTGCTTTACATAAGCTCCATTGGCAGCTGTTAGTACATCATTTGTAAGAATGTATCCGTACCCAAATGAGTCAAATGCCATGTCAGAACTGAAAAAGAGTGATTTTTTTTAGCATTTCATTTTGCACATTAAAACAGGGATGCACACAAACCACTATTACTGTATTTAGAATATTCATCTCTCAGGACAAAGCTTAAGTATGCACGCAAATGCACTCAGAGTTTTATTACTTCAAGGACATCGTCACAATCTTCACTGTAATCCAATTTTAAGCCTGCTTGTTTCATGCTATGAAACCTGAATCCAATGTACCTTGGGCTACAACCTATTTTTCTACATCATTCCTTTAATAAGTATTCTAATTCTCAGGTTACTCTGAACAGAAAAGTCATTGGATTTTTAAAAAAATTATCTGGTAGGAATTATGTGGGTTCCACAACAATGAAGAAGTAGTTGTGATTCCCATGATCTGTGTCCCTACAGGAGAAGGAGGGGAGACAAATTATTTCCTCCCAATGTGCCTCCTCACAGCTGACTCAACTGTAGCACTTGGTATAGAGATCAAGCGTTTACCATCCACCCTCTTAGCATTTATGTAGCCAGGAAAGATCAGAGGGAATTTTGGCCTTGGATAAAAATATGAACTTGACTGCTGCCAATGAACTGGAAGCGGGCTCATTAAAAAACATTTTTAAAAAAGCCAGGAAGGGAGTGGGCTCGTTAAAAAAACCTGGGAAGACAGCAGGCTAACCCGGGAAGGGAGCAGGCTCGTTTAAAAAAAAAAATCAAACATCATACTTCCGATCGTTGGAACTTCCACATCCGGGCATTGGCTGCAGTCACTCCGCAAAAATATATGCAGGCACAGCAAAGACAACACTTCACGACTTATTTTAAATACACAAATTGGCAATTTTGTGGCCGATTTTACTGGTCTCCCCTCTGTTCGTGCACTGAACAGGTGTAGTGAAATCAAAGTGCACCGAGTCTGTGCTGCCCTCAGTACAGCCAAATTGGTGGGCCAGGACATTTACATACCTTGGTTGTACCCAGGATACATGTGTTCCCTAATGGGGCCTAGTGCCTGAAAGCAGAGGAGGCAAGCTGACTGCTGCTGGAGTCCCACAGCATTAGCAATGGCTACCATGGTTGGTGCCTACTGGCAGTTGTCTAAAGACAGCAGGCAGAAGGATTCATGATGATTCTGGCCCAATATCCCCGAAAGGAAGAGAAGGAACTTAAGAGCAGGACTGTTGCCTGCTCCTCTCCAAGCCTTTGATAGTAGAGATTGAAGGCAAGACCATAAAGCCTGATTCTTCATAAAATGATGGGCACACGAAGGCAAAAATTTTAAATCATAAAAATAATTAAAAATGAGCTTTAGAAAATAATTAATTACTTATAGCAAGTGGTTGCAAGGTCATTTTTTCTTCCACAAATCAAGTAGATTCCGTGACTTCTTTTACCTTTTAAAAGGGAATGATAGTTGTTTGAAAAAGAATATTACAAAGTATGAAAGCAAGCAGGAGAATGGCATTAGGGAGATTGGGATTAGACTATCTTATACAGAGAAAAACACTGATGAAAACTTATTGGGCCAAATAGCCTGTTTCGGTGCTGTAACATTTTATGATTCTGTAAGTCATAATCTTACCTAGCAGCAATAAATGCACCAAGCAGCATTGCAAATACAGTCATCTGAACAGATCGAGAGAAGTTCTTACTGTAATCAGGGAGAGGAAAAAAGGTTAGCTTTGGATTTGAAAATGAATAATGATTTGCATTTATATGGTACTAGTAAAGCAAGAAACATCACAAGACACTTCACAAATAGGTGCAAGGAAAGACCAACCATAATTCATCTTTTTAAACTGGTCACCAATAATGCATTAATTTGCAATGGCAGAAACATTTCTATTGATCAGAAATCCACAAACTACATAATGACATTTAAAACACACAAGATTCTCTCAAATAAAATTAGTTTAACATATTAAACTATAATTCATGATTTAAATGGCAGTAACTTGGTTATGTACATGTAGCCATGATACAAGACGATTCAGAGTACTTCATGGGAGGACGGAATGAGTGAACAACGGAGCAGGGAGAAAGGGAAGAGGTTGCAAGGAGGGAGAGGGAAAGAAAGAGCACTTTTAAAATAAGAGTAGTTTCAATGAACTGGAACACAGTTTTGGCAATAGTTTTGCCTTCATTCAGTCTACATACAAATGTACAACTGTGTTATCAAACACTAAAGCAGGATCCCCTTCTGTCTATAGTTTTTTGGTTAAATATTGATAAAATTCCACTTTTGAAACTACAAAGGGCTACCCCAAATGGCCATCACCATTCTACTGAATTAATTGATCTAAGGCATGTTCACTTATCTTGAACACACAAGTCCATTGAAAAAAAATTCACAAGAAACCTAAACCCGTAGAAAACTTTTTTTTTTTTTTTTTTTTAATATCCATGCAGCTCAAACATTTTAAAAAATACATCCTAAAAAATAATAATTTGCAAAAGTTGCCAAAACTGTGTGCGGTTTGTCATTAATGCACTCAAAAAATCAGAAGATGCAGTTACTTTAAAAAAAAGAGTCTTTTCTACTCCTTATTCTACATTTTATACACCCATATTTCAGATCACTCTCATAATCCCTATGCCAGAGAATTATCCACCACCAATCTGATCTACTCCAATACCACCATAGGAACACAAGTAGGCTATTCAGCAACTCGAGCCTGTTCTGCCATTCAATTAGATCACAGCTGATCTGCACCCCAACTCCATTTACCTGCCTTTGATCCATATCCCTTTATACCCTTATTTACTAAAAATCTCAGTATTGAGAATTTCAATTGATCCTGCATCCACAGCCTTTTGAGGGAAGAGTTTCAGATTTCTACTACCCTTTGTGCAACAAAATGCGTGCTTGATTTCACACTGAATAGCCTAGCTCTAATTTTAAGATTGTGCCCCCGTGGTCTGGATTCTTTCACCGCAGAAAATAGTTTCTTTGTACCTGCCCTATCAAATCCTGTTAAACACCTCAATTAAAATTGCCCCTTAACTGTCTAAATTTAAGGGAGTTTCACTTCACTGCTGCCCACTCTCCTCCACTACCCAAGTTGGTCCACAGTTTGTTGCCGTTTCACCCTACTGCTGCTGCCCACTTTGCATCCCACTGCCATCCACTTTCTGAAGCTGAAATCAGTGGTAGTTTTAGCTTTTTAAGCTTCTCAAATGCAGAGGATTGGTAATTGCTGCTCTTTATTTATTGGGTGAAAAAGGACAAAAAAAATCCAATGATAGAATTGTGGCGGAGACCACATAGGGACAGTAACACAATTCACTATGTATAGCCAATGTTGTTATCGCTCCACGTTATGTACAGAACTTGGTTGGGTTATCGGGGCAGGGTCCCTTTAAGAGTCGTCGATTGTGCGATTACGTCATAGCACTGCGACGAGGCAGAGTCCCTCAGTCCATGCGGAGAGTTAATAAAGCTAACACGCGTTTTTCTTTGCTGCTATGAAAGTCTCGCAGTCTGTTTATTTCCAGTGACTCCTACATTGGAAACGTCCAAAAGAGAAACGGGGTCACCAAAGGCTTTATCCGAGATGGCGACGAACGCCGTTTCTCTCAAATTACCGGAGTTTTGGGAACGGCAGGCTGCCGCTTGGTTCGCCCAGGCCGAGGCGCAGTTTGCACTCCGGGACATCACCGCGGACGACACAGTATTATTACGTCGTCTCTGCTCTCGGCAGCGCCACCGCGGCCAGAGTTGTGAGCCTGCTCGAGGACCCCCCGGAGCACCACAAATTTGCGACGCTGAGAACGCACCTCCTAGAGACTTTTGGACTAACTGAACCAGAGCGCGCACGCCAGCTTCTCTCTCTACCCGGGCTTGGCGACTCCCAAGCCCTCAGAACTGATGGACCACATGTTAACCCTCCTGGGCAAGCACAAGCCGTGCTTCCTCTTCAGAGAACTGTTCCTACAACAGCTGCCAGGGCAGGTACGGTCGGCTTTAGCCAACTCTCATATTAGTGATTGCCACACCCTGGCCAAGGAGGCCGACAAATTTTTCTCCACCGGGCAACAGTACTGCACGGCCATGCGGGGCCCTGCCCCCACCGCCACAGCCCAACGGCGGCAGCCCCCAAGCATGTGCTTCTACCACGCGCTTCTACCACGCGCAGTTCGGCCCCAATGCTAAGAAGTGCCGGCCCCCGTGCAGCTTTACTGCGTCGGGAAACGCGAAGGCCCACTCATTAGCTACCATGGCTGGCGGCCGTTCAGGTGGTCGGTTATTCATTACGGACACTGACTCTGGACGTCGTTTCCTCTGCGACACTGGTGCCCAAGTGAGCGTCCTGCCCGCGTCAACCGTAGACATACAGGGGGGGAACCATGACCCCGCCCTCGAAGCTGCCAACGGCAGTTCCATCCGTACTTTCGGGAAACAGAGCGTGGCGCTGTGTTTTGGCGGGCAGCGTTTCGCTTGGGACTTTGTTACAGCGAAAGTGTCCACCCCCCTTCTCGGCGCCAACTTCCTCTGCGCCAATGGCCTTTTGGTGGACGTCAAGAACCGACGTCTCGTCAACGGTGAGACTTTCAGTTCGCTCCCGTGTTCGCTCAGTGGTTCCGGCACGACGAAGTTGTCCAGTGCACTCTCGGCCTCCGACGTGTTTTTCCGCCTCCTCGCCGGGTTCCCGAAGCTCACAAAGCCCACTTTCTCGTCCGCCGCCACCAAGCACGGGGTAGAACACATCCCGACCACCAGTCCGCCTGTCTACGCCCGCGCTCGACCCGGGGAAACTCGTCATCGCTAAAGCCGAGTTCGACACGATGGTGTGCCTCGGCATCATTCGCCAGTCGAAGAGTCCGTGGGCCTCGCCCCTCCGCATCGCACCGAAACCAGGCGGCAGTTGGCGCCCGTGCGGCGATTACCGGCGCCTCAACGATGCTACGACCCCTGACCGCTACCTGATTCCACACATCCAGGACTTTTCCGCCTGCCTGGCCAGGAAAGTGGTTTTGTCTAAAGTGGACCTCGTTCGGGGTTACCACCAGGTCCCCGTTCGGCCGCAGGACGTCCCGAAAACTGTGGTGATCACCCCGTTCGGGCTGTTCGAATTCCTCCGCATGCCATTCGGTGTCGAACGCCGCTCAGGCTTTTCAACGCCTAATGGACAGTGTTACGGGACCTGCCATTCCTGTTCGTCTACCTGGACAACATTCTCATCGCCAGCGCCTCCAGGACGGAGCATGTGTCGTACCTCCGGACTCTCTTCGAACGGCTCAGCCAGCAGGGCCTAATCGTCAATCCGGCCAAGTGCCAGTTCGGGCAGTCCTCGATCGACTTTCTCGGGCACCGCATCACGAAGGACGAGGCGGTGCCACTGCCGTCGAAAGTGGAGGCCGCAAAGTATTTTCCACGACCCCTCACCATGAAGGCCCTGCAGGAGTTTTTGGGCATGGTGAACTTTTATCATCGCTTCGTTTCCCGGGCAGCCCAGCTTAGGCCGCTCAGGCTTTTCAACGCCTAATGGACAGTGTTACGGGACCTGCCATTCCTGTTCGTCTACCTGGACAACATTCTCATCGCCAGCGCCTCCAGGACGGAGCATGTGTCGTACCTCCGGACTCTCTTCGAACGGCTCAGCCAGCAGGGCCTAATCGTCAATCCGGCCAAGTGCCAGTTCGGGCAGTCCTCGATCGACTTTCTCGGGCACCGCATCACGAAGGACGAGGCGGTGCCACTGCCGTCGAAAGTGGAGGCCGCAAAGTATTTTCCACGACCCCTCACCATGAAGGCCCTGCAGGAGTTTTTGGGCATGGTGAACTTTTATCATCGCTTCGTTTCCCGGGCAGCCCAGCTTATGCGGCCCCTTTACGAGGCCCTCAAAGGCAAGCCCGCCAAGCTCGCCATCGAATGGTCCGAGGAGATGGTCAATTCTTTCACGGACACGAAAAGGGCCCTGGCTAACGCGACCATGCTGGCGCATCAGTTGCCTGATGTGCCGATCGCTCTCACCACTGACGCTTCGGACTATGCTGTCGGCGCCGTCCACGAACAGTGGGTCAACTGCACCTGGCAGCCGCTCGCCGCCTTCATCCGCCCCAATGAACGGAAGTACAGCACCTTCGATCGCGAGATACTCAGCCTCTACCTCGCCGTCCGACACTTCCGTTTCCTACTGGAGGCCCGCCCGTTCACGGCGCTCGTGGACCACAAGCCGTTGACCTTCGCCATGGCCAAAGTTTCCGAGCCGTGGTCGGCCCGTCAGCAGCGCCAGCTTTCCTTCGTCTCAGAGTTCACGACGGACATCCAGCATGTGGCTGGGAAAAACCAACCCTGTCGCCGACTGTCTCTCCCGGGCCGTCGCCGTACACCTTGGCATCGACTACACCCGCATGGCGGCCGACTAGGCCGCCGACCCGGACGTCCAGGCCTACAGGACGGCTGTCACGGGCCTTCAGTTAGCGGACGTCGCGTTTGACGATGCCGGCACCACGCTCCTGTGCGACTTCTCCGCTGGGCAGCCACGCCCCGTCATGCCCGACGGGTGGAGACGGCAGGTTTTCGACGCCGTCCATAGCCTTTCCCACCCGGGCAAGAAGCCGTCACAGAAGCTGGTGGCGGCTAAGTTAGTCTGGCACGGGCTCAAGAAGGACGTTTGCGACTGGGCCAATACCTGTGTGGTATGCCAGCGCTCGAAAGTGCATCGCCATACTAAGGCCCCATTGACGCCTTTCGCGGTGCCCGAGAGGCGGTTCGACCATGTTAACGTGGACCTGGTGGGGCCCCTGCCGCCCTCCCGCGGGTTCATCCACCTCCTCACGATGGTCGACAGAACCACCCGATGGCCAGAAGCCGTCCCGCTTTCGTCAACAACGTCCGCCGATGTGGCTCGGGCGTTCATCAACACTTGGGTCGCCCGGTTCGGCGCCCCATCTGATGTCTCCTCCGACCGGGGGCCCCAGTTCACGTCGGAGCTCTGGAACGCTGTCGTCCAAGGCCTCGGGTTGAGACTCCACCGCATATCACCCTCAGGTTAACGGGCTGTGCGAACAGTTTCATCGCTCCATGAAGGCTGCGCTCCGGGCCAGCCTCCGGGACGACAGTTGGATCGACAGACTCCCGTGGGTCATGCTGGGACTCAGGACCGCCCCCAAGGAGGACCGCCAGTCCTCATCCGCCGAGCTCGTCTACGGGCAGCCGCTGCGGGTTCCCGGGGATTTCGTCCCCAACGCCACAGACCCTTGGTCCGCAGCCCGTCAGCGGTCCACCCTCCTGGACAACGCCAAGGTTTTCACGCCGGTGCCCACGTCGCAGCACGGTCTCCCTCAGTCCCACCCGACCTTCGTGCGGCAGAGTACATTTTCGTCCGCCACGACGCCCACCGGGGACCTCTTCACCCACCCTACGACGGACCATTCCGCGTCCTGGAAGCCGGGGACAAGGCCGTCGTGGTGGATGTCGGCGGTAAGCCGGACTACATTTCCGTGGACCGTCTTAAGCCGGCCCACCTGGATCTGGACCGACCCGTTGGGTTGGCTCAGCCCCCACGGCGGGGCTGACCTCCGGCTTCTGCACCCTCAGTCCACCACCGAGCGCCCGGGGACCCTCCTGCGACACCCCCGGTCCCTGCCCCGGACTTAAGGAGCCGTTTTGGCCATGTGATCCGGGCCCCTCAACGACTGACATTGCCAGTTCTAGTGAATTCTGGGGAGACGTATGTGGCAGAGACCACATAGGGACAGTAACACAATTCACTATGTATAGCCAATGTTGTTATCGCTCCCCGTTATGTACGGAACTTGGTTGGGTTATCGGGGTTGGGTTATCGGGGCAGGGTCCCTTTAAGAGTCGTCGATTGTGTGATGACGTCATAGCCCTGCGACGAGGCCGAGTCCCTCAGTCCATGCGGAGAGTTAATAAAGCTAACACGCGTTTTTCTTTGCTGCTATGAAAGTCTCGCAGTCTTGTTTATTTCCAGCGACTCCTACAGAATAGTCCTGCAAAATTCAAAAATCTGTAACCAACAGCACAAGAAACAAAGTACCTTAGTGTTCCCTGAAGGGAATAAACATGCTACATAGGGAATCTAAAACATTCTAAGTGGGGGAAATGGTCCAGTAACACTACGTGTAAGGAGCTAGCAGACATAACTGAGAATCTGGGCTACAGCATCTTGAAACCATAACCACCTCTCCTCTACCCCAAAGTCCACTCAGAACACCAGAAGCTTCAACTCCAATGAATTGCTTGACCTAATCATTGTAACACCAGCTGTGGCCAGCAGGTGCTCAGGCCCAAGGGTCAGGGAAGATGTGAGAGTGCCCATCTACCAATCCTGTTCACACTGAATCTCTCTCCCTGACTCAGACCACCGAGAATGCTAGGCTAGGACTAGTAGAGGTTAAGAATAAAGTACCAAGATACAAGAAAACTAAAAATAAATCAATAGGAGGAACTAATTAGATTCTATATAAGTAAAAGGTGATGGGAGATATTAATGAGATTAAAGATAGACCAATCTCCAGAACCCGATGGTTTCCACCCCAGGGTATTAAAAGAAATAGGTGAAGAAATTGTTGACATGTTGGTCATGATCTTCCCAAACTCTTGATTCAGGAATTGTCCCCTTGGATTGGAAATCTGCTAATGTCACTCCATTATATAAAAGGTAGGAGACCCTTTCAACTAGAAAATTATAGGCTTATTAGTCCAACGCGAGTTGCGGATATGTTACTAGAACTTGTTATTAGGGACAGAATGGCTGTGCAGTTGGACAAACATGAACTGATCAGAGAGCCAGCATCGATTTGTAAAGGGCAAGCCATGGCTAACAAAACTAGTTGAATTTTTTTAATGAGGTAACTAACGTGGTAGATAAGGAAGTGTCTATGGGTGTTATTTATATGGACTTTCAGAAGACATATGACAAGGTTCCACATAAGGGACAGTTAACAAAAATGCGAGCACATGGAATTGGAGGCAACCTATTGGCTTGGATAGGGAATTGGGTAGGAGAGAGTAGGGTAAATGGGTATGTACTCCAAATAGATCCCCCAGAGATCAGCACTGGGGCCTCAGATTTTTCACTATTTATTAATGAATTGGATGAAGGAAGAGAGAGCAGTATAGCCAAGTTTGCTGACAACACTAAGCTGGCACAGCAAATAGTAGAGATGAAAGCAAAAAGTTTCAAAGGGACATTGATAAATCAAGTGAGTGGGCAGAACTGTGGCAGATGGAGTCCATTGTGGGAAAGGGTGAGGCCATCCACTTTGGGCCCAAGAAAGAGTGATCAGAGTACTTTCTAAATGGTGAGAAGCTAGGAACTGTGGATGAACAGACACATTTAGGGGTCCAAATACAGAAATCACAAAAAGCTAGTGGACAGATACAAAAAATAATTGAAAAGGCTAATGGAATATTGGCCTTTATTTCAAGAGGGCTGGAATACAAAAGGGTGGAAATTATGTTACAGCTGTACAGAGCTCTAGTTAGACCCCATCTGGAGTACTGCATTCAGTTGTATTGGCCTTGGAGGGAGTGCAGCACAAATTCACCAGAATGATGCCCTAAAAGGGTGAAATTATGAGGACAAGTTGGATACACTAGGCTTGAATTTCCTCGAATATAGAAGATTAACGGGTGATCTAATCGAGGTGTTTAAGATGATTAAAGGGTTTGATAGGGTAGATAGAGAGAAACTCTTTCCTCTGGTGGGAGAGTCCAGAACAAGGAGGCAGAACCTCAAAAATACAGCTTGGCTGTTCAGGGATGATGTCAAAAAGCACTTCTTCACCCAAAGGGTAGTGGAAATCTGGAACTCTTTCTCCCCCCTCCCCCTGCCAAAAGAAAACTGTTAGGTTAGGTCAATTGAAAATTTAAAAATGGAGATTTATAGATTTTTCTTAAGCAAGGGTATTAAGGGTTACGGAACCAAGATGGGTAGATGGAGTTAAGATACAGATCAGCCATGATCTAATTGAATGGTTTCGGGTGGGGTGGAGAGTATATATTGTGATACACAAAGTATCAGAATTGTGTGGATCAGGCTCGATGGACCAGAGGGTCTTTACCTGTCCGTCATTGCTCGTATGTTCGTAACCGTTACAACTTCCAGACTAATCAATGTAAAAGAACATGAAAAGGGTAATAAACCATTGGCCATCCTTAGCAAGCTCCCAATGTTACTAGCTAGAAGATACTTAAACACACAAATGCACTTAAAGGCAATAATGGACTAGAGTTTCAAGAACTGGATAACAGGAGCTGACAGGCTAGATGAAACATACCTCGGACTCGGACTCCCCCCCCCCCCCCCCCCCCCCGCCGGTCTTGAAATTAATACAGAATTATGATTACTACAGTAATTTCAATCACTTTATATAGAACCTAATTTGTTTTTTTGGCTACAATTACACAAATCATGTTTAATACTGACAGAATTTCATTCCTGCATATACAGTAAATATTTATCAGTGGCAAGGCCAACAAGCAAGCACTGTAGAAAGGCAACACAACACAATCATTCATACTGCAAATGAAAAAGGTTTGATCTCTGATGAAGGAGGACACCTGAAGCCCTATGTATTTCCAGCATTCAGTTTGTAATTATGCTGGAAGTGAGTTCTGAAAATGATCAATATACTGCTTGCCAAGAGGTATACACACATCATTGGCAGCCACACCTTCAGGTGCCGAGGTCCTATGCTCTGGAATTCCCTCCCACGACTTTAGCTGCAGCTGCTCGGTGATTTCACAAAGTTTCCCAGGACAAATCATTTGCCGTAATAATTTACTTTATGGATGTCACAGCAACCCTCAAAATCACTTCCCCCCCCCCCCCATCTAAAAATAAAAGACAGCTAAATGTAGAAAGTGGATCCCAAACATTTTGTTTCAAAACGAATAGAAATAAATATTAAGTCAACAAGCAATTAAGACTTTGATGTTACTTACTTGAGCAATAAACCTTCCGCTATCATTGTAAACAGAATGGAAAACCTCCTTAGGACTGTAAACATTGGGAGACTGGAAAAAGGAAGTTAAACCAAATTAGAAAAAACACCGTATTACTCAAACCAAAACACTCCTCCAAAAGAATGGATTCAAACGTACTTCAGCTTCTTAGTGCCAAGCAGTCCTGTAAGTTGGTTTCCCAGATATAAGAGAGGTAGTGGAAACACCTAAAGAACAAAGAATTTTAAATGTGAACATACAACAAAAAGTGTGATGCAAGAGTCATTTCACAGATGTAAAGAGACCCAGAGAACTCTCAGATTATTGCAGCCCCAAATGTATGCAAGACAAAAATGTATGCAAAAGTGCAACCTACCCGAAAACATTTAAAATGAAGGACATGAAAAATATTTACTGGAGTTATTACTTACTGAATGCAACAAGCCAAATGGTTGGGACAGAGACTTCATTTATAAATAAAGAAATGTGTATAAAACTGGGTTTAGCTGCTGATCCAATATATACACTTTCACTTAAACTTAGATCTCCCATGACATTGATTCCAGAAAGTTGAAGGATGACAGGAAAAGAAAAGCACTTGCATTTATTTAGCGTCTTTCACGACCTCAGAAAGTTCCAAAGCACTTTACAGCCAATGAAGTACTTTTGAAATATAGTCACTGTTGTAATGTAGAAAACGCAACAGCCAATTTGCACACAGCAAAGTCCCACAAACAGCAATGAGATAATGTCCAGACAACCTGTTTTAGTGTTGTTGGTTGAAGGACAAATGTTGGCCCGGACACCGGGGAGAACTCCCCTGCTCTTCTTCGAATAGTACCGAAAGATGGTGGAAGTGTGTGTTATACCATGTAATGCATAAAACTATGCACTGGGGGATTAAGAGACGATGCAGGTCAGCAAGGACAGGGCTAAAAGGTAAGCAGGACGTGGTGTGGAACAGGATACGGGCAGCAGAGATTTGGGAAAACTGAAATTTACAAAGGGTGGAGTATGGAAGGCTGGCTAGGACAACTCTGGAACAGACAAAAGCATGCTTGAGGGTTTTAGTGACAGAAAGGACTGAGGCAGGCGATGTTAGAGGTGGATGTAGGCGGTCTTTGTGCTGGAGAGTATGGAGGTCGGAATCTCAGCTCGGGGTCGATAGGGTGCTGAAATTGCAAGCAGTCTGGTTCAACCCGAGACAATGGCTGGGGAGGGGGATGGATTCAGTGGCAAGGCTACAAAGTTTGGGGGGGGGGGGGGGGGGGGCGCAAAGATGATAGCTTCAATCTTCCTAATGTTTAACTAGAGGAAAGGCCAGTTGTCCACAACTGGATATTGGCCGAGCCATTTGACATCAGAGGCAATGGAGCAGTAGTGGAGAGGTGGAACTGGGTGTCATCAGCATATATGTGGGAGCTATATCTATGGATAATGTAATCATGAAGCACACAAATGCGGAAGAGGAAAGGACCAAGGATAGATCCTTGGAGGGGCGCGAGGAAATTGCAAGGGTGGGAAGAGAAGCCATTGCTGGAGATGCACTAACTACAATCAGATAGGCAAGAGTGAAACTAAACAAGGTAAACTCACTCAGCTGGAGAGCACAGGGGGGTGGGGGGAGGAACGGGACGACGGAAAGATAATTTTTTCTAGGAATGGACACAGAAGGAAATAGGGTTGGAAGGGCAGGAGAATTTGGTTGATGAGGGATATAAGTGAGTGGTCAAAGACATATTTGCCTGTATCATGGGAGTACTGAGGCAATGGGAGATGGCAAGATTAAGAGATGGCCATAAATATGGCTATGAAAGTTTATCTGGTGCTTAGAGTACAGGAGGGAAGTGCATTGAGAGAGAGCAAGAGGAGCAGAGATGAAGATTGAAAACACAGACAATAGTCTTTGCTCAGAGCAGAGACTGAGGGAAGGAGGACATATCAGTCAGAAATTCAGGGTGGGGCTGGGAGTGGTCAACAACGAGGATTTTATTCACAAGTATGGACGAGGCCTCCACAATGACCAGGACGTTAAGCAATTCATTATCTCGTCTCAGATATCCAACATATAGTCACACCCATTATGGCGAGGATAATTTCAGTTGTGTGGGTACATCATGTCCCCAGAACATACTGTTGGGAAAGGGGATACTCAATTTGGTTGACAGGCTTAATGGCAAGTTCATGCATGGGGAAGGTGTCACGATACATCACACCTCTGCTTCCTGGGTCAGAAATAGCCTAAAAGGGTAAAAACCCACTTTCAGGCAGTCAGGTTTTTTTTTTATAAAACAAGTGACTGCGATTTCCAAGCTGGGGGCCTGGTGTTGGAAACAAAAGTGCAAAGAGGCCAGTTATAAACTTTAAAAAAGCAAAATACTGCAGATGCCAGTTATAATGTGTCTAGGGAAAAAAGGTAATGGCAAAAACAAGTCAGCCAACTTATGAAAGCGGCAAGAGTTTACTCCATTTCTTGAGGAGAGAAGAGAGATGGAGTGAAGTTAAGTGGAATTTACCTTGACTTTTACTGTGTACATTCACTTGCTATTTGTAAATAAAGCAGATTAACGTATCTGACCTTGTCTCACCAAGTCTCTCTCAGTCCACCTTCAGAAAGATTAGAGATGGATACAGGCGAAAGATACAACATCCAGTTCAGTTCATGAGGGGGTGGTCCTATTTTTACATTCCTGGGCTCGGTTATCATATAATTAGATACTGTACAAGATGCTCAGACCTTTTACATGAGTGACTAGCACTGTTGTACTTGAGAGAATACTCCCCGCTATGGGGAGAAAGCAGGGACAGGGTACTGAATTTGGATGATCAGCCATGATCTCATTAAATGGCGGAACAGGCTCGAGGGGCCGAATGGCCTACTCCTGCTCCTATCTTCTGTTTCAAGGCCTACCCAAAACGTGCACAATGATTGCAGTCACAGAGAATGGCATTCATGATTTTGACTTACAATCTCAATCCTGTGAGCAGGATGAATCCTGTGAGCAGGATGAAAAGAAATATCAAACTGTAAGGATTCAATGGGGAAATTTTGGGAAAGGGTTTTGAAAGAGGTGGCCATTGGGATAGTGGACGCATTGGTTGTCATCTTCCAAAATTCTATAGATTTTGGAACGGTTCCTGCAGATTGGAGGATAGCAAATGTAACCCCGCTATTTAAGAGAGGAGGGAAGAGAGAAAACTGGGAACTACAGACCGGTTAGCCTCACATCAGTAGTTGGGAAAATGCTGAAATCTATTATAAAGGATGCAATAACTGGGCACTTAGAAACTAATAGTAAGATTGGGCAGAGTCAACATGGATTTATGAAAGGGAAATCCTGTGACAAACCTATTGGAGTTCTTTGAGGATGTAACTAGTGGAGTAGACAAAGGGGAACCAGTAGATGTGGTGTATCTGGATTTTCAGAAGGCCTTTGATAAGGTCCCACACAAGAGGTTGGTGAACAAAATTAGGGCACATGGAATTGGGGGTAATATACTAGCATGGATTGAGAATTGGTTAACAGACAGAAAACAAAGAGTAGGGATAAACGGGTCTTTTTCAGGATGGCAGGCTGTGACTAGTGGGGTACCACAAGGATCGGTGCTTGGGCCCCAGCTATTCACAATCTAGATCATTGATTTGGAGGAGGGGACATTTCCAATGTAACATTTCCAAATTTGCGGATGAGACAAAGCTAGGTGGCAGTGTCAGTTGCGAAGAGGCTTCAAGGGGATCTCGACAGGCTGAGTGGGCAAGAACATGGCAGATGGATTATAATGTGGATAAATGTGAAGTTATCCACTTTGGTAGAAAAAACAGAAAGGCAGAGTATTTCCTAAATGGTGAAAGATTGGGGAATGCAGATGCTCAAAGGGACCTGGGTGTTCTAGTACATGAGTCACTGAAAGTGAATATGCAGGTGCAGCAAGTCATTAGGAAGGCAAATGTTATGCTGGCCTTCATTACAAGAGGATTTGAGTACTGGAGTAAAGGAGTCTTAATCCAATTATTTTAGGCCTTGGTGAGACCATACCTGGAGTACTGTGTACAATTTTGGTCTCCTTGCCTAAGGACGGATATACTTGCCATAGAGGGAGTGCAACGAAGGTTCACAAGATTGATTCCTGGGATGGCGGGACTGTCGTACGAGAAGAGATTGAGTAAACTAGGCCTGTATTCTCTTGAATTCAGAAGAATGAGAGGGGATCTCGTTGCAGCATACAAAATTATTACAGGGCTTGATAGGGTGGATGCTGGGAGAATGTTTCCCTTGGCTGGGGAGTCTAGAACCGGGGCCGCAGCCTCAAGATAAAGGGTAGGCCATCCAGGACAGATGAGAAGAAATTTCTTCACACAGAGGGTGGTAAATCTTTGGAATTCTCTACCCCAGAGGGCTGTGGAGGCTCAGTCATTGGGTATATTCAAAACAGAAGTCAATAGATTTCTGACTAGTAAGGGCATCAAGGGATATGGCGATAAGGCCGGTGAATGGACTTGAGGCAGAAGATCAGCCATGATCTCACTGAATGGCGGAGCAGGCTCGAAGGGCCGAATGGCCTACTCCTGCTCCTATTTCTTATGTTTAGGTGGGCAAAGAACTGAGTAATTCTCGGTCTGGAACAGACCAGCTGTATCTAGACAAGTACTATAAATGCTATTATCATGGCATACAATTTATGTAAAATGATTTTAAATATAATAATCTCCGTAATATGAGGACTTTACCCAAATTATAATGACAAATAAAATGGTGGCAAATTTTACATTACACCCAACATAAAAATTAGGGTAATTTAGGATTTGCATTGTGTAGTATACCCACTGAAATACATGTGCACCGTTTGGCTACAACTTCCACAGTGCTCTGGATGAGCTCAGGTGACATTTCACTTGCATTACCACATTTCAGTAATATTATCACTCACAGCTCTTGGAAATGTTTGCTGACAGCCATTATTTGTAAAAAAGCAATATAGCATGTCGCTAGTTTATTTGGGGCACATAACAATACTGTCAGACATCACTTCCCTGACCTAAAAACTGAAACAAAACAATGAAAGTTAACTACTGAAAGTTTTTTCCCCCAAATAGAGTTAACACCACTAGCTCAGCATTAGGAGATGCCATATTATAGTCTCAACACTTTGAATTTAGTTTCTTAAACTCAAAATAGAACCAACCACTTTACTTTTGAAATTCAAAGAAAATTGGCAGCTGTTTTGTCAATATTTCTTAAAAGGCCAAGATACTGATAGCCAAAGAATAAACATTTTCTCAAAAACTTGCTCCCTTAATAGGGAACTGAAACCAGGTACACAGGAGCAAGTCGTATAGGTAGCCACGTGCACCAAATGAGTTCAGTTTTCTAGACCATCATTGAAAACTTCTCACTTGTATCAAAGAACAGTTCCACCAGCTCACTGTAACCTGTAGCTGGCCTACATATAGAACTGTAGCCAATGTAGATGTGTAACCCACAACACTGTGTTTTATAAACACGACATACCAGCTCCTAACACTGAAACAGCATCTTCCAAATCAGCAGCTTCTCTAAGTGAAGGACCAGTGAGGGAATTATCCTGTAGCAAATACACAAGTAAGTTAAAAACCAGTCTTCCATTTCCCTCCTTTAATAGGTTTTCAAACTGGGGGCCTTTCAGTTGTCAAATTTTTGAATTTTTCTGCAGTTATCGATTAAGAAATCAGCAATTTACCTCTGTTGTGATATATTGGCAAAACGCATTTCCTGCAATGATAGTATTGACTTCCTCTGGGTAGCAGACAGCTGTCTTTTTTTTTAATAAAAGGTTTGGATAGAACTCCTCAGGAATGACAATAATTGCAGTGTCCCACACACAAGAGTTGGAAAACCAGTATGCCATGGCCTCCTGCCCCAACCAAACGAAAGCCATGAACATACTCCACTATGGTATCTTTGGAAAAGGATATAGAGTTCACAATGAATATTAATGTAGCACACCAACGTTACCCTGGTTAGCAAGAAACCAGCAAGTGACTTGATGAAAATGGACCCGCTATACTATATTGCAATATACAGGAGATTGCCTAGTCATTATAATTAATATACTGATGAACCTCCCACAGCATTGTTCTTGGAGCAGTACGAATTGGTTTATTGCCTGTAGTACACTGCTCATGGAGGTCCATGGTGCGTAGTAAAAAAAAAAATTAAATTACAAAGGGCTGCCACTAGAAAAGGATTAAAAAAGAGCTGAGACAGTGAAATAGGAAATAAATAAATAAGAGACAGGATGAAAATAAGTACATAAGGTGAATGAATGGGAAAGGCTTTAGATAGGAAGAAGGAGTGACAATAACTCCAGTGGCAACTAAATAAATGGACAAGAACATTCAGGCAAGAGAAAATAAATAGGAGTGGCCAACATTCCAAACAAAGAAGAATAAATGAATGAGAAACCAATATGGTGGTTGAATCACCCCATAGGTTTGTTCAGAGACAGTAAAGCAAGTGCTTTTGATTGGCTCAAGACTTCTGGGTAATTTGAGCCAACCACCAGGGTTTGCGGCCTGTAGACACTGGAAGATGTGTACAATCCATGATATATTAAGAGTCTTGTATATAGCACACACCCTATTAAGAGTCCCACATCATTACTGTCACATTTCAGTGTATCCTCTGACTAATGCCCTGGGAAATCTACTGGCATATTACATTATTGGTAGATCTTCCATAGCATTGGTGTCTACTGTGGTTCTACTGCAGCCTAAATACCTAACAGTTCACCAAATAAGAGGTGACCTGAAAGAGGTCTTTAAAATTATGAAGGGGTTCAACAGAGTAGACATAAATAAAATGTTTCCATTGGGGGGGGGGGGGGGGGGGGGAAAGGAGGAGGGAAAGAGTCCAAAACTAGGGGCCACAAATATAAGATAGTCACTAATATATCCAATAAGGAATTCAGGAGAAACGTCTTTACTCAGGAGTGGTGATAATGCAGAACTCACTAACACATGGAGTGATTGAGGCAAATTGAGGGGAGTCTAGATAAGTATATGAGGGAGGGAGAAAGGAATAGAAGGGTATGTTGATAGGGCGAGATGAAGTAGACTTGTTTCTATGCTGTAAATTCTATCTAAAACTGCTGTAATGGGGGACATGCTGAAATTTACTGAATACATCATGATGGCGTCAAGGTAAAAGTGCTACACATCTTAATACTGAAAGATACAGTCTGTGCATATATATCTGCAATACTATTTTCCTACCACTTTACAAAATTTGCTAAGATACTAGTAACTGTTCTTTCCTGCCAAAATCTATTATTCCCAGTTATTCACATTATAAAATAGAGCATATAAACTATCTCCCAAAGTAGACTTGCAGTATTTGCTTAAGATGCAAGTCCTTTGCTTATTTCTTCCATACTCCCTCCCTCCTTAAAAAAAAACTCTGAATTTTAACATTTTTTCCTCTATGGTGGATTTGGAGGTGTTTGTGGGGGGGGGGGGGTTGCCACTTTTCAGGTGCAACACTTCTGAAGCCACACTTTCAGGTATGACACCTTTCTAACGTGTGAAGTAATGGATGCATGCGGACAAGATTTTTGTTTTTTTGTTTAAATATTGATATGTACACATACAGTTGGACCAGCAATTTTTCACAAACTAATCTGACAATATTTATTTTAAAACTTGAAGTAGAATCCTTAAGGTTATAAATTCTTCATTTTTCTCCCCCAATACACGCCAAACACAATAAATTGTTCAAAAAGGGCATGCTGTTCATAAGCATCCAGCAACGCCACTCAGAAGAAATCTGCTAGAGTTGAACCTTTCCATCTCCTTGTAGGGATATCAGTCAAAACCGATCCTGCCCTCATCCAATATTCTTTTGAAGGGGTTTACTGGCTAGAGACAAGGAGTAGAAACCTTCTTTTTTTTCCCCTCCATCCCTAGACCAGGGGGCCTCAGGTCATTTGTAGCACCTTCATTGTCACCCCTTGCTGAGATCACAAACCAGGATCATTCCTGATTTACATGGTTCAGTAATATACCATTCAGCAATTGCATCACCCACTAAGTCAAAAGGAGCTTTTATACTGCCCATTTATATGGAAAAGGAGTTATTTAAGTGGCAGCTTGACAAGAACCAGTTTTACAATAATTATAATAAGGACTGAATCAATCCAGTGGTATGGTGGCACAATATAGATTTGAGAATTTACAATCTCAAGTCGGCCATAAAAAGCCACCAACTGGAGGGGTGGGGATGCAACAGGAGTCATGAGGCTACTTTCACCCAGCTCAAAAGTAGTACAGACAGTTAGCTGTTGTGTATCTGCTAACATCTTGCCTGGATTTATTTTAAAAAGGCAAACAGTCAACATTCAGATTCAAGACGTAAAACAGATTGACAAATTTGAGTTTTGTTTGACCAATGAATATGAAAAATCAGGAAATAACTACAGAGCATTAATGACTAGTACTGCTGCAAACTTCAAATCATAAAATACTGTAATAATTCAACTCAGGATTAAAGCAGCAGTTGGTTATGAAGCATCTTCTGAAAATCCACAATGGGGGGAAAAAACTTCAATTTGTAATGCCTGATGGACAAGGACCAAGAATTAAAAGGTCTTCATAAAAAGTATTTTGCAATTTGGTTTTCTTTACAAAAATGTAAACTGTCAAACACACATCATTGTCAGTGAAGTCACCACCTGTTCAAATCATCATACAAATAAATAGCTTGTGATTAAAATTATTTCCATTGCAAAGGGGACTAGTTAATGCATATGACACAAACAAAAAACACGTAGGACTTGCCTTTCGAGGCATACTGTAGTCTAGGTCAGGAAACTTTACCACCCTGCATGCCTTACCCACCCACAGCAGGGTCACCGTTGCCAACATCTGCAAGTGAAAGAAATGGTTTCAGAAAGTGGGCCACATGTTGCTTTTTATACGTTTATTAGTGAAAATTTACTACAAGTAGTCTTTGACATGCAGAATTAAAACGTGAAAGTACCTGACCAAGGCCCACAAATATTACTGAAGGAAATCTGCAGATGTAATTAGAAAGATATCAGGGAGTGGTTACAGACAAACTACAATCTCCAACACGACTTACACAGTATACAAGTTGGGACTGGAAACTGTCTAAATGTTGGAAACTATCTCAGTGCTGCGAGAGAGAAAAGAAAGCGTTTACTTTTTCCTCTTTCCCAAAATTTGCAAACCGCGCAAGTAGAAAGCGTAAACACCGACCGGATCACCTCAGACCCATAACGGTTTCTCGAGGGGGGGACAAACTCTCGAATGTGAAAGCTTTCCCATAAAAAATGTTAAAACAGCAACTTTGCCCTAAGTTTCCAAATTAAAAAGCAATTAAAATAACTTACACGAAAAAACATATCAGAATAATAAATTTCAAAATTAGACTGAACAACTGCGTTCTCAAAATAACATTTCTGTAAAACCTTAGATCGTTTACAAGAAAACAGCTCATTTTCCACAGGATATATGTATATATACACACACACACACCAAAAACGAACACATGAAGAGTAACATTTTGCAAAATAATCTGCCTACCACAATCGCTAAACATTGGAAAAGCAAATATTCTCGAAAGCAAATCATGTCTAAAATGTAAATTTGTTAACGCAAATTAATAATCCAATCATCGGGCAAATATGCAACGGTGCAGCTTTAAATTGATTTTAGTACAGAGGATATGACGATTAATTCAGATGCATTTTCTTTTGGCAATCCGCGCGGTCTGCATTAACGAGTGAGCTGCTTCTGTGCAAACACTGAGGGCGCGCTCCCCGGTGTCACCGTCCCCGCGTTCGTTTGTTCGCTGGCACGCGCCGTCGCCGTTCCCCTTTCACCTGTAGCTCGTCAGGACGCTCTTGTTGACCACCACAATAAAAAACGAACTGACTCCGTAAAAAGCCGCCGCGCACAACTTCAAGAAAACAGTCAGCGTCTCGGTCGACATCTCCCCGTCCCCAACTCGGGCAGCATCTCCAGCCGCCTGGCTTCTTTCCCGGCTCGCTTTAACCACAGCATCGTGACGTTGACGAGCTTCCAACATGTCTTCGCCATCGACTCCACCGCAGCGTCCCTCGGCGTGATGACGTTGCGCCCCCGTGAGCGAGACGCCGTACGTGCCCAGCAATCGAAGCCCTGTTAAAAGGGAACATCTGTCAGATTTCCAGCATCTGCAGTATTTTCTTTTTGTAAAAGGGGATATGTCTGGCCGGGGGTGGTGGTAGGGGAGTTGTTTTTTGTTGCCAAAGGCAAATTGCAAATAATTGCATAAATTAGATTTTTGTTGTTGACTAATCTAGGTGAAGAGTCAGTAAGATTCGATACTAGTAGCAGAGAAGACAAAATAAATCAAGAAGTAGTCATTAGGTGAGACCAAGCTTTGTTTTTTTAAAGGCTGGAGATAGATAAGGGGAATTCATGGGGGGGGAGACTAAAAGTGAGGCCTGCAGAACTGTACTCTCCTGAGACTTAATAGTGTTACGAGAGGTATGCTGTTACTACGTCAGATGCTTCAAGAAGATCATTGGAATGTTACAGCACAGAAACAGGCCATTTGACTCATCAGGTCTGCGCCTGTATTTGGGGCAGGAATTGGTCTTGGGCAGTAGCACAGAATGGGTAATAGCGAATCAGCAGCCCATTTAAGACATAAGACATAGGAGCAGGAGTAGGTCATTTGGCCCCTCGAGCCTGCTCCGCCATTCAATAAGATCATGGCTGATCTGATTTTACACCCCACCCAATTTCCTTTTCTATTGAAGGGTGTAAAGCGGGCTTCTGATTCGCTATTGTCCATTTTGCGCAACCGCCCAAGACCAATTCCACCCCTTTTGTCTCCACGTCGTCTAATCAGCCTCTTCTGCTCAATCCCCCATACCCATCAATACTCTTTTTCAAGCAATTACCTAAATTCTATGCAAAATAATTCATGGGCTATGTTTCTGTTTGTGGCAGAAAATTACATATTCTAACCCTAACGTCTGAAGTGTCCTTTCATAACTGCTATGTCCAAATAAACAATCCCTTTGGTGTGGTAATAACTAACTGCTTTTTATTTCCAAGACAATCTACAATTTTAAGTCAAAAAATAACAAAAGAAATACAAGGGAAGTTTAATTGCTACAATGTACTTACTCCCATTAGGTGGCCATCTGGTGTTTAATTAACAATGTGCAAGTATCATATATATCAGTTTCCCCCCTCAAAATCACAAAGTGAAAATAAAGAACTGCAAGAATGAGCTGGGTTAACCACTAAAAACATTAAATAAATAAATTCAGCAACTACAATAACTTGATTAAAAAAAAGAATCATAGCGTGATAGCACTCTCCTGGCAGTACGCAGGAAAGATGGGACATGCCAACACTAGAACCATAATAAAACCACTACACTTATAACTATCTACAAGCCCAAATGATTTGAGGTTTCCTTGACCTTTGAGGATATCGCTGAGTAGGATTAACAATGGGTAAACTGGGACTAACAACAGCAGCAGTAGATAGTTATTTCTCAGATTCGGTTTCAACACTGTCAGGGTTCACAACTTTCTTCAGAGACTGGGAGAGTTCAGAAACACAAACAATGCCCTGGGAGGTGGTTAGTTCGTTAAACATGGGAATAGGCAAAACATCTGAAGCTTACTGAGAAGTGGTAAGAGCTACTTCCTTAGTATCAATTGTCAGCTCTTGAATCTGTTATGTATTGGGTGTTCTCCTCCCACCTGCGGTGGCGCTGTTACAGCAGATAAATGGTTGGGGTTGTTCTCTTGGTTAAGCTTTAGCTCTCTTTGTTCGGTACTCTCCAGAACTTTCTTTTTGAATAAAGCACCTCATGGTTGAATCTCTGAGTTCTAATTGTGCCTAGGTAGAAAGGTACAGACACAACAGAATCTACTTCATTAACTGTTGAAACATCTGTGGTATGAGCTTGTTCAGGATGCTTCTCACTTTTCGGAATAGCTCCTGTTTTTTGTATTTCAAGATAATCAGGAACTCCTTCTCGTTCAATTTGTAACTACCTTCCAAAATCTGAATAGGATAGTGCGAAGTCTGGGCTAACAGACAGCATTCATTAAGGGTCCGAAGGTCTTGTCGTTAGTTTGGTCTGGTTAATTTTCCAAGAACAATATCGCTGATTGGTGGCAAACCACCTCGTTTCTGGACACTGGCTGATATGACCTGGAAACCAAGGAGAAATTCCCGGTCATGTCGCTTCTTGCTCTCAGGATTGAGCAATTTCCACTACTGTTCTTTGTAGCCTATTAGAACACTGTCATCAGGGCAAAAGCAAAATACTGCAGGTGCTGGAAATCTGAAATAAAAACAGAAAATGCTGGAAATACTCAGCCGGTCAGGCAGCATCTGTGGAGAGAGAAACAGAGTTAACGTTTCAGGTCGATGACCCTTCGTCAGAACTGTCATCAGGGCTTTTTTAATACTGGTCTTGGTGCTTTCACTTTCAGAAACGAGCTTCGACACATTCTGTTCAGGTTTTACAATAGGCACGATCGGGCTTGCCCAGTCCCTGTTGTCGATTTCCTTAATTATGACCTCACACTCTATGCGATCTAATTTGTTGATATCCTTTCCTTTAGAGCATAGGGTACCGCCGTGGGCTTAACATTTTTTGGCTTTGCACCCGTCCTTCGCTTTAAGGTGTACCTGGATACCCTTTGCTGTACTAAGTATCAGACTCAATAAAGACTTGTACTCTTCCATGAGTACGTCCACGGGTTTTTGAGTTGTGATCTTCTTAATACTGACACAATTTAACTTCAGGCTACAAACCAATCTCGGCTCATCAATTAGGGAACTTTGCTCTTAACTACAATTACAGACAATTGTTTTGTCTGGTTTTCGTATCTTACTTGGTTGTTTATTTTCTCCAAGGATTGGCAATAGCTGTCCAGAATTAACTTTTCAGCAAAACATTTTTTTTTGTAGGGCAATTTTCTGAAACTTTTTCTCATATACTTTTGATGATATAACAGCCTCAGTGTCCAATTCAAAATCACATTTAATAGCTTCTATCCAGACAGGGACCATAATTTCATGGTGCTCCTTTCCTGTTGTCGAATATACAGGAAAATGTATCTCTTCGTCCATCTTACTTTGTGGTACAGTTTTATCCTTGGGTATGCTTTTCGTCTATCTTTATATGCTCTTGGGAAACCCCAAGCAAGGCAGTATTTATTGACGGTGTTAAGACTCAACCACATAGTGTGGGACTGGAGTCAGATGAAGGCTAGACCATGTAGGGAAATCTGAAGAACATTAGTAAACCAGCAACAATTCAGCATCTTTAATGGTCATTTCGTGGCGCTAGACCACAAATTATCAGCTGTATTGATTTTAATTTCACAACCTACCATAGCAGGATTTGAATTCACAACCTCTGGTTGCTAGTCAAGTACAATATCCTCTATGGCTACCTACCCTTATCAATGCATGAAATTCGTCATGCCATGCAGAATATCCTGCAGAGTATGGTAGGCCAGGAGATATAAGAACATAAGAACATAAGAAATAGGAGCAGGAGTAGGCCAATCGGCCCCTCGAGCCTGCTCCACCATTCAATAAGATCATGGCTGATCTGATCCTAACCTCAAATCTTCTATCACTCTGCATCCACCCAAACCCATGTGATCTCCCGGGAGAGGCGAAAAACCAGATAAAGACCCAATGGCCAATTTGGGAGAAAAAAATCTGGGAAATTCCTCTCCGACCCATCTAGGCGATCGAAATTCTTCCAGGAGATCACTCTGTCCCTATATTTTCTACAGTACTTACCTTCTGTAAAGGCGATCTCCACCCCAGCCAGGAACAGGAATAAAACCATCTCCTGAAATCTAACACAGAATTAGAACACAGTAGGAGCAGAACCAGGCTACACGGCCCCTGGGCCCACTCCACTACCCACAGGGCCATGACCATTCCAAACTTAGACTCATGTCCAATTTCCTGCCCGCTCCCCGTAACCCTTAATTCCCTTTACTTCTAGGAAACTATCTATTTCTGTTTTAAATTTATTTAATGATGTAGCTTCCACAGCTTTCTGGGGCAGCAAATTCCACAAACCTACCACCCTCTGAGTGAAGAAGTTTCTCCTCATCTCAGTTTTGAAAGAGCAGCCCCTTATTTTAAGATTATGCCCCCTAGTTCTAGTTTCACCCATCATTGGGAACATCCTCACCGCATCCACCCGATCAAGCCCCTTCACAATCTTATATGTTTCAATAAGATCGCCTCTCATTCTTCTGAACTCCAATGAGTAGAGTCCCAATCTACTCAACCTCGCCTCATATGAACACCCCCTCATCCCCGGGATTAACCGAGTGAACCTTCTTTGTACTGACTCGAGAGCAAGTATGTCTTTTCTTAAGTATGGACACCAAAACTGTATGTAGTATTCTAGGTGCGGTCTCACCAATACCTTGTACAACTGCAGCAATACCTCCCTGTTTTTATATTCCATCCCCCTAGCAATAAAAGCCAACATTCCATTGGCCTTCTTGATCACTTGCTGCACCTGCATACTAACTTTTTGAGTTTTGTGCACCAGGACCCCCAGATTCCTTTGTACTACAGTACTTTCCAGTTTCTTGCCATTAAGATAATAACTTGCTCTATGATTTTTCCTGCCAAAGTGCATAACCTCACACTTTCCAGTATTGTATTCCATCTGCCAAATCCCTGCCCACTTACTTAGCCTGTCTATGTCCCTTTGCGGGTTTTTTATGTCCTCCTCACTCACTACTTTCCATCCCATCTTTGTATCATCTGCAAACTTTGATATGTTACACTCGGTCCCCTCCTCCAAATCATTAATATAGATTGTAAAGAGTTGGGGACCCAGCACTGACCCCTGCGGAACACCACTAGTTACTGGTTGCCAATCTGAGAACGAACCATTTATCCCAACTCTCTGCTTTCTGTTAGAGAGCCAATCCTCCACCCACGCCAGAATATTACCCCCAATCCCGTGATTTTTTATCTTGAGCAATAATCTTTTGTGTGGCACCTTGTCAAATGCCTTTTGGAAGTCTAAATACACTACATCCACTGGTTCCCCTTTATCCACCCTGTATTACTTCCTCAAAAAACTCAAGCAAATTTGTCAAACATGACTTCCCCTTCATGAAACCATGCTGAGTTTGTCCTATTAAATTATGTTTATCCAAATGTCCCGTTACTGTCTCCTTAATAATGGACTCTAACATTTTACCAACCACAGATGTTAGGCTAACAGGCCTATAGTTTCCAGCCTTCTGCCTACTACCCTTTTTAAATAAGGGTGTTACATTAGCAGTTTTCCAATCTGCCGGGACCTTTGCTGAGTCCAGTGAGTTTTGGAAAATTATTACCAATGCATCCACAATCCCAACCGCTACTTCCCTCAAGACCCTAGGATGCAAGCCATCAGGTCCAGGGGATTTATCCACCTTGAGTCCCATTATTTTACCAAGTACCACTTCCTTAGTGATTTTAATCGTATTTAGTTCCTCCCCCCCTAGAGCCCCCTGTTTGTCCAGTGTTGGGATATCCTTAGTGTCCTCTACTGTAAAGACTGATACAAAATAATTGTTCAGTGTTTTTGCCATCTCCATGTTTCCCACCATTAATTTCCCGGTCTCATCCTCTAAGGGACCAACATTTACTTTAGCCACCCTTTTTCTTTTTATATAACTATAGAAACTTTTACTGTCTGTTTTTATATTTTTTGCTAATTTACTTTCATAATCTATCTTCCCTTTCTTAATCAATCTTTTAGTTATTTTTTGCTGTCTTTTAAAGACTTCCCAATCTTCCATCCTCCCACTAGATTTGGCTACCTTATATGCCCTTGTTTTTAGTCGGATACTATCCTTAATTACTTTACTTAGCCACGGATGGCTATCTTTTCTTTTACACCCTTTCTTCCTCAGTGGAATATATTTTTTTTGGAAGTTGTAAAATAACTCCTTAAATGTACACCACTGATCATGTACCGTCTTACCCTTTAATCTATTTTCCCAGTCCACTCTAATTAATTCCGCTCTCATACCTTCATAGTCTCCTTTATTCAAGCTCAGCACGCTTGTTTGAGATCCAACCTTCTCACCCTCTAATTGAATATGGAACTCAACCATGTTATGGTCACTCATTCCAAGGGGATCCTTTACTAGGACATTTTTAATTAATCCTGTCTCATTACACAGGACCAAATCTAAGGTTGCTTGCCCCCTGGTCAGTTCAGTTACATACTGCTCAAGAAACCCATCCCTAATACACTCAATGAACTCATCCTCAAGGCTGCTCTGCCCAATTTGATTTGTCCAGTTTATATGATAATTAAAATCCCCCATAATTATAGCTGTTCCCTTATTACAAGCCTCAACTATTTCCTGATTAATACTCCGTCCAACAGAGTTGCAACTGTTCGGAGGCCTATAGACTACACCCACTAGTGTTTTTTTCCCCTTATTATTCCTTATCTCCACCCAAACTGTTTCACTATCCTGCTCCTTTGACCCAATATCATTTCTCTGTATTATAGTGATTCCTTCCTTTATTAACATGGCCACCCCACCTCCTCTCCCTGCCTGTCCTTCCTGATTGTTAAATAACCTGGCATGTTTAATTCCCAGTCATGGTCACCCTGCAGCCATGTTTCTGTAATGGCCACAAGATCATACCCATATGTCATTATTTGTGCCGTTAACTCATTCATTTTGTTACGAATGCTACGTGCATTCAGATAAAGAACTTTCAAATATGTTTTGTAACACTTAGTTCCTGTTTTTTCCCTTTTTAGTACTTTACTTTTTACTCCATACCTTCTGCCCCTTCCTGACACATTGTGTTTTATAATTCCCCCACTGCTACCTAAGTCTATGACCTTCTCTGTTGTCATTTCTATTATTTGCTCTCTAGAAACCTCCCCCCCACTAATTAGTTTAAAGCCCTCTCTACAGCCCTAGTTATATGATTCGCCAGGACTCTAGTCCCAGCACTGGCCAAGTGGAGTCCGTCCCAACAGAACAGCTCCCTCCTGTCCCAGTACTGGTGCCAGTGTCCCAAGAAGCAAAACCCATTTCTCCCACACCAGTCTTTGAGCCACGCATTTAACTCTTTAATTTTATTTATCCTAGCCAAATTCGCTCGTGGCTCAGGTAATAACCCAGAGATTATTACCCTTGAGGTTCTGTTTTTTAATTTGACCCTTAGCTGCTCATACTCCTTTAACAGAACTGTCTTCCTTGTCCTATCTACGTCGTTTGTACCAATATGGACCATGACAACTGGATCCTCCCCCTCCCACTCCAAGTTTCTTTCCAGCCCAGAAGAGATGTCCTTAACCCTGGCACCGGGCAGGCAACACAGCCTTCGGGACTCCCGCTCTTGACTGCAGAGAACCCTATCTATCCCCCTAATGATACTATCCCCTACCACTACAACATTTCTTTTTACTCCCTCCACTTGAATGGCCCCCTGTACCACGGTGCTGTGGCCAGGTTGCTCATCCTCCCTGCAGTCCCCGCTCCCGCCCTCACAGGGAGTAAGAACCTCGATCCTGCTGGACAAGAACAAGGGCTGCATCTCCTTCAACACTACATCCTGGATCCCTGTACCTTCCTCACTCGCAGTCACACCGTCCTGTCCCTGACCACGGACTACATCTGCAGTAATTAACTTCATAGGTGTGACCATCTCCTGAAACATAGAGTCCAGGAACTTCTCCCCCTCCCTGATGTGTCGCAGTGTCTGAAGCTCGGTCTCAAGCTCCATAACATGGAACTTGAGTTCCTCTAGCAGCAAACACTTGTCGCAGATGTAATCACCATGAGCCTCAATGGGGACCACCGGCTTCCACATCTCGCAACAGTAACACATCACCTGCTCCATTCTATATAATTAATTTAATTTCTTATTATTAGTTATGAAGACCCTGCCCGGATATAGATGATAATGTCACAGCACTATTCAATAGGACTTACCAACTTAAAGGTATAAAAGAGAAGGAGGCACTAAGGACATTTGCAGCTGCCACTGCTTCAATAGATGACTTGAGGTTCAGTCTTAACATGACTTAACTAGTACTGTGCTCACACTGAACAGTAGCATCTCTGAGCCTGTGCACCGCACCAGCAGGCTGGAAGGAGTGTTAACAAATGTTGCTGTCTCTCAGCGAGAAACAAACTACATCCTTTAGCATCCCTCCAATGCTGGCACATTAGGGAGCCTCCGACCTGGACTTGGCACCACTTAGCAATGTAAGAGAATGGCAACATTTAGGGGGTCCCTCAGGAACAGCAGCTTCACTGGGATGAGAGTTAGTTTAGTCCTCGAAGGTTCCAGGGTACCTTCCCAGCCACTCCCTCCCAATTTTACATCACTCAGGAACACCATGTGGAAGTAGGAAAATAGGAGCTAAGGTATGTAAGTTAGCTGGCATGATGGATAGACACAGTGATAAGAAATAGCTGAAATTACTGGAATCACTTGGAAAGTAAATTTGCATGGGTATAAAATGGGTAGCCAATCCAACCCCGTAAATTTCCCGCCAGGTGGGTTAGGTTACAATTTTCTCCCCCTCACCCCGCTTCATTTTTCTGATTTATGCAACTTAATAGACTAAGTTGATGAAATGTGCAATGTGAGATTTCTATTGCTGAGATACTGTACAGATGCCTTGGGGAATGCTGAACTTAATGAGGTGGGTAGGGTGGGAGGGACAGCCAGGAAGGATGAATTTTTATTTGCCTTAACTTTTTTTTCTTGAAGGCTATCAGCAATAAGCTGCTGGTTCATTTCTCTGGTTGCTCTCTGATTGATCTCTTTCTCTACCTCCTACGCAACCTCCTGCTGGTGTGGAGATGGAGGTCATCTCCCTCTTCGTATCATCATTCTCTTCAGTTTCAGGAAGGGGTAATGCTTTCTGTATAGCAACATAATGCAGCATGCAGCAAGCTACAATAATTCTTGCTGGGCTGTACTGCAGGGTTCCATCAGATTTGTTCAGTTACAACACTTCAGACTGCTAATGGTCTGCCCTATCATCCTTGTAGTCCCATGGGCATCATTTTATTGTTCTCCCTTTCTGTCCACAGGTGCAGTACTGGAGTCGTTAGCAATGGCTGCAGGGGATATCACTAATCAACCATCCGGATACATGGTTTTGAGTCATCAGGACTGCTATGGTGGGTTGACACATGATAAAAACTTAATGACAGGTGTCAGGGTGGGGGTCATTAATGTGTAGGATAAGGTAATTGGCATCACACACTCTGAAAGAATGAAACCTTTTCCAGTCAATGAAATTGAGGGGGGTGGAGATGGGCACACTGTTATACATGGCTTTCAAGGCCAGAAGTATTCCTCCTTGCATCTATGGGAACCCTGCCAGTCTATGGAATTGGACTACTCTGTATTTTTGTTTTCATTGAAAAACAATGAACTGCAAGGCGCACCTGAAAAGAGCATCAGCGACCTCCTTAATACAGTAGTGAACTGCGGCCTGAGTAACACGATAAAGGTCAGCCAAAGCTGCCTGGAAAGATCCAGCAGCAAAAAATAAACAATGGGAGTGGTCACTTTCACTGTTATAAATAATGCTTTGCTCCTTGTAAAAGTGGGCTGCAGGTCTTCAGGCAGCAGCTGGCAATACTCCCCAGTAGTATCTGTGGGGAAGCACAGCCTTTAGATGCACTGATGGGCACAGAAATATAAGCCAGACCTTCCAGTTCTAAAAATGCTGTGGAGTAGATATCAACATGTTCGAAACAAATGTCTTCTCTGATGCTTCAATTCTATGTTCCTCTAATCTAGCCTCTTCCATTTCCTTATTCTCCTCCCCTTCATAACACAAGAAAGGGATTCCCATTGGAAAATCAATTTCACAGTCTGAAATTTAAATGTCTCCAGCATTCACTTTAATTGACAGTTCTGTGATGCTCCAGTACCGAAAAGAACAAAGATTGGGAAAGTTTAGACAAGCTGCAGTTATTTCAATAGAGATGGCCTCCTCTATGTGATATCAGACATAAGGATATCACTGTGCTGCTCATGCTGCCGCTTGTATAGTAGTCAGGAAAAGCTTGGCCATTCCCACTCACTCCTATTTCCAAATGGTGACGTGGACTCACAGCAGATGATAATGGCGGCTAAGCAGCAACATTTTGGTGACCATTTTTGGAGATGAAATTGTGGCAGTAAACCACACCACTCCAGTTTTCTCTTTTCAACACTTCATAATTGTCTTGGGCAGTTTTCTGAATGAAAATCCAGCCCTCGCTATGTTGACTTACACTAGAAGAAGGGAGAGTGAAGTATCAGATTGCACCGATTGGGCTGTCATCCAACATGAGTTAAGGCTTTCGGGATAGAAGAGCAGAAAATTGGGGAAATTAAAGACATTTATTGCATTAAACATTATGGGCTAGAAATTCGTTATAGCCAAGGAATGGGCAGTGTTTAGACTAAAGATGGTGAATTAGCACCAAGTGAAAATCGTCTAGACTACACGCAAAATTTGTCCTCACTTCTCATTAAAATGATTGGAGCCATAAATCTAACCTAAAAAACCAAGCTTTTGGCATTACACTGAAAAGATGGACCAATATCGGGTGTAGTCTAAATGCAAGTAATGATTGCCACAGGCTTTTTTCACTGCTTAAAGGGGAGGTCCATTGATGCTGCACCTTATTCTCTGCATTGTTGGGTGTACAGCAGCCTCAACAACCATAAGAAGAAGGACAAAGAGAAGGAACACTTATTTACAAATGCTGATGCCAGATCTCCGCCCCAGAAAGAGAGCCCCGGAGGTTTTCCAAGTAAGCTTGGAGGCATTGGTTTTAGCGGTGGAGAGAAGGCAGGCGGTACTGTACCAACTGGCAGGAGACCCTCACCACAAATCTGCCGGACTATGTGGACAGAGGTGGCACACCACGTCACGGGCAGCACTATGGACCCCAGGTATCACACCCAGTGCAGGAGGAAGTTTAATGAGCTCACACAGGTGGTCAGGGTGAGTGAAAGTTTCAACAAATGAGAAATACCGTCATCTATACCACAAGCTTAACACACTGCTCGATGTACCACACCCCCAGCACTCACCCACCAACAATCTCTACCTAGCAACACTCACACCCACATCTCGCACCTTGCACACAATGACAGCTATTCAACTATGGCAGGCACAAAGGTCATTAGTTATTAGAATTCATGTGGTATGTGTGATATGTTTAAAGATAAATGTAATAATGGTGTTTGGAATATTCGGATAATTGGAATATTCGGATTTCCAGCATCTGCAGTATTTTGCTATCGTTTGGAATATTTTGTGGTCTCTCTCATTTCAGATTTGCGCCCAGGAGGACACTGTGATACGCCATGAGACAGGGATTGTATGATGGGGATGTGGTGAGCTACGGGGATCTGGGGTTTCATTCATGTGAATCAGAGTCTGTTGAGCCGGTCACGGACAGCCCATCCAAAAGGCTGATTATCTTGCTGCCTCTGCCATCACTCCTCTTCCTCCTTGTCCTCCTCCACCTCGTTCTCTTCCTCCCCTGCCTTGTTGTCCTCCTGAGGTAATGCCGCAATCCCGCAGCCCCCATTACTGTGAGGAAATGTTGTGAGCAGAAGCCTTTAACAAATAATGAGTGACTTCTGCGCTTGAATCAACCCTCCCTGTTACCAAAAAATATTGAAATAACAAGAAAGAGCTGTTTCAGTTGAAGGAAGTAGCAAACAGGCACTGAAACTGCAAAACCCTGTCAGGTACAGCTGATTGGGGATGGTGCCTTTAAATAATGCAGCTGCAGCCTGCTTCTGGTTGGTAGATGCCAGCACTCCCTGTCGTTGTTCTGCGCTGCTGTTGGAGATCGGGCGTTCAGTGAGCGTTGCACACTCACTGACATTACGATCTCCGTGATGGCGAGCTCCCTGGCGCTAGGGTTTACCGGCAGCGCTACCGACACCACCAGTGTCCAGTGTGCGGCGTTGGAACCGGCATCAGCTGTCATTACAGCAGTCAACGGCATTTCAGCGCCATCTCCTGGCGCTAATGTGTGGCACACACAAATTTTTCCCCGTGTGTGTGCGTGTGTGTGTGTGTGTGTGTGTGTGCATGTTTGACTGGAATCAATGTCATGTGATATTGAGCACAAGCCATCATAAAGTTCATCAGCAGGTGGTAGCATTGGGCAACTTGTGGGGTGCAATTCATGACAGCATGAAACAGAAATTGGTTGAGCAGCATGTGACTGGATTCTGCTGGGCAGGGGCTCAGTAAAAACTTATTGCGGGTAGTAAATTGTTAGGTGTGTTGCCCCTGGAATTTTTCATTAGAAGCAATATAAGCTCTTTCTGAATATTTAAAGAGTTTTATCACAAAAATCAAACGTGATAAATATTGCAATTAACATTAACATCCCTTATTTGCAGAGCAAAGGCAATGCCAGTCCGAGAGAAGGTTTGGTGGTCATAGAAACATAGAAGATAGGAGCAGGAGTAGGCCATTCGGCCCCTCGAGCCTGCTCCGTCATTTAATGAGATCATGGCTGATCATCCAAATTCAGTACCCTGTCCCTGCTTTCTCCCCATATCCCTAGATCCCTTTAGCCTTAAGAAATATATCTAGCTCCTTCTTGAATATATTTAATGAATTGGCCTCAACTGCCTTCTGTGGTAGAGAATTCCACAGGTTCACCACTCTCTGGGTGAAGAAATTCCTCTTCATCTCTGTCCTAAATGGCTTACCCCTTATCCTTAGACTGTGACCACTGGTTCTGGACTCCCCCGCCATCGGGAACATCCTTCCTGCATCTAGTCTGTCTAGTCCTGTTAGAATTTTATAAGTTTCAATGAGATCCCCTCTCATTCTTCTAAACTCCAGCGAATATAAGCCCAATCGACCCAATCTCTCCTCATACGTCATTCTTGCCATCCCAGGTATCAGTCTGGTGAATCTTCACTGCACTCCCACATGGCAAGAACATCCTTCCTCAGATAAGGCGACCAAAACTGCACACAATACTGAAGGTGTGGTCTCACCAAGGCCCTGTACAACTGCAGCAGGACATCCTTGCTCCTGTAGTCGAATCCTCTTGCTATGAAGGCCAACGTACCATTTGCCTTCTTAACCGCCTGCTGCACCTGCATGCTTACCTTCAGCGACTGGTGCACAGGGACTCCAAGTCTCGTTGCACTTCCCCTTCTCCCAATCTATTGCCGTTCAGATAATAATCTGCCTTCCTGTTTTTGCCACCAAAGTGGATAACCTCGCATTTATCCACATTATACTGCATCTGCCCAATCACCTAACCTGTCCAAATCATACTGGAGTTTCTCGGCATCCCCCTCACAGCACACACGCCCACCCAGCTTTGTGTCGTCTGCAAACTTGGAGATATTACATCTAGTCCCCTCGTCTAGATCATTAATATATAATGAATAGCTGGGTTCCTAGCACCGATCCCTGCAGTACCCCACTAGTTACTGCCTGCCAGTCGGAAAAAGACCCATTTATTCCAACTCTTTGCTTCCTGTATGCCAACCAGTTCTCTATACAAGTCAGTACCTTACCCCCAATCCCATGTGCTTTAACTTTACACGCTAATCTCTTATGCGGGACCTTATCGAAAGCCTTCTGAAAGTCCAAATACACCACATCCACTGGTTCTCCCTTATCTATTCTACCAGTTACATCCTCAAAAAATTCCAGTAGATTAGTCAAGCATGATTTACCTTTTGTAAATCTATGTTGACTTTGTCCGATCCTGTCACTGTTTTCCAAGTGCTCTGCTATTACATCTTTTATAATGGACTCTAGCATTTTCCCCACTACCGATGTCAGGCTTACTGGTCTATAATTCCCTGTTTTCTCTCTACCACCTTTTTTGAATAGTGGGGTTACATCAGCTACCCTCCAATCCATGGGAACTGTTCCAGAGTCTACAGAATTTTGGAAGATGACCAGCAATGCATCTACTATTTCTAGGGCCACTTCCTTAAGTACCCTAGGATGTAGATTATCAGGCCCTGGGGATTTATCGGCCTTCAATCCCGTCAATTTCCCTAACACCATTTCCCTACAAATACTGATTTCATTCAGTTCCTCCCTCTCATTAGACCCTATGTTCCCCGACATCTCTGGGAGTTTATTTGTATCCTCCTTTGTGAAGACAGAACCAAAGTATGTATTTAATTGCTCCGCCATTTCTTTGTTCCCCATTATAAATTCCCCTGATTCTGACTGCAAGGGACCTACGCTTGACTTCACCAATCTTTTTCTCTTCACATATCTATAGAAGCTTTTACAGTCAGTTTTTATGTTCCCTGAAAGCTTACTCTCATACTCTATTTTCCCCCTCTTAATTAATCCCTTTGTCCTCCTTTGCTGAATCCTAAACTGCTCCCAATCCTCAGGTTTGCTGCATTTTCTGGCCAATTTATATGTCCTCTCCTTGGATCTTATGCTATCCCTAATTTCCCTTGTTAGCCATGGTTGAGTCACTTTTTTGTTTTATTTTTATGCCATTTTTATTTTTATGGTCTTATTTCAGGATCCAATACAGATCTGCTACATACAGCGTGGTGAGCAATAACCTCCTGGGACGCCATCCTGTGAAGCAAGCACAACTGCAACTGTTCCTGTTGGAAAAATTCCTCCTCATCTTCTATCTTTTGAAGAGACAGTGGAATACCCCATAGATTCCCCATGATCTGGTCTGGTCTGGGCGAAACTGACTTTGCTAAGCAAGGTGGCTAGATCATTTGGCATCTTGTAAAATGGAGAAGAAAACCCAAGATTGATGCTCCAATCCAAACAAAGAAGAAGTAGACAAACTTAACGAACTACCACCAGGAAAAAAAAGCTAAATCGAGAAAAATTATGTCAAGGTGTGTACCTTTAAATGTTTCTGGTGGCTGTGTGCTGGCAGACTTGCCCTTGGCTCCAAGTTATTATGGCACACTATTATCACATGGTGCCAATGGTACAACGCATCGGAATTCTGAGGTACAAAAGGACCCCCTGCAACATGACCCCAAATGCATACATGTATGAGGCTTGTGCCATGGAGTAGCAAAGCCTCTGCTATCCTCAGCATAGGCCCAGTGGAAAACTCAGGGCTCGCACAAAACAGGCACAAGACTACTGCCCCTTGTTTTCCACCACCTCAGGTGGTGCCTGTGTACAGCAGTGGAATTTCAGCCCTGAAAGGAATAGCAATTTATTTTTAAAAAGGGGATTTATTTATAAAATATGAGCAATAGATAAAATGAAAAATAAAATTTGCTTGCATAAATGAGAAAAAGAACATGGCTGCTGGACTTGGTAGACAGATTTGAGAGACTTGTGCTGCAGTGCCACCTTGTGGCTGGAGTCTGTAACTATATTGTGACAGACAACTGTATACATGCAGATTGTCATTATAAATAAAAACAGAATGCTGGAAATACTCAGCAGGTCAGGTAGCAATAGAGAGAGAAACAGAGTTAACGGCCCAGAAATTCGGGTCGGGGGCTTCCCGTGGGTGCAAGCCCCCGATCTGCACTTACCTAGTGCACCGGCCGTTGAGCTGTGGGCCCCCATGGAATTCCGATCCGGGGCCTGGTCCAGCTGCCGGCGCGCAGTGCTTGTGTATCCCAGGGGCGCAGTTAGTTCGAAGCGTCCCCTGGGATCACGTGGGCCATGGGGAGCCAATCGGAGCAGGGAATGCTCCATTCATAAGTCTGACAGGAAGTGCTGTCAAACTTAGAAATACTACGGGCCCTTTCTTCTTACAAAACATCACTAAATCTTCAAATAAATTTTTTTAAAACATCACGGCCCAGAAATTCGGGTCGGGGGCTTCCCGCGGGTGTAAGCCCCCGACCTGCACTTACCTAGCGCGCCGGCAGTTGAGCTGTAGGGCCCCGTGGAATTCCGCTCCGGGGCCTGGCCCAGCTGCCGGCACACTGTGCTTGCATGTCCCAGGGGCGTAGTTAGTGCGATGCGTCCCCTGGGATCACGTGAGCCATGGGCAGCCAATCGGAGGAGGGAAAAGCCCATTCATAAGATTGACAGGTAGACCTGTCAAAACTTATAAATACTACGGGCCCAAAATAGCAGTAAACCTTTAAATAAATTTTCAAAAAAACACACTTTTTAAATAAACTATAAATTACATTAAATAACTATTTTAAACAATAATTTAAATTTTTGAAAAAATAATTTTATATTATAACGGGGCTAAAAATAAACCTACCTTGCTTTAAAGTATTTAAAAATAATAAACCTGTGGAAAAAATGTTTTAATTTTAATTAATTGACCACTTACGTTGCAAAAAGCAAAAAGCAGGCCTTACCGGGAAAACCTGTAAAAAAAACCCTAAGTTCAAAGCGCACGCGCAGCCTCCCCTGTGCGCGCGTTCGACCTCTGAACCCCTTCGTTCAGAGGATCGGAAGTGCCGGTTTCCCGCGCATGCGCAGTGCATGCAGAAAAACGGCAATTCCATTCGGGCTACGGGTGAGTACCCCGTGCGTACTCACCTGTGGAGACCCGGATTTCTGGGCCAACGTTTCAGGTCGATAACCCTTCATCAGACCTGGAGAAATTTGGAGATGCAACAGATTTTTAAGCAAGTGTAGGGGCAGGGAAAGGGAGGAGGGGAGGAAAGAACAAAAGGGAAGGTCTGTGATAGGATGGAAGGCAGGAGAGATTAAAAGACAAAGGGGATGATGGTGCAAGGCAAAAGGAAATGGTAATGGGACAAGTTAAGAAAAAAAAGATGACTCTGGAGGAGGTGTAAATGGCAATGGCTGAATCGGCAACAGCTGCCATATGAGAGGAAAAAATTAAAAAATTAAAAAAAACAAATCGGGGCCAAGGTTATGGTCTGAAATTGTTGAACTCGATGTTGAGTCCAGAAGGCTGTAAAGTGCCTAATCGAAAGATGAGGTACTGTTCCTCGAGCTTACGTTGAACTTTGTTAGAACAGTGTAAGAGGCCGAGGATAGAGAGATCAGAGTGGGAGTGGAGCGGCGAATTAAAGTGACAGGCGACCGGAAACTCGGGATCATGCTTATGGACTGAATGGAGGTGTTATGTAAAGCGGTCACCCAATCTGCGTTTGGTCTCCCCAGTGTAGAGGAGACCGCATCGTGAGCAGCGAATACAGTATACTAAATTGCAAGAAGTACAAGTAAATCGTTGTTTCACCTGGAAGGAGTGTTTGGGGCCCTGGATGGTGAGGAGGTAAAAGGGCAGGTGTTGCATCTCCTACGCTTGCACAGGAAGGTGTCAGGGGAAGGGGTGTTGGGGGTGATAGAAGAGTGGACCAGGGTGTCGCGGAGGGAGCAGTCCCTTCGGAATGTTAAAAGAGGAGGGGAAGATGTGTTTGGTGGTGGGATCACGCTGGAGGTGGCGGAAATGGCAGAAGATGATCCGTTGAATGTGGAGGCTGGTGGGGTGAAAGGTGAGGGCAAGGGGAACCCTATCATGGTTCTGGGAGGGAGGGAAAGGGGTGAGAGCATAAGTGCGAGAAATAGAATGGACACGGTCAAGGGCCGTGTCAACCACGGTAGAAAGGAATCCTCAGTTGCGGAAAAAGGAAGACATATCGAAAGCACTAGTATGGAAGGTAGCATCGTCAGAGTAGATGCGGCGGAGACGGAGAGACGTGGAGAATGGAATAGAGTCCTTACAGGAAGCAGGGTGGGATGAAGTGTAGTCCAGGTAGCTGTGGGAGTCAGTGAGTTTGTAGTGAATACAAAAAGAAAATACTGCAGATGCTGGATATCTGAAATAAAAACAGAAAATGCTGGAGAAACTCAGCAGGTCAGGCAGCATCTGTGAAGAGAGAAACAGAGTTAACGTTTCAGGTCGATGACCTTTCGTCAGAACTGGGCATGTAATGAATGTTTGTCAATAGCCTACCCTCAGAAATGGAGACAGAGAAGTCGAGGAAGGGAAGGGAAGAGTCGGAGATGGACCATGTGAAGGTGAGGGAAGGGTGGAAATTGGAAGCAAATAAAATTTTCTAGTTCAGGGCGAGAGCAGGAAATGGCACCAATACAGTCATCAATGTACCAGAAAAAGAGGTGAGGGAGGGGACCTGAGTAAGACTGGAACAAAGAATGTTCCACATATCCCACGAAAAGGCAGGCATAGCTAGGACCCATGCGGGTTCCCATAACAACACCTTTAATTTGGAGGAAGTGAGTGGAGTCAAAGGAGAAGTTGTTCAATGTGAGAACAAGTTCAGCCAGGCGAAGGAGGGTGGTGGTGGATGGGGACTGGTTGGGCCTCTGTTCAAGGAAGAAACAGAGCGCCCTCAGGCCATCCTGGTGGGGGATGGAGGTGTAGAGGGATTGGTCGTCCATAGTGAAAAGGAGATGGTTGGAGCCAGGAAACTGGAAACTGTTAAAGTGGCAGAGGGCGTCAGAAGAGTCGCGGATGTAGGTGGGAAGAGACTGGACATGGGGAGAATAAATAGAGTCGAGATAGGAAGAGATAAGTTCCGTGGGGCAAGAACAGGATGAAACGATGGGTCTACCAGGGCAGCCCTGTTTGTGGATCTTGGGAAGGAGGTAGAAGCGGGCTGTGCGGGGTTGGGGAACTATAAGGTTGGCGACCATGGAGGGAAGATCTCCAGAGGAGATGAGGTCAGTGACAGTCTTGGAAATGATGGCCTGATTTTCGGTCATGGGGTCATGGTCCTGGGGGAGGTAGGAGGAGGTGTTGGAGAGTTGGCGTTCACCCTCCGCTAGGTAAAGGTCGGTTCACCAAACAACAACAGCGCCGCCCTTCTCAGCAGGTTTAATGAAAATGTTGGGGTTGGATCTGAGAGAATGGAGTGCTGCAAGTTCACAGGGAGGTAGGTTGGAGTGAGTGAGAGGAGCAGAGAAATTGAGATGGCTGATGTCACGCCGGAAGTTTGCAATGAAAAGATCTAGAGAGGGTAAGAGGCCAGAGGGAGGGGTCCAGGTAGAACGAGAATTCTAAAAACGGGAGAAAGGGCCAGCCATGCGGGGGGAAGACTCCTGGCCAAAGAAGTGGGCACGGAGACGAAGGCGGCGGAAAAAGAGCTCAACGTCGTGCCGAGCTCGAAATTCATTGAGGTGGGGGGCGTAAGGGGATGAAGCTCAGGCCATTGCTGAGGACTGATCGTTCGGGGTCAGAGAGGAAAAGGTGAGAGGAATGGCAGGGGATGAGATGGGAGAAGGAGGGTCAGAGGAAAATGAAGGGGAAGAAGGTCCCGGAGGGGCGTAGGTGTCCCAGAGTTGTTGAAACTTACGATCCTTGACACCTGAAAGGAAGAAAAAAAGTTTTTTGTTAAAGCACCGGATGAGGCAAAGGACCTCTTACACTGTCCCAACGAAGCTCAACGTAAGCTCGAGGAACAGCACCTCATCTTTCGATTAGCCACTTTACAGCTTTCTGGACTCAACATCGAGATCAACATTAAAAAAAAAAAATCTTTTTTTCTCTTACATGGCAGCTGTCGATCTTTCTGCCATTGCCATTTACACCTCATTTAGAGTCATTTTTTGTTTCTTAACTTGTCCCATTACCATCTCCTTTTGCCCTGCATCATCATCCCTTTTGTCATTTAATCTCTCCTGCCTTCCATCCTATCACAGACCTTCCACTTTGTTCTTTCCTCCCCTCCTCCCTCTCCCTACCCCTGCACTCGCTTAAAAATCTGTTACATCTCTAACTATTCCCAGTTCTGACGAAGGGTCATTGACCTGAAACATTAACTCTTGTTTCTCTCTCCATTAACTCTGTTTCTCTCTCCACAGATGCTGCCTGGCCTGCTGAGTGTTTCCAGCATTTTCTGTATTTATTTCAGATTTCCAGCATCCAGTATTTTGCTTTTGTCATTATAAATGTTGACACATGGATTTCTATTAAAAATGTTAACAGAGGTAGTTTCAATGTTTGCAGACAGGATCTGCACGTAGATACAAGGCTTTTAGTAATATACTAGTCAGTCTCACTTGACCATGCATAGAAATAATGTACATGGAAGTTACAACATGGCAACAGGCCATTCTGCCCAACCAGTCCATCTTGAGTCACAGAGTTGTGTTGCCTCCTGCAGCCCACTCCCTTTGCCCCACCATTGGTGGCCGTGCCTTCAGCTATCTAGACCTTAAGCTCTGGAATTCCCTCCATAAACTTCTCCGTCTCTCCACATTGCTCTCCTCCTTTGAGACGCTCCTTAAAACCTAACTCTTTAACCAAGCATTCAATCACCCATCCTAATATCACCTTCCTTGACTAGGTGTCAATTTTTGTCTGATGACACTCCTGTGAAGCATCTTGAGATGTTTTCCTATGTTACAGCCAATATTATAAATGAAAGTTGTTGTAATGGCCCAGATTGCCTGCAATGGTGAGATGGGTGACTTAGACCAGAAATGTTGCCATCTAGCACACCAATCTTAACGTTGATAACATATTGGGGCAGAAATTCGGATCGGGGGCTTGCCGCGCGTGCAAGCCCCCGATCTGCACTTACCCGACGCGCCTGCCGTTCACCTCCAGGGATGCCTGGAATTCCTTTTTGAAAGAGAAGAATCCCGGGCAGCGTATGACGTCACACTGCCCAGGAGTGCAGCCAGCGCGAAGCCTGTAGCGCGCTGTGCAACTGAGACACGCCCCTTGAGGTCTCAGTTTAATAGGACACGCCCCCATGTTTCTCACAAGCTGCAAAGCATTTTTACATGGAGAGCAGCATTTCAAATAGGTTTTTGGTATTTTTATGAAGCTTTTGGTAACTTTTATAAACATTTACATTATTTTGAAGAATCTGAAGTAGTTTTAAACAGAATTAAAGCAATTTAAAGACTTTTAAAAGCCCTGAAAGAATTTTTTTCATTCCATTTATTTATTTAGCAACGTCGTCATCGTACGTGTCTTCACACTGTTCCCTTTGGGGAACTGTATGAAGTGGTGGAAGGATTTATGGCCGTGATTAACGCTCCTTCCGTGACCGTAACCATCTTTGTACCAGCCATTAGGGTGGTTAGATCCTATGGCGGGAGGGTTTTACGGGCTCCCACAACCTATACGAGGAGGCGGGGCCACCCACACCCACGGACGCAAATATCCCACTGGATGTCAACCCAGAATTTAGAGCCGGAGCTCCAACTCCACTTGCCGGGACTGTCTGGAGCGGGGTTCGAAACCCTTACCCGTCTGGCCCAGCGGCGGGGATCCTACCGCTACGCCAAAGGCCCACTCCGATTAGCAACGTGAAATGGCTGGAATGAGCACAATTCACGGCATTAAAAGAACCCACAATTGAACTGATGATGACCTCAGCAATCTCCTCAACGAGGTGGAGGCGCAGCGCCTGCTCATCATTGGCAATGAGAAGTCCAAGGCGCCGCAAAAAGGACAGATGATAGCTTGGTCTTTCAAGTGGCAGCATAGGGCTCCAGTCACGGGGAGGGAAAAGGCGCAGGAAACGTATGGGTGTCACCTTTTGCGCGGAGTGGGCCTTTTGCGTAGCGGTAAGCATCCCCGCCGCTGGGCCAGAAGGAGTAGGGTTTCGAACCCCGCTCCAGACAGTCCCGGCAAGTGGAGTCAGAGCTCCAACTATAAATTCTGGGTGGACATCCAGCGGGATACTTGCGTCCGCGGGTGTGGGTGGCCCCCCCCTCAGATGGGCTGTGGGAGCCCGTAAAACCCTCGCGCCATAGGACTAACCACCCTAATGGCTGGTATGAAGATGGTTATGGTCACGGAAGGAGCGTTAACGTGGCCAGAAATCTTTCCACCACTTCATACAGTTCCCGAAAGGGAACAGTGTGAGGATACGTACGACGATGACCTCTTGCGCAATGCACCTCCTTGGACCCTCAGTCGCAGATGCGAGGGGGCAAATCGTGCAATTGTTAACTTTTTCAATTTATTGACATGTAAAATGTTGTGTTTGCTGTTTTCATTGAAATGTTTATTTGTGACTGAAAGGATATGTAACCTTTTCCTTTAAACAGTGCAGCCTGAAGTCAGTTTGAAAAAAATTAGCAACTTTTATTGGAGCCAAAGTATTTTTACAACAAATATTTGAAAATTAGAACATAGCTAATTTCCACCTTGAATGTCTTTATTGCACTAAGAAAACAGAAAAAGTCACTTTAAAATGTTAACACATTTTTTTCTGAACTATTCATGTTTACAAATGTTTGAAAAGCAGGAAATAGCTAGTTAACATTTTAAAGTTATAAACTATCTACATCAAAACTGACCCTGAAAACTGTTTTATGATGCAATAAAAGTTCACTGCTTCACTTTAAATTGTGTCTGCTCCTTTCTTTGCCTTGCGGGGGGAGGGGGAGGTACAAGGCGCCACTAGCTCATGAAGGTGTTGGCTACTAGCAGTTCCCGGGCATTTTTCTCGCTCACAGGCCTCCTGCTTACACAGACGTCCTTGCAAGGAGGAAATGGAAAGAGTTGTTAAAGTAATTTTAATGAAGTGACTGGCTAGAAAATCACCCCGGCCTATGGCAGGAGAAACGCGTTATCGTCTTGGTAATACATCATACCCGCCTGATCAATTTCACAGCCCGAGATGATTTTCCAATAAGTTACTTTCTCTCAAAGTCATAATTAAATACATAGATTCATACACATAAGTAAAGGAATATATACATACATACATATACGTAAAGGAATATATACAGACATACATACATAATTACTGATGAAAAGTTTCTTTCTTAAAAATGTTGGAAATGTTACATTATTCATTTTAGAACAGTCATTTTCACATTTAATAAACACAGCAAATTCAATTCACACAGCCACAATTGCTCCTTCTACCTACAGTACTGAAAACCCGTTTAAAAAAAATTAAACTTTAAAACTTACCTCATCATTTCTTAAAATAACTTTCAACCCTTTCCCAAACAAAAATATTGCCTTTCAGAAGCTCCACGATAAAATATATCTTCCTCCACAGCCTCTGGAGCAACTTTACTCCTGCTTTTTTCATGTGTAAGTTGTAAGGACTTAACCTCACTGAATCCATGAATGAAATCGACGAAGTTCACTGCGCACACGCTGCCTGTGCAGTCGCACGCGCTGTGCCTCTGAACCCCTTCGTTCAGAGGACAGAAAATGACAGTTTTCCCCGCATGCGCTGTGCATGCTAAAAACCGGCATTTCCTCCGGCCAGACGCGTGAGTACCCCGACCGTACTCACGCGTTTGGAACGGAATTACTGGCCATTCTCTATTTTCCTGGTTTTCTACTTCAAATATGCCACAGTTTGCATAATGGTGAATCAGAAGCGGAGCAGCCAATGGCCTCTGAATGATTGGGAAGAATTTTAATCCCCCACGACGTGCGGGAGAGGGATGGGGGCTTAGGTTAAAATTTCAAAAATCTGAAGCCCGACCCCAACCTCAAACGCGCCTACTTACAGTTTTAGTGGATCAGGTGACCAAGCTGCTCTCGAGAGGCAGGTCAGTTATTTCAATATGCTAATGAGGCTCGATCCCTCAAATTTTAACAGACTTTTAGATTTAACAGCATGGGCCGGGTTTCCCAAAGCTAAAGGGAGACGAGAACTGCCCAATCCAGCAGGTAAATGCCTTTCCAGCACTGCCTGTCGGCAATAAGGAGCAGGGGTGCTCTCTCCGTCCCACTCATCCCCGCAAGCAATCCTGCTTTCATCCTGCAATTCCCCTGCCCACGATCCGAAACCTCGCCCCAGCGATCTCCCAGACCCACGATCTCTTCAACCCCCCGGCAATCTCCCGACCCACGACCTCACCCCCGACCTACGATCTCTTCAGCACCCCGCCCCCTCCTGACCGTGATCACTCCCTCCCTCCTTTCTGCTGCGTTCTCCAGGTGCTACTTTGCAGTACAGGCCTTCCCATAAATATTGCGGCCATGGGCGGAAAAATTGGGTTGCTCTGCGCCTCCCGTTAGCGCCCCTGCGCTAACAGGGCACAAAGCCCCTAGTGCCTGGGCGTGGCGCCGCTAATGCCTCCCGCAAAATTCAGCAGGCTAGTGGCAGCAGTAGTCGGTAGTACCCCGCGGCACTGCGCCACAAGCGATGACGTCATCGCCATGCGCAGCACCCCGCTCGCGCCCCTGCCCTATCGCCGGACAATATGTCCGACCGGGTCAGGGTGGCGTTTTTGCAGCTGCGGCGCGCTACTTAAAGGGCAGGTGTCGGGTGGTCATTTTTCTTGGCTGACTGTCAGCACTTGCCCCCTTCCCCTTTTTTCTTCGGGATGCCAGCCGCGATTGCTCAGCCCAGCACTTCTCTTGCTCCCGGTGGTCCAGCAGGGCTCTGGTGCATGCAGCGCTAGGCCCCTCCCATTTAATCAGGGGAGGGCCTGCAATGATGCGGCGCTACGTGCCGACGCGCATGTTGCATATAGCGCCGCGAAATTCACTGGTAGTGCTACTACTGAATTTACTGCGCAGGGACACTAACTTTTTCAGGCGCTAAAACTTTTCCCCCATGGTGTTCACAGGGTTGACTCACCGGTGGCAGCAGCGAGAGCGGCCCTGGGTGAAGGCTGAGGGCGGAGACCGAGAAGTTAAAGAGCGGTGAGAGAGAGCGGCCCAGACTCACTGGTGGCAGCAGCGAGAGCGGCCCTGGGTGGAGACTGAGCGCAGAGACCAAGGAGTTAAAGAGCGGGGCGAGAGCACGGCCCAGGCTCACCGGTGGCAGCAGCGAGAGCTGCCCTGGGTGGAGACTGAGCATGGAGACCGAGGAGTTAAAGAGCGGGGAGAGAGCACGGCCCAGACTCACCGGTAGCAGCAGCGAGAGCTGCCCTGGGTGGAGACTGAGCGTGGAGACCAAGGAGTTAAAGAGCGTGGAGAGAGCGCAGCCAAGACTCACCGGCGGCAGCAGCGAGAAGTAAAAAGTAATCAAAGTGTGATGTCACCAGAAAGCAGGTAAGTGATTGGTTGGTGAGTATTTCTCTCTCGCTTTTTTTCCAAACTTAATTTTTGTGGTTTAAAGTTTCTAGGGTCTCTGTTGTGTAGCAGGGAGTGGTAGCAAACAAGGGCCCTTGAGTATAGCATTTAATTGTAGTGTAATCAGTGGTATTGTTTTGATTTAATTTAATTTGAATTAATTAAAGGGTAAGTCATGGCAGCACAGCTCGGTCCCGTGGCATGCTCTTCCTGCACTATGTGGGAAATCAGGGACAATTCCTGTGTCCCTGATGACCATGTGTGTGTGAAGTGTATCCAGCTGCAGCTACTGACAGACCGCATTGCTGAGGACATCGTGGATAGCACGTTTAGGGAGTTGGTCACACCGCAGGTAAAGGCTGCACAGGTAGGAAGGGAATGGGTGACCACCAGGCAGAGTAGTAGGCGCAGGCAGGTAGTGCAGGGGTTCCCTGTGGCCATCCCCCTTTCAAACAGATATACCACTTTGGATATTGTTGAGGGAGATGGCTTATCGGGGGAAGGCAGCAGCAGCCAACTTCCTGGCACCATGGGTGGTTCTGCTGCACAGAACAGGAGGTAAAAGAGTGGGAGAGCTATAGTGATAGGGTATTCTATTGTAAGGGGAATAGATAGGCGTTTCTGCGGCCACAAACGAGACTCCAGGATGGTATGTTGCCTCCCTGGTGCAAGGGTCAAGGATGTCTCGGGGCGGCTGCAGGACATTCTGGAGGGGGAGGGTGAACAGCCAGTTGTCATGGTGCATATAGGTACCAACGATACAGGTAAAAAATGGGGTGAGGTCCTAAAAGCTGAATATAGGGAGTTAGGAGGTAAATTAAAAAATAGGACCTCAAAGGTAGTAATCTCAGGATTGCTATCAGTGCCATGTGCTAGTCAGAGTAGAAATAGAAGGATATTTCAGATGAATACGTGGCTAGAAGAATGGTGCAAGGGGGAGGGATTCAAATTCCTGGGACATTGGAACCGGTTCTGGGGGAGGTGGGACCAGTACAAACTGAACGGTTTGCACCTGAGCGGGACCAGAACCAATGTCCTAGGGGGAGTGTTTGCTAGTGCTGTTGGGGAGAGTTTAAACTAAAATGGCAGGGGTTTGGGAACCTGCGCAAGGAGACAGAGGAAAGGGAAGCAATGATAGAAACAAAAGACAGGAAGGAGAAAAGCAAAAGTGGAAGGCAGAGAAATCAAGGGTGTAAATCAAACAAGGCCACAGTAAATAAGAATTCTAAAAGGACTAAGAGTGTTAAAAAATCAAGCCTGAAGGCTTTATGTTTTAATTCGAGGAGCATTCATAATAAGGTGGATGAATTAGCTCCGCAAATAGATGTAAACGGATATGATATAATTGGGATTACGGAGACATGGCTCCAGGGTGACCAAGACTGGGAATTCAACATCCAGGTGTATTCAATATTCAGGAAGGACAAGAAAAAAGGAAAAGGAGGTGGGGTAGCATTACTGGTTAAAGAGGAGATTAACACAATAGTAAGGAAGGATATTAGCTCTGATGATGTGGAATCTGTATGGGCAGAGTTGAGAAATACCATGGGGCAGAAAACATTAGTGGGAGTTGTATACAGACCCCCAAATAGTAATGCTAAGGTTGGGGATGGCATTAAATGGGAAATTAGAGATGCGTGCAATAAGGGCACAGCAGTTATCATGGGTGTCTTTAATCTACATATAGATTGGGCTAACCAAATTAGTAACAATACTGTGGAGGAGGAATTCCTGGAGTGTATACAGCATGGTTCCCTGGACCAATATGTCGAGGAACCAACTAGAGATCAGGCCATCTTAGACTGGGTATTATGTAATGAGAAAGGATTAATTAGCAATCTTGTTGTGCAAGGCCCCTTGGGGAGGAGCGATCATAATATGGTAGAATTCTTCATTAAAATGGAGAGTGAAGTAGTTGACTCAGAGACTAGGGGCAGGATTTTCATTGGGCCGTGGAGGTGGGATTGGAGGTGTGTGGGGGGTTAAACTCCCGAAATCGGGGGGCACGAACCCATCCCGCCCCCAACCTGCCTCCATGCCAGTTTCAAAGGAGGTGGGTACCTGACCCGCACTGGGACCCGCCTTCCTGAGGCGGGAAGGGGATTAGTGCCAATTAACTGCCTGTTAACAGGTAGTTAACAGGCAGCTTTTAGCCTAATCCCTATTTTCATTCTTGAAGTGTGGGATTCCCGACGGCTCCAAACCATGCCAAGTTAGCGAGACGGGCCGTTGGGCTGAAGGGCTTGGAGGGGTCGAGATGTCCGGTGTTCAGGTGAGTGATGGGCGCATGAGTGAAGAGGTAAGTGTGTTTAGTGTGTGTAAAGTGTTTAAAGAAGTTTTACTTACCTTTACAGCCTTCCTTCCTTCAGGTGTCAGGAGTCCCTCATCTCACCGGCACAGAAAGCAGAATGGCCGCGATCTGTCAAAAATTGCAGCATTCAGCTTTCTGTTCCGGAGAGATCTCTAAATCATCCTGAGAGGAAGGAATTGACTTAGAGTACAGATTGTCAGTGTTTGACAGTTTCAAATAGCTGTCAAACACTGATATTTCATCTGTCAAAAGGTCTTGACAGGTGAAATATCAATCTGTGACGTCACCTGTTGCCGGGTGGCCCTTAATTGGTCTGCTGAGCCCGCTGGGCGGGCTCAACAAGGTCAATCAAGTCAAAATCGCGTGGGTTGGCTACAACTCGATGGAGGCGGGACTACAACCCTGAAAGTAATAGTCCCGCCTCCTACCCGCCTCCTCAATGAAAATCCAGCCCTAGGGTCCTGAATTTAAATAAAGGAAACTACGATAGTATGAGGCACGAGTTGGCTAGGATGGATTGGGGAACGTTACTTAAAGGGTTGATGGTGGATCGGCAATGGCAATCATTTAAAGATCGCATGGCTGAACTACAGAATTTGTTCATTCCTGTTTGGCATAAAAATAAAACAAAAAAGGTGACTCAACCATGGCTAACAAGGGAAATTAGGGATAGCATAAGATCCAAGGAGAGGACATATAATTTGGCCATAAAAAGCAGCAAACCTGAGGATTGGGAGCAGTTTAGGATTCAGCAAAGGAAGACAAAGGGATTAATTAAGAGGGGGGAAATAGATTATGAGAGTAAGCTTGCAGGGAACACAAAAACTGACTGTAAAAGCTTCTATAGATATATGAAGAGAAAAAGATTGGTGAAGTCAAGCATAGGTCCCTTGTAGTCAGAATCAGGAGAATTTATAATGGGGAACAAAGAAATGGCTGACCAATTAAATACATACTTTGGTTCTGTCTTCACAAAGGAGGACACAAATAATCTCCCAGAGATGTCGGGGAACATAGGGTCTAATGAAAGGGAGGAACTGAATGAAATCAGTATTTGTAGGGAAATGGTGTTAGGGAAATTGATGGGATTGAAGGCCAATAAATCCCCAGGGCCTGATAATCTACATCCTAGGGTACTTAAGGAAGTGGCCCTAGAAATAGTAGATGCATTGCTGGTCATCTTCCAAAATTCTATAGACTCTGGAACAGTTCCCATGGATTGGAGGATAGCTAATGTTACCCCACTGTTCAAAAAGGGTGGTAGAGAGAAAATGGGGAATTATAGACCGGTAAGCCTGACATCGGTAGTGGGGAAAATGCTGGAGTCCATTATAAAAGATGTAATAGCAGAGCACTTGGGAAACAGTGACAGAATTGGACAAAGTCAACATGGATTTACAAAAGGTAAATCATGCTTGACTAATTTACTGGAATTTTTTGAGGATGTAACTGGTAGAATAGATAAGGGAGAACCAGTGGATGTGGTGTATTTGAACTTTCAGAAGGCTTTCAATAAGGTCCCGCATAAGAGATTAGTGTGTAAAGTTAAAGCACATGGAATTGGGGGTAAAGTACTGTCTTGGATAGAGAACTGGTTGGCAGACAGGAAGCAAAGAGTTGGAATAAATGGGTCTTTTTCCGAGTGGCAGGCAGTGACTAGTAGGGTACCGCAGGGATCGGTGCTAGGACCCCAGCTATTCACAATATATATAAATGATCTAGACGAAGGAACTAGATGTAATATCCCCAAGTTTGCAGACGACACAAAGCTGGGTGGGCGTGTGTGCTGTGAGGAAGATGCAGAGAAACTCCAGTATGATTTGGACAGGTTGGGTGATTGGGCAGATGCATGGCAAATGCAGTATAATGTGGATAAATGCGAGGTTATCCACTTCGGTGGCAAAAACAGGAAGACAGATTATTATCTGAACGGCAATAGATTGGGAAAAGGGGAAGTGCAACGAGACCTGGGTGTCCTTGTGTACCAGTCGTTGAAGGTAAGCATGCAGGTGCAGCAGGCGGTTAAGAAGGCAAATGGTATGTTGGCCTTCATAGTGAGAGGTTTTGAGTACAGGAGCAAGGATGTCTTGCTGCAGTTGTACAGGGCCTTGGTGAGACCACACGTTGAGTATTGTGTGCAGTTTTGGTCGCCTTATCTGAGGAAGGATGTTCTTGCCATGGAGGGAGTGCAGTGAAGATTCACCAGACTGATACCTGGGATGGCAGGAATGTCGTATGAAGAGAGATTGGGTCGATTAGGCTTATATTCGCTAGAGTTTAGAAGAATGAGAGGGGATCTCATTGAAACTTATAAAATTCTACCAGGACTAGACAGACTAGATGCAGGAAGGATGTTCCCGATGGCGGGGGAGTCCAGAACCAGGGGTTCACAGTCTAAGGATAAGGGGTAAGCCATTTAGGACTGAGCTGAGGAGGAATTTCTTCACCCAGAGAGTGGTGAACCTGTGGAATTCTCTGCCACACAGGGCAGTTGAGGCCAATTCATTAAATATATTCAAGAAGGAGTTGGATATATTTCTTGAGGCTAAAGGGATCAAGGGTTATGGGGAGAAAGCAGGGACAGGGTACTGAATTTGGATGATCAGCCATGATCTCATTAAATGGCGGAGCGGGCTCGAGGGGCCGAATGGCCTACTCCTGCTCCTATCTTCTATGTTTCTATGTTTGAGGAGTTGTGCGTTGTGGCACATCACCAGCCATTTGTTTGTCCACGGCTCCCCTCTTACTTGCACGGACATTTCCCTGGGTGTTGTGTGGGGTCCACAGATGGGTGCCAGATTGCCTGGTACTCCCACCTTTGCTGGCTGCCATAGCTGCACAGATCTTTGACCCAGATGGTTGCTGTGTGGAGGTTTGTGCTCCACCATGGGGCTGGAAGGGGAGGGGGAGGGGGATGGGAATGCACTGTCTTGCTGCTAGCAGTGACAGTGCTCTGGCCTGCAGATCGCATAGGGGATTCACTCCCTGGTGAGTGGCTCTTAAAGCACACGCTCAGATCTGAAGGGACTCCTGGAAAGACCACATAAAGACTGTGGCACAGATGTCCTTAAACCATTGCATAAGACATCAATGGAAATAAATTTTAAAAAAGGGAACATGAACTCTTGGTCAGGAGTTTACTGGTGTCAATGGTGCAGCAGAGAGTTCAATTAAATTTTTAACAACAGCAGACTTTTGAAGAACTCTTGGTGGGAATATATTGTCAAGCCTTTTAAAAGTAGACTTCCAAACTTTGCATATCATTTTATCAGTTCCTAAACTAGAAAACCCCATATATAAAATTTAAGGAAATGCAGCTTTGATTGTTTTTCCTGTGATTATTACTACTCATAGAGTCATAGGCCTAGAAATTGAGTTTGCGCTGCGCCAGGGCTTTAGCGCCGGAAGTTAGCGCCGGCGCTAAGTCCCTTTGCGCGCGCCAAAAATTCAGTAGCGCCGCGCCCAAACGGCTGCCGGCGCTACTGAAGGGTTTTAGCGCCTGAAAACTGGCGCAACGCGCCGCATTGCGGCGCTATTCCGGCGCTGCGGCGCCCGCTGCGGTGCGGCAGGCTCGGGAAGTGCAGGCCTCCTCCTTCCGTTAAGGAGGAGCTGCCTGCACCCGGCCGCGGCCCGCGCAAATCTCTGCAAAAATGAGCCCGGCACCTCGGACAAGTGTCGGGCTTGCATCTGTTCCGGGGGGGGGGTGGGGGGAGAAGTCCGGGGAGGGAGCTGCGGGCAGGCGGCCGGCGGGAAAGCGGCCGGCCGCCGCGCCTCCTTAAAGCGCCGGCGCAGACTCCAGCAACACTCGTTTGCCGGAGTCTTAGTTGCGGCTGCCACTGGCGAGGCGGCTGCAACTGAATTTCGGCTTGGGGCCGGGTTACCACGGCAACCGGGACGCTGCGCACACCGATGACGTCATCGGTGCCGGCGCAGCGCTACCGGTCTACCGCCGCGGAAGGGCCCGAGGCAATTTAGGAACCGGCGCCAATTGCAGCGCTAGGCCCTCTAGCGCCGCAAAATCGGTGCTAAGGGCACTGAATTTCTAGGCCATAGAGTTATACAGCACAGAAAGAGGCCCTTCGGCCCATCGTGTCCGCACCAGCCATCAAGCCCTATCTATTCTAATCCCATTTTCCAGCACTTGGTCCGTAGCCTTGTATGCTATGGCGTTTCAAGTGCTCATCTAAATGCTTCTTGAATGTCGTGAGGGTTCCTGCCTCCATCACCCTTTCAGGCAGCGAGTTCCAGATTCCAACCACCCTCTGGGTGAAAAAGCTTTTCCTCAAATCCCCTCTAAACCTCCTGCCCCTTACCTTGAACCTATGCCCCCTGGTTATTGACCCCTCTACTAAGGGGAAAAGTTCCTTTCTATCTACCCTATCTATGCCCTTCACAATTTTGTACACCTCAATCAGGTCCCCCCTGAGCCTTCTCTGCTCTAAGGAAAACTACCCCAGCCTGCCCAGTCTTTCTTCATAGCTGAAGTGCTCCAGCCCAGGTAACATCCTGGTGAATCTCCTCTGCACCCTCTCCAATGCAATCACATCCCTCCTATAGTGTGGCGACCAGAACTGCACACAGTATTCCAGCTGTGGCCTAACTAGCGTTTTGTACAGCTCCATCATAACCTCCCTGCTCTTATATTCTATGCCTCGGCTAATGAAGGCAAGTATCCCATATGCCTTTTTAACCACCTTATCTACCTGTCCTGCTGCCTTCAGGGATCTATGTACATGCACACCAAGGTCCCTCTGATCCTTTATCCTTCCTAGGGTCCTACCATTCATTGTGTATTCCCTTGCCTTGTTAGTCCTCCCAAAATGCATCACCGCACACTTTTCAGGGTTAAATTCCACTTGCCACTGTTCTGCCCATCTGACCAACCCATCTATATCGTCCTGTAGCCTGAGGCTTCCCTCCTCACTATTTACCACTCCACCAATTTTCGTGTCATCTGCGAACTTACTGATCATACCTCCTACATTCATATCTAAATCATTAATGTACACTACAAACAGCAAAGGACCCAGCACCGATCCCTGAGGTACACCACTGGACACAGGTTTCCAGTCACAAAAACAACCTTCGACCATCATCCTCTGCCTCCTGCCACTAAGCCAATTTTGGATCCAATGTGCCAAGTTGCCCTGGATCCCATGGGCTCTTAACTTCTTGACCAGTCTCCCATGTGGGACTTTGTCAAAAGCCTTACTGAAGTTCAGGTAGACTACATCAGTAGTTCTACTGTAGTACAGTAGAACTTATTTTAAAAGTACCTCCTATACTGTTTGACTGACCTGGGGTGGGGGCGGGAAGATTTGATGCATCTCAGTGGAAGCAGTTTTCACTCCAATAGCCCTCCTTAGTTAACAGTTACCCCTGCAGCAGTATGGGTTTTGCTCTCCGCCGCTTTCTCCCGCCTTTCCGCACTGTCAATGGCAGCCTGCACGGGCTTGCTTTGGAGAGGGCGGTAAGAGGAGCGGCGAGCTCCAAAATGGATGAGCGTCCATTAATTCGGTGTTGCACGCCAATTGACGTCACGCTCCCACTAATTAAAATACTTTCCGTGAGCGCAGGCAATGGCAGCGCTGCCGACCTGCCAGAAATGGCAGTCGCTGCAGGACCTGCTGGTAGCAGGTGGAAGTGAGGCTGGCGCCTTTTTTTTCTCAAAATAGGCCTTAACGGCCAGCGCTAACATCTCCAATTTCTAGGCCCAAAACTATTATGCATTTATGCAGAATGTTCAGTATAGCCACCTTCCAGGCACAGAGAAATGTTTAATCAACTATAAGACAGCTCCGAGCTCCAAAAAATGATGGCTAGAGTCTAGTTCCAAGTGTGGCTGGGCTCCAGCATTCATTTACCACATAATCAAGGGACAAGTTTTGTTCTTAAACAAACCAAAAACAACATCATAAACAGTCTAACTCAATTGTTTCATCCTGGATGAGGTGCCTCCACGTCCCTTGACTGCTGAAGGTAATCATAATTTCAGGCTTAAAATTCCCAGTTCCCCCCAACTGGTATAGTTTTAATATTTAAAATAAATGGTTTGGAATTATCTCATCCCCAACAGTAAACAACTTGAGCAGAACTCAGGATTGTTCTTAGGGGCAGTAAAGCCTTGCACCTGCCAATCAGAATACAGGAACCAATCTCAGCAAACCAGTTCCATCAATATTTATTTTTCTCTCCTTTTTCAAGATTCAATCGTGGCTTTCAAAAGGGAATTGGTTAAGTAGCTGAAAGAAAAATAATTGCCGGGCTATGGGGAAAGAGTGGGGGAGTGGGACTAGCTGAAGTGCTCTTGCAAAGAGCTGGCACAGGCTCAACGGGCCAAATGGCCTCTTTCTGTGCTGTAACCATTCTATGATTCTATGGTTCCAAGTTCTTTTCCCATCTAACTTGTGTCCAGGTCTCAGCGAAAAACTGTGAGTGTGAATATCTGCTGGGGAAGAGGCAGTTACTTGCAATCCATTTTTTCTGTCTTTCCTTATTGGTGAAGATCAGTTTATATGTCATTGTTTCCTTAGCTGTTACCTCCATGCAATGAGCAACAGTGAGAATGAGGACCACCCTTCACGCCTCAAACAAAATCCCACTCTTTGGTCCAGCCAGGCTTAAAGTTTGATTTGTTTTTGTGCTCACATAAGAGGATGAGTAAGAAATGTCCACCTTCTTTGGAGTAGAGTCATTGTGAGCCATCATGAAGCTGAATAATGGTTAGCTTTTTATCTGTTCCTTGTTTTTATTCTCTCTCTCAACATCTACTGCAGGTTCACTTTATCCTCTCTTTACCTTTTCTTGTTTCCTTACTTTTTCACTTTCCTATTTTCTTGTCTTTCCTCTCCAACACCGTCTCATTCCTTCGACATACAACTTCTCCAACCCTACACAACCCATGCGAACATGGTTAGTTAATCAGAATTGACCTGCAAGTCACGGCAGCCGAGCAAGCACAATTTGAAAGAATGTGAGACTTGCAGCCCTAGTCACTGGAGTGCACTGGTCCAGTGCTCAGTTTAAGAGCATAATACTAGATTTGCTAGTGATGCAAATTATTTTTCACATCAGCTCTTCATACCAAATATTTTTTTTAAATCAGTGCCTCGAAATCCTGGAGGAGCCAACAATTCCTGCTACATTCTGCCTACCTGGATAGAGTTGTGGTGTGTCCCAGAGTTGAGAACTTTGCCATAGAAGCTATATTAAACTCAAGTCTTCTGCCTTCCTGCAGTTTTATCTGTGTAAATCTGGAACCTATTTACTTCCACAGGGGTTCTCCCGATTAATCCACCATAACTTTGGTGGAAGATCTGAGAAACCCCCCAAGAGAAATAGTGTAAACTTTACCATGGACAATCAGGAGAACCCCACAGAAATTCTGCTCCCTCATTTATTATTTATGAGGCTTATTTAGCTGTTGGATAACTCTTCTAAGTACTTAGACTCATTTTTCACCATCGCAAAAGAAAAAAAGACCGGTTTCCCCTTTCCCAGAGCTCGAAGTTACAACAGAAGAACCGGGAGAAACTCCTTGGAATTTCAGGGCCTCTTTTTTAACTGAAACTTGCTGGCTGTCACTGGTCTACCTGGCCCCAGTAAAAATTATGTATGACTGCAGTGCAATTCTCTTGTAGCATTATGACACAACATTATGACATTAGCAGGTAGATGCACAAAGCCAGATGACATAATAGCCCGGATTTTGCTGTAGGAATAACGGTGAGGCTATCAGTGCGCACCATTATTAAGGAGTAAATTGGACAGCCAGCACATGCTCAGTAAAATGTGGAAATCACTGTCGGAGTTGTCCTGTTCCTCCACAAGCTTTGCTATAACGGTATTGCGCTGAGCTTTCCAGCTTTCAAATACATGAAGGGCGTGATGCTGCAGTACTTACCCACTAGATACCCACTAAACATGCCAGAAAAAGTGAGAGTTTGACCATTCAAGTGTAAGTGAATTTTTAACGGTGTGATAAGTCTCAATTACTGCCAAACAACCTCTCTGGCACTGAAAATTTACTTTTACAAGTGTGGCGTCCCAGTCCTTCAGATTTTAATCTTCACCACAAGTCAGTATGTACAGGATAGGAGGGGCAAAAAAGGGAAGGCCAACCAGAAAATTGCTTAGTCGATTTAAACTTTTAGAAATATCAAATTAAGCAAACAAAAGTATGTCATATGCACTTATACCCCTGCACTTAGAAATGAAAGTTGTTGTTGTGAAGTCTTTATTGCCACAACAAAAGTAAAGCACTATTAAGCATAATGCATGGATCAACAGTGGACGATACAGTAACAATCAAAGTGTTTGGAGAGTGTGCTAAGCAGGTCATTTCCTGATGAGGAATAAGATCAATCAGGGCACTGAGTCAGTGGCGGCTATATCTGTAACAGAGTGAAGGAGTGGAAGGTTAAACATTTGGCAAAGATCCAATCACACACCTAATACTATTTGCACTTTAATATTTCATGTCTTTTTTTTTAGGATAAATTCCCCCAATTCTTCAAGTCCATCTGACTGCTGCTGGGACAGCGGGCACATGGACCGTTCATAGACTAGCACTATTTCTTCCTGTAGCCAGTTGCCAAAAGGCACTAGGTACAGCTTAGTAATTACTATCCTCTCCAACTTTCTCTTCCCCTCTTTCAGGAAGAACCCACAGCCCTCTTTGCCACTGGCTCTGCCTTTGGTTTGACACAGCTCATTTCAGGAACTAATTGGACTTGGGATCAAACTAATAATGATCCTACTTCATGGCACTTTACATCTGTGCTCTAATACATAATGCCAGTGGACTGCCCTACACACCTCGTACTGCTAGTAAAATGAACCTGCTGTCTTGCTGGAGAAAATGGCTGAATAAGTTGTACTCTGTGAGCACATTCCAAAATCATCTCTTTGAAAACATCAGGAATTTTTTTTAATGAGCATCAAGGAAGATGAGGCTGCGGCTTATCTGAGCAGGGTTTCTGTATGTTACTGTGGTTGACTCTTAACTGCCCTCTTAAATGGCCTAGCAAGCCACTCAGTTGTAAAAAACCGCTACAGAAAAACACTGAGAATGAAACCGGACGGACCACCCGGCATCGATCTCGGCACTGGCTACGGACACGACAAGGGCACACCAAGCCCATTCAACCCTGCAAAGTCCTCCTCACCAAAATCTGGGGACTTGTACCAAAATTGGGAGAGCTGTCCCACAGACTAGTCAAGCAACAACCTGACATAGTCATACTCACGAAATCATACCTTTCAGCCAGTGTCCCAAACTTCGCCATCACCATCCCTGGGTATGCCCTGTCCCAACGGCAGGACAGACCCACCAGGGGTGGCGGCACAGTGGTATACAGTCAGGAAGGAGTGGCCCTGGGAGTCTTCAACATTGAGTCCGGAACTCATGAAGTCTCATGCCTTCGGGTCAAGCATGGGCAAGGAAACCTCCTGCTGATTACCGTCTACCGCCCTCCCTTAGCTGATGAATCAGTACTCCTCCATGTTGAACACCACTTGGAAGAAGCACTGAGAGTAGCAAGGGCACAGAATGTACTCTGGGTGGGGGACTTCAATGTCCATTACCAAGAGTGGCTTGGTAGCACCACTACCGACCGAGCTGGTCGAGTCCTGAAGGACATAACTGCCAGTCTGGGCCTGCGACAGGTGGTGAGAGAACCAACATGCGGGAAAAACCTACTTGACCTCGTCCTCACCAATCTACATGTCGCAGATGCATCTGTCCATGACAGCATTGGTAGCAGTGACCACCGCACAGTCATTGTGGAGACGAAGTCCCGACTTCACACTGAGGACACCCTCCATCGAATTGTGTGGCACTACCACCATGCTAAATGGGATAGATTCAGAACAGATCTAACAGCTCAAAACTGGGCATCCATGAGGCGCTGTGGGTTTTCAGCAGCAGCAAAACTGTATTCCACCACAATCTGTAACCTCATGGCCCGGCATATCCCTCACTCTACCATTATCATCAAGCCAGGAGACCAACCCTGGTTCAATAAGGAGTGTAGAAGAGCATGTCAGGAGCAGCACCAGGCGTACCTAAAAATGAGGTGCCAACTGGGGGAAGCTGCAACACAGGACTACATGCATGCTAAAAAGCGGAAGCAGCATGCTATAGACAGGGCCAAGCGATCCCACAATCAATGGATCAGATTAAAGCTCTGCAGTTCTGCCACATCCAGTCATGAATGGTGGTGGACCATTAAGCAACTAACGGGAGGAGGAGGCTCCATGAATATCCCCATTTTCAGTGATGGTGGAGCCCAGCACATGAGTGCAAAAGACAAAGCTGAAGTGTTTGCAACCATCTTCAGCCAGAAGTGCCAAGTGGATGATCCATATTGGCCTCCTCCTGAGGTCCCCACCAGCACAGAAGCCAGTCTTCAGCCAATTCGATTCCACATGATATCAAGAAATGGCTGAGCGCACTTAATGCAGAAAAGGCTGTGGGCCCTGACAACATCCCAGCTGTCGTGTTAAAGGCTTGTACTCCAGAACAAGCCACGCCTCTAGCCAAGTTGTTCCAGTACAGCTACAACACTGGCATCTATCTGACAAAGTAGAAAATAGCCCAGGTTTGTCCTGTCCACAAAAAGCTGGACAAATCCAATCCAGCCAATTACCGCCCCATCAGTCTACTCTCAATCAGAAGATATTCAGCAAGCTTCACAACTTCAAGCTGCGTCTGAAAACTGTCACCTGCAACTGTCCAGCCTCTCAGTGCCATCATAACTGTTGTCCTTTTTTTGCTTTCCTTTAGGTCCTTCTTTGCACCTGGATCCTTAAGAATAACACACCTTGGAGGAGGACAATCCTCCTGGGGATGCACCATAAATGCTCTAGCCCTCCCAAGCACCAGCACAGACATTGGCATTCCACGTGGGATACATAATGAGCCAGAGGGGTCTGTACATGGTGCACCACCCAGCACGTGTGAGCAGCAGGTACTGGTGGCAAGGTCAGCTCAGGAGACAGTGCACCAGAGGGCGAGGTCCTCTCCCAGCTCTGCAGAGGGGGTCAGAGATGAAGACTTCAGGGGCCTCATACATGTAGTTATAACAGATATTGAAAGGCCGGCCAAGAAGTTTCAGCACTATGGCTGAAAGTATGGAGGAGTCCTCTTTCAGCCTACATGGTGTCAGCTCACATGGCATCAGCACTCTGTAGTCTACCTTGAAGAGTGTGGCTACCTCCAGGGGCACTGTAGCTGGGCCCTCGCAAGAGAGTCAGTGTCACCAGCCTTTGCTGCTTTGGTGGAAGCTCAAATTAGTTTAAATTAGGGTTTAAATGATTTTGGCAGGGGGATGGGTACCAGGATGTAGCATTAGAAAGGAGAAACAAGGCGCACAAAGGATTGGGAGAGACAGACAGCACTTGAGTAAGAGATAGTACAGTATTAGGTGGGGTCAGACTAAGAGAGAATACAAGAAGGTCTAAGATAGGTTTATAGTGCAAGTGTGTAAATGCGGGAAGCATGATAAACAAGGTTGGTGAGTTGCAGGGGTCATAGTCTAAGGATAAGGGGTAAGCCATTTAGGACTGAAATGAGGAGGAATTTCTTCACCCAGAGAGTGGTGAACCTGTGGAATTCTCTGCCACAGAGGGCGGTGGAGGCCAGTTCATTAAATATATTCAAGAAAGAGTTGGATATATTTCTTAAGGCTAAAGGGATCAAGGGATATGGGGAGAAGGCAGGGACAGGGTACTGAATTTGGATGATCAGCCATGATCTCATTGAATGGCAGAGCAGGCTCGAAGGGCCGAATGGCCTACTCCTGCTCCTATCTTCTATGTTTCTATGTTTCTATGTTTCAGACGCAAATAGCCACATGGGAATATGATGTTGTGGCGATAATGGAGACCTGGCTCAAAAACGGGCAGGATTGGGACTAAATATTCCTGGATATAAGGTGTTCAGGAAAGATAGGGAAGGAAAGAAAGAAGGTGTATTGATTAAGGAGAATATTACAGTGCTGAAGAGAGAGGATGTCCTGGAAGGGTCAAGGACAGAATCTATTTGGTTAGAGTTAAGTAACAATACAGGTGCCATATCACTACTAAGTGTAGTCTATAGGCCACCTACTAGTGGGAAGAATATAGAGGAACAAATTTGCAGGGAGATTAGAGAGGTGCAAGAACTATAGAGTAGTGATAATGGGGGACTTCAATTACTCTAATATAGACTCGGATAGTAACAGTGTAAAGGGTAGAGAGGGAGAAGAATTTCTGCAGTGTGTTCAGGAGAACTTTCTTGATCAGTATGTTTCTGGCCCAACGAGGAAGGAGGCATTGCTGGATCTGGTTCTGGGGAGTGAAGTGGGTCAGGTGGATCAAGTTTCAGTAGGGGAACATTTAGGGAACAGTGATCACATTATCATAAGGTTTAGATTAGCTATGGAAAAGGACAAAGAGCAATCTAGAGTAAAAATACTTAATTGGAGGAAGGCCAACTTCAGTGGGTTGAGAACAGACCTGGCCCGGATAAATTGGAATCAAAGATTGGCATGCAAAACTGTAATTGAGCAATGGGCTGCCTTTAAAGTCAAGGTACATTCCCATGAGGGGAAAAGATGAGGCAACCAAAGCCAGAGCTCCCTGGATGATGAAAGAGATAAGTAGATGAAGTAGAAAAAAGGGGATTATGATAGATGTCAGGTTGAGAATACAAGTGAGAACCAGGCTGAATATAGAAAGTTCAGAGGGAAAGTGAAAAAGAAAATAAGAGGGCAAAGAGAGTGTATGAGAATAGATTGGCAGCTAACATAAAAGGGAATCCAAAAGTCTTCTATAGGCATATAAATAGTAAACAGGTAGTAAGAGGAGGGGTGGGGCCAATTAGGAACCTAAAAGGAGACCTACACATGGAGGCAGAAGGCATGGCTGAGGTGCTAAATGAGTACTTTGCATCTGTCTTCACCAAGGAAGAGGATGCTGCCATAGACATAGTGAACGAGAAGATGGTTAAGATACTGGATGGGCTAAAAATTGATAAAGAAGAGGTACTAGAAAGGCTGACTGTACTTAAAGTAGATAAGTCACCAGGACTGGATGGAATGTATCCTAGGATGCTGGGGGAAGTAAAGGTGGAAATTGCGGAGGCACTGGCCATAATCTTTCAATCCTCCTTGGATACAGGGGTGGTGCCAGAGGACTGGAGAATTGCAAATGTTACACCCTTGTTCAAAAAAGGGTGCAAGGATAAACCCAGCAACTACAGGCCAGTCAGCTTAACCTTGGTGGTGGGGAAGCTTTTAGAAACGATAATCTGGGACAAAATTAACAGTCAGTTGGACAAGTGTGGATTAATTAAGGGAAGCCAGCATGGATTTGTTAAAGGCAAATCGTGTTTAACTAACTTGATTGAATTTTTTGATGAGGTAACAAAGACAGACAAAAGAGGAGGGGGTGTCGCAATATTAATCAAGGAGTCAGTTACTGCTGTAAGGAGGGATGATATCTTAGCAGGTTCCTCTAATTAGGCCATATGGGTAGAACTTAAAAACAAAAAAGGGGGCAAGCACCTAAGTGTACTATAGGCCTCCAAACAGTCAGGGGGAGATAGAGGAACAGATATGTAGGCAAATCTCAGAGAAGTGTAGAAATAATAGGGTAATAATAGTTGGGGATTTCAACTTCCCCAATATTAACTGAGATAGTCAGAGTGTGAAAGGCTTAGAGGGTGCGGAATTCTTAATGTGCATCCAGGAAAGCTTTTCGAGCCAGCATGTAGAAAGTCCTACAAGAGAGGGGGCGGTACTGGACCTAATTCTAGGGAATGTAGCCGGGCAAGTGGTAGAAGTGTCAGTAGGAGAGCATTTTGGTGACAGTGACCATAATTCGGTGAGATTGGCGAAAGGGTCGAGAACCAGAGGACACAGATTTAAGGTGATTGGCAGAAGATCCAAAGGCGACATGAGAAAAAAAAATTTATGCAGCGAGTGGTTATGATCTGGAATGCCTGAAAGGATGGTAGAAGCAGAGTCAACCATGGCTTTCAAAAGGGAATTGGCTAAGTACCTGAAGAAAACAAATTTGCAGAGCTACGGGGAAAGGGTGGGGGAGTGGGACTAGCATTGGATCCAAAATTGGCTTAGCGGCAGGAGGCAGAGGGTGATGGTCGAAGGTTATTTTTGTGTCTGGAAGCCTGTGTCCAATGGTGTACCGCAGGGATTGGTGCTGGGTCCCTTGCTATTTGTTGTAATGTATGTACCTTTAAGGGGGGAACTACTTTCTACGGCTCATGTATACTGTAGTAACAGCAGTGACCACACCTGTATATAACGCTGAGTAGTAATCTGTTGTTTCAGTTGCAGTTTGAACCACGTTGAGTAAACACCTGTTGTACCATTCTCTGCAGTCCTTTTCTTATTATTACACGGACGTAACAGCGGCGACGAGCAAGTTCGAACCTACCTGCAACTCTGCATCACCTCCCAGGGATTCGCTCTTGGAGAACAGTGGAAGAAGGTCGAGTCCAGAAGCACGGGCGTCGACCACAGGCAACCGCCCAGTCATCCAGCAGAGATTTGAGCATCGCAGGGGAGGCTGTCGAGAGCCAGGCTTGGCTTTCCAGTCACGGTGGTCCAGCGAAATGGGCTGGCAACAGGTACTGCGCAGACCCTTCCCGGACAGCGACGGGCTAGAGCCCGACCGAGCGGCACAGAAAAAGGCCGAGCAGCGTCGACGGGGGAGAGAGAGAGGGCAGAGCGCACAGGGCGCAGCCGGTGTTCAGGACCGAGCGGCGTCAACGGGGGAGAGAGGCGAGAGAGAGCAGAGCGCAGCCGGTGTTCAAGGGCCGAGCAGCGTCAACGGGGGAGAGAGGCGCGCAGGAAAACGCGAGGCGCTGCCATTGCCACGAGGACCGCAGAGAGCGGCGTTGGCAGCAGCGCAGGAGCAGCGCATGAAACACACAGGGCGTCGCCATTTGCCACGAGGACCGCCGAGAGTGGCGTTGGCAGCAGCGCGGGAGACGCCATTTTAAGCCGCAGCGGGGAAGAAAGGAAAGCGCGGGAGACACCATTTTAAGCCAGTCTAACCACACCCAAAAATGCCGAAGAGTGGCAGTATCACAGCGTTCGACAATGAAGTCGAAGATTGGATGACATATGTCGAATGCATAGAAGTATACTGCAAGGCAAATGAAGTGCCAGATGACAAGAAAGCGCTGGTATTGTTGAATTCAATGGGTGCAAAAACATATGGCTTACTACGAAACCTAGTAACCCCAGAGAAGCCAGTAGAAAAGGATTTTGAAAACATAGTGTCAATCCTACAGGACCACTTAAACCCCACACCGCTGCTGATAGCAGAAAGATTTAAGTTTCACAAAAGGAACCAGCATAAAGATTAAAGTAATGCTGAGTATTTAACAGAACTGCGCAAGCTGTTGAAACACTGCCAGTTTGGAATGGGACTAGCAGATACTTTAAGGGACAAGTTTGTGTGTGGGCTTCAAAGTGAAGGAACCCAGAAACGGCTTCTATCAGAAAAGGATCTTACGCTGGACAAGGCTTTCAGCATTGCAGTATCACACGAAGCAGCAGCACGGGGCGCTGCAGAGATACAACGGAGACCGCAAGAATATGGCACAAATGAAATGTCATATGGAACAGTGAAGTGCTATCGCTGCGGCAGAACAACACACGACCATAATGATTGCTGGTTCAAAGACAAAGTGTGCAGACAGTGTGGAAAAGTAGGACACATAGCACGAGTCTGCAGGTTGGGAAAGAAAACCAGCAATAAGAAACCGACCAAAGGGAAGTACAAGAAGGTACATAAGATAACGGAGAATAGTTCAGACGAACAAAAGAGTGATAACGACTCCAAAAGCAGGGAACTGAGTTGTCTGAAACGACATAATGTGATCACAACGGAGGATCACCGAACCATTTGGGTCACTCTCAAGATAGCAGGAGTCCAGGTAAAGATGGAATTGGACACAGGATCAGCTCTAACAGTCATAAACCGACGGGACTACGAGCGGCTATTCTCACATATACCCTTGAGAGACACAAAAATTATTTTGAAGACGTACACGGGGCAAAATGTCTACCCCAAAGGAAAAATAAGGGTGACCGTTATATATAACGGTAAGGAAACACCAAAACTAGACCTGTATGTATTGCAAGATGGAGGACCACCATTACTGGGACGTGAATGGATCCAGAAAATACAACTGGATTGGCATTCCATACAGGCACTGACTGTGGCTGACAAAAAGGATGACGACGTCACACCTGGGCGACTGTCAAAGATCCTAACTGACGCGAAAGAAGTGTTCCAACAAGGACTCGGAACACTAAAAGGCATACAGCGATGATTAAAATTGAAGAAAACGCAAGCCCAAAATTTTTTAAGGCCAGACCGGTACCTTATGCGATCCGCCCAGCCGTCGAAGCAGAGCTGGAGAGTCTGGAACGTTCAGGTGTACTGTCCAAGGTAGACTGGAGCGAGTGGGCTACACCCATCGTCCCTGTGATGAAAAAGTCGTTGAGCAGCACGCCTGGGGAACCAAAGAAGGTTCGCATCTGTGGGGACTTTAAGGTAACAGTGAACCCGGTCTTTCACACCGTACAATATCCACTTCCACGGATTGAAGATATTTTCGCCTCGCTATCTGGAGGGAAACGCTTCACTAAGATTGATCTGGCCCAGGCGTATCTGCAAATGGAGGTAGAAGAAGCATCAAAAAAATACCTCACAATCAACACCCATAAAGGTCTCTACCAATACAAGCGGCTGGTATTCGGGGTAGCATCAGCTCCGGCTATTTGGCAGAGGGCAATGGAACAAGTCCTGCAAGGGATCCCAGGGAGCCAGTGTTATTTGGACGACATCCTGGTCACGGGCGAAAATGACAGTGATCACCTTGCCAACCTGGAGCAGGTGCTCACTACATTGCAGGAATATGGGCTCCGAGCTAACCGCCCCAAATGTGAGTATTTTAGAAAACAGATCTCGTATTGTGGCCACGTTATCGATAAAGAGGGGTTACATAAGTCCCCAGAGAAGATTGAGGCAGTAGTCAAGGCTCCAGCACCAGAAAATGTGTCACAACTGAGGTCGTTCCTCGGGCTGGTAAACTACTACCATAAGTTCTTGCCAAATCTGTCTACAATACTACATCCACTGAACACCCTACTGCAAACTGGGGTGCCATGGAAGTGGAGTGACAAATGTAGACGAGCTTTCCAGAAGAGCAAAACACTAATCACATCGAAAGAGGTATTGGCCCATTACAACCCAGCATTACCAATTCGGTTGGTATGTGATGCGTCACCCTACGGCATTGGAGCGGTGCTGTCGCACAAATTCTCAGACGGCTCAGAGAGGCCAATAGCCTTTGCGTCACGATCACTAACCTCAGTCGAGCGTAACTACACCCAGATTGACAGGGAGGCCCTCAGCCTAGTGTGGGGAGTGAAAAAGTTCAATCACTATCTGCACGGGCAGAAATTCACCTTGCTGACTGATCACCAGCCTCTTGTCTCCACTTTTAATATGAAGAAGGGCGTTCCGGTGATGATTGCGCAACGACTACAAAGATGGTCACTTTTTCTAGGGGCGCACCACTATGTGATTGAATATAAGGGCACGAAACAGCATGGAAATGCTGATGGGCTAGCACGCCTGCCACTGCCTACTGCGGAGGAAGCACCAGCAGTGGATCCTGTCGAAATATTCCATTCGACTATAGTTGAATACCTACCGGTCACAAACGCTTGTATCGAAAAGGAAACCCGAAATGACCCGACACTGTCTCGGGTATATGATTTGACAGTGAAGGGATGGCCAGCACATGGCGACTCACTGTTGCCAGCATTCTCGACAAGGAGAGAACAGCTGTCAGTGTGCCAGGGGACCTTGATGTGTGGATCCCGAGTGGTAATTCCACCCAAGTTAAGGGATAGAGTGCTCAATGAGCTTCATGAGGGTCATCTGGGAGGGGTAAAAATGAAAAGCCTAGCCAGGGCTTATGTGTGGTGGCCGGGAATCGATAAACAAATCGAGGACCTGACCAAGAGCTGCTCAGGATGCCAGAAAGTCCAAAATGCACCACCACAGGCCCCTCTACACCCATGGGAGTGGCCCTCATCTCCATGGCAACGGGTGCATATTGATTTTGCTGGTCCATTCATGGACTCAATGTTTTTAATAGCCGTGGATGCGCACTCGAAATGGCCTGAGGTCATCAAAATGTCCTCCACCACCACGGAGAAAACTATTGCAGTCCTACGGACCATTTTTGCCAGGAATGGCTTGCCAGAACAGATTTGCTCCGACAACGGACCACAGTTTGTGTCCGAAGAGTTCCGGAGGTTCTTGAAAAAGAATGGGGTAAGGCATTACACATCCGCCCCGTATGACCCAGCAACAAATGGATTGGCTGAGAGGTTCGTACAAACCTTTAAGAAGGCAATAAAGGCTATGTACAATGACAACATTCCGTTGCAGCACAAGGTGGACAATTTCCTGTTCACCTACCGGAATGCGACACATGCAGTCACCAACCAGGCCCCAGCCATGATGTTCTTTAACCGAAGGTTAAGATCTCGCCTGGATTTGCTCAGACCAAACGTACGAAGAGATGTTGAGAGTAAGCAATTCCAGCACATCCATGAGAAGCCAACAAGGAGCTTTAATGTAGGGCAACCAGTCTTGGCCCGCGACTACCGAACAGAAAAATGGCAGCCAGGAACGATATGCACACGGCAGGGCCCACTAATGTACACAGTGGACGTTGGGGAGAGCATCGTGAGACGCCATGCTGACTAGATCCTAGAGTCACAGGAGCAAGTCAACCCCATGCCTCGCCCATACGTACCTGGTGATGAACCCGACGTACAGGTAGCATCTACCCCAGAAACAGTAGCATCGGACGCTGATGAACCAACTGACGACAGGGGGCCAGAATCGCCTCCGCACCAAGAGCAAGACACTCGGGAAAGGCGCTATCCAGAAAAGATCAGGAAGCCTCCCCAAAGACTGAATTTATAAATAGACTATTTTCAGCTAATGTTGCATGTTAAAAGTGTTAATTGTAATTAGTTTGATATTTAATTGTTAAATGAGTGTTATGGTACTGTTAATCTAAAAGGGGAGGAATTGTAATGTATGTACCTTTAAGGGGGGAACTACTTTCTACAGCTCATGTATACTGTAGTACCGGCAGTGACCACACCTGGTATACAACGCTGAGTAGTAATCTGTTGTTTCAGTTGCAGTTTGAACCACGTTGAGTAAACACCTGTTGTACCATTCTCTGCAGTCCTTTTCTTATTATTACACGGACGTAACATTTGTAGTGTACATTAATGATTTAGATATGAATGTAGGAGGTATGATCAGTAAGTTCGCAGATGACACGAAAATTGGTGGAGTGGTAAATAGTGAGGAGGGAAGCCTCAGGCTACAGGACGATATAGACGGGTTGGTCAGATGGGCAGAACAGTAGCAAGTGGAATTTAACCCTGAAAAGTGTGAGGTGATGCATTTTGGAAGGACTAACAAGGCAAGGGAATACACAATGAATGGTAGGACCCTAGGAAGGACAGAGGATCAGAGGGACCTTGTTGTGCATGTACATAGATCCCTGAAAGCAGCAGGACAGGTAGATAAGGTGGTTAAAAAGGCATATGGGATACTTACCTTCATTAGCCGAGGCATAGAATATAAGAGCAGGAAGGCTCTTGCAGAGAGCAGGCACGACGGGCTTCCTACTGTGCTGTGACAATTCTATGATTCTATGATCTAGCTGCCATGTAGACTCTGTACTCAAACCTGTGCTCTACCTTGGAGAGGCAGACGTCCACCATGCAGAGGCAGATGTCTGCCTCAGAGATTGGTGGAGGAAATGGAAAAGGGTTTTCAAAGTGTCACCTCTTTCCAGCGGGTGTATCTGCGACCTGAGTCAGCTCCATGGTAAAAATGGTGGTCTTTGGGTTCTGGTTGGAATGTGGCAGTAAGTCAATTTTTGTGATTTTAACTGCTCATCTGGACCATTCCCGCCAGATGGGTTGGATTTAAATTGGGTCCAATATGACAGAATGAAGTGTAGCTCAGTACTTTCCCAAAGCAAAACAAAAATCTTGAAATAGCCAGGAAAATCTGAGATATGGGTAGAAGTTGTTTAAGCAGTAAGCTTGAGTGTCAGCAGGCTATTTGAATGGTGAGGGGAAATCACAACTCAGCTTGATCCTGTCATCTCAACATCCACTTACACTGCTTTCAGGCAGGTGTCACTATGATGTTCCCGAGTGGGAATCCTGGCTGATATTTCTCTGCCTTGGTCCAGGGCCTTCATGTGAATTGTGGTGCCCTTACCACCGTCATAGGTGAGATCAGCTAATTCTGCACAGAATCTGGGACCTTTCTGGTCTGTATGGCTCATAACTACACCATGTCGTACATTTACCTACTTAACTAAAGAAAAATATTTAGAAACACTACTTAAGGTGTCAGCCATTGTTCAGTGGTTAGCACTCTCGCCTCTGAGTCAGAAGGTTGTGTTGAATCCGTGTGTTAATGGAGACACGGAATGCAGGAGTTGATTTAACAAGTGTTTACTGACAAAGTCTGGAGGTGAACTAACTATACAAGACGCTATACAGGCTTATATACCCGAGTGGTCACTCCCGGTACTACAGTACACAGGGGCTTCAAAAAAACATGGTTCCTCGTAAAGGTACATACACTACAATTCCTCCCCTTTTAGATAAATAGTACATAACATTTTAAGTAATCATTAATTAACATGTTTACAAGAACAATAATCTACACATTTGCTGAAGTTAATCAATTACAAATTCAGTCTCTCTGGAGGCTTCCTGACTTGGTCCGGATAACGCCTCGGTGGTGTAGTAGGTTTCGGTGGTGTAGTAGGTTCTTTTGGCAAGGTCGATTCGGCTTGAATGCCAGTGTCGGGTTCATCTGGTTCCAGTATCACCGGGTCGGAGGTAGATACTATGGGTATCTCTGCTTCATCATTAGGCGTATAGAGTTGTGGTGTAGGTTGTCCCTTTTCGGATGACTCTCTGATCTGGTCAGCATGGCGCCTTATTATGCTTTCTCCAATGTCCACGGTATACATCAGCGGTCCTAGTCGTGTGCAAATAGTTCCAGGCTGCCATTTCTCGGTACGGTAGTCCCGGGCCAAAACTTGTTGACCTATCTGGAAGGTTCTAGTTGGCCTTTCATTCATGCCTTGAAATTGCCGGTTCTCTACGTCCCTTCTGATGTTTGGCTTGATCAAATCCAGCCGGCATCTTAGTCTTCTATTGAAAAACATCATGGCGGGGGTTTGGTTTGTAACCACATGTGTTGCATTCCTGTATGCAAACAAGAAGTTATCTACCTTATGTTGTAGATTTATGTCTTCATTACCCATGGCCTTTATGGCCTTCTTGAAGGTCTGGACAAACCTTTCAGCTAATCCATTGGTGGCGGGATGGTATGGGGCGGACGTGTAGTGCTTAACCCCATTGGTTTTTAAGAACTTCCTGAATTCTTCGGATACAAATTGCGGTCCATTATCAGAACAGATCTGTTCAGGCAGCCCATTCCTGGCGAATATGGTCCTTAATACTATGATGTTTTTTTCCGTGGTGGTGGAGGACATCTTTATTACCTCCGGCCACTTGGAGTGTGCATCAACCGCGATTAAGAACATTGAGTCCATAAATGGACCAGCAAAGTCAATATGTACCCTTTGCCATGGAGATGAGGGCCACTCCCATGGATGTAGAGGGGCTTGTGGTGGGGCGTTTTGGACCTTCTGGCATCCTAGACAGCTCTTGGTCATTTCTTCGATGTCTCCATCGATACCTGGCCACCACACAAACGCTCTGGCTAAGTTCTTCATTTTCACTCCACCCAGATGCCCCTCGTGAAGCTCCTTTAGCACTTTATCCTGGAGTTTGGGTGGAATCACCACTCTGGATCCACACATCAAGGTTCCTCGGCACACTGACAGCTGTTCTCTTCTTTGCGAGAATGCTGGCAACAGTGGTTCGCCATGTGCTGGCCATCCTTTCACCGTTAAATCGTAGACTCGTGAGAGAGTCGGGTCATTTCTCGTTTCCTTTTCAATGGTAGAATTTGTCACTGGTAGACATTCCACTATGGTCGAGTGGAACATCTCCACTGGGTCCACTGTAGGTGCCTCTTCTACCGTTGGCAACGGTAGGCGCGATAAACCGTCAGCATTCCCATGCTGTTTTGTTCCTTTGTATTCTATGTCATATTGGTGTGCCCCTAGGAAAAGGGACCACCTCTGTAGCCTTTGCGCTGTCATAATGGGAACGCCCTTTTTAGGGTTGAATATGGAGACGAGGGGTTGATGGTCAGTCAACAAGGTAAATTTTTGTCCGTGTAGGTAATGGTTGAATTTCTTCACCCCCCACACCAGGCTGAGTGCTTCCCTGTCGATCTGGGCATAGTTACGCTCAGCTGAGTTCAATGAGCGTGACGCAAAAGCTATCGGCCGCTCCGAGCCATCAGGGAATCTATGCGATAATACCGCTCCCACGCCGTAAGGGGATGCATCGCACGCCAGTCTGATTGGCAGTGATGGGTTGTAATGAGCCAACACTTCCTTGGACATGATCAAGCCTTTGCATTTATGGAAGGCACGTTTACAGTCTTCGCTCCATTTCCAAATTACTCCAGTTTGTAGCAGTGCGTTAAGAGGGTGGAGAACCGTTGACAAGTTCGGTAAAAATTTATGATAGTAATTTATTAATCCCAGGAACTACCTTAATTGTGAGACATTTTCAGGTGCTGGGGCTTTTACGACCGCTTCAATTTTTTCAGGTGACTTATGCAACCCTTCTTCGTTAATGACATGGCCACAATATGATATTTTTTTCTGGAAAAATTTGCACTTGGGGCGATTTGCTCGTAGGCCCCGTTCTCTCAGCCTCGTGAGCACCTGCTCCAAATTGGCAAGGTGCACGTTGTCGTTTTCTCCTGTTACAAGGATGTCGTCCAGGTAGCATTGAGTCCCCGGAATCCCTTGCAGGACTTGCTCCATAGCTCTTTGCCAGATAGCTGGAGCTGATGCTACTCCGAAAACCGGTCGATTATACTGGTACAGGCCTTTGTGTGTGTTTATCGTGAGATACTTTTTAGAGGCCTCCTCAACCTCCATCTGTAGATATGCCTGTGCCAAGTCAATTTTGGTGAAACGTTTCCCTCCGGATAGTGAGGCGCAAATATCTTCTATCCTCGGAAGAGGATACTGTACCGTGTGAAGAACCGGGTTTACAGTCACCTTGAAGTCCCCACAGATGCGAATTTTTCTCTGTTCTTCAGATTTATCATTATTCAACGTTTTCTTCATGACCGGGACGATGGGTGTTGCCCACTCGCTCCAATCTACCTTGGATACCACGCCTGCTTTTTCCAAATTCTCCAGCTCTGCCTCGACTGCTGGACGAATTGCGTATGGCACCGGCCTTGCCTTAAAAAAACTTGGGAATTGCCGCATCTTCCACTTTTATTGAGGCGGTGGCGCCTTTCAGGGTTCCTAGTTCCTGTTGAAACACTTCTTTGGCGTTAGCCAAGATTTCTTTTAATCGTCCAGGTATGACGTCATCATCATTTTTTTTACTTACTGGTCACCGTCAGTGCCTGAATGGAGTGCCAGTCTAAACGTATCTTTCTGATCTATTCATGTCCCAACAACGGTGGACCACCATCTTGCAGAACATATAAATACAACTTCTGTATTTCCTTGCCATTGTATACAACAGGCACCCTTATTTTCCCTCTGGGGTATACTTTCTGCCCCGTATATGTCTTCAAGATAATGGATGTGTCTTTCAAAGGTATATGCGGAAATAGCCGCTCGTAATCCCGTTGACTTATGACGGTCAGAGCTGATCCTGTATCTAGCTCCATTTTAACTGGGGACCCCGCTATCGTGAGGGTAACCCAAATGGTCTGGTAACCTTTTTTGGCAATTACATTATGTAATTTGAGACAGCATAGTCTCTTGTTTCCGGAGTCGCTATCGCTCTTCTGGTCTTCGGAGCTACTGTCCGTCATCATTTGTACCTTTCTGTACTTTTCCTTTTTGACCTTTTTACTGTCAGCGGATTTTTTTCCAGATCAGCATACACGTGCAATGTGTCCCATCTTTCCGCATTGCCTGCATGCTTTGTCCTTGAACCAGCAGTCCCTCTGGTCATGGGTGGATCTGCTGCAGCGATAACATCTCTCGAAACCCCATGTCATTTCATGGGTGCCGAAGTCCTGTGGCTTTTGCTGTATCTCTGCAGCTCCTCTTGCTGCTGCTTCGTATGATACAGCCACACTGAAAGCCTTGTCCAGTGTCAAATCTTTCTCAGAAAGTAGTCTTTTCTGTGTTCCTTTGCTTAGGAGACCGCAGACGAATTTGTCTCGTAGAGAATCTACCAGTCCTGCCCCGAATTGGCAGTGCTTTGACAGCTTTCGTAATTCGGTGAGGTAATCAGCGTTACTTTCATTCTTGTGCTGATTCCTCCTGAAGAATTTGAATCGTTCCGCTATCAGCAGCGGTGTTGGGTTTAAGTGCTCCTGTAGGGTATCAACAATCTCCTTAAAATTCTTGTCCATCGGTTTGGCTGGAGTGATCAAGTTTCGTAACAGCCCGTATGTCCTTGCGCCCATCAGATTTAGAAGTACCGATGCCTTTTTATCATCCGCTACTTCATTCGCCTTGCAATATACCTCCACTCTTTCCACATATGTGGTCCAATCCTCTATATCACTATCGAAAGCAGTAATATTGCCAGTCTTAGGCATCCTGAAAATCAAAAATGGCGCCTCCCACGCTTTTCCTTCTTCCCTGCCGAGTCAAGATGGCGCCTCCCGCCGCTGCTGCTGCTGCCAACGCTGTTCTCCGCGGTTCCCGTTGCGACCTGCAGCTTTTCGCGGTATTGCTATTTTTTTTTTTTACACATATATTTTAAACAGTTTCTCCGTCACTTGGAGAATTGTTCCCGTCGGACCCTCTGGGGCTTTCCCCTCCCTCTGCTCGGTCCGAGCGCCGACCTGCTTTGCAGCGCCGGCCGTCTTCTGAGTGCTCCACCCTCTGTCTCTGTTTGCTTCTGCTTTCCGACTCGCTGCCCGGCCCCGCTGCAGAGCCACCCGATCGAGCCCCAGCCCACCGCCCAGGAAGGATCAGTGCACTACCTGCCACCAGCCCGTTTAGCTGGTGAAACCACAGTTTTTTTTCCTTTTTTTTTCTTCGACCTTCATCTGAGGAATCGATCTCCTTGAGGTGCTGCCAAATTGCAGGTAAGTTTGTTTCTAACTCGTCGCCACTGTTGAATCCGTGTGTTAATGGAGACATGGAATGCAGGAGTTGATTTAACAAGTGTTTACTGAACAAAGTCTGGAGGTGAACTAACTATACAAGACGCTATACAGGCTTATATACCCGAGTGGTCACTACCGGTACTACAGTACACAGGGGCTTCAAAAAAACATAGTTCTTCTTAAAGGTACATACACTACAGGCTGTGGGTTCATTGTCCAGGGACTTGAGCACAAATTCTAGGCTGACACCCCAGTGCAGTGCTGAGGGAGTGCTGCACTGTCGGAGGTGGCCTCTTTCGGATGAGACATTAACCAGAGGCCTCATTTCCCCTCTCAGGTGAATGTAAAAGATCCCATGGCACTATTTCAAACAAGAGCAGGGGAGTTATCCCCAGTGCCCTGACCAATATCTATCCCTCAACCAACACCACTAAAACAGATTATCTGGTCATTATCACATTGCTGTTTGTGGGACCTTGCTGTGTGCAAATTGACTGCCACATTTTCTACATTACAACAGTGACTACACTTTACAAAGTATTTAATTTTTTTGTAAAGTACTTTGAGACATACGGAGGTTGTGAGAAGTGCTATTTAAATTCTTCCTTTTTTTACTTATGAGCTGTAACTCAAATAACAGAAAAAAAAAAGTTTAGTAATATCCTCATAGAGGAAATCTAGTTCATTATTGTTGAATATGTACCTTTAAGAGAAGAACTGATTTTATACTACAGTACCGGCAGTGACCACCCCTGTATAAAAGGCCCTAGCAGGCTTCTGTACTTCAGTCTGATGTTACCCTCTGTTCAGTAAAATACCTGTTTAATTGTTCTCCCGAAGTCCGTGTATTATTGAGGCGCGGACTTTACAGTGGCGACGAGCAGGTTCGAACTCACCTGCGGTACTACATCACCTCACCCTGAGAAGAAGTTTCTTGGAGGTCGAAGTCTGAGCAACGGGCGTCGACCGCGGGCAACCGCCCAAGGATCCATCGGTGTTCGGAGAATTGCGGGAGAGGCTGTGGAGAGCTGAGCTTGGCTCCCCAGTCAAGGTGTTCCAGCACCGTTCCAAACCCTTCCGGACTGCGGCGGGCTCGAGCTCGATTGAGCGGCTCTGCAAAAGGGGCCGCGCAGCGTCGCCGGGAGGAAAGAGAGAGAGAGGGTGGAGCGCACAGGGCACGGTCGGTGCTCAAGAACCGGGCAGCGGAGAGAAAATAAACGAGGGGAAGGAAAAGTGAGACGCGCCGAAGCCGCGGGTCGCCGCCATTACCCTGTAGAATGCTAGGAGCAGCGTGGCAGCAAGGGGAAGAAGGAAAAGCGCGGGAGGTGCCATTTTATTCCATTGGGGAAGAAGGAAAAGCGTGGGAGGTGCCATTTTATTCCATTGGGGAAGAAGAAAAAGCGCGGGAAGCACCATTTTAAATCACCCAAGATGCCGAAGAGTGGCAGTATCACTGCTTTCGACAACGAGGTAGAAGACTGGACCACGTATGTGGAAAGAATTGAAGTATACTGCAATGCCAATGAGGTGGCCAATGGAAAGAAGGCGTCGGTATTATTAAATTTAATGGGCGCGAGAATGTACGGCCTATTGCGGAATTTAATTACCCCAGCTAAACCAATGGAGAAAAGTTTTGAAGAGATTGTTAATATCTTACAGGAACATCTAAACCCTACACCGCTGCTGATAGCAGAAAGATTCAAGTTCCATAAAAGAAACCTGCACAAAGATGAGAACAATGCTGACTATCTTACGGAACTATGCAACTTATCGAAGCACTGCCAGTTCGGAGCAGGACTGGCAGACACCTTACGGGATAAGTTTGCCTGCGGGCTCCAGAGTGAAGGAACCCAGAAACGACTACTTTTGGAAAAGGACCTGACGCTAGAACAGGCTTTCAGCGTGGCAGTATCCTACGAAGCAGCAGCACGGGGAGCTGCGGAAATACAACAGAAACCACAAGAATACAGCGCTAAAGAAATGGCGTATGGAGCAGAAAAGTGCTATCGCTGCGGCAGAACAACCCATGATCAGAAGGACTGCTGGTTTAAGGACAAAGTATGCAGCCAATGCGGGAAAAGGGGACATATAGCAAGAGTCTGCAGGTCAGGAAAGAAAACCAACACTACAAGAACTACTAAGGAAAAGTACAAGAAAGTAAAAAAAATGACAGACAGTAGTTCAGAAGATCAGGAGAGTGATAACGACTCCGGGAGCAGGAGACTAAGTTGTCTAAAGTTAGACAACGTGATCGCAAAGGAGGATCACTGAACCATTTGGGTCACCCTCATGATAGCAGGGTCCCAAGTAAAGATGGAATTGGATACAGGATCAGCCCTAACTGTCATGAATTGACGAGACTATGAGCGGCTATTCTCACACATACCCTTAAAGGACACGTCCATTGTATTGAAGACATACACGGGGCAAAAAGTCTACCCCAGAGGTAAAATAAGGGTGCCAGTTAAATATAACGGCAAGGAAACACAGAAACTGTATCTATATATACTACAAGATGGAGGACCACCATTATTGGGACGTGAATGGATCCAAAAAATACAATTGGATTGGCATTCCATTCAGGCGCTAGCTGTGACTGACAAAAAGGATGATGACGTCGCACCTGGACAACTGTCACAAATTCTAACTGACACGAAAGAGGTGTTCCAACAAGGACTTGGGACTCTAAAAGGAGTAAAGGCAACGATAAAAATCGAAGATAACGCAAACCCAAAATTTTTTAAGGCCAGGCCGGTGCCGTACACGATCCGCCCAGCCGTTGAAGCAGAACTGGAGAGTCTGGAGCGTTCGGGTGCGCTGTCCAAGGTGGATTGGAGCGAGTGGGCCACACCCATCGTTCCTGTAATGAAGAAATCATTGAGCAGCACGCCTGGGGAGCCGAAGAAGGTTCGCATCTGTGGAGACTTCAAGGTAACTGTGAACCCAGTCCTGCACACAGTACAATATCCACTTCCACGGATAGAAGATACTTTCGCCTCACTATCTGGAGGGAAACACTTTACGAAGATTGATCTGGCCCAAGCGTATCTACAAATGGAGGTGGAAGAAGCATCTAGGAAATACCTCACGATAAACACTCACAAAGGCCTTTACCAGTACAATCGACTGGTATTCGGGGTAGCATCAGCCCCGGCTATTTGGCAGAGGGCAATGGAACAAGTCCTGCAAGGGATCCCAGGGACCCAGTGTTATTTGGATGACATCCTGGTGACGGGCGAAAATGACAGTGAACACCTTGCCAACCTGGAGCAGGTGCTCACTAGATTGCAGGAATATGGGCTACGAGCCAACCGCCCCAAATGCGAGTTCTTCAGGAGACAAATCTCGTATTGTGGCCACATGATTGATGAGGAAGGGTTGCATAAGTCGCCAGACAAGATTGAGGCTGTAGTCAAGGCTCCAGCACTGGAAAATGTGTCGCAACTGAGGTCGTTTCTCGGGCTGGTGAACTACTACCATAAGTTCTTGCCGAATTTATCTACAATTCTGCACCCACTGAACGCCCTGCTGCAAACTGGAGTAACATGGAAATGGAGTGATGAGTGTAAGCGTGCCTTTCAGAAATGTAAATGCCTAATCACGTCAAAAGAAGTATTGGCCCACTACAACCCAACACTACCGATTCGGTTGGCATGTGATGCGTCTCCCTACGGCATTGGAGCGGTGCTGTCACACAAATTCCTTGACGGTTCAGAGAGGCCAATAGCCTTTGCGTCGCGCTCGTTAACCTCAGCCGAGCGTAATTACGCCCAGATTGACAGGGAGGCACTCAGCGTGGTGTGGGGGGTGAAGAAGTTCAATCACTATCTGCACAGGCAGAAATTCACCCTACTGACTGATCATCAGCCCCTGGTCTCCATTTTTAACCCAAAGAAGGGCGTTCCGGTGATGACGGCGCAACGGCTGCAAAGATGGTCACTTTTTCTAGGGGCACATCAGTACGACATAGAATACAAGGGTACGAAGCAGCATGGAAACGCTGATGGGCTGTCGCGCCTACCGTTGCCTACGGTAGAGGAAGCACCTGCAGTGGACCCTGTTGAGATATTCCATGCGACCATAGTTGAATGCCTGTCTGTTACAAACTCAAGTATAGAGAAGGAAACCCGAAATGACCCGACACTCTCTCGGGTCTATGATTTGATGGTGAAGGGATGGCCAGCACATGGCGACTCACTGTTGCCAGCATTCTCGCCAAGGAGAGAACAGCTGTCAGTGTGCCGGGGGACCTTGATGTGTGGATCCCGAGTGGTAATTCCACCCAAGTTGAGAGACAGAGTGCTGAATGAGCTTCATGAAGGTCATCTGGGAGGGGTAAAAATGAAAAGCCTAGCCAGGGCTTATGTGTGGTGGCCGGGAATCGATAAACAAATCGAGGACCTGACCAAGAGCTGCTCAGGATGCCAGAAAGTCCAAAATGGACCACCACAGGCCCCTCTACACCCATGGGAGTGGCCCTCATCTCCATGGCAACAGGTACACATTGATTTTGCTGGTCCATTTATGGACTCAATGTTTCTAATCGCCGTGGATGCCCATTCGAAATGGCCAGAGGCCATCAAAATGTCCTCCACCACCACGGCAAAAACTATTGCAGTCCTACAGACCATCTTTGCCAGGAATGGCTTGCCAGAACAGATTTGCTCCGACAATGGACCACAGTTTGTGTCCGAGGATTTCCGGAGGTTTATGAGGAATAATGGGATGAAACATTACACATCTGCCCCATATCATCCAGCTACAAATGGATTGGCTGAAAGGTTTGTTCAGACCTTTAAAAAGGCAATAAAGGCGATGTATAATGACGACACACCACTACAACACAAGGTAGATAATTTCTTGTTTGCTTACCGGAATGCGACACATGCAGTCACCAAGCAAGCTCCAGCCATAATGTTCTTCAACCGAAGGCTAAGATGTCGCCTGGATTTGCTCAAACCAAACATAAGATGAGATGTTGAGGATAAGCAATTCCAGCACATCAACGAGAAGCCAACCAGGAGCTTCAAGATAAGACAACCAGTCTTGGCCCGCAACTACCGAACAGAAAAATGGCAGCCAGGAACGAGATGCACACAGCAGGGACCACTAATGTACACAGTGGACGTTGGAGAGAGCATCGTGAGACGCCATGCTGACCAGATTCTAGAGTCACAGGAACAAGCCAACCCTATACCACGAGCATGTGCACCTGGTAATGAGCCCGAAGTACAGATTGCGTCTACCTCAGAAGCAGTGGTATTGGAAGCTGACGAACCAACCAATGACAATGAGCCAGAATCGACTCCACCACAAGAACAGGATACTCGAGAAAGGCGCTATCCAGTCAGGATTAGGAAGCCTCCTCAAAGACTGAACTTATAAATGATTATTTCAGTTGATGTATATAGTACAGGAAACTTTGTGCTATCCGGCACCCACGGGACCGAGCTGCTGCCGTTGCCTCAAAACTTCCGTACTCTCCAGAGTTAATGTTGAGAGATACGGAGATTCTTATCTCCGTATTTGACAACAAACACTGTTGCTTAGCAACAGCTTCTAAACACTCGGGTGTGGCCCTAAAGCTCTGTAGCTGAAGCTGTTGCTATAGCTACAGACCTTGCACAGCTTGACTGTTCAAACAAAGCAAAAAAAACAAACAAAAAGAATAAAAAACGGCTGCTGATTTTTGCTGGTGGCTCCAGATTGCCGGATAGCTCACCTCCGGATAGCACAAAGTTTCCTGTACTGAGAAAATTGTAATTGTAATTAGTTATTATTTTGTTGTTAAATGAATGTTATGTACTGTTTATCTAAAAGGGGAGGAATTGTTGTGTATGTACCTTTAAGAGAAGAACTGATTTTACACTGCAGTACCGGCAGTGACCACCCCTGTATAAAAGGCCCTAGCAGGCTTCTGTACTTCAGTCTGACGTTACCCTCTGTTCAGTAAAATACCTGTTTAATTGTTCTCCCGAAGTCCGTGTATTATTGAGGCGCGGACTTTACAATTATTATTTAAGCATACTTTACTTTCAATTAACTGAAATAATATTTAATATCTCAGAAATACTTCTTGTTACCTGCATCACCATTATCAGCCTTTGGTACGTTGGAGGGTTCGGATCCGATTCTTTCAGGAGGTACTATTGTGTCTGGTGGCAATTGTTCATCTAGCTCTAGATTCTCTTCTCCAGAAATACTGAGGCTTTCATCCTGCTTAGATGATACACTAATAACAGGGTACTGGGTGGTCTCAGCTGATGAAATGACAGGCCTGGGCTCCACAGGTTCTTCTGTCTGTTTGTCTTCTATTGATTGACTAACATCTGCATCTTTCTCTGTCTTTTCAATGATGAACGAAGGGGAAGATGTTCTGAGGCCTGAAGAAGGCAAAGAGCTTTCGGGTGTAGGTGTAGGTGTACGTGTAGGGACAGGCTCCGGTGTAGGTGATGGTGCAGGTGGAAGTGCAAGTGTAAATGCTACTTGTGTGGCAAGAATTTGGAGAGAGGTTTTCAGAACATTGCCATCCAGGTGTTCCTCTGAATCTATGATTAGGGAATGTTTAGATTCTGGTTTGGATTCATGGTTCATGCAGAAAATGGGACTTGTAGTAGGCCTGTTCGTGTGAGACAAGGAAAAAACTAACCCTGGAATTGGAATAGAAGGTTCAAGATTTTGTCCATATGCAGGACCTCTCTCATTTACAATCTTATCTTCTCCTGAACACAGCAATGCCTTACCAGTCAAATGTAACAATGTCTTATCACTCATTTTAATTTTGGGTGGATTGGTGATACATGCAGGTTTGCACTTCAGTTCTTGTTCTTCAGCTAGGTTCTTGCAGTTTAACGATTCTTTCATATTTCTGTGGAGAGGTGAAAATGTTTGGGCAGTGGAAAAAGGCCTATTCGGGCATTCCACATCTGGTCTAGGATTTAAACCATTTGTGACAACTTTGCCCTCCATGGGGCTCAGAGGTAAGAGAGAGGCATAATTGCTTAGCCTTTTGCTGGTTTGGGCTTTCAGTCCAGGAGTCTGCCCAGTTACTTGCTTTGTTGGTTGACTTATTTTGTGCTGTATAATCTCGAAGGGTTTAGTTGACCCATCATCTGACAAAAAATATATTTGTTGATTCTGTGGTCTTGTGGTTTTTCTCCCTGTTTTTGCAGGCAGTTTAAAAGGCATGACAGAAGACTTTGGTTCGTCAGATGACTTTGTACTGGGTGGTAGGTCCATCAATTTATTTAAAGAGCTAAAGGAATAAAGACGCCCTATATTTTTGAGCTCGTCGACTTCTTGATTCCAAGTGTCAAGATCAAAAGGGCATGGTTCATTTTCAACCTGTGAGAAAGAATATCCAAGGTTTTCAGCAGTTATTAAAAAAAAATCTATTTTTGGTTCACATATATTTCTTTCACTTGCTCTAAAATGCTGCACTGGCCTTTCTTTATGTGAATGATGAGGCAGAGCTTACCAGCTAAACCAGTTTAGACATAATGGGCTAGAATTTTGATGGCGCCGTGCCCATTTTTCAAGCAGTAAACGAGCACCTGAGCCTCCAATATGGCAGGGAGAAAGCGTATGTTCATTATGAGCTGGTAGTGCGCCACCCGCCATATTGGTATAGGCAAAAAACAGAAACAAAAAAACAGGCATTAGGTTCTGTGCATATGCAAATAAGGGGCTGTTTGTGGCCTGATATGTTTGGTATTAAATTAATTACCTTTATTATATTTTGTTCTTTGGTCAGTGATGTGGTTTCTTAGTAGTTAATGAGTCTGCATTGTCAGAATATCATTGATATAGAAGTTGTTTAATAGTTTGAATGTTATTCAATGCAGGATGAAGGGAGCAGTAAAGAATGTAACAAGGACTGTTATGCAGAGCGGCTCTGTCTAAGTTCTCATGGCAGGGGTGTGAGAAGCTCAGTAGAATTGCTGAACCAATGAGTTGATCCCTGACATCTTTGGCTGCAAGGCATTGATGTAGCCCTCCTTCCTCTACTCCTTCTCCCAGATCTTCCTTGTCTGATGACAACTGCCCCTGCAGCTGCTCTGCCTCCTCCAACTGCAATGCAATGTAATGCAATGTTGTCCAATATGCAGCAGATCATGACAATGCGTGACACTCTATTTGGGGCATATTGCAGGGAGCCCCTCTGAGCAGTCCAGACTTCTCTCTGCTTGAGAAGTCCTACCATGTGCACTATCAGGATCCAGTGAGCTGCAGCTGACTGCCCATTTTATACTGATTCAGGATCTCTCAGGCACCAATCCCACTAGGTTTTGCTGGTGGGCCCAAAACTGGGCTGGGCATCCGCGATTTGGAGTTAAAATGCAGCGGGGCCAGGAATGTTGCCATTGGAGTGCAACTTTGACCTTTTAATAATGACAATGCTTGCCTGGCACAATTCACAGCCAAGCAGCTCTGGATTGTTTGCTGGGAACTGGGCTTAAGAATATAGAAAGTGTTCCAAAAAAACAAAATTGTGGATGTTTATTTTTTTTTGAAGTGTGAATGTTGTCTCCTATGTACAAAATTGTAAATCAGAACACTAGGATCTGTTAATGTTTGCAACTTGATATATATCCAAATTTCTGAGAACATGGATTTAAGCTTTATAATTGTTTCCCAAGGCTCCAAGATATACACCAATGTAGGGTTTATGGGGTAATATATTAGTATGGGTGGTAGAAGTTTGGAACTCTCTTCCGCAAACGGCAATTGATGCTAGGTCAATTGTTAATTTTAAAGCTGAGATTGATAGATTTTTGTTAACCAAAGATGTTAAGGGATATGGGGCAAAGGCAGGTATTTGGAGTTAGGTCACAGATCAGCCACGATTTCATAAATGGCAGAACAGGCTCGAGGAGCTAAATGGCCTACTCCTGTTCCTATGTTCCTATTGAGGATTGGTTAACAGACAGAAAACAGAGAGTAGGAATAAACAACTCATTTTCAGGATGGCAGGGTGTAGCTAGTGGAGTGCCACAATGATCAGTGCTTGGGCCTCAGCTATTTACAATCTATATTAATGACTTAGATGAGGTGACCGAGCATAATATATCCAAGTTTGCTGATGATACAAAGCTAGGTGGGAAAGTAAGCTACGAGGAGGACGCAAAGAGGCTGCAAAGCGATATAGATAGGTTAAGTGATTGGGCAAGAAGGTGGCAGATTGAGTATAATGTGGGGAAGTGTGAAATTACCCACTTTGGTAGGAAGAATGGAAAAGCAGAATAATTTTTAAATGGTGAGAGACTAGTAACTGTTGGGAGCAGGGGGATTTGGGTGTCCTTGTACATGAATCACAGAAGGTTAACAGGCAGATACAGCAAGCAATTAGGAAGGCAAATGGTATGCTAGCCTTTATTGCAAGGGGGTTGGAATAGAGATTTATCTTTCCTGCAAATCCCAACAGAGATTTATCTTCCCTGCAAGTTCCAGCAGCGATTTATCTTCTCTGCAAATCCCAACAGAGGTTTATCTTCCCTGCAAGTCCCAGCAGATTTTCATCTTCCCCACAAGTCAATACTTTTTAAAACTTTGCTACACTGTTTAAAAAGCCTTCAAAATGTACCCTACTTTACTGTGAAAGTAAGCCCTTTAAACTGTGGTTTAGTTATTTATCTATTTATTAATTTATTTGTTAATTTATTTATTTGTTAGGCATAGAAAACAAGAATTTACCAGCTAAATGTTTAAAACACTAGTTAGGCCACAGCTAGAGTACTGCGTACAGTTCTGGTTATCACATTACAGGAAAGGTGTGATTGCACTGGAGAGAGTACAGAGGAGATTTACAAGGATGCTGGAGAATTTTAGCTATGAGGAAAGATTGGATAGGCTAGGGTTGTTTTCTTTGGAACAGAGGAGGCCGAGGGGAGACTTGATTGAGGTGAATAAAATTATGAGGGTCCTAGGTAGAGTGGATAGGAAGGACCTAATTCCCTTAGCAGAGAGGTCAATAACCAGGAGGCATAGATTTAAAGTAATTGGTAGAAGGATTAGAGGGGAGTTGAGAACTTTTTTCACCCAGAGGGTGGTGGGGGTCTGGAACTCACTGCCTGAAAGGATGGTAGAGGCAGAAACACTTATCACATTTAAAAAGTACTTGGATATGCACTTGAAGTGCCGTAACCTACAAGGCTACAAACCAAGAGCTGGAAAGTGGGATTAGGCTGGATAGCTCTTTTTCAGCCGGCACAGACATGATGGACCGAATGGTCTCCTTCTATGATTCTATAAGAGTAAGGAAGTCTTGCTGCAATTATACAGGAAACTCTCTTTTAACCGGCACCTAAATAACCGGAAAACTCTGTTAACTGGCAAAATTCAGCAGTAGGTTCAGGTAAGTTTTACTTCATATTAGTGGCAGTTCCTGGATCTGTGGCTGTGTAACTGGGGTTCTTGCACTTGTTGCTAAGCAACAGGGACGCTTGATCTATGGCCAAAGTTCCTGCACATGTTGCTAAGCAACAGGGAAGCCTGGATTTGTTGCTGTGCACGGAGCTCTTGTACCTTTTAACTATACCTCTCTGTAATCCGGACTTTTTGATAAACCGGCACCACGCCAGTCCTGTTGGTGCCGGATAATAAATATAGGGCTTTGGTGAGACCAAGCCTGGAGTACTGTGTACAGGTTTGGTCTCCTTACCTAAGGAAGGATATACTTGCCTGCGAGGGGGTGTAACGAAGGTTCACCAGACTGATTCCTGGGATGAGAGGGTTGTCCTATGAGGGGAGATTGAATAGAATGGGCCTATATTCTCTGGAGTTTAGAAGAATGAGAGGTGATCTCATTGAAACATATAAAATTTTTAGAGGGCTTGACAGGGTAGATGCTGAGAGGCTGTTTCCCCTGGCTGGAGAGTTTAGAACTAGGGGCCATAGTCTCAGGATAAGGGGTCGGCCAATTAGGACTGAGATGAGGAGAAATTTCTTCACTCAAAAGGTTGTGAATTTTTGGCATTCTCTACTCAGGGCTGTGGATGCTCAGTCATTGAGTATATTCAAGACTGAGATCGATAGATTTTTGGGCACAAAGGGAATCAAGGGATATGGAGATCAGGCGGGAAAGTGGAGTTGATGTAGAAGTTCAGCCATGATCTTATTGAATGGCGGAGCAGGCTCGAGGGGCCGTATGGCTTACTCCTGCTCCTAATTCTTATGTTCTAACCCACAAGGATAAGAAAGTTGGACACTCCTGAATTAACACATGTTGCTCTTGTCTTTCTATAGGTGTCTCCAAAGAGCCTGCCACTGACGCCAAAGAACCCAATACCTCACAGCACCTTGCATTCCCTGTAGCGAGCACCTGCACAGCAACATCCACTTCAGGGTTAGTCAGACTGAAGAGAGAGCACTAAGAATGAGTGAGGAGGTACAGTGAGGAAGTGACATCGCAGGAACAGGAACCTGCTGGTTGGAGGTCCAACTTAAGCTCTTCCTCAGCTGTCAAGCTCAGGGATTGGTACCAGCATTCAAAAGAATGCTGGTGTCTGAGCATCAATGGTTTCAGCAATAGTATAATCATCTGAGCATGTGCAAAGCACCCTTCAAGTTAGGTGGCACCTATGGATGAGTCCACATGATGCATTACACTTAAACAAACTGCAGTGCACAATGAAACACATTGCAACTCTGACTTTCCACAGCAAGGTTCCATGAGAGGTTCTAAGGTCAATCACAGTTTCTTTGACTGGGGTTACTGAAACCTTGGGTTCCATTGTACAGCTGTCCTACCTGTCCAGATTCACCATGCTGGGGATCAGTTTGAGAGAGCCATTGTTCAGAGCTTCACAAATCTCAATGCTGTGCAGAGGTATACTCTCATGCAAATCACTGCACAATTTGAGAGAGTGCACAGCAGCAGGAACATGGCAAAAGTAGGCATGGAGTAAGGGGCCATCTCTCAGGACTCTCTTTCTTACCTGACTCAACCCCAACCCTGCTTCTCTGTCCTACTCTGCCATGAACTTGCTTCTCTGTTATATCAAATCCAACCTATTGGTCAATCAATACGGAATTGCATGTGCTGTAGCCGCCAGAATCCCTGCTATTGGCTCTTACTATGATTCCATAAACAACAACCCCTGACCTGACATTTATTTTTCTCACCACCTGTGCTGGCTCTTCCCAATGCCAATTATCAATGAACACTATCATGGGAGATCTACTAGTTCTTTATGGTTTTATGAAATGCACATCTTCTGTGCCTATATAACAAACCCAATTCTAATCTATATTTTTAACCCTCTATTATTGTTAACAACTGGTATATAGTGCTAAAGGCTTTGCTGTAATCCCAATTCCTCCACTATTTAGCAGCTGGTACTGAGTTCTTACAGCACTTACTTGTGGTGGTATCTTTTCTTCTTGTGGGCATAGGTTAATGATCTTTACATTGCATTTCGTCATTTGTTCCTCAATGCTGAGAGGTACGAGGATTGAATCCAGGTCTATTTTTTCAGTTTCCATCTCTTGCATACTTTCTGGACATGTTCCATCTTCTTTTGTGTTGTGAATCGGTCCCTCTCTGTAAAATAGCAAACAGCAGGTCAAATAGGTGAACCTTTTCCCCCCAATTTTCTCTCCTTTTCCTGCCCTTCTCTCCTGATGGTGCTTTTTTGTGCGGGTTAAATTTCCATAAGGTCTGGACACTTTCTGCACATTGCTCAAATGGTCATTCTTCATATGTGAGTCTAGACAGTGAGGCCTGGATTTACCGGATCAGAGGGATTCTCATTAGAAGTGGGGTGGGATTGGGACTTCCACCCCCTGGGCCAACTCTCCTCTGACACCCATCCCACTTTAGTGGGTTGGGGTCAATTCAATATTCATAGAAGTCTGCCAATGTGGGGGAGAGAAGAAAAGCACCAACTTTGGAAGCAGCAGCATTAAACTTGCAGAGACACAGCAAGCAAGTGTGAGGGTGCAACAGCAGGGCTCAGATTCCCTGAGTTTAATGGCTCCTCTGTAGGAATTCTACTAAGTGCAAGAAGGGAACAGTTTGGCAGTGAAACAAGGAGGTCAAGCAAAACAATTGAGTGGGTATAATGGATGGAGGTGGACATGGCAGTTAGTGCCACCTCAACCAACCCCTGCATGGTGAAACACTGTTGGGAAAAGTTCAATGACCTCACTAGGACAGCTAAGGTAAGAGAAGACAATCACATCCTGTAAAAATGAAATTTAAGAAGTATGTTTCACAGTGATAGCCACCTTGCTCTCATTGTGTTAACTACTGTATGCAACATAATACAAATGTGCACGAGGTATCACAAACATCCTCACACCCCATTTTTTTCCCTCCAGGTGTGTGTTTACTCCCATCCTAAGCTAAAGGGTAGCAATAGATGTCTCACATAAAAGGTAATTGCTCCTTTCTTGTACTTGTTAGCAGCTCCATTAAATAATGTCTAATAATACCTGGGTGAGATTCCATACCATGAACTTTCTTTGTGAAAGAGAAAGTGGCCATTGCCAGTAACAGAGAACAACCACTGGATAGGGGTGGGACCCCCCACCTACTAGCCCCAAACACCATATATGGAGCAATCCATGGCACTTTGAGGCAGGCATGCAGAAGTAGTAGTTGGAGCCAGAGAACTAAGAATGGAGGTGCCAGCTTCAAGTTGATCACAACATCCATCTTCTGTGTCCATGAAGCTCTGGCATCAAACTGAAATGGGAATTCTATGGAATGATCATAACTTATAGTGAAGTAACAGAAAACATTCAACAGTTTATTGATAGGAACAAACAGAGCAAGACCAGTAAGACGAGACTGGCCCTTCTGTTTCAGCCTCGCACGCACCATCCTCACCATAGAATCATAAAATCACAGAAATTTACAGCACAGAAGGAGACCATTCGGCCCATAGTGTCTGTGCCGGCTGAAAAAGAGCTATCCAGCCTAATCTCACTTTCCAGCTCTTGGTCCGTAGCCTTGTAGGTTGCAGCACTTCAAGTGCATATCCAAGTACTTCATAAATGTGATTAGGGATTCTGCCTCTACCACCCTTTCAGGCACTGAGTTCCAGACCCCAACCACCCTCTGGGTGAAAAAATTTCTCCTCAACTCCCCGCTAATCCTTCTACCAATTACTTTGAATCTATGTCCCCTGGTTATAGAAACATAGAAGATAGGAGCAGGAGTAGGCCATTCAGCCCTTCGAGCCTGCTCCGCCATTCAATGAGATCATGGCTGATCATTGAAATTCAGTACCCTGTCCCTGCCTTCTCCCCATATCCCTTGATCCCTTTAGCCTTAAGAAATATATCCAACTCTTTCTTGAATATATTTAATGAACTGGCCTCCACCGCCCTCTGTGGCAGAGAATTCCACAGGTTCACCACTCTCTGGGTGAAGAAATTCCTCCTCATTTCAGTCCTAAATGTCCTACCCCTTATCCTTAGACTATGACCCCTGGTTCTGGACTCCCCGACCATCGGGAACATCCTTCCAGCATCTAGTCTGTCCAGGCCTGACAGAATTTTATAGGTTCCGATGAGATCCCCTCTCAATCTTCTAAACTCCAGTGAGTATAAGCCCAATCGACACAATCTCTCCTCATACGTCATTCCTGCCATCACAGGTATCAGCCTGGTGAATCTTCGCTGCACTCCTTCCATGGCAAGAACGTCCTTCCTTAGATAAGGCGACCAAAACTGCACACAATACTCAAGGTGCGGTCTCACCAAGGCCCTGTACAACTGTAGCAAGACATCCTTGTTCCTGTACTCGAACCCTCTTGCTACGAAGGCCAACATACCATTTGCCTTCTTAACTGCCTGCTGCACCTGCATGCTTACCTTCAGCGACTGGTGCACAAGAACACCCAGGTCTCTTTGCACTTCCCCTTCTCCCAATCTATTGCCATTCAAATAATAATGTGCCTTCCTGTTTTTGCCACCAAAGTGGATAACCTCACATTTATCCACATTATAGTGCATTTGCCATGTTTCTGCCTAATCACCTAACCTGTCCAAATCGTACTGGAGTTTCATGACATCCTCCTCGCAGCATACCCTCCCACCCAGCTTTGTGTCGTCTGCAAATTTGGAGATATTACATCCAATTCCCTCATCCAGATCATTAATATATATTGTGAACAGCTGGGGTCCGAGGACCGATCCTTGCGGTACCCCACTAGTCACTGCCTGCCACTCGGAAAACGACCCGTTTATTCCAACTCTTTGCTTTCTGTCCGCCAACCAGTTCTCTATCCAAGTCAATACCTTGCCCCCAATCACATGTGCCTTAATTTTACACGCTAATCTCTTATGCGGGACCTTATCGAAAGCCTTCTGAAAGTCCAAATACACCACATCCACTGGTTCTCCCTTATCTATTTTACCAGTTACATCCTCAAAAAATTCCAGTAGATTAGTCAAGCATGATTTACCTTTTGTAAATCCATGTTGACTTTGTCCGATCCTGTCACTGCTTTCCAAGTGCTCTGCTATTACATCTTTTATAATGGACTCTAGCATTTTCCCCACTACCGATGTCAGGCTTACCGGTCTATAATTCCCCGCTTTTTCTCTGCCACATTTTTTGAATAGTGGGGTAACATTAGCTACCCTCCAATCCATGGGTACTGTTCCAGGGTCTATCGAGTTCTGGAAGATGACCAGCAATGCATCTACTATTTCTAGGGCCACTTCCTTAAGTACCCTGGGATGTAGATTATCAGGCCCTGGGGATTTATCGGCCTTCAGTCCCATCAATTTTCCTAACACCATTTCCCTACAAATACTGATTTCTTTCAGTTCCACCCTTTCATCAGACCCTATGTTCCCCAGTATTTCTGGGAGGTTATTTGTGTCCTCCTTTGTGAAGACAGAACCAAAATATGTATTTAGTTGGTCTGCCATTTCTTTGTTCCCCATTATAAATTCCCCCGATTCTGACTGCAAGGGACCTACGCTTGACTTCACCAATCATTTTCTCTTCACATATCTATAAAAGCTTTTACAGTCAGTTTTTATGTTCCTTGCAAGCTTACTCTCATATTCTATTTTCCCTTTCTTAATTAATCCCTTTGTCCTCCTTTGTTGCATCCTGAACTGCTCCCAATCCTCAGGATTATTGCTTTTTCTGGCCAATTTGTATGTCCTCTCCTTGGATCTTATGCTATCCCTAATTTCCCTTGTTACCCACGGTTGAGTCACCTTTTTTGTTTTATTTTTATGCCAAACTGGGATGAACAACTTCTGTAGTTCATCCATTCGGTCTTTGAATGTTTGCCATTGCCTATCCACCATCACCCCTTTGAGTGCCATTCCCCAATCAATCCTACCCAACTCGCTCCTCAGACCATTGTAGTTTCCTTTATTTAAATTGAGGACCCTTGTTTCTGAGTCAACTACTTCATTCTCCATCTTAATGAAGAATGCGATCATATTATGATCGCTCCGACCCAAGGGGCCTCGTACAACAAGATTGCTAATTAATCCTTTCTTGTTACATAATACCCAGTCTAAGATGGCCTGATCTCTAGTTGGTTCCTTGACATATTGGTCCAGGAAACCATCCTGTAAACACTCCAGGAATTCCTCCTCCACAGTATTGTTACCAATTTGGTTAGCCCAATCTATATGTAGATTAAAGTCACCCATGATGACTGCTGTGCCCTTATTGCACGCTTCTTTAATTTCCCTTTTAATGCCATCCCCAACCTCCGCCTTACTGTTTGGAGGTCTATATACCACTCCCACTATTGCTTTTTTCCTCTTAGTATTTCTCAATTCTACCCATACAGATTCCACATCATCAGAGCTAATATCCTTCATTACAATTATATTAATCCCCTCTTTAACCAGTAATGCTACCCCACCTCCCTTTCCTTTTTGCCTATCTTTCCTGAATATCGAATACCCCTGGATGTTGAGTTCCCAGTCTTGGCCATCCTTGAGCCACGTTTCCATAATCCCAACCAAATCATATTCGTTTACCTCTATTTGCGCAGCCAATTCATCCGCCTTATTACAAATGCTCCTCGCATTAAGACACAAAGCCTTCAGGCTTTTTTTTTAACGCTCTTAGACCTATTAGAATTATTATTTACTGTGGCCATGTTTGATTTAAACTGTCGATTTCTCTGACTGACACTTTTGTTTTTCTCCTTCCTATCTTTTGCTTTTATCCTTGTTTCCCTTTCCTCTGTCTCCCTGCTCAGGTTCCCAACCCCCTGCCATTTTAGTTTAAACCCTCCCCCACAGCACCAGCAAACAAACCCCCTAGGACATCGGTTCCAGCCCTGCCCAGGTGCAGACCATCCGGTTTGAACTGGTCCCACCTCCCCCAGAACCAGTTCCAATGTCCCAGGAACTTGAATCCCTCCCCCTTGCACCATTCCTCTAGCCACATATTCATCTGAAGTATCCTTCTATTTCTACTCTGACTAGCTCTATTTCTACTCACTGCTATGGAAATAAGTCTTTCCTATCCACTCTATCTAGGCCCCTCATAATTTTATACACCTCAATCAAGTCTCCCCTCAGCATCCTCTGTTTCAAAGAAAACAACCCCAGCCTATCCAATCTTTCCTCATACCAAAATTCTCCAGTGCTGGCAACATCCTCGTAAATCTCCTCTGTATCCTCTCGAGTGCAATCACATCTTTCCTGTAATGTGGTGACCAGAACTGTATGCAGTACTCTAGCTGTGGCCCAACTAGTGTTTTATACAGTTCAAGCATAATCTCCCTGCTCTTATATTCTATGCCTCAGCTAATAAAGGAAAGTATCCTGTATGCCTTCTTAATTACCTTATGCTACTTGGATCTGTGGACATACACTCCAAGGTCCCTCTGTACCTCTAAACTTCAGTATCCTACCATTTATTGTGTATTCCCTTGCCTTGTTAGCCCTCCCCAAATGCATTACCTCACACTTCTCCGGATTGAATTCCATTTGCCACTTTTCTGCCCACCTGACCAGTCCATTGCTATTTTCCTGCAGTCTACAGCTTTCATCCTCACTATCAACCAACAGCCATTTTTTGTATCATCTGCAAACTTCTTCATCATGCCCTCTACATTGATTCTAAATCATTGATATATACCACAAAAAGCAAGGGACCTAGTACTGAGCCCTGTGGAACCCCACTGGAAACAGCCTTCCAGTCACAAAAACACCCCTCAACCATTACACTTTGCTTCCTGCCTCTGGGCCAATTTTGGACCCAACTTGCCACTTTCCCTTGGATCTCATGGGCTTTTACTTTGCCGACCAGTCTGCCATGTGGGACCTTGTCAAAAGCCTTGCTAAAATCCATGTAGACATCAAATGCGCTACCCTCATCAACCCAGCTTGTTACCTCCTCAAAAAATTCAATCAAGTTAGTCCTTCCCTTCCACGACCTTCCCTTAACAAATCCATTCCTCAGAGCAGCGGCAGACCTGTGAGGAGCGAGGCGGCGGCGGAGTGAGGTTAAAAGCAGCGGCGAGGCTCAGGTAGGCCTCAGAGCGGCGGCGGCGGCAGACCTGTGAGGAGCGAGGCGGCAGCGGAGTGAGGTTAAAAGCGGCAGTGAGGCTCAGGTAGGCCTCAGAGTGGTGGCAGCGGTGAACCTGTGAGGAGCGAGGCAGCGGCAGAGCGAGGTTAAAAGCGGCGGCGAGGCTCAGGTAGGCCTCAGAGCGGCGGCGGCGGCGGACCTGTGAGGAGCGAGGCGGCGGCGGAGTGAGACAGCGGCGGAGTGAGGTTAAAAGCAGTAGCAAGGCTCAGGTAGGCCTCGGAGCAGCGGCGGCAGTGGACCTGTGAGGAGCGAGGCGGCGGTGGAGCGAGGTTAAAAGCGGCGGCGAGGCTCAGGTAGGCTTACTGTAGTGTATGTACCTTTAAGGGGAGAACTACTTTTTACAGCTCCTGTATACTGTAGTACCGGCAGTGACCACACCTGTATATAAACCCTGAGTAGGGATCTGTACAGTTAGTTTTAGAGTAACCCTCATCCAGTAAACACCTGTTGATTGTTCCCTGCAGTCTCTTGTCTAATTATTGAAGGACACACAACATCAAGATACACGGATCTAACATTGGCGACGAGAAGATTCAAACCTACCTGCAACTCTGCATCACCTCCCAGGGATTCGCTCCTGGAGAACAGTGAAAGAAGAAGGCCGAGTCCAGAAGCACGGGCGTCGACCATCCAGCGGAGACTTGAGCATCGCAGGGGAGGCTGTTGAGAGCTGGGCTTGGTTCTCCAGTCACGGTGGTCCAGCGAAACGGGCTGGCAACAGGTACGGCGCAGACCCTTCCCGGACAGCGGCGGCTAGAGCCGACCGACGGCACAGAAAAAGGCCGAGCAGCGTCGACGGGAGAAGAGAGAGGGTGGAGTGCACAGGGCGCAGCTGGTGTTCAGGACCGAGCGGCGTCGACGGGAGAAGAGAGAGGGTAGAGCGCACAGGGCGCAGCCGGTGTTCAGGACCGAGTGGCATCAACGAGAGAGAGCAGAGTGCAGCCGGTGTTCAAGGGCCAAGCAGCGTCAATGAGAGAGAGAGGCGCGCAGGAAAACGCGCAGAGCGCAGCCGGTGTTCAAGGGCCGAGCAGTGTCAGCGGGGAAGAAAGGAAAGCGTGGGAGCCGCCATTTTGAGCCGCAGCGGAGAAGAAGGGAGAGCGCAGGAGACGCCATTTTGAGCCGCAGCAGAGAAGAAGGGAGAGCGCGGGAGACGCCATTTTGAGCCAGTCTAACCACACCCAGGGATGCCGAAGAGTGGCAGTGTCACAGCGTTCAACAATGAAGTCAAAGATTGGACGACATATGTCGAACGCATAGAAGTGTACTGCAAGGCGAATGAAGTGCCAGATGACAGGAAAGCGCTGGTATTGTTGAATTCAATGGGCGCAAAAATGTATGGCTTACTGCAAAACCTAGTAACCCCAGAGAAGCCAGTGGAAAAGGATTTTGAAAACATAGTGTCAATCCTACAGGACCACTTAAACCCCACACCGCTGCTGATAGCAGAAAGATTTAAGTTTCACAAAAGGAACCAGCATAAAGATGAAAGTAATGCTGAGTATTTAACGGAACTGCGCAAGCTATCGAAACACTGCCAGTTTGGAACGGGACTAGCAGATACCTTAAGGGACAAGTTTGTGTGTGGGCTTCAAAGTGAAGGAACCCAGAAACGGCTTCTATCAGAAAAGGATCTTACGCTGGACAAGGCTTTCAGCATTGCAGTATCACACGAAGCAGCTGCACGGGGCGCTGCAGAGATACAACGGAGACCGCAAGAATATGGCACAAATGAAATGTCATACGGAACAGTGAAGTGCTATCGCTGCGGCAGAACAACACACGACCATAATGATTGCTGGTTCAAGGACAAAGTGTGCAGACAGTGTGGAAAAGTATGACACATAGCAAGAGTCTGCAGGTCGGGAAAGAAAACCAGCAGCAAGAAATCTCCACAGGAGAAGTACAAGAAGGTACATAAGGTGACGGAGAGTAGTTCAGACGAACAGAAAAGTGATACAGACTCCGGAAGCAAGGAGCTGGGTTGTCTGAAACTACATAATGTGATCAAAACGGAGGATCACCAAACTATCTGAGTCATGCTCAAGATAGCCGGAGTCCAAGTGAAAATGGAATTGGACACAGGATCAGCCCTAACAGTCATAAACCGAAGGTTGAGATCTCGTCTGGATTTGCTCAGACCAAATGTACGAAGAGATGTTGAGAATAAGCAATTCCAGCACATCAATGAGAAGCCGACAAGGAGCTTCAATGTAGGGCAACCAGGAACGATATGCACACGGCAGGGGCCACTAATGTACACAGTGGATGTTGGGGAGAACATTGTGAGATGCCATGTTGACCAGATCCTAGAGTCACAGGAATGAGTCAACCCCATGTCTCGCATACCTGGTGATGAAACCAACATACAGGTAGCATCTACCCCAGAAGCAGTAGCATCGGAAGCTGATGAACCAACCGATGACAGGGGGGGCCAGAATCGCCTCCGCACCAAGAGCAAGACACTCAGGAAAGGCGCTATCCAGAAAGGATCAGGAAGCCGCCCCAAAGACTGAATTTATAAATAGACTATTTTCAGTTAATGTTGCATGTTAAAAGTGTTAATTGTAATTAGTTGATAATTAATTGTTAAATGAATGTTATGGTACTGTTAATCTAAAAGGGGAGGAATTGTAGTGTATGTACCTTTAAGGGGAGAACTACTTTTTACAGCTCCTGTATACTGTAGTACCGGCAGTGACCACACCTGTATATAAACCCTGAGTAGGGATCTGTACATTTAGTTTTAGAGTAACCATCATCCAGTAAACACCTGTTGATTGTTCCCTGCAGTCTCTTGTCTAATTATTGAAGGACACACAACATCAAGATACACGGATCTAACACTTACCAATCTCTGAGCTCAGAGGGAGGGAGAGAAGTAAAAAGTAATCGAAGTGTGACGTCACCAGAAAGCAGGTAAGTGATTGGTTGGTGAATATTTCTCTCTTTTTTAAACTTAAACTCTCTGCTTTATAGTCTCTAAGCTCTCTGTGGTGTAGCGGGGACTGTTGGTAAACCAGGGCCCTTAAGTATATCATTTAACTGTAGTGTAATTGGTAGGATTGATTTGATTTAATTTAATTTGAATTAATTGAGGGTAAGTCATGGCAGGAGAGCTTGGCCCCGTGGTATGCTCCTCCTGCGCTATGTGGGAACTCAGGGACACTTCCTGTGTCCCTGATGACCATGTGTGCAGGAAGTGTATCCAGCTGCAGCTACTGGCAGACTGCATTGCGGCGCTGGAGCTGCGATTGGATACATACTGGACCATTTGTGATGCTGAGGACGTCATGGGTATCACGTTTAATCAATTGGTCACAGGTAAAGGTTGCACAGGCAGAAAGGGAATGGGTGACCAACAGGCGGAGTAGTAGTAGGCGCAGGCAGGTAGTGCAGGAGTCCCCTGTGGACATCCCCCTCTCAAACAGATATACCACTTTGAATACTGTTGAGGGGGATGGCTTATCAGGGGAAAGCAGCAGCAGCCAACTTCCTGGCACCAGGGGTGGTTCTGCTGCACAGGACGGGAGGAAAAAGAGGGGTAGAGCTATAGTAAGGAGAAAAACAAAAGTGTCAGTCAGAGAAATCAACAGTTTAAATCAAACATGGCCACAGTAAATAATAATTCAGTAGGTCTAAGAGCATTAAAAAAACAAACCTGAAGGCTTTGTGTCTTAATGTGAGGAGCATTCGTAATAAGGTGGATGAATTAGCAAACGAGACTCCAGGATGGTGTGTTGCCTCACTGGTGCAAGGGTCAAGGATGTCTCAGAGCGGCTGCAGAACATTTTGGAAGGGGAGGGTGAACAGCCAGTTGTCGTGGTGCATATAGGTACCAACGATATAGGTAAAAAACGGGATGAGGTCCTAAAAGCTGAATGTAGGGAGTTAGGAGGTAAATTAAAAAATAGGACCTCAAAGGTAGTAATCTCAGGATTGCTACCAGTGCCACGTGCTAGTCAGAGTAAAAATAGAAGGATATTTCAGATGAATACATGGCTAGAGGAATGGTGCAAGGGGGAGGGATTCAAATTCCTGGGACACTGGAACTGGTTCTGGGGGAGGTGGGACCAGTACAAACCGGACGGTTTGCACCTAGGCAGGGCCGGGACCGATGTCCTAGGGGGAGTGTTTGCTAGTGCTCTGGGAGAGGGTTTAAGCTAAAATGGCAGGGGGTTGGGAACCTGAGCAGGGAGACAGAGGAAAGGGAAACAAGGATAAAAGCAAAAGATAGGAAGGAGAAAAACAAAAGTGGCAGTCAGAGAAATCAACAGTTTAAATCAAACATGGCCACAGTAAATAATAATTCTAATAGGTCTAAGAGCATTAAAAAAACAAACCTGAAGGCTTTGTGTCTTAATGTGAGGAGCATTCGTAATAAGGTGGATGAATTAGCTGTGCAAATAGAGGTAAACGAATATGATTTGATTGGGATTACGGAAGCATGGCTGCAGGGTGGCCAAGGCTGGGAACTCAACATCCAGGGGTATTCAATATTCAGGAAAGATAGGCAAAAAGGAAAGGGAGGTGGGGTAGCATTACTGGTTAAAGAGGGGATTAACATAATTGTAATGAAGGATATAAGCTCTGATGATGTGGAATCTGTATGAGTAGAACTGAGAAAAACCAAGGCACAGAAAACGTTAGTGGGAGTGGTATATAGACCTCCAAACAGTAATGTGGAGGTTGGGGATGGCATTAAAAGGGAAATTAGAGAAGCGTGCAATAAGGGCACAGCAGTTATCATGGGTGACTTTAATCTACATATAGGTTGGGCTAACCAAATTAGTAACAATACTGTGGAGGAGGAATTCCTGGAGTCTTTACGGGATGGTTTCCTGGACCAATATGTCGAGGAACCAACTAGAGATCAGGTCATCTTAGACTGGGTATTATGTAATGAGAAAGGATTAATTAGCAATCTTGTTGTACGAGGCCCCTTGGGTCGGAGCGATCATAATATGATAGAATTCTTCATTAAGATGGAGAGTGAAGTAGTTGACTCAGAGACTAGGGTCCTGAATTTAAATAAAGGAAACTACGATGGTCTGAGGCGCGAGTTGGGTAGGATTGATTGGGGAATGTCACTCAAAGGGTTGACGGTGGATAGGCAATGGCAAACATTCAAAGACCGAATGGATGAACTACAGAATTTGTTCATCCCAGTTTGGCATAAAAATAAAACAAAAAAGGAACCTCAACCATGTCTAACAAGGGAAATTAGGGACAGCATAAGATCCAAGGAGAGGACATATAAATTGGCCAGAAAAAGCAGTAAACCTGAGGATTGGGAGCAGTTTAGGATTCAACAAAGGAGGACAAAGGGATTAATTAAGAAGGGGAAAATAGAGTATGAGAGTAAGCTTGCAGGGAACATAAAAACTGATTGTAAAAGCTTTTATAGGGATGTGAAGAGAAAAAGATTGATGAAGTCAAGCATAGGTCCCTTGCAGTCAGAATCAGGGGAATTTACAACGGGGAACAAAGAAATGGCAGACCAATTAAATACATATTTTGGTTCTGTCTTCACAAAGGAGGATTGTTCTGGACCGATGGACTATTTTATGTGTGCAGATAGCACCCTCTGGTGGTAGTTATTGTGTTAGCAGTGTGTTTGGATGAAGCAGAGGTCATTTGACCTTTGTTCCTTTCTTCCTGTGTGAGGTCATTTGACCTTTGTTCCTTTCTTCCTGTGAGAGGTCATTTGACCTTCGTACCTTTCTTCCTGTGAGAGGTCATTTGACCTTCGTACCTTTCTTCCTGTGAGAGGTCATTTGACCTTCGTACCTTTCTTCCTGTGTAACACAGGAAGTAGAATTCCAGGAAGAACCTGGCAGTAATGGAGGATTCCATAAGGGTTTCACAATCCAATGTAATCTGATTTCATATGTTAGGCCAAGCGCAATATCTGTGAGTATCTTTGTTTCTTAGCATAATAGCAACGTTGTCAGAGTAGTATTTTGATAACACTATGTTTATAAAAGGTTAATATTTGATCGTTACAGAAATGAGTCCAAATGTTAGTTAGTTATACAATTAGTCTATTCTACTGTTGTAAATATGTTTATATCTTATGTAATATCGAATGTATAGTACTCAGTTTATGTACAAAACATACTTTATCTTTGTTTACAGTTTCACAAAATTTGTTCAAGTAAAGGCTTCAAACAGCAAACGGCTTCATGAAGAATTATTTTGAATAGAGTGTTTAACTTGCTGGATAACTAGATAGGAGCACGTCTAGCGAGACCAGTACAGTGAAAAGATATCAGTGTCGGCGGGAATCTCGAGCGGCAGAGCGGGGCTATAAAAGGCCCCAGAGACCAGGTAAGGCCTCACAGCGTCGGCGGGAATCTCGAGCGGCAGAGCGGGGCTATAAAAGTCCCAGAGACCAGGTAAGGCCTCACAGCGTTGGCGGGAATCTCGAGCGGCAGAGCGGGGCTATAAAAGTCCCAGAGACCAGGTAAGGCTTCACAGCGTCGGCGGGAATCTCGAGCGGCAGAGCGGGGCTATAAAAGTCCCAGAGACCAGGTAAGGCCTCACCGCGTTGGCGGGAATCTCGAGTGGCAGAGCGGGGTTATAAAAGTCCCAGAGACCAGGTAAAGCCTCACAGCGTTGGCGGGAATCTCGAGCGGCAGAGCGGGGCTATAAAAGTCCCAGAGACCAGGTAAGGCCTCACAGCGTTGGCGGGAACCTCGAGCGGCAGAGCGGGGCTATAAAAGTCCCAGAGACCAGGTAAGGCCTCACAGTGTCGGCGGGAATCTTGAGCGGCAGAGCGGGGCTATAAAAGTCTCAGAGATCAGGTAAGGCCTCACAGCGTCGGCGGGAATCTCGAGCGGCAGAGCTGTGCTATAAAAGTCCCAGAGACTAGGTAAGGCCTCACAGCGTCGGCGGGAATCTCGAGCGGCAGAGCGGGGCTATAAAAGTCCCAGAGACCAGGTAAGGCCTCACAGCATCAGCGGGAATCTCGAGCGGCAGAGCGGGGCTATAAAAGTCCCAGAGACCAGGTAAGGCCTCACAGCGTCGGCGGGAATCTCGAGCGGCAGAGCAGGGCTATAAAAGTCCCAGAGACCAGGTAAGGCCTCACAGTGTCGGCGGGAATCTTGAGCGGCAGAGCGGGGCTATAAAAGTCCCAGAGATCAGGTAAGGCCTCACAGCGTCGGCGGGAATCTCGAGCGGCAGAGCTGGGCTATAAAAGTCCCAGAGACTAGGTAAGGCCTCACAGCGTCGGCGGGAATCTCGAGCGGCAGAGCGGGGCTATAAAAGTCCCAGAGACCAGGTAAGGCCTCACAGCATCAGCGGGAATCTCGAGCGGCAGAGCGGGGCTATAAAAGTCCCAGAGACCAGGTAAGGCGTACCAGTCTCCAGTCTCCAGTCTGGAAGGAGAGAGGTAAAAAGTAATCCAAGTGTGACGTCACCAGAAAGCGGGTAAGTGATTGGTTGGTGTGTATTTCTCCCTTTTAAGCTTAAATCTCTTTGGTTTATAGTTTCTAAGGTGTGATATTCACCATCTAGAATCGGGGCAGAGGATATTTAAGAATAATATTAATACATTTAATTAATTACATAGAATGGGCGATCAGGCGATGTGTTGCTGCTGCAATATGTGGGAGCTGGTGAACACCATTGATGCTCACAGTGATCACATTTGCAGTAAGTGTTGGCTGCTCGAGGAACTCCGGCTCCGTGTTGAAGAGCTGGAGTCCGAGCTTCAAACACTGAGACACATCAGGGAGGGGGAGAGTTACCTGGACTCTGTGTATCACGAGGTAGTCACACCAATTAGATTAATTAATTCAGATGTAGTCCGTGGCCAGGGTCAGGATGGTGTGACTAGAAGTGAGGCAGGTACGGGGATCCAGGAGGTAGTGTTGGAGGAGCCGTAGCCCTTGCACTTGTCCAACAGGTTCGAGGCTCTTACTCCCTGTGGGGACAGGAGCAGGGACTGCAGGGAGGATGAGCAACCTGGCCACAGCACCGTGGAGCAGGGGGCCATTCAAGTGGGGGGGAGTTAAAAGAAATGTTGTAGTGGTAGGGGATAGTATCGTTAGGGGGATAGATAGAGTTCTTTGCAGCCGAGAGCGAGAGTCCCGAAGGCTGTGTTGCCTGCCCGGTGCCAGGATTAAGGACATCTCCTCTGGACTGGAGAGAAACTTGGAGTGGGAGGGGGAGGATCCAGTTGTCGTGGTCCATGTTGGTACCAATGACATAGATAGAACAAGGAAGGAGGTTCTGCTGAGGGAGTTTGAGCAGCTAGGGGCCAAATTAAAAAGCAGAACCACAAGGGTAATAATCTCTGGATTATTACCTGAGCCATGAGCGAATTTGGCTAGGACAAATAAAATTAGAGAGTTAAATGCGTGGCTCAAAGACTGGTGTGGGAGAAATGGGTTTTGCTTCCTGGGACACTGGCACCAGTACTGGGGCAGGAGGGAGCTGTTCCGTTGGGACGGGCTTCACTTGGCCAGTGCTGGGACTAGAGTCCTGGCGGATCATATAACTAGGGCTGTAGAGAGGGCTTTAAACTAACTAGTGGCGGGGAGATTCCTAGAGAGCAAATAATAAAAATGACAACAGAGAAGGTCATAGACTTAGGTAGCAGTGGGGAAATTAAAAACCAGAGCGTGTCAGGAAGGGGCAGAAGGTATGGAGTAAAAGGTAAAGTAATAAAAAGGGCAAAAGCAGGAACTAAGTGTCACAAAACATATTTGAAAGTTCTATATTTGAATGCACATAGCATTCGTAACAAAATAGACGAGTTAATGGCACAAATAACTACATATGGGTATGATCTTGTGGCCATTACAGAAACATGGCTGCAGGGTGACAATGCCTGGGAATTAAACATACCAGGTTATTTAACGATCAGGAAGGACAGGCAGGAAGGAAGGGGAGGTGGGGTGGCTATGTTAATAAAGGAAGGAATCACTGTAATACAGAGAAATGATATTGGGTCAAAAGATCAGGATAATGAAACAGTTTGGGTGGAGGTAAGGAATAATAAGGGGAAAAAAACACTAGTGGGCGTAGTCTATAGGCCTCCGAACAGTGGCAACTCTGTTGGACGGAGTATCAATCAGGAAATAGTTGAGGCTTGTAATAAGTGAACATCTAAAATTATGGGGGATTTTAACTATCATATTAATTGGACAAATCAAATTGGGCAGGGCTGCCTTGAGGATGTCATTGAGTGTATTAGGGATGGGTTTCTTGAGCAGTATGTAACTGAACCGACCAGGGGGCAAGCAACCTTAGATCTGGTCCTGTGTAATGAGATGGGATTAATTAAAAATGTCCTAGTAAAGGATCCCCTTGGAATGAGTGACCATAACATGGTTGAATTCCATATTCAATTAGAGGGTGAGAAGGTTGGATCTCAAACAAGCGTGCTAAGCTTGAATAAAGGAGACTATGAAAGTATGAGAGCGGAATTGAGTAGAGTGGATTGGGAAAATAGATTAAAGGGTAAGACGATACATGATCAGTGGTGTACATTTAAGGAGTTATTTTACAACTTCCAAAAAAAATATATTCCACTGAGAAGAAAAGGGTGTAAAAGAAAAGACAGCCATCCGTGGCTAAGTAAAGAAATTAAGGATAGTATTCGACTAAAAACAAGGGCATATAAGGTAGCCTAATCTAGTGGGAGGATAGAGGATTCGGAAAACTTTAAAAGACAGCAAAAAATAACAAAAAGATTGATTAAGAAAGGGAAGATAGATTATGAAAGTAAATTAGCAAAAAATATAAAAACAGATAGTAAGAGTTTTTATAGTTATATAAAAAGAAAAAGGGCGGCTAAAGTAAATGTTGGTCCCTTAGAGGATGAGACCGGGAAATTAATGGTGGGAAATATGGAGATGGCAAAAACACTGAATGAATATTTTACATCAGTCTTTACAGTAGAAGACACTAAGAATATCCCAACACTGGACAAACAGGGGGCTAAAGGGGGGAGGAGCTAAACACGATCAAAATCACTAAGGAAGTGGTACTCGGTAAAATAATGGGACTCAAGGCGGATAAATCACCTGGACCTGATGGCTTACAGCCTAGGGTCTTGAGGGAAGTGGCGGTAGGGATTGTGGATGCATTGGTAATAATTTTCCAAAACTCCCTGGACTCGGCAAAGGTCCCGGCAGACTGGAAAACCGCTAATGTAACACCCTTATTTAAAAAGGGCAGTAGACAGAAGGCTGGTAACGATAGATCGGTTAGCCTAACATCTGTGGTAGGTAAAATTTTGGAGTCCATTATTAAGGAGACAGTAACAGGACATTTGGATAATCATAATTTAATAGGACAAAGTCAGCATGGTTTTATGAAGGGGAAGTCATGTTTGACAAATTTGCTGGAGTTCTTTGAGGAAGTAACGTATAGGGTGGATAAAGGGGAACCAGTGGACATAGGCCTAGAAATTCAGTATAGCCACTTTTGGGGCGGAAAAGTCGGGCGGCCGGTAAAGTTTGCGCCCGGCGCAAAGTCGAGGCCACTTCGCCGATATTCAGTAGCTTCGCACTAAGAGTTTGCTCGAGCGCTAAAACTGGCGTTACACAACTATCTTTAGGCGCAAAGCCAGCGGTGCTGAGCTAAACCGCCGAGGCCGGGCGCAGCGCAGGTGCGGTCATTTCTTGATTGACAGCAGACACCCTGGCGCTGGCCAGCTCTTAAAGGGGGAAGGGTTGAGTTCGTCTGCTGCCACGCCCCGGACACTGCAGCCCTCCAGCTAGGCCTAAACACTGCTGCTGAACAGAAATAGCGCCGGGAAAGATGCAGAAGGCCCGTGAACGAGCGCAGCGCTTCACTGGACATGATTTGAGAGTGCTGGTTAGGGCTTTGGAGAGGAGACGCAAACTCTTGTTCCCGGACAGTGGCAAGAAGCCTACCACCAGCGTCTACAGGAAAGCCTGGAGGGAGGTCGCCCACAGGGTCACATCCAACAGCGAGGTCCCCAGGACTGGTGTCCAATGCCGGAAAAAATTCAATGACCTCACAAGGATTGTCAGGGTGAGTGCCCTTTCCAGTGTCCTCCTCATCCTTGCATGTGCACCTCACATTATGGGCAAAGGGACCTAAAAGCCCTAATGGCCAGCCCTCATCCAGCAGCTATGGGACTGGCATGAACATCAATTGCACATTCTGCACTTTACACACTGGCCAAGCTATTCGACCATGGGAGGCAGTGCACACAAGATCAGGGCACCACACTGGCCAAGCTATTCGACCATGGGAGGCAGTGCACACAAGATCAGGGCACCACACTGGCCAAGCTATTCGACCATGGGAGGCAGTGCACACAAGATCAGGGCACCACACTGGCCAAGCTATTCGACCATGGGATGCAGTGCACACAAGATCACGGCACCACACTGGCCAAGCTATTCGACCATGGGAGGCAGTGCACACAAGATCTGGGCACCACACTGTACTTAGAGGCCGTCCTTTCTCTTGCAGGCCAAGCTGGCACACAATCAGAAGAGCCGGACTGTGACCGGGGGAGGCGGTCCCCAGATCCAGCAGCTCAGTGACCTTGAAGAGCGCGTGGGTAGCCTCATGGGTGCCCGGGTGATTGGCCCCGTTGCATCTGGAGATGCCGACCCTGTTCTTGGCACCAATGGTAAGGACATCATCTTTTCGACCTCTCTCGTCCCACTTGCGCTTCAGATCTACATCCTTTGCCACTGTCCGACCAATGCGCTGAATGCCACCACTCATGCCTCCCTCGCTGACGCCCTCTCCTCACTCTAAAGCTACTCTTGTGCCTTCCTGCTTTCAGATGGTGAAGAGGAGGTCCCTGAACTTGCCAGTGACAGCCCCTCAGAAGAGGAGGAGGAGGAGGAGGAAGAGGAAGAGCAAGGCGGCCCATCAGGGAACCCTCAGCCGCGCCAGGGGATGCCAATGGAGGGGACACGTCTTCCCTGGAGAACAGCCAGGGGGAAGTGTCGCAGGGGAGTGTAGCTCCTGTGCCCAGTGGCGTGCAGCAACGCGGGAATGGTCGGCCAGCTCGGCGGCCTTCTCCCCAGAGGGAGAGTCCGGCCTCCAGTCCGGAGACGGTCCTCGCCAAGGAGGTGCGCCTCCTCGATCAAATGCCCGTGGACTCGGATCGCCGGCACACCGAGTTCATGGGGGTTGTGGCACGGTTGCCTGAGGCCATCGAGTCCCTGGCTCATAGTGTGGCCGATTTCGGCGCCTCACAGGCCAGGAGTTTGGAACAATTCGAAGCAGCACAGGCCGCGAGTCGGGCAGAATTCGGGGCAGAGCAGTCCGCGAGTCGGTCCGATTTCGGGGCAGAGCAGTCCGCGAGTCGACAGGTGATCAGTGGTGCCGTGCAGTCACTGGCTGGTCTGATGCGGGCACAGACCAGGGCAGTACGGGCACTCACTGCTGCCACACTCGCTGTGTCAGCCAGGCATCACCAGGGCACCCGCCGTGCTGCATCAGCACAGCGGTCTGTCCTTCAGCAGATTGCTGCGCATGCTGCAGTGATGGCCTGGGCGAGTGCCAGTGTCTCAGGCGAGCAGCGAGCACCTGCCATCAGCCAGCTTGCTCCCATTCCTGCAGCCGCCACTGCCACTCCCCCAGTGGAGCTGCGACGAGCTGCTGGAGAGCCTGCTGCTGCCCAGCCACAGCTGCAGCAGTCACCAGCCGGCCCCTCGAGGGCCAGAGCTCGTCTAGGCAGACCCCCAAGGGCATCTCCCGTCACGCCATGTGCCCCTCAGGAGCCTTCCCCCAGCCTTGCAGCAGCCACTGGGCACACTTTGAGGAGGAGCAGCAGGGCGGCCAGGGGCCGCAAAAGGCTGGTCAAGGAATCTCCCTCGCGGGCCACAAAGTAGAGGGTGTGGGCAAATGTGTTTTTATATGGGGATGGTTGTTTTGTATATGGGGATGGTTGTTTTGTTTATGGGGATGGTTGTTTTGTTTATGGGGATGGTTGTTTTGTTTATGGGGATGGTTGTTTTTGTAAGGCCGAGGATGAAGGCCATTTTTGTGGAAATGTTTTGTTATTCCTCCCCAGGTTGTGGGAGTGAGTCATGTGTGTGACAGTTTTTTGGGGGTGTTGTCTGTTTTTGGGTTTCATGTGGGAAGGGCCCTGAGTTTGTTCAATAAAGCATTTTATTTATTCAGCTTGTCCATGTTTGATGTTTGAAGTGGTTGTTGCCTTAACCGGCTGAGGGCTTGCGGAGCGGCTGCATTCAGGTCCCTTCATTGCCACAAGCCATTCCCTGACAGGGGGCCTAGAAGTGACGTTCAATAAGCCGCCGACGGGCGGCCCTTGGACCTTGTGCCTCCCTCCTGGGCTGGTACTCCTCGTCCTCGTCGTCCTCATGCTCCTCCTGCTCCTCCTCCTGAGGTGGTGCTCCAGCATGAGGTGGCAGTGCCTGAGTCCTGCGGATAGCCAGGTTGTGCAGCATGCAGCAGACGACCACGACCTGGGAGACTCTCTCCGGCGAATACTGCAGAGATCCTCCGGAACGATCCAGGCAGCGGAACCGTTGCTTGAGGACACCAATCGTTTGTTCTATGATGTTCCTAGTGGCTTGATGGCTTTCGTTGTATGCCTCCTCAGCAGGGGTCCTGGGTGCGCGGAGCGGGGTCATGAGCCAGGTACACAAAGGATAGCCTTTGTCCCCGATAAGCCATCCTCTTGGGGGAGGCTGTGCCTGGAACATGTCAGCCACAGTAGTCTGTCGCAGGATAAATGCATCGTGGCTGCTGCCTGGAAAGTGGGCATTGACAGCTAGGATGCGCTGCCTGTGGTCACACACCAGCTGTACATTGAGGGAATGGTAGCCCTTCCGGTTGCGGTAATCCTCGGCATTGTGGATAGGTGCCCGCAAAGCCACATGCGTGCAGTCAATGGCGCCCTGCACCATGGGGAAGCCCGCTGTTCTCGCAAATCCCACTGCACGCTGCTGCTGCTTCTCCAGGGTCATGGGGAAGGAGATGAATTGGTGTCTCCTTCTGAAAAGGGCATTGGTCACCTGGCGGATGCAGCAATGCACAGCGAACTGGGATATGTTAGCAATGTCCCCAACAGCGGCTTGGAAGGAGCGCTTGCATAGAAGTTCAGAGCCACCGTGACCTTCACTTCCACCGACAGAGACGTCCTGCACCTGAGCTGTGGACGCAGATCTCTGTGAAGCAGATGGCAGATCTCTGCAACCACCTCCCTTCTGAAGCGCAGCCTCCTAACACACTGCGCGGCAGGCATGGTGAGATAGGACACCTGCTGTCGGTATTTCCTGAGTGGGTAAGGCCTAGGTAGCGGACGCCTGTTGCCCCCTCTGCGTCTAGCCAGGGCTGCCCCTCTCACACAGCGTCTGCGAGCCCTTCGCACATAATGCTGAAACTGAGGGTTGGCACCCCATGCAGCCCCCATAATATACTGGCAAACAATGACCTCACAATGAAGGCAAATTGCCAAGCTCTGGCCTGAAGCCAAAAATACCTCCCTATGTTGGGCCAAAGCAGTAAGCTCTCTTCCTTGGTCTCTGTCCAGAAATCCGTTGCACAAGAGTGATTGCTGCAAAATGGCTGGCCTTTATAGTTCAGGGTAAGTGCCCTTTAATTAGCGCTCCCCGAGGCCCGCATGGCCTCTGCTGCGTTCCAGTTCACAGTTCTTAGGAGCGCCATGCCCACATTGGGCGGGCGCGACTGAAGTTCCGGATTGGGGCGCACAAAGGGCGTTGCACAAGGAAATGATGTCATAATCTGCGCGCACAGCTGAGCGCGCGCAAACACTTAGCGCCGGCGCTAAATGTCTACTGAAGTTGGGCGTAGGCGCAGATCGCCCTGCGCCCGGCCGCTAAGTGCCTAACGCTCGAGATCTACTCCTCCTAAGGCGCTAACGGCTGGCGCACGCAACTGAATTTCTAGGCCATAGTGTATTTAGACTTCCAAAAGGCATTTGACAAGGTGCCACACAAAAGATTATTGCTTAAGATAAAAAATCACGGGATTGGGGGTAATATTCTGGCATGGATAGAGGATTGGCTATCTAACAGAAGGCAGAGAGTTGGGATAAATGGTTCATTCTCAGACTGGCAATCAGTAACTAGTGGTGTTCCGCAGGGGTCAGTGCTGGGTCCCCAACTATTTACAATCTATATTAATGATTTGGAGGAGGGGACCGAGTGTAACATATCAAAGTTTGCAGATGATACAAAGATGGGAGGGAAAGTAGTGAGTGAGGAGGACATAAAAAAACCTGCAAGGGGACATCGACAGGCTAAGTAAGTGGGCAGAGATTTGGCAGATGGAATACAATACTGGAAAGTGTGAGGTTATGCGCTTTGGCAGGAAAAATCGTAGAGCAAGTTATTATCTTAATGGCAAGAAACTGGAAAGTACTGAAGTACAAGGGGATCTGGGGGTCCTGGTGCACGAAACTCAAAAGATTAGTATGCAGGTGCAGCAAGTGATTAAGAAGGCCAATGGAATGTTGGCTTTCATTGCTAGGGGGATAGAATATAAAAATAGGGAGGTATTGCTTCAGTTGTACAAGGTATTGGTGAGGCCGCACCTGGAATACTGCGTACAGTTTTGGTGTCCATACTTAAGAAAGGACATACTTGCTCTCGAGTCAGTACAAAGAAGGTTCACTCGGTTAATCCCGGGGATGAGGGGATGGACATATGAGGAGAGGTTGAGTAGATTGGGACTCTACTCATTGGAGTTCAGAAGAATGAGAGGCGATCTTATTGAAACATATAAGATTGTGAAGGGGTTGGATCGGGTGGATGCGGGGAAGATGTTCCCGATGATGGGTGAAACTAGAACTAGGGGGCATAGTCTTAGAATAAGGGGCTGCTCTTTCAAAACTGAGATGAGGAGGAACTACTTCACTCAGAGGGTGGTAGGTCCATGGAATATGCTGCCCCAAAAAGCTGTAGAAGCTACATCATTACATAAATTTAAAACAGAAATAGACAGTTTCCTAGAAGTAAAGGGAATTAAGGGTTACGGGGAGCGGGCAGGAATTTGGACATGAGTCTAGGTTCGGATCGGTCATGGCCCTGTGGGTAGCAGAGCGGGCCCAGGGGCCGTGTAGCCTGATCCTGCTCCTATTTCATGTGTCTAATTCTGTTAGATTCAGGAGATGGTTCTGTGATAGTGGATTGGCGGTTAGGATCAGATCAGCCATGATCTTATTGAATGGCGGAGCAGGCTCGAGGGGCCGATTGGCCTACTCCTGCTCCTATTTCTTATGTTCTTATGTTCTTAAAAGATATCAGTGAAAAGATAGCAATACGGCTAGCTGTGAAGAGCGGAGCAGGAGGAACCCAGTGTAAGCCTTAACCTCGTAGAGCACATCTACCTCACATCAACATGTCAGAAGATAATAACAAAAATGCTTTGCAGCAAGTAGAAGACCTTAAACAGGCAGACGAAACTGTAGAAGGTGACAATCGGTCTATAAGCTCCGGTTACGTCAGATCGCAAGCTGGTTCACGGTCATCAGGTGGTTCTAGAATAAGCGTGACTATCGCCAGAGCACGGGCTAAGCTAGTGGCAGCTCAAGCCAGAGCTGCGCATGCGAACAGTGAAATAGAAATAAAAGTAAGACAGGCCCATCTCCAAGCTGAACCCCAAGCAGAACAGGCCCGACTCCAAGCAGAACAGGCCCGATTCCAAGCAGAACAGACCCGACTCCAAGCGGAACAGGCCTGTCACCAAGTGGAACGCCAGGCTGAACAGGCCCGTCTCCAAGCCACATTAGACGCTCTGCAGCAACAAAAAGAGATAGATGCTGCATTAGCCGAGACACGAGTGTTATTCAGAAGAGTTGAAGTGCATAGCAGCAGAACGGAAGACACGGTGCAGAGGAATAGGACACCGAATAGAGAAAGTCAGAGGCAAATCCCCTCTCGGTTCCTTGAGACCCCCAACAGAGCCCCTAGCCAAGGCAACCCTGGCACAGGTCCCAGCACCTACGACCTCGCCAAATACCTTGCACGCACCCAGCTGGTGACTTCGGGGTTAATTAAGTTTGATGACAGGCCGGAGAATTATCGGGCTTGGAAGTCCTGCTTCCACGATGCCATATCGGGCTTAGACCTGTCGGCAGGAGAAGAGCTCGGCCTCCTTATCAAATGGCTCGGCCCAGAGTCCGCCGGACAGGCCTGCAGGATAAAAGCGGCCAATGTGGGACAGCTACCAGAGGGGTTGAAGAAGGCTTGGGCGAGGCTGGAAGAAAGCTACGGCTCGCCCGAAGCCATTGAAAGGGCTCTCTTTGACAGGTTGGAGAACTTTCCGAGGTTGACGAGTAAGGAACCCCAGAAGCTCCGCGACCTTGGAGATCTGCTGTCAGAACTCGAAGCCGCAAAGCAGGACGGCTACCTACCCGGCCTATCGTACTTAGACACTTCCAGAGGGGTAAGTCCCATCATTGAGAAGCTTCCATTTAACCTGCAGGAGAAGTGGATAACGTTTGGATCAAAGTTCAAGCTAAAGCACGACGTGGCGTTCCCACCATTCTCTGCGTTCGTTAAATTCATCCGTAAAGAAGCCAAAGCCAGGAACGACCCCAGCTTCAACTTCTTCTCCTCCCGCCCTGCACTTGCCAGAAGAGACAAGTTCGACAGACATGGAAAGACACCAATATCTGTCCACAAAATGCAAGTGTCCTCAATTGAGCACACAAAGATTCAGAAGAAACCTGAGGATATGAGCAAACAATGCCCTATCCACAACAAGCCCCATCCTTTAAAGAAGTGCAGAGGCTTCAGGGAGATGTCCCTGGAAGATCGGAAACAATACCTTAAAGAGAACTCTATATGTTTCAAGCGCTGCTCTTCCACGAACCATCTCGCCAAGAACTGCAAGGTAGATGCAAAATGCACTGAATGTGAAAGTGATCGGCACGTTTCAGCACTACACCCAGGCCCAGCTCCTTGGAAGTCAGAGACGCCTCCTCCCGCTTCAGAGCACGGCGGGGAGAGAGAGGGAGCTGCTGGTCCGGAGATTACATCCAGGTGCACCGAGGTGTGTGGAGAAGGAGTGAGTGCAAGAGCATGCTCCAAGATATGCCTCGTTAATGTGTACCCTGTAGGATGTCGCCAGGAATCTGAAAAGATGAAAGCACACTTCCTAGAATTTGTCAAGAAAATGCTTTTCAACAATCATGCAGAGATAGCTCCTCCACTCCAGGAAGGCCAAGAGTGTTGGTACCTCCCTTCCTTCAGAGTCTATCACCCCAAAAAGCCGGAACAGATCCGCGTGGTGTTTGACTCCAGTGCACCATATCAGGGAGTCTCTCTCAACGACGTACTCCTCACAGGGCCCGATCTTAACAACAGCCTCTTGGGAGTGCTCATGAGATTCAGGAAAGAGCCCATCGCCATCACTGCCGATATCCAGCACATGTTTCATTGCTTCGTAGTGAGAGAAGACCACAGAGACTTCCTCCGCTTCCTGTGGTATCGGGACAATGACCCCAATAGCGACATTGTGGACTACAGAATGCGTGTCCATGAACATAAGAACATAAGAAATAGAAGCAGGAGTAGGCCAATCGGCCCCTCGAGCCTGCTCCACCATTCAATAAGATCATGGCTGATCTGATCCTAACCTCAAATCTTCTATCACTCTGCATCCACCCGAACCCATGTGATCTCCCGGGAGAGGCGAAAAACCAGATAAAGACCCAATGGCCAATTTGGGAGAAAAAAATCTGGGAAATTCCTCTCCGACCTATCTAGGCGATCGAAATTCTTCCAGCAGATCACTCTGTCCCTATATTTTCTACAGTACTTACCTTCATCTTCCGGAACTCCATTGACTCGGGAACAGTACCCGTGGATTGGAGGGTAGCTAATGTTACCCCAATATTTAAAAAGGGGGGTAGAGAGAAAGCAGGGAATTATAGACCAGTAAGCCTTACATCGGTTGTGGGCAGAATGCTAGAGTCCATTATTAAGGATAAAATAGCGGAGCACTTGACAAATGGGGAAAGGATCGGACAGAGTCAACATGGATTTACAAAGGGTAAATCGTGTTTGACTAATCTGCTGGAATTTTTTGAGGAAGTAACTGGTAAAATAGATGGGGGAGAGCCAGTGGATGTGGTGTACCTTGACTTCCAGAAAGCCTTCGATAAGGTTCCACACAAAAGATTATCATGCAAAATTAAGGCTCATGGGATTGGGGGCAAAGTATTAACGTGGATAGAGAACTGGCTGGCGGATAGAAAACAGAGAGTTGGAATAAACGGCTCGTTTTCGGAGTGGCAGGCAGTGACCAGCGGGGTGCCGCAAGGATCTGTCCTGGGACCCCAGCTGTTCACAATATATATAAATGATCTGGATCAGGGAATTGGATGCAATATTTCCAAATTCGCTGACGACACTAAACTAGGAGGAGGGGTGGGCTCTGATGAGGATGTCAGGAGGCTACAGTGCGATTTGGACAGGTTGGGGGAATGGGCGGATACGTGGCAGATGCACTATAATGTGGATAAATGCGAGGTTATCCACTTTGGGGGTAAAAACAGGAGGGTAGATTATTATCTAAATGGCAATAGATTGGGAGATGGGGAAGTGCAGAGGGACCTGGGTGTTCTTGTGCACCAGTCACTGAAGGAGAGCATGCAGGTGCAACAGGCGATTAAGAAGGCAAATGGTATGTTGGCCTTCATATCAAGGGGGTTCGAGTATAGGAATAGGGATACCTTACTACAGCTGTACAAGGTGCTGGTGAGACCGCATCTGGAGTATTGTGTACAGCTTTGGTCGCCCCATCTGCGGAAGGATGTTCTTGCCATGGAAAGAGTGCAACGGCGATTCACCAGGCTGATACCTGGAATGGCGGGAATGACCTACGAAGAGAGATTAAATAGTTTGGGCTTGTACTCACTGGAGTTTAGAAGATTGAGAGGGGATCTCATCGAAACATATAAAATTATGGCAGGCCTGGACAGGCTGAATTCAGAGAGAATGTTTCCAATGGCCGGGGAGCACAGAACCAGGGGCCACAGTCTAAAAATAGCGGGCAAATCATTTAAAACAGAGATGAGGAAGAATTTCTTCACTCAAAGAGTGGTGAGCCTGTGGAATTCCCTGCCACAGAGGGCTGCGAAGGCTAATTCAATAAATATTTTCAAGAGAGAATTGGATATATTTCTGAAGGCTAAGGGGATTAAGGGTTACGGAGAAAAGGCGGGGACGGGGTACTGAACTGGTAAGATCAGCTATGATCTCAGACGAAGATCAGCCATGATCTCATTGAATGGCAGAGCAGGCTCGAAGGGCCGAATGGCCTACTCCTGTTCCTATCTCTATGTTTCTATGTTTCTGTAAAGGCGACCTCCACCCCAGCCAGGAACAGGAATGAAACCATCTCCTGAAATCTAACACAGAATTAGAACACAGTAGGAGCAGAACAAGGCTACACGGCCCCTGGGCCCACTCTACTACCCACAGGGCCATGACCATTCCGAACCTAGACTCATGTCCAATTTCCTGCCCGCTCCCCGTAACCCTTAATTCCCTTTACTTCTAGGAAACTATCTATTTCTGTTTTAAATTTATTTAATGATGTAGCTTCCACAGCTTTCTGGGGCAGCAAATTCCACAAACCTACCACCCTCTGAGTGAAGAAGTTTCTCCTCATCTCAGTTTTGAATGAGCAGCCCCTTATTTTAAGATTATGCCCCCTAGTTCTAGTTTCACCCATCATTGGGAACATCCTCACCGCATCCACCCGATCAAGCCCCTTCACAATCTTATATGTTTCAATAAGATCGCCTCTCATTCTTCTGAACTCCAATGAGTAGAATCCCAATCTACTCAACCTCTCCTCATATGACCACCCCCTCATCCCCGGGATTAACCGAGTGAACCTTCTTTGTACTGACTCGAGAGCAAGTATGTCTTTTCTTAAGTATGGACACCAAAACTGTATGCAGTATTCCAGGTGCGGTCTCACCAATACCTTGTACAACTGCAGCAATACCTCCCTGTTTTTATATTCCATCCCCCTAGCAATAAAAGCCAACATTCCATTGGCCTTCTTGATCACTTGCTGCACCTGCATACTAACTTTTTGAGTTTCGTGCACCAGGACCCCCAGATCCCTTTGTACTACAGTACTTTCCAGTTTCTTGCCATTAAGATAATAACTTGCTCTATGATTTTTCCTGCCAAAGTGCATAACCTCACATTTTCCAGTATTGTATTCCATCTGCCAAATCTCTGCCCACTTACTTAGCCTGTCTATGTCCCTTTGCAGGTTTTTTATGTCCTCCTCACTCACTACTTTCCGTCCCATCTTTGTATCATCTGCAAACTTTGATATGTTACACTCGGTCCCCTCCTCCAAATCGTTAATATAGATTGTAAAGAGTTGGGGACCCAGCACTGACCCCTGCGGAACACCACTAGTTACTGGTTGCCAATCTGAGAACGAACCATTTATCCCAACTCTCTGCTTTCTGTTAGAGAGCCAATCCTCCACCCACGCCAGAATATTACCCCCAATCCCGTGATTTTTTATCTTGAGCAATAATCTTTTGTGTGGCACCTTGTCAAATGCCTTTTGGAAGTCTAAATACACTATGTCCACTGGTTCCCCTTTATCCACCCTGTATGTTACTTCCTCAAAAAACTCAAGCAAATTTGTCAAACATGACTTCCCCTTCATGAAACCATGCTGAGTTTGTCCTATTAAATTATGTTTATCCAAATGTCCCGTTACTGTCTCCTTAATAACGGACTCTAACATTTTACCAACCACAGATGTCAGGCTAACAGGTCTATAGTTTCCAGCCTTCTGCCTACTACCCTTTTTAAATAAGGGTGTTACATTAGCAGTTTTCCAATCTGCCGGGACCTTTGCTGAGTCCAGTGAGTTTTGGAAAATTATTACCAATGCATCCACAATCCCTACCGCTACTTCCCTCAAGACCCTAGGATGCAAGCCATCAGGTCCAGGGGATTTATCCGGCTTAAGTCCCATTATTTTACCAAGTACCACTTCCTTAGTGATTTTAATCGTATTTAGTTCCTCCCCCCCTAGAGCCCCCTGTTTGTCCAGTGTTGAGATATTCTTAGTGTCCTCTACTGTAAAGACTGATACAAAATAATTGTTCAGTGTTTTTGCCATCTCCATGTTTCCCACCATTAATTTCCCGGTCTCATCCTCTAAGGGACCAACATTTACTTTAGCCACCCTTTTTCTTTTTATATAACTATAGAAACTTTTACTGTCTGTTTTTATATTTTTTGCTAATTTACTTTCATAATCTATCTTCCCTTTCTTAATCAATCTTTTTGTTATTTTTTGCTGTCTTTTAAAGACTTCCCAATCTTCCATCCTCCCACTAGATTTGGCTACCTTATATGCCCTTGTTTTTAGTCGGATACTATCCTTAATTACTTTACTTAGCCACGGATGGCTATCTTTTCTTTTACACCCTTTTTTCCTCAGTGGAATATATTTTTTTTGGAAGTTGTAAAATAACTCCTTAAATGTACACCACTGATCATATACCGTCTTACCCTTTAATCTATTTTCCCAGTCCACTCTAATTAATTCCGCTCTCATACCTTCATAGTCTCCTTTATTCAAGCTCAGCACGCTTGTTTGAGATCCAACCTTCTCACCCTCTAATTGAATATGGAACTCAACCATGTTATGGTCACTCATTCCAAGGGGATCCTTTACTAGGACATTTTTAATTAATCCTGTCTCATTACACGGGACCAAATCTAAGGTTGCTTGCCCCCTGGTCGGTTCAGTTACATACTGCTCAAGAAACCCATCCCTAATACACTCAATGAACTCATCCTCAAGGCTGCTCTGCCCAATATGATTTGTCCAGTTAATATGATAATTAAAATCCCCCATAATTATAGCTGTTTCCTTATTACAAGCCTCAACTATTTCCTGATTAATACTCCGTCCAACAGAGTTGCAACTGTTCGGAGGCCTATAGACTACACCCACTAGTGTTTTTTTCCCCTTATTATTCCTTATCTCCACCCAAACTGTTTCACTATCCTGCTCCTTTGACCCAATATCATTTCTCTGTATTATAGTGATTCCTTCCTTTATTAACATAGCCACCCCACCTCCTCTCCCTTCCTGCCTGTCCTTCCTGATTGTTAAATAACCTGGTATGTTTAATTCCCAGTCATGGTCACCCTGCAGCCATGTTTCTGTAATGGCCACAAGATCATACCCATATGTCATTATTTGTGCCGTTAACTCATTCATTTTGTTACGAATGCTACGTGCATTCAGATAAAGAACTTTCAAATATGTTTTGTAACACTTAGTTCCTGTTTTTTCCCTTTTTAGTACTTTACTTTTTACTCCATACCTTCTGTCCCTTCCTGACACATTCTGTTTTTTAATTCCCCCACTGCTACCTAAGTCTATGACCTTCTCTGTTGTCATTTCTATTATTTGATCTCTAGAAACCTCCCCCCCACTAATTAGTTTAAAGCCCTCTCTACAGCCCTAGTTATATGATTCGCCAGGACTCTAGTCCCAGCACTGGCCAAGTGGAGTCCGTCCCAACAGAACAGCTCCCTCCTGTCCCAGTACTGGTGCCAGTGTCCCAAGAAGCAAAACCCATTTCTCCCACACCAGTCTTTGAGCCACGCATTTAACTCTTTAATTTTATTTATCCTAGCCAAATTCGCTCGTGGCTCAGGTAATAACCCAGAGATTATTACCCTTGAGGTTCTGTTTTTTAATTTGACCCCTAGCTTCTCATACTCCTTTAACAGAACCGTCTTCCTTGTCCTATCTACGTCGTTTGTACCAACATGGACCACGACAACTGGATCCTCCCCCTCCCACTCCAAGTTTCTTTCCAGCCCAGAAGAGATGTCCTTAACCCTGGCACCAGGCAGGCAACACAGCCTTTGGGACTCCCGCTCTTGACTGCAGAGAACCCTTGTCTTTGGGAATAGCCCATCCCCTGCTGTCGCCATATACGGACTAAGGAGGGCTGCCAAGGAAGAAGACGACGACTTTGGCAGTGATGTGAGAGGGTTCATCGAACGAGAGTTGTATGTCGACGACGCACTGAAGTCATTCCTGACCGAAGCAGAGGCCATCAGTACCCTCGGACGAGCCCAGGAACTACTTGCACTATCCAACCTCAGGCTGCATAAAATAGCCTCTAACAGACCAGCAGTGATGGAGGCATTCCCCCCTGAAGATCGTGCTAAGGACGTCAAAGACCTAGACCTCTTCACTGATGACCATTCCCCTACAGCGTAGTCTCGGGGTGTCGTGGAACATAGCAACAGACACGTTCACATTCCAAGTCTTAGATGCCAAGAAACCCTTCATACGTAGAGGAGTGCTCTCTACAGTCAACAGCCTATACGACCCTCTCGGCTTCTTAGCCCCTGTCACCATACAAGGCAGGCTGCTCCTCAGGGAACTCTCTACACGCGCTGAAGAGTGGGATTCACCTCTCCCCAAAGAAATGGAAGCAGAGTGGGACAGATGGAGAGACTCACTCCAAGACTTACAGGAGATCCGAATACCTCGCTGCTATTCGTCTTTCTCTCCCTCAAATGCCCAATTCAAAGAGCTTTGTGTCTTTGCAGATGCATCCGCTAAGGCCATTGCAAGCGTGGCTTATCTGAAGGTCACCACTCAAGAAGGACAAAGCAAAATCGGCTTCGTCTTTGATAGAGGCAAGTTGGCACCCCAGCCAGACCTCACCATACCCAGATTGGAACTGTGCGTAGCAGAACGCAACCTACCCCCTCACAGCAGTCTACGGAAGCTGCATCCTATCATCGACACCGATGGACCGTCTCTGAGGTGGTTCTTCTTTTGTCGCCAGAGGACTCCAGTGACAAGTAGAGTTCGGACTATGTGGAGTCGCTAACGACCCCAGACGGGGAGTGTTCTGGACCGATGGACTATTTTATGTGTGCAGATAGCACCCTCTGGTGGTGGTTATGTGTTAGCAGTGTGTTTGTATGAAGCAGAGGTCATTTGACTTTTGTTCCTTTCTTCCTGTGTGAGGTCATTTGACCTTTGTTCCTTTCTTCCTGTGAGAGGTCATTTGACCTTCGTACCTTTCTTCCTGTGTAACACAGGAAGTAGAATTCCAGGAAGAACCTGGCAGTAATGGAGGATTCCATAAGGGTTTCACAATCCAATGTAATCTGATTTCATATGTTAGGCCAAGCGCAATATCTGTGAGTATCTTTGTTTCTTAGCATAATAGCAACATTGTCAGAGTAGTATTTTGATAACACTATGTTTATAAAAGGTTAATATTTGATCGTTACAGAAGTGAGTCCAAATGTTAGTTAGTTATACAATTAGTCTATTCTACTGTTGTAAATATGTTTATATCTTATGTAATATTGAATGTATGGTACTCAGTTTATGTACAAAACATACTTTATCTTTGTTTACAGTTTCACAAAATTTGTTCAAGTAAAGGCTTCAAACAGCAAACGGCTTCACGAAGAATTATTTTGAATAGAGTGTTTAACTTGCTGGATAACTAGATAGGAGCACGGCTAGCGAGACCAGTACAAGGATACAAATAACCTCCCAGAGATGTCGGGGAACATAAGGTCTGATGAAAGGGAGGAACTGAAAGAAATCAGTATTTGTAGGGAAATGGTGTTAGGGAAATTGACGGGATTGAAGGCCGATAAATCCCCAGGGCCTGATAATCTACATCCTAGGGTACTTAAGGAAGTGGCCCTAGAAATAGTAGATGCATTGCTGATCATCTTCCAACATTCGATTGAATCTGGAACAGTACCCATGGATTAGAGGGTAGCTAATGTTACCCCACTATTCAAAAAAGGTGGTAGAGAGAAAATGAGGAATTACAGACCGGTAAGCCTGACATCGGTAGTGGGGAAAATGCTAGAGTCCATTATAAAAGATGTAATAGCAGAGCACTTGGAAAACAGTGACAGGATCGGACAAAGTCAACATGGATTTACAAAAGGTAAATCGTGCTTGACTAATCTACTGGAATTTTTTGAAGATGTAACTGGTAAAATAGATAAGGGAGAACCAGTGGATGTGGTGTATTTGGACTTTCAAAAGGCTTTCGATAAGATCCCGCATAAGAGATTAGCGTGTAAAGTTAAGGCACATGGGATTTGGGGCAAGGTATTGACTTGGATAGAGTACTGGTTGGCAGACAGAAAGCAAAGAGTTGGAATAAACGGGTCTTTTTTCAAGTGGCAGGCAGTGACTAGTGGGTTGCCGTAGGGATTGGTCCTTGGACCCCAGCTATTCACAATATATATTAATGATCTAGACAAGGGAACTAGATGTAATATCTCCAAGTTTGCAGACAACACAAAGCTGGGTGGGCGTGTGTGCTGTGAGGAGGATGCCGAGAAACTCCAGTATGATTTGGACAGGTTGGGTGATTGGGCAGAAGCATGGCAGATGCAATATAACGTGGATAAATGCGAGGTTATCCACTTTGGTGTCAAAAACAGGAAGGCAGATTATTATCTGAATGGCAATAGATTGAGAGAAGGGGAAGTGCAATGAGACCTGGGTGTCCTTGTGCACCAGTCGCTGAAGGTAAGCATGCATGTGCAGCAGGTAGTTAAGAAGGCAAATGGTATGTTGGCCTTCGTAGCGAGAAGGTTTGAGTACAGGAACAAGGATGTCTTGCTGCAGTTGTACAGGGCCTTGGTGAGACCACATCTTGAGTATTGTGTGCAGTTTTGGTCACCTTATCTGAGGAAGGATGTTCTTGCCATGGAGGGAGTGCAGCGAAGATTCACCAGGCTGATACCTGGGATGGCAGGAATGACGTATGAGGAGAGATTGGATCGATTGGGCTTATACTCGCTGGAGTTTAGAAGAATGAGAGGGGATCTCATTGAAACTTATAAAATTCTGACAGGACTGGACAGACTAGATGCAGGAAGGATGTTCCCGATGGTCAGGGAGTCCAGAACCAGTGGTCACAGTCTAAGGATAAGGGGTAAGCCATTTAGGACAGAGATGAGGACGAATTTCTTCACCCAGAGAGTGGTGAACCTGTGGAATTCTCTACCACAGAAGGCAGTAGAGGCCAATTCATTAAATATATTCAAGAAGGAGTTGGATATATTTCTTAAGGCTAAAGGGATCATGGGATATGGGGAGAAAGCAGGGACAGGGTACTGAATTTGGATGATCAGCCATGATCTCATTGAATGGCGGAGCAGGCTCGAGGGGCCGGATGGCCTACTCCTGCTGCTATCTTCTATGTTTCTATGCTGACTGTCCTTGATTAATCTGTGCCTTTCCAAATGACCAACCCCCTTCTGGCATTTAATTTTCATAAGCAGCATCTCAGAGTCACTTTCCTGGGGGAATTACTAAGCTTAGGGGAAGGACACAGGGTGACGCACAGAGCATGAGTACTGGGGGTGAAAGTTGAGGAGGCACATTTTGACTGAAGTGCCCAGCAATGGCACCCTTGGATGAGGATGTCAGGGGCCCTGTATTTAAAAAGAATACTTCTTGAGAATCAAATACATGTACAGGTAATAGAGATGGTGTCCCAGAATATGATGCAGATGGTGGCTCACTTGTAGGTGTTTACTAACTGCATCTGCACAACCATGATGAATGTATGTGTAACCATGCTATTAGTGAAGGATTGAGCAAATGGGACTGCTATTGTTTTCTCTTTATATTAATTTAACTGTGTCCAGTAACTTTTCAAGTAGAACTGATCTCACCAGCAGTTTGATTATCCCTTTGATATGAACAGACCCTGCAACAAAGCCTTGAGTGGTTGTAGCTGTGAGTGGGAATGTAGATGGAACGTCACCTTATAAATTATTCCTCTTTCAACTTCACAGCAACACAACATAATGTCATAGTGGTTAGGTGTCTGTAAAGTTGAATGTGTTTGTATTGATACATAAACGGCTGTAAGCAAAGGCCATCCTCGAAGGCAACATCTGTCAAAAAGGACTGTGGCCTAGGGTGCTGGAAAAGCAACACGTGCACAGGAGTGTTAGAATGTCTTTGATTCATTCTGTAACTGACTTCATTCTAAGGATTTGATTGACAGATCAATCAGGATGTGAAAGTCATTGACAGGGGACATGAAAGGAACATTAGGTGATACTAAAACACAAAAAGATTAGGGAAAAAAACAATATAAAACCGTCGTTGCAGGAAGAGAGACCTCAGAATTAGATGAGGTCTGATCGGCTGACTATTTTGCTGTTAATGTGTGGATTCTCCAGGTTAAAATACATAAATGCTAAACTTGTATCGAACCTTGGTTAGATCACATTTGGAGTACTGTGTACAATTCTGGTCGCCATATTGTAAAAAGGATATAGATGCACTGGAGTGGGTGTAAAAAATATTTACAAGTATGATACCAGAAATGCAAGGGTATACATATCAGGAAAGGATGAACAGGCTGGGTCTCTTTTCTCTTGAAAAGAGAAGGCTGAGGGGTGACCGAATAGAGGTCTTTAAAATTATGAAAGGCTTTGATAGAGTAGACACAGAGAGAATGTTTCCACTTGTGGGGAAGAGCAAAACTAGAGGCCATCAATATAATATAGTCAAATAGAAAATTCAGAAGAAACTTCTTTACCCAGAAAGTGGTGAGAATGTGGAACTCGCTACCAGAGGCAGTGGTTGAAGCGAATAGTATAGACGCATTTAAGGGGAGACTGGATAAGCATATGAGGGAGAAAGGAATAGAGGGTTATGCTGATAGAGTTGGATGAGGAAAGACAGGAGGAGGCTCAAGTGGAGCATACACGCTGGCATGGACTGGTTGGGCCAAATGGCCTTTTTCTGTGCTGTATATCCTATGTAATCCTATGTAAGGACTTCTCTTCCTGCTCCCGCACCGTTGCCTCTGGTGTCCACCAAGGATCTATCCTTGGCCGCCTCCTATTTCTCATCTACACGTTGCCCCTTGGTGACATCATCCGAAAACACAGCATCAGTTTCCACATGTATGCTGATGACACCCAGCTCAACCTCACTACCTCTTCTCTCGACTCCTCCACGGTCTCTAAATTGTCAGACTGCTTGTCCGACATACAGTTCTGGATAAGCAAAAATTTTCTCCAATTAAATATTGGGAAAACCAAAGCCATTGTTTTCGGTCCCCGCCACAAACTCCGTTCCCTAGCCACTGACTCCATCCCTCTCACTAACAACTGTCTGAGGCTGAACCACACTGTTCACAACCTTGGTGTCATATTTGACCCTGAAATGAGATTCTGACCACGTATCCGCAGCAAAATAAAGACCACCTACTTCCACCTCCATAATATCGCCCGTCTCCACCTTTGCCACACCTCATCCGCTGCTGAAACCCTCATCCATGCCTTTGTTACCTCTAGACTTGACTATTCCAATGCACTCCTGGCCAGCCTCCCACATTCCACCCTACGTAAACTTGAGGTCATCCAAAACTCGGCTGCCCGTGTCCTAACTCGCACCAAGTCCCGTTCACTCATCACCCCAGTGCTCGCTGACCTACATTGGCTCCCGGTTAAGCAGCGCCTCCATTTCAAAATTCTCATCCTTGTTTTCAAATCCCTCCATGGCCTCACCCCATCCTATCTCTGTAATCGCCTTCAGCCCCACAACCTCCCGAGATATCTGCGCTCCTCTAATTCTGCCCTCTTGAGCATCCTGTTGCCTAGGCCCTAAGCTCTGGAATTCCCTGCCTAAACCTCTCCACCTCTCTACCTCTCTTTCCTCGTTTAAGACGCTCCTTAAAACCTACCTCTTTGACCAAGCTTTTGGTCACCTGCCCTAATTTATCCTTATGTGGATCGGTGTCAAATTTCTTTGTCTTATAATACTCCTGTGAAGCGCCTTGGGACGTTTTACTACATTAAAGGCACTGTATAACTCAAGTTGTTGTTGTGGTTGTTACATGTATGATTAATTATTGTCAATGGTTATTATCATATGCCTAATAAATCTGTGAATATTACACCTGTAATGCTGTGAACCCTATTATTTTGAGGAGTACCTTACAAGTAAGAACATCCTTCCTTTAACAATCAGTCAACCCTTGACTGCATGGTAGCTCTGGATAGATTTGTAGCAGATGCTCCCCCCAACGCCCCCCCCTCCCGCCCCCGCCAAACTGAGGTCCGGAGGACAGTTGTAGCTTCTGGCATGGCAACTGCAACTGCTTCCATTTGTGCCTTGGGCACCAAGATGAAGACAGCAATCTCCCAGGGCTTTAAACATTTGATTGGTACCATTCTACTTTCCTGCTTACCAGTAGCCAAGCAGAGCCAGTGTCAGCGGGCATGAAGATGCTGTCTCTCCTTACACAGCACTCAAGATGTATGTCCTGGAAGGCTCCTGTTGGAAAGCACAAGCCATCCATTTCCCAACCTTCTGCCACTGAGGGATTACCAATGAGAAGTAGGAGGCTAGCCTCAAGCGAACACAACTGTAGGTACCGAGGGTAGCCTCAGTGGCAAGCAATAGTAGGAACAGGGAGATTTTAGTAAGGAATAAAGAATGCTTTTAGTGAAGTGATATATGTTGTTTGAATTTTGTTAACTTACATGAATGCTTGGGAAACATAACAGTAGAATGCATGTGAGATGCCCTCTGTGATGGTTGTGTAGCTTTACAAAAAACTTTTTCAAAATCCTACCCATTATCACCACCCTTGGCGAGTTGGGGTAAATTTTCATTAAAAGTCACGTGTTTTGCGATTATTTCGCAAGAGTTGGCATTACTGGGATTTGTAGAATGTAGTGAGGGGTGTGGGGTATATCAGAGAGTGTTACAGTGTGGGGTATATCAGAGAGTGTTACAGTGCGGGGTATATCAGAGAGTGTTACAGTGTGGGGTATATCAGAGAGTGTTACAGTGCGGGGTATATCAGAGAGTGTTACAGTATGGGTTATATCAGAGAGTGTTACAGTGTGGGGTATATCGGAGAGTGTTACAGTGTGGGGTATATCAGAGAGTGTTACAGTGTGGGGTATATCAGAGAGTGTTACAGTGCGGGGTATATCGGAGAGTGTTACAGTGTGGGGTATATCAGAGAGTGTTACAGTGTGGGGTATATCAGAGAGTGTTACAGTGTGGGGTATATCAGAGAGTGTTACAGTGTGGGGTGTATCAGAGAGTGTTACAGTGTGGGGTATATCAGAGAGTGTTACAGTGTGGGGTATATCAGAGAGTGTTACAGTGTGGGGTATATCAGAGAGTGTTACAGTGTGGGGTATATCGGAGAGTGTTACAGTGTGGGGTATATCGGAGAGTGTTACAGTGTGGGGTATATCAGAGAGTGTTACAGTGTGGGGTATATCAGAGAGTGTTACAGTGTGGGGTGTATCAGAGAGTGTTACAGTGTGGGGTATATCAGAGAGTGTTACAGTGTGGGGTGTATCAGAGAGTGTTACAGTGTGGGGTATATCAGAGAGTGTTACAGTGTGGGGTATATCGGAGAGTGTTACAGTATGGGTTATATCAGAGAGTGTTTCAGTGTGGGGTATATCGGAGAGTGTTACAGTGTGGGGTATATCAGAGAGTGTTACAGCGTGGGGTATATCAGAGAGTGTTACAGTGTGGGGTATATCAGAGAGTGTTACAGCGTGGGGTATATCAGAGAGTGTTACAGTGTGGGGTATATCAGAGAGTGTTACAGTGTGGGGTATATCAGAGAGTGTTACAGTGTGGGGTATATCAGAGAGTGTTACAGTGTGGGGTATATCAGAGAGTGTTACAGTGTGGGGTATATCAGAGAGTGTTACAGTGTGGGGTATATCAGAGAGTGTTACAGTGTGGGGTATATTAGAGAGTGTTACAGTGTGGGGTATATCAGAGAGTGTTACAGTGTGGGGTATATCGGAGAGTGTTACAGTGTGGGGTATATCAGAGAGTGTTTCAGTGTGGGGTATATCGGAGAGTGTTACAGTGTGGGGTATATCAGAGAGTGTTACAGTGTGGGGTATATCGGAGAGTATTACAGTGTGGGGTATATCAGAGTGTTACAGTGTGTAACAGTCTCTGATATACCCCACACTCCTTGCTGTAACACACTGATATACCAAGCACCCCTCACCGTATATCCCACACCCTTTCTGCAGTAGTTCTGGGTCATTACTCGGGTGTAGATTTCCAGCCCAGGCAAGGTTTGCTTCAAAGGGATACTTGGGAGAGAAAATAAGAAAATGGCATAGAATTCCCTTTAATGGAAGCTGAATAAACTCTGAGACTGGGAGGCTTTGTGTGTGATCCTTTGAAACACCGTGTTAAGGAGAGGGCCTGTTCCCCTTCACTTAGCCAGGGACAGTGAGGTGAAGCTGGCTTCTCAGCAGCCCTGTGCCCAGTACACTGAGCTCCGGCCTTGACTAAAGAGGCAGCGTTGCTTTTTGAAGTTTATTTGAAGGCAAAAATAAAATGAAAACCTGACGTCCACCACTGCCCCAAACCCTTTCTAACCTTTCAGACCCCGCCGCAAGCGTGGCCTAATCGCCTACAGTTCAAAGCACCGGACACCGGGCACCAAGGAGCACGGCATCCTACCGTCCCAAACACAAATGTAGCGATGAACCATTTCGCTCGAGCCCTGCTGAGGCCCATCTCACTTGCCTTACCTGCTCCTCCAAGGGCTGCTGTCTGGCTTTGGTGCCGCTAACATGCTGCAAAAGGCTGCAAAAGCAGACAAACAACAGCAGCGCTACTGCGTTTACCATTACGCGTGCGCGGCCAGGCCAAGGTGACAGTGTCTGAAAGAAGGCAAAAAAAATCAGGTGAACAGTTGGATTTTACCAATGGCAGTGCCAGAAGTGGAGGACAAATTGCTGTTTGGTGAAAGTAGCAGTGTGCAGGTACGGTACAGTGTATTTTTGACGGACCTCCTGAAGTTGAAAAAAGAATCATGACTTTTTTGAGTTAAATTGCGAGATCACGAGATGGCATGTATTTTCATTAAAAATGGCATGTCTCGCGAAAGTTAGCAACTCTGTCAATATTCTTGTGGTCCCACAAGCCTTATTGTGATGCGCCATCAATTACTCAAAAGACTGAGGTTAAGCGAGTAACAATCAGGCTTTTATTAACTAGAGAATGAAGGTCTTGCCTCGAGTGGTCGACCCGTCCAGAATACCAAGGGACTGAGAGGCAGTCACTTATATACCTGGAGTAGTGGGAGGAGTCAGCCGAGGCATGTACAGACCTGTACCTAGTGGAGTACACACACACATGCAGGCAGGTATAACAGTGGTTTACCACATTCACCCCTTGTTTAAAATGAGTCCGGCGGGGTGAAGTGTATTTAGAAGTTCGTGTATTGGAGTCTCTCCGGAGGTCTTGTCTGCCGCTGTGATCGACGTGGCGACGGCACGGGTGGTGGAGCTTCTGGCGTCGCATCCCGTGTAGGCTGGTGCACTGGAGTGTAGTCCTCGTGGGTGACGGGCCCAGGCGTGCCGGCTGCTGGGGTTGGATATCGGGTCGTGGGGGGGGGTGGTAATGGGTAGTGGGTTTCTGCGGCCCCCGAGGGTGCGAGGTCTCGTATGGAGACTGTGTCCTCCCGCCCGTCCGGGTACGCAATGTAAGCGTACTGGGGGTTGGCGTGGAGGAGGTCGACCCTCTCGACCAGGGGGTCCATTTTATGGGTCCTCACGTGTCTTCTCAGTAGTACCGGCCCTGGGGACGTCAGCCATGGTGGTAACGATGTCCCCGATGTGGACTTCCTTGGGAAGACAAACATTTTCTCGTGAGGGGTGGCATTTCTGGCAGTGCAGAGCAGTGACTGAATCGAATGGAGCGCATCGGGGAGCACCTCCTGCCAGCGGGAGGTCGGAAGGCCCTTAGACTTTAAGGCTAGTAGGGCGGCCTTCCAAACTGTCGCATTCTCTCTTTCCACCTGTCCGTTCCCCCGGGGGTTGTAACTGGTGGTCCTGCTTGTGGCTATACCCCTAGCGAGCAGGTACTGGCGGAGTTCGTCGCTCATAAACGATGAGCCCCGGTCGCTATGGATATAGCTGGGGAAACCGAACAGGGTGAAGAGGTTGTTCAGACATTTAATGACCGTGGCACTGGTCATGTCCGGGCAGGGGATAGCGAACGGGAAACGGGAGTACTCGTCAATGATGTTGAGGAAGTACACATTGCGGTCGGGGGAGGGGAGAGGCCCTTTAAAATCGACGCTCAGGCGTTCGAAAGGGCGAGTGGCTTTTATCAGGTGGGCTCTGTCTGGTCTATAAAAGTGCGGTTTGCACTCAGCGCAGACTTGGCAGTTCCTGGTCATGGTCCTGACCTCCTCGATGGAGTAAGGCAGGTTGCGGGCCTTGATGAAGTGGAAGAACCTGGTGACCCCCGGGTGGCAGAGGTCATTGTGGAGGGCCCTCAGCCTATCGATCTGCGCGCTGGCGCAGGTGCCACGCGATAGAGCATCCGGGGGTTCATTGAGCTTCCCGGGCCGGTACAAGATCTCGTAATTGTAGGTGGAAAGTTCGATTCTCCACCTCAAGATCTTGTCATTTTTGATTTTGCCCCTCTGCTTGTTGTTGAACATAAAAGCCTGAACGCTGGTCCGTGAGCAGGGTAAATCGTTTTCCGGTCAGGTAGTGCCTCCAATGGCGCACAGCCTCCACAATGGCCTGGGCCTCCTTCTCGACCGCGGAGTGTCTGGTCTCCGGGCCCTGGAGGGTTTGTGAGAAGAAGGCCACGGGTCTCCCCGCCTGATTAAGGGTGGCGGCCAGAGCGAAGTCGGATGCATCGCTTTCCACCTGGAAGGGGATGGATTCGTCCACTGCTTTGGCAATGTCCTCCTTGATACGGTGGAAGGCCAAGCGGGCCTCTGCCGTCAGGGGAAAAGAGGTGGGCTTGATCAGCGGACGGGCTTTGTCTGCATAGTAGGGGACCCACTGGGCGTAGTAGGAAAAAAATCCTAGGCACCTCTTCAGAGCTTTTAGGCAGTGGGGCAGTGGGAGTTCCATAAGGGGACGCATCCGGTCTGGGTCGGGACCGATGACCCCGTGTTCCACAACACAGCCAAGGATGGCGAGGCGGTCTGTGCGGAATATGCACTTCTCCTTGTTATATGTCAGGTTCAGGAGTTGGGCGGTGCGGAGGAATTTCTCGAGCTTTGCGTCATGGTCCTGCAAGTCATGGCCGCAGATGGTCACATTGTCCAGGTAAGGGAAAGTGGCCTGCAGCGCGTTTTGATTGACCATCCGGTCCATCTCCCTTTGGAAGACGGAGACCCCGTTGGTAACGCCAAAGGGAACCCTAAGGAAGTGATAGAGGCGGCCGTTTGCCTCAAAGGCAGTATACTGGCGGTCTTCAGGGTGGATGGGGAGCTGGTGATATGCTGATTTCAGGTCAATGGTCGAAAAGACGCGGTACTGCGCGATCTGGTTGACCATGTCAGCTATGCGGGGAGGTGGGTAGGCGTCCAGCAGGGTGTAGCGGTTAATTGTTTGGCTGTAGTCGATGACCAGGCGTTGTTTCTCGCCGGTCTTAACGACCACAACCTGGGCTCGCCAGGGGCTGGAGCTGCCCTCGATAATCCCCTCCTTCAGGAGCCGCTCCACTTCGGTTTTGATGAAAACCCTGTCCCCGGCATTGTATCGCCTGCTCTTTGTGGCGATGGGCTTACAGTCGGGGGTGAGGTTAGCAAATAGTGGGGGGGGGTGACTGAGTGTGGAGAGGTTGCACCTGGTGCGTGGCGGGCAATTTGGAAGCTGCTGGCTGCGGACTGTGAGTGGGGGGAGGGGGCCACCGTACGCCATCGTAACACTTTTGAGGTGGCACTGGAAATCCAACCCCAGTAGAACGGCAGCGCAAAGTTGGGGCAGGACCAGGAGTTTAAAATTATTGAACACAGTCCCGTCTACTACTAGTGTCACCACGCAGTAGCCGCCAATGTCCGCTGACTGGGACTCGGCGGCCATAGAAATCCGCTGGTGCGCAGGCAGGACTGGGAGAGAGCAACGCCGCACCGTGTCGGGGTGGATGAAGCTCTCTGTGCTCCCGGAGTCAAAAAGGCAGTTTATTGCATGGCCGTTTACCTTAACGTCCATTTTGGACCGAGCTAGTTGGTGCGGTCTCGTTTGGTCCAGCGTAACAGAGGCCAGCGTAGGGGTCGGCGTGTCACTGCGGGTATCAGATGGGGGGGGGTTGGCGGCCTGCTGCGTCCTGGCTGGTGTCCAAGATGGCGGCGTCCATGATCCCCATGTGGCTGGAGTCGTCCAAGATGGCTGCTGTTGCGGTGGTTCGCACATGGCTGGGGAGGCCCAAGATGGCGGCTCGCACGGCCCACATGCGGCGCTGCTGGCGTTCGGGGTGGCTTTGGCCCTGCAGACGCTGGCGTAGTGTCCCTTTTTCCCGCAGCCCGAGCAGGTCGCATTCTTCGCCGGGCAGCGCGCTCTGGGGTGTTTGGCCTGGCCACAGAAGTAGCATTTCTGGCCTTGGGATACTGCTGTCTGGCCTTGGGACACTGCTGCGGTAGTTGGGCCGTTGTTGGGATGTGGCTGGGGTGGTACGGTGCTATGGGGCTGTCCTACCGTGTCCCAGGTTGTCGTTCCCCGCGGCGTCCACGGTGCAGAGGAGTAGGCATCCATGCCCCGGTAGGCTGCGTCCAGCGTTAGTGCGATTTCGGAGGCTTTGTTGAGGGTGAGGTCGCTCTGCTCCAGCAGTCGCTGTCGGGTGTAGTTGGACCTGTGGCCCGCTACGAAGGCATCCCGGATCAGTTCCTCCGTGTACTTAGCGGGCGTTACCGCCTTACACCCACAGGCCCAGCCAAGCACGGACAGTGCTTGGAGGTATTCCTCAGTCGATTCCCCAGGTTGTTGCTTGCGACTCCCCAGGAGGTGCCTGGCGTACACTTCATTCACAGGGCGCGCGTACTGGGTCTTGAGGAGCTGGAGGGCGGCTGTGTACGAGGTCGCGTCCCGGATGACTGAGTACACTCGGTGGTTCACCTTGGAGATCAGGACAGACAGTTTGTCCGCATCCGTTACGACCGCAGTGGAGGCAGTCAGGAATGTCTCGAAGCACATGAGCCAGTGAGCAAACTTGGTGGAAGCGTCCGCTTCCCGACTGTCCAGGTCCAGGCATGCTGGTGTGAGGATCTTCTCCATTATAAAAATTCTAGTTAATAAAATTGATGCGCTATCAATTACTCAAAAGACTGAGGTTACGCGAGTAACAATCAGGCTTTTATTAACTAGAGAATGAAGGTCTTGCCTCAAGTGGTCGACCCGTCCAGAATACCAAGGGACTGAGAGGCAGTCACTTATATACCTGGAATAGTGGGAGGAGTCAGCCGAGGCATGTACAGACCTGTACCTAGTGGAGTACACACACACATGCAGGCAGGTATAACAGTGGTTTACCACATATTGTACCAGTGTTCCTCTGGTATACTTAGATTCTGAAGCAGGCTCATCAACCACACCTGTAGAGGGCATCCTTGGTCCCAACCAATTACCTGGCTACACGCCTTTGCTCAGAGAAAAGTGGCGGGATTATTGATTGTCTTAATACGCATGGATTGTGGGAGCTCCCAGGACAGCATGCATTCTGCTGTAGTTGGCATCACAAACCAGCTGCATATTCAGGGAATTAAACCCTTTCTGTTGATAAAATTAAGTGTATGCACATAAGGGACCTGTAGAATGATGTGGATCCTGTCGATGGCACCCTGAGTCTGAGGGAATCCAGCCCATCTGTAAAAGTTTGTTTCAGAGGCAGGCCCCAGGCAGTAGGAGAGAACAGGGTGTTTGGTTTAACCCTGTCTTTCCATTGCCATTTGTTGGTGGTGGGCCGGACAAGTGGCAGGTGGTGTGATCTGCCCCTAGTTTTCAGGGATGGGGTGGACAGTTGGCTACCCTAAGATTGCTCGATGATGGGCAGAAACCTGGAGGAAAATTCAGGCGGGAATGTCAGCAGGCCATAAGGGTAATACAGCCAAGCCTGATGTATTCTCTGCCCCAGAGGGCTGTGGATGCTCAGTCATTGAGTATATTCAAGACAGAGATCGATAGATTTTTGAGAATTAAGGGATATGGGGATAGTGCGGGAAGGCGAAGTTGAGGTAGAAGATCAGCCATGATCTTGTTGAATGGCAGAGCAGGCTCGAAGGGCCAAATGGCCTACTCCAGCTCCTATTTCTTATGTTCTTATGTACTTGCATATTGTTAACTGAACACGAGATGGCCCCCTGATGAGAGTAGTTCATGGGAACGGTAGCATAGTGGTAATGTCACTGGGCTAGTAATCCAGAGGCCTGGACGAATGATCCAAAGACGTGAGTTCAAATCCCACCGCGGCAGCTGGGGAACTTAAATTCAGTTAATTAAATAAATCTGGAATAAAAAGCTAGTATCAGTAATGGTAACCATGAAACTATTGGATTTTCATAAAAACCCATCTGGTTCACTAATGTCCTTTAGGGAAGGAAATCTGCCACCCTTACCTGGTCTGGCCTATATATGACTCCAGACCCACAGCAGTGTGGTTGACTCTTAACTGCCCCCTGAAATGGCCTAACAAGTCACTCAGTTGTAACTATCCGCTACGAAACAAAATAATAAGAATGAAACCGGACGGACCACGCGGCATCGACCTCGGCACCGGCTACGGACACGGCAACATCACACCCAGTCAACCCTGCAAAGTCCTCCTCACCAACATCTGGGGACTTGTGCCAAAATTGGGTGAGCTGTCTCACAGACTAGTCGAGCAACAGCCTGACATAGTCATACTCACAGAATCATACCTTTCAGCTAATGTCGCGAACTCCTCCATCACCATCCCTGAGTTAACAGGAGGAGGAGGCTCCAAAAATATCCCCATCCTCAATGATGGTGGAGCCCAGCACGTGAGTGCAAAAGACAAGGCTGAAGCATTTGCAACTATCTTCAGCCAGAAGTGCCAAGTGGATGATCCATCTCAGCCTCCTCCTGAGGACCCCAGCATCACAGATGCCAGTCTTCAGCCCAATCAATTCACTCCACGTGATGTCAAGAAACGGCTAAAGACACTGGATACTGCAAAGGCTATGGGCCCTGACAACATTCTGGCAATAGTACTGAAGACTTGTGCCCCAGAACTAGCTGCACCCCTAGCCAAGCTGATCCAGTACAGCTACAACACTGGCATCTACCCGGCAATATGGAGAATTGCCCAAGTATGTCCTGTCTACAAAAAGCAGGACAAATCCGACCCGGCCAATTACCGTCCCATCAGTCTACTCTCAATCATCAGCAAAGTGATGGAAGGTGTCGTCGACAGTGCTATCAAGCGGCACTTACTCAGCAATAACCTGCTAACTGATGCCCAGTTTGGGTTTCGCCAGGGCCACTCAGCTCCTGACCTCATTACAGCCTTGGTCCAAACATGGACAAAAGAGCTGAACTCAAGAGGTGAGGTGAGAGTGACTGCCCTTGACATCAAGGCAGCATTTGATCGAGTGTGGCATCAAGGAGCCCTAGCAAAACTGAAGTCAATAGGAATCAAGGGGAAAACTCTCCATTGGTTGGAATCATACCTAGCACAAAGGAAGCTGGCTGTGGTTGTTGGAGGTCATTCATCTCAATCACATGGCATCACTGCAGGAGTTCCTCAGGGCAATGTCCTAGGCCCAACCATCTTCAGCTGTTTCATCAATGACCTTCCCTCCATCATAAGGTCAGAAGTGGGGATGTTCGCTGATGATTGCACACTGTTCAGCACCATTCGAGACTCGTCAGATACTGACGCAGTCTGTGTCCATATGCAGCAAGACCTGGACAACATTCAGACTTGGGCTGACAAGTGGCAAGTAACATTCGCACCACACAAGTGCCAGGCAATGACCATCTCCAACAAGCGAGACACTAACCATCTCCCCTTGACATTCAATGGCATTACCATCGCTGAATCCCCCACTATCAACATCCTGGGGGTTATCATTGATCAGAAACTGAACTGGACCAGCCATATAAATACTGTGGCTACAAGAGCAGGCCAGAGGCTGGGAATTCTGCGGCGAGTGTCTCGCCTCCTGACTCCCCAAAGCCTTTCCACCATCTACAAGGCACAAGTCAGGAGTGTGATGGAATACTCTCCACTTGCCTGGATGAGTGCAGCTCCAACAACACTCAAGAAGCTCGACACCATTCAAGATAAAGCAGCCCACTTGATTGGCACTCCATCCACCACCTTCAACATTCACTCCCTCCACCACCGGCGCACTGTGGCTGCAGTGTGTACCATCTACAAGATACACTGCAGCAACTCGCCAAAGCTCCTTCAACAGCACCTTCCAAACCCGCGACCTCTACCACTTAGAAGGACAAGGGCAGCAGACGCATGGGAACATCACCACCTACAAGTTCCCCTCCAAGCCACACACCATCCTGACTTGGACCTGTATCGCCGTTCCTTCACTGTCGCTGGGCCAAAATCCTGGAACTCCCTTCCTAACAGCATTGTGGGTGTACCTACACCATATGGACTGCAGCGGTTCAAGAAGGCAGCTCACCACCATCTTCTCAAGGGCAATTAGGGATGGGCACTAAATGCCGGCCCAGCCAGCCAGCGACGCCCACATCCCATCAATGAATAAAAAAATTTTTTTTTAATGTCCTGTCCCACCGGCATGACAGAGCCACCAGGGGTGGCGGCACAGTGGTATACAGTCAGGAAGGTGTGGCCCTGGGAGTCCTCAACATTGAATCTGGACCCCATGAAGTCTCATGGCTTCAGGCCAAGCATGGGCAAGGAAACCTCCTGCTGATTACCACCTACCGTCCTACCTCAGCTGATGAATCAGTACTCCTCCATGTTGAACACCACTTGGAAGAAGCACTGAGAGTAGCAAGGGCACAGAATGTACTCTGGGTGGGGGACTTCAATGTCCATCACCAAGAGTGGTTTGGTAGCACCACTACTGACCGAGCTGGCTGAGTCCTGAAGGACATAACTGCCAATCTGGGCCTGTGACAGGTCATGAGGGGAAAAACCTACTTGACCTCGTCCTCACCAATCTACCTGTCGCAGATGCATCTGTCCATGACAGCATTGGCAGCAGTGACCACCGCACAGTCATTGTGGAGACGAAGTCCCGTCTTCACACTGAGGACACCCTCCATCGTGTTGTGTGGCACTACCACCGTGCTAAATGGGATAGATTCAGAACAGATCTAGCAGCTCAAAACTGGACATCCATGAGGCGCTGTGCGGCATCAGCAGCAGCAGAATTGTATTCCACCACAATCTGTAACCTCATGGCCCGGCATATCCCTCACTCTACCATTACCACCAAGCCAGGGGACCAACCCTGGTTCAACAATGAGTGTAGAAGAGCATGCCAGGAGCAGTACCAGGCATACCTAAAAATGAGGTGCCAACCTGGGGAAGCTGCAACACAGGACTACATGCATGCTAAAATGCGGAAGCAGCATGCTATAGACAGGGCTAAGCGATCCCACAATCAACGGATCAGATCAAAGCTCTGCAGCCCTGCCACATCCAGTCGTGAATGGTGGTGGACCATTAAACAACTAACGGGAGGAGGAGGCTCCAAGAATATCCCCATCCTCAATGATGGTGGAGCCCAGCACGTGAGTGCTGCAAAAGACAAGGCTGAAACGTTTGCAACCAACTTCAGCCAGAAGTGCCGAGTGGATGATCCATATCGGCCTACTCCCAAGATCCTCACCATCACAGAAGCCATTCTTCAGCCAATTCGATTCACTCCACATGATATCAAGAAACGACTGAGCGCACTGGATACAGCCAAGGCTATGGATCCCGACAACATCCCGGCTATTGTGCTGAAGACTCGTACTCCAGAACTAGCTGCGCCTCTAGCCAAGCTGTTCCAGTACAGCTACAACATTGGCATCTATCCGACAATGTGGAAAATTGCCCAGGTATGTCCTGTCCACAAAAAGCAGGACAAATCCAACCCGGCGAATTACCACCCCATCAGTCTACTCTCAATCATCAGCAAAGTGATGGAAGGTGTCATTGACAGTGCTATCAAGCGGTACTTACTCACCAGTAACCTGCTCACTGATGCCCAGTTTGGGTTCCGCCAAGACCAATCAGCTCCCTACCTCATTACAGCCTTGGTCCAAACATGGACAAAGGAGCTGAATTCCAGAGGTGAGGTGAGATTAACTGCCCTTGACATCAAGGCAGCATTTGACCGAGTCTGGCATCAAGGAGCCCTAGTAAAACTGAAGTCAATGGGAATCAGGGGGAAAACGCTCCACTGGCTGGAGTCATACCTAGCACAAAGAAAGATGGTTGTGGTGGTTGAAGGTCAATCATCACAGCCCCAGGACATCGCTGCAGAAGTTCCTCAGGGCAGTGTCCTAGGCCCAACCATCTTTAGCAGCTTCATCAATGACCTTCCCTCCAACATAAGGTCAGAAATGGGGATGTTCGCTGATGACTGCACAGTGTTCAGCGCCATTCGCAACTCCACAGATAATGAAGCACTCCATGCCCGCATGCAACAAGACCTGGACGACGTTCAGGCTTGGGCTGATAAGTCGCAGGTAACATTCGCGCCACAGAGGTGCCAGGCAATGACTATCTCCAACAAGCGAGAGTCTAACCACCTCCCCTTGACATTCAATTGCATTACCATTGCCAAATCCCCCAGTATCAATATCCTGGGGGTCACCATTAACCAGAAACTTAACTGGACCAGCCACATAAATACTGTGGCAACAAGAGCAGGTCAGAGGCTAGGTATTCTGTGGCGAGTGTCTCACCTCCTGACTCCCCAAAGCCTTTCCACCATCTACAAGGCACAATGTGATGGAATACTCTCAACTTGCCTGGATGAGTGCAGCTCCAACAGCACTCAAGAAGCTCGACACCATTCAGGACAAAGCAGCCTGCTTGATTGGCACCCCATCCACCACCTTAAACATTCACTCCCTCCACCACCGGTGTACCGTGGCTGCAGTGTGTACCATCTACAAGATGCACTGCAGCAACTCGCCAAGGCTTCTTCAGCAGCACCTCCCAAACCCACGACCTCTTCCACCTAGAAGGACAAGGGCAGCAGGCGCATGGGAAAACAACCACCTCCAAGTTCCCCTCCAAGTCACACACCATCCTGACTTAGAAGTATATCGCCGATCCTTCATCGTCGCTGGGTCAAAATCCTGGAACTCCCTATCTAACAGCACTGTGGGAGTACCATCACCACACGGACTGCAGCGGTTCAAGAAGGCGGCTCACCACCACCTTCTCAAGGACAACTAGGGATGGGCAATAAATGCTGGCATTGCCAGCGACGCCCTGATCCCATAAATGAATTTTAAAAAGCACATTTTGGTAATTACACTCCAAGGTCTCCCTTCTATTGCTTTTGTTATTCTTTGATGAAATGTTCTAGAGGGTCTGTAAATAACAATAGCTGGTCAACAATTATGGTGTTTGTTTGGACATAATAGTGTTGAAGAGAAAGGTTATTGCTTGTAGAGCAGAGGTGTATCTCCCTTGGAAGTGTAGAATGGGAACAGCCTAGATGGAGATAAACGAAAGATGGATCCAAAAGCTGATGAAGAAATTTGTTGGTCTGCAAAAAGTTGTCAAGCTATGTGTGTTGACACTCTGCTTAATTTTACAATGGTGCCATACAGTGCATCACTAAGCTTGGTGCAGATCACTGAGGGAGAATGTACAGCACTCTGGTTACTTTTCACCAATTTCCAAATGCAGAGGCATGCCCATGTTTTAACACTGCTGCCAAATCTAAAATATTAGGACCCTCTGTCATCGAATTACAGTATGCAGACCAAGTTTGCGTCTGCGCACACTCTGAGGTCGAACTCCAAACCATCATCAACACCTTCAGCGAAGCATACGAGAGCATGGGCCTTACACTAAACATCCGTAAGACAAAAGTCCTCTACCAACCTGCCCCCGCCACACAGTACTGCTCCCCGATTATCAAAATCCACGACGAGGCCTTGGGCAACATGGACCACTTTCCATAACTTGGGAACCTACTGTCAACAAGGGCAGACATTGATGACGAAGTCCAACACCACCTTCAGTGTGCCAGTGCAGCCTTCGGTCGCCTGAGGAAGAGAGTGTTTGAAGACCAGGACCTCAAACCCGTCACCAAGCTCATGGTCTACAGAGCAGTAGTAATACCTGCCCTCCTGTATGCTTCAGACAAATGGACCATGTACAGCAAGCACCTCAAAGCACTGGAGAGGTACCACCAACGCTGCCTCTGCAAGATCCTACAAATCCATTGGCAGGATAGGTGCACCAACGTCAGTGTTCTCGCTCAGCCCAACATCCCCAGCATCGACGCTTTGACCATGCTCGATCAGCTCCGACGGACAGGTCACATCATCCGCATGCCCGATACGAGACTCCCAAAACAAGCACTATACTCTGAGCTCCGACACAGCAAGAGAGCCCCAGGCGGGCAGAGGAAATACTTCAAGGACACCCTCAAAGCCTCCTTGAAAAAGTGTAACATCCCCATCGACACCTGGGAATCCCTGGCCCAAGACCGCACAAAGTGGAGGAGAAGCATCCGGGAAGGCGGCGAACACCTCGAGTCTCTTCGCCGGGAGCAAGCGGAAGCCAAGCGCAAACAGCAGAAGCACCCCACCCACCCGCCCCTTCAACCACCTGTGACAAAGACTGTAGGTCCCGCATTGGACTCATCAGTCACCTGAGAACTCATTTTTAGTGTGGAAGCAAGTCATCCTCGGTTCCGAGGGACTGCCTAAGAAGAAGAAGAAGATTAAGACCCAATGCCATTTTTACTTAACATGAGCGCCATGCTGGTGTTTGTGCTCCACATGAACCTCCTCCCATCCCTCTTCATCTAACCCTATCAGCATATCCTTCTATTCCTTTCTCCCTCATGTGTTTATCTAGCTTTCCCTTACATGCAGGCTGTGCACTTCCTCTGAAAGTAGAAAGGCAGGTCTAATGGATTGGCAGTGCTGGCACCTGCTGGCCAGGCATTCATAAAATTAGTACATCAAACCCATGGTATACTTCAACTGAACTGGATGTGCTTCATTCTAACACAGGTGCCTGAAATGGAATGTATTCTAGTATCAACATCCCTCATTTTGATGAGTACAAAAATCACACAAAAAAGTTGCAAACGGTAAAATAGAAATACTGGAATGGTACAGATCAATCAAATGTTGAATTTAAGTCACAGTGAAAATACCTACTGTCCACTTTCTGATTGAAGACCCTCAATGTATTGGCCATTTATCCCAATCTGGATTTTATTTGGCTTTTGTAGCTGCTGTGCGACCAGTTTTCCAGCTTCACCATGAACACAGTACATTGTGCCATTGAGATTACCTGCCAAACACAGCAAAGCAACACATTTCCACCCTGGTCTTTTTTGTACATGTTCAATTAAGTATTTTATTTAGCTTCATAGAATAAAAGTAGTTCACATTAACAGTGTGGGAGTGGTTAGCATTTCCATAGTGCTCTCAAAATAAGGGAATGGACTATATTATACTCAACTGGGACTGGTTGGTACAATTGGGTTAACACACTTTTGTCCCTTCGCCTCTGGGACCTGGGTTCAAATCCAGGTTTATAATCAAAATGATTAGAGAAAAGTCTCCTCTCTGTTGGCCCTACATGAAATGAATTTGGATCATTTTAACTCAATTCTTACTGGGCATAGATTCGATAGCATAAAGAAACCCTACAAGTTAGCATTATATTACCATTTTCTCATATAAAAGCCATATGGATGACTCGGGTGTGAAATGGAAAGAAAGTATTGGTGTTCTTCTGATGTTAGGGTTAAGGTATATAACTGGGGCAGCATAGATGGAACTGATTATGCTTGATTGTGCCTGATTGATTGTGCAATCTAATGTACTTCTTTAAGAGGCACAGGCAGCCCCACAGCAGCAGATTTGGCATCAGCAGTCATAGGGCCAACTTATAATCCAGTAGAAGGAATAAGAGAGCCATCACCATCACAGGAATCATAGAGTCATCCACCAGCCAGCCACTTCACTTCCTTCCCCCACAAGGGTAACACCTAGAAGCAGCAGTAGATTAGGTAGTAGGATACACTCTCCATACACAATCACAAAGGCGAAGCACCAGAGTAAGAGATGCTGACAGCATAGTATTGCACGAGTAAATCTTTGGACTTGGATTTGGGCTCTGCAGCGAGTTAATTTGTACAGGGCCACATTTCTGCAGCAGGATGTGCATGCATGGTGGGTGAGGTATGGTACAGTGGCAATGCCATGTGGATTTGGTACATTAGTCCAACGGGAACATGATGCAGGAATGCTTGTACTGGGGGTCTTCAGAGGTTCAGTGAAATCAGTTTGTCATTAAATGTTATCAGAATGGTCTTCCTTGCTGCAGTTCCATTAGAGCCGGCAACAGCTCAGCCTTGGGCTTATACCTATTATCTTCGTCTGAACCTTGCTAGCCTTCCTCTTTCACCTGTTGCATGGTGACTGCTCGCATGATAACATAATTGTGAAGCACACAGCACAATACTATCATTTTGCACACCATCAGGTCTATCCTGGCAGTGGAACCTTTGTTTCAGTATCCCGATCATATGCTCTATTTATCTTCCTGTGGGGACATGTCTCCTTATACTTTGGTTGTGGTTGGCTGGTGGATGTCTCCGAATGATTCCTGAGATGGTGGTGTCTCTCGATTCCTTATAAAATGTCATGTGTTTACAGAATATCACACTCAAACATTTTATGGATGGAAATAACCTGTGAATTTCATACAAAGAATTTTTTTTTAAATGGTTTGTTTTCAGGTCAAGGTTCAGATATATTGGGGAAAGATTTCCTCTGGCACTATATGGAACAAAATCATAGCCCTGTTTATAAACAACAAATATATGGTTTTGTTACACATTGTGCGGAGAGGAAATCTTTCCCCATTGTTGGGGCAGAGCGGAAGGATCGTTACTGTGCATATAGCTTCTGTATTGTGTTATGTTTGATCGCATTTAGAAAACAAAGGAAAATAACAGCCAGCAGTTAAATTGCCATGTGTGCATTGATTTTACCTCCACCAGAAGTGGTCAACTAGCTGCTTAGCCATGAGTTTGGCTACATCAGTGTAATGCAAAATGGTCTTATGTCTGTGTGTAATAAAGCACACAGCTGAAAATTGAGCTGCTGCCAGCCCCAGTTTTCACTTACCAGTGAAGGCACTGATAGGTGTTTGTTCTTTTGAGCTGTTGGTTCCTGTAATAGAGTACCAGTGCAATTTGTCCTTATAGGTACGGGAAGCACTAGAAGTAGCCTGGTTGTCACGTAGCAGCATCTGCAGAGGAGGAATTGTCGCAACCTATGAACAGAATAAATATCATGTAATTAACTTATGTTTGCTACTTTTGAAAATATAAATATTTAACTAACATAGCTATAAGTTCAAATGCCAAAAATTAATAACATCAGGCAATTCATGATTCAAAATATACATGAAGGTTTTAAATTGTCTGACAGCAGCTCTGGGGAATTGTAAGCTACCTGGCTAGATTTTTTAATCTTTCAGGTCATTTAATAATACAGCCATAATATAATAATACAAAAACTAACAACTATTGCAAAAAAACTGGCTCCAAAAGCTGTTCGTTCAGCTAACTGAGTCCGAGAAGGGTAAAGATTGACAGCTCAACTTTTGACATAACTTTTAAGTGTCACAACAGGAACTGCTGCTGCTCCATGACCTACTGTAAAATTCATAATATTCATGCTTCATTTTGTAAGTTTTGCAAAATTCAGGCAGTTCCCCCCACACCCCGAAGATTATTTAATTAAAAGAGACCCTGGTTGGACTGATTTTAAAAATCCAAGGGCACACAAAATGGCTGCGATCAACCTCGTGACCAAAAGCCTGTAAGTTCCAATTCTAGACTCTGTGCATTGGGTATTTTGGGTATTTTTGATGTCTGCGAGATCATGAAAACAGACAGAACTTTTACATTTATGTATTGGGAGCAAACTCAGTTGCATTCAGGCCCCCGTTTACAGGCCATCAAGCTTGTTTACTCAAACGATCCAAACGATCAGCGAAGCCATCCAGGTTAGGCTGGCCCCATCAAGGAATCTGTTGAACAAAGGAGAGCAGTTATGGGACCGTTAGAAGCTATTACCGGCCATCTAAGTCGATGGGCCAAGATCGACACATTTTGTTCAATTCCAACCCGCTCAAATCAGACAAAGGATGAGCTGATTTAGCGCGTGAGATAAGGGCTGCCGAGAGGAGTATAACTATAGCCCCTCAGGAAGCCATGCTCTCTCTCTCTCCTTGCCTCCTGCGCCCTGCCTGCCACCACCCCAGGAAGAGGAGCTACGAAGAAGAGCCTGTCCCGAGAGGTGAAATACCCTGCCAGAGACTATTTTATTACTGGGGTATTTTCACCTGGACGGTACCCTGTGCAGCATTGAAACCACGTGGCATCGAAAGGCAGCAGGGCAAAGAAGCAAGATTCTCGTCTGTTTAAACAACTCGGACTGGTAAACATGGAATTCTGACCCCTCATAAGATAGCCTAGCGAGGTTTAGAGGGTGGGAGTTAAGGGGATTGCTAAAATTTGTCATTTTAGTCATTTTCCCTCGATGTGCAGTTTATTTCCCGTCTCTGTTAAGTGTAAGCGTACTGCATCCATATTATCGTTTGTATAGAATCGTTCTCTGGTAATAAAATCTTGGTTTCTTTCTTTGCACCAAACCACTGGTCTGCTCGTTTTCTATATCGCTACCTGCAAATAAGTCCGGTGGTCAGAACTCAAAAAGGGGTGAGCAATTCGAGCCGCTCAAAGGGGGTAGTCAGAGGCATAACTGATGAACCCAAGACACCCACACAGTAAAACCCCTTACAGAATGGCGACCGCAGCAGGACCATCGGCAGCAGTAAGCGATATAGCAGACAGTGGTGCGGAGGAAGGAACAGCTATGGAAGAGAGGTTGTCCGATTATGTTTTTAGAAAGGTGAATATCACCATGAAGTGGATAAGCGCTCTGTTAAAGGCTGAGCGTCCGATAGATGCTGCCGCCCAGTGGACAGAGAGTAAGAAACATAAAAGGTCAATAGAGAAAGCAGTGTGGCTAATGTGCTACAAGAAGCAGGTCCTACTGTTGGACGGAGTTGTAGCGGCACAGGCTGCCAAGCTTAAGGAAGCAGCCCTGGAAGTCCAGGATAAGGAAATAGAGATTCAGGATAAGGCCCTAGTGGAGGAGAAATTGTTAATTGCCCTTAAGACGCTAAATCAGGAACGAGCGCAGACGGCAAGGGAACACCAGGCCAAAATAGAGCGCCTGGAGCGCCAGATTAGTGAGGGCAAAAATAACACGAGGCACAAGCTGGAGTATCTGGAGTTCCAAGTTACCGAGGCCAAGAATAGTGAGATAAGGTTGCGGGAGAAGAACGCCCGCCTTACCCAAGAAATACGAGAGCAGGAGGAGAAGGTTAGGGAGGTAAAGGCAGCGTATAAGCTAGCCTGCGACCGAGGGTTCGAGGAAGCAGATCATGGCCCCTGTAGGGGAGAGATAGAAAGCTTGAGTATGGCCTTAGCGCGGGCAAAGCCTGAAGGCAGGCCAGTCGGACTTTACCGGCAACCCAAGCAGAACAGTCCCGCAGACAGCGCCTGGGGACGAGCTAGTCAGGAAACCAGAGGTTTCATGGCTACCACCCATAGCGCCGAACTTTCAGCAGGTCTGACAGCAAAGGGGGGTGGAAGATGAAGTGGTAGGGGAGGTACAGCAGCCCCCGTTAGATAGGTCGGGACCGGGACCGATGTACGAAGGTACGGCCCGCCCGGGGAGGACGATGAACCCGGGGCCATCCAAAACCAATTCTTCTTACCTCGTGGCACCCAACAGCTCAGGGCCATGGTGAGTCATATCCCCAAGCTCTCCGAAACGGGAGAACCCTCACTGCACTTCCGAGAGGTAGAGTAGGCAGCCTGCATCAACGATTGCGATGACGCAGAGCAGGCCAAGATGTTGCTATTCTCTCTGGAGGGTAAGCTCCTCCAGACCCTTTCGGATGAGTGCCAAAAAGGGCAGAAGGGGTATGGCGATTTGAGAGATGAGATACTGGAGGCCATGGGTATGAACGACGGCAGTCCGTTCTTTCGAGTGGAGAGGATGGTACAGCTCGCAGGGGAGGCCCCGCAGGCGTTCGCAGACAGGCTGTGGCCAGTCTACAATAGCGCGTGTCTGGGAGTGGCGGATCGGGCATTCCTGACCCGGCCTCAGTTGACCCACTGGCTTCGTTGCCTGGTGTCGAACTGCCTACCCCAGATCCGAGCCAAGGCTGAGGCCGAAGCCCCCAAACTACCGAAGAGACCGTAATCCGTCAGCTCACGGTAGCCTATAAAAACGGCAGAAGTAACGAGGCATCCCAGCAAAAGGGCAAAGTTTATGAGGTTAAACCTGGGGTCCAAAATAAGAAAGAGTGGCACCAGGAAGGGAACTGTCCCTCTCAAATCAAGCTAAATTGCTATGGGTGCGGGAGGGACGGCCATTGGCGCAAGGATTGTAAAAATCCTTGGAAGGATAATAAAGGGAAGAATTCACCACCCCCAGCCCAAAAGGTAGAGGCAGGAGTTCCCACGGTCGAATCACTGTTAGAGTCGATGCGGGTTTTTCTGACCAGCCAGGGAAAAGTAGCAGCCACCACCGGTGTTGTAGTCCCATCAGCCCCATCTGACTCCACGCAATGACTGGAGCCCACGCAGCCTGTCTACCTGTGTGCTCTCCGGTATGATGGATGGAAGAGACCCCTCGTGCAGATGGAGGTAGAGAAGGTTAAAGGGACCTACCTGCTGGATACAGGAGCATCGTGCACCGTGTTCCATGCGGCTAGCCCCACCACCTCACCTCTGTCTAGCGGGGTTCCATACATTTTATCAGGGTTCACGGGCAGGGAACAGACTGAGTCGTTCTCCAAGCCACTCTCAATTCATCTGGGCACGCTCCGCACCACGTGGACATGTATCCTGGCGAAGTGGGAAGTGGAGGGAGGAAAGGGGATCCTAGGGTCGACTTTATCGTGGGCCACGGGATCCTCGTGGACCTCGCAATCATTGCCTCTGGGGAGCCAACACGGGAAAGGAAGGCGAAGTGGTAGTCATCCCAGGAAAGGAGGGGAAGGGGACCCTGTGTACTGTGAAGCCAAAAGAGGGTTACAACCTCGGGCTCATGGTCGATGGTGTCCCGAGGGAGTTCCAGGCATTCGTACAGGCTCACCTAGCTACGTTTGCCACGCACAAACACGACTGCGGGAGGGTCACCGGGTTTGAGGTCAGAGTAGACGGGGACCCCATGGCCCGGCCCCAGAAGCAGTATAACTTCCCCAGAGAAGCAGAGCCCAACATGGAAGCAGCCATGTCCTCTTTAGTACAGCAGGAAGTGTTGAGGCCCATAGCCACCCATGTTAACTCTTCGCTATGGCCGGTCAGGAAACCGGACAATTCATGGAGAGCCACGGTGGACTATCGGGTGCTCAACAGCAATATCCCCGCATGTGCCCCCACAGTAGCAGCAGTGGCTGACCTTATCGAGAGCATTCCAGCATCCGCGACCACGTTCACGGTGCTGGATATTTCGAATGGATTTTGGTCCATCCCCTTAAGGAGGGAGGACCAGTACAGGTTTGCCTTTACTTTTAAAGGGCAACAGTACACCTGGAACTGCTTGCCGCAGGGCTTTCACAACAGCCCCAGCATCTTCCACCAGTGTATGGCAAATAGGTTAAAGGAATCTAGTCAGCCCACCCAGTTGGTGCAGTATGTGGATGACCTGCTCCTGTTTACCGACTCAGTCGGGGAGCATGGCCCACTACTGGCCAAACTGCTGGAGCTGCTTCAGAATAAGGGTTTTAAGGTAAACCCGAAGAAGGCGCAGATCGGCCAGCGGGAAGTTAAATTCCTGGGCCTGACCGTCCGCGCAGGAGAGAGAGCCATAGATAAGGCTAGGGGGAAAGCGGTCCAAGAGTTACCGGTCCCCAACACAGTGAGAGGTGTGAGGTCATTCCTAGGGTTAACGGGGTGCTGCAGAGACTTCATTGAAGACTATGCAGCCACAGCAGCCCCTCTGCTCCGACTCCTACACAAGGGAATGGAGTGGTTTTGGGATGAGGATTGCCAGGCAGCATTTGTCAAGCTCAAGGGAGACTTGCAGACCGCACCAGCCCTAGGAGCCATAGATGGGGGGAAAGAGTTATTTCTGGAGGTAGCGGCTAGAGGGGATAGCCTGAGTGCTGTGCTGCTCCAAGAGCGGCACGGCAGGCTAAGACCGGTGGTCTACTCCTCCAGAGTGCTCACCGATGTAGAGAGAGGCTATTCCAATTGCGAACGGCACCTTCTGGCCACGCATTGGGCTGTGAAAAGATCCTCGATCTTCACAGGCACCTCTCCCATCACCCTCCTCACCCACCACACACCCACCCAGATGCTTCTGGATGGGAGGATTAAAGATGGGACGGTCAGCAGTGCCCACATTGCGCGCTGGACCCTCCTCCTCTCGCAGATGGATCTGAAGGTGAAGGGTCTTTGCGAGCCAAAGCTCACGGCCAATATGGTATATCCTGGAACAGTCCATCGGTGTTCCATAGAAGGGGTATGGGAGGTGAACGTAGGTTTACGGGCCGGGATACATCCCACAGGCCGCGAAATCTATGTAGACGGTTCAAGCACGGTATCTGCTGGCAAGCGTCTCACGGGGTGTGGAGTTTATGACCCAGCGGCAAACATTGCCCTGGCGATCAAGCTCCCCAGCACCATGAGCGCCCAGCAGGCTGAACTGTCCACGGTGGTGTACGTGGTTACCCACCCCAAAATCTTCCCCACCCCGTACACGATTTGTTCGGACAGCATGTTCACATGCAACTCGTGTACGGAATACCTGGCCATATGGTCCCGCCGCGGGTATACCTCCGCCGACGGGAGACCCTTAACCGTAAAGCCCCTGCTGGAGAAAATCCTGGCAGCTGTGGGGGAGGAAGGTGAGGTCTTTATCCACAAGGTGAAGGCCCATTCCTCCACAGAACCCCGCAGCCAGGGTAACCAGCAAGCCGACACGCTGGCCAAGGAGGGTGCACACGCAGGCACTTTCTGGGACCCGTATGAGTCCGGGCCCGTGGCAGCAGTTAGAGGCAGGGATGGGACCCAAAGGAGCTTAGAAGTAGTGTTAGCCCAGGATATTAAAACGGTCCAAGCCCAGGACCCTGTCCTGAAAACCGTCATCAGTTCAGTAATAGAGGGTAGGAAGATAGAAGGCCCTTATGGCACAGCGGCCCTCTCCATAAGGGAAGGCATGCTGTTTAAGGAGGGACAGTGGGTAGTACCCCAGCAGCACCGGAGGGAATTCCTTCAACTGGCCCATGAGGGTCCAGGAGCGGGACACCCCGGGCCTGAGACCACCTGGCAACGGGTGGAACAGGCGGGACGGTGGCCGGGACTCCGGGAAGACGTCCGCGAGTTCTGTGCCGGCTGTCTTGTATGCGCTGCAAACAACCCTGACCCCCACAAAAGGAAGGTGCCCATGGGACACATTAGGAGGGTGGAGGGACCATGGCAGTCGATCCAGGTTGACTACATCAGGCCCCTGCCCACCGCCCAGGGAGGCTACAGATACTGCCTTGTCCTGGTAGACGTGTTTACCAAATGGGTAGAAGCCTTCCCCTGTAAAACAGCTACGGCACTGGGTACTGCAAGGATCTTGGTACGGGAGGTGTTCTCGCGGTGGGGACTACCCCAGTTTGTGGAGTCTGACCAGGAAAGTCACTTCACCGGCCAGGTGATGCAGAACACCCTTATGCTGCTAGGCATTCAGGGGAAGTGGCACGTGGCCCACAATCCACAGTCATCCGGGATTGTGGAAAGCATGAACCGCACGTTAAAAGAAAGACTGAGGAAGGAGGTAGCGGACGCGCCCAAAAAATGGGCGGAGGTCCTACCTTTAGTCCTTATGGGGATCCAGGCCAGCCAGTCCAAAAGTACAGGATATTCCCCGTACGAGCTAATGACTGGCAGGGTAATGCGGACCCCCACCCATGTCCTAGCCCCGGTTCTCACTGAAGGGCAGCTTCGAGAAGTAAATCAGGACAAATTCGCCCGAACCCTCCTCGAGCGCCTGAAGCAGGTCTACGAGCAGGCAGCAGGGAGCATGGGGAAGCAGCATCGGAATAACCGATTGCTGCTCGAACCTAACAAAAGTCACCAGTGGGAGATAGGGGACCAGGTAATGGTAAGGAACTACGCCCGAGTGGGGAGTTTAGAGCCACTGTACATGGGACCCTATAGCATAGTGGATAAAGCCAGCCCCATGGTGTATGCAGTAAAATTGCCCCGGCACACAAAATGGTTTCATGTAAATCAATGCAAGCTGTTCAGGCCGGAGGCAAAGAAACAGGCAGCCGGGATCCAACCCGAGGTTAAAAATCCCCAGCCCGCATCAAGTTCAAGTACACAGGCTGTGCAAGCAGGCGCAGTCGCGTGCATCAGGGGAGGAGTCACCCAGCACCCTGTTCAGACCACTCCCCCCATCTTCTGGGATTCAGGTGGGGAGGAGGAGGAGCCCGAGCCAGATGACCCCGCCTACAACACAGGTTTTGAACCTGAAGGCGGAGACCCTCAGCCACCGGCAGCCGGCAGCGAGGGATGACCTGTCCCCAGCTTAGGTTTGGGAGGGATGGGACTCAAGGGAGAGGACCCTCAGCCAGCGGTCATGGGAAACCCACAGGCCGCACCCACAAAGGATGGGGTCCGAGCAAAAGGTCCACTCACCAAGGTGGCCTCACCAGTAGCCCTCCCTAGAAGGTCCCCTCGGACACCCCAGCCCAGAAAGGTATGGTCACCTGCTCCCCAGCTTAAAACGACAGCCTCCCGAGCCAGGGAGAAGCCGAAAGACAAAGGTCCCCAGCTAGCAGCTACAGACTGCAAGGGACCGGAAGTGCAGGTCAGTGCAGCCACGCCGCAGGGAGCAGCCTGCAACAGCCCAGACAGGAATTAGGCTGGCCGCTCGGAGACGGGTGGCAGATGTATATAGCTTTAGTAGTTTAAGTTTATAGTGTTAAGTTAGGCTATTTTAATTTAATTCTGAGTAAGGAACAGTTAGTTTCGATTTAAGTATGAAGCCGTCTCAGAGTATTGTCCATGTGAGTCGAGGTCGCGGGACCCGACCATACATCACCCGAGCCAGCGAGTCTCCAGGGAACCTGGCTAGATGCCTTTATGTCTATTGCAGGAAATTTCGGAATGTACGGAGGCGTAATCCTGCTCGCCCTGCTCGGGCTGAGCATCAGTAGGAGAGGGGATGTCGAGGACCACCACATCTTCGGGTGCTCGGGGAACAGGGCGCCGGTGGCGGTCGATGGTAGCGGCGTACAGGAGGCGGAGGAGACCACCGCTTACTTCCACGAGGGAACGTGGCTGGGGTGGCTGGGATCCAATTCGTCCCAGTACTCCAGCCAGACCAGGTTCACCTACGGGGAGGCCTCCCTCCTGTGCCCCAGGATACGGATCGTTACTCCCAGGATTAGCGTCACCATGGGCAAAAGGATATGTTTAACATGCAAGGGACATGTTCCCCTGGATAGGTGGTGGTGGCTCAGGAAATTAAGTAAAGGCATGGGGAACCCCAGAGTTGAGTGGGAACGGTTGGGGAACGACACTCACCGGACTATCACAGGGACCCATGGGGGGTTAAGTGTGTGCTGGGATAAATGGTGGGAACCGGATCAGGGGATCTATGTCTGTATGTGGGGATCAGAGGAAGCCTGCCCCACAGGCATTTCCATCATTTTCCGCAGCCAGTAGCAAGATAACGGGAGGGGGATGGACTGGGAGTCTCACCTGGACGCATGCGCGATCCCATACTCCCCAGTCTCAGTTAATGCCACTGAACTAGTGACCCGCCCCCTACAGCCCCTGCCCATGACCGCGACGTCACGGACGATAGTAGAGGGATGCCCCGCCACCACCAAGGGACCAGGGAACGACTTGGTGCTAGTACCTACAGACCAGGTGCTGTATCAAGGAGTGCACTATGCGGTAGCCTCCGTGATTTTAAACCTCACCGAGGTACACCTACCCATGTGGTGCCCCACAGAGACCACGCAGTTGTATCAAGCCCTCTTAAACGATATGTTCCATAAATTTCATGAGTTTGATTTTTCAGACGTTGACAGAACCGGACTATACACCACGCTGAAAGCCGTTTTAGTGTCACAAAAACACTTCTATACTCTGGAACAGAAGACTGTCCAGATAGCGGCCGTCATTTTAGATATTACGACCCCACCCTGGTGGGACGTTTTTGAAAATATAGAGGTCCCATACTGGATCCGTATGGCATCCCACATCCTGGTGGTGTGTCAGTTAGGGATAGTTCTCTACCTGGTGTGCATCCAGTGTAGGAGAAAGGGTCCCAGATTAGAGTTTAAAACTCAAAAGGTGTGGAAGGAACATTATGCCCGGGTGGAAGAAGAGACACCCGTTTGAGTTTTGCGTCGCATCACTTAAACGTGATGGTCATTGTTTGTTATTTTTAATAAAGATTGTTTCTTCATTTTATTGTGTTATTTTAATAAAGATTGTGACTGTTTGATACTACAGAATAAAACATTTTTAATGTACCAAGTGGTGCAGGGGTGTTGGACCCCCCTCCACACTTGGATTTTGTAGTGAACCGTATTTTCATCTGTAGATGCCTATCGCACACTGCGCTTTCTCTAAGTACGGGAAATACATGTGTCGAGGGATTATGGATAGGTAAATACAGGGGAAGGTTGTTTATGGAGGGTCAGAAAATTTTGCTCATTTTTGGAATATGGATACTGCAAGCAAGTTTTAGTATCCTAGGGGGGACTGTAAGTTTTGCAAAATTCAGGCAGTTCCCCCCACACCCCGAAGATTATTTAATTAAAAGAGACCCTGGTTGGACTGATTTTAAAAATCCAGGGGCAAACAAAATGGCTGCGGTCAACCTCGTGACCAAAAGCCTGTAAGTTCCAATTCTAGACTCTGTGACAAGCTAACAGCTTGGGTATTTTTGATGTCTGCGAGATCATGAAAACAGACAGAACTTTTACATTTATGTATTGGGAGCAAACTCAGTTGCATTCAGGCCCCCGTTTACAGGCCATCAAGCTTGTTTACTCAAATGATCCAAACGATCAGCGAAGCCATCCAGGTTAGGCTGGCCCCATCAAGGAATCTGTTGAACAAAGGAGAGCAGTTATGGGACCGTTAGAAGCTATTACCGGCCATCTAAGTCGATGGGCCAAGATCAACACCTTTTGTTCAATTCCAACCTGCTCAAATCAGACAAAGGACGAGCTGATTTAGCGCGTGAGATAAGGGCTACCGAGAGGAGTATAACTATAGCCCCTCAGGAAGCCATGCTCTCTCTCTCTCCTCGCCTCCCACGCCCTGCCTGCCACCACCCCAGGAAGAGGACCTACGAAGAAGAGCCCGTCCCGAGAGGTGAAATACCCTGCCAGAGATTATTTTATTACTGGGGTATTTTCACCTGGACGGTACCCTGTGCAGCATTGAAACCACATGGCATCGAAAGGCAGCAGGGCAAAGAAACAAGATTCTCGTCTGTTTAAACGACTCGGACTGGTGAGCATGGAATTCTGACCCCTCAGAAGATAGCCTAGCAAGGTTTAGAGGGTGGGAGTTAAGGGGATTGCTAAAATTTGTCATTTTAGTCATTTTCACTCGATGTGCCGTTTATTTCCCATCTCTGTTAAGTATAAGCGTACTGCATCCATATTGTCCTTTGTATAGAATCGTTCTCTGGTAATAAAATCTTGGTTTCTTTCTTTGCACCAAACCACTGGTCTGCTCGTTTTCTATATCGCTACCTGCAAATAAGTCCGGTGGTCAGAACTCAAAAAGGGGCGAGCGATTCGAGCCGCTCAAAGGGGGTAGTCAGAGGCATAACTGACTAACCCAAGACACCCACACAGTAAAACCCCTTACAATTTTGCAATGTAAGGCAGCTAGTTATTAATTACACAAATATTTCTCTGGACATTCACGTCCACAATACAGCACAACCAAGTGGAGCACCTTGCAAATTATACTAAAAGTGCATTGGTGCGGCAGAACCACTGAATGACTCTGGCTAACTGTATATAATTCTCTTTAACGAGGTTCTAACACCAGCCTAAACCTGTACCATTGTGTTAGGCATTACTGTGTTTTGTATATAGAGTTTGCATGTACGGGGCGTGGCCCCTTTAAGAGCGCGGGAAAACACGGGCAAATGCAATGATGTCACGTCGCAAACCACGGGACTGCCCAGTGAGTCCTCGTGGCATCTCCATTGAGTAAAGACCTGTTTAATCGTTCTCTGGTGTCGATCTCAGTTATTCGTAGGAATTCGTTAATTCCTACATTGGTGACCCCGTTTTCGTGAACGTTTTCACAAAAGAAGAGCACAGCATGGAAGCGAACGCCGTTTCCCTAAAGCTACCGCAGTTCTGGGAGCAGCAAGCGCCCTCGTGGTTTATTCAGGTCGAGGCCCAGTTCGCACTGAGGAACATCAATGCGGATCAGACCAAGTGTAGGAATGTCTAGTTCCTATCCAAAAGACTGAGGTCCACTCAGGCGATCAAATAAACGAGGTTTAATGAAAACTAACAGAGTTTAACGGATAATTACAGGAGAACATCGAATATAGGTCTAGTCAGTTCGGAGGCTCCACGAGGACTGCTTGGGCGGTCCCGTGGCTGACGTCATGACGTCATCACGTTTTTCCCGCCGGTGGGGGATCACGTGATGAACGGCGTGACGTCATCGTGTTTACCCGTGCTATTAAAGTGATCGCGCTCTGTACATGTAAACAGTGAAAACAAAGATACAGACTCAGGCTGTAGCTAACATATTATTGAAGGGAATTATATACAACTGATTGGAGTCCCTTAGTGGCTCTGCCACATGCGCCCCCCCCCCAGAATTGTCTTTAATAGCAAAAGTAAAACGGCGAGGAGGCCTGACAAGCCTGTCAGATCAACTTCTGTAGCCTTGAGGTGGAAGCTGATGGACGGCGGGCGAGCTGGCGGGCGGTTGTGTTTGATCTGGCACAGCGACTGTGGGTGGTCGGCCACATTTCGGCGGTTGTGCGATCTCGACTGGGCGGTCAAGGTCCAAGTGAGCCGGCTTCAACCGGTCAACCGAAATGTGGTCCGGTTTGCCACCGATATCGACCAAAAAAGTTTTGTCTCCCGGCTCTATCACGCGGAAAGAACCAGTGTAAGGGGGTTTGAGCGGATCCCGATGCGCGTCGTGGCGGATAAACACATAGTCGGCGTTCTTCAGCTCAGCTGGGACGTGGGAGCTCTGCAAGCTGTGATGTGACGTAGGCACTGGAGCGAAACTTCTGGCCACCTCCTGATGGCTGATGAGCTGCTGGGATGCGGACCATGGCTCTGTTGGAGTCGGAAGGAAATCTCCTGGTACACGGAGCGGCTGGCCACATACGAGCTCCACCAAGGATGATTGAAGATCTTCTTTAGGCGCCGTACGAAGACCCAAAAGGACCCATGGAAGCCAGTCCACCCAGCCCGCACCTTGAAGGCTGGCTCACAGTGCGGCTTTGGCCGACCTGTGGAATCATTCGCACAGGCCGTTCGCCTGTGGATGGTAGGCAGTGGTGCGATGTAGTTTGGCGCCGAACCCCTGAGCCACAGCGTTCCAGAGCTCAAAAGAAAACTGCGGCCCACGATCAGACGAGATGTCCGCCGGTACCCCGAAATGGGCGACCCAAGAGGAGATGAATGCCCTGGCGACGTCTGCGGAAGTGGTGGATGACAAAGGAACCGCCTCTGGCCATCGAGTGCTGCGGTCCACCATTGTAAGAAGATGAGTAAACCCGTACGAAGGTGGAAATGGCCCCACCAGGTCCACATGCACATGATCAAACCTATGTTCCGGAACAGCGAAAGTGGCCAATGGAGCCTTGACATGACGCTGCACCTTGGCCTTTTGGCAGACCACGCAGGTGTTGGCCCAGTCGCGAACATCCATGTGCATGCCCCGCCACACGAATTTGGACGACATCAGCCGTTGCGAGGCCTTCATGCCAGGGTGCGACAACCCGTGTATGGCGTCAAAAACTTTTCGGCGCCAGGCGACCAGCACGATAGGGTGAGGAGCTCCTACGGAGACGTCGCAGAGTAGCGTAGTGCCCGCGTCGTGGAATTTGACGTCGGCCGCTTGGAGGCTAGAGGGGTTGGTTCTGTAAGATTGGACTTCCGGATCCGAGGCTTGATCTGCAGCCATGAGGGCATAGTCGATGCAGAGCTGGACTGCATGAACGGTCGCACGGGAGAGGCAATCCGCCACCAGGTTGTCTTTACCGGACACATGCTGAATGTTAGTGGTGAATTCTGAGATAAACGTCAACTGACGTTGCTGCCGAGCTGACCACAGTTCGGCGGTCTTGGCCATAGCACCTGGCAGCGGGTGCACCAGCATGGTTGCGTTGGCTAAGGCGCCTTTTGTGTCGACGAATGCCCGGTCCATGTCGACCGTCCAGCTAATCGGATCCTTGCCGGACTTGCCCTTGAGGGCCTCGTACAGGGGCTGCATGAGCAGAGCCGCATTAGGGACGAACCGGTGATAAAAATTTATCATCCCAAGGAACTCCTGCAGGGCCCTGACGGTCTGCGGGCGCGGGAATGAAGTAACTGCCTCCACCTTCGTTTGCAGGGGAATTGCGCCATCCGATGTGATGCGATGGCCTAAGAAATCAGTCTGCTGCAGGCCGAACTGGCACTTGGCCGGGTTGATGATCAAGCCGTATTGACTGAGGCGTCTAAAGAGGGTGCGCAAATGGCAGATGTGCTCCTCTTTATTAGGGCTGGCAATGAGGATGTCGTCGAGGTAGACGAATAGAAACTTGAGGTCCCGAAGCACGGAGTCCATCAAGCGCTGGAAAGCCTGTGCAGCGTTCTTCAATCCAAACGGCATCCGCAGAAATTCAAACAGGCCGAATGGGGTGATGACTGCAGTTTTCGGGACGTCTTGCGGGTGTACAGGGACCTGGTGGTAGCCACGGACAAGGTCGACATTTGAAAAAATGGTATTTCCCGCCAAATGGGCAGAGAAATCCTGAATATGAGGGATCGGGTACCGATCAGGAGTAGTGGCGTCGTTCAGGCGTCGGTAGTCGCTGCAAGGCCGCCATCCGCCGCCAGGTTTCAGAACAATGTGGAGAGGCGAAGACCAGGGACTATTCGACTGGTGAATAATCCCTAGCCACTCCATCGTGTCGAACTCCGCTTTCGCAGCCGCGAGCTTGCCAGGTTCGAGGCGCCGGGCCCATGCGTAGACCGGGGAGCCAGTAGTGGTGATGTGATGTGCGACACCATGTTTCGTGGCCATGGAAGAGAAAGTGGGTCTGGTCAGGTCTGGGAAATCTCCGAGGAGGCGAGTGAAGTCATCCAGAGGTGGGAACGCACAGGAGACAGTGCGCGACACGGCGTTACCGCGGTGGCACAGGATGGAGTGAAAAGTGGCCGCATTGATCATCCGGCGGTGCCGTACATCCACCAGGAGGCCGATGGCGCACAAAAAATCCGCCCCGAGGATGGCTTGAGAGACTTTGGCCGTGATGAAATCCCAGTAAAACCGCTGGCCGCCGAAGCACACCTGGACCCGCCGGCTTCCGAAGGTCCGAATGGCCCCGCCATTAGCCGCCTCGAGGGAGGGGCCGTGCCCCCCGGCTTGTAAATCAAGATTTGACGCGGGTAGGATGCTACACTGCGCCCCGGTGTCACAGAGGAAACGTCAACCAGATAAGGAGTCGGTGATGAAGAGGGGTTTTCCCGAATTACCGATTGCCATCGCAGCCGCGGGGCGCTCGTTGTAACCGGTCCTCTTTCGACAGGGTTGCTGCTGGTTTTTTTTGAGCGAAAAGCTGCAGGGAGGGTGGCAGCATCTTGCTTTCGCGCCAAAACGGGCGTGGTAGAAGCACAACCCCGCAGGTTGAGGGGCTGGAGCAGCATCTGTGGGGGATGGGCGCCCCGTGGCAGCGCAGTACTGCTGTGCCACCGTGAAGATCTTGTCCGCTTCGGCAGCCAGCTCTGCGCTGTCTGTGACTTCTGACCTGGCTAGGGCAGCTTGAACCTACTCCGGTAGCTGGCTGAGGAATAGCTCACTGAAGAGGAAGCATTCCGGTTCGGAGCCCAGGAGCGTGAGCATTTGGCTCATGAGCTCGGACGGCTTGGAGTCCCTGAGGCCGGGCATAGCGAGCAGCCGGCGGGCGCGCTCCGACTTCATGAGCCCGAAGACCTGTAACAACCGTGCCTTTATCGTTTCATACTTGCGATCTTCTGGTGGATTACCAAGCAGGCTGACGATCTGCGAGGCTGTGGCGCTGTCGAGGGCGGAGACCACGTAATAGTAACGGGTCTGATCCGCAACGATGTTCCTGATTGCGAACTGGGCTTCAGCCTGGATGAACCACGCGGCTGGCTGTTGCTCCCAGAACTGTGGTAGCTTCAAAGCAACGGCATTCGATTCCATGTTCAGTAACTTCTGTGAAAACCATTCGCAAAAGTCGGGGTCACCAATGTAGGAATGTTTAGTTCCTATCCAAAAGACTGAGGTCCACTCAGGCGATCAAATAAACGAGGTTTAATGAAAACTAACAGAGTTTAACGGATAATTACAGGAGAACATCGAATATAGGTCTAGTCAGTTCGGAGGCTCCACGAGGACTGCTTGGGCGGTCCCATGGCTGACGTCATGACGTCATCACGTTTTTCCCGTCGGTGGGGGATCACGTGATGAACGGCGTGACGTCATCGCGTTTACCCGCGCTATTAAAGTGATCGCGCTCTGTACATGTAAACAGTGAAAACAAAGATACAGACTCAGGCTGTAGCTAACATATTATTAAAGGGAATTATATACAACTGATCGGAGTCCCTTAGTGGCTCCGCCACACAAGTATCTTTACGTGGTCTCCGCACTCTCGGATCGTCAGCCTCCTCGAAAACCCCCCAACGGAGCGCAAGTATGAAACCCTCAAGGTGCGGTTACTGCAGGTTTTCGGGCTCACAAAATCGGAGCGCGCCCGTCGATTGCTCGCTATGCCCGGGCTCGGGGACTCCAGCCTTCAGAGTTGATGAGCCAAATGCTCACTCTCCTGGGCTCAGAACGGGAATGCTTCCTATTCCGCGAGATTTTCCTCAGCCAACTGCCTGAACAGGTACAAGCTGCCCTGGCCAGATCTGAAGTTGAAGACTGCGCAACACTCGCTGCGGAGGCTGACAAAATTTTCGCTGTAACTCGGCAGTACTGCGCTGCCACGAGGCACCCATCCCCCGCAGACACCGCCCCAGCTCATCCGCCTGCTGGGCTGTGTTTCTACCATGCGCAGTTCAGCGCGAAAGCGAGGCGTTGCCGCCCTCCCTGCAGTTTTCCCCCCAAAAAAACCAACGACTGACACTGCGACCACCGAGGAACGGGTCTAACGGGCACCCCGCGGCTGCGATGGCGATCGGCAAGGCGGGAAAATTGCTCTTCATCACCGATACTCTCTCCAGTCGTCGTTTTCTGTGCAACACCGGAGCGCAGTGCAGCATTTTACCCGCGTCCGCCCTCGATGTGCAGATGGGGAATCACGGCCCCGCCCTTGAAGCGGCCAATGGCAGAACAATTTGGACCTTCGGCAGACGGCGAGTGGAGTTGTGCCTCGGGGGGCAACGTTTTCACTGGGAGTTTGTTACGGCCAAAGTTTCCCAGCCCCTCCTCGGCACGGATTTCCTGTGTGTCAACAGCCTCCTGGTTGACGTTAGGAACCGACGGCTGATCAACGCCGCAACTTTTAATTCTCTTCCGTGTTACCGCAGTAACACTACATTGCGCACCGTCTCCTGTGCGTTCCCGACTCCTGATGAGTTCGCTCGCCTGCTCAGCGAATTCCCCGACCTGACAAGACCCACGTTCTCCTCCACAGCCAGGAAACATGGTGTGGAACACCACATCACCACCAATGGCCCCCTGGTCTACGTGCAGGCCCGGCACCTAGAACCTGGCAAGCTGGCGGTCGCAAAGGCGGAGTTCGCAACCATGGAACCGTTAGGGATTATTCGCTGGTCGAATAGTCCCTGGTCTTCACCCCTCCATATCGTCCCGAAGCCTGGCGGCGGATGGCGGCCATGCGGCGACTATCGACGACTAAACGACGGCACCACTCCTGATCGCCACTCTCTGCCCATTTGGCAGGGAACACCGTGTTCTCAAAAGTCGACCTCGTACGGGGCTACCACCAGGTTCCAGTTCATCCACAAGACGTCCAGAAGACTGCAGTCATCACCCCATTTGGCCTCTTCGAGTTTTTACGGATGCCGTTTGGGTTGAAGAACGCCGCCCAGGCTTTTCAACGCCTGATGGACTCCGTGCTGCGGGACCTCAAGTTCCTCTTCGTCTACCTGGACGATATTCTAATTGCCAGTCCTACTAAGGAAGAACATACCTGTCACCTACGCACCCTTTTTCGATGCCTCAGCCAACACGGCCTGATTATCAACCCGGCCAAGTGTCAGTTTGGCCTGCACCAAATTGACTTCCTGGGGCATCGCATCACCTCAGAGGGAGCGGTTCCTTTACCTTCGAAGGTAGAGGCGGTGACATCCTTTCCACGCCCACTGAACATAAAGACCCTGCAGGAATTCCTAGGCATGGTAAACTTTTACCACCGTTTCATGCCTAAGGCGGCACTACTCATGCAGCCCCTGTACGAGGCCCTCAAGGGCAAGACTGGCAAGAACCCGGTAGACTGGACGGATGACATGGCCCGAGCGTTCACCGACACCAAAAGCGCCTTAGCCAACGCGACTATGCTGGTGCACCCGCTGCCAGGAGCCACCATCGCCGTCACCACCGACGCGTCGGACTACGCAGTCGGTGCCGTGCAACAGCAGTGGGTGAACGGGACGTGGCAGCCGTTGGCATTCTTCAGCCGTCAACTACGGCAGAACGAGAGAACATACAGCACGTTCGACCGGGAGTTGCTCGCCCTTTTTCTGGCCATCCGCCATTTTCGGTTCCTTCTGGAAGGACGTCCTTTCACCGCTTTTGTGGACCATAAGCCGCTGACCATTGCAATGTCCAAAACCGCCGAACCGTGGTCAGCCCGATAGCAGCGTCAACTGACCTAATTATCCGAATTCACCACGGATATACGACACGTGGCCGGTAAGGACAACCTGGTGGCAGACTGCCTCTCCCGCGCGATCGTCAATACGATTCATTTGGGCATCGACTATGCCCTCATGGCAGTGGACCAAGCCTCAGACCCGGAAGTCCAAGCTTACCGAACGGCCATCACTGGACTCCAGTTGGCCGACGTCAAGTTCCATTCGGCAGGTACCACGCTGTTGTGTGACGTCTCCGTACAGGATCCTCGCCCTATCGTGCCGGTCGTCTGGCACCGCAAAGTGTTCGACGCCATACATGGGTTGTCACACCCTGGAATGAAGGCCTCTCAGAAACTGATGTCAGCGAAATTTGTATGGCATGGCATGCATAAGGCTGTCTGTGACTGGGCCAACACCTGCGTGGTCTGCCAAAAGGCCAAGGTACAGCGCCACATCAAAGCTCCGTTGGCTGCCTTCACAGTTCCGGAGCGACGTTTTGACCACGTCAACGTGGACCTAGTAGGACCACTCCCACCCTCCCATGGTTTTTCACACATCCTGACCATGGTTGACCGCACCACCAGATGGCCGGCGGCCCTGTCAACCACTACTTCGACGGACGTGGCCAGGGCATTCATTTCCTCCTGGATCGCCCGTTTCGGAGTACCCGCCGATATTTCGTCAGACAGGGGACCGCAGTTTTCCTCCGAACTCTGGAATGCAGTGGCCCAAGAACTCGGTGTCAAATTACACCGCACCACAGCCTACCACCCACTGGCAAATGGCCTCTGCGAACGTTTCCACCGGTCAATGAAGGCCGCCCTGAGAGCCAGCCTCCAGGACGCTGGATGGGCAGACAAGCTACAGTTCTGATGAAGGGTCCCAGACCTGAAACGTTAACTCTGTTTCTCTCTCCACGGATGCTGCCTGGCCTGCTGAGTATTTCCAGCATTTTCTGTTGTTATTTCAAGCTACCGTGGGTCCTGTTGGGCCTTCGCACGGCCCCCAAAGAAGACCTTTACTCTTCATCAGCGGAGCTGGTGTATGGTCAGCCGCTGCGGGTCCCAGGGGACTTCCTACCAACATCGACGGAGCAATGGTCCGCGTCTGCCCAGCTTGCTAGACACCAAGAGGCAGCCAGATGTTTCGCACCGGTGCTCACTTCGCACCACGGGCCGCAGAGGTCACACGTTCCCACGGAGCTTCACAAGGCTGAATACGTCTTTATTCGCCATGACGCGCATAGGGATCCACTCAAAGCCCCATATACCGGTCCCTTCCGCGTGTTGGAAGCAGGAGACAAAACCTTCACGGTAGATGTCGGTGGTAAACCGGACCACATTTCGGTCGACCGCTTAAAGCCAGCACATTTGGACCTCGCCCACCCCGTCGAGACAGCACAACTGCCGAGACGGGGTCGGTCACCCGTCGTCGTTACGGCAGACCAAGTGCGACCGCCCGCCAGACCACCAGCCGCCCAGCAGCCTCCACCTCGAGAGTACAGGAGTCGTTCTGACAGGCTTGTCAGACCCCCTCACCGTATGACTTTGTCCGTTAAAGCAAATTCTGGGGGGCGCATGTGGCAGGACCACTGAATGACTCTGGCTAACTGTATATAATTCTCTTTAACGAGGTTCTAACACCAGCCTAAACCTGTACCATTGTGTTAGGCATTACTGTGTTTTGTATATAGCGTTTGCATGTACGGGGCATGGCCCCTTTAAAAGCGTGGATAAACGCGGGCAAACGCGATGACGTCACGTCGCAAACCACGGGACTGCCCAGTGAGTCCTCGTGGCATCTCCGTTGAGTAAAGACCTGTTTAATCGTTCTCTGGTGTCGATCTCAGTTATTCGTAGGAATTCGTTAATTCCTACATTGGGACATTTTCAGTACCTACCAGTATAATAACCAACCAGAGCTACAATAAAAATACTATTTTACTATATTACAGACAGACAGCACTAAATAATATATGTGCTATATCATGCTCGCAGTAAATAATTACCGTGCTAAAAATCTATAAGCAGGAAAAACAACTCTGTGAAAATAGCTAAAATTATTTTACTATAAAAGTAATGCACTTTATACTGTTTCAGCAGAAGGCCCAGCAGCCTATTTATGCCTTGCAATATTAGGTGGCCCAGAGCCTGAGGGCTGTCCTAGGGCGCTCAGTTTCTGGCTGCAGCCTGCCAACCGGATAAAACTAAGTCCCAGTGCTCAAAACGGACTGAGCCCCCCGACAGGGCTACCAAGTAGCCAGCCTGCGCATTCTGCCATCCAGCCCTCCAGATACAGGTCTGGGTGGAAATCCACCCCCATATGGATAGAGTTAAGAAATAAGGAGAAAAATTGTACAATTCTTGGTGTCCACTACAGAGTAGAATTTCTAAATTTGCCGATGACACCAAACTTGGGGGTGTAGCAAACAGTGAGGATGATACCAATCGACTGCAACAGGACATAGAAAGGCTAGCAGAATGGGCAGACAAGTGGCAGTTGGAATTTAATACAGAGAAGTTTGAGGTGATGCATTTTGGCAGAAGGAACAGGGAGAGGCAATATACACTTAATGGCACAGTTTTAAAGAGTGTACCGGGACAGAGGGACCTGGGAGATAATGTGCATAGATCCCTGAAGGCGGCAGGACATATTGAGAGAGTGGTTAGCAAAGCATATGGGATCTTGGGTTTCATAAATAGAGGTATTGAGTACAAAAGTAGAGAAGTTATGCTGAACCTTTATAAAGCGCTGTTTAGGCCACTACTGGAGTATTGCATCCAGTTCTGGTCACCACACTTTAGGAAAGATGTGACAGCCCTTGAGAGGGTGCAGAGGAGATTTACCAGAATGGTTCCGAGGATGGGGGAGCTTAGCTACAAGGACAGGTTGGAGAAGCTGGATTTGTTTTCATTAGAGCAAAGGAGGTTGAGGGGTGATTTGATAGAGGTGTACAAGATTATGATGGGTTTGGATATGCTAGATGGGGAAAGGCTGTTTCCATTAGTTGATGGTACAAGGACTAGGGGACACAGATTTAAGGTTTTGTGCAAGAGATACAGGAGGGATGTGAGGGGAAACTTTTTACACAGCAATTGGTGAGGACCTGGAACTCGCTGCCGATGGAAGTGGTGGAAGCGGAGACACTCAATGTTTTCAAGGGGAGACTGGATAGGCACTTGAGGGAAATAAACTTGCAGGGCTACGGGGATAGGGCACGGGAATGGGACTGACTGGATTGCTCTACAGAGAGCTAGCACGGACTCGATGGGACGAATGGCTTCCTTCTGTGCCATTATGACTCTATGACTCTATGACACTATAGGCCAGATAAGATAGAGCTGGAGATAGTTCAGAGAGATATGCAAGAACAACAGAGTAATAATATTGTGCAATTTTAACTATCCTAAGATAGGTTGGAATAAAGGTAATGCATGTTGTCAAAGTGGGGAAACACATTTTAGAATGTTAAGTGTTTCTAGCCCAATAAGAAAAGAGACATTGCTTGATTTAGTTCTGGAAAATGAAGTGGGCAGATAACTAATGTGAAAGTAGGAGAACAATTGGGAAACAAGATCGCAACATAGTTAGGTTCAATGTAAGAACAGAAAAGGATAATGAAGAGTCAAAGATAAGGGTGTTGAACTGGAAAAAGGCAAAGTTAGGTGAGATAAAAGGGGATCTGGCACAAATTAACAAGACAGATATGTTAACAAAGAAGTTGACAGATCAGCAGTGAGAAAAGTTCAAATTTGAGATGCATAGAGATAACAAAATTAATACATTCCTTAAGGTGAAAAGAGTATACATCGACTAATAGAGTTCTCTAGATAAATAGATTGAAACTAAACTGAAACTTTAAAAGGAGACATATTTTTTAAAAATGAGGGCTAACAATACTAAAGATAATCATGAGAATAAAGAAAGGCTGCGAAAGGAGAGCTAAAAAGGAATATGAAAAAGACTAGCAGATAATATAAACGGAAATAATAAGGCTACTATAAGAATGTAAAAAGAGAAAAAGTATAATTAAAGAGAGGATAGGCTTATTCAGGGGTGAGGGAGGGAGTCTAATATTGAAGGATAAAGTTATGACAAAGATATTAAATAAATATTTTGCATTGTTTTTACAAATGATGGTGGAAGTATAAACATAGGAGTTTATGGAACAATTGATAAAGCTAATTGTAGAATATGAATTGATTCTAAAACAAATTAGCAGAATTCTATTATGTCCGTGTGTAATTGAGACATGGACTGCAGGAGTTGGTTATAACAGGTCTTTACTGAGTGGAGACAAACTGGAACTACTATGCAAAAGTTACTACACAGGCTTATATACAGGGGTGGTCACTACTGGTACTGCAGTATACAGGGGCTGCAGAATATAGTTCCTTCTGCAAAGTACATACACTACAATTCCTCCCCTTTTAGCTAAACAGTACATAACATTCGATTAATAATTAAATAACATATTTACAATTACAGTTGCTAGATACATTAGCTGAAGTTAAGCAATTATAAGTTCAGTCTTTGAGGAGGCTTCCTGATTCTGTCTGGATAATGCCTCTTTGGGGTATCAGGTTCTTCTGGCAAAGTTGATTCGGGATCAACGTCGTTGTTTGGTTCGTCTGCTTCCAATATCACCGATTCTGAGGTAGATGCAATTGGTACTTCGGTTTCATCACCAGGTGTATCGGATCGTGGTGTGGAATTGACATTTTCCAGTGACTCTAGAATCTGGTCAGCATGGCGTCTTACAATGCTCTCTCCAACGTCCACATTAGAGGTCCTTGCTATGTACAGATCGTTCCTGGCTGCCATTTCTCTGTGCGGTAGCCCCGGGCCAAAACTGGTTGACCTATCTTAAAACTCCTGGTCGGCCTTTCATTCATATTCTGAAACTGCCTGTTCTCAACATCTCTTCTGATGTTTGGCTTAACCGAATCCAAGCGGCATCGTAGTCTTCGATTGAAGAACATCATGGCTGGAGTTTGGTTGGTAACCGCATGTGTCGCATTCCGGTAGGCAAACAAAAGTTATCCACCTTGTGTTGTAGGGGTATGTCTTCATTACACATTGCCTTGATAGCCTTCTTGAATGTTTGAACGAACCTCTCAGCCAATCCATTGGTGGCTGGATGATATGGGGCGGATGTGTAATGCTTACCACCATTGTTCTTTAAGAACCTCCGGAACTCTTCAGACACAAACTGTGGTCCATTGTCGGAGCAAATCTGTTCAGGCAGCCCATTTCTGGCGAATATGGTTCGTAAGACTGTGATAGTTTTTTCTGTGGTGGTTGAGGACATTTTTATTACCTCTGGCCACTTTGATTGTGCATCCACCGCAATTAAAAACATCGAGTCCATAAATGGACCAGCAAAATCAATGTGCACCCTTTTTTTTGTTGTACTGCACTTGTGCACTAACAATGACAATAAAAGTTGATTTGATTTGATTTGATTTTGATTTGATTTGATTTGATTTGATTTGCCATGGAAATGAGGGCCACTCCCATAGATGTAGAGGGGCTTGTGGTGGGGCGTTTTGGACCTTCTGGTATCCTGTACAGCTCTTGGTCATCTCTTCGATTTCTCTATCGATTCTCGGCCACCACACAAACGCTCTGGCTAAATTCTTCATTTTTACCCCTCCCAGATGACCCTCATGAAGCTCATTGAGCACTCTATCCTTCAATTTGGGTGGAATTACTACTCTGGATCCACACATCAAGGTTCCTCTGCACACTGACAGCTGTTCTCTTCTCGGCGCGAATGCTGGCAACAGTGGTTCGCCATGTGCTGGCCATCCCTTCACCGTTAAATCATAGACCCAGGAGAGTGTCGGGTCATTTCGTGTTTCCTTTTCTATGTTTGCATTTGTCACAGGGAGACATTCGACTATGGTCGAGTGGAATATCTCCACTGGATCCACTGCAGGTGCTTCTTCCACCGTCGGCAACGGTAGGCGCAACAATCCATCAGCATTCCCATGCTGTTTAGTTCCTTTGTACTCGATGTCATATTGGTGTGCCCCTAGGAAAAGGGACCACCTCTGTAGCCGTTGTGCTGTCATTATCGGGACGCCCTTCTGAGGGTTGAAAATGGAGACAAGAGGTTGATGATCAGTTAGTAGAGTAAATTTCTGACCGTGCAGGTAGTGATTGAACTTCTTCACCCCCCACACCAGGCTGAGGGCCTCTCTGTCAATCTGGGCGTAGTTACGCTCGGCTGAAGTTAACGAGCATGACGCAAAAGCTATCAGCCTCTCTGAACCATCAAGGAATTTATGTGACAGTACCGCTCCAATGCCGTAGGGAGACGCATCACACGCCAGTCTTATCGGTAGTGATGGGTTGTAGTGAGCCAATACTTCTCTTGAAGTGATTAGGTCTTTACTCTTCTGAAAGGCCCGCTTACATTCATCGCTCCATTTCCATGCTACTCCAGTTTGTAGTAGGGCGTTCAGTGGGTGCAGAATTGTGGACAAATTCGGCAAAAACTTATAGTAGTAATTCACCAATCCGAGGAATGACCTCAGTTGCGACACATTTTCAGGCGCTGGAGCCTTAACTACCGCTACAATTTTGTCAGGGGACTTATGTAACCCCTCTTCATCAAACACGTGGCCACAATACGATATCTGTTCCTTAAAAAACTCGCACTTGGGGCGATTGGCTCATAGCCCATGTTCTCTTAGTCTAGTGAGCACCTGCTCTAGGTTGGCAAGGTGTTCACTGTCATCTTCACCTGTCACTAGGATGTCGTCCAAGTAACACTGAGTCCCCGGAATCCCTTGCAGGACTTGTTCCATCGCTCTTTGCCATATCGCCGGAGCTGATGCTACTCCGAATACCAGTTGATTATACTGGTAAAGACCTTTGTGAGTGTTTATCGTGAGATACTTCCTAGAGGATTCTTCAACCTCCATCTGCAAATATGCTTGTGCTAGGTCAATTTTTGTAAAACGTTTCCCTCCAGATAGTGAGGCGAAAATATCTTCTATCCTCGGGAGAGGATATTGTACTGTGTGAAGGACTGGGTTCACCGTCACCTTGAAGTCCCCACAGATGCGAACCTTCCTTGGCTCCTCAAACTTATTGTTTAACGTTTTCTTCATGACAGGAACGATGGGTGTCGCCCACTCGCTCCAGTCTACCTTAGATAACATGCCTGCATTCTCCAAATTCTCCAGCTCTGCCTCGACGGCTGGGCGAATTGCATATGGTACCGGTCTTGCTTTGAAAAACTTGGGAATTGCATTCTCTTCTATTTTTATCGAGGCGGTTATGCCTTTAAGAGTTCCCAGTTCCTGTTGAAATACCTCTTTGGCGTTAGCTAAGATTTTTGACAATCGTCCAGGTGTGACGTCGTCATCCTTTTTACCAGCCACCGTCAGTGCCTGAATGGAGTGCCAGTCTAAACTTATCTTTCTGATCCATTCACGTCCCAATAACGGTGGTCCACCATCTTGCAGTATGTACAGATACAATTTCTGTATTTCCTTGCCATTGTATTCGACAGGCACCCTTATTTTCCCTCTGGGGTATACTTTTTGCCCCATATACGTCCTCAAGACAATGGATGTCTCTTTCAAGGGTATGTGTGAGAATAGCCGCTCGTAGTCTCGTCGATTCATGACGGTCAGGGCTGATCCTGTATCCAATTCCATTTTGACTTGGGACCCTGCTATCGTGAGGGTGACCCAAATGGTTCGGTGATCCTCTTTTGCGATTACGTTGTGAAGTTTGAGACAGCTTAGTCTCTTGTTCTCGGATTCACTATCGCTCATCTGGTCTTCGGAACTACTGTCCGTCATCTTTTGTACTTTCCTGTACTCTTCCTTAGTAGCCTTTTTGGTGTCGTTAGTCTTCTTCCCAGACCTGCAAACTCGTGCAATGTGTCCCATCTTTCCGCATTGCCTGCATATTTTGTCCTTGGACCAGCAGTCCTTCCGGTCATGGGTTGTTCTGCTGCAGTGATAACATTTTACAAATCCCCGTGTCATTTCATGGGTGCCGTATTCCTGTGGCTTTTGCTGTATTTCCGCAGCTCCCCTTGCTGCTGCTTCGTACGATACTGCCACGCTGAAAGCCTTATCTAGCGTCAGCTCTTTCTCTGAGAGTAACCTCTTCTGGGTTCCTTCACTCAGGAGTCCACAGACAAATTTGTCCCATAGGGTATCTGCCAGTCCTGCTCCAAACTGGCAGTGCTTTGATAGCTTGCGTAGTTCCATAAGGTAATCAGCATTGCTCTCATCCGGATTTCTCCTGTGGAATTTAAATCTTTCTGCTATCAGCAGCGGTGTAGGGTTTAGGTGTTCCTGTAGGATATCAACAATTTCGTTAAAACTCTTCACCATCGGTATGGCTGGAGTAATCAGGTTCCGCAATAGGCCGTACGTTCTTGCGCCCATTAAGTTTAGTAGTACCGATGCCTTTTTCTCATCAGCTACTTCGTTTGCCTCGCAATATACTTCGACTCTTTCCACATACGTGGTCCAGTCTTCTATTGCATTATCGAAGGCAGTGATATTGCCAGTCTTCGGCATCTTGGAAATCTAAGATGGCACCTCCCGCGCTTTGCCTTCTTCCCTGATTTAACAAAATGGCACCTCCCACGCTTTCCGTCTTCCCCACTGCTGCTAGCGCTGTTGCTGGCGTTTTATGCCTTGATGGCGACGCCCTATGGTCTTCGCACACTTCCCCCCGCGCTGCTGCTAACGCCGCTCTCCACGGTTCCCGTGGCAAACTGCAGCTCCTCGCGGCTTTCTGCGCTTCTAATTTATTTTATTTCCCCATCGTCGGAGCAACCCTGCGGGACACTTTCCTCCCTCTTCTCGGGTCTGTACGCTGCCCGGCTTCGTAGCACCGGCCGCGCCCTGTGTGCTCCACCCTCTCTCTCTCTCTCCTCTTCCCGACAACGCTACTCGGCCCCGTTGAAAAGCCACCCGATCGAGCTCTAGCCCGCCGCAGCCCAGGAAGGATCAGTGTACTACCTGCCACCAGCCCGATTAGCTGGAACACCATCGACAGGATAACCAAGCCCCGCTCTCGACAGCCTCTCCTGCAAATCTTCAACTCCGATGAATCAGAGGCGGTTGCCCACGGTCGACGCCCGTTTCTTCTGTTTGTTTTATTTTATTTTTTCTTTCTTCCTTCTGGCCTCGACCTCTGACAACTTCGCTTCAGGGATGGATCCCCATGAGGTGGTGCAGACTGTAAGTAAGTTCGGATCTGCTCGTCGCCAGTATTATGTCCGTGTGTAATTGAGACACGGACTGCAGGAGTTGGTTATAACAGGTCTTTACTGAGTGGAGACAAACTGGAACTACTATGCAAAAGTTACTACACAGGCTTATATACAGGGGTGGTCACTACTGGTACTGCAGTATACAGGGGCTGCAGAATATAGTTCCTTCTGCAAAGTACATACACTACAAATTCAAAGTGGATAAATCACCTGGACAGTATGGCATGAGCCTTAGGCTGTTGAAAATAGCAGAGGTCTAGCCATAATTTTTCAATCGTCCTCAAATATGCAAATTGTGTCATTGAACTGGATAGTAACTAATTCCACTGACCTGCTCTCTCCCCATAAACTTGTATCTTCCTCTCCATCAAATAGTTATCCAATTTTCCATTATAACATGTACTAGTCTCAGCCTCAACAGCTGCCTATGGCAACAGATTCATACTCCAACAACCCTCGATGTAAAGAAATTTTTTCCTAACCTCTTTCCTTACTCTTTTAATAATTTTAAATTGATAACCTGTCATCACTGATTCCCCAACCAGAGGAAATAGTTTTATTCACTCTATGAAAGTTTTACATAAGATTAAAAAACCTCAATTAAATCTCCACTTAGCCTTCTCTGCTCCAATGAAATAGTCCCAGTATTTCAAGTCTTTCAGCATGACAATAGTTTCCTAACTCTGGCATCAGCTTGGTGATTGATGCATGTCTCTTTTGGCTCTTTTCCCCATACAAGCACTTTTTCATGAAGACACAGTTTATCTTTAAAAAATGGCAGAACTAATTAACTTATTCACAAAACAGAAAATTCAAGAAATACATAGTTGGTCAAAATATGAACAACAAAAAAAGTTATTATTATGGCTGGTACCCTTCATCTGCCTGACAGCATCACCCTCAAAGTGTTAACCTGTGTCTTTCAGACATTGATTTGACTTTGCTAGGGGAGAAATTGGACAATGTGCGCCTGTATTTTGGGCAAAAAATGAGCGCTGTGGGGACAAATTTCAGGTTGCGATCTCTTAGGCCCAATCTCCCCTGTAAGTGCATCAACTGTGAAGCAGGTGTTAGGAGCATGCTCCGCCCAGTTGCCCAGGTCTTCAGCGGCTTAACCTGCTGTGCTTAACGGGACTGCTGGAGGCCACCGACAATAAAGTAATGTAAACATTTTTACCATTTAGTTACTGTGGAGCCAAGAGGACTTGGAGTGCTCCTCCTTGCTTGACAAAAATACTACAGGCTGTTCACCTAACCACCCACCCCACCCCCCAAACATCCCCCAACCTCCCCCCACCGAGGAACAACCTGCGGGCCGGTTTGGCATCAGAGCCAGACGTAATTTTTAAGGCCCCAATTTCCACAGCTCGCCAGTTTCATGCAGATGAGGCCCAAGGACCAATTTCAACTGAGCCTTGGGCCAACATCTTTAGACACGTATTCAAATCATGTCGCCCATCTTGCGAATTTCTCCCCTGCTTTATATTTCCAGCATCTTATGTTTTTATTTCAGATTTCCAGAATTTGAATTTTTCTTTTTAGTTCTACTATTGTAGGCATTTTTTTTGCTCCCCATGAGAGCAGGCTATTTTTCCTTTTGCTTATTTTGACTTCCTTGCTGGTTCCAAATATCTTGGTACACAATGCAGGGATAAATATGTTACCCATTTTTTATTTTAACTGTGTCTATGTTTTGGTATGATGTGGTGCCTCAGGTATACAGCTCTCAGATGTAAATCTTGTACCAAGCATAGAAACAATTTTAGGAAATAGTACTAGACATTCTACAAGCAATGTTACCCTCAAGTGTCTGCAACAGCTTTGAATGACTTTAAGTAAAAAATGTTTGTAAGCAAGAGTGAGAACATAACAACATAAGAAACAGGAGCAGGAGTAGGCCCTTCGGCCCTTCAAACCTGCTCTGCCATTCAATAAGATCATGGCTGATCTTCTACCTCAACTCTACCTTCCCGCACTATCCCCATATCCCTGGATTCTCTTAGTATCCAAAAAGCTATCAATCTCGGACTTGAAAGCCATGTGCTGGTTTACCTCTGTGCTCCACTTAGGTAGTTTAAATGGTGCTGCTACTCGAGTTGCAGGTTGTAGCCTTGCTTTACGTCCATGGTTGATGAAGCCAGCTGCCATATTCTGGATCCTCTCTGCAGTAAGAATGAGATTTTCCATAAACACCAATTCAAACAAATTAAACCTTCCCACTTGATGCAATATTTATGAACAGAAAATCCATCTTATGGATGAAATATTAAACCGAGGCTCCGTCTGCCCTCTCAGGGGGGCATAAAAGATCCCATTACATTATTTGAAGAAGAGCAGGGGAGTTCTGCCCGTGTCCTGGCCAATATTTATCCCTCAACCAACATGACTATAAACAGATTATCTAATCAGTTATCTCAATGCTGTTTGTGGGACCTTGCTGTGCACAACTTGGCTGCCATGTTTAACTCCATTACAACAGTGACTACACTAATGGGCTGTAAAGCGCTTTGGGTCATCCTGAGGTCATGAAATGCGCGATATAAATGTAAATTGTTTCTTTTTCAAAAGCTTGAACAAGTTTTAAAAGCATCAGGTTCAAGAACTTTTTGGGGGGTGCTTGTGTACTTATAAAGGTCAGAATGTCAGCGCTGAGGAGAACACTTTCCAATTTCAGACAGCTAATGTCAGTATCAAATACTCTCAGATAACATCAGAAAATGCTGGAAAAACTCAGCAGGCCAGGCAACAGCCATGGAGAGAGAAATAGAGTCAATGTTTCCGGTCGAAATTGTAGTGTATGTACCTTTAAGAGCCCCTGTGTACTGTAATACCGGTAGTGACCACTCGGGTATATAAGCCTGAATAGCGACTTGTATCTTTTAGTTCACCTCCAGACTTTGTTCAGTAAATACCTGTTAAACCAACTCCTGCATTTCGTGTCTCCATTAACACACGGATACAACAGTGACGACGAATTGGAAATGGACTTACCTGCAATTCGGCAGCACCTCAAGGAGATCGATTCCTCAGACGAAGGTCGAAGAAAAAAAACCAAAAAACTGTGGTTTCACCAGCTAGCCGGGCTGGTGGCAGGTACTGCAATAATCCTTCCTGGGCGGCGGGCTGGGGCTCGATCAGCTGGCCCTGCAGTGGGGCCGAGCAGCGAGTCGGAAGGCGGAGGCAAACAGAGACAGACGGAGGGTGGAGCACTCGGGAGACGGCCGGCGCTGCAAAGCAGGTCGGCGTTCGGACCAAGCAGAGGGAGGGAAAAGTCCCAGAGAGTCCGGCGGGAACGAGTCTCCAACTATTAAAAATATCTGTGTAAATAAAAACTGCAGAGAACAGAGTTGTCAGCAGCGGCAGCGGCGGGAAAGCGCGGGAGACGCCATTTTTTCTCAGCAGGGAAGAAAGGAAAGCGCGGGAGGCACCATTTTTGATTTTCAGGATGCCTAAGACTGGCAATATTACTGCTTTCGATAGTGACATAGAGGATTGGACCAAATATGTGGAAAGAGTGGAGGTATATTGCACAGCGAATGAAGTAGAGGATGATAAAAAGGCATCGGTATTTCTAAATCTGATGGGCGCAAGGACATACGGGCTGTTACGAAACTTAATCACTCCAGCCAAACCGATGGACAAGAATTTTAAGGAGATTGTTGATACCCTACAGGAGCACTTAAACCCAACACCACTGCTGATAGCAGAACGATTCAAATTCTTCAGGAGGAATCAGCACAAGAATGAAAGTAACGCTGATTACCTCACCGAATTAAGAAAGCTGTCCAAGCACTGCCAATTCGGGGCAGGACTGGCAGATTCTCTACGAGACAAATTCGTCTGCGGTCTCCTAAGTGAAGGAACACAGAAAAGGCTACTTTCTGAGAAAGATTTGACACTGGACAAGGCTTTCAGTGTGGCTGTATCATACGAAGCAGCAGCAAGAGGAGCTGCAGAGATACAGCAAAAGCCACAGGACTTCGGCACCCATGAAATGACACGGGGTTTCGAGAGATGTTATCGCTGCGGCAGATCCATCCATGACCAGAGGGACTGCTGGTTCAAGGACAAAGCATGCAGGCAATGCGGAAAGATGGGACACATTGCACGTGTATGCCGATCTGGAAACAAAAAATCCACTGACAGAAAAAAAATCAATAAGGAAAAGTACAGAAAGGTACAAATGATGACGGACAGTAGCTCCGAAGACCAGAAGAGCGATAGCGACTCCGGAAACAAGAGACTAAGCTGTCTCAAATTACATAATGTAATTGCCAAAGAAGATTACCAGACCATTTGGGTTACGCTCATGATAGCGGGGTCCCCAGTTAAAATGGAGCTAGATAAAGGATCAGCTCTGACCGTCATAAGTCGACGGGATTACGAGCGGCTATTTCCGCATATACCTTTGAAAGAAACATCCATTATCTTGAAGACATATACGGGGCAGAAAGTATACCCCAGAGGGAAAATAAGGGTGCCTGTTGTATACAACGGCAAGGAAATACAGAAGTTGTATTTATACGTTCTGCAAGAGGGTGGTCCACCGTTGTTGGGATGTGAATGGATCAGGAAGATACGTTTAGACTGGCACTCCATTCAGGCACTGACGGTGACCAGTAAGAAAAAAAATGATGATGACGTCATACCTGAACGATTAAAAGACATCTTGGCTAACGCCAAAGAAGTGTTTCAACAGGAACTAGGAACCTTGAAAGGCGTCACCGCCTCAATAATAGTGGAAGATGCGGCAATTCCCAAGTTTTTTAAGGCAAGGCCGGTGCCATACGCAATTCGTCCAGCAGTCGAGGCAGAGCTGGAGAATTTGGAAAAAGCAGGCGTGTTATCCAAGGTAGATTGGAGCAAGTGGGCAACACCTATCGTCCTGGTCATGAAGAACACGTTGAATAATGATAAATCTGAAGAACAGAGAAAAATTCACATCTGTGGGGACTTCAAGGTGACTGTAAACCCGGTCCTTCACACGGTACAGTATCCTCTTCCGAGGATAGAAGATATTTTCGCCTCACTATCCGGAGGGAAACGTTTCACCAAAATTGACTTGGCACAGGCATATCTACAGATGGAGGTTGAGGAGGCCTCTAAAAAGTATCTCACGATAAACACACACAAAGGCCTGTACCAGTACAATCGACTGGTTTTCGGAGTAGCATCAGCTCCAGCTATCTGGCAAAGAGCTATGGAGCAAGTCCTTCAAGGGATTCTGGGGACTCAATGCTACCTAGACGACATCCTTGTAACAGGAGAAAACGACAACGAGCACCTTGCCAATTTGGAGCAGGTGCTCACTAGGCTGAGAGAACGGGGCCTACGAGCAAATCGCCCCAAGTGTGAATTTTTCCAGAAACAAATATCATATTGTGGCCATATAATTAACGAAGAAGGGTTGCATAAGTCACCTGAAAAAATTGAAGCGGTCATAAAAGCCCCAGCACCTGAAAATATCTCACAATTAAGGTCGTTCCTGGGATTGATAAATTACTATCATAAATTTTTACCGAACTTGTCAACTATTCTGCACCCTCTTAATGCACTGCTACAAACGGGAGTAATTTGGAAGTGGAGCGAAGACTGTAAACGTGCCTTCCATAAATGCAAAGGCTTGATCACGTCCAAGGAAGTGTTGGCTCATTACAACCCATCACTGCCAATCAGACTGGCGTGTGATGCATCCCCTTACGGCGTAGGAGCGGTATTATCGCATAGATTCCCTGATGGCTCGAAGCGGCCGATAGCTTTTGCGTCACGCTCATTGAACTCAGCTGAGCGTAACTATGCCCAGATCGACAGGGAAGCACTCAGCCTGGTGTGGGGAGTGAAGAAATTCAACCATTACCTACACGGACAAAAATTTACCTTGTTGACTGACCATCAACCCCTCGTCTCCATATTCAACCCTAAAAAGGGCGTTCCCATTATGACAGCGCAAAGGCTACAGAGGTGGTCCCTTTTTCTAGGGGCACACCAATATGACATAGAATACAAAGGATCAAAACAGCATGGGAATGCTGACGGTTTATCGCGCCTACCGTTGCCAACGGTAGAAGAGGCACCTACAGTGGACCCAGTGGAGATGTTCCACTCAACCATAGTGGAATGTCTACCAGTAACAAATTCTACCATTGAAAAGGAAACGAGAAATGACCCGACTTTCTCACGAGTCTACGATTTAACGGTGAAGGGATGGCCAGCACATGGCGAACCACTGTTGCCAGCATTCTCGCAAAGAAGAGAACAGCTGTCAGTGTGCCGAGGAACCTTGATGTGTGGATCCAGAGTGGTGATTCCACCCAAACTCCAGGATAAAGTGCTAAAGGAGCTTCACGAGGGGCATCTGGGTGGAGTGAAAATGAAGAACCTAGCCAGAGCGTTTGTGTGGTGGCCAGGTATCGATGGAGACATCGAAGAAATGACCAAGAGCTGTCTAGGATGCCAGAAGGTCCAAAACGCCCCACCACAAGCCCCTCTACATCCATGGGAGTGGCCCTCATCTCCACGGCAAAGGGTACATATCGACTTTGCTGGTCCATTTATGGACTCAATGCTCTTAATCGCGGTTGATGCACACTCCAAGTGGCCAGAGGTAATAAAGATGTCCTCCACCACCACGGAAAAAACCATCACAGTATTAAGGACCATATTTGCCAGAAACGGGTTGCCTGAACAGATCTGTTCTGATAATGGACCGCAATTTGTGTCCGAAGAATTCAGGAAGTTGTTAAAAAACAATGGGGTTAAGCACTACACGTCCGCCCCATACCATCCCGCTACCAATGGATTAGCTGAAAGGTTTGTCCAGACCTTCAAGAAGGCCATAAAGGCCATGGGTAATGAAGACATAAACCTACAACATAAGGTAGATAACTTCTTGTTTGCGTACAGGAATGCAACACATGTGGTTACAAACCAAATTCCCGCCATGATGTTTTTCAATAGAAGACTAAGATGCCGGCTGCATTTGATCAAGCCAAACATCAGAAGGGACGTAGAGAACCGGCAATTTCAAGGCATGAATGAAAGGCCAACTAGAACCTTCCAGATAGGTCAACAAGTTTTGGCCCGGGACTACCGTACCGAGAAATGGCAGCCTGGAACTATTTGCACACGACTAGGACCGCTGATGTATACCGTGGACATTGGTGAAAGCATAATAAGGCGCCATGCGGACCAGATCATAGAGTCATCTGAAAAGGGACAACCTACACCACAACTCTATACGCCTAATGATGAAGCAGAGATACCCATAGTATCTACCTCCGATCCGGTGATACTGGAACCAGATGAACCCGACACTGGCATTCAAGCCGAATCGACCTTGCCAAAAGAACCTACTACACCACCGAAAAGTATTACACCACCGAGGCGTTATCCGGACCGAGTCAGGAAGCCTCCAGAGAGACTGACTTATAATTGATTAACTGCAGCAAATGTGTAGATTATTGTTCTTGTAAACATGTTAATTAATGATTACTTAAAATGTTATGTGCTAATTATCTAAAAGGGGAGGAATTGTAGTGTATGTACCTTTAAGAGTCCCTGTGTACTGTAATACCGGTAGTGACCACTCGGGTATATAAGCCTGTATAGCGTCTTGTATCTTTTAGTTCACCTCCAGACTTTGTTCAGTAAACACCTGTTAAACCAACTCCTGCATTTCGTGTCTCCATTAACACACGGATACAACAGAAACCCTTCGTCAAGACTGAAAAAGCACAGGAAATGAAACAGATTAAAAGGCCAGTTTGGGGACTGGGAAATGGGGATGAGAGAACATTTCCCAGCCCCCAAACTGGCCTTTTAATCTGTTTCATTTCCTGTGCTTTTTCAGTCCTGACGAAGGGTTTCGACCTGAAAGATTGACTCTATTTCTCTCTCCACAGATGTTGCCTGGCCTGCTGAGTTTTTCCAACATTTTCTGTTGTTATTTTGGATTTCCAGCATCCACAGTATTTTGCTATCAAATACTTCCAGGTCAGGTGATGTACAGCTAGTTGCAGAATGCCTTGACCCAAACTACAAAAAAAATAATTTGGGGTCATGTTGCGGGCCAGTGACCAATAGGAAGTCAGTTAAGATTATCCAAAATTCATTTTATGTCAAGAATACTGTAATTCAGAACTAAAACAGAAAATGGTGGAAATGCAGCAGGGATAACTTTAACCTAACTCGCCCAGTGGGAAGCTGACGGGATTGGATCGGCCACTCGTTTTACACCCCGCCTGATTTTACATTCCATTGGTTTCGGTTAAAATAACTTCCCATGTGTCTGTCAGCATCTTGAAATAGAAAGATAGTTAACATTCTGGGTCTGACACTTCATCATCATTGCGAAACCTTCATCTCTCTCTGATGCTGGCTGATCTGGTGTGCATTTCCGGCATTTTCTGTTTTGAGTTAATTATATGTCAGACCTTGACTGTATGGCAAATCTGGGCTGGATAGGAACCCGAGCCCCAGAGATGAAAGGACAGTGTGCTAACCTACTACATCACCACATCTCCTGGCTGGAAGAACTTTCCAAATGTTATCAGAATATCTTTCATCAACAGAGTGCAAATTGCTTATGTTACTTAAAATTCAGACTTTGCCTTTCAATCAAAAGATGAAATATATTTGATTAACATGAGCATACCTTTAATGTTTGCTCTATTGCATAGAGTTGTGTGATTGACATTAAATTGTGAAATGGTCTACATCTATCACAATATGCATAATTGTTCTGTGTCATCTGTTTCTTCATTATCAATTATAGAAATGCATGAGGTGAGGTTTTCCAGGCATACTCCGTGGGCTGCCTGAAAAACTGCACTTCAAAAAAAGTTAGAGAAGGAGTCAGGCGATTACCCGTATATATTGTATATTTAGAATTTTCCAAGAGTTATGCTCTTTATTACTATTTAATTGTGAATAAATATATTAGTCTGAAACCTCAAATGCCTCTTCTGCTTCCTCCCTATGCTGTTCCTCTCCCCTTTCCCCTTCCCACCAAACCAGACCTCCACCCCAGGCTCCCCTCTGCCCTCGCCCTGAAACCACATTTCTCTTTGGTTTCTCTCCCAGCTCCCTTCCTGCTCTCTCCGAGATCATCTCATCCATGAAACACACCTCCTGCTCTCCATTGCCACTAAACATCTTACCACCCAACTTCTCTTTCTGGTCCCCATGTTACCGGATATTGTAAATAGTTCCCTCTTCTCAGGTACTGTACCCCTCCCTTTCAAAACTGCTGTCACCACCCCCTCCTAAAAAAAACCACCCTTGACTCCTTTGTCTTTGTAAACTACTGCCCATCTCCAATGTTTCTTTCCTCTCCAAAGTCCTTGAACATGTTGTTGCCTCCCAAATGTGTGCCCAGCTTTCCTGCAATTCCCTTTTTGAATGTCTCTAATCAGGTTTCCGCCCCTGCCACAGCACGGAAACGGCCCTAACCAAATCATATATGACAGCCTCTGTGATTATGACCATGGTGCATTATTATTCCTTGTTCTCCTCGATCTCTCTCCAGCTCTTGACATAATTGACCACACCATCCTCCTCCATTGTCCAGCTCTGTTAGATTGCCCTTGCTTGGTTCCACTCTTTCCTAGCCAATCATAGCCAGAGCATTTCCAGCAATGGCTTCTCTACCTGCCCCAAACCATTACTTCTGAAGTTTCCCAAAATTCTATCTTTGGCCCCCTCCTCTTCCTCATCTACATGCTGCCCCTTGGCAACATGATCCGCATACATGGGGGTCAGCTTTCACATGTACGCTGACGATACTCAGCTCCATCTCTCGACCCCTCCACTGTCTCTGTGTTGTCAGACTACTTGTCCAACATCCAGTCTTGGATGAACCTACATTCACTCAGCACTGATTAAATTGTGCTGTTTATTCCTGTTTTCTGATCTTTATTTTTTTTAAAGAAGTCCTTGTCAGGTGACTTCTGTCTTTGCTGCTCATATGAGACAGTGATTGTCTGCTCCATTCATCCTTGTGTTACTCTGGAGGTTTCCCTCAAGAACTCCATGCTTCCCCCTAAATTTCTCCCCTCTTGAAGTTGGTGACTTATGTTGGGGTACAGTTCCATGAACAGACAGCCATCTTGCACTTCACCCAAATGGTCATTCCTCGTGTTTGAGCCTCGATAATGAGTGTTGGTTGCTAGAATATTCAATGGGGGGAGGGACATCATAAACAAAGCCAATCCTGTACTCATCCAACAACTACTTACCTCCACTTTCCAGGAAACATTACAAGCTAATGATAGGAGCAGGGATCTTGGCTGAATTGTTTGCCCTTTCTAACCAGGCTAATTGTCGTATCCTCATCACCACTACCAGCTGAGATTAGCTAATTCAGCACAGACTGGATAGCAACACTGATTCTTGCCTGCCCTGTATAGTTTAGTGTCACAATGTTCCCTTCTTTGACACCTTAATGTGTTGTCTTGGAGGGCATCCTAAAGCTAGCTTTTCATTGGTGCTTCTACCTGATCAGCTGTGCTACTTTGGGAACAGTTGTGACCACTTATAGTCTTGGGTTATGCTGTTATATTTATTTTTAATCAAAAACTTAGATGAATGGCCAAGACCTATATCAAAGGACACAATTAAGGATAAAAGGTAAAGAAGTAGGATTATGGGACGCTTACAGGAATTGATGAGAAACATTTAGATGGTAATGTCAATAGATGTCACACAAATGGATAATCTCCAGCCCTGTAATTCTCCTTCATGAAATCCAACATACAATAAGTGTACGATAGCAAAATACTGCAGATGTTGGAAATCCGAAATAACAACAGAAAATGCTGGAAAAACTCAGCAGGTCAGGCAACATCCGTGGAGAGAAATTTGAGTTGACGTTTCGGGTTTGACCCTTCTTCAAAACTGGAGAGAAAAGGAACTAGATCGAAGGCAGGGCTGCGATCGGACAAAAGAATAAAAGAACCAAAAGAAGTAAAAGAGATTAGAAGCTAGACGAGATGGTAATAGGCTGGGATTAGGTGTAAAGTGTACTGGCAGGGCAAAAGATAGCTGCCAGGTGTGAGAGAGAAACAAAAGGAAAGGGGGGGGGGAGGAAAGGAGTGGAAAAATATAAGTAAAAATGAAATGGGGGCCGAGGTTATGATCTGAAATTGTTGAACTCGATATTGAGACCGGAAGGCTGCAGAGTGCCTAATCGGAAGATGAGGTGCTGTTCCTCGAGTTTACGTTGAGCTTCCGTGGAACAGTACAAGAGGCCAAGGACGGTGAGGTCCGAGTGGGAATGGAGCGGTGAATTGAAATGACAGGCGACCGGAAGCTCGGGGTCACCCTTACGGACTGAACGGAGGTGTTCCGCAAAGCGGTCACCCAATCTGCGTTTGGTCTCCCCAATGTAGAGGAGACCGCATCGTGAGCAGCGAATACAGTATACTAGATTGCGAGAAGTACAAGTAAATCGCTGTTTCACCTGGAAGGGGTGTTTGGGGCCCTGGACAGTGGGGAGGGGGGAGGTATAGGGGCAGGTGTTACACCTCCTCCGCTTGCACGGGAAGGTGCCAGGCGAAGGGGAAGGGCTGTTTGGGGTGATAGAGGAGTGGACTAGGGTGTCTCGGAGAGAGCGGTCCCTGCGGAATGCTGAAAGGGGAGGGGAGGGGAAGATACGTTTGGTGGTGGGATCACTTTGGAGGTAGCGGAAATGCCGGAGGATGATCCGTTGAATGTGGAGGCTGGTGGGGTGAAAGGTGAGGACAAGGGGAACCCTATCGTGGTTCCGGGAGGGAGGGGCAGGGGTGAGGGCAGAGGTGCGGGAGATAGAACTGACACGGTCGAGGGCAGTGTCCACCACGGTAGAGGGGAATCCTCGGTTGCGGAAAAAGGAAGACATGTCTGAAGCACTGGTGTGTTAATATCAGCCAGGCCAGAAGTGGGGAAACAATGGTCATTACTGCTTCTAGGCTAGAGAGGATAAAAATCAGCAGACTATCCGTGATTTGCGTTGAATATGTGTACACGTATTTATGTGCACATGTGTGTGGATGTTTTGTACAGATAAGATTGGGCTTGGCTATAATGTTTAGCCTGCTGATGCACACTGTCTTAAGGTCGCACATTTGGGGAAATAAAAGAACAGCCTAGACTGTTAACATTTTTTCAGAATGTTTAATGGCCTGAGGGAAGAATGCTTTTTTAACATAATTATTCCCCTATTTTCAGGACTGCAGGACTGGAACTAACGACATCATCTTTAAAAACACTGCGTAGATCTGTCAATACACTTACTTTAACACTTTTCTCTGACGTTGAAGATAAAAAAAGTAATTCTTCACATCAGATGAGTATTGCTAAGACTAAAAGAATAAGAACTATGAATTGACTGAAATTTGTTTGGGATTAACAGTATCATATAGAAAACTAAAAATAGGCATTTAAAGAGGAAGTATATTTCACTGAATTATCATATAATTGTAAATGTTATTAAGGGCATACCTGGGCACTTAGCCATTGGTAGAATTTCTGCATTGTATTAAAGTTGTTGGTGCTGTGAATTCATTCTGTTTATATCGTGGGATGGATTTCAGGGCACCAGAGGCAATGGTAAAGCATGCACGTTGTTCAAAAGACCCACTTGCAATTTTAAAGCAAACTTGCACACTCAATCTCGTGCATATGTAACTGCATCCAAGTCACATTGACAGCTTTATGTTTCTGGCCATGGAGCTTCCCCTATGTCAAGAGAAGATCTGTATAAGGAGGCAGTGTTTAGTCCAGAAGGTGAGTGTCAATAGGTTATTTAATGGTGAGGAGGCACCACAGCTGAGCACAAACCTGTTCTCACTTAATATGCTTTCCAGCAGGGGTCACTGGGAAGTGATCCAATTCAGTATCCCTGGCTGGTTTTTCCCCTCTATAGTCCAGGAGCACCAAGACCAATTGATATCACCCTACTACTCTCTCTGCTGACATGACCATGCTTTTTTTAAGTGTTTTTTTTCCTATTCTCTTTAGCGCACTACATTCATGGCTGAGGTGGCAGGTGGGCAAGCTGTTCCCAGGCCTCCACCAACACTGCTACAAAACTGGCTGATAAAATATCTCTGTTCAATTTTTATTTCCTTCCTCCCTGTTAAGAGTGCTTGGCCTTTGCTTTGCTGGACTAATTGGATAGGCTGGAAGGCAGCTCAATATATACATGACTAATTGTATGGTTCATACAGATCAGAAGGGTCCCAGGTTTGAATCCTAATCTGTATTGAGCTAACTGATCTCAGCTGGGTAGTAGGGTGAGTGTCTATTGAAGCCTGCAATTGACTTCAGTGTCGTTAACTAGGATGGGAGAAAATCACCGAGGGCTCCCACTCCTAGTGGCCACTGCTGGAAATTACCCATGTATGCACATTGAGTGAGTATGGGATCAGGCTGGTCTGTGATGTCCTTTGCAATCAAATAGCCTATTGGCCCTCACTATGTGAATTCACAGATGAAGAGTGGCCATTTGAGTGATATCCCTGTGGGCATGGAACCATACTCCAGTGCAAAGTATCACCTTCACGACAGAAGAAGAGAACATTGGATCAAAAATGATGCACTGGGGTCCTTGAGGTCACAGGTTGTTTAAGTTGATACCTAGGTGCAAATGCATATCCCAGAACATCATTGCACTTCCTCTGGGGTTGCTGTTGTTTAAAATATGCATTCATGCAAAACTTTTGACCCAAACTCCTTTGGACGAATCACTGGCGAGGAAGCAATGCACAGACCTAGCAATGATTCCACATTTCTGATTCACCCTTTTACGTTTGCGAGTGTGTCAGCAAAATAGATTAATCTTTTCTGACAAAACCAAATACTACACACACAGAATTAGAAAGGTGAGTCACAATTGTAATGCTTAGGAAATGCTTATTGACTGTCCAACAGTTGTTTTATTTTTGTTGGGACTTTTAGAGATAGTAACTATGGCCCGTAATTTATGGTCAGCAGTGAAGCAAAGACGTTCGCCACTGACCCCGAAGAAAGCTTGCCTGCCTCTCTTCCGCGGCCATGTTCGCGCCCGGGTGGCCCTGGAGATGGAGCACGCGGTGTCCGCCGGTACGCTTGAGTATTTCCGCGACCGGTGGGCGCCGCGGGGACTGGAGTGCATCATCAATTCGGAAAACCAAATTTTAATTTGATTTGTTAAGGATTAGTTGAACTTTTGTTTATTTACAGTCTAATTGGGTTTTTGTTTTGGGTTCAAATAAAAAGAGGGACCCCGAAGAAAGCTGTCCACAAAGATCTCGCGATCTCTGTGGCGAGAGGTTTGGCTTTTTTTGATGTGCAGTTGAGATCAGTGTAGTGTAGTGGGAATTCCATAGTGTGAGCTGTTGTGACATCAACAAGCTGTCTAAGCAGCCAATCACAATGCAGAATTCTCGCAGACAGGGAACCAGGAAGTGAAGAAGTTGCTTTTATTCTGACTTTTTAAAAATGTTATAGAGAGCAAAACAGAGATTGGGGGTCTCACATGGGGGAAAAGGTAAACCTGAAATAAATACAAACAAACTTAAAAAAATATACATTTTTTTAAAAAGTTTCTTAAAAATTGTAATTTTTATTAAAGTGGAGAAATTAGACACTCCAAAAAATAAAAATGAGTTTTTCAGGGCCATACCGTTTATTTAGCAGTCAATACGCTGTTAAAGCCCCAGTTACACCTAATCCAACCAGGCTTAACATTTAATAGCCAAAGTTTTTGTCAGTTTCACTGATTTCCAGCTAGGGGAGGGGAGGCCACAGTGTAGCCAGTGTTGGGGTAATGAATGGCTGACCGCAACTTCAGGATTTCCATGTTAGGATGCGCATGCGCTAAATCCTGAAGTTGCGGTCAGTTTCAAAGGGGTAATAACAGCGAACACTGTTTGTTCGCTGTTACTACCCATCGCAAATTCTGTGCCATTATAATTACAGTAATCATTCATACTGTGAAGCAGTAAGGTGAATGCTACATAAATGATTGTTCAGGCTACACTTATTGTATAACAACAGAAAATGCTGGAAAAACTCAGCAGGTCAGGCAACATCCGTGGAGAGAAATTTGAGTTGACGTTTCGGGTTTGACCCTTCTTCAAAACTGGAGAGAAAAGGAACTAGATCGAAGGCAGGGCTGCGATCGGACAAAAGAATAAAAGAACCAAAAGAAGTAAAAGAGATTAGAAGCTAGACGAGATGGTAATAGGCTGGGATTAGGTGTAAAGTGTACTGGCAGGGCAAAAGATAGCTGCCAGGTGTGAGAGAGAAACAAAAGGAAAGGGGGGGGGAGGAAAGGAGTGGAAAAATATAAGTAAAAATGAAATGGGGGCCGAGGTTATGATCTGAAATTGTTGAACTCGATATTGAGACCGGAAGGCTGCAGAGTGCCTAATCGGAAGATGAGGTGCTGTTCCTCGAGTTTACGTTGAGCTTCCGTGGAACAGTACAAGAGGCCAAGGACGGTGAGGTCCGAGTGGGAATGGAGCGATGAATTGAAATGACAGGCGACCGGAAGCTCGGGGTCACCCTTACGGACTGAACGGAGGTGTTCCGCAAAGCGGTCACCCAATCTGCGTTTGGTCTCCCCAATGTAGAGGAGACCGCATCGTGAGCAGCGAATACAGTATACTAGATTGCGAGAAGTACAAGTAAATCGCTGTTTCACCTGGAAGGGGTGTTTGGGGCCCTGGACAGTGGGGAGGGGGGAGGTATAGGGGCAGGTGTTACACCTCCTCCGCTTGCACGGGAAGGTGCCAGGCGAAGGGGAAGGGCTGTTTGGGGTGATAGAGGAGTGGACTAGGGTGTCTCGGAGAGAGCGGTCCCTGCGGAATGCTGAAAGGGGAGGGGAGGGGAAGATACGTTTGGTGGTGGGATCACTTTGGAGGTAGCGGAAATGCCGGAGGATGATCCGTTGAATGTGGAGGCTGGTGGGGTGAAAGGTGAGGACAAGGGGAACCCTATCGTGGTTCCGGGAGGGAGGGGCAGGGGTGAGGGCAGAGGTGCGGGAGATAGAACTGACACGGTCGAGGGCAGTGTCCACCACGGTAGAGGGGAATCCTCGGTTGCGGAAAAAGGAAGACATGTCTGAAGCACTGGTGTGGAAGGTGGCATCGTCGGAGCAGATTTCCACCCTTCCCTCACCTTCACATGGTCCATCTCTGACTCTTCCCTTCCCTTCCTCGACTTCTCCGTCTCCATCTCTGGGGATAGGTTATCGACCAATATTTACTACAAGCCCACTGACTCCCACAGCTACCTGGACTACACTTCCTCCCACCCCGCTTCCTGTAAGGACTCTATTCCATTCTCCCAGTTTCTCCGCCTCCGCCGTATCTGCTCCGACGATGCCACCTTCCACACCAGTGCTTCAGACATGTCTTCCTTTTTCCGCAACCGAGGATTCCCCTCTACCGTGGTGGACACTGCCCTCGACCGTGTCAGTTCTATCTCCCGCACCTCTGCCCTCACCCCTGCCCCTCCCTCCCGGAACCACGATAGGGTTCCCCTTGTCCTCACCTTTCACCCCACCAGCCTCCACATTCAACGGATCATCCTCCGGCATTTCCGCTACCTCCAAAGTGATCCCACCACCAAACGTATCTTCCCCTCCCCTCCCCTTTCAGCATTCCGCAGGGACCGCTCTCTCCGAGACACCCTAGTCCACTCCTCTATCACCCCAAACAGCCCTTCCCCTTCGCCTGGCACCTTCCCGTGCAAGCGGAGGAGGTGTAACACCTGCCCCTATACCTCCCCCCTCCCCACTGTCCAGGGCCCCAAACACCCCTTCCAGGTGAAACAGCGATTTACTTGTACTTCTCGCAATCTAGTATACTGTATTCGCTGCTCACGATGCGGTCTCCTCTACATTGGGGAGACCAAACGCAGATTGGGTGACCGCTTTGCGGAACACCTCCGTTCAGTCCGTAAGGGTGACCCCGAGCTTCCGGTCGCCTGTCATTTCAATTCACCGCTCCATTCCCACTCGGACCTCACCGTCCTTGGCCTCTTGTACTGTTCCACGGAAGCTCAACGTAAACTCGAGGAACAGCACCTCATCTTCCGATTAGGCACTCTGCAGCCTTCCGGTCTCAATATCGAGTTCAACAATTTCAGATCATAACCTCGGCCCCCATTTCATTTTTACTTATATTTTTCCACTCCTTTCCTCCCCCCCCCTTTCCTTTTGTTTCTCTCTCACACCTGGCAGCTATCTTTTGCCCTGCCAGTACACTTTACACCTAATCCCAGCCTATTACCATCTCGTCTAGCTTCTAATCTCTTTTACTTCTTTTGGTTCTTTTATTCTTTTGTCCGATCGCAGCCCTGCCTTCGATCTAGTTCCTTTTCTCTCCAGTTTTGAAGAAGGGTCAAACCCGAAACGTCAACTCAAATTTCTCTCCACGGATGTTGCCTGACCTGCTGAGTTTTTCCAGCATTTTCTGTTGTTATACAATAAGTGTAGCCTGAACAATCATTTATGTAGCATTCACCTTACTGCTTCACAGTATGAATGATTACTGTAATTATAATGGCACAGAATTTGCGATGGGTAGTAACAGCGAACAAACAGTGTTCGCTGTTATTACCCCTTTGAAACTGACCGCAACTTCAGGATTTAGCGCATGCGCATCCTAACATGGAAATCCTGAAGTTGCGGTCAGCCATTCATTACCCCAACACTGGCTACACTGTGGCCTCCCCTCCCCTAGCTGGAAATCAGTGAAACTGACAAAAACTTTGGCTATTAAATGTTAAGCCTGGTTGGATTAGGTGTAACTGGGGCTTTAACAGCGTATTGACTGCTAAATAAACGGTATGGCCCTGAAAAACTCATTTTTATTTTTTGGAGTGTCTAATTTCTCCACTTTAATAAAAATTACAATTTTTAAGAAACTTTTTAAAAAAATGTATATTTTTTTAAGTTTGTTTGTATTTATTTCAGGTTTACCTTTTCCCCCATGTGAGACCCCCAATCTCTGTTTTGCTCTCTATAACATTTTTAAAAAGTCAGAATAAAAGCAACTTCTTCACTTCCTGGTTCCCTGTCTGCGAGAATTCTGCATTGTGATTGGCTGCTTAGACAGCTTGTTGATGTCACAACAGCTCACACTATGGAATTCCCACTACACTACACTGATCTCAACTGCACATCAAAAAAAGCCAAACCTCTCGCCACAGAGATCGCGAGATCTTTGTGGACAGCTTTCTTCGGGGTCCCTCTTTTTATTTGAACCCAAAACAAAAACCCAATTAGACTGTAAATAAACAAAAGTTCAACTAATCCTTAACAAATCAAATTAAAATTTGGTTTTCCGAATTGATGATGCACTCCAGTCCCCGCGGCGCCCACCGGTCGCGGAAATACTCAAGCGTACCGGCGGACACCGCGTGCTCCATCTCCAGGGCCACCCGGGCGCGAACATGGCCGCGGAAGAGAGGCAGGCAAGCTTTCTTCGGGGTCAGTGGCGAACGTCTTTGCTTCACTGCTGACCATAAATTACGGGCCATAGTTACTATCTCTAAAAGTCCCAACAAAAATAAAACAACTGTTGGACAGTCAATAAGCATTTCCTAAGCATTACAATTGTGACTCACCTTTCTAATTCTGTGTGTGTAGTATTTGGTTTTGTCAGAAAAGATTAATCTATTTTGCTGATACACTCGCAAACGTAAAAGGGTGAATCAGAAATGTGGAATCATTGCTAGGTCTGTGCATTGCTTCCTCGCCAGTGATTCGTCCAAAGGAGTTTGGGTCAAAAGTTTTGCATGAATGCATATTTTAAACAACAGCAACCCCAGAGGAAGTGCAATGATGTTCTGGGATATGCATTTGCACCTAGGTATCAACTTAAACAACCTGTGACCTCAAGGACCCCAGTGCATCATTTTTGATCCAATGTTCTCTTCTTCTGTCGTGAAGGTGATACTTTGCACTGGAGTATGGTTCCATGCCCACAGGGATATCACTCAAATGGCCACTCTTCATCTGTGAATTCACATAGTGAGGGCCAATAGGCTATTTGATTGCAAAGGACATCACAGACCAGCCTGATCCCATACTCACTCAATGTGCATACATGGGTAATTTCCAGCAGTGGCCACTAGGAGTGGGAGCCCTCGGTGATTTTCTCCCATCCTAGTTAACGACACTGAAGTCAATTGCAGGCTTCAATAGACACTCACCCTACTACCCAGCTGAGATCAGTTAGCTCAATACAGATTAGGATTCAAACCTGGGACCCTTCTGATCTGTATGAACCATACAATTAGTCATGTATATATTGAGCTGCCTTCCAGCCTATCCAATTAGTCCAGCAAAGCAAAGGCCAAGCACTCTTAACAGGGAGGAAGGAAATAAAAATTGAACAGAGATATTTTATCAGCCAGTTTTGTAGCAGTGTTGGTGGAGGCCTGGGAACAGCTTGCCCACCTGCCACCTCAGCCATGAATGTAGTGCGCTAAAGAGAATAGGAAAAAAAACACTTAAAAAAAGCATGGTCATGTCAGCAGAGAGAGTAGTAGGGTGATATCAATTGGTCTTGGTGCTCCTGGACTATAGAGGGGAAAAACCAGCCAGGGATACTGAATTGGATCACTTCCCAGTGACCCCTGCTGGAAAGCATATTAAGTGAGAACAGGTTTGTGCTCAGCTGTGGTGCCTCCTCACCATTAAATAACCTATTGACACTCACCTTCTGGACTAAACACTGCCTCCTTATACAGATCTTCTCTTGACATAGGGGAAGCTCCATGGCCAGAAACATAAAGCTGTCAATGTGACTTGGATGCAGTTACATATGCACGAGATTGAGTGTGCAAGTTTGCTTTAAAATTGCAAGTGGGTCTTTTGAACAACGTGCATGCTTTACCATTGCCTCTGGTGCCCTGAAATCCATCCCACGATATAAACAGAATGAATTCACAGCACCAACAACTTTAATACAATGCAGAAATTCTACCAATGGCTAAGTGCCCAGGTATGCCCTTAATAACATTTACAATTATATGATAATTCAGTGAAATATACTTCCTCTTTAAATGCCTATTTTTAGTTTTCTATATGATACTGTTAATCCCAAACAAATTTCAGTCAATTCATAGTTCTTATTCTTTTAGTCTTAGCAATACTCATCTGATGTGAAGAATTACTTTTTTTATCTTCAACGTCAGAGAAAAGTGTTAAAGTAAGTGTATTGACAGATCTACGCAGTGTTTTTAAAGATGATGTCGTTAGTTCCAGTCCTGCAGTCCTGAAAATAGGGGAATAATTATGTTAAAAAAGCATTCTTCCCTCAGGCCATTAAACATTCTGAAAAAATGTTAACAGTCTAGGCTGTTCTTTTATTTCCCCAAATGTGCGACCTTAAGACAGTGTGCATCAGCAGGCTAAACATTATAGCCAAGCCCAATCTTATCTGTACAAAACATCCACACACATGTGCACATAAATACGTGTACACATATTCAACGCAAATCACGGATAGTCTGCTGATTTTTATCCTCTCTAGCCTAGAAGCAGTAATGACCATTGTTTCCCCACTTCTGGCCTGGCTGATATTAACAAACTCAACACGGTCTGAGGATCAAATTTAGAATCTTCCTGGTCCGTTTGATTAAAGGTCACACTGGTAGTGCACTTACCCAGTAAGTCACTGGGAGCACATTGGTTTTTAATTGAAAACTGCCCTCTATTTTGTAATTGACATATGTAGATCAATATATATTTTTTTAATTGTTTATATATATTTGAGCAAGTGCCTTGTGCATTGAGTGGTGCTGGAGTTTTGCTAAGTGGGAGAAAAATCATTTAAGTGTATTTTGTGACTTTTAGTGTGTTAAGAAGTCAATTATTTGAAGTAAGTTTAATTTTTTAAGGGTTTTTTAAACTCTTGGGCAGTTTAAACCGGAAGTAGAATCCGGGTATAAAAGGGGAGGGGCTAGTGCGGTGCACGGAGTGCCTTGTGCATTGAGTGGTGCTGGAGTTTTGCTAAGTGGGAGAGTTCGGATAAGTGGGAGGTGAGGGTGTGTTTTTTGCTCTGTTTTGTTCCCCACTCCCAGGCTTGGACAACACTGCGGAGGCGGAGCAGCGAGACGAGTCAACCAAACAGGCCCCACAGACAGTATTCAAGGAGGAGGTTGGTGATCAGCTGGTTGGTTGGTTTTCTTCCTTCTCTTCTCTTTTATACCTTTAAGTTGGTAAGTCATATTGAATAGTGGTGTGACATTATCATCTATATCCGGGCAGGGTCTTCATAACTAATAATAAGAAATTTAATTAATTATATAGAATGGAGCAGGTGATGTGTTACTGTTGCGAGATGTGGGAGCCGGTGGTCCCCATTGAGGCTCATGGTGATTACATCTGCGACAAGTGTTTGCTGCTAGAGGAACTCAAGTTCCATGTTATGGAGCTTGAGACCGAGCTTCAGACACTGCGACACATCAGGGAGGGGGAGAAGTTCCTGGACTCTATGTTTCAGGAGATGGTCACACCTATGAAGTTAATTACTGCAGATGTAGTCCGTGGTCAGGGACAGGACGGTGTGACTATGAGTGAGGAAGGTACAGGGATCCAGGATGTAGTGTTGAAGGAGACGCAGCCCTTGTTCTTGTCCAGCAGGATCGAGGTTCTTACTCCCTGTGAGGGCAGGAGCGGGGACTGCAGGGAGGATGAGCAACCTGGCCACAGCACCGTGGTACAGGGGGCCATTCAAGTGGAGGGAGTAAAAAGAAATGTTGTAGTAGTAGGGGATAGTATCATTAGGGGGATAGATAGGGTTCTCTGCAGTCAAGAGCGGGAGTCCCGAAGGCTGTGTTGCCTGCCCGGTGCGAGGGTTAAGGACATCTCTTCTGGGCTGGAAAGAAACTTGGAGTGGGAGGGGGAGGATCCAGTTGTCGTGGTCCATGTTGGTACAAATGACGTAGATAGGACAAGGAAGACGGTTCTGTTAAAGGAGTATGAGCAGCTAGGGGTCAAATTAAAAAACAGAACCTCAAGGGTAATAATCTCTGGGTTATTACCTGAGCCACGAGCGAATATGGCTAGGATAAATAAAATTAAAGAGTTAAATGCGTGGCTCAAAGACTGGTGTGGGAGAAATGGGTTTTGCTTCTTGGGACACTGGCACCAATACTGGGACAGGAGGGAACTGTTCCGTTGGGACGGACTCCACTTGGCCAGTGCTGGGACTAGAATCCTGACGAATCATATAACTAGGGCTGTAGAGAGGGCTTTAAACTAATTAGTGGGGGGAAGGTTTCTAGAGAGCAAACAATAGAAATGACAACAGAGAAGGTCATAGACTTAGGTAGCAGTGGGGGAATTATAAAACAGAATGTGTCAGGAAGGGACAGAAGGTATGGAGCAAAAAGTAAAGTACTAAAAAGGGAAAAAACAGGAACTAAGTGTTACAAAACATATTTGAAAGTTCTTTATCTGAATGCATGTAGCATTCGTAACAAAATGAATGAGTTAACGGCACAAATAACAACATATGGGTATGATCTTGTGGCCATTACAGAAACATGGCTGCAGGGTGACCATACTAGGTTATTTAACAATCAGGAAGGACAGGCAGGAAGGGAGAGGAAGTGGGGTGGCTATGTTAATAAAGGAAGGAATCACTATAATACAGAGAAATGATATTGGGTCAAAGGAGCAGGATAGTGAAACAGTTTGGGTGGAGATAAGGAATAATAAGGGGAAAAAAACACTAGTGGGTGTTGTCTATAGGCCTCCGAACAGTTGCAACTCTGTTGGACGGAGTATTAATCAGGAAATAGTTGAGGCTTGTAATAAGGGAACAGCTATAATTATGGGGGATTTTAATTATCATATTAACTGGACAAATCAAATTGGGCAGAGCAGCCTTGAGGATGAGTTCATTGAGTGTATTAGGGATGGGTTTCTTGAGCAGTATGTAACTGAACCGACCAGGGGGCAAGCAACCTTAGATTTGGTCCTGTGTAATGAGACAGGATTAATTAAGAATGTCCTAGTAAAGGATCCCCTTGGAATGAGTGACCATAACATGGTTGAGTTCCATATTCAATTAGAGGGTGAGAAGGTTGGATCTCAAACAAGCGTGCTGAGCTTGAATAAAGGAGACTATGAAGGTATGAGAGCGGAATTGATTAGAGTGGACTGGGCAAATAGATTAAAGGGTAAGACGGTACATATCAGTGGTGTACATTTAAGGAGTTATTTTACAACTTCCAAAAAATATATATTCCACTGAAGAAAAAAGGGTGTAAAAGAAAAGATAGCCATCCGTGGCTAAGTAAAGTCATTAAGGATAGTATCTGACTAAAAACAAGGGCATATAAGGTAGCCAAATCTAGTGGGAAGATGGAAGATTGGGAAGTCTTTAAAAGACAGCAAAAAATAACTAAAAGATTGATTAAGAAAGGGAAGATAGATTATGAAAGTAAATGAGCAAAAAATATAAAAACAGACAGTAAAAGTTTCTATAGTTATATAAAAAGAAAAAGGGTGGCTAAAGTAAATGTTGGTCCCTTAGAGGATGAGACCGGGAAATTAATGGTGGGAAACATGGAGATGGCAAAAACACTGAACAATTATTTTGTATCAGTCTTTACAGTAGAGGACACTAAGAATATCCCAACACTGGACAAACAGGGGGCTCTAGCGGGGGAGGAACAAAATACGATTAAAATCACTAAGGAAGTGGTACTTGGTAAAATAATGGGACTCAAGGCGGATAAATCCCCTGGACCTGATGGCTTGCATCCTAGGGTCTTGAGGGAAGTAGCGGTAGGGATTGTGGATGCATTGGTAATAATTTTCCAAAACTCACTGGACTCAGCAAAGGTCCCGGCAGATTGGAAAACTGCTAATGTAACACCCTTATTTAAAAAGGGTAGTAGGCAGAAGGCTGGAAACTATAGACCTGTTAGCCTAACATCTGTGGTTGGTAAAATGTTAGAGTCCATTATTAAGGAGACAGTAACGGGACATTTGGATAAACATAATTTAATAGGACAAACTCAGCATGGTTTCATGAAGGGGAAGTCATGTTTGACAAATTTGCTGGAATTTTTTGAGGAAGTAACATACAGGGTGGATAAAGGGGAACCAGTGGACGTAGTGTATTTAGACTTCCAAAAGGCATTTGACAAGGTGCCACACAAAGGATTATTGCTCAAGATAAAAAAATCACGGGATTGGGGGTAATATTCTGGAGTGGGTGGAGGGTTGGCTATCTAACAGAAAGCAGAGAGCTGGGATAAATGGTTCATTCTCAGATTGGCAACCAGTAACTAGTGGTGTTCCGCAGGGGTCAGTGCTGGGTCCTCAACTCTTTACAATCTATATTAACGATTTGGAGGAGGGGACCGAGTGTAACATATCAAAGTTTGCAGATGATACAAAGATGGGACGGAAAGTAGTGAGTGAGGAGGACATAAAAAACCTGCAAAGGGACATAGACAGGCTAAGTAAGTGGGCAGAGATTTGGCAAATGGAATACAATACTGGAAAGTGTGAGGTTATGCACTTTGGCAGGAAAAATCATAGAACAAGTTATTATCTTAATGGCAAGAAACTGGAAAGTACTGTAGTACAAAGGGATCTGGGGGTCCTGGTGCACGAAACTCAAAAAGTTAGTATGCAGGTGCAGCAAGTGATCAAGAAGGCCAATGGAATGTTGGCTTTTATTGCTAGGGGGATGGAATATAAAAACAGGGAGGTATTGCTGCAGTTGTACAAGGTATTGGTGAGACCATACCTGGAATACTGCATACAGTTTTGGTGTCCATACTTAAGAAAAGACATACTTGCTCTCGAGTCAGTACAAAGAAGGTTCACTCGGTTAATCCCGGGGATGAGGGGGTGGTCATATGAGGAGAGGTTGAGTAGATTGGGACTCTACTCATTGGAGTTCAGAAGAATGAGAGGCGATCTTATTGAAACATATAAGATTGTGAAGGGGCTTGATCGGGTGGATGCGGTGAGGATGTTCCCAATGATGGGTGAAACTAGAACTAGGGGGCATAATCTTAAAATAAGGGGCTGCTCTTTCAAAACTGAGATGAGGAGAAACTTCTTCACTCAGAGGGTGGTAGGTTTGTGGAATTTGCTGCCCCAGAAAGCTGTGGAAGCTACATCATTAAATAAATTTAAAACAGAAATAAATAGTTTCCTAGAAGTAAAGGGAATTAAGGGTTATGGGGAGCGGGCAGGAAATTGGACATGAGTCTAGGTTCGGAATGGTCATGGCCCTGTGGGTAGTGGAGTGGGCCCAGGGGCCGTGTAGCCTGGTTCTGCTCCTACTGTGTTCTAATTCTGTGTTAGATTTCAGGAAATGGTTTTTTTCCTGTTCCTGGCTGGGGTGGAGATCGCCTTTACAGAAGGTAAGTACTGTAAAAAAATATAGGGACAGAGTGATCTCCTGGAAGAATTTCGATCGCCTAGATGGATCAGAGAGGAATTTCCCAGATTTTTTTCTCCCAAATTGGCCATTTTGTCTTTATCTGGTTTTTCGCCTCTCCCGGGAGATCACATGGGTTCGGGTGGATGCACAGTGATAGAAGATTTGAGGTTAGGATCAGATCAGCCATGATCTTATTGAATGGTGGAGCAGGCTCGAGGGGCCGATTGGCCTACTCCTGCTCCTATTTCTTATGTTCTTATGACTGGCCAACAGTGATCATATGGCCCTTCAAATTCAGTGACACTTGGTAGCAACCTCATTGGTCAATGGTGTAACATAGTGAGAGAGGAAATATTGTGGGGTTTAGCACCTTTGAAAGTAGATAAATCACCAGACCCAGATGAAATGTATCCCACACTGTTAAGAGATGCAAACGAGGAAATAGCGGCGGTTCTGATCATCATTTTCCAATCCTCTCTGGCTACAGGTGTGGTGCTGGAGGACTGAAGGAATGCTAACTGTAGGATAGAGTGTACATGTAGGATTTAGTAAATATTGTTAAGATTCTGTAACCGTTGTTAAATAACTATAATATGTGAAATTGTATGTTATAAACCTAAAAAGCCTGTATAAAATGGCAAATGGCTGAGACCAAAGCAGGATGGGAAATTATGCCAACCTGACTAAAACCTCTGTTTTAAAATACTGAAGTAATGGAATGTTGTGCTGAATAAACCCGGAGACTGTTGGGGAATTCGGTAATGTTGTGGAAAAGAGATAAGAGCTCGAGAAGAGAGATAGTGGTTGGAGCCATCCATCATTTAAGAAGCTGCAGAGTAGACAAACTGTTTAGAAAACACCTCAAGAATGTTCTGTAAAATGAAATTTTTAGATAAGCGTGTCTTGTTCTGCACAGAAAGAGGACTAGTGGGATTAACGAGGTCATAAGATGACTAACAAGGAAAGGAGGGACATTTACCAGGTGTCAGAGGGCTAATTACTGCCACGTAGGCAAAACGGGAGAAAAAGGGTATAAAATGCAGATATTGAAACCTGAGGAAGAGAAGCTACAGTCAACAGAACACAGCAAGAAAATAAAGAGACCGCACCACAGTCACTCGGAAGGAACGCCGGGGTTCGATGAACAGACTGCGACTATCTTCTTGTTAAGTATTAGTTCTTTGTGCTGGATGTTTAATACTTAATAAAACTGTTTTACTTATACACAATATACCTGTACCCAGAGTGGTTTGTGTAGTCATGGACAAATTATTCTAAAGAGCTTTTAAGAGCTACAAACATACCGTTGTTTAAAAAGGGAGAAAGGGAGAGGCCGACTAATTACAGGCCAGTCATCCTAACCTCAGTGGGGGGCAAATTATTGGGAAAAATTCTGAGAGACAGTATTAATCTTCATTTAGAAAGGCACGAATTAATCAAGGACAATCAGCATGGATTTGTTAAGAGAAGAACATAAGAACATAAGAAATAGGAGCAGGAGTAGGCCAATCGGCCCCTCGAGCCTGCTCCACCATTCAATAAGATCATGGCTGATCTGATCCTAACCTCAAATCTACTATCACTCTACATCCTACCCGAACCCATGTGGATCTCCTGGGAGAGGTGAAAAACCAGATACAAAACCCAATGGCCAATTTGGGAGAAAAAATCTGGGAAATTCCTCTCCGACCCATCTAGGCGATCGAAACTCGTCCAGGAGATCACTCTGTCCCTATATTTTCTACAGTACTTACCTTCTGTAAAAGGTGATCTCCACCCCAGCCAGGAACAGGACTGGAACCATCTCCTGAAATCTAACACAGAATTAGAACACAAGAAGTAGGAGCATGTTGCGTCCGTGTATAATAAGTCACAGACTGCGGAGAACGGTACAACAGGTGTTTACTCAACGTGGCTCACACTGCAACTGATCTGTACAGATTACTACTCAGTGCTATATACAGGTGTGGTCACTGCCGGTACTGTAGTATACATGAGCTGTAAAACATAGTTACCCCCCTTAAAGGTATAAACATTACAATTCCTCCCCTTTTAGATTAACAGTACCATAACACTCATTTAACAATTAAATATCAAACTAATTACAATTAACACTTTTAACATGCAACATTAGCTGAAAATAGTCTATTTATATATTCAGTCTTTGGGGAGGCCTCCTGATCCTTTCTGGATAGCGCCTTTCCCGAGTGTCTTGCTCTTGGTGCGGAGGCGATTCTGGCCCCCTGTCGTCGGTTGGTTCATCAGCTTCTGATGCTACTGTTTCTGGGGTAGATGCAACCTGTACGTCGGGTTCATCACCAGGTACGTATGGGCGAGGCATGGGGTTGACTTGTTCCTGTGACTCTAGGATCTGGTCAGCATGGCGTCTCACGATGCTCTCCCCAACGTCCACTGTGTACATTAGTGGGCCCTGCCGTGTGCATATCGTTCCTGGTTGCTATTTTTCTGTTCGGTAGTCGCGGGTCAAGACTGGTTGCCCTACATTGAAGCTCCTTGTTGGCTTCTCATGGATGTGCTGGAATTGCTTACTCTCAACATCTCTTCGTACGTTTGGTCTGAGCAAATCCAGGCGAGATCTTAACCTTCGGTTAAAGAACATCATGGCTGGGGCCTGGTTGGTGACTGCATGTGTCGCATTCCGGTAGGCGAACAGGAAATTGTCCACCTTGTGCTGCAGCGGAATGTTGTCATTGTACATAGCCTTTATTGCCTTCTTAAAGGTTTGTACGAACCTCTCAGCCAATCCATTTGTGGCTGGATGATACGGAGCGGATGTGTAATGCTTTACCCCATTCTTTTTCAAGAACCTCCGGAACTCTTTGGACACAAACTGTGGTCCGTTGTCGAAGCAAATCTGTTCTGGCAAGCCATTCCTGGCAAAAATGGTCCGTAGGACTGCAATAGTTTTCTCCGTGGTGGTGGAGGACATTTTGATGACCTCAGGCCATTTCGAGTGCGCATCCACGGCTATTAAAAACATTGAGTCCATGAATGGACCAGCAAAATCAATATGCACCCGTTGCCATGGAGATGAGGGCCACTCCCATGGGTGTAGAGGGGCCTGTGGTGGTGCATTTTGGACTTCTGGCATCCTGAGCAGCTCTTGGTCAGGTCCTCGATTTGTTTATCGATTCCCGGCCACCACACATAAGCCCTGGCTAGGCTTTTCATCTTTACCCCTCCCAGATGACCCTCATGAAGCACATTGAGCACTCTATCCCGTAACTTGGGTGGAATTACCACTCGGGATCCACACATCAAGGTCCCCCTGCACACTGACAGCTGTTCTCTCCTTGTCGAGAATGCTGGCAACAGTGAGTCGCCATGTGCTGGCCATCCCTTCACCGTCAAATCATATACCCGAGACAGTGTCGGGTCATTTCGGGTTTCCTTTTCGATACAAGCGTTAGTTACCAGTAGGTATTCAACTATAGTCGAATGGAATATTTTGACAGGATCCACTGCTGGTGCTTCCTCCGCAGTAGGCAGTGGCAAGCGTGATAGCCCATCAGCATTTCCATGCTGTTTCGTGCCCTTATATTCAATCTCATAGTGGTGCCCCCCTAGAAAAAGTGACCATCTTTGTAGTCATTGCGCAGTCATCACCGGAACGCCCTTCTTCGGATTAAAAATGGAGACAAGAGGCTGGTGATCAGTCTGCAAGGTGAATTTCTGCCCGTGCAGATAGTGATTGAACTTTTTCACTCCCCACACTAGGCTGAGAGCCTCCCTGTCAATCTGGGCGTAGTTACGCTCGGCTGAGGTTAGTGATCGTGACGCAAAGGCTATTGGCCTCTCTGAGCCGTCCGAGAATTTGTGCGACAGCACCGCTCCAATGCCGTAGGGTGACGCATCACATGCCAACCGAATTGGTAATGTTGGGTTGTAATGGGCCAATACGTCTTTCGATGTGATTAGTGTTTTGCTCTTCTGGAAAGCTCGTCTACATTCGTCACTCCACTTCCATGGCACCCCAGTTTGCAGTAGGGTGTTCAGTGGGTGTAGTATTGTAGACAAATTTGGCAAGAACTTATGGTAGTAGTTTACCAGCCCGAGGAACAACCTCAGTTGTGACACATTTTCCGGTGCTGGAGCCTTGACTACTGCCTCAATCTTCTCTGGGGACTTATGTAACCCCTCTTTATCGATAACGTGGCCACAATACGAGATCTGTTTTCTAAAAAACTCGCATTTGGGGCGGTTAGCTCAGAGCCCATATTCCTGCAATCTAGTGAGCACCTGCTCCAGGTTGGCAAGGTGATCACTGTCATTTTCGCCCATGACCAGGATGTCATCCAAATAACACTGGGTCCCTGGGATGCCTTGCAGGACTTGTTCCATTGCCCTCTGTCAAATAGCCGGAGCTGATGCTACCCCAAATACCAGCCGGTTGTATTGGTAGAGACCTTTATGGGTGTTGATTGTGAGGTATTTTTTTGATGCTTCTTCTACCTCCATTTGCAGGTACGCCTGGGCCAGATCAATCTTAGTGAAGCGTTTCCCTCCAGATAGCGAGGCGAAACTATCTTCAATCCGCGGAAGTGGATATTGTACGGTGTGAAGTACCGGGTTCACTGTTACCTTAAAGTCCCCACAGATGCGAACCTTCCTTGGTTCCCCAGGCGTGCTGCTCAATGACTTTTTCATCACAGGGACGATGGGTGTAGCCCACTCGCTCCAGTCTACCTTGGACAGTACACCTGAACATTCCAGACTCTCCAGCTCTGCTTCGACGGCTGGGCGGATCACATAAGGTGCTGGTCTGGGCTTAAAAAATTTTGGGCTTGCGTTTTCTTCAATTTTAATCGTCGCTGTCATGCCTTTTAGTGTTCTGAGTCCTTGTTGGAACACTTCTTTCGCGTCAGTTAGGATCTTTGACAGTCGCCCAGGTGTGACGTCGTCATCCTTTTTGTCAGCCACAGTCAGTGCCTGTATGGAATGCCAATCCAGTTGTATTTTCCGGATCCATTCACGTCCTAGTAATGGTGGTCCTCCATCTTGCAATACATACAGGTCTAGTTTTGGTGTTTCCTTACCGTTATATATAACGGTCACCCTTATTTTTCCTTTGGGGTAGGCTTTTTGCCCCGTGTACGTCTTCAAAATAATTTTTGTGTCTCTCAAGGGTATGTGTGAGAATAGCCGCTCGTAGTCCCGTCGGTTTATGACTGTTAGGGCTGATCCTGTGTCCTATTCCATCTTTACCTGGACTCCTGCTAACTTGAGAATGACCCAAATGGTTTGGTGGTCCTCCGTTTTGATCACATTATGTAGTTTCAGACAACTCAGTTCCCTGCTTTCGGAGTCGTTATCACTCTTTTGTTCGTCTGAACTATTCTCCGTCATCTTATGTACCTTCTTGTACTTTCCTTTGGTAGGTTTCTTATTGCTGGTTTTCTTTCCCGACCTGCAGACTCGTGCTATGTGTCTTACTTTTCCACACTGTCTGCACACTTTGTCTTTGAACCAGCAATCATTCTGGTCATGTGTTGTTCTGCCGCAGCGATAGCACTTCTCTGTTCCATATGACATTTCGTTTGTGCCATATTCTTGCGGTCTCTGTTGTATCTCTGCAGCGCCCCGTGCTGCTGCTTCATATGATACCGCAATGCTGAAAGCCTTTTCCAATGTAAGGTCCTTTTCAGATAAAAGCCGTTTCTGGGTTCCTTCACTTTGAAGCCCACACACAAACTTGTCCCTTAATGTATCCTGCCAGTCCCGCTCCAAACTGGCAGTGTTTCGATAGTTTGCGCAGTTCTGTTAAATAATCAGCATTGCTTTCATCCTTATGCTGGTTCCGTTTGTGAAACTTGAATCTTTCTGCTATCAGCAGCGGTGTGGGGTTTAAATGTTCCTGTAGTATCGTTACTATGTCTTCAAAACTCTTTTCCATTGGCTTCGTTGGGGTTACTAGATTTCGTAATTAACCATACGTCTTTGCACCCATTAAATTTAACAATACCGACGCTTTCTTGTCATCTGACACCTCATTTGCCTTGCAGCACACCTCTATTCGTTCGACATATGTAGTCCAATCTTCGACTTCATTGTCAAATGCGGTGATACTGCCACTCTTCGGCATTTTGGGTGTGGTTTAAAATAGGGTCTCCCAATGGCTTAAAATGGCATCTCCCGTGCTTTCCTTCCTCCCCCGCTGCTGCCAACGCCGCTCCTGGCGGTTCTCGTGGCAATGACGGCGCCTCGCGGGTTTCTGCGCATCTCTCTCTCTCTCTCTCTCTCCGACGCTGCTCGGCCCCTGAACACCAGTTGCGCCCTGTGTGCTCTGCCCTCTCTCTCTCTCCCCCGTCGACGCTGCTCGACCCTTTGCTGTGCCGCTCGGTCGGGCTCTAGCCCACCGCTGTCCGGGAAGGGTCTGCGCACTACCTGTTGCCAGCCCGTTTCGCTGGACCACCTCGACTGGAAAGCCAAGCCTGGCTCTCGACAGCCTCCCCAGCAATTCTCAAGTCTCTGCTGGATGACTGGGCGGTTGCCCGTGGTCGACGCCCGAGTCTCTGGCCTTGACCTCCAATCCACTGATCTCCAGGAACGAATCCCCGGGAGGTGATGCAGAGTTGCAGGTAGGTTCGAACCTGCCTCGTCGCCAATGTTGCATCTGTGTATAATAAGACACAGACTGCGGAGAATGGTACAACAGGTGTTTACTCAACGTGGCTCACACTGCAACTGCTCTGTACAGATTACTACTCAGTGCTATATACAGGTGTGGTCACTGCCGGTACTGCAGTATACATGAGCTGTAAAACATAGTTCCCCCCCTTAAAGGTATATACATTACAGAGCAGAACCAGGCTATACGGCCCCTGGGCCCGCTCCGCTACCCACAGGGCCATGACCGTTCCGAACCTAGACTCATGTCCAATTTCCTGCCCGCTCCCCATAACCCCTAATTCCCTTTACTTCTAGGAAACTGTCTATTTCTGTTTTAAATTTATTTAATGATGTTGCTTCCACAGCTTTCTGGGGCAGCAAATTCCACAGACCTACCACCCTCTGAGTGAAGACGTTTCTCCTCATCTCAGTTTTGAAAGAGCAGCCCCTTATTCTAAGATTATGCCCCCTAGTTCTAGTTTCACCCATCATTGGGAACATCCTCACTGCGTCCACCCGATCAAGCCCCTTCACAATCTTATATGTTTCGATAAGATCGCCTCTCATTCTTCTGAACTCCAATGAGTAGAGTCCCAATCTACTCAACCTCTCCTCATATGTCCATCCCCTCATCCCCGGGATTAACCGAGTGAACCTTCTTTGTACTGACTCGAGAGCAAGTATGTCTTTTCTTAAGTATGGACACCAGAACTGTATGCAGTATTCCAGGTATGGTCTCACCAATACCTTGTACAACTGCAACAATACCTCCCTGTTTTTATATTCTATCCCCCTAGCAATAAAAGCCAACATTCCATTAGCCTTCTTGATCACTTGCTGCACCTGCATACTAACCTTTTGAGTTTCGTGCACCAGGACCCCTAGATCCCTTTGCAGTTTCTTGCCATTAAGATAGTAACTTGCTCTTTGATTTTTCCTGCCAAAGTGCATAACCTCACACTTTCCAGTATTGTATTCCATCTGCCAAATCTCTGCCCACTTACTTAGCCTGTCTGTGTCCCTTTGCAAGTTTTTTATGTCCTCCTCACTCACTACTTTCCCTCCCATCTTTGTATCATCTGCAAACTTTGATATGTTACACTCGGTCCCCTCCTCCAAATCGTTAATATAGATTGTAAAGAGTTGGGGACCCAGCACTGACCCCTGCGGAACACCAGTAGTTACTGATTGCCAGTCTGAGAATGAAGCATTTATCCCAACTCTCTGCTTTCTGTTAGATAGCCAATCCTCCACCCATGCCAGAATATTACCCCCAATCCCGTGATTTTTTATCTTGAGCAATAATCTTTTGTGTGGCACCTTGTCAAATGCCTTTTGGAAGCCTAAATACACTACGTCCACTGGTGCCTGACTAAGTAGATTGAAATTTTTGAGGAGTTAACAAGGAGGGTTGATGAATATAACGCATTTGACGTAGCCTACATGGATTTTAGCAAGGCTTTTGACAAGGTCCCACACAGCAGACTGGTTGGAAAAGTAAAAGCCCATGGGATCCAAGTGAAAGTGGCAGGAAGCAAAGGGTAATGGTCGACGGGTGTTTTTGTGACTGGAAGGCTGTTTCCAATGGGGTTCCGCAGGGTTCAGTACTAGGTCCCTTGCTTTTTGTGGTATATATCAATGACTTAGACTTCAATGTAGAGAGCATGATTAAGAAGTTTGCAGATGACACAAAAATTGGCAGTATGGTTTATAGTGAGAACGAAAGCTGTAGACTGCAGGAAGCTATCAATGAACTGGTCAGGTGGCAGAAAAGTGTCAAATGGAATTCAATCCGGAGAAGTGTGAGGTAATGCATTTGGGGAGGGCTAACAAGGCAAGGGAATACACAATAAATGGTAGGATGAGAAAAGTGTAAAGGAACAGAGGGACCTTGGAGTGCATGTCCACAGATCCCGGAGCTGGAAAGTTGGATTAGGCTGGATGGCTCTTTTTCGGCCGGCACAGGCACAATGGGCTAAATGGCCTCTTTCTGTGCTGTAAATTTCTATGATTTTCTATGATCATATGATTGCTATATTGCATTTTGCAACCTTGCTGGCTGCAGCTAATCATGTGCCTGAGCTAATTGTTTTGTGTTTAGTTGACAAGACTCTGGTTCAATGCCCATAAAGGCATTGGGGAGCCATATAGGGAGATATTCAGCCGGTTAATTGGTAACCACCACATGAGGGTAAGACACAATTTTGTTACAATGACAAAGTGACATCAGAAATCAGTTTCAACAGATTTTCTTAGGCTGCAAAAAAAAATGTTTTCATTATAAAATACAGAATTATAATACAGGACAGTGTTCGGTGGAATGAAGTATCTAAATATATTGGTCCTGCAATTACTCAGGGCCATTTACATTGTAGTTGCACTGGAAGTGGGGGGGGACAGATTCTGCCCACATGTGCCACTGACCCAGGCGGAATTTGTGCCGTCAGCTTAGTTACATATTAACTGGTAGGCTGAGAGCACAACTTCCATGTAAAATGGGAATAACGCACTTTGGATGGTGGCGGGGCAGGGGGTGGGTGTGGGGTGGGTGTTAGGTGTGCGGGGGGCATGGAAGGAAACATTGCTGCAGGATTTAAAAGACGGCAGCAACTTAAAATGGCAGCAGCTTCCTGGAGAGACAGCAGGAAAATAGTGGTTTGATTTCTTACAAGAGATTCTGCACTTTTCAAGACTTGAAGGATGGTTTCAGTGTCCGGCACTAAAGTCCCCCACTGCAGGTGCAGCAGGCAGTTAAGAAGGCAAATAGTATGCTAGCCTTCATAGCGAGAGGGTTTGAGTACAGGAACAAGGATGTCTTGCTGCAGTTGTACAGTGCCTTGGTGAGGCCACATCTTGAGTATTGTGTGTAGTTTTGGTCACCTTATCTGAGGAAGAATGTTTTTGCCATGGAAGGAGTGCAGCGAAGATTCACCAGGCTGATACCTGGGATGGCAGGAATGACGTATGAGGAGAGATTGGGTTGATTGGGCTTGTACTCACTGGAGTTTAGAAGAATAAGAGGGGATCTCATTGAAACTTATAAAATTCTAACAGGACTGGACAGACTAGATGCAGGAAGGATGTTCCTGATGGTCAGGGAGTCCAGAACCAGGGGTCACAGGCTAAGGATAAGGGGTAAGCCATTTAGGACAGAGATGAGGAGGAATTTCTTCACCCAGAGAGTGGTGAACCTGTGGAATTCTCTGATGTGCCTTCAATAACTCAAAGACAAGGAGTTTAAGGATTCAACTAAAGGCTTTTAATCACTAAGAACATTGCAGCATTACAGGTCTTCCCACATTGGGTTCGTCTGGTAGGAATGACTCATACAGCTCTTGAGACCTTTATATGGCAAAAGACAGGGGCGTAGCCAATACACACAATAGGAACAAAAGGGGGCGGTTCACACAATACAAGCAGGTAAAACACATGGGCTGATGAAGGCATATATTTAATCACATTCACCCCTTCTACAGATTTAGTCTGTCCGGGGGTGTGATAGTCCTTCCTGAACGTCGCAACCGTACCTCGGGTTCCGACCGGGAGTCCGTGGTGCCCTCCTGGGCATACCCATGTGCTGGGGGTGTTGCAGGTACTTCTGGGGGCGGTGAGGATACCTCTGGGGATGGTGGAGGTTCTTCTGGGGGTGGTGGTGATGGGTCGTCATCGTCGCTTCCTGCCGAGGCGAGGTCCTTTATGGACACGGTGTCTTCACGCCCGTCGGCGTGCTTGACGTACGCGTACTGTGGGTTTGCGTGGAGTAGGTGTACTGCCTCCACGAGGGGATCCGTTTTGTGGCCCCTCACATGCTTCCGTAACAGGACTGTCCCTGGGGTGGAGAGCCACAAGGGTAGGGACACTCCTGAGGTTGATTTGCGGGGAAAAACAAACATCTTCTCGTGGGGAGTGGCGTTAGTAGCAGTACACAGTAGCGACCTTATCGAGTGGAGTACGTCTGGGAGGACCTCCTGCCAGCGGGAGGTGGGGAGGCCTTTAGACCTTAGTGCTAAGGTGACCGCCTTCCACACTGTCGCGTTCTCCCTCTCCACTTGCCCATTACCCCGGGGGTTATAACTAGTGGTCCGACTCGTGGCTATCCCCTTTGACAGCAGGTATTGGCGCAGTTCATCGCTCATGAACGACGCCCCCCTGTCAGTGTGGATGTAGTTAGGCATGCCGAACGTGCAAAACAGGTTGCCGAGGCACTTGATGACCGTGGCACTGGTCATATCTGGGCAGGGGTAGGCGAATGGGAAGCAGGAGTACTCGTCCACAATGTTGAGAAAGTACACATTGCGGTCGGTGGAGGGGAGTGGTCCCTTGAAATCTAAGCTCAGGCGCTCGAATGGCCGTGTAGCTTTGATCAGGTGGGCTCGGTCGGGCCTGAAAAAACGGGGCTTGCATTCTGCACAAGTGCGGCAGTCCCTGGTCATAGACCGGACCTCCTCGATGGAATAGGGCAGGTTACGGGATTTTATAAAGTGGAATAGCCGGGTGACCCCCGGGTGGCAGAGGCCATTGTGGAGGCCCTGTAGCCTGTCCCCCTGGATGCTGGCACACATCCCTCGTGATAGGGCATTGGGGGATTCGTTGAGGGCCCCCGGCCTATATATTATGTCGTACTCAAACGTGGAGAGTTCGATCCGCCACCTGAGAATTTTGTCGTTCTTGATCTTCCCCCTCTGTTTGTTGTTAAACATGAAGGCTACCGACCGCTGGTCGGTAAGCAGGGTGAAGCGTTTGCCGGCTAGGTAGTGCCTCCAGTGCCGCACTGCCTCCACTATGGCCTGGGCCTCCTTCTCTACCGAGGAGTGCCTGATCTCGGGCCCTTGGAGGGTTCTTGAGAAAAAGGCTACGGGCCGCCCATCCTGGTTGAGGGTGGCTGCTAAAGCGAAGTCGGATGCATCGCTTTCGACCTGGAAAGGGATGTTTTCGTCCACTGCCCGCAGCGCGGCCTTCTCAATGTCGTGTTTAATGCTGTTGAAGGCGGCATGGGCCTCGGCCATGAGCGGGAAGGACGTTGATTTCAGGAGGGGACGGGCCTTGTCGGAATAATTGGGGACCCATTGGGCGTAATAGGAGAAGAACCCCAGGCACCTTTTCAGGGCCTTGGGAGTGTTTGGTAGGGATAGCTCCCGTAGGGGGCGCAATCGGTCGGGGTCCAGACCGATTTCCCCGTTTTCCACCACGCAGCCCAGGATACAGAGGCGCGTGGTGCTAAAGACACACTTATCCTCGTTGTAGGTGAGATTGAGTCTGAGGGCGGTTTTCAGAAATCTCGCGAGGTTCGAGTCGTGATCTTGCTGGTCATGGCCGCAGATGGTGACGTTGTCTAGGTATGGGTAGGTGGCTGTTAACTGGTTCTCATCGACCATGCGGTCCATCTCCCGCTGGAAGACCGAGACCCCGTTCGTTACCCCAAAGGGGACTCTGAGGAAGTGGTAGAGACGTCCGTTCGTCTCGAAGGCAGTGTATGGACGGTCCTCCGGCCTAATGGGGAGCTGGTGGTATGCCGATTTTAGGTCGATGGTGGAAAACACCCGGTATTGTGCGATTTGGTTAACCATATCCGCTATGCGGGGCAGAGGGTAGGCGTCTAGCTGGGTGTATAGATTAACCATATGGCTATAATCTATCACCATCTGCTTCTTTTCGCTACCCTTAACTACTACTACCTGGGCGCGCCACGGGCTGGTACTGCATTCGATGATACCCTCCCGCTTGAGTCTTTCTACTTCCAACGCAATGAACCGTCTGTCCACCCAGCTGTACCGCCTACTCTTGGTCGCTATGGGTCGACAGTTGGGTGCGAGGTTGGCGAACAGAGAGGGCGGCTTGACCTTCAGGGTAGCCAGACCACACACTGTGAGGGGTGGCTGGGACCCACCGTAGGTAAGCGTGATAATTTGGTGGTGGCACTGGAAGTCCAGACCCAAGATCACGCTCACACAGAGATCTGGCATTATCAATAGTTTAAAATCTTTGTAATCATTGCCTTTTACCGACAACATAACCGCGCAGAAACCTGTAATTTTTGAGGTATGAGTCTTATCGGCCATGGCGATTTTGCCCTGTGTGGGGACTATCGTTAGTGAAAGTCGTTTTACCAGGCTAGGATGAATAAAGCTTTCGGTGCTCCCGCAGTCAATCAAGCATTTAACCTTGTTCCCGTTTACCTCTATGTCCATCATCGATGTAGACAACGGATGCGGCCTGGATTGATCCACTGTGATCGAGGCCACCAGTGGGTCCTGGAGGTCCGTGTAGTCGGGGCAAGATGGTGGACTCCATGAGGGTGGACAAGATGGCTTCCAAGATGGCCGCTCCCACGGCGCGCACGCGGCGGTGGTGGAGTTGGATGCGGGGTTCCCTCTGCAGACTTTGCTAAAGTGTCCTTTCTTCCCGCATTTAAAACAGGTGGTGCCCTTCGCTGGGCACAGATGCCTGGAGTGTTTGTCCTGGCCGCAGAAGTAGCATTTCGGGCCCCGATGCATCGCGGCAGTAGTGGGGCTCCTGGGTGGAGGCTGGGGCTCCGATGGTGCTGGGCTGGCCTGAGAATTGGGAGGTGAAGATGGCTTCCAAGATGGCGGCCCCCACGGCGCGCACGAGGCGGAGTGGGCCGCGTGGCCTAGGGAACAGGATTCAGAGTTCTTCTGGGCCATATCCAGCGATCGCGCTATATCTATAGCCTGTTTTAAGTCCAGTCCCTCCTTTTCAAACAGTTTCTGCTGAATGTAATTTGAGCTGAGGCCCGCAATAAGGGAGTCTCGAATCAGCTCCTCCGTGTACACGATGGCAGACACGGCCTTACAGTTACAGTCTCTGCCCAGTACTTTTAGGCTTAGTATAAAGTCCTCTAGTGACTCACCATGCCGCTGCGTACGAGTAGTCAGAAGATGCCTGGCGTACACCTCGTTTATTGGCCGCACGTAGTGGGCCTTCAGAATGGTGCAGGCATCCCCGTAGCTGGTGGCATCTTGGATGAGAGGGGAGACCCGATGGCTCACCCAGTTTCGCAGGATTCCCAGTTTCATGTCTCCGGTAGCGGTTGCGGCTGCTATGGTGGTGGATGAGTTTGCAATGAAAAATTTGAAGCATTGGAACCAGTGTCCGAACTGTGTGGCTGCGTCTGAGGCATGGGGGTCCAGATCCAAGCGCTCTGATTTCAGGAGTCGATCCATCTTGGTGTTTTAGTGATTAAAATTGATATGCCATCAATGACTCAAAGACAAGGATTCGACTGAAGGCTTTTAATCACTAAGAACATTGCAGCATTACAGGTCTTCCCACATCGGGTTCGTCTGGTAGGAATGACTCATACAGCTTTTGAGACCTTTATATGGCAAAAGACAGGGGTGTAGCCAATACACACAATAGGAACAAAAGGGGACGGTTCACACAATACAAGCAGGTAAAACACATGGGTTGATGAAGGCATATATTTCATCACATTCTCTACCACAGAAGGCAGTAGAGGCCAATTCATTAAATATATTCAAGAAGGAGTTGGATATATTTCTTAAGGCTAAAGGGATCAAGGGATATGGGGAGAAAGCAGGGACAGGGTGATGCGCTATCAATTACTGAGAAAGACTGGAAGTTAAGAGAGTAACAAACAGGCTTTTATTAGCTAAAGAACGAAGGCATGCCTCTAGTGGTCGACCGGTCCTGAATGCCTGGGGAACTGCAGAGCAGCCGCCTTTATACCAGGGCATATGGGTGGAGCCAGGGGCGGAGCCAGCTGAGGCATGCACAGACAGGTACAACAATGGGCAAGAGTGAACAACAGTGAAGTGAACAACAGTGAACAACAGTGGAGTGAACAACAGTGAACAACAGTGGTTTACCACATTCACCCCTTGCTTAAAAAATGAGTCCGACGGGGTGAAGTGTATTAAAAGTTCGTATAATTAAGTCTTTCTGGGGGTCTTGTATGCCGTTGTGATCATCGTGGCGATGGCTGAGGTGGTGCAGCTTCCGACGCCGAGTCCCGCGTGGGCCGGAGCACTGGCGTGTCGTCCTCATGGGTGTTGAGTTGGTTGGTGATCAATGACGGGTCACGGGGCCACGGCGTGCCGTCTACAGGGGTTAGGTATGGGTCCGTTGCCGCCGGTGCATTGTGGGTAGCGGTGAAGGGCAATGGTAGTGGGTAGTGGGTGATGTTGGTTTCAGGGGCCCCCAAGGGTGCGAGGTCTCGTATGGAGACTGTGTCCTCCCGCCCGTCCGGGTACGCAACGTAGGCATACTGAGGGTTGGCGTGGAGGAGGTTGACCGTCTCAACCAGGGGGGCCGTTTTATGGGTCCTCACGTGCTTCCGAAGTAGGACGGGCCCTGGAGACATCAGCCATGGTGGTAGCGAGGTCCCCGATGTGGACTTCCTAGGGAAGACGAACATTTTTTCGTGAGGGGCGGCGTTAGTGGCAGTACAGAGCAGTGACCGAATGGAGTGGAGCGCATCAGGGAGGACATCCTGCCAGCGGGAGGTTGGAAGGCCCTTAGATTTTAAGGCTAGCAGGGCGGCCTTCCAAACTGTCGCGTTCTCTCTTTCTACCTGTCCGTTCCCCCGGGGGTTGTAGCTGGTGGTCCTGCTCGTGGCAATACCTCTCACGAGCAGGTACTGGCGGAGTTCGTCGCTCATAAACGATGAGCCCCGGTCGCTATGGATATAGCTGGGGAAACCGAACAAGGCGAAGAGGTCGTTCAGGCATTTAATGACCGTAGCACTGGTCATGCCTGGGCAGGGGATGGCAAACAGAAAACGGGAGTACTCGTCAATGATAGTGAGGAAGTACGCGTTGCGGTCAGAGGAGGGGAGGGGCCCTTTAAAATCGACGCTTAGGCACTCAAAGGGGCGAGTGGCTTTTATCAGGTGTGCTCTGTCTGGCCTATAAAAGCGCGGTTTGCACTCGGCACAGACTTGGCAGTTCCTGGTCATGGTCCTGACCTCCTCGATGGAGTAAGGCAGGTTGCGGGCCTTGATGAAATGGAAGAACCTGGTGACCCCCGGGTGGCAGAGGTCATTGTGGAGGGCCCGCAGTCTATCAACCTGTGCGTTGGCACATGTACCTCGCGATAGAGCATCCGGGGGCTCATTGAGTTTCCCGGGCCGGTACAAGATATCGTAATTGTAGGTGGAAAGTTCAATTCTCCACCTCAAAATCTTGTCGTTTTTGATTTTGCCCCTCTGCTTGTTATTAAACATAAAAGCAACTGAACGCTGGTCAGTGAGTAGGATGAATCGTTTTCCGGCCAGGTAATGCCTCCAATGTCGCACAGCTTCCACAATGGCCTGGGCCTCCTTTTCGACAGAGGAGTGTCTGATTTCGGAGCTTTGGAGGGTTCGTGAAAAGAAGGCCACGGGCCTTCCCGCCTGGTTAAGGGTAGCGGCCAGGGCACAGTCGGACGCATCGCTCTCCACCTGGAAAGGGATGGACTCATCCACCGCATGCATGGTGGCTTTAGCAATGTCCTCTTTGATACGGTGGAAGGCTAAGCGGGCCTCTGCCGCCAGGGGAAAAGAGGTGGGCTTGATAAGTGGACGGGCTTTGTCCGCATAATTAGGGACCCACTGGGCGTAGTAGGAGAAAAACCCCAGGCATCTCTTCAGGGCCTTGAGGCAGTGGGGCAGGGGAAGGTCCATAAGGGGACGCATCCGGTCGGGGTCGGGGCCGATGACTCCGTGTTCCATAACACAGCCAAGGATAGCGAGGCGGGTTGTGCGGAATATGCACTTCTCCTTGTTATACGTAAGGTTTAGGAGTTGGGCAGTGCGGAGGAATTTGTCGAGGTTGGCGTCATGGTCCTGCAGGTCATGGCCGCAGATGGTCACATTGTCCAGGTAGGGAAAAGTGGCCTGCAACGCATTCTGGTCGACCATCCGGTCCACCTCCCTTTGGAAAACGGAGACCCCGTTGGTGACGCCGAAGGGAACCCAAAGGAAGTGGTAGAGGCGGCCGTTTGCCTCGAAGGCAGTATACTGGCGGTCCTCATAGCGGATAGGGAGTTGGTGATATGCTGACTTAAGGTCAATGGTGGAGAATATGCGGTATTGTGTGATCTGATTGACCATATCAGATATGCGGGGGAGGGGGTATGCGTCCAGTTGGGTATATCGATTAATTGTTTGGCTGTAGTCAATGACCAGGCGCTGCTTCTCGCCGGTCTTGACGACCACAACCTGGGCTCGCCAGGGGCTGGTGCTAGCTTCAATAATCCCCTCCTTCAGGAGCCGCTCCACCTCAGATTTAATAAAAACTCTGTCACCAGCGCTGTATCGCCTGCTTTTGGTGGCGATGGGCTTACAGTCGTGGGCGAGGTTAGCGAACAACGGGGGGGGGTGACTTTAAGCGTGGAGAGGCTGCAAAAGGTGCGCGGCGGGCAATTTGAAAACTGCTGGTTGCAGACTGTGAGTGGGGGAAGGGGTCCACCGTACACCATCGTGACACTCTTAAGGTGGCACTGAAAATCCAACCCCAGTAGAACAGCAGCGCAGGGATGGGGCAGGACAAGCACTTTAAAGTTTCTGTACTCTGTGCCCCTCACCGAAAGGGTCACCACGCAGTAGCCGCCGACGTCCGCTGAATGGGACTTGGAGGCCATAGAGACCCGGTGGCGCGCTGGCAGGACCGGGCGAGAGTAACGCCGCACCGTGTCGGGGTGGATAAAGCTCTCCGTGCTCCCGCAGTCGAAAAGGCAGGTCATGGCGCGGCCGTTTACCTTAATGTCCATCATGGACCTGGCTAGTTGGTGAGGTCTAGATTGGTCCAGTGTAACGGAGGCCAGCGTAGGGTCAGGCGTGTCGCTGCAGTCATCAGGTGAGGCGGTGGGTGAGTCGGGGGCCCGTTGCAAAAATGGCGGCCAGAACGGATCCCCCATGGTCGATGGCGTCCAAGATGGCGGCGCCCATGATCCACACGCGGCTGGAGGCGTACAAGATGGCGTCCAAGATGGCGGCGTCCAAGATGGCGGCCCGCTCGGCCCACACGCGGCACTGCTGGAGTTTGGGGTAGGTTTAGCCTTGCAGACGCTGGCGTAGTGCCCTTTCTTCCCACAACCAGAGCAAGTAGCGTTTTTCGCCGGGCAGCACGCTCTGGGGTGTTTGGCTTGGCCACAGAAGTAACACTTCGGGCCCCGGGACATCGCTGCAGAAGTTGGGCCGTTGGCGGGATGTGACGGGGGTGGCGCGGCGCAGGGTGGCGGTCCTACCGTGTCCCAGGATGGCGGCGCCCGCGCCATCCACGATGCGGCCGTGCGGTCAGGGGAGTAGGCGTCCATATTCCGGTGGGCCATGTCTAGCGAGAGTGTGAGAGCCGTGGCCTTCTTCAGGTCGAGTTCGCCCTGCTCCAACAGTCTCTGCCGGGTGTAGTTGGACCTGAGGCCCGCGACGAAGGCGTCCCGGACAAGTTCCTCCGTGTACACCGCGGCTGACACCTCTTTACATTTGCAGGCCCGGCCGAGCACCTTCAGCGCCCGTAGGTATACCTCCATCGATTCCCTGGGTTGCTGTTTGCGGGACCCCAGGAGGTGTCTGGCGTAAACCTCATTTACCGGGCGTGCGTACTGTTCTTTAAGGAGGTCGAGAGCACCCTTGTAGGTAGTCGCATCTTGGATGAGCGAATAAGCTTGGTGGTTCACCTTGGAGGTCAGAATTTTTAGTTTGTCGCCATCGTTTTGAACAGTTTCGACGGAGGCTTCTAGGAAAAATTCGAAGCATCGCAGCCAGTGTGCGAACTTGGTAGATGAATCCGCCTCTTGAGGGTCTAGTTCCAGGTGTGCTGGTTTGAGGATTTGCTCCATCGAAAAAAAGTTTAGCTAATAAAATTGATGCGCTATCAATTACTGAGAAAGACTGGAAGTTAAGAGAGTAACAAACAGGCTTTTATTAGCTAAAGAACGAAGGCATGCCTCTAGTGGTCGACCGGTCCTGAATGCCTGGGGAACTGCAGAGCAGCCGCCTTTATACCAGGGCATATGGGTGGAGCCAGGGGCAGAGCCAGCTGAGGCATGCACAGACAGGTACAACAATGGGCAAGAGTGAACAACAGTGAAGTGAACAACAGTGAACAACAGTGGAGTGAACAACAGTGGTTTACCACATTCAGGGTACTGAATTTGGATGATCAGCCATGATCGCATTGAATGGCGGAGCAGGCTCAAGGGGCCGAATGGCCTACTCCTGCTCCTATCTTCTATGTTTCTATGTTCCTCTCTCCTCCCCTCATAAAATTGCTCTGAGGTTTATGGACCTGTTATAGGAAGTAATAAGTCTCTTCCTTCTGTAGTAGAAGGATGAGACTTACTACTTCCACACTCTGCTCCCTCCCGTTTTACTTCCTGCTCCATCAAGATTGCATTTGGAAGAATCCCCACAGGAAAACCGATGCTGCTCTGTACTATCTTCCACTGTGGATGGGGGACATAAGTTTGTGCATGACTAGGTCCCTCGCGTTGTCAGGTTAAAGTCCACCTCAGTAGCTCCCCAAAGCAATAAAAATAGTACAAATGTTTGGGCCATAGCATGGCACGTATAATACAGTTTAAAAAAAAGTTTTAATTGTCCATAGCAATTTTATATATATTAGTTAGTTTAAATTGAATGTTTTCATGATATACATCAGGAAAAAAAACAAAGGGCTGAAATTTGTCTGGGGCGGTAGAAAATCGGGCGATAGGTAAGGCTGGCTGTAGCCCATTTTGCGTTACTGCCTCAAGTAGTCAGAGAAGGTACAGAAAATTCACGTGGAGAAGCAATTCTGCATATCCAGTGAAACTGGTGAGAGCATTTTTGTAAGAACTGTTTTTTTCATCTCTCCATCTGAAGTTAAGTTTGTGCATTCTGTTCATGACCACTTAAAAGAGAACGTTCTGCACTGTCTGTGTGGTTCTAGACTGATAGGAAGCAGGGTGTATATATTTAAGGCAGTTCCTGTTTATCTCTGCTGTCGTTAAAAGTAAAAGCTTTTTCCAATCCATTTGTTAACACTATTGAGCAGACTCACACCATGGGAGGACTTCAATTCCGATATTAGTGAAGTGCATCCAATAAATGGAGACTGATGGAGAAGAACATGAAGGACACATTGGTCTGGAATTCGCGGTGGGTAATAACAGCGAACGAACAGCATTCGCTATTATTACCCCTTTGAAACTGACTGCAACTTCAGGATGTAGCGCATGCGCATCCTAACGTGGAAATCCTGAAGTTGCGGTCGGTCATTCACTGCTCCGACACTGGCTACACTGTGCCCTGCCCCTGTTCCCCACCAGTGTTCCCTGTACGGTGTGCAGCCACGCGGTCGCGCACTGCTCCAGAGAACCCGTGCAGCCGGCTTGCCGACATTGCAATGTAAAAACCGCGCATGCACGGTATTTTGAATGGCCCCCGCAGCTGCTCAAAGGGGCCGCGCAGGGCAAAACCCAGGAGTGTTAACGTAGATTTTGTGGAACTGACCCAGGAGGAACTCAGATGTGATGCCTGACCGATGCTGAGTTTGTTGATCCCATCAAGGATGGCAGTAGGGATATTATAAATGGCCTCAACATCGACTAGGGAGTGGAAAAATCACTCACAGTTCCCACTCCTGATCACCATCCAATGACCCTGCTGGTAAATTGTGCATGTGTGCACATTGTATAAGGACAGGATTAAGCTCAGCGTTGATGCCCGGCGCCGGCTGCGTTCAGGACAAACCAATTTGGTAAACGGGACATCAAACAGGCGTTAGGCCCCTTATTTGCTCATCAATCATCAATCACCAATCATCACCTAACCTCTGTTTCAGGCTCGGGCCCTGGATACCTCTTTTGATGCCTATATCAATGTGACACATGGCGCACTTCTGGCTCAGAATATACACACACCTGCTGTCAGCCATATTCAATGCTTCTGCGCACATTTTACGCCTGTAAAACGGGTGCAGCATCATCGAATTTATAGGCCAAGACCTACCACAGAGCAGCTCTGTATGTTGTGGTGAAAGTCATTACCGTATTTTATGCTACCAGTTCCATTCCCGGTACCGGTGATGACATTTACCACATCAGTCAGACATTGATTCATAAATACATGAAGTAGGTCACAGAGGTGTGTTAGCCATGTTTCATTGGTAGTACTATCACCTCTGAGTCAGAAGGTCATGAAGACTCACTCTAGAGACCTGAGCACAAAATCTAGGTTAACACTCCAGTACTGAGGGAGTGCTGCACTGTCAGAGGTGCCGTCTTTTGGATGAGATTTTAAAGGTGGATGTAAAAGATCCAATGCCACCATTTCAAAGAAATGCAGGGAAGTTCTCCAGTATTTTTTCCCACATCACTAAAACAGATTGGGGTTGAAATGAAGCTCGGTAGCGCCCGTTTATTGGACGGTTTGAGAGCTCTTAGGGTTCCAAAGTGGCATCCATGGCGTGCGCACACGCTTCTGACATGAAGCGCGGCAGATGCCATCTTGGTAAAGAGATTAACGCACACGCACTAAACGTCCACCAGAATTATGCAGAGCAGGCAGATAATGACGTCAATCAGCATGCAACACTGATTTGACTCCAGCGCTGCCATTTTGGAGATGCACGCTCCAGCCAACATCCTCTCTTAACCTCACACAGTTGAACACACGTTAAGCAGCATGAAGGACCTCCTACCAGCGCTATTTAAAGGGATCATCAATGTAAAGTATGCGCATATACTTGATACAAAAAGGAAGAGACAGCTTGGAAGGGTTTAACTTAGGTCTTTACTTCATACCCACAGGCGGGAACTGAGGGGAGATCAGTACCCGCAGTACTATTTATACCCCTATGGCCAGGAGTGGTACTACGGTATCACTACGCCCTACAAAGTAGTGCTGCCCTGGCCATAGGGTTAAAGTAGCATACATATTACATACACAACATTCCTCCCCTTTTAATTAAAACGTACCCGTGCAATTAAGTCAACAGATGCACCATAACTAGGGCTAATAACATTTGGTAACACAACATACATAACATATTTACATCAGAGTTGTCTACCTATATATATATAAAAAGAAACATGTTATAGATTCAGTCTCTGAGGAGGCCTCCTGTCTCGACTAGGATAACGTCTTTCTCTAGTCGGTCTCGGTGTAGGCGGCGGTACTTCCGTCACCACTTCATCGCTGGAGTCGTCGGTGTCTGATGGCACATCCTGTGCCGTGGAGCTCACTGGAGTGCTGAACTCCTCGCCATCCTGAGACTTCTGTAGCGACGAGCTGGGCCGTGATTCCGCTGGAACAATGTGCTGAGACGTTTGAGGTAGTGAATCAGTTGGGTTTCTGGACTCCACAAGTTGATCAGCATGTCGTCTGATTATGCCGTCCCCTGTCTCCACTGTGTACATCAAAGGTCCCTGGCGGGCCTTTATCGTACCAGACCGCCACTTTTCATTTCTATAATCACGGGCCAACACTTGCTGCCCCACCTCGAAGCTCCGTGTCTGTCTGTCAGGAGCCCTACGAAATACTCGGTTTTCCACATCTCTCCGGATGTTTGGTCTGAGCAATTCGAGGCGAGACCTTAACCTTCTATTAAAGAACATGACGGCGGGGGCCTGGTTGGTCACCGTATGTGCAGCATTACGATACGCGAATAGGAAATTGTCCACCTTGTGTTGTAGTGGCAACCTTTCCTCCCCCATCGCCTTGATGGCCTTTTTAAAAGTCTGTACAAAGCGCTCTGCCAGCCCATTTGTAGACGGATGATATGGTGCGGACGTATAATGTCGCACTCCATTCCTTTTTAGGAATGCTTGAAATTCTTCTGCCACAAATTGTGGCCCATTGTCCGAACAGACTTGCTCGGGCACCCCATTTCGGGCAAAAATGGTCCTTAAGGCTGCGACCGTCTTTTCGGCTGTCGTTGATGACATCTTTATGACCTCCGGCCATTTTGAGTGGGCGTCCACTACAATAAGGAACATCGCATCCATGAAGGGCCCAGCGAAGTCCACGTGGATCCTTTGCCACGGCGTTGAGGGCCACTCCCACGGATGTAGTGGGGCTTGGGGTGGTACGTTCTGTACCATCTGGCACCCTTGGCATGCTTTTGCTACTTCCTCGATGTCCCTGTCAATGCCGGGCCACCAGACGTAGGCTCTGGCGAGGCTTTTCATTTTGACACCCCCCAGATGACCTTCGTGTAAGTCCCGCAACACTTTATGTTGTAATTTTTGAGGGACCACCACCCTGGCTCCGCACATCAATGTGCCCCGGCATACGGACAACTGGTCCTTCCTTGCCGAAAACGCCGGCAATGATGCGTCACCCTGCGCCGGCCAGCCTTTCACGGTTAATTCGTAAACCCTTGCCAGTGTCGGGTCATTCTGTGTTTCCCGCTCGATACATTGGCTGGTGATGGGCAAGTGTTCCATAACCGCCGTATGATATATTTCCACGGGGTCCTGTACTATCTCTTCGATCTCTGCAGGCAATGGTAGCCGCGACAGGCCATCCGCATTGCCATGCTGTTTGGTACCCTTATATTCGATAAGGTACTGGTGTGCTCCTAAGAACAGTGACCATCTCTGTAGCCTTTGGGCCGTCATCAGGGGCACCCCTTTTGTTGGATTAAATATGGACACCAACGGTTGATGATCCGTCAGTAGTGTGAAACGTTGTCCATGTAGATAGTGGTGGAATTTTTTTACACCCCACACCAGACTGAGGGCCTCCCTGTCGATTTGCGCATAGTTTCTTTCGGCTGTAGTTAACGACCTTGAGGCAAATGCTATTGGCCTCTCCGTCCCATTGGGAAATTTGTGTGACAACACTGCCCCTATACCATACGGGGAGGCGTCACATGCCAACCTCATTGGCATTTTTGGGTCAAAGTGTGCGAGCACTTCCTTTGATGTAATGAGTTGTTTACCCTTTTTAAAAGCAGCCTCACACGCTTCGTCCCAATTCCAGGAGACTCCCTTTTGCAGCAATGAATTTAGTGGATGTAAAATGGACGATAAGTTCGGGAGGAACTTATGGTAATAGTTTATAAGGCCTAAGAATGATCGTAACTGAGATACATTCTCAGGGGGCGGGTCCTTCACTACTGCCTTGATCTTTTCTGGGGAATTATGCAGGCCTTCCTTATCTATAATGTGACCACAGTATGAGATACGTTCCTGGAAAAACTCACATTTCTGCTTGTTCGCCCTGAGTCCGTATTGTTGCAACCGCAGAAGTACTCGCTCCAGGTTAGCGAGGTGGTCGTTATCCGTTTGTCCTGTCACCAGGATGTCATCCAGGTAGCACTGCGTTCCTGGAATGCCCTGTAGGACCTGTTCCATGGTCCTCTGCCATATGGCTGGGGCGGACGCCACACCAAATACCAGGCGATTGTACTGGTACAATCCCTTGTGGGTGTTAATCGTTAGGAGCTTTTTCGAGTCCTGCTCCACCTCCATCTGTAAATAAGCTTGACAAAGGTCAATCTTCGTAAAGTGTCTACCCCCAGCTAACGATGCGAATATGTCCTCTATCCGCGGCAGCGGATACTGTACCGTGTGCAGGACTGGGTTAATAGTTATTTTAAAATCCCCGCAAATGCGAACCTTCTTTGGTTCCCCCGGCGTGTTATTTGCAGATTTCTTTATAACTGGGACGATGGGCGTGGCCCACTCGCTCCACTCAATCTTTGTAAGGACACCTGCACTCTCTAAGGCATCCAGTTCTGCTTCCACAGCTGGCCGGATGGCGTAAGGCACCGGTCTGGCCTTACAAAACTTGGGGTTTGCGTCTTGAGCAATAGTTATTTTTGCTCTAATGTCCTTTAAGGTCCCCAGCCCTTGTTGGAACACCTCTGGCGTTTTTGCCAATATTTTCGACAGCCTGCTTGTAATGGTTGCATCATCCTTGGTGGTCTCTACTTTTATCTCGTGTATCGACTTCCAGTCGAAATGGATTTTTCTTATCCATTCCCTACCCAAAAGTGGTGGTCCGCCGTTTGGTAGGACGTATAAATAAAGTCCTGGCACTTTTCTGCCATTGTATTTAACTGTTACTTGCATTTTTCCCTTCGGGTAAACTTTTTGTCCCGTATATGTTTTTAATTTAATTTCCGTATCCTTTAAGGGAATGCGTTTGAACAGCCTGTTATAATCTTGTTCATTAATTACTGATAGGGCTGAACCCGTGTCCAGCTCCATATTAACTTCGACGCCTGCTACCTTCATTTTAACCCACATTGTGCTGTGGTCCTCCGTTTTGTCTACACCATATAACTTGAGACATCCCAGACCTTTAGGCTCTGCTTTTGTGCCTTCCTGTGACTCGTCTGAGCTACTGTCAGATATCTTATGTATTTTTGTCCTTGCCTTGGTACTGCTCGGATTGCCCCCACTATTGGGTTTCGTACCCGACCGACAAACTTTCGCTATATGCCCCTTTTTCCCACACTGCCGGCATATTTTATCATGAAACCAACAATTACTTTGGTCGTGGGTGGTTTTGCCACAACGGTAGCATTTACCTTTGTGAAATGTCACCTCATGGGTGTCATAGCCGGTTGTAGTTTGTCGTATTTGGGCAGCACCCTGTGCTGCTGCTTCATGTGCCAATGCTATTTCTATCGCCTGATCTAGGCTGAGCTGTTTCTTGGCCAGCAACCGTTTTCGTGTACTCTCATTTAACATGCCACAGACAAATCTGTCTCTGATCGCTTCCGCCAAAAAGGCTCCAAACTGGCAATGTTTGGACAACCGTCTGAGCTCAGCTAAATAGGCTGCCTGCGACTCATCATTCCTTTGGTCGCGTCTGTAAAAGCGGTACCTTTCCGCTATAAATGGTGGCTTAGGGTTTAAATGTTCCTTTAACGTATCAACAATTTGGGCATACGTTTTGTCTGCTGGCTTTTCTGGAGTAAGAAGATTCCTCAGCAGACCGTATGTTTTTGCCCCCATAGAATTTAATAAGGTTGCTGCCTTTTCGTCATCTTTCACCTTGTTTACTATGCAATAAAGCTCATGCCTTTCTACATATGCGTCCCAATCTTCTATGTCGGCAACAAATTCTGACAACCGAGCTTCTTTAGCCATTTTTAAAAGTACTGAAGAGGTTTTCCCGCCTTTTTCCACTAGATGGCGCTGTTATTTTTTTTTCTAAGAGAAAAACTTTCCCCCTTTTGTCCACTAGATGGCGCTGTTCATTTTAAACTGCTGAAGAGAAAAACTTTCCCCTTTGTCCACTAGATGGCGCTTTTCCCGCCTTTTCTCCCTCTGCTGTCAACGACGTCTCTCCAGGTTCGTTATTTTTTTTTCTTGCAGCTCCCGTTATTGCCACCGCCGCTATTACAACGACCTTCCCCTCTCGTGGCCCGCTAGTCCTCGTGGCTCCGTTTGTTCCCCAGATCGCCTGCCCGTTCTGGCCCTTGCAGCTCGCGTTCCCCAGGAAGGATTGCAGTTTACCTGACCCTGGGTGGACTTTTGCCCCGTGGCTGGAACGCCCGTTCAGCCTCTTCTCTCAGCTGCCGCAGCCTTCGCTGGAACCTCTCTCTCTCGCTCCGTTGCTGCCGCTCCTCCTGAACTGGGTGGCCTCCTTCGGTCGACGCTGGACTCTGCAGGCTGGTAAGAAGCTTCTCTCCCCGTACTGCTACCGATCCTTTGTTGCACCTTGTACTGGTGAGTTCGAACGTTCCTAGTCGCCAGTGTAAAGTATGCGCATATACTTGATACAAAAAGGAAGAGACAGCTTGGAAGGGTTTAACTTAGGTCTTTACTTCATACCCACAGGCGGGAACTGAGGGGAGATCAGTACCCGCAGTACTATTTATACCCCTATGGCCAGGAGTGGTACTACGGTATCACTACGCCCTACAAAGTAGTGCTGCCCTGGCCATAGGGTTAAAGTAGCATACATATTACATACACAACAATCAACTACTTACAGGTTAGTTGCTGGTTGATTTCTTCTGGTTGTTACTACAATTCGACGCGTTTTTGATGCTTTCCATAGTTGTTTCAAGTTTCAATAGTCTACAGGGAGTGGTGTTTCTTTTTATTCGTTTTTATGGGATGTGGGTGTCACTGGCAAGGCCAGCATTTATTGCCCATCCCTAGTTGCCCTTGAGAAGGTGGTGGTGAGCCGCCTTCTTGAACCGCCGCAGTCCATGTGGTGAAAGTACTCCCACAGTGCTGTGAGGGAGGGAGTTCCAGGTTTTTGATCCAGTGACGATGAAGGATCGGTGGTATACTTCTAAGTCAGGATGGTGTGTGACTTGGAGGGGAACTTGGAGGTGGTGGTGTTCCCATGCGCCTGCTGCCCTTGTCCTTCTAGGTGGAAGAGGTCGCGGGTTTGGGAGGTGCTGTCGAAGAAGCCTTGGAGAATTGCTGCAGTGCATCTTGTAGATGGTGCACACTGCAGCTACAGTATGCTGGTGGCGGAGGGAGTGAGTGTTTAAGGTGGTGGATGGGGTGCCAATCAAGCGGGCTGCTTTGTCCTGGATGGTGTTGAGCTTTTTGAGTCTTGTTGGAGCTGCACTCATTCAGGCAAGTGGAGAGTATTCCATCACACTCCTGACTTGTGCCTTGTAGATGGTGGAAAGTCTTTGGGGAGTCAGGAGGCGAGACACTTGCCACAGAATAGCTAGCCTCTGACCTGCTCTTGTTGCCACAGTATTTATGTGGCTGGTCCTGTTAAGTTCCTGGTCAATGGTGACCCCAGGATGTTGATGGTGGGGGATTCAGCGATGGTAATGCCATTGAATGTCAAGGGGAGGTGGTTAGACTCTCGCTTGTTGGAGATAGTCATTGCCTGGCACTTCTGTGGTGCGAATGTTACCTGCTACTTATCAGCCCAAGCCTGAACGTCGTCCAGGTCTTGTTGCACGCGGGCATGGACTGCTTCAATATCTGAGGAGTTGTGAATGGTGCGGAACACTGTGCAGTCATCAGCGAACATCCCCATTCCTGACCTTATGTTGGAGGGAAGGTCATTGATGAAGCAGCTGAAGATGGTTGGGCCTAGGACACTGCCCTGAGGAACTCCTGCAGCGATGTCCTGGGGCTGTGATGATTGACCTTCAACCACCACAACCATCTTCCTTTGTGCTAGGTATGACTCCAGCCAGTGGAGCGTTTTCCCCCCCCCCCGATTCCCATTGACTTCAGTTTTACTAGGGCTCCTTGATGCCACAGTCGGTCAAATGCTGCCTTGATGTCAAAGGCAGTCACTCTCACCTCACCTCTGGAATTCAGCTCCTTTGTCCATGTTTGGACCAAGACTGTAATGAGGTTGGAAGCCGAATGGTCTTGGCGGAACCCAAACTGGGCATCCGTGAGCAGGTTATTGGTGAGTAAGTGCCGCTTGATAGAACTGTCGATGACACCTTCCATCACTTTGCTGATAATTGAGAGTAGACTGATGGGGCGGTAATTGGCCAGGTTGGATTTTGTGGACAGGACATAACTGGGCAGTTTTCTACATTGTCGGATAGATGTCAGTGTTGTAGCTGTACTGGAACAGGTTGGCTAGAGGTGCGGTTAGTTCTGGAGCACAAGTCTTCAGCACGACAGCCGGGATGTTGTCGGGGCCCATAGCCTTTGCTGTATGGTGTGGCAGGTGCGGAAGTACTTTTTTGCTGACTTCAAGGCTTCTGCACAAACCAATTGCTCCCAGACATGGGTGCACTAATAGGGCTTCCTCTTGGAATCGAGCATGACTGAGAGAAAGAACAGAGGCCACACAGAGCAGGACAAGCTGCTAGAAGAGAGAAGAGGAGGAGGAAGAGGAAGGGAGGCTGGAACCTAGGAACCCTTCCTGCCCAGGCTGTATGTGAAGAATTCAAGTGTGATACCAGTAACCTCAACCCAAATTCCCCATTCACCAACAGTCCCAAATCCAAATTCCCCATTCACCAACAGTCCCAAATCCAAATTCCCCATTCACCAACAGTCCCAAATCCAAATTCCCCATTCACCAACAGTCCCACACTCCTTACCTTCCCTCTGTCATTGATCATCACATCATCCTCTTGGCCGCAAAAATAAAAGCCAACACAAAATACACATTCCAAACCAAATTTATAAATTAAAACATGCCATATTGCATATAAAATGAAACTAATCACCTTTGTACATTCCCTTAGTGCCTGTCTTCCGTGTGCCTTTGCCTGTCCTAGTGCTCCTGTGAAGTGCTAACCCAATGGCTGCAGCTTGGATGGTGGAAGGCTGCTGACTTTCAGTGGAGGAGACTGCAGATGGCCTTGGAGGATGACCTCAAGCAGCTCTGGGCCTAGAAGGCCTGGCTTCAGACTGCACCACCACAGCATGGGCTGGCTGCCTGACAGGCAACAGCAAGGGCACTGGTAGAGTGACAGGGGTGGGATCATGAATGCTGTCCTCCTGAGAGATGACAGCAAGTTTGTGCTCCATGGAACCATTGCCACAGCTCCGGGGCGGTGCCTCAGCAATCCTAGTAATCTGTTGGAGGACAGATTGCTGGACTGCCGTGACACCCTGCAAGCCCCTTTCAACACTGTAATCCACAGCCATGATAGCAGCAGTCTGAGCTTGCATGACAACAGTCTGAGCATCCACAGCAGCACTCAGACTTTTGGTGGAAGCTGCTTGTGATGCAATGGGTGCTGCATTATGGTTGGGTCCACAACTGTGCTGATGGAGTTGGCCACCAGTTCCATGCTGGAGAGGATGGACTCCAAGCTCTGCACAAAGTCCTGTGCCAAGTTGGTGCCGGACTCCTCCATGTCCTTGACATTGAACGCAAGCTTTCCGGCAGGCTTCCCAATGCACCAAGCATTTCGTTGTGTACACTCATCAGCCTTTTTCTGTAGCCTGGCCCATCGAAGTCCTCATCTGAGTCCTCTGCAGCAGAACTTGTGTGCGACATTGCCCTCCGGCAAGCTGGCACCTGCACTATCCTTGCCCCCTGCCCTGGTTGCAGCGCACTTGTGCCCGATGGCTCACCACATGCAGATCCTGCCTCTATGCTATCCTCTAAGATACGCGTAGTGTCAGTATCTGAACTAGTGGCTGCGAGTGTGAAATCAAGTGACATTGTGTCTTGATCATCACTGTCTTCCTCCACTGCCTGGCCAGGTTGCAATTCTTGGGTATCTGAGAGGAAAAAGAGACAAGGGTAAGGTTGTGGTGAGGGAGGGGCGGTGGGGGGCGGGTGCGGGCGGCGGGGAATTAAGAAGTACTGCTTACACCAGCTGCAGCTTGTGAGTCAGAAGAGATTGTGGGATAAGGGGGAAGTGGGATGTTAGAAGGAGGATTAGGTGTGAGGATATCATCATCTTCAATGTATTCAGCCCCGCCGCTGGCCACAGGCCTCAGCAATGGCCCTTCCGATAATGGCCAGCACCGTCTCCTCCATGGGGGTTAGGACATGCGCGCGTCTCTCTTGCTCTGGTTAGTTCCTGCTGCCTTTGGTTGTGCGTCACTTTGTCCTGCAAGAAAGAGGGAAGTGTGTCAGTAAATGTCATGCAATATGATTGGGTGGTGTGGCTGTCATGGTTGTATAGCTGGCAGTGTGTGCAAGCTGTAAGGTGTGGGTGTGAGGCTTGCAACAGTGCTAAGTGTGTAAGGGTGAGGTGAAGCATATGAATGTTAGGTATGAGTCCTGATTGATAGAGATTGTTGGTAGGTGAGTGATGGGGGTGTGGTGAATTGAGCAGTGGCTGAGGCTAGTGGTGCAGTTGGTGGGATACGGCATTTGAAGATGCATTCGCTGACCTTGACCACTCGTGTGAGGTCATTAAATGTCTTGCGATACTAATTCAGGTCCTCGGGGCTAAACTCCTGGCATTTATCTCCACAGCTCTCTGTTTCCACTGCTTTCTCATTGTGTGTCTGGAGCGCCTTCTGCCCCACTGCGGATACAGGACATCTCTCCTCATTTCCACCTCCTCAAGGGATATGGCGATAGGGCCGGTGAATGGAGTTGAGGCAGAAGATCAGCCATGATTTCATTGAATGGTGGAGCAGGCTCGAAGGGCCAAATGGCCTACTCCTGCTCCTATTTCTTATTTTCTTATGTTCTTATTAAACAGTATAGACAACTTTCAGAAATAACAGACAAACTCAAAAGTAGAATACTCCAAATGCACCAGTCACCATATATGCAATATTTTCATCAGTAGCAGCTGCTGATTCCAAAACTATCTGATCCAGCAGTTCCATGAACCGCTTTTGAAGGGAATATGCTTCCTTAAATAAAGATTGCTGCAGGTCTGCAACCAAGTGCAAGCGACCATTGTATAAGGTCTCACTGTCCTAAATACAGGTAAAAAGCAGAAAGTGAATGTGCAGGTGCAGCAAGCCATTAGGAAGGCAAATGGTATGCTGGCCTTCATTACAAGAGGATTTGAGTACAGGAGTAAAGAAGTCTTACTCCAATTATATAGGGCCTTGGTGAGACCACACCTGGAGTACTGTGTCAGTCATTGGGTATATTCAAAACAGAAGTCGATAGATTTCTGACTAGTAAGGGCATCAAGGGATATGGCAATAGAGCCGGTGAATGGAATTGAGGTAGAAGATCAGCCATGATCTCATTGAATGGCGGAGCAGGCTCGAGGGGCCGAATGGCCTACTCCTGCTCCTATTTCTTATGTTCTTATGTTCTTAACAACAACTTGTATTTATATAGCACCTTTAACATAGTAAAACGTCCCAAGGCGCTTCACAAAATCTTTATCAAACAGAGATCTTGGAGGGTTGTAGGGCTGGAAAAGGCTACAGAGATATGGAGGGGGCGAGGCTATGGAGGGATTTGAAAACAAGGATAATATTTTTTAAATTGAGGTGCTGCCGGACCGGGAGCCAATGTAGGTCAACGAACACAGAGGTTTTGGGTGAACGGGACTTAGTTTGAGTTAGGATACCGGCAGCAGAGTTTTGGATGAGCTCAAGTTTACAGAGGGGAGAAGGTGGGACGCCAGCCAGGGGAGCATTGCAATAGTCAAGTCTAGAGGCAACAAAGGCTTGCATGAGTGTTTCCAGCAGCAGATGAGTTGAGGCAGCAGAGGAAGTCAGGCACTGTTACAGAGGTGGAAGTGAGCGGTCTTGGTGATGGCACGGATATGTGGTCAGAAGCTCAACTCAGGGTCAAATACGACACCAAGGTTGCGAAGGGTCTGGTTCAGTCTCAGCCAGTTGCCAGGCAGAGGGATGGAGTCGCTGGCTAGGGAACGGCGTTTGTGGTAGGGACCAAAGACAGTATTGGTCGGAATTTTCTGGGGGTTCAGCGGGTGGGATCGGTGGCGGGTTGGGTGGGAAATTTGATTTTTTTGACAGCAGGTCGGGAACCCGTTGTCAACCCACTGCAACGCGCCTTTCCCAATGTTAGGTCTGTCGAAGCTGAGCAGACCCGACAGGCAGCGACGGGTGACCCAATTAAACTCATTACTATCTAGTTGACGGATCATTAACAGACTTTTCTAACTTAACTTTTCACTTTAACTTCATGACCATGGGAACCACGCTGCTCGGGGACCACAGCTGTCAACCTGAGGTGGGAGTTCAGTGGCTATTGCTCCAGCTGATTACTTGACAGTTTCAAATGTACAGTAAAAGCTCCCACCTGACAGATCATCACTTTCCTCAGGCACAACCTGTTTCTCAGTCCAGTTCCAGCATAGATTCTGCAGGCTTTCCACTTTCCACTCCCAATCAACTCTTACCCCATTGGAAGAACTCTCTTACCATTGACAGATTGCTTCTGTCATCTCTACTTCACCGACCATCTATTCCATCAACATGGGTGCCCTTTATACTCACTCACCTTGGTCCTAAGAATCCCACCATGATCAGCCCCAACACCAGCAACACCAGGCACACCAGCAGCACCAACAACAACAACAACCTTCTCCGCAATCACCTGATGCTGCAACGGACAGAGGGCATCAGCACCCGAGCACATTGCTGCCTGGGAGGCCAGGGATGGCCTCACCATGGCCAGATTTTCTTCATTTGATGCTGTACACCCTGGCTGCCACATGATGTGCCAGATTGGCAACCACCCCACACCAACACCATAAAGCATCCCTACAATGTCCAAGGCATTCCTTTCACACTCATGGCCATTGCAGGAAGTACCATTATGTCTCACCATTCACTGCAACTCACTAAGCCACTTCCAAATTTGCACACAAATCCGACCAAGAACGCAAAGTGTTGAAAAGAAAGGTTTCAATGTTTGACACCGCATTGACAGAAACTTTACATGAACATTGGTTAAAATATCCAAGTGGCTACCCTAGTGTGTTGTTAGTTGATATGATTGCACTAGGATGAGAGTGAGTGAGGGGTGGCTAGTGAGATAGGGAAGTAATAATGTAGATAGAGAGGGATGGGTGGAGGTGCAAGGTAAGTTGGTGTGAGTAAGGATGTGCAGGGGTAGGGTAGGGAAGGCAGAGTGATGGGGATGTGATGAGAGGCACAGCAGGATGAAGGTGTGTGTGGCTTTGTACTAACATTTTGTGATCTAATGAGATCATTGAAAGGTTTGTGCCACTGCAGCCTGGTCCTCCTGACGACATCCCTGCTTGTGTCCTCCTGTACAATCTGCAACCAGACGGCCTTGGTCTCCTGGGGAGATCTCTTCCACCCATGGGAAGGGAAGTGGACCACCCTGCTTGCTGTGACTCCCTCCATAAGCATATGGAGGGAGTCTTGGGAGAACTTGGGTGCAGCCCTGTGCCTTTGTGCAGTCATTGTCAGTGTTTGCAGCATCTCAAAGCTGTAGAACACGGACAGTACAAATGTTAAAAGAAAGTTGGCCATGGTCCTTTTAAGGAAACTGGCTGATGATGCGTCATGAATGACTTCGCCAGACCCGCTTCCTCTAATTGGACCGGCAAATGACTGGGCGGGCTTAACAAGCTCCATCAACGTAAAATCATTTTCCAGTGCGGGATGGAGCCAGCAGCAGGTTTGGGACCCGCCACCAACGTTGCCCACCCCGGACCCGCCAGGGTAAGGAAAATCTCAGCCAATGGCTTCGGTCTTCCCAATATTAGGAGGAAATTTCTGCTCATCCAGTACTGGATGTCGGACAAGCTGTCTGGAAAATTAGAGTCAGTGGAGGGGTTGAGAGAAGCGGTGGTGAGGTAGAGCTGAGTGTCGTCAGCGTACATGTGGAACCCAACATTGTGTTTTTGGACGTTGTCACCGAGGGGTGGTGTGTAGATGAGAAATTGGTGGGGGCCGAGAATAGATCCTTGGGGGACACCAGAGATAACAGTGCAAGCACAGGAAGAGAAGCCATTGCAGGTGATTCTCTAGCTACAACTGGATAGATAAGAATGAAACCAGACAAATGCAGTCCCACCCAGCTGGATGATGGAGGAGAGGATTTGCAGGAGGATGATGTGATCAACCATGTCAAAGGCTGCAGACAGGTCGAAAAGGACAAGGAAGGATAGTTTACCATGTTCACAGTCACATAGGATGCAATTTGTGACTTTATTGAGGGCTGTTTCAGTATTGTGGCAGGAGCGAAAACCTGATTGGGGGAATTCAAACATGGAGTTCTGGGAAAGATGGGCACAGATTTGGGAGGTGACAGCATGTTCATGGACTTTGGAGAGGAAAGGGAGGTTGGAGATGGGGCGGTAGTTTGCAAGGGCAGAGAGGTCAATGGTGTTTTTTTTTGACGAGAGGGGTGATGGCAGCAGATTTGAGGGAGAGGGGGACAGTACCCGAGGAGAGAGAATCATTAACAATATCAGCTAACATGGGGGCCAGGAAGGGAAGTTGGGTGGTCAGCGGTTTGGTGAGATTAGGGTCGAGGAGCAGGAGGTGGGTCTCATGGACAAGATAACCTCGGAGAGGGCATGAGGGGAGATCGGAGAAAAACTAGAGAAAAATGCGAGTTCAGGGCTAAGGCAGGGGGAGAACCTTAGAGGAAGTTTGACCCGGTGGGCTGGGGAAAGGAAGGGAAGCGGCAGAAGCAGCTGAACGGATGGGCTCAATCTTAATAACAAAGAAGTCCATGAGCTCCTCACACTTGTTATTGGCGTTGAGGGTGGAGGAGGCAGGGGAGAGGGGTCTAAGAAGACACTTTGTAGTGGAGAAGAGAAGTCGGGGGTTATCTTTGCATTTCAGGATGATCCCGGAAGAGTGAGCAGTTTTGGCAGAAGAGAGCAGGACCAGATAGTGCTTTATGTGGTCCAGCCAGATCTGGCAATGAATAGCTGAACCACTTGTCCACCATAAACATTCAAGGACCACCCAGATTTGAATGTGCTTTGCTGATTTTCCTTTCCCCACGCTTGGCATCTCTCCGCTCAATATGGCTTAGATTGGGAATTAGGCAGAGCAGAAGGCAAACCTTTTTCTGTCCCCGCTCTATGGCACTGAGAAGTAGCACCTTGCCGCCCTGCCAAAGTGAATTGTATGTCTATGTTATTGGGTCTGTGACCCTGTGGCAATTAAATTCCAAATATTTAATTGGTAAACAACTTAATCCAAATGTTTCAAAAGTAGATAATCAAAAATCACCTGGATTGTGAGTCATAAAGATATGTTTCTTTCTTGGAAGTCTGATTCTGTAGTTTAGAAACAACTGTGTCTGTTCTTCTGGTGCTGGGCAAGTCAAGATCCAGTTCAAACGCAAATCTCTCTTGTATGCTTAAATCAGGTGGTGAATCGTCTGTTGAATGTACCCTTTGTAAATTCCCCAGTGGTTGTTTCTATAAATATAGAACCCGCACAGCTATCATAAATTATCCTCAAATTAAAGGGTTGTTTATTTTCCTTCTGTTATTTTCTTTGCTTCATTTTTGTTATTTTCTATACTTTTCCTTTCCCATTGTTATGAGAGGGCAGCACAAAAAATGCTTCTGTGATGGTCACATCATCAGAAACAAGTCAGTGCATATGTTTCCATATAAAATTTCACATTGTGCTCACTGTCCCAATGGTTGGGTGGGTAAATACATAGAATATATTGAAGTATACAGACCAGGAATTTGCTAGATTCTGTTTCTAGTCTGTGCTAAATTTGTTGATATTAGTCAAGGTGGTGGTTGGGGCACTTCAATTGGTTTAATTTTCCCAAGCTGGGGAGAGTAAACAAATAATCAGACAGGATTCCACACTTGATAACTATCCAATAACTCCTGCTGAAAACTGTGCATGTTTAGATATCACTTGAGGACAGGGTTAGAGTCCCAGTAGCTGTCCCAACTGGCCTTTTAACTCAAAAGTCTACGCAGTGAGGGTCGACAAACTATTAAAACTCTAATCATGTTACTCTTACTATTTTAACTTCAGCTGGTATCAGTTGGTTGTCTTACCAGAGAATGTTTAGCTAATATCTTCTGCGAATAATCATCCAAAATCTCTAATGCAGTTCCCAGTCTCTCTGTCATTTCTGTTGAATTAGATTCTAGTGAAATGACAACATAAATTGTATTGAACAACATAATTATTTTATCCAAAAGACCCAATCCTACCTTATTTCAGAATAGTATGTAACAAAAACAACTTTTACAGTTTGCTACTTTTAGAAATTATGGGGAAAATCAAGTTAAAAATAATAGAAGAATAGACAAGATAAATTAAGACATAGGCCGGGATTTTACTAACCTCGGCGGGTCTGTGGCAGGTGATGTTGGTGGTGGGTCCCGACCCTGCTGCTGGCTCCATCCCACTCTGTGAAATGGATTTCCCCTGATAGAACGCTGTTCGCAACCTTGGTGTCATATTTGACCCTGAAATGAGCTTCCAACCACATATCCGCAGCATAACAAAGACGGCCTACTTCCACCTCCATAACATCGCCCGTCTCCGCTCTTGCCTCAGCTCATCCGCTGCTGAAACCCTCATCCATGCCTTTGTTACTGTTGTGTATGTAATATGTGTGCTACTTTGAACCTATGGACAGGACTGCACTACTTGTTGGGCGTAGTGATACGCAGTACCACTCCTGGCCATAGGGGTATAAATAGTACTGTGGGTACTGATCTCCCCTCAGTTCCCGCCTGTGGGCATGAAGTAAAGACCTACGTATAGTCCCTACCTCCAACCAGTAAAGACCTGTTTTATTGTTACTGATTAAGTCTGAGTATTAATTACTTGAACAACTCACAGATTTAACACTGGCGACGAGTCTGATTCGGACCCTGCGGCAGTCACTCCACGGCAGCTTCGTCCACAGCCAGGACGTTGCAGAGAGGTTTCCACCCCACTGGAAGACATCCTGACCTCGGAGCCTCCATCGGCGACCGTCAGCTTCTTCTCCAGCTTGGTGGTGGGTAAGTCGTTGTCTGAGCCGGGCAGCGACGCGACAGGCAGTCGACCGCGTTGGCCGCACGAACGGGGCTGGGGGAGCTGGAGGAATAGGGCGCGAGAGCCGCTTCGAGCGGGAGGCGTTTCAACGGAGCGATCGCATCTCCTGATAAGAGCCGAGAGCCGCTTCGCGATCCAGCGATCGCATCCGCTGATAAGGGCCGCACTCGGGCGATCGCGGCGAAGATAAGGGCCGCACTCGGGGGCTGAAGGGAGACGGCGTTGGGGGACGGGTGAAGACCGCCAAGCGCGGGAAAACCGCCATTTTGTGGGCGGAGGACGACGGCAAGAGCGGGAAGCCGCCATCTTTGATAACAAGTAAAAAAAAAAAAAATCTGAGAAATTGCAAATCTACAATGCCTAAACACGGGAATATTAGCACCTTTGATAGTGACCTCGAAGATTGGGCCATATATGTTGAAAGAGTAAAAAATTATTGTAAGGCCAATAAAATTCGTGACCAAGATAAAGCTCTAACATTATTAAATTTAATGGGTGCGAAGACATACGGGCAATTGAAACACCTGTTATCACCAGATGAACCGGCGGATAAGACGTTCGATGAGATTGTTACTGTCCTGAAAGATCATCTAAACCCCACGCCGCTGATGCTAGCGGAACGATTTAAATTTTATGACAGAAGGCAGCTACAGCATGAAAGCAATGCTGATTATTTGCTGGAATTGCGTAAATTAGCGAAATATTGCCAGTTTGGAACGGGACTGACAGAGGCACTTCGAGACAAATTTGTGTGTGGTTTATTTAAACAGGATACACAAAAGCGACTGCTCGAGGAGAATGAGCTGACGCTTGAGAAGGCGGTCACTATGGCAGCAGCACACGAAGCCGCAGCGAGAGGCACGGCAGTAATGCAGCTACGGTCACCGGAGCTCAGTGCACACAAATTGGGTGTGAGTTCTGGCAAATGTTATCGTTGTGGAAAGACAACGCATGATCAGAACCAGTGTTGGTTTAAAAACCAAGAATGTAGAACTTGTGGTAGGCTTGGACATATAGCTAGAGTATGCAGGTCAGGGAAGAAGACCAGCAACAAGAAGTCACCGCAAGGAAAATATGCAAAGGTACACAAGGTGACCGAACAGGAGTCCGATTCAGACGCTAGCAGTAATGAACTGGCTAGCTTAAGCTGTAATGAACTGGCTAGCTTAAGAGTACTCAACGCTGGTAAGGGTGCAGACCTCCAGACAATTTGGGTCACTCTTCAGATAGAAGGAGTCCAAGTAAAACTGGAATTGGACACTGGATCGGCATTGACGGTCATAAATAAGAAAGATTACGGAAAGTTATTCCAACATATTCCCCTACAGGATACGGGGATTATATTGAAAACATACACGGGGCAAAGAGTGTACCCCATCGGGAAAATAGAGGTTGCAGTGGTCCACAAGGGCGAAGACAGTCAAATAATGGACTTATATGTGATATCTGAAGGAGGTTCTCCACTACTAGGACGGGAGTGGATTAGGAAAATGAATATGGACTGGCATTTCCTACAAACAATAACGAGTGAGAACTCGGTGAAGATAGTCGGCCCAGACTCTGGAACGGATGATGGTAAGCCCAACTCAGGTGCAAAAGACAAAGTTTCAGCACAGAATTCCACTGAGCAACAACAACATAGTTTAACTGTGGATTCTGAGTCTGGCAAGTCTACTGATGTGCCCATTTCTGAGGGACACCGGGCTCGAACTCAACTCCATTTCAAACTACAACAGCAATTAGAACAAATGCTTCGCCGTTGTGAGCAAGAGTTGAATGCAACGAAAGAGTTCTTTGATATAGAGTTGGAGAATCTGGAAAGACAACAGAAGCAGCTGATGGAGAAAATGGAGCAGGAGCACACAAAACGTCTGATGTCAGAGGAGTTAACGGTCAGCCAACTCCTGCATATGCTGAAGGACAGGACTCTGAAATGGGAAAAACTTGAACACGAACTTCAATATTCAAACGAAAGGGGTTCGGAGCTCTCAAAGGTTATTGGAAGAGCTGAGGTGGCAACACAGACTGAGATGACTGCAACAGAGCAGCCCTTGGATGCCAAAAGTACGCTGACTCACGTCAACGTAGAACAACAGACCGCTGAAACAGCTGCTCCGGTAGAGGGATTGAATAGTCCGATCAATCAATCTCCAAAAGAAGTTGAAGTAGTAAAATCTCAAATGAGGTCATTAGTAAACGACTTGCTGAAAGCCCAGAAAAAGCTGGATGAAGAGGTACGCATGAAGAAGTCTCTTCAGGAAAGATGTCTGGACTTGGAACAAAAGCTGGCTAACGCCCAGCTGGGTATGGAGGAAATAGAAGACCCTCTCGCTGGCCTAGATCAGGACGACACCGAATATTACTATGTCCTGTCCTGCCCAACTTGTAACTTCGACTCCCACCATACAGAAATCATGGAGGAGCACCGAAAGTCTACGGAACATCGGGAGAAGGTGGCTCTACTACGGAAAAAGGAGGGAGAGAAGGAGGAACTGCGCATGCAGCTGGCAGCTGACAGTGGAGCCCAGAGAGTCTCCAAGAAGCAGAAAAGGAAAAGTCGAAACAGAAGATGACCCATCTGAACCATTATTACCTCTACCAGATCACACACATGGTCCCTCCGAACGGAGCCAATTCAGTTCGGAAGTTCAAACTGTTAAATCCATGGAAGGACTATTGAATGAGTCACTCCAGCAACGTGAACCGACTCCACCACAGAGATTGAATCTGTGAACTGTTTTCCGCAGAGACTGAATCTGTGATCTGTTTTGACATGAAGTTATCTATGTATCTATGTTATTCTGTTATGTAAACCTGAAGTTATATATGTATATATGTTATTACGTTATGTTAAATGGGGAGATGACTGTAAAGCTAGGAAGGGAGGAATGTTGTGTATGTAATATGTGTGCTACTTTGAACCTATGGACAGGACTGCACTACTTGTTGGGCGTAGTGATACGCAGTACCACTCCTGGCCATAGGGGTATAAATAGTACTGTGGGTACTGATCTCCCCTCAGTTCCCGCCTGTGGGCATGAAGTAAAGACCTACGTATAGTCCCTACCTCCAACCAGTAAAGACCTGTTTTATTGTTACTGATTAAGTCTGAGTATTAATTACTTGAACAACTCACAGATTTAACAGTTACCTCTAGACTTGACTATTCCAATGCACTCTTGGCTGGCCTCTCACATTTCATCCTACGTAAACTTGAGGTCATTCAGCTACCTGTGTCCTACCTCGCATCAAGTCCCGTTCACCCATCACCCTTGTGCTCACTGACCTACATTGGCTTAGTGGCAGGAGGCAGAGGGTGATGGTCGAAGGTTGTTTTTGTGACTGGAAGACTGTGTCCAGTGGTGTACCGCAGGGATCAGTGCTGGGTCCTTTGCTGTTTGTAGTGTACATTAATGATTTAGATATGAATGCAGGAGGTATGATCAGTAAGTTCACAGATGACATGAAAATTGGTGGAGTGGTAAATAGCGAGGAGGGAAGCCTCAGGCTACAGGTTGATATAGATGGATTAGTTAGATGGGCAGAACAGTGGCAAATGGAATTTAACCCTGAAAAGTGTGAGCTGATGCATTTTAGGAGGACTAACAAGGCAAGGGAATACACAATGAATGGTAGGACCCTAGGAAGGACAGAGGATCAGAGGGACCTTGGTGTACATGTACATAGATCCCTGAAGGCAGCAGGACAGGTAGATAAGGTGGTTAAAAAGGTATATGGGATAATTGCCTTCATTAGCCAAGGCATAGAATATAAGAGCAGGGCGGTTCTGGTCGCCACACTATAGGATGAATGCAATTGCATTGGAGAGGGTGCAGAGGAGATTCACCAGGATGTTACCTGGGCTAGAGCGCTTCAGCTATGAAGAGAAACTGGACAGGCTGGGGTTGTTTTCATTAGAGCAGAGAAGTCTGAGGGGGGACCTGATTGAGGTGTACAAAATTATGAGGTGCATAGATAGGGTAGATAGAAAGGAACTTTTCCCCTTAGTAGAGGGGTCAATAACCAAGGGGCATAGTTTCAAGATAAGGGGCAGGAGATTTAGAGGGGATTTGAGGAAAAACCTTTTCACCCAGAGGGTGGTTGGAAACTGGAACTCACTGCCTGAAAGGGTGGTAGAGGCAGGAACCCTCACAACATTCAAGAAGCATTTAGATGAGCACTTGAAATGCCATAGCATACAAGGCTACGGACCAAGTGCTGGAAAATGGGATTAGAATAGACAGGGCTTGATGGCCGGCGCGGACACAATGGGCTGAAGGGCCTCTTTCTGTGCTGTATGACTCTATGACTATTGGCTCCTGGTTAAACAGCGCCCCAATTTCAAAATTCTCATCGTTGTTTTCAAATCCCTCTATGGCCCCGCCCCTTCCTATCTCTGTCATTTCCTTCAGCCCCACAACCCCCCCCCCCCCCGAGATATCTGCATTCCTCTAACTCTGTCCTCGTGAGGATCCCTGATTATAATCACTCAACCTTTGGTGGCCCTGCCTTCTGTTGCCTAGGCCCTAAGCTCTGGAATTCGCTGCCTAAACCTGTCTGTCTCACTACCTCTCCTCCTTTAAGACGCTCCTTAAAACCGACCTCTTTGACCAAGCTTTTGGTCACCTGCCCTAATTTATCCTTATGTGGATCGGTGTCAAATTTTTTGTCATAAAGTACTCCTGTGCAGTGCCTTGGGACGTTTTACTGTGTTAAAGGCACTATATAAATACAAGTTATTGTTGATAGGGCTTGATAAGCCTGCTCAGCGCATCATCAGCCGGTTTCCTTAAAGGCACCATGTCCAAATTAATTTTGACATTTGTGCTATCAGTGTTCTATAGCATTGAGGTGCTGCAAACACTGACAATGACTGCACAGAGGTAATGGGCTGCACCCAGTCTCTCCCATGACTCCCTCCATATGCTTATGGAGGGAGTCACAGCATGCAGGGAGGTCCTCTTCCCTTCCCATGGGCGGAACAGACCTCCCCAGGAGATAAACACAGCCTGGTTGCACATTGCAGAGGAGGGCACAAGCAGGGATGTGGTCAGAAAGACCTGGGTGCAGTGGCGCAAATGGTTCAATGATCTCAGTAGATCACGAAACATTAGTACAAAGCCACACTCAACCTCATCACATCCCCACCACCCTGCTTTCCCTACCCTACTCCTGCACATCTTTACTCACACCAACTTACCTTGGATCTCCACCCATCCCTCTCTATCGATATTATCACATCCCCGTCTCACTAGCCACCCCTCACAATCACCCTCATCCTAGTCCAATCATACCAACTAACAACACACAAGGGTAGCCACTTGGGTGTTTTATCCAATATTCATGTAAAGTTTCTGTTAATGTTGTGTCAAACATTGAAACCTTTATTTTCAACACTTTGCGTTCTTAGACAGATTTGTGTGCACCTTTGGAAGTGGCTTAGTGAGTTGCAGCGAATGGTGAGACATAACAGTACCCCCTGTAATGATCATGAGTGTGAAAGGAATGGCTTGGGCATTGTAGGGATCCTTTATGGTGTTGGTGTGGGGTGGTGCCAACCTGGTGCAACATGTGACAGTCGAGCTGTACAGCATCACGTGAAGTAAATCTGGCCATCCCTGGCCTCCCAGGCAGCAATGTGGTTGGGTGCTGGTGCCCTTTGTTCTGTGCAGCATCAGTTAATTGCAGAGAAGTTTGGTGAGGTTGTGGTTGGTGCTGCTGGTGTGCCTGGTACTGCTGGTGTTCGGGCTGATTGTGGTGGGATTGTGAGGACCAAGGTGACAGAGTAAAAAGGGCACCCATGTTGATGGAATAGATGGCAGGTGAAGTAAAGATGACAGAAGCGATCTGACAATGGTGAGAGAGGTAATGAGGTCAGACTGGATGGAGACTTGTGCTGTCAGTGTTCTACAGCATTGAGGTGCTGCAAACACTGACAGTGACTGCACAAAGGCACAGGACTGCACTCAGTCTCTCCCATGACTCCCTCCATATGCTTATGGAGGGAGTCACAACCCGCAGGGAGGTTCTCTTCTTTTCCCATAGGCAGAAGACTCCTCTCCAGGAGATCAACACAGCCTGGTTGCACATTGCAGAGGAGGGCACAAGCAGGGATGTGATCAGGAGGGCCTGGGTGCAGTGCCACAAATGCTTAAAAGACTTGCAGCATGGTGACTCTGTTGTGGAAATGCAGTGAGGAAGAGCTTGTGGCTGAGGGAAGATATCTCTGTAAACTGGGAGCTTTTATTTTACATTTGAAGCTGTCAAGGAATCAGCTGGAGCAATGGCCACTGAACTCTCACCTTTACTTGATAGACGTGGTCCACGACCAGCGTGGACCCCATGGGCAAGCTGTCAAATACAAAAGGTAAGCTGAAAATCATTCTTAAGTGCCTCTAAACAAGCCACAAATGACCTGAATTGGGTCGCCTGCCGCTGCCTGTCGGGTCTGCTCAGCGCTGACAGACCCGACACTGGGAAAGGCCAGTGGCAGCAGGTTCACAGTGGGGTCCCGATCCGCAGTGAAAAAAAACACTTTCCCACCCGTCCCGCCACCGATCGCGCCCGCTGACCCACCGCAAAATTCCTGCCATCATGGTTGGCTAATTCTTATAGAAAGGAAAGAATGAAGGAGGTGAGGACTTTGAAGTACTGGTAAATAGGTGTAGGAGATTCTGTGCTAAGTCTTGATTTGCACATAGTAAGGATGCAGAGAAGAGGAAAACCACATCGAGCATAATTAGTTATGGGTTATTATATTAGGTAAAGGTATCAAGGGATATGGATCAAAGATGGGTAATGGACTTGAGCTACAGATCAGCCGTGGTCTAATAGAATGGTGACCAGACTCAGGTGGCGTCAGTGGGGGTGGGGCGGCAGTGGGGGTGGGGCGGGAGTGGGGGTGGGGCGGGAGTGGGGGTGGGGCGGGAGTGGGGGTGGCCTGAATGGCCTACGCTTGTTCCTAGGTTTCTTCTTTCTAGGTTCTGAATGAACATGTTTTGGACTTCCTGTGGCTATGCTCACAGTAAGTCAGAAGATACAGGCCTAGAAATTCAGTTGGGCGCGCCAGCCGTTAGCACCTTAGGAGGAGTAGATCTCGAGCGCTAGGCGCTTATCGCCCGGGCGCAGCGCGATCTGCGCCTCTCCCCAACTTCAGGACACATTTAGCGCCGGCGCAAAGTCTTAGCGCGCGCCCTGCTGCGCGCGCAGATCATGATGTCATTTAATAGTGCAACGCCCTTTGTGCGCCCCAAACCGGAACTTCACTCGCGCCGGCCCATTGTGCGCCGGGCGGCCCGAACGACTGTGAAGTGGAACGGTACACAGCCCAGCCGGGCCGCGGGGAGCGCAAATTAAAGGGCACTTACCCAGCAGTATAAAGGCCAGCCATTTTGCAGCATTCACTCTTGTGCAACGGTTTTTTGGACAGAGACCAAGGAGGAGAGTTTACTGGTTTGGACCAACACTTGGACAGGTATTTTTGGCTCAGGCCAGAGCTTACCAATTATCTTTGCCTTCATTCAGAGCTCAGTGTTTGCCAGCATATAACGGGGGCTGCATTGGGTGGCAACGCTGAATTTCAGCCTTATGCCAGAAGGGCTTACAGACGCCGTGAGAGAGTGGCAGCCCTGGCTAGACGCAGAGGGGGCAACAGGCGTCGCCAACTGAGGCCTTACCCACGCCGGGTATACCGCCAGCAGACCTCCTATCTGACCATGTCTGCCGCAATGTGTGTTAGGAGGCTGCGATTCCGAAGGGAGGTGGTTGCAGACATCTGCCGGCTGCTTCAGAGAGATCTGCAGCCACAGCTGATGCGCAGGACGTCTCTGTCGGTGGCAGTGAAGGTGACGGTGGCTCTCAACTTCTATGCCTCCGGCTCCTTCCAATCCGCTACTGGGGACATCGCTAACATCTGCCAGTTCGCCGTGCATTGCTGCATCCGCCAGGTGACCGAAGCCCTTTTCAGAAGGAGACATCAATTCATCTCCTTCCCCATGACCCTGGACAAGCAGCAGCAGCGTGCAGTGGGGTTTGCAAGAATAGCGGGCTTCCCCATGGTGCAGGGCGCCATTGACTGCACGCATGTGGCTTTGCGGGCACCTCTTGAGCATGCCGAGGATTACCGCAACCGGAAGGGCTACCATTCCCTCAATGTACAGCTGGTGTGTGAGCACAGGCAGCGCATCCTAGCTGTCAATGCCCGCTTTCCAGGCAGCAGCCACGATGCCTTTATCCTGCGACAGACAACTGTGGCTGACATGTTCCAGGCACAGCCTCCCCCAAGAGGATGGCTTATCGGGGACAAAGGCTATCCTTTGTGTACCTGGCTCATGACCCCGCTCCGCGCGCCCACGACCCCTGCTGAAGAGGCATACAACGAGAGCCATCAAGCGACGAGGAACCTCATAGAACAAACAATCGGCGTGCTCAAGCAACGGTTCCGCTGTCTCGATCGCTCCGGGGGAGCCCTCCAGTATTCGCAGGATCGAGTCTCCCAATTCGTCGTTGTTTGCTGCATGCTGCACAACCTGGCTATCCGCAGGACTCAGGCACTGCCACCTCACGTTGGACCACCACCTCAGGAGGAGGAGCAGGAGGAGCATGAGGACGACGAGGACGAGGAGTACCAGCCCAGGAGGGAGGCACAAGGTCCAAGGGCCGCCCGTCGGCGGCTTATTGAACGTCACTTCTAGGCCCCCTGTCAGGGAATGGCTTGTGCCAATGATAGAACATGATTGCAGCCGCTCCGCAAGCCCTCAGCCGGTTAAGGCAACAAACACTTCAAAGATCAAACATGGACAATGTGAATAAATAAAATGCTTTATTGTACAAACTCTGGGCCCTTCCCACATGAAAACCAAAAACAGACGAAACCCCCAAAAAACACTCAAACACATTACTCGCTCCCACAACCTGGAGAGGATTAACAAAATAGGGCAACTAAAATGGCCGTCATTCTCGGCCTTCGTCAAAAACAAACATCACATCATCGGCCTTCAAAAAACAAACATCCAATTCTCGGCCTCAAGAAACAAACACAAATGGCCACACATTCGACTATTTGGCCCGCTAGGGCGATGCATTGGCCATCTTTGGGTGGCCCCTGCCCGCCCTGCTGCTCCGCCTCAAAGTAAGGCCATTGGCTGCTGCAAGGCTGGGGGCAGGCTCCTGAGGGGCACATGTCGTGACGGCAGATGCCCTTGGGGGTCGGCCTAGTTGAGGTCTGGCCGTCGAGCGGCCGGCTGTTGATTGTTGCAGCTGTGGCTGGCCAGCATCAGTCGCTGCAGCAGCTCCTGGCAGCTCCACTGGGGGACTGGCAGTGGCGGCTGGAGGAATGGCAGCAAGCTGGCGGATGGCAGGCGCTCGCTGGTCGCCTGAGACACTGGCACTCGCCCGGGCCAGCACTGCAGCATGCGCACCAATCTGCCGAGGGACAGACCGCTGTGCTGCTGCAGCGCGCCGGGTGCCCTGGCGATGCCTGGCTGACACAGCGAGTGTGGCAGCAGTGAGTGCCCGTGTTGACCTGTTCACTGACCGCATCAGAGCAGCCAGTGACTGGACGGCACCACTGATCACCTGGCCAGTCGCTGACAGAGCTACCCCGAATTCCGCCCGACTCGCTGCCTGATCTGCCCGGTATTCCGCCCGACTGGTGGCCGCTGAGGGCCCGAACTCGGCCACACTCCGAGAGAGGGAATCGATGGACTCAGGCAACCATGCCACTGCCGCCATGAGCTCCGTGTGCCGGCGCTCCGAGTCCGCGGACAAGTCTTCGAGGCGTTCCATCTCCTCGGCGAAGAGCATCTCCTGACTGGAGGCCGGACTCTCCCTCTGGGGAGAAGGCCGCCGAGCTGGCCGACCCTTCCTGCGTTGCTGGAGGCCGCTGGGCCCAGCAATTGGACTCCCCTCCGACGCATCCCCCCTCTGGGGAGAAGGCCGCCGAGCTTCCACCCCCCTCCTGCCTTTCTGCAGCACGCAGGTCCCATGAGCTCCCCTCCCCTTCGACACTTCCGCCACGCTGCCCTCCAGGGAAGGGAAGACGTGTCCCCTACATTGGCCTGGGTGGCCGCGGCTGAGGGTTCCCCTGATGGGCCGCCTTCCTCTTGCTCCTCCTCCTGCTCCTCTTCAGAGGGTCTGTCACTGGCAAGTTCAGGGACCTCCTCTTGACCATCTGAAAGCAGGAAGGCACAAGAGTAGCTTTAGAGTGAGGAGAGGGCATCAGTGCGGGATGCATGAGTGGTGGCATTCAGCGCATTGGACGGACAGTGGCAAAGGATGTAGATCTGATGCGCAAGTGGGACGAGAGAGGTGCAAAAGGTGATGTCCTTACCATTGCTGCCCAGAACAGGGTCGGCATCTCCACATGCAACGGGCCCAATCACCCGGCCACCCATGAGGCGCTCCACGCGATGTTGCAGGTCGGTGAGTGGCTGGATATGGGGTCGGCCTCCCCCGGTCGCAGTCCGGCTCTTGCAATTATTCGCCAGCTTGGCCTGCAAGAGAAAGGACGGCCTCTAAGTACAGTGTGTCGCCGTGATCTTGTGTGCACTGCCTCCCATGGTGGAATAGCTTGGCCAGTGTGTCGCCATGATCTGGTGTGCACTGCCTCCCATGGTGGAATAGCCTGGCCAGTGTGTCGCCATGATCTGGTGTGCACTGCCTCCCATGGTGGAATAGCCCGGCCAGTGTGTCGCCATGATCTGGTGTGCACTGCCTCCCATGGTGGAATAGCCTGGCCAGTGTGTTAAGTGCAGAATGTGCAATTGATGCTCATGCCTGTCCCATAGCTGCTGGATGAAGGCTGGCCATTAGAGCTTTCAGGTCCCTTTGCCCATAATGTGAGGTGCACATGCAAGGATGAGGAGGTCACTGGGAAGGGTACTCACCCTGACAATGCGTGTGAGGTCATTTAACTTTTTGCGGCATTGGGCACCGGTCCTGGGGACGTCGCTGTTGGCTGACAGCTTGGTGGCGACATGCCTCCAGGCTCTCCTGTAGACGCGGACCATCGCCTTCTTGCCATTGTCCGGGTACAAAACATGGCACCTCTTCTCCACAGCAGCAAGCAGCACACTCAGATCACGCTCTGAGAAGCGCTGCGCACGTTCACGGGCCTTCTCCATGTCTTCAGGCGCTATTTGGGTCCAGCAGCAGTGTTCAGGCCTAGCTGGAGGGCTCCACTATCCAGGGCGTGGCAGCAGACACAGTCGACCCTTCCCCCTTAAGAGCTGGCCGGCGCCAGGGTGTCTGCTGTCAATCACGAGATGGCCGCACCTGCGCTGCGCCCGGCCTTGGCGCTATCGATCACCACCTCTGGCTTAGCGCCCAAAGAGAGGCGTCCAGCAGCAGTTTTAGCGCTCGCCCGAACTCCTAGGGCGAAGCTAATGAATATCGGAGAAGTGGCATCGATTTGGCGGCGGACGCCCCACTTTAGCGCCCCAAAAGTGGCGTCAATGAATTTCTAGGCCACACTGTTTTATAAAGATGGCAACATTATATCATGTAATACACAATGTACTATTTTGCTGTTAATTATACCTGTGTGTAACCTGACCTAACGTTTCAGGGCATACAAGGTCTAATTGTTGTAAATAGACACATCATGAAGTCAATCAGAAGGTAATTTCTTCTCTGTAAATTGGCAATTGTTCCCCAAAGTCAGAACCCCCAGTAAGAAATTACTTTCTCTTATTTTAAATACATTTGTCACTAAAGTGTGATTCCTGAAGTGCTCAGCACAATACAGTTGAAGCATCGATTACCATAGGCCACAACTAAACACGATCTGCAAAATGACAACTCTGCAGATTCCTCATCTCCCAACAGAACTGCCTATTGGACTTGCAAAAAAGATTTTGTAGGAAGCAAGTTCTCTCCCTGCACCCCTCCCCCTCCACAACGCAACCCAGAGATCAGATGAATCACAACCACACAATTAACAGCAGGGTGGGGTGGGGTGGTGGGGTGGGGTGGGGGGTGCGGAGGTGGGGGGTGGTGGCTGGTGTGGGGAGCGGCAGCAGAGGCTCTCAGTATTCTTGTGGCCCAGCAGTCCCTTTCAGGCTGGCATTGGCTAGATCGGAAGCAAAAGGAATCCGGTATTGTAGAATTCCTCAGCAAACATCAGTAAAACTATGGCAAAAGTAAAATCATGAACCGCTGTGGGTGACTCCAAAAATGTAAAAAAAAGCAACTTTCCCAAAAACATTCAGTTCCACCTTTAAGACTGGGTGCCGATGAAATATGGGAATTAACATACTAGAATGTAGAATTAACAGTGGAATGTAGAATTAATGTACTGAAGAGATGCAGAATTAGAACCAGACTTGCGGTTAACAGCTTCATTTGGTTGGATACTAAATTAACTGCAAGAAGAAAGTGCTGTTTGAAATCAGGAATAAGGAATTGTACTGATCATGTTAACTGAAATGTAGATAGTTACAGGTTTGCTCGTTAGTTAGAAATTTAGCTCATTAACTGAACTATAGGTAAGTTGTATGTTTGCTCATCAGTCTATCAACTTTTAGCAAATTTAAAGTAATAACAGTCTGAGGCCCATACATTTTATAAGGACATTAATCACAACTGCAATGTTGTGGCTGGAGGAGAAGTAGTTTTCACTTGAAGCGCTCCCTTCCAGCAATAACGAGAAAAAAGGTATCCTCGCTGAGAAACGATATTTGTTTTGTCCCTGTAAAAGCATTCGCAAGGGGAAGATTCCCTCCGTGCACTACTTGCAAAAAAAATTGTAAGCTTGTTTATAAAAGAACAGGTTCACAATTGTATTACACACAGCACACAGCACACAAAGGAATTGTTCTGTCTTGAGATTCCTGTGGAGTCAGAGGTGCACTCCTGCTCCCCTAGCTCCACAGGATGAGTTATATAGGAACAGGAGTAGGCCATTCAGCCCCACAACCCTGTTCTTCCATTCAATTAGATCATGGCTGATTTGTACCTCAACTCCACTTACCTGCCTTTGATCAGTATCCCTTGTTACCCTTACCTAATAAATATCTGTTGGTCTCAGTCTGAAAATTTCAATTGACCCAGCATCCACAGCCTTCTGGGGGAGAGAATTCCACAATTCCACTAACCTTTGTATGAAAAAGTGCATCCTGATTTCATTCCTGAATGGCCTAGCTTTAATTTTAAGATTGTGCTTCCTTGTTCTGGATTTCCCCACCAGAGGAAATAACTTCTCTGTATCTACCCTATCAAATCCTTTTATCATTTTAAACATCTCAGTTAGATCATCCATCAACCTTCTAAACTCAAAAATACAACTCAAGTTTATGAAACCTGTCCTCATAACTTAACCCTATAAGCCTCAGTATAATTCTGGTGAATCTACAATCTGCGCTGTACCCCCTCCAAGGCCTATATATCCTTCCTGAGGTGCGGTGCCCAGAGCTGAATGCAGTACTCTAGAGGGGGTCTGACCAAGGCTCTGTACAAATGAAGCATAAGTTCCTTCCCCTTTTTATGCCAACTGTCTTGAGATAAAGGCCAACATTCCATTAGTCTTATTGATTACTTTCTGTACCTGTGCACTAGCTTTTAGTGATTTGTGTACCTCGACACCCAAATCCCTTTGCTGCTCCACAGTTTCTATTCACTTACCATGAAGAAAATATTCTAATTTGTCTTTGTTGGAATCAAAGTGGATTGAACTGTATCTGTCACAGTATTGCCCAGTCACTTAGTCTGTCTATGTCCCTTTGTAACTTCCTGTTCCCATCTACACGACTTCCTCCTAACTTAGAGACATCTGCAAACTTGGATATACAATTCCGCCATTCAAGGCATTGATATGTATGGTGAGAAATCTGAGGCCCCAGTACAGATCCCTGGGATACACCACTTGTCACATTCCACCAATCGGAGTGCATTCCCTTTATCCCTACTCTCTGTCTCTTATCTCCCAACCAATTATCAACTCATGTCCCAAGGTTACCTCCAATTCCATGCGCTCCCACTTTTGCTAAAATCTCTTGTGCGGAACCTTATTAAATACCTTCTGAAAGTCCATATAGATAACATCCATAGACACTCCCCTGTCCACCTTGTTAGTGACCTCCTCAATAAATTCAACTAGATTAGTCAGACATGACCTACCCTTCACAAATCCATGCTGACTCTCTTTAATCAGCTCATACTTATTCAAATGCTTAGTCACTCTGTCCCTGAGGATAGATTCTAATAACTTCCTCACAACTGATGTTAAACTGACAGGTCTGTAGTTTCCTGGTTTCACCCTCCCTGCTTTCTTAAATAATGGAGTGACATTTGCAATTTTCCAATCCAAGAGCACAATTGCCAAATCTAGAGACTGTTGGAAAATTATGACAAATGCACCTGCAATTTCCCAACCTGTTTCTTTTAATATCCTGGGGTGGAAACCATCAGATCCTGGAGATTTGTCTACCTTAAGACCTATTATTTTCTCCATTACCATTTTTTAAAATGTATATTAATCCACTAAGTTTCTCCCCTTGACCTATGTTTAGGTTACCTTGTACAGCTGTTTCTTTGTCCAATTTCTCCAATGTGAAAATGGATACAAAGGCCCCGATATTAACGGGGAGGCGGGAAGGGTGTGAGGGAGGCTATAATTAACCAAAGAACCCGGCAAGGCTGGGGATGTGAAGGCCCTGCCATGGGGATGGTCTCCAGCAGTTAGTGGGGTTTGGAGCTTGGGGTCGCGATTGGGAGGGGAGGGGAGGCTGCTGAGAGGCCGGGTCACAATTGGGGCCGTGAGGAGGCATCGCAGCAATTGGGGCTGGGGGGTGTGGTTGGGGGGGGTGGGTGTCTTGCAGCAATTGGGGCTGGGAGGATTGGGGGGGTTGGGAGGTTGGGGGGTTGCGGGGGGGGTCTTGCAGCAGTTGGGGCCGGGGGGATTTTGGGGGGTAGCCCCATTCAAGGGAGGCCCTTGCCTTCCTCGTGAGGCCCGGAGCAGCACTCTTGCCTCTGCTAGCCCACAAGAAAAAATGAAAAATAAATTTTAAATTTACCTGCCTGGGCACTTCTGCCCCAGGATCCGACCAGATGGGGGAGTCAACATTGCTCCCCACCATCACCACCCCCATCCCGGCTCCGGTCTCAGGTTTTGACATTGCAGATCGGGTCCTGATGACATAATCAGACCCGATCTGTATATTTAAACAGGACCCTGCTTTCTTCCTGCAGGTGTCCTATTGCCTGCTCAAAAGAGATTAATATGGGGACACGGCGGGAAGGAAACAGGATCGGTGGGGGTAACTGACAGGAGTTATTTTAACTGCCCCCTGCCCAGTTTACGTCAGGTGGAGTAGTTAAAATCGGGGCCAAAGTATTCATTTAAGAAGTCTGCCATTTCCTTATTGGCCATTATAGTCTCACCTGCATTTGTCTTTAATGGGCCCACATTCCCCTTACCACTCTTTTTCTCTGAATATATTTATAAAAACTTTTACTATTAGTTCTGTTATCTCTTGAAAGTTTTTGTTCATACTCCATTTTTGCACCTCTTATTAATTTCTTTGTATCCCTTTGTTGTTTTTTTTTATAGCATCCCCAGTCTGCTGCATTTCCAGTTTTTCTTGCATTTGTGTAAGCCTTTTCTTTTATCTTTTCTCACCTTGTTTGTTGACCATGGTTGTTTAACTGCACAAGTGGAGCTTTTGCCTTTTTGGGGTATGTACTTGTTTCATATTGTAGCAAAAACGCCTTTGAATATTTCCCACTGCTTGTGGATAGTTTAAGAAAAACAAAATTTGAATCACTTTCCTGGAGTTGGCGGCTACAGGGACCATTGAGGAATCCTCAGACACCTGCCTCGCTCATTACTGACAAATTTCTCAATGGAGTCCGTTAACAGGTGTGAGGCCCCTAATTTAAATATTTAAGGGACCTAACACCTGTTTTAGTAGTTCAACCAAGACGCCTAAAAAAAGGCCCCCACGAATTTAGCAGTAAATGTCCCACTGCTAAATTGGTATGCTTTGCGCCTGTTTTATGCCCGAAAAGTGAGCCGGCAGTCTGTGATGAGTGTGTTGATGAGGCTCGAGGACCATTTTCCATTGATCCTCAGGCCTGTCAGTTTGGGCACATGCTTGTCACGCAGCGTCGAGTCAGGGTCCAATAACGGGTCCAGACTAATATCTAGGCTATGTTGGTTATGTGGGGAATCTGAGTGTTACCAATATTACTGTGAGTTACCACAGCAATTTCAGTGAGATACTATTAGCTACTGGTGAAATCAAAGTTCCTCCCACCTCTGGTTTCTCCCCTGCAACTCTCTCCCCCACCTTCAGTTTCCCCTCTTCCTCGTCCTCAGTTTTCCTTCTTCTCCTGCTCATGGGTGGCCTCTCGGAATGTCTCGGACAACAGCTGCTGCCACAAAACCACAAGCAAAGATACTCAACTACAGAGATCCGACCTTTATAAGGTAAATCCAATAACATTTGCAGACATCATGTGATCAGACATCACATGGTCAGGCGTCGTGTAATCAACCCTCCACGAATACCTCCAACCAGAGTTGGCAACCCTATGTAGCCATCCCATTAAATTTCTTCTTGCAATCTGCTGCCTCCCTTCATTCTACCTCCTCTACTACATCTTTATCACTTGTGACATGTGCCTCACACTATGTTACCTCATGCACATCACTAAATAATGGACAAGAGGTGTATCAATCTGGGCTCCTGCTTACCACCAGTGCAGATGATGATGCTTTTTTTAGTGCTTCGTGCTGTTTTGAAGACTATTCAAAGCACTTGGTTCACCGTGGTCTGTGAAGAGAACAAACAGGACATTATTAGTACCTTATCCATTTGGTTAGTTTTCTTTCCATATGAAACACTTGAGCACAATCAGCGCGTAAGGATATGGTATACAACACAACATCCCCAATCTCCTCATAACTAGCACTTTGCAGTACCTCTATGCCTATCAACTCCACAATTCTGTGTACATACGCAATTAAAAGTTTTTCACAGTACATTTCACCATCTGTTTCTATCCTTGTCTTGTTGATCCGCTTAAGTTTGGCTTAACATCTTCAAAAGCAGTGTGAATGAATAAAATAGGCTAATTTGCCACCCTTGATTAGGAATCATTCACTTGTGTGAATATTTAATTTATTACATCGATTTTAAAAAAAAATAACACTTAAAACTTAATTAGCCAAGTATGTTTTTTATGTTCTTATTAAGAAAGCCTTAACTCGGTTAATTTTTCAAGATGTGGAACTTATTGTAAGTTCACCTCCCAAGCTACATGATGGTGGACCCTGAGTTTACTCTGTTGATAGTTTCCTGCCAGGTGTGCAAGGTCCTCACTATACTCACTCGATTGTTTCCCAGATCAAAAAGGGTTGTACACCTCTGAATTAGTCAATAAAGATGTCCAGGTCCCAATCATAAAACTTATTTTACAGAATCTTCATTCAGCTATTCCCTGTAGGGTTTGCACACTCCTGAGCTACATTAAAAATGCTGCACCATTTACGCCAATTAAATGATACTTTATATGCTTGTAAATTTGGAAACAGTATTAGTACAGGCAGGTCCTCATTTGCAAGTTCACTTCTGCTAACATTTGCAGATTTGCAAATCATTTTGGAGATGCAAGAAAAAATAGTGTCCAGCAGCCATTTTAAAATTCCTCCTTTACATGCTATAGGTTTTTTATATTCATTCACAGAATGTTGATGTCGCCAGCAAGGCCAGCATTTATTGCTCATCCTGAATACAAATGAGTGGCTTGCTAGGCCATTTCAGGTGGCAGTTAAGAATCAACCACATTGCTGTGGGCCTGGAGTCACATACAGGCCAGACCAGGTAAGGATGGCAGATTTCCTTCCCTAAAGGACATGTAGTTTCATTCCTGATACTAGCTTTTTATTCAAGATTTATTTAATTTAATTTAAATTCCCCAGCTGCTCAGGTTGCTTAGGAATTATTAGTCCAGGCCTCTGGATTACTCTGGATTACACGTCCAGTAACATAACCACTACGCTACCGCACCCATGGTTGTGGATGGTTCAAGCATAATCTGCTAAAAGAGGAAAATATAATCCCAAGTTTTTTAAAAGTATGCAACAGAAAGCTTTTTCAATATAATTTTACTCTGATTTTTTCATAAATCACTACTCTATCAGTGAATAAAATATTGCACCAAAATAGGAACTGTCTGCCCTGAATAAACATATCAATCCCCTTTACTTTAGAAGCCCTTTGATGGGCAGCGAATCTATTATTTAGAGGATTGGTGAAAAGGTTAATGGGAAGTCCTGTAACAGTACATTTAACAATAGTGTGGAGATGCCGGAGTTGGACTGGGGTGGACAAATGTAAGAAGTCACACACCAGGTTATAGTCCAACAGCTTTATTTGAAATCACAAGCTTTCGGAGCGCTGCTCCTTCTTCAGGTGAAGTGGAGAAATGCATAAAGACACAGCTTATATAGTCAGAGAATCATGTCAGATGTTTACAGGTAACCTTTCCAACTGCCATTTATCACACCTCGGCAGAGAGATAATCACAGCAGTCAAAGGTGTGAATGGTGTCCAAACAGGTCAGTCAGGGAAACATTACATCAAAGAACAATGAGGTGGGGTCACAAGGGGTCAAATATTGCAGATGCTGGGGTCTGTATGAAAAACAAAAAAACACAGATGCGGCCGGACCTGCTGTGATTTCCAGCCAAAAAAAATGTTTTTTGTCTGTTTTTTTGTTTTTCATACAGACCCCAGCATCTGCAATATTTGACCCCTTGTGACCCCACCTCATTGTTCTTTGATGTAATGTTTCCCTGACTGACCTGTTTGGACACCATTCACACCTTTGACTGCTGTGATTATCTCTCTGCCGAGGTGTGATAAATGGCAGTTGGAAAGGTTACCTGTAAACATCTGACATGATTCTCTGACTATATAAGCTGTGTCTTTATGCATTTCTCCACTTCACCTGAAGAAGGAGCAGTGCTCCGAAAGCTTGTGATTTCAAATAAAGCTGTTGGACTATAACCTGGTGTTGTGTGACTTCTTACATTTAACAATAGGTTTATGGTGTCACAGAATACCACAGCAGTTACTGCAAGCCAGTTGTGTGGACACAGTGAAACATGCAAAAGTGAGCAATTAGGATTAGCAGTCGTCAAAACTTTTCTTTTAGTCTCTTTCCAAATTACAGCAGCTGTTCGATATTGGAGTAGAGAGGAGAACTCACTTAAATAGCATTTAACTTTATCAAGGGAAGTAGTACTTTCCTGGCAACTAGGTATAATTTTCATCATGATAAATTCACACATAAGCAACATTGGAACATTTTCTTTTTATAATTATATTTTTCTGCCATCGTATAGCACTACTTTGAATATAAACAAACAGGTTTGCCAAACTACTTTTTTTAAATTTAGTACACATTATCATTAAGTCCACATGATACTTGGTACATTGATATCTTACCAAGCATCTTTCAATAAAGACATTGCCCTTTTAAGATTAAGGGGTAAATGTTCAACTTCGGTGTTCCCTGGGAAGTGCACACCTGAATTTCCAAGTTCATGAAGCTCTGTGCGGAGAGTGCTGAAATGAACATTTACCCTAAAGTTTTTTTTGGTTTTACAAATAAAGTGACTTTGGTCAATTCGGTTGATATCTACAGATGAGAACAGTATCAAATCACACTTGGTAGATTGATTCAAAACTGTCTAGGACAGGGGGAATTAAAGAGATGTTCAGGGCTGTACAGGAGCCAGAGAAGCTGATTTAAATGTTCCACTGTAGTTAAACATTTTTATTCAGGGCAGTCAGTTCCCATGATGTCGATAAAGGACCACAACCAAATCTCTGAAAAAAAACGCGAGAATAGGACTTGTGATAGGCACAGAGGAGGAGGTGTGAGAACTCACTTGAAAGGACCCACATAAGATTTCTGCCATCTAAAGCTCATTCAAGAAAAGTGCGTTACAGATACATGTAGTCTAACCATATGATTTTGACTTTGCAGGAGTAATACCTGGTCAGGGAAAGCAAAGGAAAGAGCAACGGCAGGACTCCTCAGAAAACATTAGAAAGCACAGAGCAAGACAAAGCATTGAGCACATTCCTTTTACAGACCATTTGCAATTTACTCTACCAATTTGTTTTATCTCCCGAGAGAAATTTCTGTATAATTTCTCTCTCATTTCAAGTTAATCAAAACAACTCCCAAACAGCTATCCGTGCCCTCATATTCACTATTCAACACTTGCTGGTTGATTTCCACAGATGATATTTCCTTCATCCTAGCGGCAAATGTTGTATCTGATTATCTGTATCCACATTTATCCCTATTCCCAAACACATATTCATCCAACTCTTATTAAAGATATTAAACAACATTTCCGTTGTTAGTTTATTTCACATATATCCTCTATGATGGAGATAAACATCTTCCTAATCTCATGTTTTGTTTAAGGCTTCCTAATTTCATACTTTTATCCACTTTCTGTGCTCACAATTCAAATTAAATAACCTGCTTACATTTATGCTTTCCAATCCTCTTGGCATTTTAAAACCTAATTCATGCTCTTCTCAATTTTCTTTTCTTTAATAGAAACAAGTTTTTGTTTGTGAGTCACTCTTCATAAATTAGATCTTTAAATCTCAGAATCACCTGGTTACTCTCCGACGCAGCTTCTCCATACAATATCTTCAATGTGGCCTTACCGATGAGCTATACAAGTTAAAATTTCCAGGGCATTCACTAAGTAATGGAAAAGGAGGAATTAGCGGACAGGATGACTAGAGGTTTGCTTGGAATGCTCCACCCATTCATTTCAGTGACTGACGTCACAAGAAACCTCGCTAGCAGGGACGTTTCTTTTCATTGCTGGGTGTTTATGCCTTCACTGAAAGAGTCAATGACTCCCAAGATGAGCAGAATTTGATCTGTACTGGATTACTGGGAAATAATAATAACATTGCTCTATTATCATATAACACTACTCATTACATTACTAATGTAAACAAGGTGTAAGGTACAAATGAATACTTTTTGAAATAATAGTTTTAACAAAAACAACACTTGTATTTATATAGCGCCTTTAAAGTAGGAAAACATCCCAAGGTGATTCACAGAAGCGTTAAAATTGACACCAATCTAAAGTAGGAGACATTCGAAGTGGTAATTAAAACCTTGGTCAAAGGGGTAGGTTTTAATGAGGGTCTTGGCGGAGGAAAGAGGGGTGGAGAGGCGGAGAGGTTTACGGAGGAATTCTAGAGCTTTAAAGCGGTGAAGGTGCTTTGCTTTACATTGCCAAAGACAGAGAAAACGTTTGTGAAACACTTTTCATAAAGACAGCACTACTGGAAAAACAAATCCTGTTTAAGGGCTCTTAAAAGTTATTGTTGTTCTATTTCGTCAAGTCTGCAGTACTGGCATTAACCGAAAACCCTGCCACCAATAAAGTAATACTTATTTCAGTTTTCTACACCAGAGATGCTATAAAGAAAACCCTCAAGAATATTCATAAATAACTTATAACTACATGTTAAATATCACTGTAATTACAACCTGCGTCCAAAAGCCTTGTTGTCTTAAGACCTCTTCTTAGGCTTACCGTATTATGGGTTGTATTTTTCTTTATATAGTACACAGTTACAGAATAGCTTTCCATATTCACAAGTAACTTATTTTTGCCTTGTCACCACCTATCCGTTAACCAGGAAGAAACACATAGTAGCTGACGACTGACAGTTGCCTTGACAAGCAATACAATTCATTGTTTGGGCTGTACGTTGTTAAATTTGAAATCTCCAGCACATTAGGATCCAGTTGATAAGGTCATTTAGAAAATGTAAGAATTGTATCCAGTACCTGATTAAATGCTCCTCAACTGTCTAGCAGGCAATTAACAGCTTTGCAAGCAGTGCTTATATTGTCTGATATGTCAATGACTATGACAGCATTAGGTAAGAAATGACTACAGCAGATATATCCACTTGTCCAAGTTAAAATATCTGCCAAGCTTAACATGACCAAGATTATTATTCAGCTACATTTGTTTACCATCTTCATCTGCTGATTGCGTTGTTTCAAACATTTAGAAAGTGTCACTGCATCAGTAACCATTCCAAAAAGTAATCACTCACCGCCCTTCCCATAAGGGATAACATTTGTTTCAGTACTTCATAAAAGGATGACATGTTAGCGCTACGATAACTCTCCAATCCCATAAATGAGTTAAAGTCTGGCATCTTCGAATTTAACATTTATTTAAAATACATTTTCTGTAGGAATGTAAGTGATTTTCAGCAAGAAGTCTGCATGGTAATTGCTGAGCGTGTGATCTGAAGTTGCAATAATACAGCGGTGCTAAAGAACACTCTTCCGCAAGGGATGAAATACAGAAGATTTTTTAAAATAGATTTCATTTAAGGTTATTTGCATTACATGTTATTTCAGTGTAGCTTCTGAGTTACCGCGTGCCCGCCACTTCAGTCTCGTGCATGTAGCGCCTCGGTCGCCATGGAGACAAGACCTTTCTATTCTTTAATAAAGGATTTATGCAACGGAATAAGGCGCTTTTTGGTGCATTTATACCTTCGCCCGCTAGTTTGCCTTAATGCACAGATTAAAACTAGTCTTCCACGTGTGTCTTTCAGTTCATTTAAAATGAATTGTCGAAAAGGTCAAAGTCTTTTCTCACTGTCGCTCAGCGGTGGGACTTCACTCAGACCTGCCCGCCTTTCCCACGCTCACGGCTTGCATAAGGTGAAATTTTATGAGTTTAGAAGTCATTTTATTACAAGATTTATGTTCGAAGTATGAAAAAATTAAGTTACTGTTGTTTATTCAATGCAATGTTCCCTCCGTTTTTCATTATCCCCGCGAACGCCTCCCCCTCCCCAGTTCTCCCCCTCCTCTCTCCAGAGGTGCTGACTCACGCCTGGGTTTGCTACTTGGCTAGAAGTGCCTGCTGGAGGAATCACCCCTGTGACTCCACAGCTGCTGGTTATAGGGGACACAATATGCCTCTGTAATGTATATACCTTTAAGGGGGGAACTATGTTTTACAGCTCATGTATACTGCAGTACCGGCAGTGACCACACCTGTATATAGCACTGAGTAGTAATCTGTACAGATCAGTTGCAGTGTGAGCCACGTTGAGTAAACACCTGTTGTACCGTTCTCCGCAGTCTGTGTCTTATTATACACGGACGCAACATTGGCGATGAGGCAGGTTCGAATCTACCTGCAACTCTGCATCACCTCCCGGGGATTCGTTCCTGGAGATCAGTGGATTGGAGGTCAAGGCCAGAGACTCGGGCGTCGACCACGGGCAACCGCCCAGTCATCCAGCAGAGATGAGAATTGCGGGGGAGGCTGTCGAGAGCCAGGCTTGGCTTTCCAGTCGAGGTGGTCCAGCGAAACGGGCTGGCAACAGGTATTGCGCAGACCCTTCCCGGACAGCGGCGGGCTAGAGCCCGACCGAGCGGCACAGCAAAGGGCCGAGCAGCGTTGACGGGGGAGAGAGAGAGGGCAGAGCGCACAGTGCGCAGCCGGTGTTCAGGGGCCGAGCAGCGTCAGAGAGAGAGAGAGAGAGACGCGCAGAAACCCGCGAGGCGCCGCCATTGCCACGAGGACCGCCGAGAGCGGCGTTGGCAGCAGCGCAGGAGAAGCGCGCGAAACATACAGGGCGCCGCCATTGCCACGAGAACCGCCGGGAGTGGCGTTGGCAGCAGCGGGGGAGGAAGGAAAGCGCGGGAGACGCCATTTTAAACCATTGGGAGACGCCATTTTAAACCACACCCAAAATGCCGAAGAGTGGCAGTATCACCGCATTTGACAATGAAGTCGAAGATTGGACTACATATGTCGAACGAATAGAGGTGTACTGCAAGGCAAATGAGGTGTCAGATGACAAGAAAGCGTCAGTATTGTTAAATTTAATGGGTGCAAAGACGTATGGTTTATTACGAAATCTAGTAACCCCAACGAAGCCAATGGAAAAGAGTTTTGAAGACATAGTAACGATACTAAAGGAACATTTAAACCCCACACTGCTGCTGATAGCAGAAAGATTCAAGTTTCACAAACGGAACCAGCATAAGGATGAAAGCAATGCTGATTATTTAACAGAACTGCGCAAACTATCGAAACACTGCCAGTTTGGAGTGGGACTGGCAGATACCTTAAGGGACAAGTTTGTGCGTGGGCTTCAAAGTGAAGGAACCCAGAAACGGCTTTTATCTGAAAAGGACCTTACGCTGGAAAAGGCTTTCAGCATTGCGGTATCATATGAAGCAGCAGCACGGGGCACTGCAGAGATACAACAGAGACCACAAGAATATGGCACAAACGAAATGTCATATGGAACAGAGAAGTGCTATCGCTGCGGCAGAACAACACACGACCAGAATGATTGCTGGCTCAAAGACAAAGTGTGCAGACAGTGTAGAAAAGTAGGACATATAGCACGAGTCTGCAGGTCGGGAAAGAAAACCAGCAATAAGAAACCTACCAAAGGAAAGTACAAGAAGGTGGCATAGTGGTTAGCACTGTTGCCTCACAGCGCCAGGGACCCGGGTTCGAATCCGGCCTCGGGCGACTGTCTGTGTGGAGTTTGCACATTCTCCCCGTGTGTGCGTGGGTTTACTCTGGGTGCTCCGGTTTCCTCCCACAGTCCAAAGATGTGCGGGTTAGGTTGATTGGCTATGATAAATTGACCCTTAGTGTTAGGGGGATTAAATACGTGGGGTTACGGGGATAGGGTGGGATATGTGTTGGTGTAGGGGTTACGGGGATCGGGTGGGATATGTGTCGGTGCAGGCTCGATGGGCCGAAATGGCCTTTATCTGCACTGTGGGGTTTCTGTGATTCTGTGATTCTGTGATAACATGACGGAGAATAGTTCAGATGAACAAAAGAGTGATAACGACTCCGAAAGCAGGGAACTGAGTTGTCTGAAACTACATAATGTGATCACAATGGAGGATCACCGAACCATTTGGGTCACTCTCAAGTTAGCAGGAGTCCAGGTAAAGATGGAATTGGACACAGGATCAGCCCTAACAGTCATAAACCGACGGGACTACGAGCGGCTATTCTCACACATACCCTTGAGAGACATAAAAATTATTTTGAAGACGTACACGGGGCAAAAAGTCTACCCCAAAGGAAAAATAAGGGTGACCGTTATATATAACGGTAAGGAAACACCAAAACTAGACCTGTATGTATTGCAAGATGGAGGACCACCATTACTGGGACATGAATGGATCCGGAAAATACAACTGGATTGGCATTCCATACAGGCACTGACTGTGGCTGACAAAAAGGATGACGACGTCACACCTGGGCGACTGTCAAAGATCCTAACTGACGCGAAAGAAGTGTTTCAGCAAGGACTCGGAACACTAAAAGGCATGACAGCGATGATTAAAATTGAAGAAAACGCAAGCCCAAAATTTTTTAAGGCCAGACCGGTACCTTATGCGATCCGCCCAGCCGTCAAAGCAGAGCTGGAGAGTCTGTAACGTTCAGGTGTACTGTCCAAGGTAGACTGGAGCGAATGGGCTGCAACCATCCTCCCTGTGATGAAAAAGTCGTTGAGCAGCACGCCTGGGGAACCAAGGAAGGTTCGCATCTGTGGGGACTTTAAGGTAACAGTGAACCCGGTCCTTCACACTGTTCAATATCCACTTCTGCGGATTGAAGATATTTTTGCCTCGCTATCTGGAGGGAAACGCTTCACTAAGATTGATCTGGCCCAGGCGTATCTGCAAATGGAGGTAGAAGAATCATCAAAAAAATACCTCACAATCAACACCCATAAAGGTCTCTACCAATACAACCGGCTGGTATTCGGGGTAGCATCAGCTCCGGCTATTTGGCAGAGGGCAATGGAACAAGTCCTGCAAGGGATCCCAGTGACCCAGTGTTATTTGGATGACATCCTGGTCATGGGCGAAAATGACAGTGATCACCTTGCCAACCTGGAGCAGGTGCTCACTAGATTGCAGGAATATGGGCTCCGAGCTAACCGCCTCAAATGCGAGTATTTTAGAAAACAGATCTCGTATTGTGGCCACGTTATCGATAAAGAGGGGTTACATAAGTCCCCAGAGAAGATTGAGGCAGTAGTCAAGGCTCCAGCACCGGAAAATGTGTCACAACTGAGGTCGTTCCTCGGGCTGGTAAACTACTACCATAAGTTCTTGCCAAATTTGTCTACAATACTACACCCACTGAACACCCTACTGCAAACTGGGGTGCCATGGAAGTGGAGTGACGAATGTAGATGAGCTTTCCAGAAGAGCAAAACACAAATCACATCGAAAGAGGTATTGGCCCATTACAACCCGGCATTACCAATACGGTTGGCATGTGATGCGTCACCCTACGGCATTGGAGCGGTGCTGTCGCACAAATTCTCGGACAGCTCAGAGAGGCCAATAGCCTTTGCGTCACGATCACTAACCTCAGCCGAGCATAACTACGCCCAGATTGACAGGGAGGCCCTCAGCCTAGTGTGGGGAGTGAAAAAGTTCAATCACTATCTGCACAGGCAGAAATTCACCTTGCTGACTGATCACCAGCCTCTTGTCTCCATTTTTAATCTGAAGAAGGGCGTTCCGGTGATGACTGCGCAACGACTACAAAGATGGTCACTTTTTCTAGGGGCGCACCACTATGAGATTGAATATAAGGGCACGAAACAGCATGGAAATGCTGATGGGCTATCACGCCTGCCACTGCCTACTGCGGAGGAAGCACCAGCAGTGGATCCTGTCGAAATATTCCATTCGACTATAGTTGAATACCTACCGGTAACTAACACTTGTATCAAAAAGGAAACCCGAAATGACCCGACACTGTCTCGGGTATATGATTTGACGGTGAAGGGAAGGGATGGCCAGCACATGGCGACTCACTGTTGCCAGCATTCTTGACAAGGAGAGAACAGCTGTCAGTGTGCCAGGGGACCTTGATGTGTGGATCCCGAGTGGTAATTCCACCCAAGTTAAGGGATAGAGTGCTCAATGAGCTTCATGAGGGTCATCTGGGAGGGGTAAAAATGAAAAGCCTAGCCAGGGCTTATGTGTGGTGGCCGGGAATCGATAAACAAATCGAGGACCTGACCAAGAGCTGCTCAGGATGCCAGAAAGTCCAAAATGCACCACCACAGGCCCCTCTACACCCATGGGAGTGGCCCTCATCTCCATGGCAACGGGTGCATATTGATTTTGCTGGTCCATTCATGGACTCAATGGCCTAGAAATTCACTATGGCCCCGCCAGCTGGCTAGCGCCCAAAAGTTAGCGCTGGGCGGGGAGCCATTTGCGATCGTCAGATATTCAGTTTTTGCGCCCCAATTCGGAACCGGGCGCTATTCCAGGGTGTGCCCGCCTCCGCTTGGGGCGCTGAAACTGAATTTCAGCGCTCTTGGCGCTGCTGCGCCAGCCGCTGCGGAGCGGCAGGCTGCGGTACTGCAGGCCTCCTCCTTCTCTTAAGGGGAAGCTGCCTGCAACGGGGAGATCGCCGCTGGATAGTGCCGGCAAATGAGCCCGGCACCACGGAGAAGCGCCGGGTTCGCGGAAAGCAGCCGGCAATGCCGCGGGGGGGGAGGTGGAGGAGGCCGGGGAAGGAGGTACGAAAAAGCGGCCGGCCGCACTGCCACCTTAAAGCGCCCCACTAAGGCTACAGTACGGCCCCGTTTTCTGGTCGCTGTTTGCGGCCGCTGCGGAGGAGGCGGCCGCAACTAAATATGGGGATCGGGCCGGTTTCGGGGCGGAACCGGGGCACACCGATGACGTCATCGGTGCCGGCGCAGCGCTAACGACTACCGCCGCCAATACCGCTGCGCTGAATATCAGCGCAAACTCCTTTTTGGCGCAGAAGCCCTCTTTAGGCGGTAACTGGCCGCAAAGCTGGCAGCGCCTTAATGAATTTCTAGGCCAATGTTTTTAATAGCCATGGATGCGCACTCGAAATGGCCTGAGGCCATCAAAATGTCCTCCACCACCACGGAGAAAACTATTGCAGTCCTACGGACCATTTTTGCCAGGAATGGCTTGCCAGAACAGATTTGCTCCGACAACGGACCACAGTTTGTGTCCGAAGAGTTCCGGAGGTTCTTGAAAAAGAATGGGGTAAGGCATTACACATCCGCCCCGTATGATCCAGCAACAAATGGATTGGCTGAGAGGTTCGTACAAACCTTTAAGAAGGCAATAAAGGCTATGTACAATGACAACATTCCGTTGCAGCACAAGGTGGACAATTTCCTGTTCGCCTACCGGAATGCGACACATGCAGTCACCAACCAGGCCCCAGCCATGATGTTCTTTAACCGAAGGTTAAGATCTCGCCTGGATTTGCTCAGACCAAACGTACGAAGAGATGTTGAGAGTAAGCAATTCCAGCACATCCATGAGAAGCCAACAAGGAGCTTCAATGTAGGGCAACCAGTCTTGGCCCACGACTACCGAACAGAAAAATGGCAGCCAGGAACGATATGCACACGGCAGGGCCCACTAATGTACACAGTGGACGTTGGGGAACGCATCGTGAGACGCCATGCTGACCAGATCCTAGAGTCACAGGAACAAGTCAACCCCATGCCTCGCCCATACGTACCTGGTGATGAACCCGACGTACAGGTAGCATCTACCCCAGAAACAGTAGCATCGGAAGCTGATGAACCAACCGACGACAGGGGGCCAGAATCGCCTCCGCACCAAGAGCAAGACACTCGGGAAAAGCGCTATCCAGAAAGGATCAGGAAGCCTCCCCAAAGACTGAATATATAAATAGACTATTTTCAGCTAATGTTGCATGTTAAAAGTGTTAATTGTAATTAGTTTGATATTTAATTGTTAAATGAGTGTTATGGTACTGTTAATCTAAAAGGGGAGGAATTGTAATGTATATACCTTTAAGGGGGGAACTATGTTTTACAGCTCATGTATACTGCAGTACCGGCAGCGACCACACCTGTATATAGCACTGAGTAGTAATCTATACAGATCAGTTGCAGTGTGAGCCACGTTGAGTAAACACCTGTTGTACCGTTCTCCGCAGTCTGTGTCTTATTATACACGGACGCAACAGCCTCAGCCAATAATTTATGCAAAGCTAGAAGAATTTCTTTTGACAAATAGCTGAATGCCCTCAAAATCGGAACTGTTGCTTGAGCACCCCGATGGTCTGCTCGATGATGTTCCTGGTGGTGGCATGACTCTCATTATATGAGTGCTGTGCAGGAGCATTGGGGTTGCAGAGGGGAGTCGTGAGCCAAGTGGAGAGTGGATAGCCCTTATCTCCAAGAAGCCAGCCGCAAGCTTGATGTGGTGGCTGGAAGAGTACTGGCACACCAGTCTGGCACAGGTTGAAGGCACCGTGGCTGCTGCCAGGATAGTGGGCATTGACGGTGAGGATTCGCTGTCTGTGGTCGCACACCAACTGCACATTAAGTAAGTGGTAGCCTTTGCGGTTACGGAAGATCTCAGGATTGTTATGCGGTGCCTGCAAAACCACGTGGGTGCTGTAAATGGCGTCCTGCACCATGGGGAATCCCGCTATCCTGGCAAAGGCACATGCACGCTTGTCTTGCCTCTCTCTGGTGATGGGGAAGGAAATGTAGTCCCTTCTCCTACTGTAGAGAGCCTCTGTGACCTGCCTGATGCAGCGATGGATGGCAAACTGCGAGATGTTACCTACATCTCCTGTTGCAGGCTGGAATGATCCGCTGGTGAAGAAATTGAGGGCGACGGTGACCTTGAGCCGTTCTCATCCTGATCTGAGGCTCGAGGTCTGGTTGCAGGAGCTGGCAGAGTTCTGTGACCACCTCCTTGCTGAAGCAAAGCCTTCTAATATGCTGCTCCCCGCTTAATTGTAGGTAGGAGAAGTGCTGTCAGAAGACCCTCGGAGGGTAAGGCCTCCTGTTGAGAGCCCTGCTGTTCCTCCTCCTCCCTCTGGCCACATGTTCCAATCTTTCTCGCTGCCTGCGCTCCCTCCGCAATAGATCCTGGAGGGCGAGGTCATTTGCCAGTACAGCCCCATGATGTAAGGAAGTGCAGCACTTTGAAATTTTGTGAGAATAAATGTAACTAGTTTTTAGTAGCCACAACACTCCGGAGACTAAACAATCTTTAAATGACTGATTTAAACTTGCACAATATCAAACTGACAAAGAAGCAGTGAAACTGCACTAACCTGACAGCTGCGACTCATTACTCATAATCCCTTTATGTACTACCCCTGGAGGTGGCTGCCGACTGCTTCACGCCTCCTCTCCCTGTTGAGTTGAGACGCTAAGGCAGGGGGCGATAATCAATTTGGCAGATTGGGCACCCAGTGAGCGTTGCACGCTCATTGATGTCATGATCTGCCTGGTGCTGAAGTCCCTGGCACTAACTCATAGCGGCGGCACTACGGGGGGGCGGGGGGGGGGAGCTGAATTTGGAGTGTGGCACTGGATTTGCCTCGCCACAGCGCTACTGCCTCAATGCCCCGCCAGCCACTAACTGGAGGCACGAACCAACTGAATTTCTGCCCCTTAGTATAGATTACAACAGGGACAACACTTCAAAAGTACTTCATTGGCTGTAAAGTGCTTTGAAACACCCTGAGATTGTGAAAGGCATGATATAAAGGCAAATCTTTCTTTTTGACAGTACATACAGCACTGACACTAGCTGCTTTTACACTGGTAATTGGTTATTGGATTCTGGGAACCAGTTTATGTGAGCTAACTCCATATGTTTGCATTATTAAATCTGCCTTCTTTCCCCATGGGAGCTAGAGTTGGTGTTACAAATGGAGGAGCCAGTTCCCACATACAGACTCCCCAAATCTGAATTAAACAAATAGCTATTGTCAGTGCTATATGTATTTTCAATATACCAATAATATTTTTCTACATTGGATAAGATAGGCTTCAACCATCAGGAGCAGTGCTGCACAGATGGTGGGATAGACCCAGGAAATGCAAAACCCCTGTCCCTATTCAAGGAGGCCACATTGGAAATAATTGGCAGAGAGAGCGGAGAGAGAGTGGAACATATAACAACATAAGAAATAGGAGCAGGAGTAGGCCATCTGGCCCTTCGAGCCTGCTCCGCCATTCAATAAGATCATGGTTGATCTTCTACCTCAACTCCACTTCCCTCCACTATCTCCATATCCCTTGATTCCCTTACTATTAAAAAATTTATTGAGCTCTGTCTTGAATATACTCAACGACTGAGCCTCCACAGCCCTCTGGGTAGAGAATTCCAAAGATTCACCACCCTCTGAGAAGAAATTTCTCATCTCAGTCCTAAATGGCTGACCCCTTATTCTGAGACTGTGACCCCTGGTTCCAAACTCCCCAGCCGGGGGAAACATCCTCCCTGCATCTACCCTTTCAAGCCCTGTAAGAATGTTGCATGTTTCAATGAGATCACCTCTCATTCTTCTAAACTCTAGAGAATATAGGCCTAGTCTACTCAATCTCTCCTCATAGGACAATCCCCTCATCCCAGGAACCAGTCTGGTGAACCTTCATTGCACTCCCTCGCAGGCAAGTATATCCTTCCTTAGGTAAGGAGACCAAAACTGTACATAATACAGTAATAATAATGTTGTCTCACCAGGGCCCTATATAATTGCAGTAAGACGTCTTTACTCTTATACTCAAATCCTCTTGTAATAAAGGCCAACAGACCATTTGCTTTCCTAATTGCTTGCTGTACCTGCATGTTAACTTTCAGTGATTTGTGTACAAGGACACCCAGGTCCCTCTGAACACCAACATTTCCCAATCTCTCACCATTTAAAAAATACTCTGCTTTTCTATTTTTCCTACCAAAGTGGATAACTTCACATTTCTCCACATTATATTCCATTTGCCATGATCTTGCCCATTCACTTAGCCTGTCTATATTCCCTTGAAGCTTCTTTGTATCCTCCTCACAATTTACATTCCCACTCAGCTTTGTATCATCAGCAAACTTGGATATATTGCATGTGGGCCCTTCATCCAAATTATTGATATACATTGTGAATAGTTGAGGCCCAAGTACTGATCCTTGCGGTACCCCACTAGTTACAGCCTGCCAACCTGAAAATGACCCATTTATTCCTACTTTCTGTTTTCTGTCTGTTAACCAATCCATGCTAGTATATTACCCCCAATCCCATGAGCCCTAATTTTGTTTAATAACCTCTTGTGTGGCACCTTATCGAATGCCTTTTGAAAATCCAAATACACCACATCCACTGTTTCGCCCTTACCTATTCTGCTAGTTACAACCTCAAAAAACTCTATGACAAATTTGTCAAACATGATTTCTCTTTCATAATTCCGTGTTGACTCTGCCCAATCCTATTATTATTTTCTAAGTGCCCTGTTACCATGTCCTTAATAATAGATTCTAGCATTTTCCCTACTACTGATGTCAGGCTAACTGGTCTGTAGCTCCCCATTTTCTCTCCCCCTCCTGTCTTAAATAGTGGGGTTACATTTGCTTCCTTCCAATCCGCGGGAACTATTCTAGAATCTATGACAACCAATACATCCACTATCTCTATAGCCACCTCTTTCACAACCCTAGGATGTAGGCCATCAGGCCCAGGAGATTTATCGTCTTTCAGTCCCATTAATTTCTTCAGTACTTTATTTTACTAATACTAATTTCTTTCAGTTCCTCATTCTCGCTAGACCCTTGGTTCTCCACTATTTCCAGAAAGATTTTTGCGTCTTCTTGTGTGAAGACAGACACAAAGGGGTCGATTTTATCTCAGGTGCGGGGAATTGGCGGGTTCCCCGAATTTAGTGATTCCCGCACGATTCTAAATGGGTCTGTGAGATTGATGCAATTTTAACTCAATTGGACAATTGATTTCCAATGTGTGGGAAGCCTTGACAATTGAGTATTTCCAGTCAGAAAGTCGCAGAATATGACGTCATCATTGCTGCTGCTTTTAAGGTCCACAGCAAGCCTTGCTTCCTCTGCAGGCTCCCAAACTTCATCATTAAGATGGCACAGGAGCCTGCAGGAGCAACGGCCAGCGGGAGGGCCAGATCTGCCCCCAAATTTGATGAGGCTTCACTCCAGGCATTACTGGATGCTGCTAGGGCCCACAGGGAGGTCCTGTTCCCTTCTTCAGGGAGGAAGAGGCCTCCCAGTCAGACCAAGGCTGTGTGGCTACAGGTGGCAGGTCAAGTCAACTGCTTGGGGCTCACGCGAAGAACGTGGTTGCAGTGCAGGAAAAGATTCCATGACCACCTTCACACTGGAAAAGTAAGTACTGTATGAAGTTTCCATCACCCTCAATCTGATCCCCATTGCCTTTCCTCACCAGCACTCAGCTTCAGCAATCTCTTCCTGCACATCCCACTAGACACTCACATCCATGCACCCTTACCCATTCCCTCTCTCTCTATGCTCACATTCACAGAACTATTCCACCATGCAGCCCTCACACTCCCTCTCACTCTGATGCTTTGAACACAACTGACTACACACAGGGAGGGTTCTTGGTCTTGCAACCTCACTCCATCTTTGTCTCCTTCTAAGTATCTATGCTATGCAATCTCTGCATTCACTCCTTCATTCTCACTCAACCTCCACTTGTCTCCCTCATTGCAGGAAAAGAGAGCTCACAACAGGAGAGAGCGAGCCAGGACAGGAGGAGGGCCGTGCTCAGTAGCCCAGCTCACCCCCTGGGAGGAAGGCATCCTGGAGATTGCCGGAGCTGACCGAGATGTGGACATTGGGGAAGGACAGACAGGAGCACCCCGCAAGCTGGTGACAGAATAGTTTTCCATCTCTCTCATTGGCATTGCATGAGTCGCTGATAATGATTCTGAAGCTACATCATATGGACTTATGATCATCTGCAAAATGAAATGTGCATGTAACCTTGGCATCACATCTCTAACTTTTTCCTTGACTCCCCCACAGGACCATCGAGAGCCCCCGTCCCCAGTGTGCAGGAGGATGAGCCTGAGCAGCCAGACTCCTCAGAGGAATCTGCAACCTCTGAGGGCGCAGCATCAGCAGAAATAAGCGCACCCAGCACCAGCGCAGACACTCACACCTCGGTGGGACCTTCGGGACATAGAGTAGAGTTGTCACCTGGTGTATCACAGCTCACAAGTGAGCATCAGCAGATTGTGGAGACAGGGACTGCAGTGGAGAGTCCTTGTCGGAGGGCGCAGGACTCTGCCAGCTTGGCTCAGCTGCATGTCGACCCTCTGCCTCTGGGTCCATCCGTAAGATCAGAGATGATGGAACTCCATGCACAGATGCAGGAGTCTCTGGCAGGTTTTGTCTCCAGGGTCGCTGCGAGTGTGGAGTGATTGGAGGAGTCCATAGCGAACATGAGCAGAGCTTTTGTGGAGTCAGTGGCGCATGAACGCATCAACACGGAAAGGATGGTTACCTACGTGCAAATGATTTCTGCCTCCATGGTAAGGCTGGCTACCGTAGAGGAGAGGAGGGCAACGGTAGAGGAGAGGAGGGCTACGGCCACGGAGGAGGTTAGTCACCTGGCTATGGAAAACATGGTGAGTCTTCAGAATAGAATGACATCTCTTGAGGAGCGATGGGCATCTATTGAACAGAGAAACCAGACCTTCATGGAAGTCCTTCTGAGTTGGACTGCCATTGTAGATATGGGTCCCCATGGCCCCCCTGATGTGCAGCAAGCTGCTCTCAAGCCACTTGCAGGCACTGAGGGGGACCTGACCCATGAGAGGGAGGTTGGTGGCAGACCTCAAGGAAGTGGGGGCTCCTCTCCAAGCGCTCACACTTCCATGCCACTGCAGAGCCCTCGGTCAGAGCCCCGCTGAAGTCCACACCCAACGGAGATAGAGGTCTCAACCCCTGCACAGCCGTGGGAGCAGCAGACGGTTGACAAGCCCTCACAGGGTCGCCACCCCAGAGGACGCCTGCCAAAGGTGTCGAGACAGGAGCAGCAGGAAATTGAGCAAAGGGGCCTCCACATCTGCTGAAGCCACAGGGGAAGCACTACATAGGAGCACGCATAAGAGGAAAATAAAGCCCAAATAGTCACAAGGGTAGTCACTTGGGTGAAATGCTGTGTATTTTGTAAAAATGCCATCAGTTGTTTGTTTTTCATAAAAATTCTGATGGCAACTTCTGCAGTTGTGGCGTGTGTCATTTCGCGAATGGGGCTGGAGGTCCTCTAATGCCAAGAGGGGAAGGAAAAAACGGCCTCCCATGCTTCTGGTAGATGCCTCAATTGAGGAAGCGCTGAGTGAGGGTGGCGAGAGGGGTCTCACAGGAGGTCACACTGGAGAAGTGTGTGAAGCTCCAATCTTCCGCAGGTGTGGTTAGGCCTGGTAAAAGTTGCCCCAGACCTGAGACAACAAAGTCTTGCCACCTGCAAATAATGACTGATCAAATATCCTCTTTAATGTTGGACCTGCAGCTGATAGTCAGCAAGCCAATAGTGTTCACACCAGGTTTCACAGGCGTGATCCTCGCCAGGTGCGTTTTACGTGCGAAAAGGGTTAAACAGGCAAGCGCCTGTTAAAATGGGATTATAAAGGCCAATTAGTGCTGTTTAAGGGCCCTAAAGACCAGTCCTGCAACAGGCGGGACTGATTCGGGTCCATCAGACACACCTAGGTTAAAATGGCGTGGAGGCGGGAACTGTTGTATCCGTGTGTTAATGGAGACACGGAATGCAGGAGTTGGTTTAACAGGTGTTTACTGAACAAAGTCTGGAGGTGAACTAAAAGATACAAGACACTATACAGGCTTATATAGCCCGAGTGGCCACTACCGGCATTACAGTACACAGGGGCTCTGAAAGGCACATACATCATAATTCCTCCCCTTTTAGACAACCAGTACATAACATTTTAAGCCCTGTTCCTGGGACTAGGGACAGGGTCACTGGCAAGGCTTGGAAGCTAAGCAGAACCAGGTCTGGTTAGTACCTGGTAGGGGTGACCATCAGGGTAAGACCAGGATGCAGAAGGTCACGGAAGGAGCCCCGAGAAAGGGCGGTTGGTGAGAAGGTCACGGAAGGAGCCCCGAGGAGGGGCGGTTGGTGAGAAGGTCACGGAAAGAGCCCCGGGAGGGGCGGCTGGTGAGCAGGCCCAGGCGTTGGGCTGAAGATTGTCGGAATGGTGGAAATGAAATGGCGGCGCGCACAGACGCAGCGGCATTGCTTCTCCCAGGACGGTGCTATTTACGTTTAATGTTAATGTTATTTGTACTGGACTCATGGGAGCCTGCAAGATCACATTTCGTTGTTCATGTACTTGTGCATTGTACAATGACAATAAAGTTGAATTATTATTAAGTAATCATTAATTAACATGTTTACAAGAACAATAATCTACACATTTGCTGCAGTTAATCAATTATAAGTCAGTCTCTCTGGAGGCTTCCTGACTCGGTCCGGATAACGCCTCGGTGGTGTAGTAGGTTCTTTTGGCAAGGTCGATTCGGCTTGAATGCCAGTGTCGGGTTCATCTGGTTCCAGTATCACCGGATCGGAGGTAGATACTATGGGTATCTCTGCTTCATCATTAGGCGTATAGAGTTGTGGTGTAGGTTGTCCCTTTTCGGATGACTCTATGATCTGGTCAGCATGGCGCCTTATTATGCTTTCTCCAATGTCCACAGTATACATCAGCGGTCCTAGTCGTGTGCAAATAGTTCCAGGCTGCCATTTCTCGGTAGGGTAGTCCCGGGCCAAAACTTGTTGACCTATCTGGAAGGTTCTAGTTGGCCTTTCATTCATGCCTTGAAATTGCCGGTTCTCTACGTCCCTTCTGATGTTTGGCTTGATCAAATCCAGCCGGCATCTTAGTCTTCTATAGAAAAACATCATGGCGGGAGTTTGGTTTGTAACCACATGTGTTGCATTCCTGTATGCAAACAAGAAGTTATCTACCTCATGCTGTAGATTTATGTCTTCATTCCCCATGGCCTTTATGGCCTTCTTGAAGGTCTGGACAAACCTTTCAGCCAATCCATTGGTGGCGGGATGGTATGGGGCGGACAGGTAGCGCTTAACCCCATTGTTTTTTAAGAACTTCCTGAATTCTTCGGACACAAATTGCGGTCTATTATCAGAACAGATCTGTTCAGGCAGCCCATTCCTGGCAAATATGGTCCTTAATACTGTGATGGTTTTTTCCGTGGTGGTGGAGGACATCTTGATTACCTCCGGCCACTTGGAGTGTGCATCAACCGCGATTAAGAACATTGAGTCCATAAATGGACCAGCAAAGTCGATGTGTACCCTTTGCCTTGGAGATGAGGGCCACTCCCATGGGTGTAGAGGGGCTTGTGGTGGGGCGTTTTGGACCTTCTGGCATCCTAGACAGCCCTTGGTCATTTCTTCGATGTCTCCATCGATACCTGGCCACCACACAAACGCTCTGGCTAGGTTCTTCATTTTCACTCCACCCAGATGCCCCTCGTGAAGCTCCTTTAGCACGTTATCCTGGAGTTTGGGTGGAATCACCACTCTGGATCCACACATCAAGGTTCCTCGGCACACTGACAGCTGTTCTCTTCTTTGCGAGAATGCTGGCAACAGTGGTTCGCCATGTGCTGGCCATCCCTTCACCGTTAAATCGTAGACTCGTGAGAGAGTCGGGTCATTTCTCATTTCCTTTTCAATGGTAGAATTTGTTACTGGTAGACATTCCACTATGGTTAAGTGGAACATCTCCACTGGGTCCACTGTAGGTGCCTCTTCTACCGTTGGCAACGGTAGACGCGATAAACCGTCAGCATTTCCATGCTGTTTTGATCCTTTGTATTCTACGTCATATTGGTGTGCCCCTAGGAAAAGGGACCACCTCTGTAGCCTTTGCGCTGTCATAATGGGAACACCCTTTTTAGGGTTGAATATGGAGACGAGGGGTTGATGGTCAGTCAACAAGGTAAATTTTTGTCCGTGTAGGTAATGGTTGAATTTCTTCACTCCCCATACCAGGCTGAGTGCTTCCCTGTCGATCTGGGCATAGTTACGCTCAGCTGAGTTCAATGAGCGTGATGCAAAAGCTATCGGCCGCACCGAGCCATCAGGGAATCTATGCGATAATACCGCTCCTACGCCGTAAGGGGATGCATCGCACGCCAGTCTGATTGGCAGTGATGGGTTGTAATGAGCCAAAACTTCCTTGGACGTGATCAAGCCTTTGCATTTATGGAAGGCACGTTTACAGTCTTCGCTCCATTTCCAATTTACTCCCGTTTGTAGCAGTTCGTTAAGAGGGTGCAGAACAGTTGACAAGTTCGGTAAAAATTTATGAAAGTAATTTATCAATCCCAGGAACGACCTTAATTGTGAGATATTTTCAGGTGCTGAGGCTTTTATGACCGCTTCAATTTTTTCAGGTGACTTATGCAACCCTTCTTCGTTAATTATGTGGCCACGATATGATATTTGTTTCTGGAAAAATTCGCACTTGGGGCGATTTGCTCATAGGCCCCGTTCTCTCAGCCTAGTGAGCACCTGCTCCAAATTGGCAAGGTGCTCGTTGTCGTTTTCTCCTGTTACAAGGATGTCATCTAGGTAGCATTGAGTCCCCGGAATCCCTTGCAGGACTTGCTCCATAGCTCTTTGCCAGATAGCTGGAGCTGATGCTACTCCAAAAACCAGTCGATTGTACTGGTACATGCCTTTGTGTGTGTTTATCGTGAGATACTTTTTAGAGGCCTCCTCAACCTCCATCTGTAGATATGCCTGTGCCAAGTCAATTTTGGTGAAACGTTTCCCTCCGGATAGTGAGGCGAAAATATCTTCTATCCTCGGAAGAGGATACTGTACCGTGTGAAGGACCGGGTTTACAGTCACCTTGAAGTCCCCACAGATGCGAATTTTTCTCTGTTCTTCAGATTTATCATTATTCAACATTTTCTTCATGACCGGGACGATGGGTGTTGCTCACTCGCTCCAATCTATCTTGGATAACACGCCTGCCTTTTCCAAATTCTCCAGCTCTGCCTCGACTGCTGGACGAATTGTGTATGGCACCGGCTTTGCCTTAAAAAACTTGGGAATTGCCGCATCTTCCACTTTTATTGAGGCGGTGACGCCTTTCAAGGTTCCTAGTTCCTGTTGAAACACTTCTTTGGCATTGGCCAAGACGTCTTTTAATCATTCAGGTATGATGTCATCATCATTTTTTTTCTTACTGGTCACCGTCAGTGCCTGAATGGAGTGCCAGTCTAAACGTATCTTCCTGATCCATTCACGTCCCAACAGCGGTGGACCACCATCTTGCAGAACGTATAAATACAACTTCTGTATTTCCTTGCCGTTGTATACAACAGGCACCCTTATTTTCCCTCTGGGGTATACTTTCTACCCCGTATATGTTTTCAAGATAATGGATGTGTATATGCGAAAATAGCCGCTCATAATCCTGTCAACTTATGACGGTCAGAGCTGATCCTGTACCTAGCTCCATTTTAACTGGGGACCCCGCTATCGTGAGGGTAACCCAAATGGTCTGGTAATCTTCTTTGGCAATTACATTATGTAATTTGAGACAGCTTAGTCTCTTGTTTCCGGAGTCGCTATCGCTCTTCTGGTCTTCGGAGCTACTGTCCGTCATCATTTGTACCTTTCTGTACTTTTCCTTATTGATTTTTTTTCTGTCAGTGGATTTTTTGTTTCCAGATCGGCATACACGTGCAATGTGTCCCATCTTTCCGCATTGCCTGCATGCTTTGTCCTTGAACCAGCAGTCCCTCTGGTCATGGGTGGATCTGCCGCAGCGATAACATCTCTCGAAACCCTGTGTCATTCCATGGGTGCCGAAGTCCTGTGGCTTTTGCTGTATCTCTGCAGCTCCTCTTGCTGCTGCTTCGTATGATACAGCCACACTGAAAGCCTTGTCCAGTGTTAAATCTTTCTCAGAAAGTAGCCTTTTCTGTGTTCCTTCACTTTGGAGACCGCAGACGAATTTGTCTCGAAGAGAATCTGCCAGTCCTGCCCCAAATTGGCAGTGCTTTGACAGCTTTCTTAATTCGGTGAGGTAATCAGCGTTACTTTCATTCTTGTGCTGATTCCTCCTGAAGAATTTGAATCGTTCCGCTATCAGGAGCGGTGTTGGGTTTAAGTGCTCCTGTAGGGTATCAACAATCTCTTTAAAATTCTTTTCCATTGGTTTGGCTGGAGTGATTAAGTTTCGTAGCAGCTCGTATGTCCTTGCGCCCATTAGATTTAGAAGTACCGATGCCTTTTTATCATCCTTTATTTCATTCGCTGTGCAATATACCTCCACTCTTTCCACATATGTGGTCCAATCCTCTACATCACTATCGAAAGCAGTAATATTGCCAATCTTAGGCACCGTGAAAAAAAAATGGCGCCTCCCGCGCTTTCCTTTCTTCCATGCTGAGAAAAAATAGCGCCTCCCGCGCTTTCCCGCCGCTGCCGCTGCTGACAACGCTGTTCTCCGCGGTTTTTATTTATACAGATATATTTAATAGTTGGAGACTCGTTCCCGCCGGACTCTCTGGGACTTTTCCCTCCCTCTCCTTGGCCCGAACGCCGACCTGCTTTGCAGCGCTGGCCGCCTCCCGAGTGCTCCAACCTCCGTCTCTGTTTGCCTCCGCCTTCGCTGCTCGGCCCCGCTGCAGAGCCAGCCGATCGAGCCCCAGCCCGCCGCCCAGGAAGGATTATTGCAGTACCTGCCACCAGCCCGGCTAGCTGGTGAAACCACAGTTTTTTCTTTTTTTTTCCTTCGACCTTCGTCTGAAGAATCAATCTCCTTGAGGTGCTGCCGAATTGCAGGTAAGTCCGTTTCCAATTCGTCGCCACTGTTGTATCCGTGTGTCAATGGAGACACGGAATGCAGGAGTTGGTTTAACAGGTGTTTACTGAACAAAGTCTGGAGGTGAACTAAAAGATACAAGACACTATACAGGCTTATATAGCCCGAGTGGCCACTACCAGCATTACAGTACACAGGGGCTCTTAAAGGCACATACACCACAGGAACCAGGCGGGGGGGGTCCCGACCCCCAGATTTTCACCCCCCACACGCCTAAAAGCCCGCCTGTCGGCTGCGTTAAAATGGAGCCCAAAGTATTTGTTTAGTTTCTCAGCCATTTCCTTATTCCCCATTATAGTTTCTCCTGTCTCATCCTGTAAGGGACCCACATTTACTATCACTAATCTTTTCCTTTATACATACCTATAGAAGCTTTTAAAGTCTTTTTATGTCTTTCGCTAGTTTACTTTCATATTCTATTTTCCCTTTCTTTATCAATTTCTTTGCTGAATTCTAAAATCCTCCCAATCCTCAGGCTTACTATTCTTTTTGGCAACATTATAAACCTCTTCCTTTGATCTAATGCTATCTTTAACTTCTCTTGTTAGCGACGGTTGGACCACTTTTCCTGTGGGGTTTTTGTGCCTTAAAGGAATGTATATTTGTTGTAAATGATGTATTAATTCTTTAAATGCTAGCCGTTGCTCCTCTACCGTCATACCTTTTAATGTAGTTTCCCAATCTACCTTAGCCAACTCGCCTCTCATACCTATGTAGCTTGCTTTGTTTAGATTTAAGACCCTAGTTTCTGATTTAACTAAGTCACTTTCAAACTCAATATAACATTCTATCGTATTATCGGCACTCTTCCCTAAAGGCCCCTTTACTACAAGGTACAATTGCACAATACTAGATCTAAAATAGCCTGTTCCCTAGTTGGTTCCTCAACATACTGATCTAGAAAACTATCTTGCATACATTCCATGAATTCGTCCTCCACAGTATTACTGCAAATTTGGTTTGCCCAATCTATATGTAGATTAAAGTCTCCCATGATTACTGTGTTACCCTTGTTACATGCGCCTCTAATTTCCTGATTTATACTCTGCCCTACATTCTATAGAGATGGGGGAAATAATAACTAGAGTGTGACAGGAAGGGACCGAGGCCTAGAAATTCAGTTGGTTGCGCCAGCCGTTAGCGCCTTAAGAGAAGTGAATTTCGGGCGCTATGCGTGTAGCGTCCGGGCGCAGCACGATCTGCGCCTCGCCCCAAATTAAGTACACATTTAGCGCCAGCGCAAAGTTTAGCGCGCGCTCATCTGCGCGCAGAAAATGACGTCATATCCTCGTGCAACACCCTTTGCGCGCCCTGATCCAGAACTTCAGTGGGACCGCCCCATTGTGCGGCCGGCAGCCCGCACGCTTGTTTAGTGGAACGCAACAGAGCCGACGCGGGACCCGGGGAGCGTAAATTAAAGGGCACTTACCCTGCACTATAAAGGGCAGCCATTTTGCAGCAAACACTCTTGTGCAACGGATTTCTGGAGAGAGACCAAGGAAGACAGCTTTCTGGTTTGGGCCCACACTAGCTCAGGTATTTTTGGCTTCAGGCCAGAGCGTTGCAAGTGGCCTCTTGTATATTTGACTGTTTGGCAGCATATTATGGGGGCTGCATGGGGTGCCAACGCTGAGTTTCAGCGTCATGTCCGTAGGGCTCGCAGACGCGGTGTGAGAGGGGCAGCCCTGGCTAGACGCAGAGGGGGCAACAGGCGTCGGCAACATAGGCCTTACCCAGTCAGGGCATACCGCCAGCAGCGCACCTACCTCAACATGAGTGGCGCGAGATGTGTAAAAAGGCTGAGATTCCGAAAGGAGGTGGTTGCAGAGATCTGCCATCTGCTTCGCAGAGATCTGCGTCCAAAGCTCAGGAGCAGGACGTCTCTGTCGGTGGAGGCGAAGGTGACGGTGGCCTTGAACTTCTATGCCACCAGCTCCTTCCAATCCGCTGCTGGGGACATAGCTAACATATCCCAGTTCGCCGTGCATTGCTGCATCCGCCAGGTGACCGATGCCCTTTTCAGAAGGAGACGCCAATTCATCTCCTTCCCCATGGCCCTGGAGAGGCAGCATCAGCGTGCACTGGGATTTGCAAGATTCGCGGCCTTCCCCTTGGTGCAGGGCGCCATTGACTGTACGCATGTGGCTTTGCGGGCACCTGTGGAGCATGCCGAGGATTACCGCAACCGCAAGGGCTACCATTCCCTCAATGTGCAGCTGGTGTGTGACCACAAGCAGCGCATCCTAGCTGTCAATGCCCGCTTTCCAGGCAGCAGCCACGATGCCTTTATCCTGCGGCAGACAACTGTGCGTGACATGTTCGAGGCACAGCCTCCCCCAAGAGGATGGCTTCTCGGGGACAAAGGCTATCCTTTGTGTACCTGGCTCATGACCCCGCTCCGCGCGCCCAGGACCCCTGCTGAAGAGGCATACAACGAGAGTCATCAAGCGAGCAGGAACATAATTGAACAAACAATTGGTGTCCTCAAGCAGCGGTTCCGCTGCCTGGATCGTTCCGGCGGATCTCTGCAGTATTCCCCGGACCGAGAGTCCCAATTCGTCGTTGTTTGCTGCATGCTGCACAACCTGGCTCTCCGCAGGACTCAGGCACTGCCACCTCACGTTGGACCACCACCTCAGGAGGAGGAGCAGGAGGAGCATGAGGAGGAGGAGCAGGAGGAGGAGGAGTACCATCCCAGGAGGGAGCGAGAAGGTCCAAGGGCCGTCCGTCGGCGGCTTATTGAACGTCACTTCTAAGCCCCCTGTCAGGGAATGCCTTGTGGCCATGAAGGAACATGAACGCAGCCGCTCCGCAAGCCCTCAGCCGGCGAAGGCAACAAACACTTACAGCAACAAACATGGACACTCTCTGAATAAAGAGAAATCTTTATTTTAGACCAATGAAACCCCTTCACACATGAAACCCAGAAACATTAAACGGCCCCAAAAAACAGTACATCAAATGACTCACTCCCACAACCTGGGGAGGAATAACTGAACATTTGTTCAAAAATGGCCTTCATCCTCGGCCTTAACCCAAAAAACATCCCCAGAAACAAAACAACCATGGCCAAAAGAAACATAGGCATCGTGATGTGCCTCAATAATTCCGAGACTCGAAGTTAGCAGAACAAAACAAGGCTTTTATTAACTTAGAACGCAACACGTAAGCGAGAGAGATGTCTTCCTTCTGGGGACTGAGGCCAGACTGAGCCAGCCTACAAACGGGGCCAGGTATGGGCGGAGCCCTACACACAGCACATTCCAGTATACAATACAGCACATTCCAGTACACAATACAATGAGGTCTGGGGGAAGGGAAATGGCACTGAAACTGATCTCAGTCACAGGCAGTGATGATGATGAATATTTCATCACATTCACCCCTTCTATAGATTTAGTCTGTTCGGGGGCTTGATAGTCCTCTGCGACCGACGTGGCTGTTGCGGTGCCGCGGGTGTCGGCTGGGTGTCCCCGGTAGCCTCCTGGGTCTCTGCCGGGGGTGCCGCCAGGGTTGTTGAAGGGGTAGTTGGTGGGGGTGCCGTTGGTCGGTGTTCTTCCGGGGGTGATGAAAGAGTAGTGGGTGGGTAAGAGTTGCTGTGATCGTCGTTGCCGCTATTGCCGTGGTTGTTGTCGATGCCGGCTGGGGCGACGTCTTTTATGGACACGGTGTCCTCCCTTCCGTCGGCGTGCCGGACATATGCGTATTGGGGGTTGGCGTGGAGTAGGTGTACTGGCTCCATGAGAGGGTCCGTCTTGTGGCCCCTCACATGCCTTCGCACGAGTACCGGACCTGGGGTGGAGAGCCATGACGGCATGGATACGCCTGAGGTGGATTTCCGGGGAAAGACAAACATTCGTTCATGAGGCGTGGTATTAGTGGCCGTACACAATAGCGACCGTATCGAATGGAGCACATCCGAGAGGACTTCCTGCCAGCGGGAGATAGGGAGGCCCTTGGTCCTTAGAGCTAGAGTGACTGCTTTCCATACTGTCCCGTTCTCTCGCTCCACTTGGCCGTTACCCCGGGGGTTGTAGCTGGTGGTACGGCTCGTGGCGATCCCCCTGGACAGCATGTACTGGCGTAGCTCTTCACTCATGAAGGACGCCCCCCTATCCGTATGGATGTAGCTCGGCATACCGAACAGGCAGAACAGGCTGTTCCTTTTCTCTCCAGTTTTGAAGAAGGGTCAAACCCGAAACGTCAACTCAAATTTCTCTCCACGGATGTTGCCTGACTTGCTGAGTTTTTCCAGCATTTTCTGTTGTTATTAGGCAGAACAGGCTGTTGAGGCATTTAATGACCGTGGCGCTGGTCATGTCTGGGCAGGGGAAGGTGAATGGGAACCGGGAGTATTCGTCCACAATGTTCAGGAAGTAAACATTGCGGTCGACGGACGGGAGGGGGCCCTTGAAATCTAAGCTGAGCCGCTCAAAGGGCCGTGTAGCTTTGATTAAGTGGGCTCTATCTGGGCGGTAGAACCGAGGCTTGCACTCAGCGCAAGTGCGGCAGTTCCTGGTCAGGGACCGAACTTCCTCAATCGAGTAGGGTAAGTTACGGGACTTTATGAAGTGGAACAGCCGCGTGACCCCTGGGTGGCAGAGGTCGTTGTGGAGGGTCTGTAGCCGATCCCCGGTGGCGCTGGCACACATCCCTCGTGAGAGGGTGTCAGGGGATTCGTTAAGGGCCCCTGGCCGGTAAATGATGTCGTACTCGAAGGTGGAGAGCTCGATCCGCCACCTAAGAATCTTATCATTTTTAATCTTCCCCCTCTGTTTATTATTGAACATAAACGCTACCGACCGCTGGTCGGTAACTAGGGTGAAGCGTTTGCCGGCTAGGTAGTGGCGCCAGTGGCGCACTGCCTCCACGATGGCTTGGGCCTCCTTTTCCACGGAGGAGTGTCTGATCTCGGGCCCTTGGAGGGTCCTCGAGAAGAAAGCTACGGGCCGCCCCGCCTGGTTGAGGGTGGCCGCCAAGGCGAAGTCAGACGCATCACTTTCCACTTGAAATGGAGTGTTCTCGTCCACTGCCTGTAGCGTGGCCCGCTCAATATCCTGCTTAATGCTTTTGAAGGCGGCGTGGGCCTCAGCAGAGAGCGGGAAAAAGGATGCTTTCAAGAGGGGGCGGGCTTTGTCGGAGTAGTTGGGGACCCATTGGGAATAATAAGAAAATAACCCCAGACACCTTTTCAGGGCTTTGGGAGTGTTGGGCAGGGGCAGCTCCCGTAGGGGGCGCAATCGGTCGGGGTCTGGTCCGATTTCCCCATTCTCCACCACGCTGCCTAGTATGCAGAGGCGCGTGGTGTTGTAAACGCACTTGTCCTCGTTGTAGGTGAGGTTGAGTTTTTGTGCGGTTTCCAGGAACCTCTCGAGGTTCGAGTCGTGATCCTGCTGATTGTGGCCGCAGATGGTGACGTTGTCGAGGTAGGGGAAGGTTGCCTGCAAGTGGTGGTCATCGACCATGCGGTCCATCTCCCTCTGGAAGACCGAGACCCCATTCGTCACCCCAAAGGGGACTCTGAGGAATTGGTAGAGGCGTCCGTTCGCCTCGAAGGCGGTGTACGGGCGGTCCTCTGGTCTGATAGGGAGCTGGTGGTACGCTGACTTGAGGTCGATGGTGGAGAACACCCGGTATTGGGCGATTTGGTTCACCATTTCTGATATGCGGGGTAGCGGGTAGGCGTCTAGTAGGGTGTACCTGTTGATCGTTTGACTATAGTCGATCACCATCCGTTTCTTCTCGCTACCCCTTACCACTACCACTTGGGCGCGCCACGGGCTGTTGCTGCGTTCAATAATGCGCTCTTTCAGGAGCCTGTCTACCTCGGTCGCGATAAACCGCCTGTCCTCCCAGCTGTACCTCCTGCTTTTGGTCGCTATTGGCCGGCAGTTAGGGGTAAGGTTCGCGAATAGCAAAGGCGGCTTTACCTTCAGGGTAGCCAGACCGCACACTGTGAGGGGCGGCTGGGACCCACCGTACTTGAGCGTGATGCTTTGGTGGTTGCACTGGAAATCCAGGCCCAAGATCACGCTCGCACATAGGTTCTTCATGATTAATACTTTAAAATTATCATATACAGTTCCGTTAACGCACAATTGTACCGTGCAGTAACCCAGAATGGTCGATGTCTGGGTTTTGTCAGCCATAGAGATGGTACCCTGAGTAGGGACCACCTTTAGGGAGAGTTGTTGTGCCAGTTCTGGGTGGATAAAGCTCTCCGTGCTTCCACTGTCAATTAAGCATTTAACCCGGCACCCGTTTACCTCGATGTCCACCATTGATCTGGATAGCGGGTGCGGCCTGGTCTGGTCCACTGTGACCGATGCCACTGTAGGGCCCTGATCGATACAAGATGGTGTCCACGCTGTCTGCTCACAAGATGGCGGACCCCACGAGGTCAGGCAAGATGGCGTCCAAGATGGCCGCTCCCACGGCGCACACGCGGCGGTGGCGGGTTTTCCGGCGGTTGGTTTTCCGGCGGGGTTCCCTCTGCACACCTTCCCGAAGTGCCCCTTCTTACCGCACTTAAAGCAGGTGGTGCCTTTCGCCGGGCACAGGTTTCTGGTGTGCTTTGGCTGCCCGCAGAAGTAGCAGTTGGGTCCCTGACGCGTCGCGGCTGTCGTAGGGCTTCTGGGGGGAGAGCGGGGCCTAGCCGGTGTCGGGCTGTCGGGCGGGGAAGATGCCTTCCAAGATGGCGGCACCCTCGGTGCACACGTGGCGGCGTGGACGGCGCGGGCTGAAGAGTAGGCGTCCGAGTTTCTCTGGGCCACATCCAGGGATCGCGCGGTGTCCGCAGCCTGTTTCAGGTCCAACCCCGTTTTTTCCAGCAGTCTTTGCCGGATGTAAGTGGAGCTGAGGCCTGTGATGAAGGCATCGCGAACAAGCTCGTCAGTGTACACTGCGGCTTTTACATCTCGGTACTTGCAGTCTTTGCCAAGCATTTTCAGGGTGCTTAGGAACTCCTCCACCGATTCCGCAGGTCGCTGTGCGCGGGTAGCGAGCAGGTGCCTAGCATACACCTCATTCGTAGGCTGCTGGTAATGCGCCTTTAAGATGTCGCAGGCGGCCAGGTACGTCTCGGCGTCTTGGATGAGGGGGTAAACCCGGTGGCTTACCCAATTCCGCAGAATTCCGAGTCTCATCCTCGCAGCGTCCGTAGCGTCTTTGACGGCTGCGGAATTGTCCAGGAAGAATTCCATACACTCAAACCAGTGTCCGAAGCGTGCTGATGCGTCCGGAGCATGTTGATCCAAATCCAAACGTTTGGGTTTCAGGAGTTGATCCATAGTGTTGAAAAATAAGTTAATAAAATTGATGTGCCTCAATAATTCCGAGACTCGAAGTTAGCAGAACAAAACAAGGCTTTTATTAACTTAGAATGCAACACGTAAGCGAGAGAGATGTCTTCCTTCTGCGGACTGAGGCCAGACTGAGCCAGCCTACAAACGGGGCCAGGTATGGGCGGAGCCCTACACACAGCACATTCCAGTATACAATACAGCACATTCCAGTACACAATACAATGAGGTCTGGGGGAAGGGAAATGGCACTGAAACCGATCTCAGTCACAGGCAGTGATGATGATGAATATTTCATCACGCATCACCATATAAAATAACACTTGGCCACTCCGTCTACTTCTTGGGCCGCGAGGGCGAGACCTTGTCGAGCCTTTTGGGGCCCCTGCCCGGCCTGCTGCTCCTCCGCAAGCTCTGCCCAGTGGCTGCTGCGAGGCTGGGGAAAGGCTCCTGAGGGTTAGATGTCCTTCCGGCAGATGCCCTTGGGGGGCAACCTAGACGGGGTTTGCCCCTCGAGGGTCCGGCTGGTGATTGGCGCAGCTGTGCCTGGCCAACATCATTCGCAGCCGCTTGCCGTTGAGGCGCCACTGGGGGAGTGGCGGTGACGGCTGGAGGTATGTGTGCAATCTGGCGGATGGTCGGCTCTGGCTGGTGATGTGCCACTCTGGCACTCGCACGGGCCCGCACTGCAGCATGCGCACCAATCTGCCGAAGGGCAGCCCGCTGTGCTGCTGCAGCGCAGCGGGTGTCCAGGCGATGCCTGGCTGACGCAGCGCGTGTGGCAGCAGTCAGTGCCCCTGTTGCCCTGGTCTGCGACCGCAACAGAGCAGCCACTGTCTGGACGGCATCACTGATCAGCCGGCCACTCGCGGCATGTGAGGCCCCGAACTCGCGCACACTACTAGCCAGGGACTCGATGGCCTCAGGCATCCGTGCCACTACCCCCATCAGCTCGGTGTGCCGGCGATCCGAATCCTGGGCCATTTGATCGAGGTGGCGCACCTCCTCTGAGTTGAAGGTGGCCGGAATGGAGTCCGGACTCTCCCGCTGGGGAGCAGGGGGCAGAGCTGGCCAACCCTTGCCATGTTGCCGGCGGCGACTGGGCCCAGCAACTGCACTCCCCTCCGATCCTTCCCCCCTCTGGGGGGAAGGCCGCGGACCAACCGCAGCCCTCCTGGGTTGCTGGACGCCACTGGTCCCAGCAGCTCCACTCCCCTCCGACACTTCCTCCAGGCTCTCCTCCAGGGAAGACGTGTCCACTACTTCGGCATCTGCAGCCGCACCTGACTGCTGCCCTGATGGTCCGCCTTCCTGTTCCTCCTCCTCCTCCTCCTCGGAGGGGCTGTCACTGGCAGCTTCAGGGAGCTCTTCATCACCAGCTGAAAGCAGGAAGGCACAAGAGTAGCTTTAGAGTGAGGAGAGGGCATCAGCGAGGGAGGCATGACTGGTGGCATTCAGCGCATTGGTCGGACAATGGCAAAGGAGGTAGATCGGATGCGCAAGTGCGACGAGAGAGGTCCAAAAGGTGATGTCCATACCATTGTGGCCCAGAAGAGGGTCGGCATCTCCACAGGCGACGGGCCCAATCACCCGGGGTCCCATGAGGCGACTCACGCGCTCCTCCAGGGGAGTGAGCTCCTGGATCTGGGGGCGGCCTCCCCCGGTCTGCTCCTGGTGCCTTCGGTTGTTGGCAAGTTTTGCCTGCAAGAGAAAGGACGGCCTGTAAGTACGGTGTGTAGCCCTGATGTGGTGTGCACTGCCTCCCATGGTGGAATAGCTTGGCCAGTGTGTAGCCCTGATGTGGTATGCGCTGCCTCCCATGGTGGAATAGCTTGGCCAGTGTGTAGCCCTGATGTGATGTGCGCTGCCTCCCATGGTGGAATAGCTTGGCCAGTGTGTAGCCCTGATGTGGTGTGCGCTGCCTCCCATGGTGCAATAGCTTGGCCAGTGTGTAGCCCTGATGTGGTGTGCGCTGCCTCCCATGGTGGAATAGCTTGGCCAGTGTGTAGCCCTGATGTGGTGTGCACTGCCTCCCATGGTGTGAAGTGCAGAATGTGCAATTGATGTTCATGACTGTCCCATAGCTGCTGGCTGAGGGCTGGCCATTAGGGCTTTCAGGTCCCTTTGCCCATCATGTCAGGTGTACATGCAAGGATGAGGAGGAGACTGGAAAGGGTACTCACCCTGACAATCCTGGTCAGGTCATTAAACTTCTTCTGGCATTGGACATTGTCCCTGGGGGCATCGCCGGTGGCCGACACCCAGCGGGCGACCTCCCTCCAGGCTTTCCTATAGACGCTGGTTGGAGGCTTCCTGCCAGTGTCCGGGAACAAGATGTGCTGTCTCTTCTCCAAGGCCCTCACCATCACCTTCAAGTCATGGGCTGAGAAGCGCAGGGCACGCTCACTGGCCTTCTGTACCGTTGCCATGGCTCCTTCTGATCACCAGCAGTGTTCAGGCCTAGCTGGAAGGCTGCAGTGTGCAGGCCGTTGCAGCAGAGCAAGTCGACCCTTCCCCCTTTAAGAGCTGGCCGGCGCCACGGTGTCTGCTGTCAATCAAGAAATGACCGCACCTGCGCTGCGCCCGGCCTCAGCGCTATCCCTCTGCACCGCCAGCTTAGCGCCTAAAGATAGGCGTGCAACGCCAGTTTTAGTGCTCAAGCAACCTCTTAGGGCGAAGCTACTGAATATCGGCGAAGTGCCATCGACTTTGCGCCAGGCGCAAACTTTAGCGCCCGCCCGACTTTACCGCCCCAAAAGTGGCTATACTGAATTTCTAGGCCAGAATGTTTAAAAATAAGAGTGCAACAGAAAATTGGGCCAAAACAAGGAGAAATGGAAAAAGACAAAGTTAGAAGCTCTATATCTGAATGCACGCAGCATTCGTAACAAGATAGATGAGTTGACTGCACAAATAGATACAAATGGGTATGATCTGATCGCCATTACAGAGACGTGGTTGCAAGGTGATCAAGGCTGGGAACTGAATAGTCCAGGGTATCTGACAATTCGGAAGGACAGACAGAAAGGAAAGGAAGGTGGGGTGGCTTTTTTGGTAAAGGATGGGATCAGTGCAGTGGTGAGAAGTGATATTGGATCAGAAGATCAAGATGTAGAATCGGTTTGGGTTGAGATAAAAAATAATAAAGAGAAAAAGGATCTGGTGGGTGTAGTCTACAGGCCCCCGAACAGTAGCAATACTGTTGGACGGAGTATAAATCAACAAATAATGGAGGCCTGTAAAAAAGGTACAGTAATAATCATGGGTGATTTTAATCTCCATATTGATTGGGCAAATCAAATTGGCCATGGTAGTCTTGAGGAGGAGTTCATAGAGTGCATCCGGGATTTTTTTCTAGAACAGTATGTAATGGAACCAACCAGGGAGCAGGCTATCTTCAATTCAATTCAATTTTTTTTTTATTTGTCATATATGCAGCAGACGTGTGTACCGCACAATGAAATGTTGATTTTTACGAGTCCTCCCAACATTGGAATAAATATGGCATAACAATGATAAAATACTAATAGAAATACAGTAATAATAAATAAAACAACAGTAATAAATAATAATAAATTATATGTTCATGAGTCTTATGGCCTGGGGGTAGAAGCTGTTTTGAAACCTGCTGGTACGAGACCGTATGCTTCAGTATCTCTTACCGGACAGGAGCAGGGCAAAGAGGTTTTGGCTGGGGTGACTCGCGTCTTTAATGATTCTCAGGGCCTTCCCCCGGCACCTCTCGGGGTAGATATCCTGGACAGCAGGTAATTTCATTCCTATAATATGTTGTGCAGCTTTCACCACCATCTGTAGAGCCTTGCGGTCTGTGGCGGTGCAGTTGCCATACCAGGTAGTGATGCAGCCGGACAGGATACTCTCGATGGTGCACCGGTAGAAGTTGGTGAGAATCTGGGGGGCCATTCCAAATTTCTTCAGTCTCCTGAGGAAGAACAGGCATTGGCATGCCTTCTTTGTTACGACGTCGATGTGATGTGACCACGTTAAGTCCTCCGTAATGAATACACCCAGGAATTTGAAGCTGCTGACCCTCTCCACCTCAGCCCCTTCGATGTAGATTGGGGTGTGTCCCTCCCCCTGCCGCTTCCTGTAATCCACGATCATCTCCTTTGTTTTGCTGATGTTGAGGGAGAGGTTGTTGTACTTGCACCATTCTGCTAGAGCTCTTACTCCTCCCTGTAGCCTGTCTCGTCACCATCTGTGATCAGGCCTACAAAGGTAGTGTCATCAGCAAACTTGATGATGGAGTTGGAGTTGTGTGTGGCCACGCAATCGTGAGTAAACAGGAAGTACAGAAGGGGGCTGAGCACACAATCCTGGGGAGCTCCCGTGTTCAGGATCAGTGTTGAGGAGGTGTTACTGCCTATTTTCACCACCTGGAGTCTGCCTGTCAGGAAGTTCAGGATCCAGTTGCATAGGGAGGTGTTAAGTCCTAGCTCACTGAGCTTGTTGACAAGCTTGGAGGGGATAATGGTATTGAATGCTGAACTATAATCAATGAACAACATTCTCACATAGGTGTTCCTTTTATCCAGGTGTGATAAGGCAGTGTGCAGTACAGTGGCGATGGCATCATCCCTAGATCTTTTTGGGCGGTAAGCAAATTGGAGTGGGTCCAGTGTGTCAGTTAGTAAGGAGTTGATGTGGGTTTTGACCAGCCTGTCAAAGCACTTCATGATGACAGAAGTGAGTGCTATGTGGCGGTAGTCGTTTAAACAGGTTACTTTTGTTTTTTTGGGGACTGGAATAACCAATGTCATCTTGAATCAGGTGGGGACTACAGACTGGTACAGTGAACGGTTGAATATATCCGTAAACACGGCTGCCAGCTGGTCAGTGCATGCTCTAAGGACACACCCAGGGATTCCACCTGGACCGGGTGCTTTGTGGGTGTTCACTCTCTTAAAAGTCTTGCTCACGTCAGCCACAGAGATTGAGAAGACCTGGTCATCCTGAGCCGCGGGCGCCCTTGTAACAGGCCAGTTGTTGTTGGCCTCAAACCGGGCGTAAAAAGTGTTAAGCTCGTCCGGGAGAGAGGCATTGCTGGGCATGACACAGCTGGGTTTCCCTTTGTAGTTTTCCCTTTCCCTATCTTGGATCTGGTACTATGTAATGAGACAGAATTAATAAATGATCTCATAGTAAAGGATCCTCTAGGAAAGAGTGATCATAGTATGGTTGAATTTCAAATTCAGTTGGAGGGTGAGAAAGTTGTATCTCAAACCAGTGTCCTGATCTTAAACAAAGGCAATTACAATGGCATGAGGGCAGAACTGGACTGGAAAAGTGGACTGGAAAAATAAATTAAAGGGTAAGACAGTTGAAATACAGTGGTGGACATTTAAGGAGATATTTCATAACTCTCAACAAAAATATATTCCAGTGAGAAAGAAAGATGCTAAGAGAAGGGAGCACCATCCGTGGCTAACTAAGGAAGTAATGGATGGCATCAAATTGAAAACGAAGGCATACAATGTTGCCAAGATTGGTGAGAGACCAGAGGATTGGGACATTTTTAAAAACCAGCAAAGGATGACTAAAAAAATAATAGAGAGAGAAGATGAATTATGAGAGAAAACTGGCAAGAAACATTAAAACAGATAGTAGGAGCTTCTACAGGCATATAAAAAGGAAGAGGGTAACTAAAGTAAATGTTGGTCCCTTAGAGGATGAGACTGGGGAATTAATAATGGAGAATGGGGAAATGGCAGAGACTCTGAACAAATATTTTGTATCTGTCTTCACGGTGGAAGACACTAACAACATCCCAATAATGGATAATCAAGGGGCCACAGGGAGGGGGGAACTAAAGACAATCACTATCACTAGGGAAATAGTACTTGGTAAAATAATGGGACTAAAAGATGACAAGTCCCCTGGACCAGATGGCCTGCATCCCAGGGTCTTAAATGAAGTGGCTACAGAGATAGTGGATGCATTGGTTGCAATATACCAAAATTCCCTGGACTCTGGAGAGGTCCCAGCGGATTGGAAAACCGCAAATGTAACACCCCTATTTAAGAAAGGAGGGAGACAGAATGCAGGAAACTATAGACCAGTTAGCCTAACATCTGTCATTGGGAAAATGCTGGAGTCCTTCATTAAGGAAGCAGTAGCAGGGCATTTGGAAAATCATAATGCAGTTAAGCAGAGTCAGCATGGTTTTATGAAAGGGAAATCATGTTTAACAAATTTGCTGGAGTTCTTTGAGGATGTAACGAGCAGGATGGACAAAGGTGAACCAGTAGATGTGGTGGATTTGGATTTCCAGAAGGCATTTGATAAGGTGCCACATAAAAGGTTACTGCATAAGATAAGAGCTCACGGAATTGGGGGTAATATATTAGCATGGATAGAGAATTGGCTCACTAACAGAAAGCAGCGAGTCGGGATAAATGGGCCATTTTCCGATTGGCAAACGGTAACTAGTGGGATGGCACAGGGATTGGTGCTGGGGCCTCAACTATTTACAATGTACATTAATAACTTGGATGAAGGGACACACTGTAATGTAGCCAAGTTTGCGGATGATACAAAGATCGGTGGGAAAGCAAGTTGTGCAGAGGACTCAAAGAATCTGCAAAGGGATATAGACAGGCTAAGTGAGTGGGCAAACATTTTGCAGATGGAGTATAATGTGGGAAAGTGCGAGGTTATACACTTTGGCAGGAAAAATAAAAAAGCAAATTATTATTTAAGTGGAGAGAGATTACAAAATGCTACAGTTCAGAGGGACCTGGGGGTCCTTGTGCATGAAACACAAAAAGTTAACATGCAGGTACAGCAAGTAATCAAAAAGGCAAATGGAATGTTGGTCTTTATTTCAAGAAGGTTGGAGCATAAAAACAGGGAAGTCCTGCTACAACTGTACAGGGTATTGGTGAGACCACACCTTGAGCACTGCGTACAGTTTTGGTCTCCTTATTTAAGGAAGGATATACTTGCATTAGAGGCAGTTCAGAGATGATTCACTAGGTTCATTCCAGAGATGAGGGGTTAACTTATGAGGAAAGGTTGAGCAGGCTGGGCCGATACTCATTGGAATTTAGAAGAATGTGAGGTGATCATATTGAAACATATAAGATACTGAGGGGGCTCGACAAGGTAGATGCAGAGAGGATATTTCCCCTCGTGGGGAAACCTAGAACTCGGGGGCACAGTTTTAGAATAAAGGGTCGCCCTTTTAGAACTGAGATGAGGAGGAATTTCTTCTCTCAGAGAGTCATAAATCTGTGGAATTCTCTGCCCCAAAGAGCTGTGGAGGTTGGGTCATTAAATACATTTAAGGTGGAGATAGACAGATTTTTGCAAGATAAAGGAGTGAAGGGTTATGGGGAGCGGGCGGGGAAGTGGCTTTGAGCCCAAGATCAGCCATGATTTTATTGAATGGTGGAGCAGGCTTGAGGGACCAAGTGACCTATTCCTGCTCCTATTTCTTATGTTCTTATGTTCCACATAACCTCCGAAGGCACTCCTTCTCGTGTCAGCCTCAGGTAGTTCTGGACATGTGAAGTGCAAGGTTGGGAATAGTGTTCAAGATGCCTTCAAATGGCAATTGTACGGACTGGTTGGGGTGAATGGCGTCATTCCATGCTGTCATTTTATGTAAGTGTTATAATGCTGGCTACCCGCAGGGAGTAATTTGGCAAGCCAAATGAAAAAAAAATCAGCATTATTATACCTTATTACTGAAATTTCCCTATAGTAACATACAGTATAGGCAATACACTTAACAACCAGTCTTATTTCTTGACTTATGTTTTACATCAGTTTATAGTTCATTTAAATTAACCCGTAGAATCATAGAATGGTTACAGCACAGAAGGAGGCCATTCGGCCCATCGAGCCCGTGCCGGCTCTCTGCAAGAGCACTTCAGCTAGTCCCACTCCCCAGCCCTTTCCCCATGAAAAACCCATTGAAAAAAAATTGGCCAGTTGGCCTATTTTAGATCTCAAAAAGTTTGCGTAGGTGTGCAGTTTCTTTTTACTGTGAATTTAACAGCTTTAACCGCAGGGCCAGGAAATGACAAGAAGTAACACTAAGAAACTAAAGAATGCCACACAACGACTACGGTATAAGAAACAAATTATAAATAATTTAATGATTAAATGTCACTGTTATAAACATCTATCAAGAGCATTTTATTCAACAAGTCAAATATAATTTCTAAAAGTTGTTAATAAATGAGAAACAGTGGTATTTACTTGTGAGTAGCAAGTAATATATAAGACAAAATGCATCACTATGAATACTGACCTAAATTCCATCAGACCAGCTATTATGAAACTTTTTAACTTCTGTTTATCGTATCTTTCAGGCTCTTCTATGTACTTTTATATGTGCTTGAGTAGTTTGTACATGTTTAAAAGTCAACTGCGTGCTATACAGAATATCCAGATTCATCGGGCTCCACTTTTGTTACATTGGGTGGACAAGTTGCTTTTCAAACATTTTAGTAAGTTTGGATTTGTGAGTTGCCAGACAGGAAACTTTAAATATATAAACCTGGATGGCCTAGATTTTCCACTTGATCGTAATGCTAACGGAAGTGTGACAGGGTGAGACTTCCACCCGCCCTTTATGTTTGTTACTGACCCAGCTGATTTAAATATTGGGCTAACACCTAAATCCTGCGAGGGATTGAAGGTTTATGGAGGAGGAGGAGGAGGAGGAGAGGGGCACGGAGGCATACTGCAGGTTTAAACTCCTGCAGCAATTTAAAAGGTCAGGCTGTGCAGGAAGTGGTAATGATGAAGGAAAGGGTTCATTCCGGACATAAATCAGTTTATTTCCCTGATAGTGAGCCAGAGAAGCTCATGCAGGAGGCAATGACAAGGAGAAATGTCCTGTTTGGGATGCAAGCAGGAGGCCATCTTGAGCAGCGGTTGCAGCCCATTGGATGGAGGTGGCATTGCTGATAAAGGGCACCTTCAGAACATCTCCCCCTCCCTCCCACCCAAGACAGTTGTGCAATGCCGAAAAGGTTTACCAACCTCACGAGGATGGGTAAGGCATTGACAAGTCAAGCACAGCTTCCCAGAATACACAGTAGTATCATATGTATCATTCTATCATCGCTTACCATCACTCTTCAACAGATTCCTTGATATCTTCCTATGTCCATGGCTACCTTTACATTCCTGTTCTACATCTGCAAATACACCTTATTTCACAACGTAACCTGTATGCTCCCACTTGAAAGGCACACCTTGGATTTCATGCAGTTGTAGCAGCAGCTGTCAACATCTTTACATGGTCTGCCTGGTTGCATTGCATATCATGCCAAAAACAAGCTTTTTATATTGTCTGCTTTCTTGTGTCAGGAGAAGATGACCCATAATTTGAGGGTAAGACAAGCTGCAGTGGGTAGGTTACCCAACATCAGGCCTTACATCCTGTTGCTCAGAATTCGCTAAATGTTCGAAAGATCGAAAAAATAGGTTTGCAATTTTTCCTTTTAGGGTTCAAATGTAAGTTTGGTCTGAACAAACACACAGGCAACAGATTTCACGTACAAAGATTTATCTTTAATAAATGCTTAACAAACACCGTTCGTTATTTAAAGTACAATTCCAAAATATAAGACTCACAACTTATATAGATATTACCTGATTTTGGTCCGAGATGATCAATCTTTGTCCAAACCTCTACGTATGGTTTCTGTCCCCAGGTCCCTGCTGTCGAGTGTTGCTCCTAGGTCTCTTGCTGCCAGGCTGTCGCTCCCAGGTTGTCGCTCTCTATCTGGGGTTTTCCCTCCTGGTTTATACTATCCTATAATCTGTCCCATCTCTTTGGTTACACATCTGTTCCTTTTTTCCTGAGCCCTGATGATTAGTTTATCCTATTCTACAACCTGTCCCATCTCCTTGATTAGTTTACGTCTTACTTCATCCATTTTCTTCAATTGACCCATTGTTTGTTAACTGGCGTCTACAGTGATCTCACCCGTGTCTGACGAGGTTACCCATGAGCCCTCTGTTCAGAATATTACTGAGCCTCTGCATTATTTATCCAGTATCCCTTACACATGACTCCTTCATTTTATTTCAGTTTTCTTACTTAGCTTCCATTTCCACAATCCCCTTTGAGGAGAAAGCCATTCTGCTACTGAGGAGGTCAAGGGAGTTATTGGTGAAATTGAAGGGCAAGTGCCAGCTGTAGGTTGATCATTATATTCTGCTGCTCTCCATCTCTAGCTGCAGGAACACACTGATACTCCCTGCAAACAGCTTCATCTAATTGCTTTTTCTGAAAGTGATGAGAGAAGTCTGTTCCTCCACCACGCATTCTAATCTCTCTTCCCCTTCTCCTCCTCCAGGTGAAACATAGTACCAAGAAGCAGAGAAGGAGGAAGATCTACCATATCAAATCCTTTGATCATCTAAAACATCTCAATTAGATCACCCCTTAATCTTCTAAACTCAAGGGAACACAAGCCTAGTCTATGCAACCTGTCCTTCTAATGTAACCCTGTTAGCTCTGGTATCATTCTGGTGAATCTGCGCTGCACCCCCTCCAAGCCAATATATCCTTCCTGAGATGTGGTGCCCAGAACTGAACGCAGTACTCCAGATTCAGGCTAACCAGAGCTTTATATAGCTGTAGCATGGTGCCCAGAACTGAACGCAGTACTCCAGATTCAGGCTAACCAGAGCTTTATATAGCTGTAGCATGGTGCCCAGAACTGAACGCAGTACTCCAGATTCAGGCTAACCAGAGCTTTATATAGCTGTAGCATGGTGCCCAGAGCTGAACGCAGTACTCCAGATTCAGTCTAACCAGAGCTTTATATAGCTGTAGCGTGGTGCCCAGAGCTGAACGCAGTACTCCAGATTCAGGCTAACCAGAGCTTTATATAACTGTAGCATGGTGCCCAGAGCTGAACGCAGTACTCCAGATTCAGGCTAACCAGAGCTTTATATAACTGTAGCATGGTGCCCAGAGCTGAACGCAGTACTCCAGATTCAGGCTAACCAGAGCTTTATACAGCTGTAGCGTGGTGCCCAGAGCTGAACGCAATACTCCAGATTCAGGCTAACCAGAGCTTTATATAGCTGTAGCATGGTGCCCAGAGCTGAACGCAGTACTCCAGATTCAGGCTAACCAGAGCTTTATATAACTGTAGCATGATTTCTGTCCCTTTGCATTCCAGCCCCCTTGAGATAAAGGCCAACATTCAATTGGTCATTTTAATTATTTTTTGTAGCTGTCCATGAGTTTTTAGTGATTTCTGTGCATGGACGCCTGTATCTCTCTGCTCCTCCACAGTTCCTAGCTTCTCACCATTTAGAAAATACTCTCATCTATGTTTCAAAGTGGTTGGCCTCACACTTGCCCACACTAAACTCCATCTGCCACAGTTTTGCCCATTCACTTAATCTATCAATGTCCCTTTGCAACTTTCTGCTCCCACACGACTTCTACACTACTTACTGTGTCACCTAACTTAGTGTCATCAGCAAACTTAGATATACGGCTCTCTATTCCTTTATCTCAGTCATTGATAAATATAGTGAAAAGCTGAGGCCCCAGTACAGATCCATGGGGGACACCACTAGTCACATCCTGCCAATTGGAGTACATATCCATTATCCCTACTCTCTGTCTCCTACCTCCTAACCAATTCCTTACCCATGTCAATAGGTTACTGTTGTAATTTAAAATGTTGAAGGCCCTGAAATACAGTAGTGTGGCGGAGCCACTGAATGACTCTGGGCAACTGTATATAATTCCCTTTAACGAGGCTCTAACACCAGCCTGTACCATTGTGTTAGACATTACTGTGTTTTGTATATAGTGTTTGTATGTACGGGGCGTGGCCCCTTTAAGAGCGCAGGAAAATGCAGGCAAACGTGATGACGTCACGTCGCAAACCACGTGACTGTCCGGGCAGTCCTCGTGGAATCTCCATCTTGTTAAGACCTGTTTTCGTGGTTCTCCTGTAGCGATCTCAACAAACTGTTTGAACTCGTTTAGTCTTACATTAAAGACCTGTTTGATTGATCTCCTGAGTCGACCTCAGTTATTGGTTAGGAATTCGTCAATTCCTACATTGGTGACCCCGTTTTTTGTGAACGTTTTTCGCAAAAAGAACACAGCATGGAGGCCAACACTGTTTTGCTGAAGCTACCGCAGTTCTGGGAGCAGCAAGCGACCTCGTGGTTCATTCAGGTCGAGGCCCAATTCGCCCTGAGGGGCATCGTTGCGGATCAGACCAAATATCTCTATGTGGTCTCCGCACTCGACAGCTCTACCGCCTCGCGGATCGTAAGCCTCCTCGAGAACCCTCCAACGGAGCGCAAGTATGAAACCCTCAAGGCGTGGTTGCTGCAAGTTTTCGGGCTCACTAAATCGGAGCGCGCCCGTCGTTTGCTCGCTATGCCCGGGCTCAGGGACTCCAAGCCTTCGGAGTTGATGAGCCAAATGCTCACACTCCTGGGCTCAGAACCGGAATGCTTCCTATTCTGTGAACTATTCCTCAGCCAGCTGCCTGAGCAGGTGCAAGCTGCCCTGGCCAGATCCAAGGTGGAAGACTGCGCGGCACTCGCGGCAGAAGCGGACAAAATTTTCATGGTAATGCAGCATTACTGCACCGCCACAAGGCACCCATCCCCCACAGACGCTGCCCCAGCTCGTCAGCCTGCTGGGCTGTGTTTCTACCACGTGCAGTTCGGCGCGAAGGCGCGACATTGCCGCCCTCCCTGCAGCTTTCCCCCCAAAAAAACACAACTGCGACTACTGAGGAACGGGCCTAACGGGCGCCCCGCGGCCGCCATGGCGATCGGCAACACGGGCAAGTTGCTTTTTATCACCGATACGCTCTCCGGTTGTCGTTTTCTGTGTGACACCGGAGCGCAGTGCAGAATTTTGCCCGCGTCCACGCTCGATGTGCAGGCAGGGAATCACGGCCTCGCCCTTGAAGCGGCCAATGGCGGAGCAATTCGGACCTTCGGCAGACAGCGAGTGGAGGTGTGCTTCGGGGGGCAACGTTTTCACTGGGAGTTTGTGACAGCCAAGGATTCTCAACCCATTCTCGGCGCGGATTTCCTGTGCGCCAACAGCCTCCTGGTTGACATGAAGAACCGGCGGTTGATCAACACGGCACCTTTCAATTCTATCCCTTGTTACCGCAGTAACACTACGTCGCGCACCGTCGCCTGTGCTTTCCCGACTCCTGACGAGTTCGCTCGTCTGCTCGCCAAATTTCCCGACCTCACAAGACCCACGTTCAACTCCACAGCCACGAAACATGGTGTGGAACACCACATCACCACCAATGGCCCCCCGGTCTACGCGCGGGCCCGGCGCCTGGAACCTGGCAAGCTGGCGGTCGCAAAGGCGGAGTTCACAACCATGGAACGGTTAGGGATTATTCGCCGGTCGAATAGTCCCTGGTCTTCACCCCTCCATATCGTCCCGAAGCCTGGCGGTGGATGGCGACCATGCGGCGACTATCGACACCTAAACGACGCCACCACTCCTGATCGGTACCCGATCCCCCACATCCAGGATTTCTCTGCCCATTTGGCAGGGAGCACCGCCTTCTTGAAAGTCGACCTCGTACGGGGCTACCACCAGGTCCCAGTGCACCCACAGGATGTCCAGAAGACCGCAGTCATCACCCCATTCAGCCTCTTCGAGTTTCTGCGAATGCCGTTTGGGTTAAAGAACGCCGCCCAGGCTTTCCAACGCCTGATGGACTCCGTGCTGCAGGACCTCAAGTTCCTCTTCGTCTACCTGGACAATATCCTAATTGCCAGTCACACTAAAGAAGAACATATCTGTCACCTACGCACCCTTTTCTCGACGCCTCAGCCAACACGGCCTGATTATCAACCCAGCCAAGTGTCAGCTTGGCCTGCGCCAAATTGATTTCCTGGGACATCGCATCACCGCAGAGGGAGCGGTTCCTCTACAAGCGAAGGTAGAGGCGGTGATATCCTTCCAACGCCCGCAAAGCATTAAGGCCCTGCAGGAATTCCTAGGCATGGTAAACTTTTACCACCATTTTGTGCCTAAGGCAGCACTACTCATGCAGCCCCTGTACAAGGCCCTCAAGGGCAAGACTGGCAAGAACTCGGTAGACTGGATGGACGACATGGCTCGCGCATTCGACGACACCAAAAGCGCCTTAGCCAACGCAACCATGCTGGCGCACCCGCTACCAGGAGCCACCATCGCCCTCACCACCGACGCGTCAGACTACGCCATCGGCGCCGTGCAAGAGCAGTGGGTGAACGGGACATGGCAGCCGTTGGCATTCTTCAGCCGTCAACTACGGTGGAACGAGAGAGCGTATAGCACGTTCGACCGGGAGTTGCTCGCCCTTTTTCTGGCCATCCGCCATTTTCGCTTCCTCCTGGAAGGACGTCCTTTCACCGCCTTTGTAGACCATAAGCCACTAACTTTTGCCATGGCCAAGACCGCCGAACCATGGTCATCCCGACAGCAACGTCAACTGACCTACATATCCGAATTCACCACGGATATACAGCACGTGGCCGGTAAGGACAACCTGGTGGCAGACTGCCTCTCCTGCGCGACTGTCAATATGGTTCATTTGGGCATCGATTACGCCCTTATGGCAGTGGACCAAGCCTCAGACACAGAAGTCCAAGTCTGCAGAACGACCGTCAGTGGCCTCCGGTTGGCCGACGTCAAGTTCCATTCGGCAGGTACCACGCTGTTGTGTGACGTCTCCGTACGGGACCCTCGCCCGGTCGTGCCAGTCGTCTGGCGCCGTAAAGTGTTCGACACCATACATGGGTTGTCACACCCAGGAATGAAGGCCTCTCAGAAGCTGATGTCAGCGAAATTCGTATGGCATGGCATGCACAAGGATGTCCGCGACTGGGCCAACACCTGCGTGGTCTGCCAAAAGGCCAAAGTACAGCGCCACGTCAAAGCTCCGTTGGCCACCTTCACAGTTCCGGAGCGACGGTTTGACCATGTCAATGTGGACCTGGTAGGACCACTCCCACCCGCCCATGGTTTTTCACACATCCTGACCATGGTTGACCACACCACCAGATGGCTGGAGGCGGTTCCCCTGTCATCCACTACTTCGGCGGACGTGGCCAGGGCATTCATTTCCACCTGGGTTGCCCGGTTCGGAGTGCCCGCGGATATTTCTTCCGACAGAGGACCGCAGTTTTCCTCCGAACTCTGGAATGCAGTGGCCCAAGGACTCGCTGTCAAATTACATCGCACCACAGCCTACCACCCACAGGCGAATGGCCTCTGTGAATGTTTCCACCGATCACTGAAAGCCGCCCTGAGGGCCAGCCTCCAGGACGCTGGATGGGCAGACAAGCTACCGTGGGTCCTGTTGGGCCTTTGCACGGCCCCCAAAGAAGACCTTCGCTCTTCATCAGCGGAGCTGGTGTACGGTCAGCTGCTGCGAGTCCCGGGGGATTTCCTGCCAGCTTCGACGAAGCCATGGTCCGCGTCTGACCAGCTTACTAGTCACCAGGAGGTGGCCAGATGCTTCGCACCGGTGCCCACTTCACACCATGGGCTGTAGAGTTTGCACGTTCCCCCGGAGCTTCACAAGGCTGAGTACGTCTTTATTCGCCATGGTGCTCATAGGGATCCACTCAAGGCCCCATATACTGGTCCCTTCCGCGTGTTGGAGGCAGGGGACAAAACCTTCACGGTGGATGTCGGTGGTAAACCGGACCACATTTCAGTCGATCGATTAAAGCCGGCACATTTGGACCTCAACTGCCCCGTCGAGACAGCACAACCGCCGAGACGAGGTCAGCCACCCATCGCCGTTACGGCAGACCAATTGCAACCGCCCGCCAGACCGCCAGCCGCCCAGCAGCCTCCACCTCAGGAGTACAGGAGTCATTCTGACAGGCTCATCAGACCCCCTCACCGTTTGACTTTGTCCGTTAAAGCGAATTCTGGAGCCACTGAATGACTCTGGGCAACTGTATATAATTCCCTTTAACGAGGCTCTAACACCAGCCTAAGCCTGTACCATTGTGTTAGACATTACTGTGTTTTGTATATAGTGTTTGTATGTACGGGGCGTGGCCCCTTTAAGAGCGCGGGAAAACGTGGGCAAATGCGATGACGTCACGTCGCAAACCACATGACTGTCCGGGCAGCCCTCGTGGAATCTCCATCTTGTTAAGACCTGTTTTCGTGGTTCTCCTGTATCGATCTCAACAAACTGTTTGAACTCGTTTAGTCTTACATTAAAGACCTGTTTGATTGATCTCCTGAGTCGACCTCAGTTATTGGTTAGGAATTCCTCAATTCCTACAATAGCTTGCATCTCGGCCTTCATGGTCTGAAAGCCATTATCAGGGTGCTGTCGAGTTTCCATTGATGCCTGCAACAATAAATAAAGCTTCCCTGATGTTGCCGCAAATGGTAATGTGTGAGCTCCTTAATTTCAGGGATGCTGTATCTGGTCTCCTGCCTCTTACAGTGTGCAAGGTTGTCCTGCAACAAAATTGTACGAATTAGGTGAAAGCTAGCAATTGAGGACTGTCTTCCAGAAGGCATCGGAGAGCTGGTGTAAGAGATCTGGTGGTATCACCCTATTAAAGTGGAGGAAGTAAAGTTCTGCATGTAAGTAAGTGCTGTTAGGCAAGATGGCAACACATACTGTAACACCCCGAGTTAGTGCCCGCCTTAACCAGAATGCAATGTGAAAGGTTAGTTGTACAGCTTTTAATTTTAAAGGGTGAAGAGTGTGCTGGTGCCCAAGGAATTAAAGGGAGAGTGGCCAGTACCTTTGCTTGGTCAGGCCATAGATCCTCTTGCAGCACTTATCTGCAGTTCTGAGGGTGAGAGTTGGCACCCCCTACCAGTGCCACCTCCCTCAACATGGTTCTAGAGACATTTTTTTTTGTGGGTTCCTCCCATGGAGACCTAACAGCCTCTCTCACTCTCTCTTCTGCTCAATATCTTCAAGGAGGTTTTTGGAGGTTGATAGAACTGAAATTGTGAGCTCTTCTTTTGTTCCTCTTTACAATTCTCATGCTCCTTTTTTGGCTGTCTCAGCCAAATCATCCAGTGGAAGACATTGATAAAAAGTGGGACAAAATTGCACATCCAGTGCAACTACCTGACAGCGAACTCAGTGAGCCAAACACTTTGGGGGAGAAATTCATTATCGTCCATGTAATGAAACCTGTTTGTCTTGATCCTGTATTCGTTTTGCACTCATGTATATTACCCTCCCCCACTGTGCATAGTTTCACTTCCTCTTTCCCGACTAACCTGGGAGGTTCCAGGTCTTGGCTCTTGGCTCCGCCCCTGACTTCTCTTACATAAAGATCCCAGGATCTGTATGACTCATTCCTGTGAACCAGTCGGCGTGTTGAGATGTTAGCTCTGATCTTAGTGATTAAAAGCCAACTTGTTTAAGTCTATAACTTCTAGTTTTGTGATTATTGAAGGCCCATCAATTTTAATCACTAAAGAATACTAGGATGGATCGACTCCTAAAACCAGAGCGTCTGGACTTGGATCCACATTCTGCTGAAGCATCAAATCAATTTGGACACTGGCTCAAATGCTTCGAACTCTTCGCGGGGGCCTCATCCGCTAGCGAGGTAGATAAACTGAGTCTACTGACTACTCGCGTAAGTCATCGGATTTATTCGTTCATCCGGGACGTCACCTCTTACACGGAGGCCATCACTATCCTGAAGGCCCAATACCAGAGGCCGGTAAACGAAGTGTACGCCAGACATCTGCTGGCTACACGCAGGCAGCGACCAGAGGAATCAATGGACGATTTCTTACAGGGCCTAAAGGACCTGGTCCGGGACTGTAACTGTAAGGCCGTGACGGCCAACGCGTACTCTGACGAATTGGTCCGCGATTCCTTCATCACGGGCCTCAAATCAAATTATATCCGGCAGAGACTGCTGGAGAAGGAGGTCCTGGACTTAAAAAAGGCAGTGGCCACTGCGTGATCGCTGGACGTGGCCCAGAGAAACTCTGACTCTTATTCTTCCGGCCATGCGGCCCTCACCGCCTCGTGCGCGCCGAGGGGGCCGCCATCTTGGAATCAGCCATCTTCCCCATCCAGGTCTCAGACCAGCTCTACGCCGCCGGAGTCCCCACACAGAAGTTCACCCAGGAGTCCTACTACAGCGGCAATGTCTCGAGGCCCGAAATGCTACTTCTGCGGCCAGGCCAAGCACCGCAGACAACGATGCCCAGCGAAGGACGCTACATGCTTCAAATGTAAGAAAAAGGGGCATTTTAGCAAAGTCTGCAGGGGGAATCCGATTTCCAACTCCGTCACCGCCTCGTGCGTGCTGTGCGGGCCGCCAACTTGGGATCCGCCATCTTTTCCCGACTCAACGGCCGCCCAGGGCCCAACAGTGGCTTCGATCACGGTGGATCAATCCAGGCCACACCCGTTGACAAAATCCATGATGGACATACAGGTAAACGGGAATTTAACGAAATGTTTAATTGACTGTGGGAGTACCGAGAGTTTTATCCACCCTAGCCTGGTACGGCGGCACTCATTAACGGTAACCCCTACACGGAGCAGAATTGCTATGGCTGCTAAGCCCCACACTTCGGACATTTTGGGCTACTGTGTGGTAACACTGACTGTAAAAGGCACGGACTACAAGGATTTTAAACTCCTCGTGATGCCAGAACTCTGTGTTAATGTAATCTTGGGCCTGGACTTCCAGTGCCACCACGAAAGTGTCACGCTAGCATATGGCGGGTCCCAGCCGCCACTCACAGTCTGTGGCCTATCAACCTTAAAAATCAGCCCGCCCTCTTTATTCGCTAATCTCGCTCCGAACTGTAGGCCCATAGCGACCAAAAAGTAGATGGTACAATCTGGAAGACAGACACTTTATCAAGGCGGAAGTGGACAGACTCCTGCGGGAAGGCATTATTGAATGCAGTACCAGCCCGTGGCGTGCCCAAGTAGTCATAGTTAAAAATAGCGAAAAGAAACGGATGGTAATTGACTACAGCCAGACTGTTAATATTTATATCCAGCTGGACGCCTACCCTTTACCCCGCATATCAGAAATGGTCAACCAGATTGCGCAATACCGAGTCTTCTCGACTATCGACCTCAAATCCGCGTATCACCAGCTCCCCATTAGAATGGAGGACCGCCCATACAGCGCCTTCGAGGCGAACGGGCGCCTCTACCATTTTCTCAGAGTGCCCTTCGGGGTAACAAATGGGGTCTCGGTTTTCCAACGTGAGATGGACCGCATGGTTGACGAGAATAAACTACAAGCTACCTACCCCTATCTGGACAATGTCACTATCTGCGGGCACAACCAGCAAGACCACGATCTAAATCTTGCGAGATTTTTAAAAACTGCCCTAAAGCTGAATCTAACCTACAACGAAGACAAATGTGTCTTCAACACAACCCGTCTCTGTATCCTCGGCTGTGTGGTGGAAGATGGGGTAATTGGACCGGACCCTGACCGATTACGCCCCCTAAAGGAACTGCCCCTGCCACACAATCCCAAAGCTTTAAAAAGGTGCCTGGGATTTTTTTCGTATTATGCCCAATGGGTGCCCAATTACTCTGATAAGGCCCGACCCCTCATTAAACCGACGTCCTTCCCACTATCAGCTGAAGCTCGGGAGGCTTTCACCAGTATTAAACAGGACATTGAAAGGGCTGCAGTGTGTGCAGTGGACGAATGCATTTCCTTTCAAGTCGAAAGCGATGCGTCAGACTTTGCCTTGGCTGCGACCCTCAATCAGGCTGGGAGACCTGTGGCCTTCTTCTCCCGAACCCTTCAGGGACCTGAAATCAGGCACTCTTCTGTCGAGAAGGAGGCACAGGCTATAGTGGAGGCAGTGCGGCACTGGAGACACTACCTAGCCGGCAAACGTTTCACCCTGCTCACCGACCAGCGGTCGGTGGCTTTCATGTTTAATAACAAACAAAGGGGGAAAATCAAGAATGACAAAATACTCAGGTGGAGGATCGAACTATCCACGTTCGACTATGATATTATGTACAGGCCGGGAGCCCTTAATGAACCCCCAGACGCCCTATCGCGGGGAATGTGTGCCAGCATTCATACGGACAAATTACAGGGTCTCCACAATGACCTCTGTCACCCAGGGGTCACCCGACTATACCATTTTATAAAGTCCCGCAATCTGCCCCACTCCATCGAGGAGGTCAGGGCAATGACCAGAGCCTGCCGCATCTGTGCGGAATGCAAGCCTCGTTTCTACAGGCCTGACCGTGCACACCTTATTAAAGCCACACGGCCATTCGAGCGCCTAAGTCTGGACTTCAAAGGACCCCTTCCCTCTGCCGACCGTAACGTATACTTCCTCAGTATCATTGATGAATATTCCCGCTTCCCCTTCGCCATTCCCTGCCCAGACATGACCAGTGCCACGGTCATCAAGTGTCTCTGTAATCTATTCTGCATGTTTGGCATGCCGAACTACATACACAGTGATAGGGGGACGTCATTCATGAGTGACGAGCTGCGCCAGTTCTTGCTCTCGAAGGGGATAGCCACTAGCAGAACCACTAGCTACAACCCCCGGGGTAATGGGCAAGTGGAAAGGGAGAATGCTACTGTTTGGAAGGCTGTCACGTTAGCCTTAAAGTCAAAAGGCCTTCCGACCTCCCGCTGGCAGGAAGTCCTTCCAGACGTGCTCCACTCCATAAGGTCTCTGTTATGTACTGCCACTAACGCTACCCCTCACGAAAAGATGTTCGTTTTCCCCTGGAAATCCACCTCGGGCATATCTCTACCCGTGTGGCTGACGTCTCCGGGGACAGTACTATTGCGGAAGCACGTGAGAGGCCATAAAACGGACCCCCTTGTGGAAAAGGTACAGCTCCTCCATGCAAACCCTCAGTACGCCTATATCGAATATTCTGACGGGCGAGAGGACACTGTTTCCATAAAAGACCTCGCTCCCTCGGGGAGCGGAGAGAACGATGGGAGACTACCCGATGAAGACCTACACTACAAAGAGACAGGACGCCCAGAGGTATCAATACCCAACTTTAACCTGGAGAACACTGCAGATAACCTGGAAGACACTGTGGAGGCCCGGACAGCGGAGGAACCAGAATCCACTCCCCTAGAGGCACCCCAACCGGCTTTGCGCCGATCACTGAGAACTGCAAAACCTCCTGACAGACTCACTTATACCAACTTTTAAGAAACATCACCCCGATGGGCTAAATCTATAGAAGGGGTGAATGTAATGAAATCTGTTTGTCTTGATCCTGTATTCGTTTTGCACTCATGTATATTACCCTCCCCCACTGTGTATAGTTTCACTTCCTCTTTCCCGACTAACCTGGGAGGTTCCAGGTCTTGGCTCTTGGCTCCGCCCCTGACTTCTCTTACATAAAGATCCCAGGATCTGTATGACTCATTCCTGTGAACCAGTCGGCGTGTTGAGATGTTAGCTCTGATCTTAGTGATTAAAAGCCAACTTGTTTAAGTCTATGGCCTAGAAATTCAGTGGGCCTTGCGCCCACTTAGCGCCTAAAGAGGTCTTTTGCGCCGGCGGGGTGGTAGCGCGGAAATTGAGTGCGGCGGTATTGGCGGCGGTAGCCGTTAGCGCTGCGCCGGGACCGATGGCGTCATCGGTGTGCGCGGTGGCCCGTAATGCCCCGAAACCGCGCCGATCCCCATATTTATTTGCGCCCGCCTCCTCCGAAGCGGGCGCAAACAGCGAACAGAAAACGGGGCCGTCCTGCTGCCATAGTGGGGTGCTTTAAAGCGGAAGGTGCGGCCGGCCGGAGCCCGGCACTTCTCCGTTGTGCCGGGCTCTTTTGCCGGCACTCGCGATCGGGGCTCCGGCCGTTGCAGGCACCTCCCCCTTAAGAGAAGGAGGAGGCCTGCAGTACCGCAGCCTGCCGCACCGCATCGGGTGGCGCTGCGGCAACTAGCGCGCCGATATTCAGTTGCAGCGCCCCAAACGGAGGCGGGCACACCCTGGTATAGCGCCCGCTTCCGAATTGGGGCGCAGAAGACGAATATACGGCGTGCGCTAATGCCTCCCCGCCCAGCGCTAACTTTTGGGCGCGAGCGAGCTGCCCACGCCCAAGTGAATTTCTAGGCCTATAACTTCTAGTTTTGTGGTTATTGAAGGCCCATCAGCCCAGAAGTGGGCTCTAATTTTGGAAAAGTTTGAAATTTAGCACCAGGTGCTAATAAATTACGCTGCACGCAAAATTCAATGGCCCAGAAATTCTGGTCGGAGGCTTCCCGCGGGCGTAAGCCCCCGACCTGCACAAATGAACTGCACCGACCATAATGCTCTGGGCCGGCATAGAATTCCGTTGATGTGCCTCCTCAAACTGCCGGTGTGCAGGGCACGCATATCCCAGGGGCGCAGCTAGTTCGCAGCGTCCCTGGGATCACGTGGGCCATAGGGAGCCAATTGGAGCAGGGAATCTCCATTCATAGATTTGACTGGAAGACCTGTCAAATCTATGAATAGAGATCACCCTCAAAACATAAGTAAAACTTCAAATAAATTTTTAAAAAATCACATTTTTAAAATGACTATAAATTACATAAATGAACTATTTTAAACAAAAATGTAAATTTTTGAAAAAAATAATTAAAGTTTTTAATGGGGCTAAAAATAAACTTACCTTTCTTTAAACTATTTTAAAATGATAAATAAGTGTTAAAACATTTTTTCTTTTACTGATATCACCTCTTACCTTGTTAAAAGCAGGCCTTGCGCCCGCTTTTCCAGGCGCAGCTGCTACCGACTTACCCGGACTGCATCAACCTCTCAAAAAACGAAAGTTCCAGGTTTACGTGCTGCCTCTCCGGCACTGGCGTTTGACTTGCGAACCCCTTTCTTCAGAGAACAGAAGTTCCGGTTTCCAGCGCATGCGCAGTGCATGCGTGAAACCGGCACTTCCGTTGGCCCTACGGGTGAGTACACAGCGCGTACACACACGTAGGGAATGGAATTTCGGGGCCATTAATGTCATCACTCAAAGAAATTATGGGAGCGCTAAATCAAGCACTAATGACCTAGCTCAGTGGTGTTACACTCAAAGCGCTAACCAATATCAGGTGCAGTCTAATTGCTCGTCATTATTGCCACAGGCTCTTTCCAGTTCTTAAAGGGAAGGTTCAAACATGCTGCAGAACCTCATTCTCAGCATTGCTGGTTCTGCAGCTCTCTCAACAAGCAGCAGAAGGCCAAGGAGAAGGAACTGGATCACTGAAAGAGTTGTCATTATGGCAGATCAACGGCCCAGGGACAGACTCGCAGATTCTGCGACCAAGCATTGGAGGCGTTGGTCTTCGCTGTGGAGAGACGGAGGGCAGTGCTGTACGCGGCAAGTGGCAGGAAGCCCTCGCCGCAGGTCTTCCATGCCATGTGGAGCGAGGTAGCCCAGCAGGCGGCACTGTGGTCCCCAGGACCCACACACAGTGCAGGAATTAATTTAACCACCTCACTTGGGTGGTCAGGGTGAGTCAATGCTTCCACAAATGCTACATACCACCATCTGAACCCCTGAACCTCAGTCTGCACACACTGTCCAAAGCACCACACCTCGAGAGCTCACCCACCAACAATCTCCACCTACCAACGCTCACACCCACATCTCACACCATGACAGCTATTCAACTATGGCAGGCACATCTCCCAAACACATTGCTCCACACTCATTCACACACTTTCCTTTCTCTTGCAAGCCAAGGTCGCTCACAACAGGAGGGAGCAGGAACACACAGGCGGGGGACAACCTGATACCCAACCACTTTCTGAGCTGGAGGAAAGTGTGGTATCTTGAGGTGGCCATAGATGGAGACGGACACCGGTTAACTCCTTAACATGGTTTAATCAACACTTGCACATAAAAGCTTCTGCCATGAGGCAGCCAAAACAAAGAGTACAACCAGTACAGATCAGACTTAACTCAGGAGAGCAATTGCCACAGCACCACCTGGTGGATCAGGTTACTCATAACCTCCCAGGTTACTACACTCCTCCCCCCTTAAGATTGCCGTATGCAATTCTTAAACAATAACCCTTACTAGGTACTACGTTTTAATTAACCAGTATGCTCTAACCATGGTTAACCCCTGACTAATTTAACAGGCTTGTATAAGTCTTTCTGGTTGCTTGCGAATCCTTTGTGAACATCTTAATTCCACTTGTGGTGGATTCTCAGATTCATTCGCACTTGAGATTGGAGTAGTCTCTGATGTTGGTTTTACTCTGTCCCGCTGTGGCCTGACAGTACCAGTGTCCACTGGCACCTTATAAGCCGTGCTGGGTCCTGGAACAGCCTCCTCTACTGCCCTTTGTTCCATCTGAGGCAGTTCCCCCTGCTGCCGGCTGAAAAGCTGATCCACATGCCGACAAACCCCTCGACCATCCCCTAGTAACACGGAGTACGACACAGATCCTGTAATGTCCTGGATTAGTCCTGGTATCCATTTCGGCCCATAACCGAAGTTTCGGGTGTACACAGAGTCCCCTTTGGCGAAATGGCGAGTTTTAGTATGTTTGTCATGGTACGCTTTTTGGTTTGTTTGTTTTGTCTCAACCTTGCTTTTGAGATCTGGGTGTATCAGGTCTAACGTGCACCACAACTTTCTCCCCATCATCAACTCAGCCGGAGAAAGCCCCGTGGTAGCTTGGGGTGTTATACGATAACTAAACAAGGCTCTATTGAGCTTGGTCTCCAGGGTGTCACCTGAGCTCTTCCTCATGAGCTCCTTAAAAGTCTGCACGGCTCGCTCGGCTAACCCATTTGAGGCTGGGTGATATGGAGCCGAGGTGACATGTGTGAGTCCATTCCTTACCATGAATTCTTTGCTCCCTTCACTAACAAAACACTGTGCATTGTCGGATACAATCATTTCTGGAATACCATGCGTGCTGAAGCTGTTCCTGAGACAATTCAGTGTGGCATCAGTCGTTGCAGAGCTCACTGGATAAACGTCGATCCACTTTGAGTGAGCGTCAACCAGCACCAAAAACATTTTGCCCATAAAAGGTCCCGCATAGTCTATGTGAATTCTCCTCCAGGGTTTGCTGGGCCACTCCCAGGGATGGAGTGGTGCCCCGGCAGGTGCTTTCCTCTGTTCCTGACATATAGTGCATGACTTTACCTTTGACTCAATTTCAGCATCCAAGTTAGGCCACCACAGGTAGCTCCTAGCCAGTCCTTTCATTCTAGTCAATCCTGGGTGCAATTGATGCAACTGTTCCATCAAAGCCAGCTCATGCTGTCTCTGTCTGTACGGCGCGAACTCCGGTCCCTCACGGTGATCTGGCCAGCCTTTCAACACATACTCACGGACCCTTGACAGAACGGGGTCCTTGGCTGTCCAGCCCTGGATTTGCGCTAAAGTCATCAGGGGACTGATCTCCTGATCCAGCATCAGGACGTGCTCCTCAGGGGAAGTACTGCGAGGAGATTTTGAGAGGGGCAGGCGGCTGAGAGCATCCGCGTTACCGTTTTCCTTGCCGGCTCTGTACGTGATCACATATTCATAGGCTCTTAGTATTACTGCCCATCTCATTATTCTCTGTGATGCCATTTGAGGCACCGCTTTCATCTCATTCAGTAAGCTAATAAGAGGCTTGTGGTCAGTACTGATTACAAACTTCCTCCCATATATGTACTTATGGAATTTCTTTACTCCAAATATAATGGCCAACCCCTCTTTATCAAGCTGTGAATAGTTCTTTTCCGCAGCTGTGAGCGTGCGTGAAACAAACCTGATGGGCCTTTCCGCTCCATCTGGCATGCGGTGGGGCAACACTGCCCCCACTCCATAGGGTGATGAGTCGCAGGACATTATCAGCTCCTTCTTCTCGTCGTAATGCACTAACACCCTGCTGGACTGAAGTAGCTCCTTTGACTCCTGAAACGCTTTCGCTTGCTCTGGCCCCCAACGCCATGGCTCCTCCTTTCTCAGCAGTTTGTGCAGGGGTGCCAGCAGCATCGATAAGTTTGGAAGAAACCGGTTATAATAATTCAGGAGCCCTAGATAGGCTTTCAGTTCAGTCACTGAGGTGGGTGCTGGTGCATCCTGCACTGCCCGCACTTTCCCTGGTAATGGATGGAGGCCTGTGGCATCCACCCGATGTCCCAGGAATGTAACTTCCTTCTCCATGAAACTACACTTACTCCGTTTCAGGCGTAGCCCTGCCTCTTCCAGCCACTGTAGCACTTTGTCCAGTGTTTTTAAGTGATACTGATCGTCACTTCCTGTTAGCAGAATATCATCTAAGTACACGGCCACCTTTGGAATGCCCTGCAGAATGCCCTCCATAGTCCGTTGGAATATTGCTGGGCTAGAACTGACACCAAATGGTAACCTGGCATACGTGAACAGCCCCTTGTGCGTGTTCACCGTGACAAACTTTTTTGATTCTTCACCTAGCAATATCTGCTGATACGCATGACTCATGTCCAGTTTGCTGAATCTTTCTCCCCCAGCGAGCGATGTTAACATGTCCTCCATTCTCGGAATGGGGTACTGTTCCAGTGATGATACTCTGTTCACTGTTAACTTATAGTCACCACACACCCTTACTTTACCATCGGGCTTCAATACCGGGACTATTGGTGCCGCCCAGTCTGAAAATTTCACTGGTTCCATTACTTTGTCCCTTAGCAGGCGATCTAGTTCCGCCTCAACCTTGGTTTTCATTGCAAAAGGTACCGACCTTGGTTTAAAGAAATGAGGTGTGGCATCACTGGCTACATGAATCTTGGCTGTGGCTCCCCTTAAGGTGCCCAGTTCGTCCTTGAACACTAACTCATGCTTCATCAGCACTTCTTGCAGTGCCTCTGTACTGTCCTCCATTTTATTCATTGCCTGCCAGTACACACTCAACTCACTGATCCACCCTCGCCCTAACAGGTTTGGCCCTGACCCTGCTACCACTACCACCGTAAGCTCTTTGGTGACTCCTTTGTGTTCCACTTGTACTTCGGCCGCCCCCAAAATGTCCACCTTCTGTCCTGTGTAGGTTTTAAGACTAATGGGGCATGTACCTAGGTCTGGTACTTTTGCTTCCCCCCATAGCTTGGTGTACTCAGTCTGCGACATTATGGTTACACTACATCCGGTGTCAATCTCAAGCTTTACTTGACCTCCGTTCACTATCAAATACTGAGTGAGAGGGGGTACGTTGGGCCTTGAAGTGTCTATACTGTATACAGTGAAAACCTCCTCACTAGACTCACTAGACTCTTCCTCCTCTTGTATGTAATTTGCCCGCTTTGTGTACTTCTCCCTCCCCCCTTTTGCATGCTTTGCCCCTTTAGCACTGCTTCTCTTACTCACTGCCCTTTTACAGACTTTCTTTAAGTGCCCTATTTTTCCACAATTGTGGCACTTTGTCTTTGCAAACCTGCAGTCCTTTGCATAATGGCTCGTCCCGCCACATCAGTAGCAATCCCCAACCCCGACTGGTGGACTTTTCGCGCCAGCTTCCATCTTGAAAACAGCTCCTCCCACTGGTTTACTCCATTTCTCCTTGCTCATACTGCTTAAGTCCTTAATGTCCTTGTTAGCCGTCTCCATGGCTTGTGCTTTTTTAAGTGCCGTCTCAAACGTTAATCCTTCTTCTGACAGCAACCTTTGCTGTATACTGTCGTTGTTAACTCCGCATACTAGTCTGTCCCTTAACATGACTGTGAGCGCATTTCCAAAATTACAGTCCTGTGCGAGCTTCCGAAGCTCCTCCACATACTCAGTAACGCTTTCTTCCGGCCTCCTAATCCTCGAATTGAATTTCCATCTCTGTACTATTTCACTAGGTTTCAGATTGAAATGATTCCTTAGTAGACTCACCAACTCGTCAAAAGATTTTTCTCCTGGCCGCTCCGGGCTCAGCAGATTCCTCATCCGTGTATAGGTTTGCGCTCCCACACAACTCAGTAAAATGGCCCTTTTCTTTTCAGCACTGTCCACCTCGTTTGCCATAAAGAAATGGCTCAGTATTTCAATATACTCCTCCCAAGACTGCGACTTGCTGTCAAAAGGTGCCACGGAGCCTACCGTTCCTGCCATCCTTGGAGTCCGGTCACTTCAGCCAAAAAATCAAACTCCGTTTCGACTCCCGCGGCCTAGCCTCGTGCTTTTCCGACTAGTTTGCTAACCAACCCGAGCACCTCTTCCGAATACTCCAAAACTCTTCCGTCCTTTATTCTCGTCGCCATATGTGGTATCTTGAGGTGGCCATAGATGGAGACGGACACCGGTTAACTCCTTAACATGGTTTAATCAACACTTGCACATAAAAGCTTCTGCCATGAGGCAGCCAAAACAAAGAGTACAACCAGTACAGATCAGACTTAACTCAGGAGAGCAATTGCCACAGCACCACCTGGTGGATCAGGTTACTCATAACCTCCCAGGTTACTACAGAAAGAGTGCTGCAAATCATTGGGCGCCAGGTGGTGGGAGCTGTAGCCACCGGCGACGTTGACCCCCTTGGGGACAATGGTATGTTCATCCCTACTCCTTCTTCTCACATCCCACTTCCCCCTCACCCCACAAGCCTTTCCCACTTTCCAGCTAATCATGCTGTATTCAGCTATTCACAATATATATAAATGATGATCTAGACAAGGGAACTAGATGTAATATCTCCAAGTTTGCAGATGACACAAAGCTGGGTGGGCGTGTGTGCTGTGAGGAGGATGCCAAGAAACTCCAGTATGATTTGGACAGGTTGGGTGATTGGGCAGAAGCATGGCAGATGCAGTATAATGTGGATAAATGCAAGGTTATCCACTTTGGTGGCAAAAACAGGAAGGCAGATTATTATCTGAACGACAATAGATTGGGAGAAGGGGAAGTGCAACGAGAACTGGGTGTCCTTGTGCACCAGTCGCTGAAGGTAAGCATGCAGGTGCAGCAGGCGGTTAAGAAGGCAAATGGTATGTTGGCATTCGTAGCGAGAGGGTTCGAGTACAGGAACAAGGATGTCTTGCTGCAGTTGTACAGGGCCTTGGAGAGACTACACCTTGAGTATTGTGTGCAGTTTTGGTCGCCTTATCTGAGGAAGGATGTTCTTGCCATGGAGGGAGTGCAGCGAAGATTCACCAGACTGATACCTGGGATGGCAGGAATGACGTATGAGGAGAGTTGGGTCGATTGGGCTTATACTCGCTGGAGTTTAGAAGAATGAGAGGGGATCTCATTGAAACTTATAAAATTCTAACAGGACTAGACAGACTAGATGCAGGAAGGATGTTCCCGATGGCGGGGGAGTCCAGAACCAGGGGTCACATTCTAAGGATAAGGGGTAAGCCATTTAGGACAGAGGAGGAATTTCTTCACCCAGAGAGTGGTGAACCTGTGGAATTCTCTACCACAGAAGACAGTAGAGGCCAATTCATTAAATATATTCAAGAAGGAGTTAGATATATTTCTTAAGGCTAAATGTATCAAGGGACATGGGGAGAAGGCAGGGACAGGGTACTGAATTTGGATGATCAGCCTTGATCTCATTGAATGGTGGAGCAGGCTCGAGGGGCCGAATGGCCTACTCCTGCTCCTATCTTCTATGTTTCTATGTTTCTATGTATTCATGCCTATCTCCCTTCCTGCCCCCCTCCCCTCAGCTTAAACCGACTCTTGTGCCTTTATGCTTTTTGATAATGAGCAAGTAGCTGAGCAGCCTGTCCCTGAGGGCACCATAGAGAGCGAGGCAGAAGAAGAGGAGGATGAAGAACACACCGCGTCACTGCATGTCTCACCCGCAGGCACCAGCTCAGATATGCGTTCTTTAGAGGCTAGTATCGTAGTGGGATCTGCACAGGGTGATGCACTGGGGACATGCGGGCTGCAGTAAGGCCAGGGGGAGAGGGTAGCTTGGGAGTCAGCTTGCCGGAGGGCGAGTTCGCGTGCGAGTTCTGCTGTACAGGACTCATGAGGACCTCGATGGGGAGGCCATTGGAAGAAGGATGATGGGCATGCACACGGAGATGATAGGTGCAAAGGCAAGGGTGCCTGAGAGCCTCTCGACAATGGTAAGGAGCGTGGAGGAGTCCGCCTCCAACATTGCACAGAGCTCTGCGCACACCATGGAGCCCATCATTTGCAGTCTGGAGAGGATGGTGGATTCCCAGAGAGACCATGGTGACCCAGACCTCATGCCACGTGTGATGGGCGATGTCGCAGCTTCCATTGCAGCACAGGTAAAAGCCACGCAATGTCTTAGTGCTGTAATGCAGTCTATGCTTGGTGCCATCGATTCTCAGACTGCTCTCATGCAGTCTCAGCTTGATGCCACGGAAGATCTGACTGCTGCCATCGTGGCTGGGTCGACCACCATCCACCGGGGTTTTCACGGTGTCACAGCAGGCCAGCAATCTGTGCTGCATCGGATTGCTAGGGATGCTGAGGTGCTGCCCTGGGGGAGTAGCAGTGGGTCAGTGGAGCAGGAAGCTGCTGCCCTCTCTCAGGATGACAGCATTCCTGCTCCCACCACTGCCACACCGCCATTGCCCTTGTTGCTGCCTGTCATCCAGCCAGCTCAGACTGCTGCCGCCCATGCTGAGGTGGTGCAGTCTACAGCCAGGCCTTCCAGGCCCAGAGCTGGTCAAAGGCATCCTGCAAGGCCATCTGAAGTCTCCCGCATGGACACTCAGCAGCCTTCCACCAGCCCTGCTGCAGCCATTGGGCCAGCACATCGTAGGAGCACTAGAGTAGGCAAAGGCACTGTAACGAGGGGCACTAAGGGATTGCACAAGAATGAATAGCTAATGTTGTTGTAAATATGTGTTCACTGATTATTAATAAATTTATTAATTGGCTTTGCATGATTTCATGGTGTCTCTCATTTCAGCTTTGTGCTGTGATATGGCCTGCAACAGGGATGGAATGATGGGGATGTGGTGAGCAATGGGGATCTCGGGTTTAATTTATTGGATACGCAGTCTGATGAGGCGGTCATGGACCGCCCTTCCAGAAGGCCGATTGAGTGGCTGCCTCCTCCCTCGCTCCTGTTCATCCTCCTCCTCATCTTCCTTGTCCTCCTTGTCGACCTCCTCTCCCTCCTCCTCCTCTCCCTCTTCCTCCTCCTGAGGTTGTCCCGCAATCCCTGGTGGCAACGGCTGGGCCCTCATGATGGCCAAGTTGTGGAGCATGCAGCAGACCACCACGAAATGGGACATCTGCTCAGCTGAGTACTGGAGGACTCCTCCTGGGTGGTCAAGGCAGTAGAACCATTGCTTGAGCACCCGGATGGTCTGCTCGATGATGTTCCTGGTGGCCACATGGCTCTCATTATCGGAGTGTTGAGCAGGAGTGTTGGGGTTGCGGAGGGGAGTCATGAGCCAGGTGGAGATCGGGTAGCCATTGTCTCCTAGCAGCCAGCCGCGAGGTTGACGTACTGGCTGGGAGAGTGCTGGCACACCGGTCTGGCACAGGATGAAGGCATCATCGCTGCTGCCAGAATAGCGGCCATTCACATTGAGGATTCGCTGTCTGTGGTCGCACACCAACTGGACATTAAGTGAGTGGTAGCCTTTGCGGTTACGGAAGACCTCAGGATTGTTATGCGGTGCTTGCAAAGCCACATGGGTGCAGTTAATGGCGCCATGCACCATGGGGAAGCCTGCTATCCTGGCAAAGACACATGCATGTTCATCTTGCTTCTCTCTGGTGATGGGGAAGGAAATGTAGAGGTCGATTTTAACTCAGGTGTGGGGAATTGTCGGGTTCCCCGAATTTGGTGTTTCCCACACGAATCTAAATGGGTGTGTGAGATTGATGCAATTTTAACTCAATTGGCCAATTGATTTTCAACGTGTGGGAACCCTTGGCAAATAAGTATTTCCAGTCAGAAAGTCGCATAATATGACGTCATTATTGCTGCTGCATTTAGGGTCTGCAATAAGCCTTGCTTCTTCTGCAGGCTGCCAACCTTTTGGCATTTGCTGATACACTGAGCTGGAAGCAGAATGGCAAGAGAAAGACCGAGGTCTGCACCCCGTTTTGACGACGTTGCCCTGCAGGCTTTAGTGGAGGGAGCAAGAGCTCACAAGGAGGTGCTCTTCCCTTCATCAGGGAGGAAGATGCCTCCCCAGCAGACAAAGGCTGCGTGGCTGCAAGTGGCAGAGGAGGTCAACTCCTTATCGGCTACCTGCAGAACTTGGATACAGTGCAGGAAGAGATTTCATGACCTTCAGCACACTGGAAAAGTGAGTATGAAGTTCCCATCACTCTCAATCTGATCTCCATTGCCTCTCCTCACCAGCACTCAGCTTTAGCAATCTCTTCCTCCACATCCCACTTGACACTGACATCCATGCACCCTTACCCATTCCCACTCTATGCTCACATTCACCTAACTATTCGACAATGCAGCCCTCACACTCCCTATCACTCTGATGCTATGAAAACAACTGACAACACACAGGGAGGGCCCTTGGTCTTGCCACCTCACTGTTGCAGGCGGGACTGATTCGGGTCAATCAGACACAGCTAGGTTAAAATGGCGTGGAGGTGGGAACCAGGCGGGGGGGCTGTGACCCCTAGGTTTTGCAATTTTAACCCCCCGCACGCCTAAAAGCCTGCCTCACGGCCCAATGAAAATCGAGGCCAATTTAACTCTTGCACAATCGCAAACTGACAAGGAAGTAGTAAAACAGCACTAACCTGACAGCTGCGACTGATCCCTTTAAGCAGTGCCCCTGGAGCCGCCATCAGCCTGCTTCACACCTCCTCTTCCTGTCGTCATCAGGGTGAGGCCCTAAGGCAGGGGGCAATAATCAATTTTGCAGATCGGGCACTCAGTGAGCGTAGCATGCTCACTGACGTCACGATCTGCCTGGCGCTAAAGCCCCAGGCGTTAACTGTTAGCGGTTGCACTAAGGGGTGACTGGATTTGGCATGCGGCGCTGGATTCGCCTCGCCCTGGTGCTACTTCATTGGCGCCCCCGCCAGGCGCTAACAGGAGGCGCTAACCAATCAAATTTCTCCCCCTTTCTTTTTTACCTGCAGCTCCCCAGTTTACTGCTGTAATCTTCAGCCAGACATGGCTTCTTAAAGGCTGCACACTAATTTCCAAGCACCTTCCAGCACAGTATTCCCGTTTTCACAGGAATTGCGCTAGAAAACCACCAATGGATATTTAAAGAAGTGATCCACAAATTTTGGCAGCTTCAGCTCTGCAGAACATTGGTGGACACAACTCCAGACACATTGGCATAAATTGGCACACACACTACGGTGAATTTCAGGATCTATGGGGGAAAAATTCAGTTGTTTGCGCCTCCCGTTAGCGCCTTAAGAGGGTGCCAAGTGGGGCGCAAAGCAACTAGCGCCCGGGCGCGGTGATGTTTGCACCGCTCACGAAATTAACTAGACATTTTGCGGCGGCGCTAAACACTACCACCACGATCTCCTGCGCCGGCAGATCGTGACGTCAGTCGAGTGTGCAACGCCCCGTTAGTGCCCCGGACTGGAAATTGAGTGGCGCCCCCTGCCTTACCACCTGCCACTAGCAACGACAGGTTGAGGGGAGCATTTTGCTGTCAGAAAGGGACTAGGGGAGTGCTATTTAAAGATGACCGCTTCCTGCCTTTTTTTGTCGGTGACATTTTTGCACCATGCATTCTGAGAGAGAGAGAGAGAGACTTCTGGAGAGATTCAATGCTGTGTGAAGGAGTTTTGGGTACTGAGCAGCACTTTGCAGGTTGATTTTGATTTGCCCTTCCTTGTATCGATTTAGAAGAGACTATGGGGTCTGCACTCTGAGCTCTTTCCCTGGTTCTCTCCATTGTTCTTTCCAGCAGATTTGATGTACAGGTCTCTCCAGGCCGAGATTCAAGGCTGCAATGAGCAGGATGTGGATGGAGAGCAAGATCAACCCTCTCCTTTAAGATAAAAACAAATAATGCAGGAGAAATTCAGCAGGTCAAGCAGCATCTGTGAAGAGAGAAACAGGGTTAACGTTTCAGGTCGATGACCATTCGTCAGAACTCCCCTTTAAGAATTGGACAGTGCCAGTGTGTCTGTGTTCCATTGCTGACTGACATCACATGAGCTTCGCCAGCGCTGTGAGGTAGCGCCTCGCTCCTTGGCTTTAGCGCCTTAAGAGAGGTGTGTAGCGCCTGATTTAGCGCTCCAATCACCTCCAGAGGCGATAAAAGCCAAGTTTGCTGTCGGAGGTGATAATTAGCACCAGGCGCTAAACTTTGCGCACCGCCAATAATGGCGTCCGAAATAGGGCGATACCGAATTTTTCCCCCTATATTTTTTCAGATTTCTGTCAAGACACATACATTTTGTATAATGACACACTGATGCAAAGTAAAGGAAATGTTATCACCATTTTGCCATTTCCTGAACAGTTGACATACTAACCGTGATATATTGTACATGAAGAGTCATAGTTAATATGCTGTTGTGGTCACTGTGTCACAGTTTGAGGTTAACACTCAGCACACAACTAATACCACTCAGAGGAAAAAATAAAATGCTAAGCTGTCTGATTGTAGATTACTGTAAAGATGAATCTTAATAGATTATTAGTATACAGCCATAATATTTTGAAAGGTATTGGCATTCAAAAATGTTTAAATTTCCCTATTTATTTTAAAGTCCATATTTTGACAATTATCCAAGAGTTATGAAAGGAGAATTGAGAACCCTTTAAGGATGTAACTGTCATGGAAACCGAGTATGAATTAAAAATAGGTGGTGGAAGCTGATTCCATAAATAATTTTAAAAGGGAGATGGACAGGTACTTACAGGGCTACGGATGAAAAGCAGGGATGTGGGACTAAGTACGACTGCTCTTTCAACTGTGCAGGGGCAGACTCGGCCATCGGGATCTAAGGTCGCATGTGGGGCTCTGACTGAAGGGTGGCAATGGGGGAGAAGTGGGAGCACTTTAAGCAGAGCCCCTACTTCCATCTGTCCACACCATCATCCCTCTCATGGGCCACCCGTACGTCCCTGCTAGCAAGGAGCTGGAGAGCACCTTGCTGCACATCAGTGGGGCGATGAACATCCAAGTCTACGTTGCTATCCCTTCTAGAAATGAGGTCAGTAAGAGTCTGCAATCTGTTGTTCACAGCAAGCATGTTCTCGTTCGACTGGCGCATTAGCGGCAGCATGCAGGTGGCCAGCCTTTCCATGGAACAACACATCGTTGCCATCGCCTGCGATATCATGCTGCTCGTGTTGGAGATGGACTCCTCCATTCTCTGTACAATCACGCACATTGTGGCTGGAAAAGCTGCCAGAGCCTCGCGCATTTGTTGCTGCTCCTCCAAGATCAACCTCTTTGTCGATGGTGCCCGAGGTTCAGCATCTGCAGCTGAGCAGAGCTTGGAGCATCCTGCACCCTCCAGCCAGGAGTCTCCACTGCTGTCCCTGTCAACACCATCTGCACAGGCAGTCTACACAGAGCGGGATTAAACGGAGTGAACTTGAACAGAGTGTTTTGATTGGGAATTTGGAAAGAGTGGGAATTTCTGGAAAGTATTAGGTAAGTAGAAGTTGTAAAAAGTGAACTTTAGTTTAAGATTTTGATTTTAACATAGAACTTTAAAACTTTAAAAACTGTAGTTAACAGAAGCTGACTGCCAGTGGCAGTTAACTGTCAGTCAGATGTAAGTGGACTTGAACAGATGCTTTGGTTGGGAATTCAGAGAAGAGGGGGAAGGAGTTGTTGCTTTTTGCCTACAGTACTTGTAGTGCTTTGTGTTACAGGTAGATATTTAATTTCAGTACCCTTAACTTAATCTAGATCAAGTAAGTAGTCAAGAAACTGCACTGTAAACTAAGTTGCCTAATTACAAATTTAATTAAATTTAATCAAATAAATCAAGGTCATATAGGGATGGCAGTGCAGGTGGTGTGTTGCAACTGCAGCATGTGGGAGTTTGTGGAGAGCATTGTGATCCCGGACAACCACGTTTGCAATAAGTGCCTGCATCTTGAGGAACTTCAGCTCAGAGTTTTTGAGCTGGAGTCTGAGGTGCAGACATTGCGGGGCATCAGGGATGGGGAGAGTTACCTGGACACTTTGATCCAGGAGGCAGTCACACCCCTTAGGTTAGGTAATGGTACAGGTCTGGTTAGTGGTCAGGGACAGGAGGGTGTGACTGCAACTCGGGCAAGTAAGGGGACCCCAGGTGCAGTGCTGGAAAATCCTTAGACTTTGCCCTTGTCCAACAGGTATGAGGTTCTTGCTGCCTGTGTGGATGAGGGAAAAGCCTGTAGGATGGATGATCAGGCTGACCATGGCACCATGGTGCAGGAGGCCATTCAGTTTAGTTGTGGTAGGGGACAGTATAGTCAGGGAGATAGATACTGTCCTTTGCAGCCGTGAACAAGAATTCCGAAGGTTGTGTTGCCTGGGTTAAAGACATCTCCTCGCGGCTGGAGAAGAACTTGGAGTTGGAGGGGGAAGATCCAATTGTCATGGACCATGTAGGAAACAACGACATAGGTAGAACTAGGAATGAGGGTCTGCTGAGGGAGTTTGAGGAGCTAGGATCCAAATTAAAAAGCAGAACCTCAAAGGTAATTATTACGTCCGTGAATGATTGAGACACGGACAGCAAGAGTGGAACAAAATAAATCTTTACTGGTGGAAGTCAATAGTGAAACTGAAACAACAGAGGCTCACTAGCGCCTTTTATACAGGGGTGGTCACTGCCGGTACTGCAGTCTGAGACCAGTTATTCTCTTAAAGGTACATACACAACAATTCCTCCCCTTTTAGATAAACAGTACATAACATTCATTTAACAACTAAATGATAACTAATTACAATCACAATTACTGTTGCTAGATACATTGGTTAAGTTTAAGCAATTATAAGTTCAGTCTTTGAGGAGGCTTCCTGATTCTGTCTGGATAACTCCTCTTTGGGGTATCAGGTTCTTCTGGCAATGTTGAGTCGGGATCAATGTCGTTGTTTGGTTCATCTGCTTCCAACATTACCGGTTCTGCGGTAGCTGCAATTGGAATGTCGATTTCATTACCAGGTGTATCAGATCGTGGTGTGGAGTTGACGTTTTCCAGTGACTCTAGAATCTGGTCAGCATGGCGTCTTACAATGCTATCCCCAACGTCCACGGTATACATGAGAGGTCCTTGTCGTGTACAAATCGTTCCTGGCTGCCATTTCTCAGTGCGGTAGTCCCGGGCCAAAACTGGTCGACCTATCTTAAAACTCCTGGTCGGCCTTTCATTCATATTCTGAAACTGCCTGTTCTCCACATCTCTTCTGGTGTTTGGCTGAACCAAATCCAAGCGGCATCGTAGTCTTCGATTGAAGAACATCATGGCTGGAGTTTGGTTGGTAACTGCATGTGTCGCATTCCGGTAGGCAAACAAGAAGTTGTCCACCTTGTGTTGTAGGGGTATATCTTCATTACACATTGCCTTGATAGCCTTCTTGAATGTTTGGACAAACCTCTCGGCCAATCCATTAGTGGCTGGATGATATGGGGCAGATGTGTAATGCTTAACACCATTGTTCTTTAAGAACCTCCGGAACTCTTCAGACACAAACTGTGGTCCATTGTCAGAGCAAATCTGTTCAGGCAGCCCATTCCTGGCGAATATGGTTCGTAAAACTGTGATAGTTTTTTCCGTGGTGGTTGAGGACATTTTTATTACCTCTGGCCACTTTGAATGTGCATCCACCGCAATTAAAAACATCGAGTCCATGAAGGGACCAGCAAAATCAATGTGCACCCTTTGCCATGGAGATGAGGGCAACTCCCATGGATACAGAGGAGCTTGTGGTGGGGCGTTTTGGACCTTCTGGCATCCTGTACAGCTCTTGGTCATCTCTTCGATTTCTCTATCGATTCCCGGCCACCACACAAACGCTCTGGCTAAGTTCTTCATTTTTACCCCACCCAGATGACCCTCATGAAGCTCATTGAGCACTCTATCCGTCAACTTAGGTGGAATTACTACTCTGGATCCACACATCAAGGTTCCTCTGCACACTGACAGCTGTTCTCTTCTCGGCGAGAATGCTGGCAGCAGTGGTTCGCCATGTGCTGGCCATCCCTTCACCGTTAAATCATAGACCCGTGATAGTGTCGGGTCATTCTGTGTTTCCTTTTCTATGTTTGCATTCGTCACAGGGAGACATTCGACTATGGTCGAGTGGAATAACTCCATTGGATCCACTGCAAGGTCTTCTTCTTCCACCGTCGGCAACGGTAGATGTGACAATCCATCAGCATTTCTATGCTGTTTAGTTCCTTTGTACTCGATGTCATATTGGTGTGCCCCTAGGAAAAGGGACCATCTCTGCAGCCGTTGTGCTGTCATTATCGGTACGCCCTTCTGAGGGTTGAAAATGGAGACAAGAGGTTGATGATCGGTTAGTAAAGTACATTTTTGACCGTGCAGGTAGTGATTGAACTTCTTCACCCCCCACACTAGGCTGAGGGCCTCTCTGTCAATCTGGGCGTAGTTACGCTCGGCAGAAGTTAACGAGCGTGATGCAAGAGCTATCGGCCTCTCTAAACCATCAAGGAATTTATGTGACAGTACCGCCCCAATGCCGTAGGGAGACGCATCACACGCCAGTCTGATCGGCAGTGCTGGGTTGTAGTGAGCCAATACTTCCCTTGAAGTAATTAAGTCCTTACTCTTCTGAAAAGCACGCTTACAATCATCGCTCCATTTCCATGCTACCCCCGTTCGTAGCAGGGCATTCAGTGGGTGCAGAATTGTCGACAAATTCGGCAAAAACTTATGATAGTAATTCACCAATCCGAGGAATGACCTCAGTTGCGACACATTTTCAGGCGCTGGGGCCTTAACAACCGCTTCAATTTTGTCAGGGGACTTATGTAACCCCTCTTCATCAATCACGTGGCCACAATACGATATTTGTTTCTTTAAAAATTCGCACTTGGGGCGGTTGGCTCGCAGCCCATGTTCCCGTAGTCTAGTGAGCCTGTTCTAGGTTGTTAAGGTGTTCACCGTCATCTTCACCTGTCACAAGGATGTCGTCCAAGTAACACTGAGTCCCCGGAATCCCTTGCAGGACTTGTTCCATCGCTCTTTGCCATATCGCTGGAGCTGATGCCACTCCGAGTACCAATCGATGATACTGGTAAAGACCTTTGTGAGTGTTTATCGTGAGATACTTCCCAGAGGACTCTTCAACCTCCATCTGCAAATATGCTTGTGCTAGGTCAATTTTTGTAAAACGCTTCCCTCCAGACAGTGAGGCAAAGATGTCTTCTATCCTTGGAAGAGGATATTGTACTGTGTGATGGACTGGGTTCACCGTCACCTTGAAATCCCCACAGATGCGAATCTTCCTTGGCTCCCCGGACTTATTGCTTAACGTTTTCTTCATGACAGGAACGATGGGTGTCGCCCACTCGCTCCAGTCGACCTTAGACAACACGCCCGCCTTCTCCAGATTCTCCAGCTCTGCCTCGGCGGCTGGGCGAATTGCATATGACACCGGTCTTGCTTTGAAAAACTTGGGAACTGCATTCTCTTCTATTTTTATCGAGGCGGTTACGCCTTTAAGCGTGCCCAGTTCTTGTTGAAATACCTCTTTGGCGTTAGCTAAGATTGTTGACAATCATCCAGGAGTGACGTCTTCATCTTTTTTATCTTCCACCGTCATTGCATGAATGGAGTGCCAATCTAAGTTTATCTTCCTGATCCATTCCCATCCCAATAACGGTGGTCCACCATTTGGCAGTATGTAGAGATACAATTTCTGTATTTTCTTGCCGTTGTATTCGACAGGCACCCGTATTTTTCCTCTGGGGTATACTTTTTGCCCCGTATACGTCGTCAAGACGATGGATGTCTCTCTCAAGGGTATGTGTGAAAATAGCCGCTCGTAGTCTCATCGATTCATGATGGTTAGCGCTGATCCTGTATCCAATTCCATTTTAACTTCTTCTGTGTTCCTTCACTCAGGAGTCCACAGACAAATTTGTCCCGTAGGGTATCTGCCAGTCCTGCTCCGAACTGGCAGTGCTTTGATAGCTTGCGTAGTTCCGTAAGGTACTCAGCATTGCTCTCATCTTTATGCTGAGTTCTCCTGTGAAATATAAATCTTTCTGCTATCAACAGCGGTGCAGGATTTAGGTGTTCCTGTAGGACAGCAACAATTTCGTTAAAACTCTTCGCCTTTGGTTTGGCTGGAGTAATCAGGTCCCGCAATAGGCCGTACGTTCTAGCGCCCATTAAGTTTAGCAATATCGATGCCTTTTTCTCCTCCGCTATTTCGTTTGCCTCGAAATATACCTCGACTCTTTCCACATACGTGGTCCAGTCCTCTATTGTATTATCAAAAGCAGTGATACAGCCAGTCTTCGGCATCTTGCAAATCTAAAATGGCGCCTCCCGTGCTTTGCCTTCTTCCCCGATTTAACAAAATGGCGCCTCCCGCGCTTTGCCTTCTTCCCCGCTGATTAAGATGGCGCCTCCCGCGCATTGCCTTCTTCCCCGCTGTTGTTAGCGCTGCTTTCCACGGTTTCTTGCGCGTTTAATATTTTTCTTTTTTTATTATTTTCCCGTCGTGGAACAACCCTGTGGGACTCTTGCCTCCCTCTTCGCGGGTCTATACGCAGCCCGGCTTCGTAGCACCGGCCGCGCCCTGTGTGCTCCACCCTCTCTCTCTCTTCTTCCCGACAACGCTGCTCGGCCCCGTTGCAAACCACCCGCTCGAGTTCACGACCGCCGCAGCCCAGGAAGGATCAGTGCACTACCTGCCACCAGCCCGATTAGCTGAAGCACCGTCGACAGGAACCAGGCCCCGCATCCGACAGCTTCTCCAGCAATCTTCAACTCTGCAACACAGGGCGGATGCCCACGGTCGACGCCCGTTTCTACTGCCTCTTACTTTCTTTTCTTTTTGGCCTCGACCTCTGCTCACTTCGCTGTAGGAATGGATCCCAGGAGGTGGTGCAGACTGTAGGTAGGTTCGTATCTGCTCGTCGCCAGTATTACGTCTGTGAATGATTGAGACACGGACAGCAGGAGTGGAACAAAATAAGTCTTTACTGGTGGAAGTCAATAGTGAAACTGAAACAACATAGGCTCACTAGCGCCTTTTATACAGGGGTGGTCACTGCCGGTACTGCAGTCTGAGACCAGTTATTCTCTTAAAGGTACATACACAACAGTAATCATCTCTGGATTGTTACCTGAGCCACGCGTAAACTGGAATAGGGATAAACAGATTAGAGGTTTAAATGCGTGGATGGACCTGGAGGCACAGGGTCGACATCCAGCGGAGCCGAGCTGGGAGCGTCCTGCGCCCTCCGACGAGGACTCTCCAATGCTGACCCTGTCTCCACCATCTGCTGATGCTCACTTGTGAGCTGTGATACACCAGGTGACAAATCTACTCTATATCCCGAAGGTCCCACCGAGGTGTGAGTGTCTGCACTGGTGCTGGGTGCGCTGAATTCTGCTGATGCTGCGCCCTCCGAGGTTGCAGCTTCCTCCGAGGAGTCTGAAGGCTCAGGCTGTTCCTCCTGGATAGTGGGGATGGGGGCTTTCGATGGTCCTGTGGGGGAGTAAAGGAAAGAGTCAGAGATGTGAGGCCAAGGTTACATGCACATTGAATATTGCAGATGATCAAAAGTCAATCTGTTTGAGCATCAGAATCATTAACAGTGACTCATGCAATGTCAATGAGAGAGATGATAATCTATTCTGTCACCAGCTTTCTCTGATGCACCCGTCTGTCCATCCCCCACTTGCGCATCCTCCTCCACTCCCACAATCTCCAGGGCCGCCTCCTCCCAGGAGGTGAGCTGGGCTACTGAGGGTGGTCCTCCTCCTGTCCTCACTCTTTCCCTCTTATTGTGAGCTCTCTTTTCCTGCTATGAGGGAGACAAGTGGAGTTTGAGTGAGAATGAGGGAGTGAGTGTAGAGAATCCATATCATTGATGTTTAGAAGGAGACAAAGATGGAGTGAGGTTGCAAGACCAATAGCCCTCCCTGTGTGTTGTAAGTTGTTTTCATAGCATCACAGCGATAGGGAGTGTGAGGGCTGCATAGTCGAATAGTTAGGTGAATGTGACCATAGAGAGAGAGGGAATGGGTAAGGGTGCAGGGATGTCAGTGTCAAGTGGGATGTGGAGGAAGTGGTTGTCAAAGCTGAGTGTTGGTGAGGAGCGGCAATGGAGATCAGATTGAGGGTGATGGGAAAGTCATACTCACTTTTCCAGTGCGCAGAAGGTCATGAAACCTCTTCCTGCACTGCAGCCAGGTTCTGCGGCACATAGTCAAAGAGTTGACCTCCTGAGCCACTTGCATCCACACAGCTTTTGTCTGCTGGGGAGGCTTCTTCCTCCCTGAGGAATGGAAGAGCACCTCCTCATTTCCTCTTGCTCCCTCCACCAGAGCTTGAAGGGCGGCGTCATCGAACTTTGGTGCAGACTTTGGCCTACTGCTGGACATATTGGCTGGAGGAATCTATCACGCCAAAGGGCATAACGTTTGCAGTCTGCAGAAGAAGCAAGGCTGCTTGCAGGCCTTAATTCCACCAGCACTGATGACGTCATTGGAGGCGACTTTCAGGATGGAAAGACTAAGTGGGCCAGGGGTTCCCACACGCTGGAAATCAATTGCCCAATTGGGTGAAAATCGCATATTTTTCCCACATCAAATTGGAGTCGGGTGGCTAACACGAAAAGCAGCTGACATGCCCCCAGCCCGCCCCAGTGACAAAATTGAGCCCAAAATGTCTCTTCATACTAGTATTAGAATAACTGGATAGATGCTTAGAATTTGCTTATGTTTTGGTTCCCTGCGGATGTTATCTTCTTCTTAGGCAGTCCCTCGGAACCCTCGGATGTTATAGCATTCTGTATTGTGACGGTTATAAATAATCTTGCTTTCAAGCTAGCTATCTGCTGTTCTCCAGTTAGGATTTCAAATTTGTTTATATATCTCTAATTTGACCAACTAAGGCCCAATGCCTACATTGCTTCTATCATTATTAATAACCATGTTATAATACTAAAGGTAGGAATCAGAGTTAGCTTAATAGAACTGCTTGTGAAGACAATTAAATGTTAATTAGTATAAAGACATAGAATAAAAGGAATTTAGGTGAGTTAAGGGATCCATTTCAGGATGGAACAGTTTGTTAGATGAAAGGGAGATAGTTTAGATAATGGCAGGATGAGCAAGACAACATTGACGTGGGCCCCTTGATGGAGAGGGTACGAGGTCAGGCCTTGTACTTGCTGTGCCAGGGAGGATAGGGACAAAGAGAGATAAGACAAATTCCAATGGAGGAACCTTCAAAATGTAAAAACAAGAAGGATAAATTGGCAAAGGACATGAGACCCCTTTGAGGGTGGGCTTTCACCTTAGAATTGAGACAAATAACTCAATGTGCCATTGGGCACTGAGTTTTATGGGGAACTTCTATAGGTTAAATGGTCTTGTCAATAATTTGGCCCCAGGCTCACCCCTAAAAAGAGACTAAAAGAAACACCATGAGGGCTCATTCACACAGACGGTGAAGGGGAGAACCATACAAGAGTGAGCTGGTCGAACGCTCTTTCGAGAGTGGACCCACGCTCATCGAAAGTCGAACACTCTTGGGGGTTCGAGACGAGAGGGAGAAAGGCTGTAAGCCGGAGAACTGTTCACACACGCCAGCCGTCTATCCGATCGGACAGCTTTCACATGTTTGCTGATGATATCCAGCTATACTTCTTCACCACCTCTCTCAACCCCTTCACTGCTTCTGTACATTCAGATTGCTTGTCTGACATCCAGTCTCAGATGAGCCACAATTTCCTCCAGCTAAACATTGGGAAGACCAAAGTCATCATCTGTAGCCCCTGCCACAAATTCCATACCCTCACCACTGACACCATCCCCCTTCCCCCCCCCCCTCCACCCCTCCCCAGCCACTGTGTCAGGCTAAGCCACACTGTTTGCACCCTTAATGTCCTATTTGATCCCCAAGCTGTACTCTGACCCCATAACCTCTCCATTACAAGGACCACCTGCTTCCACCTCCGGAACCTTTGCATTAAAAGCACTGAATAAATGCAAATTGTTGTTGCCAAAATGGTCAATTCAGACACATGGGCAGGATTTTCATTGGGCCGTGGAGTCGGGATTGGAGGCATGGGGGGGCGGGGGGGGGGGGGTTAAAATGCCGAAATCAGGGGTCCCTGTAGTGTATGTACCTTGAAGAAGGAACTATATTCTGCAGCCCCTGTATACTGCAGTACCAGTAGTGACCACCCCTGTATATAAGCCTGTGTAGTAACTTTGTATAGTAGTTCCAGTTTTGTCTCCATTCAGTAAACACCTGTTATAACCAACTTCTGCAGTCCATGTCTCAATTACACACGGACGTTACATTGGCGACGAACAGATCCGAACTTACCTACATTTCTGCACCACCTCACGGGAATCCATCCCTGAAGCGAAGTTGTTAGAGGTCGAGGCCAGAAGGAAGAAATCCAAAAAGAAAAAAACAAACAGAAGAAACGGGCGTCGACCGTGGGCAACCGCCCTCTGATTCATCGAATTCGAAGATTTGCAGGAGAGGCTGTCGAGAGCTGGGCTTGGTTCTCCAGTCTATGGTGTTCCAGCTAATCGGGCTGGTGGCAGGTAGTACACTGATCCTTCCTGGGCTGCGGCGGGCTAGAGCTCGATCGCGTGGCTTTTCAACGGGGCCGAGCAGCGTTGTCGGGAAGAGGTGACAGAGAGGGTGGAGCACACAGGGCGCGGCCGGTGCTACGAAGCCGGGCAGCATACAGACCCGAGAAGAGGGAGGAAAGTGTCCCATAGGGTCTGCTCTGATGACGGGAACAGTAATTAAAATAAAAGAAATTAGAAGCGCAGAAAGCCGCGAGGAGCTGCAGTTTGCCACGGGGACCGCGGAGAGTGGCGTTGGCAGCAGCGTGGGGGGAAGTGCGCGAAGACCATAGGGCGTCACCATCAAGGCATAAAAACGCCAGCAACAGTGCTGGCAGCAGCGGAAAAGACAGAAAGCGCGGGAGGCGCCATCTTAATCCAACGGGGAAGAAGGCAAAGCGCGGGAGGCGCCATTTTGTTCAATCGGGGAAGAAGGCAAAGCACGGGAGGCACCATCTTAGATCTCCAAGATGCCGAAGACTGGCAATATCACTGCCTTCGATAATGCAATAGAAGACTGGACCACGTATGTGGAAAGAGTCGAAGTATATTGCAAGGCAAATGAAGTAGCCGATGAGAAAAAGGCATCGGTACTACAAAACTTAATGGGCGCAAGAACGTACGGCCTATTGCGGAACCTGATCACTCCAGTCAAACCGATGGAGAAGAGTTTTAATGAAATTGTTGATATCCTACAGGAACACCTAAATCCTACACCGCTGCTGATAGCAGAAAGATTTAAATTCCACAAGAGAAATCAGCATAAAGATGAGAGCAATGCTGATTACCTTACGGAACTACGCAAGCTATCAAAGCACTGCCAGTTCGGAGCAGGACTGGCAGATACCCTACGGGACAAATTTGTCTGTGGACTCCTGAGTGAAGGAACCCAGAAGAGGTTACTCTCAGAGAAAGAGCTGACGCTAGATAAGGCTTTCAGCATGGCAGTATCGTACGAAGCAGCAGCAAGGGGAGCTGCGGAAATACAGCAAAAGCCACAGGAATACGGCACCCATGAAATGACACGGGGATTTGAAAAATGTTATCGCTGCGGCAGAACAACCCATGACCAGAAGGACTGCTGGTCCAAGGACAAAACATGCAGGCAATGCGGAAAGATGGGACACATTGCACGAGTTTGCAGGTCCGGGAAGAAGACTAATGACAACAAAAAGACTACTAAGGAAAAGTACAGGAAAGTACAAAAGATGACAGACAGTAGTTCCAAAGACCAGAAGAGCGATAGTGAATCCGGGAACAAGAGACAAAGCTGTCTCAAACTAAACAACGTAATCACAAAAGAGGATCACCGAACCATTTGGGTCACCCTCACGATAGCAGGGTCCCAAGTCAAAATGGAATTGGATACAGGATCAGCCCTGACCGTCATGAATCGACGAGACTACAAGCGGCTATTCTCACACATACCCTTGAAAGACACATCCATTGTCTTGAAGACATATACGGGGCAGAAAGTATACCCCAGAGGGAAAATAAGGGTGCCTGTCGAATACAACGGCAAGGAAATACAGAAATTGTATCTGTACATACTGCAAGATGGTGGACCACCGTTATTGGGACGTGAATGGATCAGAAAGATAAGTTTAGACTGGCACTCCATTCAGGCACTGACTGTGGCTGGTAAAAAGGATGACGACGTCACACCTGGTTGATTGTCAAAAATCTTGGCTAACGCTAAAGAGGTATTTCAACAAGAACTGGGCACTCTTAAAGGCGTAACCGCCTCGATAAAAATAGAAGAGAATGCAATTCCCAAGTTTTTCAAAGCAAGACCGGTACCGTATGCAATTCGCCCAGCCGTCGAGGCAGAGCTGGAGAATCTGAAGAATGCAGGCGTGTTAACTAAGGTAGACTGGAGCGAGTGGGCGACACCCATCGTTCCTGTCATGAAGAAAACGTTAAACAATAAGTCTGAGGAGCCAAGGAAGGTTCGCATCTGTGGGGACTTCAAGGTGACTGTGAACCCATAGAAGATATTTTCGCCTCACTCTCTGGAGGGAAACGTTTTACAAAAATTGACCTAGCGCAAGCATATTTGCAGATGGAGGTTGAAGAATCCTCTAGGAAATATCTCACGATAAACACTCACAAAGGTCTTTACCAGTATAATCGACTGGTATTCGGAGTTGCATCAGCTCCGGCTATATGGCAAAAAGCGATGGAACAAGTCCTGCAAGGGATTCCGGGGACTCAGTGTTACTTGGACGACATCCTAGTGACAGGTGAAGATGACAGTGAACACCTTGCCAACCTAGAGCAGGTGCTCACTAGACTAAGAGAACATGGGCTACGAGCCAATCACCCCAAGTGCAAGTTTTTTAAGAAACAAATATCGTATTGTGGCCACGTGATTGATGAAGAGGGGTTACATAAGTCCCCTGACAAAATTGAAGCGGTAGTTAAGGCTCCAGCGCCTGAAAATGTGTCGCAACTGAGGTCATTCCTCGGATTGGTGAATTACTACCATAAGTTTTTGCCGAATTTGTCCACAATTCTGCACCCACTGAACGCCCTGCTACAAACTGGAGTAGCATGGAAATGGAGCGATGAATGTAAGCGGGCCTTTCAGAAGTGTAAAGGCCTGATCACTTCAAGAGAAGTATTGGCTCACTACCAACAAGACTGGCGTGTGATGCGTTTCCCTATGGCGTTGGAGCGGTACTGTCACATAAATCCCTTGATGGTTCAGAGAGGCCGATAGCTTTTGCGTCACGCTCGTTAACTGCAGCCGAGCATAACTACGCCCAGATTGACAGAGAGGCTCTCAGCCTGGTGTGGGGGGTGAAGAAGTTCAATCAGTACCTGCACGGACAGAAATTTACTCTACTAACTGATCATCAACCTCTTGTCTCCATTTTCAACCCTAAGAAGGGCGTCCCGATAATGACAGCATAACGGCTACAGAGGTGGTCCCTTTTCCTAGGGGCACACCGATATGACATCGAGTACAAAGGAACTAAACAGCATGGGAATGCTGATGGATTGTCGCGCCTACCGTTGCCGACGGTGGAAGAAGCACCTGCAGTGGATCCTGTGGAGATATTCCACTCGACCATAGTCGAATGTCTACCTGTGACGAATGCAAACATAGAAAAGGAACCACGAAATGACCCGACACTCTCCAGGGTCTATGATTTAATGGTGAAGGGATGGCCAGCACATGGCGAACCACTGTTGCCAGCATTCTCGCCGAGAAGAGAACAGCTGTCAGTGTGCCGAGAAACCTTGATGTGTGGATCCAGAGTAGTAATTCCACCCAAATTGAAGGATAGAGTGCTCAATGAGCTTCATGAGGGTCATCTGGGAGGGGTAAAAATGAAGAACTTCGCCAGAGCGTTTGTTTGGTGGCCGGGAATCGATAGAGAAATCGAAGAGATGACCAAGAGCTGTACAGGATGCCAGAAGGTCCAAAACGCCCCACCACAAGCCCCTCTACATCCATGGGAGTGGCCCTCATCTCCATGGCAAAGGGTACACATTGATTTTGCTGGTCCATTTATGGACTCGATGTTTTTAATTGCGGTGGATGCACATTCAAAGTGGCCAGAGGTAATAAAAATGTCCTCAACCACCACAGAAAAAACTATCACAGTCTTACGAACCATATTCGCCAGAAATGGGCTGCCTGAACCGATTTGCTCCGACAATGGACCACAGTTTGTGTCTGAAGAGTTCCGGAGGTTCTTAAAGAACAATGGTGTTAAGCATTACACATCCGCCCCATATCATCCAGCCACCAATGGATTGGCTGAGAGGTTCATTCAAACATTCAAGAAGGCTATCAAGGCAATGTGTAATGAAGACATACCCCTACAACACAAGGTGGATAACTTCTTGTTTGCCTACCGGAATGCGACACATGCGGTTACCAACCAAACTCCAGCCATGATGTTCTTCAATCGAAGACTAAGATGCCGCTTGGATTTGGTTCAGCCAAACACCAGAAGAGATGTGGAGAACAGGCAGTTTCAGAATATGAATGAAAGGCCAACCAAGAGTTTCAAGATAGGTCAACCAGTTTTGGCCCGGGACTACCGCACAGAGAAATGGCAGCCAGGAACGATCTGCACATGGCAAGGACCTCTAATGTATACCGTGGACGTTGGAGAGAGCATTGTAAGACGCCATGCTGACCAGATTCTAGAGTCACTGGAAAACGTCAAATCTACATCACGATCCTATACACCTGGTGATGAAACCGAAGTACCAATTGCATCTACCTCAGAATCGGTGATATTGGAAGCAGACGAACCAAACAACGACGTTGATCCCGAATCAACTTTGCCAGAAGAACCTGATACCCCAAAGAGGCGTTATCCGGACAGAATCAGGAAGCCTCCTCAAAGACTGAATTTATAATTGATTAACTTCAGCTAATGTATATAGCAACTGTAATTGTAAATATGTTATTTAATTATTAATCGAATGTTGTGTACTGTTTAGCTAAAAGGGGAGGAATTGTAGTGTATGTACCTTGAAGAAGGAACTATATCCTGCAGCCCCTGTATATTGCAGTACCAGTAGTGACCACCCCTGTATATAAGCCTGTGTAGTAACTTTGTATAGTAGTTCCAGTTTTGTCTCCATTCAGTAAACACCTGTTATAACCAACTTCTGCAGTCCGTGTCTCAATTACACACAGACGTTACAGTCCCAACCCCATCCCGCACCCAAACCTACCTCCATGCCAGTTTCAAAGGAGGTGGAAACCTGCCCTGCACTGGGACCCGCCTACCTGAGGCGGGAAGGGATTAGTGCCAATTAACTGCCTGTTAACAGGTAGTTAACAGGCAGTTTTTAGCCTAATCCCTATTTTTAAGGTTGAAGTATGGGATTCCCGACGGCTCCAAACCACGGCAAGTTAGAGGAGGTGGGCCGTCAGGTTGAAGGACTTGGAGGGGTCGAGATGTCGGTGTTCAGGTGAGTGATGTGTACATGAGTGCAAAGGTAAGTGTGTTTGGTGTGTCTAAAGTGATTAAATAAGTTTTACATACCTTTTCTTACCTTTTCAGCCTTCCTTCCTTTAGGTCTCGGGAGTCCCTCATCTCACCGGCACAGAAAGCAGAATGGCTGCAAACTGTCAAAACTGACAGCCTGCAGCTTTCTGTGCAGGAGAGATTTCTAACTGAGTCTGTGGAGAAGGACTCATGTTAGAAGTAAGACTGTCAGTGTTTGACAGCTTCAAACAGCTGTGAAACACTGATATTTCATCTGTCAAAACCTCTTGACAGATGAAATTTCAGTCTGTGCGTCACCTGTTGCCGGGTGGCCCTTAATTGGCCTGCTGAGCCCGCTGGGCAGGCTCAACAAGGTCAATCAAGTTAAAATCGCGTGGATTGGCTGCATCTCGATGGAGGCGGGACTACAACCCCGAACGTTGTAGTCCCGCCTCCTACCCGACTCCTGAATGAAAATCCTGCCCATTATTCCTCAGAAGCATGTTATGACACCTTGCTGCTAAAGCTCCATTCAAACCACTCAGGTTGACAAAAGCAAAATACTGCAAATGCTGGAAATCTGAAGATACAGAAAATGCTGGAAATACTCAGCAGGTCAGGCAGCATCTGTGGAGAGAGAAACAGAATTAACGTTTCAGGTCAATGACCATTCATCAGAACTGTAAGAAGTTAAAGATTTAACATTTTATAAGTAAGTACAGAGCCTGGGAAATTGGGGCGGGGGCGGGGGGGCAGGGGTGGGGTGGTGGGAGGCGGGGATGGGGAGGAGAACAAAGGGCAAGGTCTGTGAAAGGGTAGAGGGCAAGAGTGATTAAATGACAAAGGGGATGAAGGTGCAAGGCAAAAGGACGTGATAATGGGACAAGTAAAGAAACAAAAGAAAAATACTGCAGATGCTGGAAATCTGAAATAAAAACAGAAAATGCTGGAAATGCTCAGGCAGCATCTGTGGAGAGAGAAAGATCGACCCAAAAAGTTGGCTGGAATTTTCACCTTAGGTGCATGCGGGCCACGTAGCGGGTCGCCATCCCAAAGTCTTCAACAGCGCGTTCTACACTGCACATTTAACTGAATTGGATCAATTGAAACAGTCATGCAGGTTTCCTGGCCAATTAAATGGAGCAGGTCTAATGACATCACCGATGACTCATTTTTGGCTCAGATATTTAAAGGAATCTTGCACACATCCCAGTTGAAGGTTGTTGGAGGAGGCGTACAGGTGGTTGGGAGAGGTGGCTATTGCTATATAGTGAAGAGATTTGTGTGGGTGCAAGCAAGGATGGAGTCACAGTGTCAGGAGGCTGCGCCCAGGTTCTTGGATGCCTCCCTGGAAGTCCTGGTCCAGGGAGTCAGAGCACGCAGGGAGGTGCTATTCCCTGGTAGCGGCAGGAAGAGAACAGCCAGTGAAACCAAGAGGGCAAGGCTGAAGATCGCACAGAAAGTGAGCAGCAGGGGTGTTGTCAGCTGTTCCTGGATTCAATGCCGCAAGAGATTTAATGATCATGAAAGGTGAGTGCAATGCCACACTCAACTACATCCTGTTGTGCGTGTCAACCCAACCCCATCACTCTACACTCCTTACACCACCCTACCTTGCAGGTGCACCCATCACTCTCTGCCTATGCACCTATTCACATCTCCCTCTGACTAACCACCACTGACACTCACCCTCATCCTAATGCAATCATAGCAAGTAACACCACAGAAGGAGGCCACTTGGCAATTTCATGCCACTCCCTCATATTCACCCTTTACAGATGTAGCCCATACATCCCTTACACTCATTCCATCATTCTCACTCAAAGTTCTCTTCTTTCCCTCCTTGCAGGAGAAGAGAGCGCATAACAGGAGAGAAAGAGAAAGAACGAGAGGTGGCACTGCAATATACACTAATTTGACGACAGCAGAGGAGGAGGCTCTCAAAATAAGTGGAGTGGCAGAGCTTCTGGTGGTGGGAGACGGATAGAGGGGGATCTCCCAGTAACCTAGTGACAGAATTAAATATCCCACATGGCATACAACAGTCACTCACGGTCACTGATGTCAGCAGCCATCATCATGTTCATAATGGTAACATTATACATTCTTATCATAAGAGGTCTAATTCATGTCTTTACTCTCCCACAGGTACATCAAGTGCCCCCCATTGTCCAGCCAGAGGAGGACGATGACTCCTCAGAGGAAGCTCCATTCTCTGAGGGTGCACGATCACCAGACCCATGTGCACCCAGCACCAGCGCAGATACGCGCATGTCAGTGGGTCCTGCGAGACATTGAGTAGTGTTGTCACCTGGTTTCTTACACATCACAAGTGAGCAAGAGCAGATAAGAACATAAGAACATAAGAAATAGGAGCAGGAGTAGGCCATTTGGCCTTCTGAGCCTACTCCACCATTCAATAAGATCATGGCTGATCTTCTACCTCACCTCCACTTTCCTGCACTATCCCCATATCCCTTGATTCCCTTAATATTCAAAAAGCTATCGATCTCTGCATTGAATATACTCAACGACTGAGCCTCCACAGCCCTCTGGGGTAGAGTATTCCAAAGATTCACCACCCTCTGAGTTAATAAATTTCTCCTCATCTCAGTCCTAAATGGCCGACCCCTTATTCTGAGACTGTGACCCCTGGTTCTCGACTCCCCAGCCAGGGGAAACATCCTCCCTGCATCTACCCTGTCAAGCCCTGTAAGAATTTTGTATGTTTCAATGAGATCACCTCTCATTCTTCTAAACTCCAGAGAATATAGGCCTAGTCTACTCAATCTCTCCTCATAGGACAATACCCCCATCCCAGGAACCAGTCTGATGAACCTCCATTGCACTCCCTCTATGGCAAGTGTATCCTTCCTTAGGTAAGGAGACCAAAACTGTACACAATACTTCAGGTGTGGTCTCACCAGGGCCCTATATAATTGCAGTAAGACGTCTTTACTCTTATACTCAAATCCTCTTGTAATAAAGGCCAACATACCATTTGCTTTCCTAATTGCTTGTTGTACCTGCATGTTAAGTTTCAGTAATTCTTAAACAAGGGCACCCAGGTCCATCTGAACACCAACATTTCCCAATCTCTCATCATTTAAAAAATACTCTGCTTTTCTATTTTTCCTACCAAAGTGGATAACTTCACATTTCTCCACATTATATTCCATTTGCCATGTTCTTGCCCACTCACTTAGCCTGTCTATATCCCGTGAAGCCTCTTTGCATCCTCCTCACAACTTACATTTCCACCCAGCTCTGTATCATCAGCAAACTTGGATATATTACATTTGGTCCCCTCATCCAAATCATTGATATAGATTGTGAATAGCTGAGGCTCAAGCACTGATCCTTGCAGTACCCCACTAGTTACAGCCTGCCAAACCGAAAATGACTAGTTTATTCCTACTCTCTGTTTTCTGTCTGTTAACCAATCCTCAATTCATGCTAATATATTACCCCCAATCCCAGGAGCCTTAATTTTGTTTAATAACCTCTTGTGTGGCACCTTATTGAATGCCTTCTGAAAATCCAAATACACCACATCCACTGGTTCCCCCTTATCTATTCTGCTAGTTACAACTTCAAAACACTCTAACAGATTTATCAAACACGATTTCCCTTTCATAAATCCGTGTTGACTCTGCTCAACCCTATTATTATTTTCGAAGTGCCCTGTTACCACGTCCTTAATAATAGATTCTAGAATTTTCCCTACTACTGATGTCAGGCTAACTGGTCTGTAGTTCTCCGTTTTCTCTCTCCCTCCTTTCTTAAATAGTGGGATTACATTTGCTACCTTCCAATCTACAGGAACCGTTCTAGAATCTATGGAATTTTGGAAAATGACAACCAATGCATCTACCATCTCTATAGCCACCTCTTTCAAAACTCTAGGATGCAGGCCATCAGGTTGAGGGGATTTATCAGGTTTCAGTGCCATCAATTTCTCCAGTACTACTTTTTTACTAATACTAATAGCTTTCACTTCCCCATTCTCGCTAGACCCTTGGTTATCCACTATTTCCGGGAAGTTTTTTGCGTATTCTTCTGTGAAGATAGACACAAAGGGCTCGATTTTGCCATTGGGATGGGCTGGGGGTGTGCCAGACACTTTTCGTGTTAGCCACCCAACTCCAATTTGATGTGGAAAAAATATGCGATTTTCACCTAATTGGGCAATTGATTTCCAGCGTGTGGGAACCCATGGCCCACTTAGTCTTTCCATCTTGAAAGTCGTCTCCGATGACACCATCAATGCTGCTGGATTTAAGGCCTGCAAGCAGCCTTGCTTCTTCTGCAGATTGCAAACGTTATGCCCTTTGCTGTGGTAGATTCCTCCAGCCAATATGTCCAGCAGTAGGCCAAAGTCTGCACCAAGGTTCGATGACGCCGCCCTGCAAGCTCTGGTGGAGGGAGCAAGAGGAAATAAGGAGGTGCTCTTCCCTTCCTCAGGGAGGAAGAAGCCTCCCCAGCAGCCAAAAGCTGTGTGGATGCAAGTGGCTCAGGAGGTCAACTCTTTGTCTATGTGCCGCAGAACCTGGCTGCAGTGCAGGAAGAGGTTTTATGACTTTCTGCGCACTTGAAAAGTGAGTATGACCCTCAATCTGATCCCCATTGCCTCTCCTCACCAGCACTCAGCTTTGACAACTTCTTCCTCCACATCCCACTTGACACTGACATCCCTGCGCCCTTACCCAATCCATCTCTCTATGGTCACATTCACCTAACTATTCAACCATGCAGCCCTCACACTCCCTATCACTGTGATGCAATGACAACAACTTACAACACACAGGGAGGGCCCTTTGTCTCCTTCTAAGCATCTATGCTATGGATTCTCTACACTCACTCCTTCATTCTCACTCAAGCTCCACTTGTGTCCCTCATTGCAGGAAAAGAGAGCCCACAATAAGAGGGAAAGAGCGAGGACAGGAGGAGGGCCACCCTCAGTAGCCCAGTTCACCACCTTGTTGGAGGCGGCCCTGGAAATTGCTGGGATCGAGGAGGATTCCCAAGTGGGGGACAGACACGCCGGCACATCACAGCAAGCTGGTGATAGAATAGTTTGGCATCTCTCTCATTGACGTTGCATGAGTGACTGATAATGATTCTGATGCTCTAACAGGTTGACTTATAATCATCTGCACAATTAAATGTGCATGCAAACTTTACCTCACATCTCTAACTCTTTCCTTTACCCCCCCCACAGAACCATCGAGAGCCTCCGTCCCCACTGTCCAGGAGGAAGAGCCTGAACTTCCAGACTCCTCAGAGTAAGCTGCAACCTCTGAGGGCTCTCCATCAGCAGAATTAAGCGCACCCAGCGCAGACACTCACACCTCGGTGGGACCTTCGGGACATAGAGTAGTGTTTTCACCTGGTGTATCACAGCTCACAAGTGAGCATCAGCAGATGGTGGAGACAGGGCCAGCAGTGGAGAGTCCTCGTCGCAGTGGAGAGGATGCTCCCAGCTCGGCTCCGCTGCATGTCGACCCTGTGCCTCCGGATCCATCCAGAAGGAGAGCGGTGCTGGAACTCCAGGAACAGGTGCAGGAGTCTCTGGCAGGTTTTGTCTCCAGGGTCACTGCGAGTGTGGAGCGAATAGAGGAGTCCATTGCTAACATGAGCAGAGCCTTTGTGGAGGCGTTGCCGCATGAACGCATCACCACGGAAAGGATGGCAACCTTCGTGGAAAGGATGGCTACCGTAGAGGAGAGGATGGCTATGGCCATGGAGGAGCTTAGTCGCCAGGATCGTGAAAACATGGTCATTGTTCACAATAGACTGACATCTCTTGAGGAGTGATGGTCAGCTATTGAGCAAACAAAGCAGACATTCATGCAAGTCCTCGGGAGTAGGACTTCCAGTACAGAAACGGGTCCTCATGGCCCCCCTGAAGTGCAGCAAGGTGCTGTCAAGCCACTTGCTAGCTCTGAAGTGGTGTTGACCCATGAGAGGGATGTTGGTGGCAGACAGCAAGGAAGTGGGGGCTCCTCTCCAAGCGCTCATGACTATGCCACTGCAAAGCCCTCGGTCAGAGCCTCACCAGAGTCCCCACCCAACTGAGATCGGCGTCTCAACCCCTGCACAGCCGCAGGAGCAGCAGACCGTTGCCGAACCCTCACAGGTTCGCAACCCCAGAGGACTCCTGCCAAAGGTGTCAAGACAGGAGCAGCAGGAAAGTGAGCAAGGGGCCTCCACATCTGCTGAAGCCACAGGGGAAGCAGCACGTAGGAGCACGCGTAAGAGGAGGATAATGCACAAGTAGTCACAAGGGTAGTCACTTGGGTGTAATGTTGTGTTTATTTTTAAAATGCCATCACTTGCTTATTGTCATAAAAAATTCTGATGGCAAACTGTTGCAGTTGTGGCGTGTGTCATTTCGCAAATGGAACTTCCACATTGAGGGCTTAGGGCAAATTGCAATTGTCAGTATGGTGGTCAGAGTGATAGGAATCCGCAGGTTCTTAGCCATTGTCGATGGTCTGATAAGAAAGTGTGAGGCAAAAGTGTTTGATTGTGCAGGCTAAGCATTCTGGCCAAGATGAGTGCGTCCCTTGCATCCCGGGCAGCAATGTGGTCGCGCGCTGGCGCCTTCTGGCCTGTGCAGCTTCAGGTGGGTGAGCAGCAGTTTCGAGCTCCTGCTGTTGCTCCCGCAGTTGGTGCTGCTGTTGTTCAGGGTTCTGCTGCTGCCGCGGCTGGTCTTCGTCTGAATCTGATGTCCAGGAGGAAAGGAAATAAATTGTTCCCATTCTTCTGGTATATACCTCAGTTGAGGAAGTGCTCATTCAAGGTGGGGAGAGGGGTTTCCCAGGAGGTCACACTGGAGATGGGTGTCAGGCTCCAAACTTCCACTACAATGAGTAGGCCTGCTAAAAGTTCCCCCAGACCTGAGACAACAAAGTTCTGCCACCTGCAAATGAAGATTGCTGAAAACTCCTTTTTATTGATGGAGCTGCAGCTGTTAGTAAGCAATCTACTTGTGCTGCTGCCAGGTTTCACTGGCGTGTTTCAGAGGAGGCGTGCAGCACGTGGGAAAACTGTTAAAATTAGAAAGGCCTCTCAAAATGGGATTGTAGACGCACTTAGCTGGTTGTTAAGGGCCTTAAAGGCCTAGCCTGCCTCTTGGAGGTGGGATGGAGACGGGGTCAGAAAACGCGCATGTGGGAAAATTGCTCGGAGGCGGGATGGAGGCGGGATCTGGCCCGCTCGCCAGTTTTAGCGATTTTAACACCTCACACGTCTCCAATCCCGCCTCTTCGGGCCTGGCAAAATTGAGCCCTTTGTCTCCAGTTCTAATACCATCATGTAAACACAGCATTATTCATGTCACAATTTTATCCGCATAACCATATACATTTTGGACACCACTGATTTCTAACAGCGGGGATGTGGAATTTGGAGTTGTGGTGTTACCAGTTGGCAAGTATTTTGCATTTTTTCCGAATGATTCCAAACATCCTGTCATTCTCCTCTTTCGCATGATGATGAACTAGTTCTTTGCTCTTACTTAAATTTGAACGCAATGTTTTGATGCATTGTAGCACATTGTTCTTCTCTCGTCCTGTAGGTGCGTCCCAAGAAGAATTGCCAGGAGCAAGGGGCACTATGGTTTCATGCACAACACAACACTTTGCAGCCAGCACACCCCAGCACCAGCTAAACTAGGAGCCTCCTGCAGCAACCAATTAGTGAGTTTAGGGATAGGGCACCAGATGAAGCATTATCTACTGCAAAGGAGGAACCTGTTGAGGGGATAAGACAGGCACAGGAAACATCTGGCAAGCCTGTGAGCTCGTGCTATGTCTCTACTACATGGGCAAGGGATTGGTATCCTACTGCTAGGCCTGCTTCAAAAGCCAGGTGGTTAAGGAGATACACAGTTGCTTGACCTGTTCAGAAGGAACACAAGGTGTTAGCATTATTCCTGCACGAGAAGCAGTTGTCCAAGAATGTGCAGCACAGTAGCTTGGGCGCCACTGTTATGTAAATGATTTGCATAAATGTAGAGTATCAAGTCCCATCTCATAACCATCCGCCGAAAGCCCCAAAGCAGTGAGGGTCAAAGTGTCAACCTGTATTCTATCAAAATCACTGAGTATAAAACCATGAGGACCTCGGGCACCCAGTTGCAGGAATCCCTAACTGCTGACTTGGAAAGAACAGATTATTTGGAAAGAGCAATGATTGCGGGTTTTACCTGCATAGGAGGCATTCTGTGGACTGCTATCATTCAGTCCACTGTGTCTGCAGGGCACAGCATCAGTGTACATCTGCAGAAGGGCCTAGAATGGCAGCCACTGTGTTGCCATATGTGTCTGCAGCGGTTGCAAGGAGATCTGGGCCACCTGCACCACCTAGAGGCATACAGTTACAACCATGCCAAGAGGCGTGCAGCACCTGACCTCTACCTGCCAACCACAGTTGCTCATTCCACTCCAGGAGTTCAAGCAGATCTTACACAGTCATCAAGGGGATACGTGGGCTTAGAAAATAGAGAGTTGAAGGTGGAATATTCATAAACTTTATTTTCTTTCATTTCGTAGTTCTATTTTATTTGAGGGTGTAGAAGACAAAAAGTGACATCTACCCTCAGAAACCAAATGATGCATGTAGAATTTGTGATGTAGGATGATGGGTGGGAGTCAGTGTCATTCATTGGAAATAGTTCTCTCTCACAGAGTTTAATGCCAGTCTCCCTGCCTGAATATCTTGACCCTCCATCTCTCACCACATCCTTTTCCTCCTTCTCTTTGTGTGGGCTTGTAGCCTCGTTGTCCTCTCATTATCTAGCTGCACACTCATTCCTCTTTGAATGGCAAATCGTTCAACACACAGTAATGATTTTGTACACCCCACTTGAGAGTTCCACGTAATGGAATTGATGTTTCACCATCCCAATAATATACACTACAGTAACAGAGGTGGTGGTTAGAGCAGGATAAGAGTCAGGAGCCATGAGTGCAATGGTCTTCCAAGGGACTGTAGAATAAAAGCATCATGTTTGCTCTCCAGATAATGGGCATTAAGGTGAAGAAATACATTTTTGGTGCTTGGAAACCACGTGCACATTAATAGAGTGGTATCCCTTCTGTTTCTTGAATGCAATACAGTTCCCATTGAAGAGCCCTGATAGCCGCATGACCATAATGCCCTGCAGTCTTGGGAAGCCTCTGAAGCAATAAAGGCTCTGTGTCATTTCCATTTTCTATGTCCTTTCCATTGGTAAATTGATAAAGGTGTCCCCCTGGCAAGCATGTCACCAGTTACTTGATGCAGGAATGAATGAAAAACTGGCTTATCTGGCAGATGTCCCCTCCAGCAGCCTGGAAGGATCCCGTGACTTAGAAACTTAATACTGCAGTGTTCTTAATTGCAAAAGGAAAAGCTATCTCAGTCTTTAAGGTCATCTGTAAATTGGGCTGCATCTGCATTGAAGCAGAGGTGGCAAACGCTAGTGTTTTTGGACATGCCCAGGTAGGAATAGAGTGTCTGTAAACACAAGACCTGGATTATCACAGAAATCACAGAAAACCCACAGTGCAGATAGCGGCCATTTCGGCCCATCGAGCCTGCACCGACACATATCCCACCCGATCCCCGTAACCCCTACACCAACACATATCCCACCCTATCCCCGTAACTCCATGTATTTAATCCCCCCTAACACTAAGGGTCAATTTATCATAGCCAATCAACCTAACCCGCACATCTTTGGACTGTGGGAGGAAACCGGAGCACCCAGAGGAAACCCACGCAAACACGGGGAGAATGTGCAAACTCCACACAGACAGTCACCCAAGGCCGGATTCGAACCCGGGTCCCTGGCGCTGTGAGGCAACAGTGCTAACCACTATGCCACCGTACCTGGATTAGTGGCAGGAGTGAGCACCTCCAAATGATGTCCCATCATGATATGGCTGTCCTCACCCAGATTATAATACAGAATGGGAGTTGACACAGTGAGTCCCATCCTTCCAACCTTCTGAGATGCTACTTGAACTATGGCAACTATTTGTCACTTTAAATGCAAGCACAGCACAACAAATGTATTGATTATGCAAAAATGCAGTCTCAGGGAGCCAAAATTATCTTTGCACAATGTCCAATGCTCTGGGTTTCCTATTCTGAGACCAATGATAGTTCTTGAATTCATTTTGTTCAACCTGTATTCTCAATCTACCCTTTGCCCAAAAACAAAAGAAAGATTTATATACTGTATTTAATATTTAAATCTGCACGTGATTAGATTTTATTAAGTAATTTTCAAAAATACATATCTGGACAGGAAGGGGCAGAGTAATGGAACTTCACAAAGAGTAAGCAGAAAAGGACTGCGGTTTAACCCTGCTGATCAGTCAGCTGTGATGATTTATCAGGTCAGATGGCGTGTCGAACTTTTGGAATATTTTGTCATAAATTTTGCTTCAGTTTTTCTCACTCAGACCACTTCGTAGCTGGATTCAGGATAATTTTGCCACGTTCGTCAGTTTTACAATTTGCTGTAGCACGTCATCTAATGGTATCTGCTGTTAGTTAGACTTGCCCTTGCACGTTTATGTTTTTAAATTTTTTGTGTGTCAAGTTGCAGAATGTGCAAGGTGACAACAGCGCAGCGACGGAGACAGGGCATTGGGGAGCTCAGGGAAAAGGACAAGCAACCATGCATCTCCTTAACCAATCAGATTGAAGGATTGTGAAATTAAAAGCGCAAAGGCTGAGAAGGAATGTAAATTAGAGTGGATGACTCAATATCAAATCAGGTACAGAAAGAGAAATAAAGAAAGGGACAGAAAGGTTAGATTAAGAGAGGGAGAAAAAAGAGACAGAAAGTAAAGTTAAACATTTGTTTTTAATTTTAAGTTTTACATTTTTAAAATCTCTAAGAACAATTAAAACCTGAAGGAATGAGACTTCACACTTGTAATAGTTAATATTCAATGCCAGAGAGGTTGATTGGCAGCAACTTATCACGTTAAAAAGGTACTTAGACTGGAATGGACAAGAATTAACTTTCTGTGGTGAGTTTAGTTAATATCTACCGCGCAAATACAGCATCTTCATGCCATTCAATGCATTTCAATGGTGAAGCAGACAACGAGATGCCATTTTTGCGAAGCTAACGGCAGAATGGTGCAACTCGGACAGCAACTTTTAGATTTTCGAGTTTAACCGTGCATCTGCTTCTCACCTGAAGTTATTGTACCATTTGCACATAAATAATGGCAAGTGTCTGACAGCAGAATCTGGGCCAATGACAAAGTAGGTGCCAGCAGCAAATTTTCTTTATCAATTTTACTCATAAAAGAGCATAACAGATCTCCCAATGTTCTAATCACAACTAGCAATCATCATATATTTCAGTTAATACCAGTTATCACAAAAACAAACAAAGCCCAGAATGGTGCAGATTGGTAACATATACTTAAAAAAAACTTAAAGTAGAACAGATATAATCTGAAAATGATAAAGTGGATGATAATGCTCCAATAGCATGATTTGCATCTGCTTTTAGCAGAACTATTCATTTCCTTAAAGTCTTTAGATAGAACCACCAACTAGCTTGAACTTAACTCTAGCTTCTTTCTCCTCACTAAGGTAGAATATTTACTGTATTGAATATTCACGTAAAAACTAAAGGAGAGAGATTGTAAGAGATGGCATGCATGGCTCTTCAAATATCCAGCACCTGTTTCTCGACGAAGAACACGGATTGCCAGTTGTTTACCGTGTCCTTCTAGTGAGGTTACTTCCTGCACTGTAGCCATGTGCAGCATTCAGTGCTGTTTGGCCATCTCCTGCCACACTTTGCAACTAACTGCTTTAGTTACTTTTCTTCCCCTTGCAGGGAACAACATAAAGGCCCAGTTCGCCATCATTCCGCCTTTGAAACTGACCGCAATGTCAGAATTTGGCGCACGCACAGGCGTATGCGGAACTCCTGAAGTTGCGATCTGTTATGGCTGCTTAGGAAGCTTGTTGATGTCACAGCGGTTCACACAAGGGGATCTCCACTCTACTTCGTTGATTGGAATTGAAGGCCGGAAAAACCATAAGTTCTCGACACAGGGATCGCGAGATCCTCATGCGAAGCGTACTTCGGGGCCAGCGGCAAACGCCTTCGCTTCGTCGCTGACCACAATTCCGGGCTATATTGCCTGTAAGAACAGGTCGATGCTTTGATCATCAAACCTAATACAGTAAACTCTTGTTTAAACGGCACTCAATAATCCGGAATTCTTTAATAACCGGCAAAATAGATAACCGGTAATCTTGCCAAATCCATCCAGCACTCGTTTTTCCGAGTCTGAGTTTCCCGCGGTGGCCGAGTTAGTCAGTGGTTTTTATTTTTTTTGTGTTAAAAATTGCCTACCTCTCTGTTATCCAGAATTTTTCATCAACCGGCACCATCCTGGTCCCGTAGGTGCCGGATACAAAAGAGTTTACTGTACCCTGCTTCTTCATTGGGGTGCTATAGCAACAGGAACACAGCCACAGATGAAGACACATTAAAGGCAAGAAAAGAACACAGCAAATAGTAAAGCTTCATGCAGCCAGCACTGGAAGTAAACATGCAGACTTTGCTAAAATAATGTACTAGCTGATTCCAAGTACAAACAAATCCAGAGAAAATAGTTTCCTAATGAATTTTGCAATAAACAGCAATTTATATTTATAGAGAGCCTTTAATGTAGAAAAATGTCCCAAGACACTTCACAAAGGCGTAAGCAGGCAAAGATGGGTGCCGAGCCAAAGAAAGAGATATTTCAGTCAAAGCCAGGATCGCAATGCAATGATTGCCAATAAGATTGTGGATAGCAGCGGCCTTGTTTGTGAGATATTCTGAAGGGAAATGTGGAGAGTGATTGCTGGTCTGCTGGCAGAGTCCAAGGTGACAGTGGTGGGTGGGATGAACGGGATGGAACAGAGATTGACAAGATTAGCCTTCAGCGGGCATGCTGGTCAACAAAATAGGAGGATGGGGCGCTTTGGTTTTCAGCTCGGAAGGAGGCAGTGACGGGTGCCTCGAAGAGCCATTTGTAGAATGCCAAGAAAGGCACAGAAGATAGCTGTGGGCTTATCTAATGTCGATTCAAATCTGGAACGGTAGCAGTAGAGTAGGAAGGCAGAGGAGTAGTGATGGGTTGGGGTAGGGATTGGGGGGAAGTACCCAAGTGGGGGAGAAATGACTGGGTGACGGGAAGGGGAGGAGACAGGAGAGGGTCCATGAAAGGTAGAAACTAAAGGGAGATAGAAGTAATGAGCTTGGGTGCAGAGCAGCAGCCAAAATATGCATGTGAATGGGCACAGAGGACAGGACAGTTAACAGGAGGAGGAGGCTCCAAAAATATTCCCATCCTCAATGACGTGAGTGCAAAAGACAAGGCTGAAGCATTTGCAACTATCTTCAGCCAGAAGTGCCGAGTTGATGATCCATCTCGGCCTCCTCCTGAGGTCCCCAGCATCACAGATGCCAGTCTTCAGACCATTCAATTCACTCCACGTGATGTCAAGAAACGGCTGAAGACACTGGATACTGCAAAGGCTATGGGCCCTGACAACATTCCGGCAATAGTACTGAAGACTTGTGCTCCAGAACTAGCTGCGCCCCTAGCCAAGCTGTTCCAGTACAGCTACAACACTGGCATCTACCCGGCAATGTGGAAAATTGCCCAAGTATGTCCTGTCTACAAAAAGCAGGACAAATCCGACCCGGCCAATTACCGTCCCATCAGTCTACTCTCAATCATCAGCAAAGTGATGGAAGGTGTCGTCGACGGTGCTATCAAGCGGCACTTACTCAGCAATAACCTGCTAACTGAAGCCCAGTTTGGGTTCCGCCAGGGCCACTCAGCTCCTGACCTCATTACAGCCTTGGTCCAAACATGGACAAAAGAGCTGAACTCAAGAGGTGAGGTGAGAGTGACTGCCCTTGACATCAAGGCAGCATTTGATCGAGTGTGGCATCAAGGAGCTCTAACAAAACTGAAGTCAATGGGAATCAAGGGGAAAACTCTCCATTGGTTGGAATCATACCTAGCACAAAGGAAGTTGGCTGTGGTTGTTGGAGGTCATTCACCTCAATCACATGACATCACTGCAGGAGTTCCTCAGGGCAGTGTCCTAGGCCCAACCATCTTCAGCTGTTTCATCAATGACCTTCCCTCCATCATAAGGTCAGAAGTGGGGATGTTCGCTGATGATTGCACACTGTTCAGCACCATTCGAGACTCGTCAGATACTGACGCAGTCCATGTCCATATGCAGCAAGACCTGGACAACATTCAGACTTGGGCTGACAAGTGGCAAGTAACATTCGCACCACACAAGTGCCAGGCAATGACCATCTCCAACAAGCGAGACTCTAACCATCTCCCCTTGACATTCAATGGCATTACCATCGCTGAATCCCCCACTATCAACATCCTGGGGGTTACCATTGATCAGAAACTGAACTGGACCAGCCATATAAATACTGTGGCTACAAGAGCAGGCCAGAGGCTGGGAATTCTGCGGTGAGTGTCTCACCTCCTGACTCCCCAAAGCCTTTCCACCATCTACAAGGCACAAGTCAGGAGTGTGATGGAATACTCTCCACTTGCCTGGATGAGTGCAGCTCCAACAACACTCAAGAAGCTCGACACCATTCAGGATAAAGCAGCCCACTTGATTGGCACTCCATCCACCACCTTCAACATTCACTCCCTCCACCACCAGTGCACTGTGGCTGCAGTGTGTACCATCTACAAGATGCACTGCAGCAACTCGCCAAAGCTCCTTCAACAGCACCTTCCAAACCCGCGACCTCTACCACTTAGAAGGACAAGGGCAGCAGACACATGGGAACATCACCACCTACAAGTTCCCCTCCAAGCCACACACCATCCTGACTTGGACCTGTATCGCCGTTCCTTCACTGTCGCTGGGTCAGAATCCTGGAACTCCCTTCCTAACAGCATTGTGGGTGTACCTACACCATATGGACTGCAGCGGTTCAAGAAGGCGGCTCACCACCATCTTCTCAAGGGCAATTAGGGATGGGCACTAAATGCAGGCCTAGCCAGCGACGCCCACATCCCATCAATGAATTAAAAAAAATAAAAAAAATTCATGTAACGCTGGCATGGCAGATATTAGAAAAGACGTCCCAGTCGTAAACAGAGGACTTCCCCCTACTTACTCCAGCTGCCTTATATCGAATAAATCAAAAGACTGTTACACTTGGTACACTCAGCAGCTTAATGTTGCAATAAAACATTACAATATATAAGTAGCCAACTGTCCACCCACAAGTGAACATAACAACATAAGAAATAGGAGCAGGAGTAGGCCATACAGCCCCTCGAGCCTGCTCCGCCGTTCAATAAGATCATGAAAAACTTCTCTGTTTCAACAACTTCACCAAACACTAAAGCACTCTGCAAAGCAAGGCTTACAATTTCAACAGAAGTTGTCCATTTTGTAATGACGTTAAGGGGCTACTAATGCACCTGCCCCTTTAACTCAGTTGCTGCCTTAAGGCCCCCGGAGTTGTCTGGATTTCCTCTCCCTTATGGGTCTGTGTCAAGTAGTGTGTCACTGTGTGTCTGCTGCACGTGCACACTATGCAAAATATTCCCAGTGATAATTGGAATGCAACAGTCAACATAGCTGCAGAGCACTCTTGGTGTGCTTCGCCTATGCTATACGTGGGGAGTGCCATACAGGAATTTTGACCCTATAACGCAGTGGATATACCAAATAAAATTGAAAAAAATATCCAGGATCATAGATTAAGTTGGTTGGCAGATGTATGAGGTTTGTAAAATTGTGAAAAATATTGCAGCATCTGTAGTGCTTTGAAGGGTTACATGTACAGCTGATTTTGCTAAACCATTTTATGTTTGTTAGGGATAATGGTGCTTTCATATTAGATAACTGCCTCACCGAGTGATTCTGTAATAGCCCTGAGGAGGTGGGTTTGGAGGCGGGTCAGCTGCGAAAATTGGAGAAAATGGCTTCAGACACCCAACCCGCCTCCATCCCACCCCACCCCCATGTGATTTTCGTGAGTGTCTGTTCAGCTGCTCCCAAACTGACCCGACTCCAACCGGTGGGACCGGTAGTTAAGGTAGTTAAGAGCCAGTTAACTGACTTGATAATCCTATTTTGATAGAGGTTTCCCATTTTCCTGCCTCTGGCTCCTGTTTCCCGTCTTGTCAGAAACTGTCCAGCTGCAAGGAGACGAGTTGGTGGAGGACATGATCTGTAGTCATTATTGGTGCAGAACTTTAAAAGCACTCCTGTAACATGGCTGGCATTCAAATGCAACAACTTTGTTGTTGGAGGTTTGGGATAAGATTTTGCAAATCTACTGACCTTGTGACTGGTCAAGCTGACACCCATCTGCTGTTTGAACTGATTGGAATAATTTCAGGCCACTTTGAGTGTGCGCTTGCAAGCTCCTTGCCTCAACTGAAATTTATAATAACGGGATGGGAACCATTTACATCCTCTCACCCTGGTCGTCAGATTCGGAGGAAGAGCAGCACGGCTTAGTGCTGCCGGATGAACAAGTGGCTCAGCACACAGCCTCCTTGGAGGAAGATAAAGAGGATGAGGAGGAGGACAAGGAGGAGGATGAGGAGGAGGACGGGGAGTGGTGCCTTGCGGGGCCGAATGTGGCCAATCCAGCAGCAGGCGACCACACTGATGTCCGTCAGGCAAGGGATGCACTCATCCGTGCCAGATTTGCGTAAGCTAATGCTTTAACCACAGGTGGCTGGCACATGGAGATGAATATAAGTCCGACATTCTCAAAACCCCAGGCATCATCTGTCCAATAAACGGTGGTTTGCGCTCAGTGTCACCACCATCATTCTACATGGAAATCGCCCTGAACCCTCACTCTTGAGCTTCCATTTCCCAGAAGACAGAAGCCACACTTTAGCTGATCTCAGCAGATCATTAAACCTTTTTCGACATTAAACCCATGTGCATCTGCACACAGAGCTCGAGCTCACCTCCTCAGCAATTTGCAGCCAAGCTGCCTTGATTTGCTGAAGAGGCCTCCTCCTTCCATTTCCAGGGAAGAGGACCTCCTGATGTCCTCTAACTCTCTCAACAAGAGCATGGAGAGAGCCCTCATTGAACCTGGGTGCAGGCTTAGTTTTTGGGGCTGCCATTCCTGCAGCTCCCAGCACCTTTAAGAGAAAAAAGCATTAATATTACTAAGCAAATGATTGGAACATATCTGGCATCTTTTTCATTTCATAGTCAGATAATAAAGTCATATATCAAAAAATCATGAATCTCTTTCTGGAATAATATGACCAGCAATATCATTCATTAAATTTTGCTCAGAACAGACGCTGTCAACTCCCCTTTCTAGATAAGACAGCATCAATCCATCCCAATGACATTCTTTTCAAAGGGGACATGGCCTATTTAAATTTTCAAACAAACAACGCGTCATCAGACGCGAGAAACCCGAAACGTCAACTCAAATTTCTCTCCACGGATTTTGCCTGACCTGCTGAGTTTTTCCAGCATTCTCTGTTGTTATTTTTTATGCTCCAAGCAATTGCCTGGAGAGACCCGCACGTCGGCCGTAACGAGGCCAATAAAGCCAAAATCGGAAGTGCTGGGAGGCGGCAGCCGGTTGCGGATCCGAAAGCTGCCGAGCAGCAGGCCCGCCCTCACCCCACCTCCTTTATTAAAATCGAGCCCATAGTGTCCCATGGCAACATAACAACACAAAATGACTTGCACATCATTCCAAGACTCTGATATTGTTTCTCGTTGCTCAGTCTTTCCCAAGATACGTATATGCCAGTGAGGGAATACTTCAAAACTGGGTTGTACAGCATCTGAAAGAGAAACACAGCAACTTCTTGTATATTTCCAGCATAATCAGTCTTTCCAGTATTTGTGGTTTTTCTTGTAATGTGCACTATGTAAATCCAGACCAATGAGATGAAAGTCTGTTTTCTTCATCGCCCATAATTACCCTATGTGGAGTTAATTTGAGCACTGTCAATCAGTTCCTAGTGGGCCCCAATCCATAGAAACTCTTAAGGTCGGAGAAAAGCATGGGACAGATTTTCTTCTTTTGCGCTTGGATGTAAATAATTGCCTGGATGGCTTGCAGACCCCAATGAGCCTGTCCGATTTTCTTTCCATCCTCACAGATCCATCCAGTTTTCCTCCCTGCTATCCTAACAGTTATAACCATTTCTCCTCAAGATACTTGTCCTATTTGACCTTGAAGACATCCAAGTTACTTGCCTCTGCACCCTCCCTTGTAAACGATACCAGAAAACCTACCACTCTGTCAGTGAAGTAATGCTTTCTTATACCCTGCCTGAATGTATCCTTTTTCAGCTTATATTTCTATCTTTTTGCTCTGTTATCCTGCACCTTCAATCCTGTACATCCCTGAGCCTTTAGGACAGGATTCTGCTTAGCTGTGATGTACCTTGTGGTTGTAGAGCTTGCACAACCTCTCCCTACCCCACACCCTTCAAGTAATCTTTTGAAGGATGAAGTGTGTCCTTTATCCTCCTCTTGTTCTTGCATTGAACCTGTGACAATTGTTGACTTACAAAGTAGCACATCATGTAGGTGCCAGACTTGGCTCATATGAGATGTTAATCTGAGGCCCTGACCACCCTCTCAGGTGGAGGTAAAAGGTACTTTTCTATGAAGAGCCGGGCAGTTCTCTCAGTGTCCTGGCTAACGTTTATCCTTCAAACATCATCACTAAAACAGATTATTTATCTCACTGATGTTTGTGCATAAATTGGTTACTGTGTTTCCCTACATTACAACAGTAACTATGCTTCAAAAGTACTTAATTGGCTGTGAAGCATTTTGGGGCGTCCTGAGGTTGTGAAAAGTGCTACATAAATACAAGCATGTTCGTTTACGTGTGAGCTTAGCCAGCGAATAACAGCAGGCCATTTGTTCACAGGTGACATCAGAACCCAAACTTCGCATGCAAACGTCAAGTGGGGGTCTGTCATCAGGCAGCAGTTAGATGGGGTAATTCTAGCTGCTCTTTCCCCATCCTTATCCATAGATGCTGAAGCTCGTTCAAGAACCCTAGCTAACATTAGCTAACTCAATGCAGATCAAGGATTGAATCCAGGACCTATTTAATCTGAAGGCTCAGCATGTGATGTGGTTAACTACTTTGTCATTGGGCAGTTTATTAAAAAAAATCTAACGTGCTACATTTTTAATTGAATAAATGTATGTCTTTATTGGCCTGTTATTGCTGAATGGAATTTCCTTACCATACCAAGCTAATGACCACATAAAGGTAATAATTATAGTGTATGTATATATGTGACCTTCAGCTCTATTAGAATTAAAGCTAAGGTTTTCGTACTTAAGCTTTTTCAGTCTTGAGGTGTGGGTGTACAAAATGGGTCAGGTTCTCAGGAGGGAAAAGATATCATCGACATACTTAAATAATTTAACTGTTACGTGTATACTGGTTTTTAAATTATAATATTTTCTAGAAAGAAGGAAAATAAGTCAACTAATACTCATGTCTTTTATGATAATTATTTCTTTAGCATGCCCAAAATGTATGGGTTTTTATAAAGATCATAATCCATTTAAACAGGAAATAGATGAAAAGTTAAATGCTTCCGTGTCTTTTTCAGCAGTGTTCGTTCATGTGATTTTTTTTTTCTGCATTTGAGTTTTTCAAATTTTGAAATAATTGCCGTCCCCTGAAAAATGTAAGAATTGTTATGGAAACTTGTGACAATTTAAAATTTTTCTGACATGCCATTCATGTATTTTTGAACAGCAAAAATTTCTCATAGAAATGTAAGCACTAATTGTTTATGTGCACAAATCTAAGTGTCAATCATCGTGTTTTTTAAAAAATGCACAAGGGTAGCACTTTTGCACGTGGAGAAGTATGCTGCCAAATGTCAGAAAAAGCCCGAAGGCTCACAAAATTCAGCCCCCTGAAGGGGGTGTCCCAATGAGTCATGTGATCTATTTAGTACTCAAATGGAAAGTCTGCTTAAATTAGTGTCTGCATAGATGCTCATTCCGCCCCCTTCTACTATAATCTGTGTGAAAATAAGAGTCCTTTTGTGAAGCGCAGGTAGAAAGACTGTAGCAGAAACAGCGACTAAGGAAGGAGTACAATACAATCAGTGGGGAAAAAGGCACCTTAATGGAGAGCAAGGTAATACAAACTGAATATTGTTGTTATCATTATAGCGGTTTGAGTGACAAAATTTAGAATCATTATTTTTATCGCCTAAACTAAAAGAATACGTAACTTTTAAAACTGTTAAAGACAGTTTTAGCTTTATTCTCTAGAAATATATAACCCTGTTTTTGGAGAAAAATCCATGCTATAAATCCTCTAATCTGCGTAAAGTAAATCAGGAAACACTACTTCCATTGATCGATGAATTGGTAACTGTAAGGTTTAAGATTTTAAGATCATCACCAAAGGGAAAGGTTAGGGGGATTTTTTTTTCATGCCGAGGTTGTTAGAGCACAGAATGCCCTACCAGAAACAGTGGTGGAAGCAGAATCCATAATAACTTTTAAAAGAGAATTGGATAAACATTTCAAAAATAAAAAGTTGAAAGTTTGGGGAAAGGGACCAAGTGGATAGCTCGCTCAGATAGCCGGCACAGGGGTGGTGGGCTGAATGTCGTTCTTCTGTGCTGTATAATTCTGTGTTTCTGTACAAAGTCAGTAAATTGAATTAATTTTCACTGAATTTTTAAGTTTATCAAAGTGAAGTACAGATGGATCAATTATTTTTTCCACTTTGGGCAACCAGCGCCGAACGTAGCACAGCCGAACGCCATGTATATTACGAATTACTCTGCCCAGCTACGTGTCTCGAACTCAGAACAGCACTCGTGCAGCACCAGTTTACACATCAGCCACCCGCATGGGCTATCTGAGTGAGATTGGAAATTTAGTCTGAATGTAGTGGCAAAGTGTGGCCAGTGACCACTGGGTTGATCACCGAGCTCATTTTAGGCAGGGCCCTTTTAGCCCGTAGTCAGAGGAGCCCTATTTGTTTACAGATCACAGATCACAGAAACCCCACAGTGCAGATAGAGGCCATTTCGGCCCATCGAGCCTGCACCGACACATATCCCACCAGATCCCCGTAACCCCTATACCAACACATATCCCACCCTATCCCCGTAACCCCACGTATTTAATCCCCCTAACACTAAGGGTCAATTTATCATAGCCAATCAACCTAACCCGCACATCTTTGGACTGTGGGAGGAAACCGGAGCACCCGGAGGAAACCCACGCAAACAAGGGGAGAATGTGCAAACTCCACACAGACAGTCACCCGAGGCCGGATTCGAACCCGGGTCCCTGGCGCTGTGAGGCAACAGTGCTAACCACTATGCCACCGTGCTGCCCTTTTAGTTCCAGATAGTGCGCTAACCCACTGCCACCGACAAAATGGAAATTTGTATTAGGACCACCATTAGAGCAATAGTATTGTGAAGCTGTGGAAGTTGTGTTGAATATTTTTGAAAGCTCTGTCTTCAAGGGGACAAATGCTGTCCCCACTCAGAGGGTGGTAGGTCCATGGAATATGCTGCCCCAAAAAGCTGTAGAAGCTACATCATTACATAAATTTAAAACAGAAATAGACAGTTTCCTAGAAGTAAAGGGAATTAAGGGTTACGGGGAGCGGGCAGGAATTTGGACATGAGTCTAGGTTCGGATCGGTCATGGCCCTGTGGGTAGCCTGATCCTGCTCCTATTTCGTGTGTCTAATTCTGTTAGATTCAAGAGATGGTTCTGTGATAGTAGATTGGCGGTTAGGGTCAGATCAGCCATGATCTTATTGAATGGCGGAGCAGGCTCGAGGGGCCGGTTGGCCTACTCCTGCTCCTATTTCTTATGTTCTTATGTTCTTATCAGAGCATGGTGGAAATGCAGGTTTAATTCCCACCAAAGTCTTTTTTGGGATCATCAAGGTGAGGAATGTTAGTGCTGGGGAATGGAACTCTTCCTATTTCAGATACTCATTGCGACATTGAACACTCCGGATCATGGGGGTAATTGTAATCTATATGGGATCAGATGGGCTGCCCATTTTACTTTCCGACCTCATATCCTCTTCATCACAAAGACACCTACTCTCACCTCCGTAATATCGTTTGTCTCTGCCCCTGCCTCTGCCCATCTGCTGCTGAAACCCTTACTCGTGCTTTTGTTACCTCCAGACAACTATTCCAATGCTTTCCTGGCCAGTCTCCCATCTTCTTGAGCTTGAGATCATCTAAAGCTCTGTTGCTTGTATCCTAACACACACAAACTCCCGCTCACCCATCATGGTGAGAGGAGGCACCCTGGGTGACTCCCATTACGCACGGCCACTCCCATGGCTCTGCAGCACAGCACTCTCGCTGATCTGCATGAGAACTGACTGCAGGAGACCTGTGACCCATTTGAAGCCCTTATCCATTCAGTCCCCCAGCCTGTCCAAGGCAGAGGCAATGGTGCAGCCCAGAACCTACATGGTGCCAGTATGAGCATCGCTGAGAGATGCTACAACAGGAACTATGGGCTCCTGCATGGAGGCCACATCTATAATGTCCACAGAGGTCATCACATGCTCCATGGCAGAGTTTCAATGTCACACGACAGAACTGCACACAACCTGGTTGTGGACACTATTTGACCTGTTACGGAAGCTCCCTGGCAGGCCATCCAATGCATTGAACAATTGGTGCACAGTATTCATCTTTTAAAGGCTGGGCCACTGATGTCTTTGTCTCTGTTTTCTTCAACAGAACTAGAACTCGAACTGTAGGTTGCAGGGTTATGAAGGCAGTGTAGCATCGTGTGCAGGCAGTAAGAAGTAACAGGTGTGGGGAAGAAAGGTGGATTCATTGTGTGTATTGGGTGTAGAGTGTGTGAGTACAAGGAGAGGGAGCTGCAGTAAAGTGCGCTGCTTTGATTGGAGGAGAGGCATGGGGAGCTGGGGAGAGAAAGATTGGTAGTGCTAGGGCTAAATTATGGTGGTGCATCCTGAAAATATTGCAAAAAGGACCAATTTTGAGGCACAAAATGAGACATTTGATCTGGACCTGCGTTATGGTCACCGCCACATTGGTAAAGACGGCCTTGCTGGTGTCCCAAGTGGCCACCTAAAACAGGAATGAGGCCCCTTACATATGTAAATTTAGGGCCAAATGTCTGTTTTAGACCCCTTTGCAGAAATTGGTTTGGATTAAGTGAAGCAGGTGCCGGGCCTGCCAGGGGTGTCGGGACTCTTCAGTGGCTGCTGTGGCCTAAGCAGTGACTGCCAACAACAGATAAGTTTAAAATCTTTTTTTAATTAAAAAGCATTTCTATGGTGCCAAGAGGAGCAGGAGTACACCCCCAACTCTACAGTCCTCACAAGCACTCAAAAAAAAAAACGAGCCATAGCCAAATTGCTCCTCTTACTCTTTTATTATTTAAAGAGAATGTTGAGTTTTTTTGTCAAAATGCTTATGTTGAACCAGAAACAGCCAAATATTGATTCCAAGAATCTGTGGGTCACTGACCTTGGCGGGTACAGCAGCATCGCTCCCGCTGGTGCCCTCCAGCACTGACCTTACTGGGTCTTGGGGGCAGTGGAAAGGCTCCTGATTTGCAAGGGACTAGTGGGTGCCCATGCCACTTTGGCAAGGCCCCGTGGGAAATCCCAGAAGAGGTTGGTACCCAGCGTATCTGGGTCCCAACCAATTTCCAATCCATTCTGTTGAACTCCTTCTGAGGTTATGGTGGAGTCCACCATAATGGCCTAGGAAATTCAACTCACCAGAAATGCAGACATTTGCAAGACTTTAAAACAGTAAAAGTTTAAAAAAAGAGTCCATAAAAAAGGTTGTTCTGGCAATACACACTTTCATCAGACTTCAGAGAGCAAAAAGGCATTTAAGTGCAAGCTACAGTCGTGCAGCAGTTAGCAAGCCAAGTTAAAATTAATGAAAAGGATTGCTTCTAAAGTTTCCCGACAACAGTATTTCATGGTTCAAGTGGTACAAGATGAAAGAAGACTTGCTAGGGAGATCAACAGGCACCAGAGCCAGGCTGCCCACACCGTCCATATCTGCAGCCCATGGCACTACCCTGGCAATGACTGAGGGGAACTGTCTCTGCAGGCTCCAGATCAGGAGGGAGCTCGTTGCAAAGCTGTGCCATCTGCTGAAAATACACCTGCACCAAAAGGGTTGGCACTGCCAGTGGCAATCAAGGTCACCAGCATCCTCATCTCTTTTGCTTTAGGCTCCTTCCAGACTAGCGTAAGAATCATCTCCAGTTTTAGCCAATATTCTGCCACACAAACAATTGACTGATTCATCAGACAGCTTGGCCAGCACTTTCACCTACTTTCCCACTGACTAGCAACAGAAGTATGACATGGCAGCTCAATATCACAGCTCTGCTACATTTCCCAAAGTACAGGGATCATTGATGACATTCATTTGGCTTTCCAGCCAACAGGTTCCTGCTCCTTCTCTGTCACTATCACTTGCTGCTTATCACCTGTGTACTGTCACTCAATTCAATTCAATTCAATTCAAATTGCTTTATTGGCATGACAAGATACATCTTATGTTGCCAAAGCACAGAAAAAGAACATATATAATTGAACACATAAACGCAGATCTAGGCATACAGTGTACAAACAAATATACCCATGTATACATAAATATACACACATATAACATACATATAATCTTTTCTTAGATTCAATGGTCACTGGTTGTCCCTCTGCTTATGGCAGGCTGCAACATAGTTTGCCGCTAAAGTTACACATTTTCTCTGTTCCCCTAATAGATATGGGAGTTTTTGGTGGTCATTCAAATTTTTGAATTCAGGGCATATTTTTATGAATTTTGGGTAGAAATTCCCCCTTATGTCCTGATAGTTTCCACAAGTTGTGAGGAAGTGCATCTCTGTCTCCACCACTCCCTGACTGCAGTGAGAGCATAGCCTGTCCTAGAAACATAGAAGATATGAGCAGGAGTAGGCCATTCGGCCCTTCGAGCCTGCTCCTCCCTGGGCAGCCAGGTCTGCCTGTGTCTGCCTTTTTCGATGGCCAGGCTATGCTCACTAAGTCTGTACATTGTCAAGGTTTTTCTCAGTTTGCTATCTTTCACCTTGGTCAGGTAATCAGCCATGGTGTATTGTCTGTTTAGGGCCAAATAGCAATCCAGTTTGTTTTGGGTTTTTGCCGTTTCTGTCCAATAGGTCAAATATTTTTCTTTTTGTTTAGTAATAATTGTGTTGGGTCGAATTCTCTGTGCTAGGATGTCACTGTCCTGGGGCTGATTATTATTAGTAGTGTTAGTAGTTCACATGTTGCAATCTTCTCCACCTCACTAATTGCACCCTCCAGGTTGTGCTGGTCCATAGTTGTGCTGGTGCTTTCAATTGTAGTGAGAGAGTTGCAAGGTTCTGTGATGGGCTCTCGTTGTCAGGTTGTAGTCAGTATTGTCAGGCTGCTCTTTCTGGCCTTACAACAGGAAAACAAAAATAATGTTAGAACGCTATAAAGTTGTGTGAGGGCTTAGCTTGGTCTAGGAGTAAACATGAAACAGATTGACTGGCAATACTTAGTGACTTTCATACTTAGATTATCTACCTGGTAAAGGATAGTTTCACCTTAAGAGCTTATGAATGGTTGACATCTTCTTCCACATCTGATCTCAAGTTGTGTTGGAAGTGCACAGTGTTGAACCTTGTCATCACCTCCTGTCAAGCATGCTGCACTACTGGGAGAGTGTCAAATCTCCACCCATCCACCTCATATTAAACAGTATCTTTTTTTATTCGTTCATGGGATGTGGGCGCCGCTGGCAAGGCCAGCACTTATTGCCCATGAGAAGGTGGTGGTGAGCCGCCTTCTTGAACCGCTGCAGTCCGTGTGATGAAGGATACGGTGTTAGGGAGGGAGTTCCAGGATTTTGACCCAGCGACAATGAAGGAACGGCGATATATTTCCAAGTCAGGATGGTGTGTAACTTGGAGGGGAACCTGCAGCTGATGGTGTTCCCATGCGCCTGGTGCTCTTGTCCTTCTAGGTGGAAGAGGTCGCGAGTTTGGGAGGTGCTGCTGAAGAAACCTTGGCGAGTTGCTGCAGTGCATCTTGTAGATGGTACACACTGCAGCCACGGTACGCCAGTGGTGGAGGGAGTGAATGTTTAAGGTGGTGGATGCGGTGCTGATCAAGCGGGCTGCTTTGTCCTGGATGGTGTTGAGCTTCTTGAGTGTTGTGTGAGCTGCACTCATCCAGGCAAGTGGAGAGTATTCCATCACACTCCTGACTTGTGCCTTGTAGATGGTGCAAAGGCTTTGTGGAGGTGAGACACTTGCCTCAGAATACCCAGCCTCTGACCTGCTCTTGTTGCCACAGTATTTATGTGGCCGGTCCAGTTAAGTTTCTGGTCAATGGTGACCCCCCAGGATGTTGATGGTGTGGGATTCGCCGATAGTAATGCCGTTGAATGTCATGGGGCGGTGGTTAGACTCTCGCTTGTTGGAGATAGTCATTGCCTGGCACTTGTGTGGCATGAATGTTACTTGCCACTTATCAGTCCAAGCCTGAATATCATCCAGGTCTTGCTGCATGCGGGCATAGACTGTTTCATTATCTGAGGAGTTGCGAATGGCACTGAACACTGTGCAGTTATCAGCGAACATCCCCACTTCTGACCTTATGATGGAGGGAAGGTCATTGATGAAGCAGCTGAAGATGGTTGGGCCTAGGACACTGCCCTGAGGAACTCCTGCAGCGAGGTCCTAGGGCTGTGATGATTGACCTCCAACCACCACAACCATCTTCCTTTGTGCTAGGTATGACTCCAGCCAGTGGAGAGTTTTCCCCCTGATTCCAAATGACTTCCGTTTTACTAGGGCTCCTTGATGCCACACTCGGTCAAATGCTGCCTTGATATCAAGGGCAGTCACTCTCACCTCACCTCTGGAATTCAGCTCTTTTTTTTCCATGTTTGGGCCAAGGCTGTAATGAGATCTGGAGCCAAGTGGTCCTGGTAGAACCTAAACTGGGCATCGGTGAGCAGGTTATTGGTGAGTAAGTGCCACTTGATAGTACTGTCAACGACACCTTCCATCACTTTGCTGATGATTGGGAGTAGACTGATGGGGCGGTAATTGGCCGGATTGGATTTGTCTTGCTTTTTGTGGACAGGACATACCTGGGCAGTTTTCCACATTGTCAGACAGATGCCCATGTTGTAGCTGTACTGGAACAGCTTGGCTAGAGGCATGGCTAGTTCTGGCGCACAAGTCTTCAGTACGACAGCCGGGATGTTGTCAGGGCCCATAGCCTTTGCTGTATCCAGTGCGCTCAGCCATTTCCTGATATCATGTGGAGTGAATCGAATTGGCTGAAGACTGGCTTCTGTGATGGTGGGGACCTCAGGAGGAGGCCGAGAAGGATCATCCACTCGACACTTCTGGCTGAAGAAGGTTGCAAACGCTTCAGTCTTGTCTTTTGCACTCACGTGCTGGGCTCCACCATCATTGAGGATGGGTATATTCATGGAGCCTCCTCCTCCTGTTAGTAGTTTAATTGTCCACCACCATTCACGACTGGATCTGGCAGGACTGCAGAGCTTTGATCTGATCCATTGATTGTGGGATAGCTTAGCCCTATCAATAGCATGCTGCTTCCACTTTTTAGTCCTGTGTTGCAGCTTCCCCAGGTTGGCACCTCATTTTTAGGTACGCCTGGTGCTGCTCCTGGCATGCTCTTCTACACTCCTCATTGAACCAGGGTTGGTCCCCTGGCTTGATGGTAATGGTAGAGTGAAGGATATGCTGAGCCATGAGGTTACAGACTGTGGTGGAATACAGTTCTGCTGCTGCTGATGGCCCACAGTGCCTCATGGATGCCCAGTTTTGAGCTGCTAGATCTGTTCTGAATCTATCCCATTTAGCATGGTGGTAGTGCCACACAACACAATGGAGGGTGTTCTCAGTGTGAAGATGGGACTTCGTCTCCGTAATAACTGCGGTGGTCACTGCACCTTCAATTCAACCATCAAATAGAGGGTTTTGGGTGCTTTGCCTCTCCATCTGACCGTTAATTTTCCATTATCTCCCCCACAACTTTTGGTAAACTCTCACCAGCAAACATTTACAGGATAACCCTAGAAAGGTTGACAGGAATGACTCTGCCTGAGTTTGGTGACTCAAAGCAATTAAAAAAAACTCCCCAATGAGTTTAATAGGCTAGATTGTGAAGTAGCACCACAGCAGGCAAAGAAATGAATATCACAAAGGAGTTTTCTGCCCAAGAGTTTGTCTGTATCAATTATTGGTGGATAATTGTAGTGGAACAGGAGGACAGCACGTCCAAAGAGTGCGGTGGGCATAGAAAGATCGGGGTGATTTTAACCCTACTCGCTCAGCAGAAAGCTGGTGGGTGGGCAGTTAAAATTGCCCTGGCTCTTACCTGTCCGAAAGCTGCCATGATCACAACATCTGCAATTTTAACCTGCTCTCCTGAGCAGGCAGCAAGGACAAGCGCCCAGAGCCAATATATGCATATCCTTCTTTACATATGCATGTTGTGGCCCGATGACATAATTTAGACCTGACTGTGATTTTAACTCAGGCCTAAGCGGGGAATCCACCTGGAGTTAAAATCGGGGCCATGACTCACAGTTCCCCTCCATTCAAAAGCAGGCTCATTAAGCTCAGTATCCCCACACATCTAAGGAGGGACACTCAAAAGTCTGGACTTTGCCATATAATAGCTGCCCCTCATTAACCCCCACCATTTTCTTCATCACCAGTGCTGGATGCCTCACCTTTAACATCAGTTTGATCTTTTCCCATAGCGTTTATGCTGGTGCCATTCTCGAGTCTGGTTGATAAGAGCTCATGTTAAATTTTAGTCGGCCACTTGGGTCCTCCTTGCTCTATGAAGAGAACAGATTATAAGGGACATTATGAGTACATAACAAGATTTATCCATTTATCATTACATACTTTGTGCACATGGACGCTTTGATGTAACTTATACAAATCATAAACTTTATTATCAATATAGTACAAATCAGTAGTTCTGTACAGCCCTCCAATCTGCACGGTCCCAATATCATTCAGATCTCCTTCTCGTATAAATCAACTATTGCTTTACATATTGAGTCACATCCTCCAGTGTGATCAACTTCAGCACCTGTTTCACACTGTGCCCTCCTATTGTATATCCTGTCCAGCTACTTAACAGTAGTATTCAAGCATATCTTTATGATCTTCTTTAAGTCATGCAACTTCTTCCAAGTCTCCACTGAGGTCCTCCAAGCAGCTAGCACCACATTGGCTCTTTCAGTGACATAAAGCCATACTTGGCCCCTCCTTTACACATTTTGCAGATTGTCATATGTTCTCATTTCACCACTATTTACCTTGCCAATAGTAATAGGGTTCTGGTCAGTAAAGTGGGCTTTTCTCAATTGCTGTTGAGCTATTATCCACAATAATGGTGAACTGTACAGCTGCAAAAGTGAACTTTTCAACATTTGTACTAGTTAAGTGAATTGTTAGCTACTTGAGAAGCATTAAAGATTTATTGTTACAGGTGTGCCATAATTATTCATTACTACCAATGGCAATACATTTTTCAAAATTATGTGTTCCAGCAAGGTCACTAGTTGATCATAAATCAAAATGGAAAACAGGCATTTCTACCTTTGAATGTGGTTTGTAGGAACAGATCTGATGATCTGAATGGCCTTTTCTCATTCTAAGAAAAATACCAGGGAAAAATATAGTCAACAAATGTTTGATCATGATGTGAAAGTACTGAGCAACATTTGTTTTTGAACATTTTTAATTTGATGAGTAACAGTTAACTTTCATTATGAATAGATCTGTGGTGAGCTTCCTTTTATTACAATTCTTTATTCCGAACATCTTTCAAAGATCCAATGAAATCTATAACCCGATATCCTATCCAACACCAAGATAGCATACTTCCATCTCTGCAACATTGCCCACCATCTCTATTTTGGCACCCCCTCCAGTGCTGAAACAGTTATCCATGCTCTCATTAACTCAAGACTTGACTTCTTGAATGCCCTCCTCTGCCTTCAAACCTCCTTCCTATACAAACTCCAACTGGTCCAAAACTCCACACATTTCCAACAGTTGTTGTAATAAAGAACACGCAAAGATCCACACTTTATATACCCTTAATTGCTTTGAGATCAAAGCAAAAATTGTACTTTGACACTTGACAATAGCACAAATTTTCTTGAAATGTCTGTAAAATTAGACAATAATATAATGGAGAACCCTTTATGGAATGCCAATGAGGAGGTCAATGCACATCGGGGCAGATTATAACGTGGGCGGCGGATCAGTGGAGAGTTCCGGCCTCCTGCCCGTTCCGGCCTCCTGCCCGTTCCGGTCACCTGCCCGTTCCGGTCACCTGCCCGTTCCGGCCTCCTGCCCGTTCCGGCCTCCTGCCCGTTCCGGCCACCTGCCCGTTCCGGCCTCCTGCCCGTTCCGGCCTCCTGCCCGTTCTGTTCTGGTTACCTGCCCGTTCAGCCACCTGCCCGTTCAGCCTCCTGCCCATTCCGGCCACCTGCCCGTTCTGTTCTGGTTACCTGCCCATTCAGCCACCTGCCCATTCAGCCTCCTGCCCGTTCCAGCCACCTGCCCGTTCTGTTCTGGTTACCTGCCTGTTCTGGTTACCTGCCCATTCAGCCACCTGCCCATTCAGCCTCCTGCCCATTCCGGCCACCTGCCCATTCTGTTCTGGTTACCTGCCCATTCAGCCACCTGCCCATTCAGCCTCCTGCCCGTTCCAGCCACCTGCCCGTTCTGTTCTGGTTACCTGCCTGTTCTGGTTACCTGCCCATTCAGCCACCTGCCCATTCAGCCTCCTGCCCATTCCGGCCACCTGCCCGTTCTGTTCTGGTTACCTGCCCATTCAGCCACCTGCCCATTCAGCCTCCTGCCCGTTCCAGCCACCTGCCCGTTCTGTTCTGGTTACCTGCCTGTTCTGGTTACCTGCCCGTTCAGCCACCTGCCCGTTCAGCCACCTGCCCGTTCTGGTTACCTGCCCATTCTGGTTACCTGCCCATTCTGGTCACCTGCCTGTTCAGCCTCTTGCCTGATCTGGCAGCGAAGAGGACTTCTTTCTCTCTATCTTTTGTAATTGACTTTCTACAGACATCTATTACAAGCACACTGACTCCCATAACTATATTAATTATGCCTCTTCCCATCCTGCCTCCTGTAAGGACTCCATCCCTTCCTCCCAGTTTCTCTATCTCTGCCACATTTTCTCTGACTCCACTTTCCACACCGGAGCTTCTGAGATGTCTCCCTTTCTCTTCAGCCAAAGTTTCCCCTCCACAGTGGTCAACAGAACCCTTGACTATGTCTGTCCCATTTCTCAAGCCTTTAGTTCTGTCTCACCCCCTATTCTTACAACAAGAGGGTTCCTTTGTCCCTCTGCCCCACCATACCTATTGCTAACATGATTAAATGTTGGTGTTCAGAGAGATTTGGGTATCCTTGTACAGGAAACACAGAAAGTTAGCATGCAGATACAGCAAGCAATTAGGAAAGCAAATGGCAAGGGGGTTGGAGTATAAAAGTAAGGAAGTCTTACTACAATTTTACAGGGCTTTGGTGAGACCACACCTGGAGTACTGTGCACAATCTTGGTCTCCTTTTTTAAGGAAGGACATACACGCTTTAGAGGTGGTGGAACAAAGGTTCACTAGATTGATCCCTGGGATAAGAGGGTTGTCCTATGATGAGAGATTGAGTAGAGAGAGGTGACCTCATTGAAACATAAAATTCTGAGAGAGATTGACAGGGTAGATGCTGAGAGGTTGTTTCCCCTGACTGGAGAGTCTAGAACTAGGAGGCATAGTCTCAGGATAAGGGTCTCCACCCCTACCAGCTCACAATAATCAAATTCACACCCGGATCAAAGGGTTTGGTAACTATAACACATGGCAAGGGTCCCATTTTGGGGTGAAGAAACCAAGATCAGGGTTACCGTGCTTTTTCTCTTTCTTTCTCTATTTTTCCATACTTTCTCTTTTTTTGCTTAAGTGGACCTATCCTGTGCCTACCCACACGTACATCCACACCCACCTATTGTCTGCACATTCTTTTGTACTTTTTTATATCTTGCCATCATGTCACTGATGATCTTGTATATCATTAAACTGCCTTCTGTGAAGCAGTTTGCAGATCATTTAACTTATTAACTCCCTCTCTGAAATCAGTTGGTTCTCCCTCCCTTCCCCTTCCCCTTCTCCCTCCCTTTTTCTTTGTATTTTTTCCAACATTATTAAAATACTTGTTTATCTCTCAGTCTTCAGTTCTGTTTTTTCTCTTTGCAGGTGCTAACTGGCCTGCAGTGTACTTCCAGCATTTTCTGTTTTTATTTTAGATTTACAGCATGTGCAGTTTGTCCTCTTTATTTAGGGACATATTCAAGCATAACAAGACAGCATTTTTCTTTTTGTCATTTTCCTGTGTAATGTCAAACTAAAACAGCCAACTATAAAAATCTTATTATTATAAACAAAACCCCAGACACACAAATTGTTAATTGGTACAATATTTCACACTGAAAGGGACAATTTGTTACTTGCATAGAGAATTAATTAATGATAGTAATTAGAAGGAGGCAATTGAGACCATCTGAAGTATATACAATAGGTTTAGTTTGACTATTTTGAAAACTCAAAATAAAGTGTTTTTCTTAATTAAACCTTAAATAATTGCGGCTGGTAATTTTTTAATAAATAAAAGCAAAACAGCACAAACTTCACAGTTTGTGACACATGTTCGATTGAAGTTTCCTTTACTGATGTCTGTTGTTTTTTTTAAAAACTTTTTACAGGAAAGGTTCATGAATTCACCATGGGTCTAGCCAGTATAATAGGGACAGTAACTGTTGTAACTGCCATGACGCTATGCGTCAAATCTAATGGTGAGTCTTGTGTTTCTACTGCGTATTGTTTATTTATTAATAACCTTGTTTTTTTTAAATTATGTTAAGAAAGAATGAACTTGCATATATATAGCACCTTTCACAACCTCAGCATAGCCCAAAACACATCACAACCAATGAGTACTTTTAAGGTGTCGTCACTGTTTAATGTAGGGAAACATTGTAGCAAATTTAGCACAAAAGGTCCCATAAACAGCAATGAGATAAATAGCCAGATAATCTATTTTAGGGATGTTGGTTGAGGGATTAATATTGGCCAGGACACCTCCCCTGCTCTTCTTTGAATAGTGCACATGGGATATTTTACATCCACCTGATACATCAGTTTAACAACTCACCTGAAAGATGGCACCATCCACTGTGCAGTATTCCCTCATTACTACACTGGAGTGTCAACCTAGAGTATGTGCTCAAGTCACTGGAGTGGGGCTTGAAACCACAACATTCTGACCCTTTGGGGGTGTTGACAACTAAAAATGTACCCGTGCAACAGCTGGAAAGCTGCAACTACAGCAACTTAAAGAGAAAAGGGATGTTTAGCCTGTTATCTGCTTTAAATTCTGCTCAGTAAGTTAAACATCTTGTGAAGGCCTTGGGATTGTAAGAATCCCTTGTCCTGGTGCGTGTGATCATCATACCTCTAGACCCAGTATATGGAATGCCTGAGATAAGATAAGAATTAAGCTAAACATCTCTCTAGCATAGAATGGTACTGCAGATGGCTGCAAGGGGTGGATAATTGTGCAAGGCATGCAGAAAAAACCAATATAAGGAAGGCCGAGCCCCCAGTTAGGTAGAGTTCTCGGGGCAATTTGTGAAGCCGGTGCCATTGGTAGGAGGAAGATTGATCACCTTTGCGTCCTGCGCTCAGATATTGCGATTGTACTGTTTATACCTGTGTATGTTACATTTATATTTTAGTGTATTGCTTGTAATTGGTAGTACCATTTATGTTTAAGTAGGTTAATAAAACTATCTTTAACGAGTTCAGTGGTAGAGCTCTTTATTTAATCAATACTGAGTGGGCAAGTAAGATTAAACCACCCCACAATGATAAATAGCTCTACATGTGAGGCTAGCCTGACAAGTGACAAGAATTATACTGCAATCACATTTGAAACAGCTAGTTCAGCAATCTCTCTCTCTGAGACTAGAAATAGAAAATTCATATTGATGCAGTAAAGGGCATTTGTCCTAAAATTGGATTAAGATAATTTATTAGGAGAGCTCTGTATCACACATGTCCTAAGCTATGTACCTAGTGGTCTGATTGCAGAGTTGAAAAATCTTCTCTTCCATAATGCTATAATTTGGTGCTTTGATGAGCTGAAACACACACAGAAAATAAAAACTATAATGATATTGACATAACCATAGTTTGCATTCAGAAAGGCCAAACCTTGTGTGTATTCAACTGTTATTTCTTTTAGTTTCAGGTTTTTCTGTTATACAATGTCCTGGTAAAGTCCTGGTAAAACCAGCTTCAGTTTTTCTGGTGGGCTCAAACATTTCCATCACCTGTGTGTCTATGGGACAGAACTGCAACATCAATGAATTTGAACTGCATAGAAATGGAAAACAAATACAAATGAAGCGCATTAATAACACTGCAGCACACCATTGGATGACCAACGTTACAACCCAAGAATCCATAATATACTGCTATGTTGAGTGTGTAGATGGGGCCAAAGAGTTAGTGTGTGTAGCAAATCTTCAATCTGGCTGTAAGTATCTGTCTCAAAGAATACCATTTCCTAATGTGCTCTCATAGCGGTGCACAAGATGATTCTCCCTCTAAATTTCTTTTTCTGTCTGGGATGAAGTGCTCAGTAGCACAACAAAGATTGATCATTTTAAGTCATAGGACTCCGATATGAATGCAATAATGACACTTGCACTTGATTCAGGCGGCCACTTGGGCTGCCCAGTCGAAGGCCCCGGGCAATATGGCAGCGGGAGGGATCCAAGCAGGATTAGGACAGTAACTGCAGGACAAGTGGTAGATTTTAACTCCAGGAATGGAACGGGTGGGCGGTGGGTAGAACGTGGCCCATTCCTGCCAGCGGGGGGTGGGGGGTGGGTGCGGTTCATTTCAAGGGCTGGGCCTCATTAGCGTGCCTCCGGCAAGCTGCATGCCTCAAATAGGCGTCTCGCAGCAGCTCACCAGCTGCAGGCCAGTGCAATATCTGGTGGCCCAGAGCCCAACAAGTAGGTCTAGAAAGAAGGCAATCATGGAGGGGAGGAGGATGTCCCGGGCAGCAGCAGCCCACATTATTCTTGTGGAACCCAGAGGAACACTCCTGCTCCTCCTGGTGCCACAACATTAAATATTTACTTACATTTTCCTCTTCAGCATGCAGTTTAACTGGGTGGAGTGCACAAGGCCCACGCTATGCCCAGTTGTCCATCGAAATCGCATGAAGGTCCTATGTACATCATAGAAACCCGAGTTTCGTACTGTAATGAGGCTCAAGTCTGATCCAGGCAGGTTCCTGAGATACCCAGTGGAAGGCCCCAGTAAATATGGCGGTGTAGCGATAATGGGGTAGTAAATAGCACACAGCGATTTTAATTCCACTACCATCCTTTTTCTGCTGAATGGGTCGAGTTAAAATTGGCTCTTGCAAATCACTGAATCACCAAACACAGGTTCCTGATTTATTGCTTTTCATGAACTGTTTAAAAGTAATAAATTCAGTCACTATTAAATTATTGATAAAATGCAGCTCTATAGTTTTTGACTGAAACTTTGGCAATTACTTTTTGCCTCCTTTATATTGCACCATCACTTAAAGTAGAAATAGTTGTGCAGTGTGCAGGGGCTGCTGATTTCGGTTTTTGGTTTCTGGCTGTAGATCTTCCCAATGCTGAGGCACGTTCATAAAGATCAGCAATACCGAAACTAGACTGCTGGTCCAGAGGAGCCTCCACTTCATTTATATTACAGCACTGTAACTGAAATGGGTGCTCTAGGCAAGATGCCACATCTCAAATTATGCAAGGATTTTAACACTGCTGTGATCTTCATTGTTAGATCCACCAGACCAGCCAAAAGATCTGACCTGTATATGGAGACATAACAACATGATATGCACATGGATAGTAGGAAAACAGACATTGCTGGAAACATATTACACCCTCCATGTCCAAAGGTGAGTGAGAATTTAGACATTCTAGACCTGAAAACTTGTAGGTCAGTGATCCTAGGAGGGATGTATCTCGCGTACCTGCCTGCCCCGGGAGGGTGCAAATTATGGGCCCGTATTTTCCGATCCCTACGGGTGTGTATGAGTTGTGTACATACCTGTAGGGACCTCGCAAATGCCGGTTTCAGGCATGTGAAGCGCGTGCGCTGAAACCCGGCATTTCTGATCTGTCAAGAATCCTCTTAACAGATCGGACGCCTGCCCTGGAGAAGGGCCTCTGCAGGGGGAGAGTTCGCTTTCTGCAGAACCTCCGCCCGCAGAAAACACTTAAAAATGTTACGCCTGGTAAAAGCAGGCGTAAGGCCTGCTTTTACCAGCATAAGAGTTTAAAAAAGTAAAAAAACATTTTTTCACTCATTTATCATTTTAAAATACTTTTAAAAAAGGTAAGTTTATTTTTAGCCCCATAAAAAACTTAATATTACATTTTTGTTTAAAATATTAAATTTAATGTAATTTTAACTAATTTTAAAAACGTGATTTTTAAAAGAAAATATATTTAAAGAGTTGATGTGTTTTTTCATTGATCTCCATTCATACTTTTGACGGGTCTAAGCTGAGAGACCTGTCAAAAGTATGAAGGGAGATTCCCTTCTTTCATTGGTTCCCCATGGCCCACGTGATCCCAGGGACGCTTGCAAACCGCATGCGCCCCTGGGATATGTGGACCCTGCGCATTTCATCGTGGAGAGGCCCAGGAGAGGAAATAGCCGGACTTCTGGAGCCCTCGGGTAAGGGCGTAGATATTTTCCAGATCGTTGCGCTGAGATGGGGGTTGTCTGGGAACCCCGTTCTCCCGTCCACCCCCGGAAGATTCCTTACTGTGCCTTCAGTAGCCACTTGCCATGGGGCTAGTCTAAACATTTTTTACAATCCTCCTCTTTGGGAGTCCAGGCCACAATAAAAGATGCACTGCAGCAACTCGCCAAGGCTTCTTCGGCAGCGCCTCCCAAACCCACGACCTCTTCCACCTAGAAGGATAAGAGAAGCAGACGCATGGGAACACACCACCTCCAAGTTCCCCTCCAAGTCACACACAATCCTGACTTGGAAGTATATCACTGATCCTTCATCATCGCAGGGTCAAAATCCTGAAACTCCCTCCCTAACAGCACTGTGGGAGTACCTTCACCACACGGACTGCAGCGGTTCAAGAAAGCAGCTCACCGCCACCTTCTCGAGGGCAATTAGTGATGGGCAATAAATGCTGGCCTTGCCAGTGATGCCCACACCCCATAAATGAATTTTTAAAAATAATCAATGCATACTTGCCGCCAGTCCCCTGACCGATATTTCCCAGGCAGGGTCAGCAGGAACTTCTAAACTTGGAAGTCCTCACAACTTACACGTCAATGGCTGTGTCCCAACTCGCACCAAGCCCCGTTCACCCATCACCCTTGTGCTCGCTGACCTACATTGGCTCCCGGTTAAGCAACGCCTCAATTTTAAAATTCTCATCTTGTTTTCAAATCCCTCCATGGCCTCACCCCTCCCTATCTCTGTAATCGCCTCCAGCCTCACAACCCCCCGAGATATCTGCGCTCCTCTAATTCTGGCCGTGCCTTCAGCTGCCTACGCCCTAATCTCTGGAATTCCCTCCCTAATCCTCTCCGCCTCTCCACCTCTCCTCCTTTAAGATGCTCTTTTAAACCTACCTCTTTGACCAAGCTTTTGGTCATCTGCCCCTAATTTCTCCTTACGTGGCTCGGTGTCAAATTTTGTTTTGTAACACTCCTGTGAAGCGCCTTGGGATGTTTTAATATGTTTAAAGGCACTATATAAATACAAGCTGTTGTTTGGGGTGGATGGAGGCTGTGCCCCAAACATGGGCCAAAGAAAACTCCCAGACCAGTCAGATCCTAGCCCAGTTTGAAAAAGAAAAAAGAAAGACTGATTGAGCGATAAATATTGGCCAGGACACCGGGGATAACTCCTCTGCTCTTCTTTGAAATAGTGCCATGGGATCTTTTACGTCCACCTGAGGGAGTAGTCAGGGACTTGGTCTAACATCTCATCTGAAAGACGGCACTTCCAACTGATCCAGCACTCCCTCAGTACTGCACTGGACTGTCAGCCTAGATTTTTGTGCTCCAGTATCTGGAGTGGGACTTGAACCCACAACCTGCTGACTCCGAGGTGAGGGTGCTCCTAACTGAGCCTTGGCTGACACGTAGTTTGTGGCCCTTGCAGTGTGCTCCCGCTGGAATTATCGTGGTAGAGCACCAGAAAGGCTAAGGATTCTCCATATTTAAATAGTTTTGCTTAAACAAGGGTCTTTCTCCTGAGTCAGTAGCCCAATGCCAAGAAGGCAAGTAAATTGCCCCCAAAAGTTCCTAAATTTGTTAGCTAAGACTAACTAATTCTCTGCTTAGTCTGTATCTCAAGTGTGGGTATATCTGGGATGATTTTGTCTAATGCCAGTGATTCCAGGTCTAAAAGTCCACTTTTGAAGAATCTAGAATGTTTACATTATTATTTACTGTAATGATTGTCATCAAAAATTGGTAGTGCTGTGTTCCAAATAGCTGGGTTAGAAAATTGTTTCTTAAACATCACAGTTGGAAATAATGGCCAGTTACTTACAGCCACAGTGTCAGATTCTAACCATCCCCAAAATATCAGGATCATCCTATATTTCCCTAATTGTGCTGGGTGCCAAGCCAGATCGAGCTTTGCCCTCGATATTAAGACAACTGCAGTAGGCAATGTATTGCTCGTACCTAAAAGTGATGCAGGCTGATCTCAATGGTAAGTATTGCATGCGACGGTATGAACACACCTTGAATACCTGAATAGAGGGAATATTTTAGTCAAAAACAGCAGTGAAAAGAACAACAGCTCTGGCCGAATGCCCATGAAATGGAGTTTTCAAAATGCCTGTAAAGCCAAAAGAAATCTAGAGTGGGTTTAGTTGTATGCCATTACGTGGATAAAGCAGTCAGCTAATTCAGCAGAGAATGCTGGAAAAACTCAGCAGTTAAGGCAACATCCATGGAGAGAAATTTGAGTTGACGTTTCGGGTTGAAACCCTTCTTCAAAACTGGAAAGAAAATAAAAAGATCGAAGGCAAAGCTGCAATCGAACAAAAGAAGAAAAGGAGACAATAAAAGGTATTAGAAGCCAGATGAGATGGTAATGGGCCCGTGGAGACAAAAGGCAGCTGAGATTAGGTGTGAAGTGTACTGGCAGGATAAGGACAGCTGCCAGGTGAGAGAGAGAAACAAAATGAAAGGGGGGGGGGGAGGAGGACCAAGGAGAAAGGAGGAGCTAATTCATTAAGTTCAGATATAATAATGAATTATGAGGATGGGCCATTTTTGTGATTGTCAATCCATTTGATTTCCTGTTTCAAATGTTTTCCCCTTTTCTCTCCTGAAGGCAATAATGTTTGCTATGATTCCACAGCCCTCCATTACTTTGCCCAGGTGCCCATTTTTCATGTGTGTCTAGACTATATTTGCGCCTTCCTATCACTACACTAATGAAATCTCCAATGTTTGGAATAAGATTAAATTGTTTGTCTGTTCGGGTGGATTTAAAAGATGCCTGGCGCTCTATGTGGAAAAGCCCTGGGCACTATTTATCCCTCAACCAACACCATCAAACAAAATTAACTGGTCACTTATCGTATTGCTGTTTATGGGACCTTGATGGGAGCCAAATGGCTGCCATGCTTGTCTACAAAACGATGACTACACATCAAAAGTAATTAATTGGCTATGAAGCACTTTGGGACATCCTGAAGAAGTGAAACATGCTATTATAAATGCAAGTTCTTTTCTTTCATTTTTTATTTTCATTTTCTTTCCTGAGGAGGCACGTTGGGGGCGGGACAGCTGGTTTCTGGGTTCTAGTCCCACCCCCAGCGACGTCTGACGAGCTGACGCTATTTTCCTTTGATTGGCCTTGTTAAGCCCGCCCTGCGGGCTTGCCGGCCAATTAAGGGAAAGCCGGTGTTAGATGACGTCAGTGAATGACGCTTCATCTGCTGGCTTTCTTAAAGGGACAGGCCCCATAAATTTTTGACAGATGAATTGTCAGTGTCCAAAGATGAGCCCTTGCGCCCAGGCTCACCAATGGCTCTCTCCTTAGGAGAAAACAGATGGCAGCTGCATGTGAGATTGCAGAATTGTCAATTGTCAATTGACAATTCTCCCAATCAGATGAGGCTTCACAGAAACATCAAATCTTGTCACCTGCAAATACATATAAACAGAATAAAAATATTTCTCACTACATTCTCTCACCTGTCATACATACCTGTGCACCATTGCACCCATCACACTACCTCTGCAGCTGTCATTTGCACACTTATACTGCAGCAGACCCACAGCTCGCCTCGCTGACCCTGCGCGAGTCAGAGACCGCCTCCTGGGAAGATGGTTCTTGTTATATATAAATGACCTGGACTTTGTTATAGGGAGTACAATTTTGAAGTTAGCTGACGATACAAAACTTGGCAACGTAGTAGTCAGCACAATAGTAGCAGACTTCAGGAGAACATAGACAGACTGGTGAAATGGGCAGACATATGGCAGATGCAATTTAAGACAGATAAGTGTGAAGCGATGCACTTTGGGATGAACAATATGGAGAGGCAGTATAATCTAAATAGTACTATTTTGAGGGGGATGTAAGAGTGGAGTGTCCTGAGGATGCATATTCACAAATCTTTGAAGGTAGCAGGGCAAGCTGATAAGGCGGTTAAGAAAGGGTATGGCATACCTGGCTTTGTAAATAGGGGCATTGCATACAAAAATAAGAAAGTCATGCTAAACTTTTACAAATCACTGGATAGGCCTCAACTGCAGTATTGTGTACAATTCTGGGCACCACACTTTAGGAAGGATGTCAAGGCCTTGGAGAGGGTACAGAGGAGGTTACCAGGATTATACCAGGGATGAGAGACTTCAGTTATGTGGAGAGATTGGAGCACATAACATAAGAAATAGGAGCAGGAGTAGGCCATTTGGCCCTTCGAGCCTGCTCTGCCATTCAATAAGATCATGACTGATCTTCTTCATCTCCACTTTCCTGCACTATCCCCATATCCCTTGATTCCCTTAATATCCAAAAATCTATTGATCTCTGTCTTGAATATACTCAACGACTGAGACTCCACAGCCCTCTGGGGTAGAGAATTCCAAAGATTCACCACCCTCTGAGTGAAGAAATTTCTCCTCATCTCAGTCCCAAATGGCTGACCCCTTATTCTGAGATTGTGACCCCGGGTTCTAGACTCCCCAGCCATTGAAAAACATCCTCCCTCCATCTACCCTGTCAAGCCCTGTAAGAATTTTGTATGTTTCAATGAGATCACCTCTCATTCTTCTAAACTCTAGAGAATATAAGCCTAGTCTACTCAATCTCTCCTCACAGGACAGTCCCCCCAACCAGGAACCAGTCTGGTGAACCTTCGTTGCACTCCCTCTATGGCAAGTATATCCTTTCTTAGGTAAGGAGACCAGAACTGTACACAATACTCCAGGTGTGGTCTCACCAGGGGGCCCTATATAATTGCAGTAAGATGTCTTTACTCTTATACTCAAATCCTCTTGTAATAAAGGCCAACATACCATTTGCTTTCCTAATTGCTTGCTGTACCTGCATGTTAACTTTCAGTGATTCATGTACAAGGACACCCAGGTCCCTCTGAACGTCTACATTTCCCAATCTCTTACCATTTAAAAAATACACTGCTTTTCTATTTTTCCTACCAAAGTGGATAACTTCACATTTCTCCACATTATATTCCATTTGCCATGTTCTTGCCCACTCACTTAGCTTGTCTATATCTCCTTGAAGCCTCCTTGCATCCTCCTCACAACTTACATTCCCACCCAGCTTTGTATCATCAGTAAACTTGGATATATTACATTTGATCCTCTCATCCAAATCATTGATATAGATTGTGAATAGCTGAGGCCCAAGCACTGATCCTTGCAGTACCCCACTAGTTACAGCCTGCCAGCCCAAAAATGACTAGTTTATTCCTACTGTTTTCTCTCCGTTAACCATTCCTCAATCCATGCTAGTATATTACCCCCAATCTCATGAGCCCTAATTTTGTTTAATAACCTCTTGTGTGGCACCTTATCGAATGCCTTCTGAAAATCCAAATACACCACATCCACTGGTTCCCCCTTATCTAACCTGCTAGTTACAACCTCAAAAAACTCTAACAAATTTGTCAAACACGATTTCCCGTTCATAAATCTATTAACTCTGCCCAATCCTATTATTATTTTCGAAGTGCCCTGTTACCACATCCTTAATAATAAATTCTAGCATTTTCCCTAATACTGATGTCAGGGTAACTGGTCTGTAGTTCCCCGTTTTCTCTCTCCCTCCTTTCTTAAATAGTGGCGTTACATTTGCCACCTTCCAATCCGCGGGAACCGTTCTAGAATCTGTGGAATTTGGGAAAATGACAACCAATGTATCCACTATCTCTATAGCCGCCTCTTTCAAAACCCTAGGATGTAGGCCATGAGGTCGAGGGGATTTATCGACTTTCAGTTCGATTAATTTTTCCAGTACCATTTTTTTTACTAATACTAATTTCTTTCAGTTCCTAATTCTCGCTAGAACCTTCGTTCTCCACTATTTGTGGGAAGTTTTTTGCATCTTCCATGAAGACAGATACAAAGTACTTGCTTAATTTCTCTGCCATTTCCTTATTCCCCATTATAATTTCTCCTGTCTCAGCTTGTAATGGACCCACATTTACTTTCGCTAATCTTTTCCTTTTTACATACCTATAGAAGCTTTTGCAGTCGGTTTTTATGTCTCTCACTAATTTACTCTCATATTCTATTTTCAATTTCTTTATCAATTTTTTGGTCCTCCTTTGCTGAATTCTAAAATCCTCCCAATCCTCAGGTTTACTATTTTTGGCAGCAATATAAACCTCTTCCTTTGATCTAACACTATCTTTAATTTTTCTTGTTAACCACGTTTGGACCACTTTTCCTGTGGGGTTTTTGTGTCTTGAAAGTATATTTGTTGTAAATTATGTATTGATTCTTTAAATGCTAGCCATTGCTTATCTACTGTCATACCATTTAATGTAGTTTCCAATCTACCTTAGCCAACTCGCCCCTCATACTTACGTAGTTTGCTTTGTTTACATTTAAGACCCTAGTTTCGGATTTAACTAAATCACTTTCAAACTCAATATAAAATTATATCATATTATGGTCACTCTTCCCTAAAGGCCCCTTTACTATGAGATTATTAATTAACCCTTTCTCATTGCACAATACTAGATCTAAAATAGCCTGTTCCCTAGTTGGTTCCTTAGCATACTGATCTAGAAAACTATCTTGCATACATTCCATGAATTTGTCCTCCACACTATTACTGCAAATTTGGTTTGCCCAGTCTATATGTAGAATAAAGTCTCCCATGATTACTGTATTACCCTTGTTGCATGCACCTCTAATTTCCTGATTTATACTCTACCCTACATTACAGCTACTGTTTGGGAGCCTATAAACAACACCCACCAATATTTTCTGCCCCTTGCTGTTTCTTAGCTCCACCCAAACTGATTCTACTTCTTAATTTTCGGAGCTAAAATCCTTTCTCTCCACTGTCTCTATCCCATCCTTTATTATCAGGGCTACCCCTCCTCCTTTTCCATTTTGTCTATCTCTTCTAAAAGTTAAGTATCCTGGAATATTTAGTTCCCAACCTTGGCCACTTTGCAACCACGTCGCCATAATGGCTATTAGATCTAACCTGTTAATTTCTATCTGCACTATTAATTCATCTATTTTGTTGTGAATGCTTTACGTATTCAGATATAGTGCCTTTAGCTTTGACTTATTTCTATTTTTCCCTGATGTCACCTTAGTCACTGATGCCTAATTACTTTTGTTACTCTCTCTGTCCTTTCCTGACCCACTCTGCTTATTTTTACCCTAAACTCTACTCTGTTCTAGAGTCTTGACATTTCTCTCGCTGCTTTTAAATTTACTCTTTCTTGAATCCTACCCCCCCCCCCTTCATTAGTTTAAAGCCCTGTCTCCTGCCCTAGTTATTCGCTTCGCCAGGACACTGGTCCCAGCCCGGTTTAAGTGGAGCCCATCCCAATGGAACAGCTCCCTCTTTCCCCAGTACTGGTGCCAGTGCCCCATGAACTGAAACCCCTTCCTCCCACACCACTCTTTGAGCCACGCACTTAAACCTCTAATCTGTTTGTCCCTATGCCAATTTGCACGTGGCTCAGGTAACAATCCAAAGATTATTACCTTTGAGGCTTTGCTTTTTAATTTGGATCCTAGCTCCTCAAACTCCCTCAGCAGAACATCATTCCTAGTTCTACCTATGTCATTGGTTCCTACGTGGACCATGACAACTGGATCCTCCCCCTCACACTCCCAAGTTCTCTTCCAGCTGTGAGGAGATGTCTTTAATCCTGGCACCGGGCAGGCAACACAACCTTTGGAACTCTCGGTCGCAGCTTCAGAGAACAGTATCTATCCCGCTGACTATACTGTCCCCTACCACAACTACATTCCCTTTCACTCCCCCCACTTGAATGGCCTCCTGCACTATGGTGCCACGGTCAGCTTGCTCATCCATCCTGCAGGCTTTTCCCTCATCCACACAGGCAGCAAGATCCTCATACCTGTTGGACAAGGACAAAGGCTGAGGCTCCTCCAGCAGTGCACCCGGGGTCCCCTTACCTGCCTGAGTTGCAGTCACACCCTCCTGTCCCTGTCCACTAACCAAACCTGTACCACTACCTAACCTAAGGGGTGTGACTGCCTCTTGAATCAAAGTGTCCAGGTAACTCTCCCCATCCCTGATGCCCCACAATATCTGCACCTCAGACTCCAGCTCAAAAACTCTGAGCTGAAGTTCCTCAAGTAGCAGGCATTTACTGCAAACATGGTTGTCCAGGATCACAGTGTTCTCCACAAACTCCCACATGCTGCAGTTGCGGCACACCACCTGCACTGCCATCCCTATATGACCTTGATTTAATTTAATTTAATTTAATTTGTAATTAGTTAACTTAGTTTACAGTGTAGTTTCTCGACTACTTACTTGATCCAGATTAAGTTAAGGGTACTGAAATTAAATATCTCCCTGTAACACAAACACTACAAGTAGTGTAGGCAAAAAGCAGCAACTCCTCCCCCCTCTTCTCCAAATTCCCACTCTTTCCAAATGCTCAAATAAAACACTCTGTTCAAGTCCACTGCATTTAATCCCGCTCTGTGCAGAGAAGCTGGGGTTGTTCTCCTTAGAACAGTGACGGTTAAGGGGAGACCTAATAGAGGTATTCAAAATTATGTGAGATTTTGATAGAGCAAAGGGAGAAACTGTTTCCTCTGGCAAGTGCATTGGTAACCAGAGATCACAGATTTAAAATAATTGGCAAAAGAACTAGGGGGGAAATGAGGAGAATTTTGTTCATAGAGTGTCGTTAAGATCTGGAATCACTATCTAAAAGAATGGTGGAAGCAGATTCCACAGGAACTTTCAAAAGGCAAATGGACATGTATTCGAAGAGGACTAATTTGCAGGGTTGTGGGGAAAAGGCTGGGGTGGGACTAAATTGGACAGCTCTTTCACAGAGCCAGCCAGGCATTATGGGCCGAATGGCCTCCTTCTGTGCTGTAAGATTCTATGATTCTAAATGATCCCATTCCAAGGATTTGGGTCAGGTTCATGGATAAGTCAAAGCAACAGGCAGAAGTTCTGCCCCACCGATAGCATTTCTGGTGGTGCAATGGCACTGCCTGGATTTCTACCCAAAGGGATCAAACTGAGGACCAGGTTTGTGAGGATGGTGTGAATAATAATCTGTACTGCAGTTTAAACTTTGAAGTAACAGTCCTTACTGCATGGATCCAATAAATAATAGGCCAACTATCAACATGATCTATTTCAACGTACAAATCAATATGTCTATGTAATTACAACAACAACTTGTATTTATATATCGCCTTTAATGTAGTAAAACGTCCCAAGGCGCTTCACAGGAGCGTTATAAAACAAAAATGTTTTCTGTTGGGTTCCCACCTACAGCCAGCCTGGAGGCCTGTTGGGCGAGGAAGCCTGCAGCACAAGGTTGCAGCCGAGGAGATCCAAAAGGTGTAGCGGGGGAGTAGGAAAGATCGTGGGCAGGTCCCGATCGCGGGGGTGGGGAGGAGGGGTCCTGATTGCGGGGGGATCCCAATCGCGGGTGGGTCCCGATTGCGCTGGGGGGGGGGTTCCGATCGCTGAGGGGTCCGATGGTGTTCAGGAGGGGGTCCGATGGTGTTCGGTGGGGGGGGTCCGATGGTGGTCGGAGTGTCCGATGGTGTTCGGTGGGGGGGGGTCCGATGGTGGTCGGAGTGTCCGATGGTGTTCGGTGGGGGGGGGGGTCCGATGGTGGTCGGAGTGTCCGACGGTGTTCGGGGTGGGAGGGGGGGTCCGATGGTAGTCAGAGTGTCCGACGGTGTTCGGGGAGTGTCCAATGGTGGTCGGGGGGGGTGTCCGATGGTGGTCGGAGTGTCCGACGGTGTTTGGGGGGAGGGGTCCGATGGTAGTCGGAGTGTCCGACCGTGTTCGGGGGAGGGAGGGGTCCGATGGTGGTCGGAGTGTCCGACAGTGTTCGGTGGGGGGGGTCCGATGGTGGTCGGAGTGTCCGATGGTGGTCGGAGTGTCCGACGGTGTTCGGGGGGAGGGGTCCAATGGTGGTCGGAGTGTCCGACGGTGTTTGGGGGGAGGGGTCCGATGGTGATCGGGGGGTCCGACGGTGTTCGGGGGGAGGGGGGTCCGATGGTGGTCGGAGTGTCCGATGGTGTTCGGGGGGAGGGGTCTGATGGTGGTCGGAGTGTCCGACCATGTTCGGGGGGAGGGGTCCGATGGTGGTCGGAGTGTCCGACCGTGCTCGGGGGGAGGGGTCCGATGGTGGTCGGAGTGTCCGATGGTGTTCGGGAGGGGGTCCGATGGTGGTCGGAGTGTCCGATGGTGTTCGGGAGGGGGTCCGATGGTGGTCGGAGTGTCCGATGGTGGTCGGGGGGTCCGATGGTGGGGGAGAGAGCAGACAGATCGCGGCGGGGGGTGGGGGCGAGTTTACTGGGTAGATTGTTGGGCCTGGAGGAAGCACTATATATAGGCCAGGTTTTCCTGAGCACCGGCTGCTTTAGGGCAAAACAATCTTGCAATGGGGCCTCAAACAGGCATTACGCCCCTTATTTGCATATGCTTGTTTCAGGTGTGGGCGTTGCACGCTGATTTTTTCAGCCTTTACCAATATTGCAAGCTTATTTTTTAAATTGAAACTTTCCTATTACTGGCACTTAAAGTGCTGTTCTGTGGAAATGTTCATTGTGGTCAGAGAAGTTGCACCCACAAAACCAAATAACATTTTGCATTCACAGCATCCTAAATGGTGGTAATTTGGTCATTGAGCAGTAAGTTATCTCACTTCATTAGATCCATTTATGAATCTATTGCTGGCGCATAGAAGTGTTTCTTTAAAAATATTATTTGTGGCCAGGACAATTCTAGCCACAAAACCAAACTGTCATCGCATTTCGATTGCATTTGAAGTACTGATTACAAGAAGAACTGATCAAGTGTTAAACCATGAGTTCCTCTGGTAATTAACCTCAATTACAGGCTTGTCAAACTGAAACAGAAGGTCTCAAAATGGTAACTTTGATTTTTTTAATGTATCACCGTGAGCAATAGTGCTGCACTATTTTGGTGAACTTTTGTGATCAAGGCAAAAGATGTTAGTTTATTTTTCCACATAGAGAGGCATCAGAGAATAGACTGCCACAGGGAATGGCTGGGGGCCAGACACCATTTACACTCTCTATGTTCCTCAGGTGAAAGTATCTGAGGTGGTGCATGGGAATGAGAAAGCAAGTGATGCAAGGGATAATGTTGAGGGGCAGAATGGGTAGTGAAAATCAGGAACTCTCTCCAGCTGTTGAGGCTAGGTCAATTGAAAATCTCAAAACTGAGATTGATAAATTTTTGTTAGGCAAGGGTATTAAGGGTTACGGAACTAAAGATCAGCCATTATCTAATTGAACGGCTGAACAGGCTCGAGGGGCTGAATGGCCTACTCCTGTTCCTATGTTGCTAGATGAACATGCAGATGTTACTGATGGGCTTGCCCAAATGAGACGTGAGATAGGGACAGATTTCTGTCCTTTTTGTGCCTTTGTAAGATCGCCTCAGAATTCCAGAGCTCCTCAGAAATCCGTCCCTATCTCACATTTCATTTGAGCAAGCCCATCAGTAACCATGCCCTTTCATTTGGTGATAATACAGCCCAAGGCCTGGATGGCAGCTGTAATCATGACCTCTCTGGCAGGGAGCTATGCTGCTGATGACCCTGGAATTGTCATTCTATCTAACAATGTCTACAGGTTCTGTAAGCCAATCTTCAGCACCCCATTTATATGACTGCTGGGCTACTCCATACTAGCTGCCACTTGTAGGAAGGTTTTTGCAGATCCAAAAATGACCCCAGAATGTGCTCAGAAATTATCCTTCTATTAAAAGCTGGGCCGGAGTTTTAATTTGCTGGGGGAGGGAGGTGAACTCACCTTCTGGCAAAGGGCTCCTTGTTCCTGATCCTACTCCTGTCCACCATGCTCTATGACTCACCAGCTGTGCTGCCCTTCTGCTGCCTGTCCCGCGTGGATGTATCTGATCTGGTGAGTGAGTAGTCTTAAGTACAGTGATGGGGTGTTAGCTGCACTGCTACTTCTCCTGGGCTATTGTCAGGCAAGTGCTGGAAGGGACCAGCTCTGGAATTCTGAGGAGATCTTACAAAGGCACAAAAAGGACAGAGTGGTAAATACAAACTTAGAATAGTAATACGAACATGGCATAGACAAGCACTTCACATGGTTACAGTGGCTGCACTTCAGAAAGTACTTCATTGGCTGTAAAGCGCTTTGGGACATCCGGTTGGCTGTCCTTCCTGTCTGTCCTTCCTCTCTGTCCTTCCTGTCTGTCCCAGTTGCTCGGTCGGTCAGTCCGTCCTTTTTTCCTTTTTTTTCCTTTCCTTTCCTTTCTCCTGGAAAGTAACCACTGTTCACACAGTGCACAAATCTATACACTTTTTAACCCCAAATTGGCAAGATCAGAATCCAACAACTGATTTGCTGCCTTAAGGGATCTGTCTGGGAAACTGCTACCACTCTGCTCCTTAATAATCTTCTCACCACTGTCCAACCTAATATTGCTGCTGTATTCCAGGAGACGACCTTGTGTTGCAGCCTATATATGGGATCCCTTGGTCTTGCAATAGATTGGGAATTCTTGCTTACAGCACAGAGTCTACTCCTGGGGTGAAACAGCAGCATCAAATAGAAGCTGTAGCCGGGACAGGCACTGAGGACCATCAATGGGGGAGTGTGCTGCTGTGAAGGTGATTGAACAGAGAGGTTATTGGTGTGTAATGTACCTTTAAGGGAATAACTGGTCTTAGACTGCAGTACCGGCAGTGACCACCCCTGTATAAAAGGCCCTAGCAGGCTTCTGTAGTTTCAGTTTCAAGCTGCCTCTTGTTCAGTAAAGTACCTGTTAAACTGTTCTCCCGAAGTCCGTGTATTATTGAGGCGCGGACTTTACAGTGGCGACGAGTAAGTTCGAACTCACCTGCAGTGTGGCATCATCTCACGGGGATCTCGCCTGAAAGGAAGGCCCTGGAAGGTCGTAGTCTGAGCAACGGGCGTCGACCGAGGGCAACCGCCCAAAGAATCCATCGGTGTTTGGAGAATTGCGGGAGAGACTGTGGTTCAAGCGAATCGTGCTGGTAGCAGGTAGCGCGCTGACCCTTCCGGACTGCGGCGGGCTCAAGCTCAATCAAGCGGCTCTACAAATCGGGCCGCGCAGCGTCGCCAGGAAAAGAAAACAAGAGAGAGAGGGTGGCGTGCACAGGGCGCGGTCGGTGCTCGACAACAGGACAGCGGAGAGAAACTAAATGGGGGGAAGGAAAGCGAGACGCGCCAAAGCTGCGGGTCGCCGCCATTACCCCGTAGAACGCTAGGAGCAGCGTGGCAGTAAGGGGAAGAAGCAAAAGCGCGGGAGGCGCCATTTTAAATCGCCCAAGATGCCGAAAAGTGGCAGTATCACTGCTTTCGACAACGAGGTAGGAGACTGGACCACGTATGTGGAAAGAATTGAAGTGTACTGCAAGGCAAATGAGGTGGCTGATGGAAAGAGGGCGTCGGTATTATTAAATCTGATGGGTGCGAGTACGTACGGCCTATTGCGGAATTTAATTACCCCAGCTAAACCAATGGAGAAAAGTTTTGAGGAGATTGTTCATATCTTACAGGAACATCTAAGCCCTACACTGCTGATAGCAGAAAGATTCAAGTTCCATAAAAGAAACCAGCACAAAGATGAGAGCAATGCTGACTATCTTACGGAACTACGCAAGTTATCGAAGCACTGCCAGTTCAGAGCAGGACTGGCAGACACCTTACGGGATAAGTTTGTCTGCGGGCTCCAGAGTGAAGGAACCCAGGAACGACTACTTTCAAAAAAGGACCTGACGCTAGAACAGGCTTTCAGCGTGGCAGTATCCTATGAAGCAGCAGCACGGGGAGCTGCGGAAATACAACAGAAACCACAAGAATACAGCGCTAACGAAATGGCGTATGGAGCCAAAAAGTGCTATCGCTGCGGCAGAACAACCCATGAGCAGAAGGACTGCTGGGTTAAAGACAAAATATGCAGGCAATGCGGGGAAAATGGGACACATAGCAAGAGTCTGCAAGTCGGGAAAGAAAACCAACACTACAAGAACTACTAAGGAACAGTACAGGAAAGTAAAGAAACTGACAGTAGTTCAGAAGATCAGGAGAGTGATAAGGACTCGGGGAGCAGGCGACTAAGTTGTTTAAAGTTACACAACGTGATCGCAAAAGAAGATCACCGAACCATTTGGGTCACCCTCATGATAGTAGGGTCCCCAGTGAAGATGGAATTGGACACAGGATCAGCCCTAACTGTCATGAATTGACGAGACTATGAGCGGCTATTCTCACACATACCCTTAAAGGACACGTCCATTGTATTGAAGACATACACGGGGCAAAAGGTCTACCCCAGAGGAAAAATAAGGGTGCCAGTTGAATATAACGGAAAGGAAACACAGAAACTATACATGTATATACTACGAGATGGAGGACCACCATTATTGGGATGTGACTGGATCCGAAGACTACAATTGGATTGGCATTCCATTCTGGCACTAACGGTGACTGACAAAAAAGATGATGACGTCGCACCTGGACGTCTGTCACAAATTCTATCTGACGCGGAAGAGGTGTTCCAACAAGGACTTGGGACTCTAAAAGGAGTAAAGGCAACCATAAAGATTGAGGGTAACGCAACCACAAAATTTTTCAAGGCCAGACCGGTGCCATACACGATACGCCCAGCTGTGGAAGCTGAACTGGAGAGTCTGGAGCATTCAGGGGTGCTGTCTAAGGTGGACTGGAGCGAGTGGGCCACACCCATCGTTCCTGTAATGAAGAAAGCATTGAGCAGCACGCCTGGGGAGCCAAGGAAGGTTCGCATCTGTGGGGACTTCAAGGTGACTGTGAACCCAGTCCTGCACACAGTACAGTATCCACTTCCGCGGATAGAAGATATTTTCGCCTCACTATCTGGAGGGAAACGTTTTACAAAGATTGACCTGGCTCAAGCGTATCTACAAATGGAGGTGGAAGAAGCATCTAGGAAATACCTCACGATAAACACTCACAAAGGCCTTTACCAGTACAATCGACTGGTATTTGGGGTAGCATCGGCCCCGGCTATGTGGCAGAGGGCAATGGAACAAGTCCTGCAAAGGATCCCGGGGACCCAGTGTTATTTGGACGACATCCTGGTTACGGGTGAAAATGACAATGAACACCTTGCCAACCTGGAACAGGTGCTCACGAGATTGCAGGAATATGGGCTACGAGCCAACCGTCCCAAATGCGAGTTCTTCAGGAGACAAATCTCGTATTGTGGCCACATGATTGATGAGGAAGGGTTGCATAAGTCGCCGGACAAGATTGAGGCTGTAGTCAAGGCTTCAGCACCAGAAAATGTGTCGCAACTGAGGTTGTTCCTCGGGTTGGTGAACTACTACCATAAGTTCTTGCCGAATTTATCTACAATTCTGCACCCACTGAACGCCCTCCTTCAAACTGGTGTAACATGGAAATGGAGTGATGAGTGTAAGCGTGCCTTTCAGGAATGTAAATGCCAAATCACTTCAAAAGAAGTATTGGCCCACTACAACCCAACACTACCGATTCGGTTGGCATGTGATGCGTCGCCTTACGGCATTGGAGCGGTGCTGTCACACAAATTCTGTGACGGTTCAGAGAGGCCAATAGCCTTTGCATCGCGCTCGCTAACCTCAGCCGAGTGTAACTACGCCCAGATTGACAGGGAGGCCCTCAGCCTGGTGTGGGGGGTGAAGAAGTTCAATCACTATCTGCACGGGCAGAAATTCACCCTACTGACTGATCATCAACCCCTGGTCTCAATTTTTAACCCAAAGAAGGGCGTTCCGGTGATGACGGCGCAATGGCTGCAAAGATGGTCACTTTTTCTAGGGGCACATCAGTATGACATAGAGTACAAAGGTACGAAACAACATGGAAACGCTGATGGGCTGTCGCGCCTACCGTTGCCTACGGTGGAAGAAGCACCTGCAGTGGACCCGGTGGAGATATTCCATGCGACCATAGTCGAATGTTTGCCTGTTACAAACGCAAGTATTGAGAAGGAAACCTGAAATGACCCGACACTCTCTCGGGTCTATGATTTGACGGTGAAGGGATGGCCAGCATATGGTGACTCACTGTTGCCAGCATTCTCGCCAAGGAGGGAACAGCTGTCAGTGTGCCGGGGAACCTTGGTGTGTGGATCCCGAGTGGTAATTCCACCCAAGTTGAGAGATGGAGTACTCAATGAGCTTCACGAGGGTCATCTGGGAGGGGTAAAAATGAAGAGCCTAGCCAGGGCGTTTGTGTGGTGGCCGGGAATCGATAAAGAAATCGAGGATATGACCAAGAGATGCACAGGATGCCAGAAGGTCCAAAACGCTCCACCACAGGCCCCACTACATCCATGGGAGTGGCCCTCATCTCCATGGCAATGGGTACACATTGATTTCGCTGGTCAATTTATGGACTCGCTGGTCAATTTATGGACTCAATGGCCTAGAAATTCACTTGGGCGCGGGCAGCTCGCTCGCGCCCAAAAGTTAGCGCTGGGCGGGGAGGCATTAGCGCATGCCGTATATTCGTCTTCTGCGCCCCAATTCGGAAGCGGGCGCTATACCAGGGTGTACCCGCCTCCGTTTGGGGCGCTGCAACTGAATATCGGCGCGCTAGTTGCCGCATCGCCACCCGATGCGGTGCGGCAGGCTGCGGTACTGCAGGCCTCCTCCTTCTCTTAAGGGGGAGGTGCCTGCAACGGCCGGAGCCCCGATCGCGAGTGCCGGCAAAAGAGCCCGGCACAACGGAGAAGTGCCGGGCTCCACGGAAACCAGCCGGCAATGCCGCGGGGGGGGGGTGGAGGAGGCCAGGGAAGGAGGTGCGGGCAGGCGGCCGCCGAAAAAGCGGCCGGCCGCACCTTCAGCTTTAAAGCGCCCCACTATGGCAGCAGGACGGCCCCGTTTTCTGTTCGCTGTTTGCGCCCGCTTCGGAGGAGGCGGGCGCAAATAAATATGGGGATTGGCGCAGTTTCGGGGCGTTACGGGCCACCGCGCACACCGATGACGTCATCGGTCCCAGCGCAGCGCTAACGGCTACTGCCGCCAATACCGCTGCACTCAATTTCCGCGCTACCACCCCGCTGGCGCAAAAGACCTCTTTAGGCGCTAAGTGGGTGCAAGGCCCACTGAATTTCTAGGCCAATGTTTCTAATCGCTGTGGACGCGCATTCGAAATGGCCAGAGGCCATTAAAATGTCCACCACCACCACGGAGAAAACTATTGCAGTCCTAAGGACCATCTTCGCCAGGAATGGGTTGCCAGAACAGATCTGTTCCGACAATGGCCCACAGTTTGTGTCTGAGGATTTCCGGAGGTTCCTGAAGAATAATGGGGTGAAACATTACACATCTGCCCCATATCATCCAGCCACAAATGGATTGGCTGAGAGGTTTGTTCAGACCTTTAAAAAGGCCATAAAGGCAATGTATAATGACGACATACCACTGCAACACAAGGTGGATAACTTTCTGTTTGCTTACCGGAATGCGACACATGCAGTAACCAACCAAACTCCAGCCGTACTGTTTTTCAACCGGAGACTAAGATGTCGCTTGGATTTGCTCAAACCAAACATAAGATGAGATGTTGAGGATAAGCAGTTCCAGCACATAAATGAGAAGCCAACCAGGAGCTTCAAGATAGGGCAACCAGTCTTGGCCTGCGATTACCGAACAGAAAAATGGCAGCCAGGCACGATATGCACACAGCAGGGACCACTAATGTACACAGTGGACGTTGGAGAGAGCATCGTGAGACGCCATGCTGACCAGATTCTAGAGTCACAGGAACAAGCCAAACCTGTACCACAAGCATGTGCACCTGGTAATGAGCCCAAAGTACAGATTGCGTCTACCTCAGAAGCAGGGGTATTGGAAGCTGACGAACCAACCAATGACAATGAGCCAGAATTGACTCCACCGCCAGAACAGGATACTCGAGAAAGGCGCTATCCATTCCGGATCAGGAAGCCTCCTCAAAGACTGAACTTATAAATGACTATTTCAGTTGATGTATATATTACTGAGAAAATTGTAATTGTAATTAGTTATTATTTAGTTGTTAAATGAATGTTATGTACTGTTTATCTAAAAGGGGAGGAATTGGGTTGTGTATGTACCTTTAAGGGAATAACTGGTCTTAGACTGCAGTACCGGCAGTGACCACCCCTGTATAAAAGGCCCTAGCAGGCTTCTGTAGTTTCAGTTTCAAGCTGCCTCTTGTTCAGTAAAGTACCTGTTAAACTGTTCTCTAGAAGTCCGTGTATTATTGAGGCACGGACTTTACAGTTATACCTATCGGGAACGATTGAACGGGCTGGGGTTCTTTTCTCTATGGGGTGACCTGATAGAGGTCTTTAAGATTATGAAAGCTTTTGATAGGGTAGACGCTGAAAAGATGTTTCCACTTGTGTGGAAGACCAGAACTAAGGGCCAGAAATATAAGATAGTCACTAATAAATCCAATAGGGAATTTAGGAGAAACATCTTTACCCAGAGAGTGGTTAGAATGTGGAACTTGCTACCACAAGGAGTAGTTGTGGCAAATAGTATGGATGCATTTAAGGAGAAGCAAGATAAAGACATGAGGGAGAAAGGAATAGAAGGATATGTTGATGGAGTTAGATGAAGAAGGTGGGAGGAGGCTCGTGTTGAGCATAAACACGGGCATGGATTTGTTGAGCTGAATGGCCTGTTTCTGTGCTGTAAATACTTTGTAATACTATGTGATCGTCTAATTGGCTTGTTGAATACAAATAAACACAAATATTACAAATGTTTCTTATTCCAATAGATTAAAAATCAATTTATTGTAAAGTAAAAAAGCATTTAAAATGTATAATAGTATATTATAAGTGGGGCAGTATAGGGAAAGAGTATGCACAATTCCAGATTTATTGCCTATGATTAATGCTCTTGATTGTTGTCCTAAGCCTTGCTAAAAAGGGCACGTGTGTGTATTTTGTATGAGGATAGGTTCACGTATATGGAAGCAAAACATTTCAACCTTTTCAAAGTTCTACATCTAAAAATTGTTCTTTCAGTCATGACAAGCACTATGTAGAATAAAGAACAAAGTGGCCATCAAAAACCAGTCGCAGCCAGAATAAATGTTGAGGCAGGAGTCTATGGGAAAACGATGGTGCGGTGCATTATCTGAACTCCCTGTTGGATAGTTGGAGAAGCGGAAATGCTGCAGCATGAGGGATTGTCCTGTTTGGCACTCCAGGGCGCTTACCCTAGAGGACACCAATTCAGCATAGGATGTGGCAGTCAGGCTCGTGTGTACTAGTGCAAGCGGAAGTTAAACTGGAAATAAATGTCACCCAAACTAAACTGTGCAGAAATGACCACACAGTAAAATGAAAGCCTTATGACTCCAAGTTAATGTGAAGGTTAGTGTGTGCCCTGCTGAAGGGTTCTGAACATATGTGAGGCAGCTTAGAATAGTTTGTATGATGAGAGGGAGAAGCAGCAAATCAGGAGCACATTCTGTGTGTGCAAGTCCAAGCAGAAGGAGGTTGCAGGAAAGGCATTGGAAACCGGGGAGAGAAGTATTGGGAATTCTGGGGCTCCAGTAGACTGTTGCAGAGTTGTGCAGAGAGTAACAGAGATGTGAAGGGGTGTCCTAGCAACACTGGTGAGGTCATTAAATTTCTCCTGGCATTACTGCCAGGTCCTTGGAGCAATGCTTGTCTTCAGCCACCTCTCTCCACTACCGCTGAGCAGTTTGCCTGGGCACCTGGCGCCCATCTCTAGGGAAGAGGACCTCCTTCCGGCTGCTGGCTTGCTCTACGAGCACTTCTGTGGCACTATCCAAAAAGCTGGGGGCCCAGACTGCAATCGTCTTATCAGCAAACTGTGAGAAACAAATTCCAGTATCCAACATATAAATAATGCCCCACCCCTTTAAAAGATGCAGGCTTCCTTGAAATAGCAGCAAATCCACTGCGTTGCTGGAGATGCTGTCTTTCAGATGAGACCGAGGACCTGTCTGCCCCCTCACGTGGATGTAAAAGATCCCAAGGCACTATTCGAAGAAGAGCAGGGGTGTCTTCCCGGGTCTCCTGAACAATATTTATCCCTCAACCAATCAAAACAGATTATGTGGTCATCATCACATTGCTGTTTGTGGGAGCTTACAGTGCAAATTAGCTGCCGTGCTTCTTGCATTACAACAGTGACTACCAATGTTCCCTCTAATTTCTTTTCCCTGTGCGGGCCCTGTAAATTTGCTGCGCTATATCTCTTCCAGCGGCAGTAGCTGGTGAGGGGTCTGCACAGGACCTCATGATTGGCCACGCACCTTAGGGGGAACATGGGTGACTACACTTCAAAATTAACTGTAAACATCCTGAAGGCACTATATAAATGCAAGTCTTCCTTTCTTTCTATCTTTAAGCACCGGCAACTAACCTTAAATATTAAAATAAGGCCCAACCATGAAAATGGATTAGGTCTCTTGCTGGTGTCATTGGGTGGGCCTAGCCTTTCATCACACGCCCAATTTAAGCTATAATCAAAAACTGCCCTCCATGATTTGGGCCTCATGATGCAGAACTAGAAGAAATATTGGAATTATGGTGTAGGATCGTTGCATTTTTGGATTATTTTTACATTCATTATAAGAGAATTTGTTACCTTTTTGTTTGTGTTCATAACGGAAATGCTTCTCATCCTTACACTGCTGCAGTACAGTATGAGATCTGTATTATCTTGTGTTTACAGTGTGAGAACAGGTAAAGAGCAGATATTTCCAACAAAATCCAGAAGTAGCGATATCACTGTCCCTGGACGTCACCTTGAAGAAGCCTTTAAATACAGGGTTTGGATACAAGCTCAGAATGAACTAGGAAATGCAACATCCAAGGGTTTAACTTTTGAGATCGATGATATAGGTACAGTATTACAATCTCTAGCAGTTACAATTGTAATTGACCTTTTTATTTTTAGGGCTCCCACTCCTCTGATGACTCACTAGGTAAACACTTAACATAGCTTGTTACTGAGCCACACAGATTAGGAAAGCCCAAAATTTGATCAGGAGTCTATGTTGTCATAATTCCTGCTGGAAAACATATTTGTGTGGATGTTGGATACGGACAGGATTGATTTCAGTTGTAATGAACCCCAACATTGAACAGACCAATGGGCTGAAAATCTGTGGTCCTTCCGGTGTACTCCTGCTATGACTTTGGCGCAAGTACAACAGAAGGGATGAATATTAGGTTGGGACCCATATACATATGGTCCTGGCCTAGCTCCAAGGTATCCATGATGGCATGCTGGGGATGCCCTGAACAGGAGGCACGTTGTGTTTTTAAAAAACATTTTTTTGGAGTGGCCCCTTTGCAGCACTGTCAAGAAATTTCCAATCTGGAGCTCCAATAACAACCCGACCCGAGCAGCTATGTTGAAATTTGCAACCACCTACACAAGGTGAGTGCCTAGTTGTGTCCCTAGTGGTGTGGACTTCTGCTAATTCTCTCCAAATGAAAGGGCCTCCTTCTGACCCGCAGACTTTGGCAGGGTCAGTGGCGGAGTTCACCAGTGGAGGTGATCCTGGTGTAAGTGCTGAGATCGCTGGCCTAAGGATTTTTGGGGCCTAATTGTCCAGTCTTGAAGAAAAACCACTTGGACAAGAAAGCAAAATGCTGCAGCCACCTGCGGAACTATATCCAGCACAAGTTACCCACTGTGAATTTCCTCAGGGATTCTCTCGATCGACCACCGTAACTTTGGCAGTATATTGGCAAAAAGCCCTGATACACTGCATAGACGGGTTTCTGACGACCTTCTGCCGAAGTTATGGTAGCTGATCAAGAGAGTCCCAAAGGAAATTCCCTTGAGATCCTTCCTAAAGCGTGTGGTGCCCTGAATTGAACACAATACTCCAGCTGAGGCTTAACCGGTGGTTTGTAAAGGGCTGAGCAATAACTTCCTAGCTTTTGTACTCAATAGTTGGAGAAAATATTATTCTAATTCTAATGCCAATTTGTAACTTTTTTGTTCAAATAGTTAAGCCTGACGCTCCAAACATCACTAAAGTTGAATTTGTAAACAATTCAGTAGCCAAGACCATTATTCACTGGAAAAACACAACATCAAGTGCAAAATGTCAGTTTGAAGTGAGATATAAGATAACATCGGATCCCAGTATCAGCTGGACTCTGGTAGGTTCCAGATTTGCTGCAGAATGCTGTTTATAAAGCATGCATTGTTTTCTGACTAAGTATCAGCCTCACTCTGCTTCTCTTTGTCTTCCTTGTGTTCTCCAGACAGACTCGTACACCATTTACACTGAGAGCCACACCTGAGTCTGGCTCTGAGCATTTGGAGACACTGGCCCAACTATTCATAAACAGAATGGAAAATGTGGCTGGAGTGGGGTTAAAAACATGGCTGTAATCAGCCTCCCTTCCTCCAGCAATGGTCCTGCCTTTTTTGCTGCTTTTAACCAATCCTACCTTATCTTCTCATCATATTAAAAAAGTATGTTGCTGCAGACTCTCTTAAAAATCTTTTTTCCCTTGAATTTAATGCAGCCAGCAGCCTAATTTAGGATAAGAAAGTACTAAATACAGGGCATAGGATGCTCTTGTGTCCAATATATTTTGCTTTTGAAAACTTGATAATAGGTCTGGATTTTCCTTGGATCTTCAGTGAATAACGGCAGGACTTTTACCCACCCATTTGATCCCACCAGCATCTGATCCCATATATATCACATTTCCTGCAATGTTTGACTGAAAAATGAAGAGACTGCTGCATTGCCAGTACCTGAACACATCTTTACAAGGGAACATCTGCAGACACCTGGATGAAAAAACATTGCGAGTTAATCTGTTCCATGTCTAAATCCTTGTGTTCTTTGCAAAAGAGAAATATGTGTACAACCAGAAGCAAAGGACTGTCAAGGATGGAGGAATGGCTCCCATCAGGCCCCTCCGTAGGCATGAGGAGGAGGCTCTGCTACACACGGTGGGAGATGGAGAAGTTGGCAGAGGGCTGCCAGGTTTAGGCTGGTAATGGGATGGAACATTTATCGAACTGTGAGTTTCTGCAGTCTGTAGACATTCTGATGACTTGGAAGGCCTCCTGTTATTGCTCAGTCACAATTTCTGATTTACTAGCCAGAGATCTCCTTCCTAAGATGAATGTCCTTTGTATTCCTCACAGGTTCTCAACGCTTACAGAAAGAGCTATCTGACCAGCAAGCTGGCATCTCCAGAAGGACTATTCCCCTCCACCCAATTCACCCACTCTGCCATGTTGCTTCACTTACTCATGCACCAGCCCAGGAAACACTCACTTGGGACAAGGGCACTAATAAGAAAGGGGATATCACTGGGTGAATCATACAGCGCCAGTGAGCGGGAAGGAATGATGAGGAAACATATAGAGCATAAATGACTGCCCTTGGCTGGGGAGCTCAAGGACCCAGATCTCAGGAGGTCCAATCTTTAAAAGATTTATGTTTCAGGAGCATAGATTTCATGTACAGGAAGTGGTGACAGTCTCATCTTGACATTCTGTGTTTAGAAGGCCCAATCTCTTTGTAATGGTCAAATTACAGGGCATAAAGCAAGCCACTACAATTCTGGAAACCTTTCCTAGACTATACTGCAGGGCTCCCCTTGACCTGTCCAAGCACCGGAAATAGAACTTGAGAATTCTAATGGACTGTTCCACAGTGATTCTGGTAGCACCCAAGGCATAATGGATCTACTTTTACCTTCTGCCCTCGCATTCCAAAAAGGTGTCATCAGCCACGGCTGAACTGGTATCCCTCTTCTCCCATCAGGCATCCTGTTATACTGCTGTGGCTGAGCAGTGTAGGTATGCTGGGTTTCCTGAGAATAAAAAAAATGATGGTGACTCCCTGATATTCTTAACAAGGCGACGAGCATCAAGCATTGTCTGCACATTCAGGGAATTAAATCTCTTCCTGTTCATTAAGTTGATAGGGCTTTCAGATGGGACTTTTAGATACACAAAGATGGCATCAGTGGCTCTCTGCACTTGTAGGAACCCAGCCATTCAGAAGAAGTTAAATTGGCCCAGGTTTTGTGGTCAGCAGTGAATGTATGGCGCTATCTGTTCATTACACTTACGCTTGCCCACAGGCTTTCTGTGGGATTTTGCACTGGAACTTGTGGTTATTAGAAATCCAAATCAGCGCGGCGCCCTCTACAGGGGATCTGGGACCGTGTGAACAGGGAAAGCAGCATTGTATCTCCTTAATCAATCAGATTGAAGACTACTGAGACGCACAGAGTCTGAACCAGGAAGTGCAAGTTACACACTATCTTGACTTGGAAATATATTGCCGTTCCTTCATCGTCGCTGGATCAAAAACCTTGAATTCCCTACCTAACAGCACCTTAGGAGTACTTTCACCACACGGACTGCAGCGGTTCAAGAAGGCGGCTCACCACCACCTTCTCAAGCAATTAGGGATGGGCAATAAATGCTGGCCTTGCCAGCAATGCCCTGAAGTGTTAACCCCTTTGAAAGGAAAGGGACCATTGTGCATGTTCCTCCCTAGAGAAAGGCTGAGGAAGAAGGCAGACACTCTCAATAGCAGGTTTCCATGAGGTCAGAAATAAACGGGCTAGATTTCCCATCTATTAATTTGAAATGGCTCTATTTTTCCTCTTCTGGCCTAAAAGTTTAAGAAGTGATGCTAATTCCACCTGAGTGGTATTGTACCAAGAGTATTCACGTTTTATCATCATCATTTGCATCTGCAGGAGATGTGATACCTGTTGTGGTATAAACTCTTGCACTGTGCACTGTGCTTTTCCCTATCAGTAGATACATGTCACTATGTATCTCTTGTTTATAAACACTTAGTAAAATTACATTCCAATAATTTTACCTCTTCATGATGCTCCTTTGAATAGATACAAAGATTCAGATAATTGAATAATGTGGCTGTTTACTCTTTGATAAGTATGAAGGCACTGTTGATGCGATGTTGTATTGTATTGCAAATGCTGTGATCTGACTGTTTGAAAGTTTTTTTTTCAAAAAAGAGAAGCAAAAGTTGATATGAAAGTAATATTTCTGATACCAATTTTAGGTTGCTAAAAAGTCACTTAACATCAATGGCAGTTCAGGTCATTTTTACAACTGGGAACCCTTCAAGGAATATAAGTTTCAGATCCGCTGCAGCCACGTAAGAGGCAATAAGTACCAGAGTGACTGGAGCGGGTCATTTATAAACAAAACACCCGAGGCAGGTAAGTGCAATTCTGACATGTATTTAAATATTGGGATAGTGGAAATAAACTTATGTACTCAGCTATATCAAGTATATTAAATGTGTACTGCACACACATGTTTCTTGAGCAAAATTCTGCTGGACGGTGTGTGTGTGTGAGCATATGTGTGTTGGTTGGGGGGGTGGTGAGGAGAAGAAGAGATCAGCAGCTGTAGACAGCAAATTTAAAATTGTACACACTTCGAATTGCTTCGGAAGGAATTCCTTAATGTAAATGAGGTGACATTCACTGCCAAGGCCACCTCCTGCTATGGGTAGTATTTGGCTGCCTCTTTCCTTCCGGGTCTAAAAGCTGAGTCTAAAAGTTGTGCCGGTTGTTCTCCACCCCTCCCAACCGCACCCCCCCACCACCAGTTTATGTGGCCCCTTTGACCACCGCCGCCCCTTTAGTTTCCTGTGGTGCTCTCCTTCCTTCCTTCCCCCTCCACGCCACTTGCCACTCCTGCCTGCTGCTGCTTGACAGATGCAGCGCATGTGCAGGAATCTTTCTGATAGCTTTGCAAGATCGGGCACCATGATCTCTCAAACCTATTCCAAAAATTCCTGCCTACAGCAGCATTGTATCCCCTGTAGAGGCAGGAGGTCAGACAGCTACCAACACCGAATGACCAGCGCTTAAAAAGTGTACACTACTATCCCCTGGCGGAGGATCTCCCTGTAGTGAGGCGCAGGTGCAACTTTCAAAGTGAGAGGGTGTGGCAGTAATGCAAGCATATCTTATACTCTAGATTATAAAACTTTGGCTTCCCATGGCTCAGTGGGTAAATGCAGTGTGATACTGAGCCTTATGGGCCAGTTAGGTCCCAGGCTGAACCTCTGATCTGCACTGTTAGCTGATCTGAGTTTGAATAGTGGTGGTCGTGGCATCTCAGGGCTAGAAAGGGAGAGAAAAAATCAGCCAGTGTCGCTGCTCCTGACCAGTGTCCAGTGACACCTGCTGGAAGTACATGCATGTGGTTGTTGGGTGAAGATTGATTTTGGCCTGGATATAATGCTTCCTATGGTCAAATAGCCTTCCAGAAATCACTATTGTAGGGGATAGCGGGTGGCGCGTGCGCCCAGTCAGTTATGCCCCTGACTGCCTGTGAGCGGTTCAAATCGCTCCCACGCCCCTGGGTTCTAGACACCGGACTTAGGTACAGGCGACGATACAGAAAGACTCAAGTAGACAGGTGGTTCGGTGTAAGAAAACCAAGATCGTATTAAAACAGAAACGAAAACACAGTCTTATGAGAAAATTACTGGTAGAGAACAATTACAGGCATAGGGCTAGATTTTCAGTTGCTTGTGCCAGCAGTTAGCGCCTTAAGAGAAGTGATTTTCGGGCGCTATGCGTGTAGCGCCCGGGCGCAGCGCAGTTTGCGCCCCGCCCCAAATTAAGTTGCCCGTTAGCGCCGGCACAAAGTTTAGCGGCCGCCCGGATGCGCGCGCAGAAAATGACGTCACATCCTCGTGCAACGCCCTTTGGCCGCCCCGAATCCAAACTTCAGTCGGACCGCCCCATTGTGCGGCTGGCGTCCAGAGCGTTTGTAAAATGGAACGCAACACACCCTGGGGTGCGCAAATTAAAGGGCACTCCTCCTCCTCCTCCTGTTTTCCCCCCCCCCAGACTCTGCCTTTGAAAAAAACACATGCACCCTTCCTCTTTAAGAGCTCACTGGCACCAGAGTGTCTGCCGTGCGCTGCGCCCGAGCTCGGGTGTTGCGCTCTGCACCGCCGGCTTAGCGCCTAAAGATAGTAGTGGAATGCCTCTTTTAGCGCTCCACCAACCTCTTAGGGCGAAGCCACTGAATTTCCGGCAACGGGGCGCTACTTTGGGGCGGGCGCTAACTTCGGGCGGGCGCTAAGGTTAGCGCCCCAAAACTGTCTATACTGAAAATCTAGCCCTATAACTATATACTTATATACAGGGAATGGGGAACACACAGCACATCGAGGGAAAACAACTACTTTAACAATCCCCTTATCCTTATCCCACCCCAATACCTAATTAGATTAAGCTATGAGGGGCCAGGAATTCATGCTCACCAATCCAAAGCAAAACCTGTTGTTTTAGCAATCGCGAGTTTTGAGGTCTGAGCTGCTGTCCTTTGGGGTACTCCGTCGCCACGTGGCCTCTGGGCACGGTGCTGGAGCGGCTGCTGTGACACACCTTCTCCTCAACTACCATCGTCGTCTCGTCGCGATGGGTTCTCTTCTTCTCCCTCGGGCGGTTGTCGCGGTAACGTTGCGTCAGTGAGACGGTTAGCAGTTTTCACTGCTTAGATTTTCCTCCCCATTCTTAGAACGCCAGCATATTCGTTATGGCGTGGACACCTGCATTTAATGCCAGCTTATTTGCAGTGTTCAACTAGCCAACTTAGTCTCACTGTCCTCAGATATTTTCTTCCCCAAGCGTTAGCTTATAACTCGGCACTCGGTCTTAATTAATATGTCTTCTGCTGCCCTTCTCTGCTCTTTGTCGGGTCTATCTTACTCTTCGTCTCGGTTCGTCTCACCTCGTTTCCTCTGCCCTCTCTCGTGTCCTGGGTGACTTTGGACTCGGGTCTCATTTCCCTCCCCTGCTGTTGGTATGGATGTCCTTGATTGCTGAGAAACCAATGCGGGGAGCGAGAAGAGAACCCGCCACGAGGCCAGGGCTCAAGTGCGAGCGGCAGCAGCCCAAGGCCCGACAAGAGGTCAGAGTCGAGAGCAGAGCAAGAGTCAAGAGAGTGGTTGCTACTAAGGGCCTACCGTTATACTCCTTTCAATGGCCCCTTATCTGCGCGCCAAATCATGTCAGTCCATTGTTTCACTTTTGGCGGGCTGTTTTAAATGATTATACCAATCTAAAATAACTGGTTTTAGATGGCTGTTTATCGCACCTAATGGCCTGATGTCTGGGCTGTATTGTCATTAATGCATTTTAATCGGCCTGTCCAGCCTTGATGGCTTCCTTAAGCTGTTTCTGATTATTTATGCGGACAAACTAATGACCTCATGTTTAGGCCTAACTGGGTTGATCTGTTCCAATTTGACGAAAATGCATATTCAATGTTTGCTTAGCTGTCTAGCCCTTCAAACATAAAAGTCCTTTTCACAGAAGTGCATTTTAAGTTTCGATTTCCCAAAGCTGCTTGTTCTGAGCTGCAGAGTCCAGGCTTTTAAAATCTTACAGGCTTTTGGTCACGAGGTGCGGACGCCATCTTTGGGTACCCTTTTTAAATTGTCCATAGGGTCCCTTTTATTAATAACCTTGGGGAAATGTGGAAATTTTGCGAATCCTACACTCCCCCCGTGATACTAAAACTTGCTTGAAGTATCATCCTTACAAGGTGAGCAAAATTTACTGACCCTCCATAGTCAACCTTCCCCTGTAATTACCTATCTAACATACCCACGACACATGCACTTCCCATTCCGTGAAAATGTAGTGTACATAAGTATACATAGAATAACCACAGTCATTTACACACATCCAAGCACGGAGGGGGTCCAACACCTCTGCACCACTTGGTACACATACATCTTTATTAACAACGTGTCACAAAATCTTTATTAAAAACAACAAACAAAAAACAACAATCTTTAATCAAAAATACAAGGAAAAAACTCAAATAGGCGTATCTCCCTCCACTTTCACATAATGTTCCTTCCAGATCTTCTGGTTTCGGAACTCTAACAACTGACCTTTTCCCTTGCACTGGATGCAGACTAGATACAACACTATCCCTAACTGGCAAACCACGAGAATGTGGGAAGCCAGTCTGATCCACGAAGGGACCTCTATGTTACTGAAAATGTCCCACCAGGGTGGAATCACAATATCCAATATCTTAGCCCCTATCTCTACTGTTTTCTGCTCTAAAGTGTAAAAATGTTTCTGCGAAACTATAACGGCTTTGAGTATTTTGGTAAGGTGTTCAGGGAGAGGGGGAATTTCATAGCCAAAATGCGCTACATACTTCTGCAAATTGGTAAAATTCTCTTTCACAGTGAGGTGAACAGTGGAGGGTTCAGGAATGGGGACAATTCGCTCCTGGGCCACTTGAACTTCTGCCTCGGGTTTAAAACAGAAACTGCTGTCACTAACCGGACACCAGCTATGCTGTCCATGCTGGTAGTGGGACGCGCCTGTGGTGACACAATATGTCCCACCTATATATGCTACCTGCGGGGGAACATGGCCTTGTGCCATTGCCTCCATGGTACAATTTATAGGCTTCGCGCCAGCAGCTCTGAACCCGCACTGTGGTTTTGAATAGGCATTCAAGTGCTGGGGACACAGGATTATGTGTGCTCCCCGGCTCCGGCATCCTGAGAGGTCAGTACCTGTCATAGCGTGCTCCCACTTTATGACGTAAGGTGGGACCGCTGTGAAACGAATGTGTGCACCTCCTTGAATGACTCCAATGTTCTCAACCCTGTATACCGGCGCTGTCCTACCCTTGACCGGCATCCTAACTACTACTCCCATGATCGTGTGGTTGGACCGTCCACAATCCACCGGGACTGGGTAGGCTTCGAAGGCTAGCCAGAGTTGGCATGGGCTTAATGCATTCTCAAATGGATGGAGGGCTGCGAGGTGTTTGTTGCTGATCCAGGAGGGGACTAAACCCTGTTTTAAATCCTCCAGATTACTGCGGCCCTCGCCCAGTAACCATGCCCCGTATAGCACGCACACCTCATTCTGCGCAGCCTGGTCAGAAGCATTTCTGTCCTCCCTTATGAGGGCATTTACCGTCTTTGCGTGCTTCTCCACCTCCGCTATAATCTCCTTTTTAAATGGACCGTCATGGCCTGGTCCTCATGCAACTCTGAGCCCAATACTTTGTTCTCATCCATTAATATCTTCTTTAACTGTGATTTTAAACCATTTATCTGGGTCTGCAGCTCTATGTCATCCAGACTGTTGATGACAGAGGACCCAGTATTAAACACAGTAAAAACATCATTCCATACTCCCCTTCTTTGTCTCCCTGCATTACCCAAAAACTCGCGGTGTGTGGTGTACAGTTCGGTTTTGTCAACATTGGCAAAATCAAACTCATAAAACTTCCTGAACATGTCCTTCAATAGGGCCTGGTATAGCTGCTCTGTTTCTTTGGGGCACCACTCCGGTAAATGTACCTCGTGAGATTTAAAATCACGGAAGCTACCGCGTAGTGTACCCCCTGGTACAGCACCTGATCCATAGGTACTAGTACCAGCCCATTCCCTGGTCCCTTGGTGGTGGTGGTGGGGCACCCTTCCCTGTGTATCCTCGCTGCCGGCGCCGTGGGCGGGGGCTTACGGGGGCGGTTCACAAGCTCAGTGGCACTGACTGGGATCGGGGAGAATGGGACTGCGCACGCCTTCAGGCTGGTAGCCCACTTCATCCCCTCCCCGGCGTCTTGCCACTGCTGGTGGAAAATGATGGATATGCCCGCGGGGCAGACCCTCTCTGACTCCCACATACAGATATAAATCCCTTGATCCGGCTCCCACCACTTGTCCCAACACGCACTTAATCCTCCGTGAGTCCCTGTAATCATCCGGTGGGTATTGTTCCCCAACCGTTCCCACTCGACTGCAGGGTTCCTCATATCTTTGCTCAGCTTCCTGAGCCACCGCCACCTATCCAGAGGAATGTGTCCCTTGCACGTTAAACATATACGCTTCCCTTCGGTGATGCTGACCCTCGTGGTAACAACCCGTACCCGGGGGCACAGGAGGGAGGCCTCCCCGTACGTGAATCCGGTTTGGCTGGAGTACTGAGACGAATTGGACCCCAGCCATCCTGGCCACCTTCCTTCGTGGACGTAGACGGCGGTCTCCTCCATCTCCCATTTACCGCTTCCGTCGGTCGCTGTAGGTGCTCTATCTCCCGAGCACCCGTAGATGTGGAAGTCTTCTACCTCGCCCCGCTTTCCCAGGCTCAGTCCCATCAGGGTGAGTAGGATTACGATCCCCTTCATCCTGACAGTCTTTCTGTAACAGATACAAAACATACAGCCAGGTCCCCAAGAGATTCTCTGGCTTGGGTGAAGCATGGTCGGGTCTCGCGACCTCGACCCAAAATACACACTCTTAGCAGATTACTTACTTAATCTAAACTACCCATCACCTTATTTAACTTAAGCTAAACACCCGAACTTAAGCTAAGCACTTCAACTTAACAATATAAACTTACATTACCTAAACTGTGTACATCCGTCGCCCGGCTTCGGGCGGCCAGGCGAATTCCTGGTTGGACTGCGGCACACCGCTTCCCCTGGCGTGGCCACACTGTCCTTCACTGTTGGTCCCTCGCCGCCCATGGCTGCTAGCTGGGGACCTCTATCCTTTGACTTCCCCCTGACTTGGGAGGCTGTCCCTTTAAACTGGGGAGCTGGTGACCATGGCTTTCTCGGTTGGGGCATCCGTGGGGACATTCTAGGGACTTTGGCGGGTGGGGCTTTCTTGGCCGATGGGCCTTTAACCCGGACCGCTGTCCCCTCCGGTGCAGCCCGTGGGCTAGCCACTGCCGCTGGCCGGGGAACTTCCTCCCTAGGCTTGACCACTCCCGAACATAGAAACATAGAAGATGGGAGCAGGAGTAGGCCATTCGGCCCTTCGAGCCTGCTCCGCCATTCAATGAGATCATGGCTGATCATCCAAATTCAGTACCCTGTCCCTGCCTTCTCCCCATATCCCTTGATCCCTTTAGCCTTAAGAAATATATCCAACTCTTTCTTGAATATATTTAATGAACTGGCCTCCACCGCCCTCTGTGGCAGAGAATTCCACAGGTTCACCACTCTCTGGGTGAAGAAATTCCTCCTCATTTCAGTCCTAAATGGCTTACCCCTTATCCTTAGACTATGACCCCTGGTTCTGGACTCCCGGCCATCATAAACATCCTTCCTGCATCTAGTCTGTCCAGGCCTGACAGAATTTTATAGGTTTCGATGAGATCCCCTCTCAATCTTCTAAACTCCAGTGAGTATAAGCCTCAATCGACACAATCTCTCCTCATACGTCATTCCTGCCATCCCAGGTATCAGCCTGGTGAATCTTCGCTGCACTCCTTCCATGGCAAGAACGTCCTTCCTCAGGTAAGGCGACCAAAACTGCACACAATACTCAAGGTGCGGTCTCACCAAGGCCCTGTACAACTGCAGCAAGACATCCTTGTTCCTGTACTCGAACCCTCTTGCTACGAAGGCCAACATACCATTTGCCTTCTTAACCGCCTGCTGCACCTGCATGCTTACCTTCAGCGACTGGTGCACAAGGACACCCAGGTCTCTTTGCACTTCCCCTTCTCCCAATCTATTGCCATTCAAATAATAATCTGCCTTCCTGTTTTTGCCACCAAAGTGGATAACCTCACATTTATCCACATTATAGTGCATTTGCCATGTTTCTGCCCAATCACCCAACCTGTCCAAATCGTACTGGAGTTTCATGACATCCTCCTCACAGCTTACCCTCCCGCCCAGCTTTGTGTCATCTGCAAATTTGGAGATATTACATCCAATTCCCTCGTCCAGATCATTAATATATATTGTGAATAGCTGGGGTCCTAGGACCGATCCTTGCGGTACCCCACTAGTCACTGCCTGCCACTCGAAAAACGACCCGTTTATTCCAACTCTTTGCTTTCTGTCTGCCAACCAGTTCTCTATCCAAGTCAATACCTTAAAGGACCAGTCAAGATAATCCCTCAATAGTTTATTTTTACTTTAATTTTTTTTAAAGACAGTAATTCTTTTTTCCAATTTTCCCTCCCTGTGTGGAAGCAACTCACTTCCATGAAGCCCTTCAACACACCCACTTGGCAGAGCAGGAACGGGCTTTGAAGAATGTTGGCAGGAATTATGGACACAAACCTATGTTGTCCCACCTCATGGCACAGCTACTGTACCTCCAGCCCTCCCTTTAAAAAGGGTAGACCAACAGTAAATTTGTCACTTTTTTTCCCAAAAATCTTTCACGGGCTATTGATTATGACCCTCCCCCGACCCCTGGTTCTCAATACTCTATCAAAACATCATCTAGTGTTGTTTTAGGCACTGATATATGTGCAGCATTGTGGAAGTAGAACTTGGGCGCAATGCACAAATGCTGTCAGACTTGATGATGCTAATTGGCCTGGTATTTATTAGTGATGCTCCTTCCTCTTTCAGCAGCAACTTGCCTAAGTTAATGTCAAGTTAATATTGTTTGTTACCCTCCATATTACCCACTATAAACTTATCTATATACTACTTTGCCATCTCATTTTGATTTCCTGGTTAAGCTTCCGATGACTCTCATCGATGCCTCTCATCCTCAGCCTCATTAGAGTCCTGCTCCCCTGCCGCTTAGGATCTCCATGCAAGCACATGTGAATCGTATTCTGCTTGTCATGTAACCGGCAGGATAAAATCTCATGGATAAAATCAACCAGACACCAGCAATCCTGGCCACAACATAGAGAGAACAAAGGAGCCCTGCTTGAACTTCTGACTTCTTCCCACCCAAGATTTGCAATCATCAAGTGAGAGGTTGTGGGTCAGGGTCTGCAAATCCACTCACATTGGCTGCATTTCACCCTCATCATTATTATTGGGGAAGATTTGTGTCTAACCCCCTAAGTCTGTGCTTGTATGTATTGCTAAGGGTAAATATAATGAAAGTTCATGCAACAAGTTTTACTGCCTAGTTAACCTGCCACAGGCCATATGAAACAATATGTATTGAATGATCAATCAAAAACAATCTGAGAACAGCGTGCACTGTGGTAGTGGAAGACATTTGAAAGGTCATATTTCAAATACTTCATATAGTTAGCAATAAATTATGTTACTGTTAAACACCAACCATCCAGCAAAAATCATTTTTTTTCTCCCCTAATGAATGTTTGCAGAGCCGGCAGGAGTTTTAGATGCATGGAGTTTATGTGAGCCAGTTGATCCAAACAAAAACAGGACAATAATCATCTACTGGAAGGTATGTTGAGCACCTTACACCTGCCATTTTATTAATCAGCTGTATACTCCTCGGGACACAAAGCCATCAGCAGCAGTGTTTTTCACATAATAACTGTGGAGCTCAGGGAGGTAAAGTTCTGTAAAGCAATGTGACCTTTCTAAAATGAACAGTTAAAATGAAATATCGATGTGTACCTCCTAATAATAAAAACTAAAAAAACTATTCAAAAGCATTGGTTGGCAGCCGCAGGGCCGCTAAAGATTTCTCAATGGGGTCAGGCCCCAATGCTTGCCCTGCTCTTCGGAATCAAATTTCTAAAATGAGTTCTTAACAGGCGTTAGGCTCCTCATTTACATATTCAAAGGGCCGAATGCCTGTTTTAGGCTTGCCTAAAAACAGGCCCCATGAGTTTAGCAGTGATACCAATGCCTGTAGGCTTGCTTTGTGCACGTTTTACACCTGAAAAACGGGCGCGTCGCATACCAACTTCTACCCCCTGATCTCTCTGACAGGTAGTAAAACAACACAGGCTAAACTATGAATTGCTTATTCCCAGAAAGAAATATTCACAGAAACAGGTTATCATTAGCTAAAAATACATTTACAGTACTTAATGTTCACCAGTACATTAAGTTAGGAAGTTTTAGCATTTCTCATCAGTAATGTTTGAACATAAGTCTGTGATGAAAGCATCTTTATGTGAGAAATTATTCCTCACAAAATGCTTGTTGGCCCTCGACAGGGCAGCGAAATAGGACAAGGCGCATGTGTTTGGCTTTATGCCTCTTATCTTTGAAGTTCAAGCTACACAATGAAAGGTAAAAAGGTATCCTTTATAATTCATCAAAACTGTCTCACGTTCAATTACTTCCTGCAATGACAGACCAGAAAAAAAGAACTTACAGATGTAAACAATTTCAACAATGAATCTAGCCAAACAAGATTTGAATTAAGCAGACTTGGATCTCTTCAGTTGTTTATGTATTCTCCCTTTATGACTCAAAAACTAAATTGTTTCCTGTTACAAATTTAGTTAACAGAAGCCAGTTTAAATTTGTTACTGATATATAATGTTCCCAGAGAGTGAAATATATTCTTGTGAGGGTGCATCAGCAATGCCAACAGCCACTCAACCTGAGAGCCCCTGAGGCCCAAAGGAAAAAATAGATTTTTTTTGCATCTTTGGTTCCAAAAAGAGCCATTTAGCCATGGACAAGATAAAGGTTTGGGGTAATAACAACAGAAAAAGCTGGAAAAACTCAGCAGGCCAGGGCAGCCTCCATGGAGAGAGAAACAGAGTTAACGTTTCAGGTCGATGACCTTTCGTCAGAAGGTTTGGGGCCTTTCAGAAGGCCTTAATGGGGCTCTTAGCTGGCATAAATTCCACTGAGGCCTTTCAAGATGCAAAGTGTGCAAGGGTGCAGGTTTTCTAGGGAAGCTCAGGAGCGCCCCCCCCCCCCCCCCCCGATACTCTCGTACAATATAGAGGGTGGGCGGATAATCTGCCTATGCATTCACACACACACACACACACACAGAATTTAAGAGTAGTCTAAACAGGATGGAATATTGGTGTAACTGGGATCAGCCCCAAATTCCAGGACCCCTTTAGCAGGCTTTCTGTCCTCCCCAGCCCCTGCAAGTAAATATTGTGCAAGTATTCTTACCTTGTCAACCTTCGAGTCCAGAAAATATATTTCTCAATTGCTTCAAAGGCCTGCAGATGTGAGGGATTGCAGTGACTAACTTGCCAACCTCCACAATCATTTCAAACAGTGCTCCTGATTGAAGGGTGCCCCTCAACTTCAAATAGGTTCCTTTACAGCACCCTGTGTAATCAGACTTCCAGAGCAGCATCCTCAAAAGAAGCAAACCTGCTCCTGCTCTTGCTCCCGTCCCTTCTTGCTGCCAGCCTGAACTATTAGCAGCACTTTCAATTTGGCAATGTGCAGCTCTGCTTTATCTATGATCAGCGGCCTTTTACGAGATACTGACTTACAGGATATCCAATTCCTACTCCCCCTATATGTTTCATGCACACAAGCTGATCTGCTTAGGGAGCCCATGCTAATTGTTAAAATGAGCTGAAATGATGCAAGATCAACTCTCTGCAATACTTGCCCAAAATGTGTACGATGCATTGTGGTCCCACCGGCACTGCAATAGGATCACATAATCAGCTCCTCATGAAATTCTGGTCATTTTAATGCAAACTAATCTCTCTTCTGTATACCAGACCGATAAGACGCCAGTTGACCACTTCTTAGCACAAATGAGAATAAGCAAGTTATACTCCCAAAAAGAAACCCTTCAGCAGTAATTGTAATCTCTTCAAAACTTTTTGTCTTGAAAACCATATAAAAATTTATCATCAACTAGCAGACGAAACAGTTTTGCAGTAAATTAGAATCCAATTAGCAATTCTCTCCCCCGGCACCCACCCTCCCCCCAAATCATCTGTAGGTACTTTTAATGTAAATTTATTCATAAAGGGAATTAAAGCATTGTTACGTCCGTGTAATAATAAGAAAAGGACTGCAGAGAACGGTACAACAGGTGTTTACTCAACGTGGTTCAAACTGCAACTGAAACAACAGATTACTACTCGGCATTATATACAGGTGTGGTCACTGCCGGTACTACAGTATACATGAGCTGTAGAAAGTAGTTCCCCACTAAAAGGTACATACATTTCAATTCCTCCCCTTTTAGATTAACAGTACCATAACACTCATTTAACAATTAAATATCAAACTAATTACAATTAACACTTTTAACATGCAACATTAGCTGAAAATAGTCTATTTATAAATTCAGTCTTTGGGAGGCTTCCTGCGCCTTTCCCGAGTGTCTTGCTCTTGGTGCGGAGGCGATTCTGGCCCCCTGTCGTAGGTTGGTTCATCAGCTTCCGATGCTACTGTTTCTGGGGTAGATGTCGGGTTCATCACCAGGTACGTATGGGCGAGGCATGGGGTTGACTTGTTCCTGTGACTCTAGGATCTGGTCAGCATGGCGTCTCACGATGCTCTCCCCAATGTCCACTGTGTACATTAGTGGCCCCTGCCGTGTGCATATCGTTCCTGGTTGCCATTTCTCTGTTCGGTAGTCACGGGCCAAGACTGGTTGCCCTACATTGAAGCTCCTTGTCGGCTTCTCATTGATGTGCTGGAATTGCTTACTCTCAACATCTCTTCGTACATTTGGTCTGAGCAAATCCAAACGAGATCTCAACCTTCGGTTGAAGAACATCATGGCTGGGGCCTGGTTGGTGACTGCATGTGTCGCATTTCTGTAGGCTAACAGGAAATTGTCCACCTTATGCTGCAGTGGAATGTCGTCATCGCACATGGCCTTTACTGCTTTTTTAAAGGTTTGTACGAACCTCTCAGCCAATCCATTTGTGGCTGGATGATACGGGGCGGATGTGTAATGCCTTACCCCATTCCTTTTCAAAAATCTTCGAAACTCTTCGGACACAAACTATGGTCCGTTATCAGAGCAAATCTGCTCTGGCAAGCCGTTCCTAGCAAAAATGGTCCGTAGGACTGCAATAGTTTTCTCCGTGGTGGTGGAGGACATTTTGATCACCTCAGGCCATTTCGAGTGCGCATCCACGGCTATTAAAAACATTGAGTCCATGAATGGACCAGCAAAATCAATATGCACCCATTGCCATGGAGATGAGGGCCACTCCCATGGCTGTAGAGGGGCATGTGGTGGTGCATTTTGGACCTTCTGGCATCCTGAGCAGCTCTTTGTCAGGTCCTCGATTTGCTGATCGATCCCCGGCCACCACACATAAGCCCTAGCAAGGCTTTTCATTTTCACCCCTCCCAGATGACCTTCGTGAAGCTCATTGAGCACTTTCTCCCTTAACTTGGGTGGAATTACCACTCGGGATCCACACATCAAGGTCCCCTGGCATACTGACAGCTGTTCTCTTCTGGATGAGAATGCTGGCAACAGTGAGTCGCCATGTGCTGGCCATCCCTTCACCGTCAAATCATATACCCGAGACAGCGTCGGGTCATTTCGGGTCTCCTTCTCTATACCAGCGTTAGTTACTGGCAAGCATTCAATTATAGTCGAATTAAATATTTCGACAGGATCCACTGCTGGTGCTTCCTCCGCAGTAGGCATTGGCAGGCGTGATAGCCCATCAGCGTTTCCATGCTGTTTCGTGCCCTTATACTCGATTTCATATTGGTGCGCCCCTAGAAAAAGGGACCATCTTTGTAGCCGTTGTGCAGTCATCACCGGAACACCCTTCTTTGGATTAAAGATGGAGACAAGTGGTTGGTGGTCAGTCAGCAAGGTGAACTTCTGCCCGTGCAGATAGTGATTGAACTTTTTCACTCCCCACACTCGGCTGAGGGCCTCCCTGTCAATCTGGGCGTAGTTACACTCGGCTGAGGTTAGTGACCGAGACGCAAAGGCTACTGGCCTCTCTGAGCCGTCCGGGAATTTGTGCGACAGCACCGCTCCAATGCCATAGGGTGATGCATCACACGCCAACCGAATTGGTAGTGCTGGGTTGAAATGAGCCAACACCTCTTTTGATATGATCAATGCTTTGCTCTTCTGGAAAGCTCGTTTTCATTCGTCACTCCACTTCCATGGTACCCCCGTTTGCAGTAGGGTGTTCAGTGGGTGTAATACTGTAGACAAATTTGGTAAGAACTTATGGTAGTAGTTCACCAGGCCAAGGAACAACCTCAGTTGTGACACATTTTCCGGTGCTGGAGCCTTGACTACTGCCTCAATCTTTTCAGGGGACTTATGTAACCCCTCTTTATCAATAACGTGGCCACAATACGAGATCTGCTTCTGGAAAAACTTGCATTTGTGCCGATTAGCTCGGAGCCCATATTCCTTCAATCTAGTGAGCACCTGCTCCAGGTTGGCGAGGTGATCACTGTCATTTTCGCCCGTGAGCAGGCTGTCGTCCAAATAACACTGGGTCCCTGGAATCCCTTGCAGGACTTGTTCCATTGCCCTTTGCCAAATAGCCGGAGCTGATGCTACCCTGAGCACCAGCCGGTTGTATTGGTAGAGACCTTTATGAGTGTTGATCGTGAGGTACTGTTTCGAGGCTTCTTCTACCTCCATTTGCAGGTACGCCTGGGCCAGATCAATCTTAGTGAAGCGTTTCCCTCCAGATAGCGAGGCGAAAATATCTTCAATCCGCGGAAGCGGATATTGTACAGTGTGAAGGACTGGGTTCACTGTCACCTTAAAGTCCCCACAGATGCGAACCTTCTTTGGTTCCCCAGGCGTATTACTCAACGACCTCTTCATTACAAGAACGATGGGTGTAGCCCACTCGCTCCAGTCCACTTTGGACAGTACTCCTGAACATTCCAAACCTTCCAGCTCTGCTTCGACGGCTGGGCGGATCGCATAAGGTACCGGTCTGGCCTTAAAAAACTTTGGGCTTGCATTTTCCTCTATTTTGATTGTCGCTGTTATGCCTTTTAGTGTTCCGAGTCCCTGCTGGAACACTTCTTGTGCGTCAGTTAGCATTTTTGACAGTCGTCCAGGTGTGACGTCATCATCCTTTTTGGCATCTACAGTCAGTGCTTGTATGGAATGCCAATCTAGCTGTATCTTCCGGATCCATTCACGTCCTAGTAGTGGTGGTCCTCCATCTGGCAATACATATAGGTCCATTTTTGGTGTTTCCTTGCTGTTATATATAACGTTCACCCTTATTTTTCCTTTGGGGTAGACTTTTTGCCCCATGTACGTCTTCAAGACAATCTTTGTATCTCTCAAGGGTATATGTGAGAATAGCCGCTTGTAGTCCCTTCGGTTTATGACTGTTAGGGCTGATCCTGTGTCCAATTCCATTTTCACTTGGACTCCTGCTATCTTGAGCGTGACCCAGATAGTTTGGTGATCCTCCGTTTTGATCACATTATGTAGTTTCAGACAACCCAGCTCCTTGCTTCCGGAGTCTGTATCACTCTTCTGTTCATCTGAACTACTCTCCGTCATCTTATGTACCTTCTTGTACTTCTCCTGTGGAGATTTCTTGCTGCTGGTTTTCTTTCCCGACCTGCAGACTCTTGCTATGTGTCCTACTTTTCCACACTGTCTGCACACTTTGTCCTTGAACCAGCAATCATTATGGTCGTGTGTTGTTCTGCCGCAGCGATAGCACTTCACTGTTCCGTATGACATTTCATTTGTGCCATATTCTTGCGGTCTCCGTTGTATCTCTGCAGCGCCCCGTGCTGCTGCTTCATGTGATACTGCAATGCTGAAAGCCTTGTCCAGCGTAAGATCCTTTTCTGATAGAATCCGTTTCTGGGTTCCTTCACTTTGAAGCCCACACACAAACTTGTCCCTTAAAGTATCTGCTGGTCCCGTTCCAAACTGGCAGCATTTCGATAGCTTGCGCAGTTCCGTTAAATACTCAGCATTACTTTCATCTTTATGCTGGTTCCTTTTGTGAAACTTAAATCTTTCTGCTATCAGCAGCGGTGTGGGGTTTAAGTGGTCCTGTAGGATTGACACTATGTTTTCAAAATCCTTTTCTACTGGCTTCTCTGGGGTTACTAGGTTTCGTAGTAAGCCATATGTTTTTGCACCCATTGAATTCAACAATACCAGCGCTTTCTTGTCATCTGGCACTTCATTCGCCTTGCAGTATACTTCTATGCGTTCGACATATGTCGTCCAATCTTCGACTTCATTGTCGAACGCTGTGATACTGCCACTCTGGCATTTTTGGGTGTGGTTAGACTGGCTTAAAATGGCGTCTCCCGCGCTTTCCTTTCTTCCCCACTGCGGCTTAAAATGGCGTCTCCCGCGCTGCTGCCAACGCCGCTCTCGGCGGTCCTCGTGGCAAATGGCGATGCCCTGTGTGTTTCGTGCGCTGCTCCTGCGCTGCTGCCAACGCCACTCTCTGCAGTCCTCGTGGCAATGGCAACGCCTCGCGTTTTCCTGCGCGCCTCTCTCCCCCGTTGATGCTGCTCGGCCCTTGACCACCGGCTGCGCTCTGCTCTCTCTCGCCTCTCTCCCCCGTTGACGCCGCTTGGTCCTGAACACCGGCTGCGCCCTGTGCGCTCTGCCCTCTCTCTCTTCCCCCGTCGACGCTGCTCGGCCTTTTTCTGTGCCGCTCGGTTGGGCTGTAGCCCGTCGCTGTCCGGGAAGGGTCTGCGCAGTACCTGTTGCCAGCCCGTTTCGCTGGACCACCGTGACTGGAAAGCCAAGCCTGGTTCTCGACAGCCTCCCCTGCGATGCTCAAATCTCCGCTGGATGACTGGGCGGTTGGCCGTGGTCGACGCCCGTGCTTCTGGACTCGACCTTCTTCCACTGTTCTCCAGGAGCGAATCCCTGGGAGATGATGCAGAGTTGCAGGTAGGTTCGAACTTGCTCGTCGCCACTGTTACGTCCGTGTAATAATAAGAAAAGGACTGCAGAGAACGGTACAACAGATGTTTACTCAACGTGGTTCAAACTGCAACTGAAACAACAGATTACTACTCAGCATTATATACAGGTGTGGTCACTGCTGGTACTACAGTATACATGAGCTGTAGAAAGTAGTTCCCCCCTTAAAGGTATATACATTACAAGCATCATCAAATCTTAAATGTTACAGTACAGAAACCAGACATTTGGCTCAATAAGTCTGCACCAGTGCTATTTTCCACATGATCCATCTAGGCTAATCCCACTCTCCTGATCAGTCCTCACACCCTTTAATATTATGATTTTCAAGTTAATTTGATGGAGCTTTTTGCGCAAAGAAAATCAAATTAGCTGTGAGTGCGAATATACTATAGAAACACTTTTAAAAAAAACACACAAAATATCAAAGTAACCAAACAGCAACTATTAAAATGTATACATCAGCACGGTACATGTTGCATAACACAAGGTCCAGTCATTTTGCAAAATAGCCTTTGACTGTGGTTTGCTGACAGAACATTCATCCACAAAACTGCCAACTCTATTCAGTGCAAAGAAATGTTCCACATGGTATCTGGCTTAGGTATCAGCAAACTCTTCACCAAATGCATATCATTCCTTTGGCTATTATTTTATAGTTAACTTTTTTTTTGCAATATTTCTTTCTTCCTATAATCTTTTCAACTGCAGGAGCTATACTGGCGCAATCTATCTTTCTAAAGTTTTCAACAAACTTAGCTCATTAAATGCCCCTGACAACGATGTTGGGGCTTCCTGTATTTAATAACTGTCAGCTATATTCAAAAATCATACATGCAACTGAACAAATCACACAGTTTGAATGTTGCTTGAGTCCTATCTCATGTTTTGGACACAGCCGACAAACGCTCACAACATTGGTATTGAGTAAAGCCGGAGGCATCATTCTGACTATGGCTGTTTATTTAATGTGCTTTGCTGGGATTTCCCTCTCAATCTGATCTCCAGTATATGTGTGGCGGTTGGGCTTTCTTAATTTTCTTAATAAGGTCAGACTTACTTAATTTTTTGTGAGGAATCCCTGGCAGGATTCCCACCATTGCTTGGGAGCTTGCTGTTGGGGGTGGTGGGAAATGGTGGCAGCTGCAGGAGATGGAATGCTTATGGCAGCTTAAAGGTCAAAGATGAAAGGGAATTTCTTGTATCCGATGAAGTGGCAAAATCTACTGATGTTGATCAACTGCTCCATTGTGTTGCAATTCATCCAAAATCCAGGGACTTGAGCACATAATCCAGGCTGACGCATCAATGCAGTACTGATGCAGCACTCCAACAGTGAGTGCACTGTCGGAGTGCTGCGTCTTTCGGATGAGACATCATCTGTCCTCTCTGGTAGACGTAAAAGATCCCACGGCACTATTCGAAGAAGAACAGTGGAGTTCTCCTGGCCAACACGTATCCCTCAACTAACACCTAAAACAGATGATGTGGTCATTTAATTCATTGCTGTTTGTGGGACCTTGCTGTGTGCAAATTGGCTGCCACATTTACTACATTACAGCAGTGACTACACTTTAGAAAATATTTCATTGGCTGTAAAGTGCTTTGGGACATCCTGAGGTTGTGAAAGGCACTTTATAAATGTAGGTCCTTTCTTCTTTCTTGCAATTAATTTTTGTTCCTGTACCAGCCTTTTAAATTGTTTCAGCTGTTCTGTTTCCCTTAGCATTGCTGGACACCTGTTCAATTCTGACCTAAGTATCATTCAACATTGCCAAGGTGGAAATGCTGAAAAATACAATATATGACGTCACTCGGTCATTACAGTACAACCACCCATACTTGGTTGGGGGCTTTTGTCGACCACGGTCTTTAAAATGGGTGAGGATCTGGGCGACAAGTGTCCTTGCTCGATATCCTATGCCTGCCTGCCCCATTAGTGCCACTGAAGCATCATAACACCGAGGGAAATCCTGCCTCTTATATCTTATTACTGAGTAAAGAGACTGCTACAAAGGTTAATTTTTGTCACATACTCCATGTCAACAGCAGTTTGTGGCAAAAAATTCCAAGTTCTAACCACGCTCTGTGTAAAGATACTTTTTCTAAGCTGCTCTTTCATTCTTTTTGAGTGGTCAGGAACAATTTGAGGCCCTTGAAAACTGATAACAGCGATATTATAAATTAAAATAAGGAAATGGCAGACATGTTGAATAATTACTTTTGTGTCAGAGGAAGAGGATAGCAGAAACTAATATTAAATCAGGGATGGGGACTCATCAAAATTAACATAAGCAAAATAGCAGTAATGAAGAAAATATTGGTACTAAAGAGTGACAAATCGCCAGGACCAGATGATTTAAATCCCAGGGTTTTAAAGGAAGTAGGTGAGAACATTGCAGATGCCCTAACTATAATCTTCCAAAATGTTCTCGATTCAGGAACCGTTCCTTTCGATTGGAAAATTGAACATGTCACTCTGCTATTTAAGAAAGGTGAGAGAAGGAAACCAGGGAATTATAGACCAGTTAGCCTAACATCTGTTGTCAGGAAATTACTAGTCTATAATTAAGGATAGAGTGACTGAACACCTTGAAAATTTTCAGCTGATCAGAGAGAGCCAGCATGGATTTGTAAAGGGTAGGACATGCCTGAAAAAGCTGATTGAATTTCTTGAAGAGGTGACTGAAGTAGTGGACCGGGGAATGTCTATGGATGTTATTTATATGGACTTCCAGAAGGCATTTGATAAAGTCCCTCATAAGAGACTGTTAGCTAAAGTTGAAGCCCATGGAATTGAAGGCAAATTATTGACCTGATTAGGAAATTGGCTGAGCGGCAGGAGACAGAGAGTAGGGATAATGGGCAGGTACTCTAATTGGCAGGATGTGACTAGTGGTGTCCCACGGGGATCTGTGTTGGGGCCTCAACTATTCACTGTATTTATTAACAACTTTGATGATGGGATAGAGAGGCACATATCCAAATTTGCTGATGACACAAACATAGGCAGCATTGTAAGCAGTGTAGATGGAAACATAAAATTACAAAGAGATATTAATAGATTAAGTGAATGGGCAGAACTGTGCAAATGGATTTTGATATAAGCAAGTGTGAAGTCATCTACTTTGGACCTAAAAATTATAGATCAGATTACTTTCCAAATGGTGAAAAGCTAGAAGCAGTGGAGGTCCAAAGAGACTTAGGGGTCCATGTGCTTAGATCAATAAAATGTCATGGACAGGTACAAAAAATAATCAAAAAGGCTAATGGGATGCTGGTCTTTATATCTAGAGGACTAGAATACAAGTGGGTAGAAGTTATGCTACAGCTATACAAAGCCCTGGTTAGACCTCACCTGGAGTACTGTGAGCAGTTCTGGGCACCACACCTCCGGAAGGATATATTGGCCTTGGAAGGAGCGCAGCGTAGATTTACCAGAATGATACCCGGACTCCAAGGATTAAATTATGAGGAGAGATTACACAAACTAGGGTTGTATTCCTTGGAATTTAAAGAAAGACTTGGTTTTATATAGCACCTTTCATGACCACCGGACATCCCAAAGTGCTTTACAGTCAATGAAGTACTTTTTGAAGTGTAGTTACTGTTGTAATGTAAGAAACGCGGCAGCAATTTGCGCACAGCAAGCTCCCACAAACAGCAATGTGTTAATGACCAGATCATCTATTTTAGTGATGTTGATTGAGGGATAAATATTGGCCAGGACACCGGTGATAACTCCCCTGCTCTTCTTCGAAAATAATGCAATGGGATCTTTTACATCCGTCTGAGAAAGCAGACGGAGCCTCGGTTTAACGTCTCATCCAAAAGACGGGAAGGTTAAGGGGTGATTTGATCATAGTTTTCAAGATATTAAGGGGAACTGATGGGGTAGATAGAGAGAACTGTTTCCACTGCTTGGGGAGTCTAGGACTAGGGGACAGAGCCTAAAAGTTAGAGCCAGGCTTTTCAGGAGTGAAGTTAGGAAACACTTCTACACGCAAACAGTGATAGAAGTTTGGAACTCTCTTCCGTAAACAGCAGTTGATGCTGAGTCAATTGTTAATTTTAAATCGGAGATTGATAGATTTTTGTTAACCAAAGGTATTAAGGGATATGGGGCAAAGGCGGGTATTTGGGGGGTGATTTTGCCAGCCCTGGGGAGGCGGGTATGGAGACGGAACTGCCGGGAAAATGGCTGAATCTGGGGGCGGGTACCCATCCCGCCCCCAACCCGCCTCCGTGCCATCTTCCCAGGAGGCAGGTACCCGAGCCACACCGGGTCCCGTCTCCTCGAGGCGGGAAGGGGATTACAGCCACTTAACTGCCTGTTAACAGGTAGTTAACAGGCAGTTAAGAGGATTATCCCCATTTTTCCAACAGAAGTGCGGGCTTCCTGACGTCAGGAAGCCCCGCCAGGGTCAGCGAGGTGAGCAGTGGGTCTGAGGGGGTTGGAGGTGCCAAAAAGTGCGCTGTGGAGGTGAGTGATGGGTGCAAGTGTGGAGAGGTAAGTATGGGAGGTGAGTAAAAAGCGTTAGAAAAAGTTTTCTTACCTTTGTTTCTTCCTGCAGGCTTCAATCGTTGGGGATCCGGAGGCTCCGGCATCTCCACGGCAGAGATGACAGAATGGCTGCTGCATTCTCTGATGCAACTGCCATCTGATTTCTGCTCAGAAAAGAGGTTTGATGAGGTCTTGAGTACGAGAACTCACCAAACAACAGAGAATGTCAGTGTAGTGTATGTACTTTGCAGAAGGAACTATATTCTGCAGCCCCTGTATACTGCAGTACCAGTAGTGACCACCCCTGTATATAAGCCTGTACAGTAACTTTGCATAGTAGTTCCAGTTTTGTCTCCACTCAGTAAACACCTGTTGTAACCAACTCCTGCAGTCTGTGTCTCAATTACACATGGACATAATACTGGTGACGAGCAGATCTGAACTTACCTACAGTTCTGCACCACCTCATGGGGATCCATCCCTGAAGCGAAGTTGTTGGAGGTCGAGGCCAGAAGGAAGAAAGAAAAAAAAAAGAAAAAACAAACAGAAGAAACGGGCGTCGACCGTGGACAACCGCCTCTGATTCATCGGAGTTGAAGATTTGCAGGAGAGGCTGTCGAGAGCGGGGCTTGGTTATCCTGTCTATGGTGTTCCAGCTAATCGGGCTGGTGGCAGGTAGTACACTGATCCTTCCTGGGCTGCGGCGGGCTAGAGCTCGATCGGGTGGCTTTTCAACGGGGCCGAGCAGCGTTGTCGGGAAGAGGAGAGAGAGAGAGAGGGTGGAGCACACAGGGCGCGGCCGGTGCTACGAAGCCGGGCAGCGTACAGACCCGAGAAGAGGGAGGAAAGTGTCCCGGAGGGTTTGCTCTGACGACGGGAAAATAAAAGAAATTAGAAGCGCAGAAAGACGCGAGGAGCTGCAGTTTGCCACGGGGACCGCTGAGAGCGGCGTTAGCAGCAGCGCGGGGGGGAAGTGCGCGAAGACCATAGGGCGTCGCCATCAAGGCATAAAAACGCCAGCAACAGCACTAGCAGCAGCGGAGAAGACAGCGCGGGAGGCGCCATCTTAATCCAGCGGGGAAGAAGGCAAAGCGCGGGAGGCGCCATGTTGTTCAATCGGGGAAGAAGGCAAAGCACGGGAGGCGCCATCTTAGATTTCCAAGATGCCGAAGACTGGCAATATCACTGCCTTCGATAATGCAATAGAAGACTGGACCACATATGTGGAAAGAGTCGAAGTATATTGCAAGGCAAATGAAGTAGCCGATGAGAAAAAGGCATCGGTACTACTAAACTTAATGGGCGCAAGAACGTACGGCCTATTGCGGAACCTGATCACTCCAGCCAAACCGATGGTGAAGAGTTTTAACGAAATTGTTGATATCCTACAGGAACACCTAAATCCTACACCGCTGCTGATAGCAGAAAGATTTAAATTCCACAAGAGAAATCAGCATAAAGAGGAGAGCAATGCTGATTACCTTACGGAACTACGCAAGCTATCAAAGCACTGCCAGTTCGGAGCAGGACTGGCAGATACCCTACGGGACAAATTTGTCTGTGGACTCCTGAGTGAAGGAACCCAGAAGAGGTTGCTCTCAGAGAAGGAGCTGATGCTAGATAAGGCTTTCAGCATGGCAGCATCGTACGAAGCAGCAGCAAGGGGAGCTGCAGAAATACAGCAAAAGCCACAGGAATACGGCACCCATGAAATGACATGGGGATTTGAACAATGTTATCGCTGCGGCAGAACAACCCATGACCAGAAGGACTGCTGGTCCAAGGACAAAATATGCAGGCAATGTGGAAAGATGGGACACATTGCACGAGTTTGCAGGTCTGGGAAGAAGACTAATGACAACAAAAAGGCTACTAAGGAACAGTACAGGAAAGTACAAAAGATGACGGACAGTAGTTCCGAAGACCAGAAGAGCGATAGTGATTCCGGGAACAAGAGACTAAGCTGTCTCAAACTTCACAACGTAATCGCAAAAGAGGATCACCGAACCATTTGGGTCACCCTCACGATAGCAGGGTCCCAAGTCAAAATGGAATTGGATACAGGATCAGCCCTGACCGTCATGAATCGACGAGACTACGAGCGGCTATTCTCACACATACCCTTGAAAGACACATCCATTGTCTTGAAGACGTATACGGGGCAGAAAGTATACCCCAGAGGGAAAATAAGGGTGCCTGTCGAATACAACGGCAAGGAAATACAGAAATTGTATCTGTACATACTGCAAGATGGTGGACCACCGTTATTGGGACGTGAATGGATCAGAAAGATAAGTTTAGACTGGCACTCCATTCAGGCACTGACTGTGGCTGGTAAAAAGGATGATGACGTCACACCTGGACGATTGTCAAAAATCTTAGCTAACGCCAAAGAGGTATTTCAACAAGAACTGGGAACTCTTAAAGGCGTAACCGCCTCGATAAAAATAGAAGATAATGCAATTCCCAAGTTTTTCAAAGCAAGACCGGTACCATATGCAATTCGTCCAGCCGTCGAGGCAGAGCTGGAGAATCTGGAGAATGCAGGTGTGTTATCTAAGGTAGACTGGAGCGAGTGGGTGACACCCATCGTTCCTGTCATGAAGAAAACGTTAAATAATAAGTCTGAGGAGCCAAGGAAGGTCCGCATCTGTGGGGACTTCAAGGTGACGGTGAACCCAGTCCTTCACATGGTGCAGTATCCTCTCCCGAGGATAGAAGATATTTTCGCCTCACTATCTGGAGGGAAGCGTTTTACAAAAATTGACCTAGCACAAGCATATTTGCAGATGGAGGTTGAAGAATCCTCTAGGAAGTATCTCACGATAAACACTCACAAAGGTCTTTACCAGTATAATCGACTGGTATTTGGAGTAGCATCAGCTCCGGCGAAATGGCAAAGAGCGATGGAACAAGTCCTGCAAGGGATTCCGGGGACTCAGTGTTACTTGGACGACATCCTAGTGACAGGTGAAGATGACAGTGAACACCTTGCCAACCTAGAGCAGGTGCTCACTAGACTAAGAGAACATGGGCTACGAGCCAATCGCCCCAAGTGCGAGTTTTTTAAGAAACAGATATCGTATTGTGGCCACGTGATTGATGAAGAGGGGTTACATAAGTCCCCTGACAAAATTGAAGCGGTAGTTAAGGCTCCAGCGCCTGAAAATGTGTCGCAACTGAGGCCATTCCTCGGATTGGTGAATTACTACCATAAGTTTTTGCCGAATTTGTCCACAATTCTGCACCCACTGAACGCCCTACTACAAACTGGAGTAGCATGGAAATGGAGCGATGAATGTAAGCGGGCCTTTCAGAAGAGTAAAGACCTAATCACTTCAAGAGAAGTATTGGCTCACTACAACCCATCACTACCGATAAGACTGGCGTGTGATGCGTCTCCCTACGGCATTGGAGCGGTACTGTCACATAAATTCCTTGATGGCTCAGAGAGGCCGATAGCTTTTGCGTCACGCTCGTTAACTTCAGCCGAGCGTAACTACGCCCAGATTGACAGAGAGGCCCTCAGCCTGGTGTGGGGGGTGAAGAAGTTCAATCACTACCTGCACAGTCAGAAATTTACTCTACTTACTGATCATCAACCTCTTGTCTCCATTTTCAACCCTCAGAAGGGCGTACCGATAATGACCGCACAACGGCTACAGAGGTGGTCCCTTTTCCTAGGGGCACACCAATATGACATAGAGTACAAAGGAACTAAACAGCATGGGAATGCTGATGGATTGTCGCGTCTACCGTTGCCGACGGTGGAAGAAACACCTGCAGTGGATCCTGTGGAGATATTCCACTCGACCATAGTCGAATGTCTACCTGTGACGAATGCAAACATAGAAAAGGAAACACGAAATGACCCGACACTCTCCAGGGTCTATGATTTAACGGTGAAGGGATGGCCAGCACATGGCGAACCACTGTTGCCAGCATTCTCGCCAAGAAGAGAACAGCTGTCAGTGTGCAGAGGAACCTTGATGTGTGGATCCATAGTAGTAATTCCACCCAAATTGAAGGATAGAGTGCTCAATGAGCTTCATGAGGGTCATCTGGGAGGGGTAAAAATGAAGAACTTAGCCAGAGCGTTTGTGTGGTGGCCGAGAATCGATAGAGAAATCGAAGAGATGACCAAGAGCTGTACAGGATGCCAGAAGGTCCAAAACGCCCCACCACAAGCCCCTCTACATCCATGGGAGTGGCCCTCATCTCCATGGCAAAGGGTGCACATTGATTTTGCTGGTCCATTTATGGACTCGATGTTTTTAATTGCGGTGGATGCACATTCAAAGTGGCCAGAGGTAATAAAAATGTCCTGAACCACCACAGAAAAAACTATCACAGTCTTACGAACCATATTCGCCTGAAATGGGCTGCCTGAACAGATTTGCTCTGACAATGGGCCACAGTTTGTGTCTGAAGAGTTCCGGAGGTTCTTAAAGAACAATGGTTTTAAGCATTACACATCCGCCCCATATCATCCAGCCACCAATGGACTGGCTGAGAGGTTCGTTCAAACATTCAAGAAGGCTATCAAGGCAATGTGTAATGAAGACATACCCCTACAACACAAGGTGGATAACTTCTTGTTTGCCTACCGGAATGCGACACATGCGGTTACCAACCAAACTCAAGCCATGATGTTCTTCAATCGAAGACTACGATGCCGCTTGGATTCGGTTAAGCCAAACATCAGAAGAGATGTGGAGAACAGGCAGTTTCAGAATATGAATGAAAGGCCGACCAGGAGTTTTAAGATAGGTCAACCAGTTTTGGCCTGGGACTACCGCACAGAGAAATGGCAGCCAGGAACGATCTGCACACGGCAAGGACCTCTAATGTATACCGTGGACGTTGGAGAGAGCATTGTAAGACGCCATGCTGACCAGATTCTAGAGTCACTGGAAAACGTCAATTCCACACCACGATCCGATACACCTGGTGATGAAACCGAAGTACCAATTGCATCTACCTCAGAATCGGTGATATTGGAAGCAGACGAACCAAACAACGACGTTGATTCCGAATCAACTTTGCCGGAAGAACCTGATACCCCAAAGAGGCGTTATCCAGACAGAATAAGGAAGCCTCCTCAAAGACTGAACTTATAATTGTTTAACTTCAGCTGATGTATATAGCAACTGTAATTGTAAATATGTTATTTAATTATTAATCGAATGTTATGTACTGTTTAGCTAAAAGGGGAGGAATTGTAGTGTATGTACTTTGCAGAAGGAACTATATTCTGCAGCCCCTGTATACTGCAGTACCAGTAGTGACCACCCCTGTATATAAGCCTGTGTAGTAACTTTGCATAGTAGTTCCAGTTTTGTCTCCACTCAGTAAACACCTGTTGTAACCAACTCCTGCAGTCCGTGTCTCAATTACACACGGACATAATAGTCAGTGTTTGACAGCTTCTTAAAGCTGTCAAATGATGACAATTCATCTGTCAAAAAATTTTGACAGATGAAACGTCATACGCTGACGTTCTCTGTCACCAGCTTTCCCTTAATTGGCTTGCTAAGCCCACTGGGCAGGTTTAACAAGGTCAATCAAGGGAAAATAGCACAGATTGGCCTAATGTCAATGGAGGCAGGACTAAAACCCGACAAACAGCAGTCCCGCCTCCAACGCACCCCCATTGGCAAAATCACCCCCATGGAGTTAGGTCACAGATCAGTCATGATCTCATTGAATGGCGGAACAGGCTCAAGGGGCTAAATGGCCTACTCCTGTTCCCATGTTAAATATCTTAAATTTGTGCCCCCTCGTGACCAATATTCCCTCTAATTTTTGGGGGCCTGCGCGGCCCCTTTAAAGGAGCTGTGTGGGCCATTCAGAATTCCATGCATGCGCGGTTTTTCTATTTAAAAGCCGGCTCACCAGCTGTGCGTGACCGTCTCACCAACCAGTGGAAACAATACTTCATTCCTTACCTTAGCACAACCCTTCATAATCTTGAAGACCTCCATCACCTTCTCAGCTCTAGTAAAAAACAGCTTCTCAAGACCTCCTTGATAACTAAAACCCCTCATCCATGGTACCACCCTGATGAATCACATTTCACCCTTTTCCATTGCTTTTATATCCTTTCTGTAATGAAGTGCCCAAAACTGCACAGAATACTCCAGCTGCAACCTAACTAAGGTCGTGTACAGGTCTAACATTATTGCCTAGTTTTGTTATCCTGTGGTTCTAGACACAAAACCAAGGATTCTACTTGCCATTTTTATGGCTTTATCTGCTTGCACTGCACACCAAGGTTCTTCTTCCCCTCTATTCCATTTGAAGATAAACCTCAGCACCAAATCAGCATTCTCACTTAGAGAGGTTGTGCATATGGTTAACAGTGAAATGGAAACATTTACACTGTTGCAGTAGGAGGACCTTTTCTAAGGTTTGGTTTAAGGCACGTTCTTGAGGTATAAGAAGTTTTACGTTGCATCTAGCTGGTGCTATACCTGACCCTGGCAGCTCTTGATGTCCTTTGAGTAACATCCCTCGCATCTTTAAACACATTGGCTCAGATATTCCGATCCCTACGGGTGGGTACGCGCTGTGTACCCACCCATAGGAACATCGGAAATGCAGGTTTCAGGCATGCACAGCGCATGCGCTGGAAACCGGCATTTCCGATCTGTCAAGAATGGTCTTGACAGATCCTCCGGCTGCCCGGGAGAAGGGCCTTTGCGGGCCGATAGTTCTGCTTTTTGGAGACCCTCCGCCCGCAGAAAACCCTTACAATTCTTACGCCTGGTAAAAGCAGGCGTAAGACCTGTTTTTACCAGGATAAGAGTTGAAAAAAGTAAAAAAAAAAAAATTTCACTGATTTATCATTTAAAAATACTTTTAAAAATGGTAAGTTTATTTTTAGCCCCATAAAAAACTTGAATTATTTTTTTTTTTAATTAAATTTTTGTTTAAAATAATTTATTGTAATTTCAAGTCATTTTAAAAATGTGATTTAAAAAAAAAATTTATTTAAAGTTTTACTATGTTTTGGGGGTGATCTCCATTCATAGTCAAATGTATGAAGGGAGATTCCCTTCTGTGATTGGCTCCCCATGGCCCACATGATTCCAGGGATGCTGCGAACTACATGCGCCTCTGGGATACGTGGATGCTGCGCACTTCAAGTTTGGTGAGGCCCAGGAGCGGAAGCGTGTGCGTCCCAGGAGCCCTCAGGTAAGGGCGCAGATTTTTCTAGATCGCAGGCCTCGGAAAATACGGGCCAATAAAATTCACCAAAAGAAACTAATTTTTAAAAAAAAATCCCTTCACAAGTTGTAACAGAAGTCTGTGAACATTTTATGATTAACATGCCAGGTAAATTCAGACCACCAAAAGTTTACAATCTGGACTATCTTTTGCAGTGTATTTGTGGGAGTGATGATGGTTTTAGTAGCGTTGGCTAAGAACGGTTTAATTATATTTGATAGTGAAAATATTGGTATCTGGTCTGATATTAGTTTTGCACATCAGTAAGTTTTCTGCAGCTGGATTGGCATGAGGAGAGGGGGTAACATTTCAATATAGACAATGAGTCAAAGGATCCATTGTATTATTGTACTATTGTACTTGCTGACATCCTGTGGAACAAGTGTATGAACTCAGACAAAGACTGCTGATAACCTATTTGTTGACTAGATTTGTGATAGCTCCCTCTTGTGACAGGCTGTGTGATTACAATTACAATTTGATTTTGATTTCCCCCTTCCCTTTCTCACTTCCTCTCTTGAAGGTGGTAGGCTCACAGGCCTAGAAATTCAGTTGGGCGCGCCAGCCGTTAGCGCCTTAGGGGGAGTAGATCTCGAGCGCTAGGCGCTTATCGCCCGGGCGCAGCGCGATCTGCGCCTCTCCCCAACTTCAGGACACATTTAGCGCCGGCGCAAAGTCTTAGCGCGCGCCCTGCTGCGCGCGCAGATCATGACGTCATATAATAGTGCAACGCCCTTTGTGCGCCCCAAACCGGAACTTCACTCGCGCCGGCCCATTGTGCGCCGGGCGTCCCGAGCGACTGTGAAGTGGAACGGTACACAGGCCAGCCGGGCCGGGGGGAGCGCTAATTAAAGGGCACTTACCCAGCAGTATAAAGGCCAGCCATTTTGCAGCATTCACTCTTGTGCAACGGTTTTTTGGACAGAGACCAAGGAGGAGAGTTTACTGGTTTGGACCAACACTTGGACAGGTATTTTTGGCTCAGGCCAGAGCTTACCAATTATCTTAGCCTTCATTCAGAGCTCAGTGTTTGCCAGCATATAATGGGGGCTGCATTGGGTGGCAACGCTGAATTTCAGCCTTATGCCAGAAGGGCTTACAGACGCCGTGAGAGAGTGGCAGCCCTGGCTAGACGCAGAGGGGGCAACAGGCGTCGCCAACTGAGGCCTTACCCACGCAGGGTATACCGCCAGCAGACCTCCTATCTGACCATGTCTGCCGCGATGTGTGTTAGGAGGCTGCGATTCCGAAGGGAGGTGGTTGCAGACATCTGCCGGCTGCTTCAGAGAGACCTGCAGCCACAGCTGATGCGCAGGACGTCTCTGTCGGTGGCAGTGAAGGTGACGGTGGCTCTCAACTTCTATGCCTCCGGCTCCTTCCAATCCGCTACTGGGGACATCGCTAACATCTCCCAGTTCGCCATGCATTGCTGCATCCGCCAGGTGACCGAAGCCCTTTTCAGAAGGAGACATCAATTCATCTCCTTCCCCATGACCCTGGACAAGCAGCAGCAGCGTGCAGTGGGGTTTGCAAGAATAGCGGGCTTCCCCATGGTGCAGGGTGCCATTGACTGCACGCATGTGGCTTTGCGGGCACCTCTTGAGCATGCCGAGGATTACCGCAACCGGAAGGGCTACCATTCCCTCAATGTACAGCTGGTGTGTGAGCACAGGCAGCGCATCCTAGCTGTCAATGCCCGCTTTCCAGGCAGCAGCCACGATGCCTTTATCCTGCGACAGACAACTGTGGCTGACATGTTCCAGGCACAGCCTCCCCCAAGAGGATGGCTTATCGGGGACAAAGGCTATCCTTTGTGTACCTGGCTCATGACCCCGCTCCGCGCGCCCACGACCCCTGCTGAAGAGGCATACAACGAGAGCCATCAAGCGACGAGGAACCTCATAGAACAAACAATCGGCGTGCTCAAGCAACGGTTCCGCTGTCTCGATCGCTCCAGGGGAGCCCTCCAGTATTCGCAGGATCGAGTCTCCCAATTCGTCGTCATTTGCTGCATGCTGCACAACCTGGCTATCCGCAGGACTCAGGCACTGCCACCTCACGTTGGACCACCACCTCAGGAGGAGGAGCATGAGGACGACAAGGACGAGGAGTACCAGCCCAGGAGGGACGCACAAGGTCCAAGGGCCGCCCGTCGTCGGCTTATTGAACGTCACTTCTAGGCCCCCTGTCAGGGAATGGCTTGTGCCAATGATAGAACATGATTGCAGCTGCTCCGCAAGCCCTCAGCCGGTTAAGGCAACAAACACTTCAAAGATCAAACATGGACAATGTGAATAAATAAAATGCTTTATTGTACAAACTCTGGGCCCTTCCCACATGAAAACCAAAAACTGAGGAAACCCCCAAAAAACACTCCAACACATTACTCGCTCCCACAACCTGGGGAGGATTAACAAAATAGGGCAACTAAAATGGCCGTCATTGTCGGCCTTCGTCCAAAACAAACATCACATCATCGGCCTTCAAAAAACTAACATCCAATTCTCGGCCTCAAGAAACAAACACAAATGGCCACACATTCGAATATTTGGCCCGCTAGTGCGATGCCTTGGCCATCTTTGGGTGGCCACTGCCCGCCCTGCTGCTCCGCCTCAAAGTAAGGCCATTGGCTGCTGCAAGGCTGGGGGCAGGCTCCTGAGGGGCACATGTCGTGACGGCAGATGCCCTTGGGGGTCGGCCTAGTCGAGGTCTGGGCGTCGAGCGGCCGGCTGTTGATTGCTGCAGCTGTGGCTGGCCAGCATCAGTCGCTGCAGCAGCTCCTGGCAGCTCCACTGGGGGAGTGGCAGTGGCGGCTGGAGGAATGGCGGCAAGCTGGCGGATGGCAGGCGCTCGCTGGTCGCCTGAGACACTGGCACTCGCCCGGGCCAGCACTGCAGCATGCGCACCAATCTGCCGAGGGACAGACCGATGTGCTGCTGCAGCGCACCGGGTGCCCTGGCGATGCCTGGCTGACACAGCGAGTGTGGCAGCAGTGAGTGCCCATGTTGACCTGTTCACTGCCCGCAGCAGAGCAGCCAGTGACTGGACGGCACCACTAATCACCTGGCCAGTCGCTGCAAGATCTGCCCGGTATTCCGCCCGACTGGTGGCCTCTAATGGCCCGAACTCGGCCACACTCCGAGAGAGGGAATCGATGGACTCAGGCAACCGTGACACTGCCGCCATGAGCTCCGTGTGCCGGCGCTCCGAGTCCGCGGCCAAGTCTTGGAGGCCTTCCATCTCCTCGGCGAAGAGCATCTCCTGACTGGAGGCCGGATTCTCCCTCTGGGGAGAAGGCCGCCGAGCTGGCCGACCCTTCCTGCGTTGCTGGAGGCCGCTGGGCCCAGCAATTGGACTCCCCTCCGACGCATCCCCCCTCTGGGGAGAAGGCCGCCGAGCTTCCACCCCCCTCCCGCCTTTCTGCAGCACGCAGGTCCCAGGAGCTCCCCTCCCCTTCGACACTTCCGCCACGCTGCCCTCCAGGGAAGACGTGTCCCCTACATTGGCCTGGGTGGCCGTGGCTGAGGGTTCCCCTGATGGGCCGCCTTCCTCTTACTCCTCCTCCTCGGAGGGTCTGTCACTGGCAAGTTGAGGGACCTCCTCTTGACCATCTGAAAGCAGGAAGGCACAAGAGTAGCTTTAGAGTGAGGAGAGGGCGTCAGTGTGGGATGCATGAGTGGTGGCATTCAGCGCATTGGTCGGACAGTGGCAAAGGATGTAGATCTGATGCGCAAGTGGGACGAGAGAGGTGCAAAAGGTGATGTCCTTACCATTGCTTCCCAGAACAGGGTCGGCATCTCCACATGCAACGGGCCCAATCACCCGGCGACCCATGAGGCGCTCCACGCGATGTTGCAGGTCGGTGAGTGGCTGGATATGGGGTCGTCCTCCCCCGGTCGCAGTCCGGCTCCTGCGATTATTCGCCAGCTTGGCCTGCAAGAGAAAGGACGGCCTCTAAGTACAGTGTGTCGCTGTGATCTTGTGTGCACTGCCTCCCATGGTGGAATAGCCTGGCCAGTGTGTCGCCATGATCTGGTGTGCACTGCCTCCCATGGTGGAATAGCTTGGCCAGTGTGTCGCCATGATCTGGTGTGCACTGCCTCCCATGGTGGAATAGCTTGGCCAGTGTGTTCAGTGCAGAATGTGCAATTGATGCTCATGCCTGTGCCATAGCTGCTGGATGAAGGCTGGCCATTAGAGCTTTCAGGTCTCTTTGCCCATAATGTGAGGTGCACATGCAAGGATGAGGAGGTCATTGGAAAGGGTACTCACCCTGACAATGCGTGTGAGGTCATTTATCTTTTTGCGGCATTGGGCACCGGTCCTGGGGACGTCGCTGTTGGCTGACAGCTTGCTGGCGACATGCCTCCAGGCTCTCCTGTAGACGCGGACCGTCGCCTTCTTGCCATTGTCCGGGTACAAAACTTTAGCGGACGCCCCACTTTAGCGCCCCAAAAGTGGCGTCAATGAATTTCTAGGCCACTATCTTTTGCCCAGTTCAAAATTGAATTGGCACGGGATAGAGGGTAGGGATCAGGATGAGCATGGCTTCCACACAGGGCCAATTTTAATCTCTTCCGCCGGGGAGGAACAGTGCGGTAGCGCAATCAAAATAGCAGCACAGGGCTTGCCACCTCCTTCCAGCCTATATCCGGGTCTGTGCCATTTTGGCTGGGGCCTTGCAATTAAGCAGCCCAAGCATCTGTTGGAAACATGTAGGAGCCTAATTAACCCATGCAAATCGGGCTGCTCCAATGTCAATAGGACCCTGATGCAATTTTGAAGTACCAATGGATGGAGCGTGGGCCGCACACACTCTGCTCATTGATACTTGTAATTGAGTGGCCTAATGAGTGGTCTTTAAAGGGACCCCTATAGGCTGCTCAGAAAAAGGGGAAAGACAGATTTGTAAATGATTTTTTGGGGGTCAGGATGAGTATTAATGCGGACCCCACAAAAATGGACCCCTGCGAAGCCCGATCCTCCACTGCCCTCTCCCAGGATCCCATCCCTCCACTCTTTAACTTATTTAGACTGGCTGGGCTCTGCGGTGCAGCCACCATGATTTTTGGCCCCCTCCCATCAGTAAGCTGTTCCAAACGTGCAAGCAGCTTGCAGACGGAATGGCAATAAGGCTCGAGAATGAAAATTGATCGGGCCTCGGACCACTTCCATTGGACTTGCTTCACCCGCCTCCCACCCAATGGAAATGGTCGCACAAAAATCATCCCCATTGAGTGCTGACATTTTTTAAAAAGCTGCGTATATTCTTGAAGTGTCTCCCCTTGCACATGCACGCAGTGTAATCTTTCAAGTGCAGCAATCAGAATACTATGTTTAAGCCTCTACATTTAGTCACTTTATCAACAGCAGTAATTGGATTTTCTGTCTCTTTTTAAGGTCGGAAGTTGGAATTTAGAGAAGGAGCACATGGGTTCCCTCACTGATCTATTCCATCAATTATTAGTGGTGATAACAAGGCAGTTGAGGCCAATTCATTAAATATATTCAAGAAGGAGTTAGATATATTTCTTAAGGCTAAAGGGATCAAGGGATATGGGGAGAAGGCAGGAACAGGGTACTGAATTTGGATGATCAGCCATGATCGCATTGAATGGTGGAGCAGGCTCGATGGGCCGAATGGCCTACTCCTGCTCCTATCTTCTATGTTTCTATGGGAGGGAAAATGCCCGGAGAACCATAGGTGTTCTAGAAATGTAACCCCTGGTTAAGGGAGCTAAAATATTATATTCTTTGCTGAGATATTTCTGCTATATAATTTTTTTTTTTTCCATTCCTAGCCTCTCCATCCTCAGGAAACCAGGGGCATTATTTTCGGTTATCATTTATTTTATCAACAAAATGGACTTGAAAAGACCATCCGAGTGTATAATGTATCAGAAACCCAGTACAACTGGCAAACACCCTGTGCACCAGGCACCATCTTTGTTACTGCATTTAACTCCAAGGGAAACTCCACACCCGCAGTACTCCACGTAGGAGAAGCAAGTAATTCCTATTATTTACAGGAGACCTTTCTTTTTTGAGTCTTCACAAAGGGAAATTAAAACAGTTTTATCTGTAAAAATTCTAAGGACTGATATTTCCTGTCAACACCCACTCAATTCTCAGATTGATCCACATTGAACAGGAAGGTGTTGACCGGAGATGGTGCCAACCTCACAGCAGGGAGAGCAAAAACAAGAGGCTAGAGTCACATTTGGGAAATCTGTAACGTCTACTAGCAGGCATTTACAAAAGAACATAAGAACATAAGAAATAGGAGCAGGAGTAGGCCAATCGGCCCCTCGAGCCTGCTCCGCCATTCAATAAGATCATGGCTGATCTGATCCTAACCGCCAATCTACTATCACAGAACCATCTCCTGAATCTAACAGAATTAGACACACGAAATAGGAGCAGGATCAGGCTACACGGCCCCTGGGCCCGCTCCGCTACCCACAGGGCCATGTCCGATCCGAACCTAGACTCATGTCCAAATTCCTGCCCGCTCCCCGTAACCCTTAATTCCCTTTACTTCTAGGAAACTGTCTATTTCTGTTTTAAATTTATGTAATGATGTAGCTTCTACAGCTTTTTGGGGCAGCATATTCCATGGACCTACCACCCTCTGAGTGAAGTAGTTCCTCCTCATCTCAGTTTTGAAAGAGCAGCCCCTTATTCTAAGACTATGCCCCCTAGTTCTAGTTTCACCCATCATCGGGAACATCCTCCCCGCATCCACCCGATCCAACCCCTTCACAATCTTATATGTTTCAATAAGATCGCCTCTCATTCTTCTGAACTCCAATGAGTAGAGTCCCAATCTACTCAACCTCTCCTCATATGTCCATCCCCTCATCCCCAGGATTAACCGAGTGAACCTTCTTTGTACTGACTCGAGAGCAAGTATGTCTTTTCTTAAGTATGGACACCAAAACTGTATGCAGTATTCCAGGTGCAGTCTCACCAATACCTTGTACAACTGAAGCAATACCTCCCTATTTTTATATTCTATCTCCCTAGCAATGAAAGCCAACCTTCCATTGGCCTTCTTAATCACTTGCTGCACCTGCATACTAACCTTTTGAGTTTCGTGCACCAGGACCCCCAGATCCCTTTGTACTTCAGTACTTTCCAGTTTCTTGCCATTAAGATAATAACTTGCTCTACGATTTTTCCTGCCAAAGTGCATAACCTCACACTTTCCAGTATTGTATTCCATCTGCCAAATCTCTGCCCACTTACTTAGCCTGTCTATGTCCCCTTGCAGGTTTTTTATGTCCTCCTCACTCACTACTTTCCCTCCCATCTTAGTATCATCTGCAAACTTTGATATGTTACACTCGGTCCCCTCCTCCAAATCGTTAATATAGATTGTAAAGAGTTGGGGACCCAGCACTGACCCCTGCGGAACACCACTAGTTACTGATTGCCAGTCTGAGAATGAACCATTTATCCCAACTCTCTGCCTTCTGTTAGATAGCCAATCCTCTATCCATGCCAGAATATTACCCCCAATCCCGTGATTTTTTATCTTAAGCAATAATCTTTTGTGTGGCACCTTGTCAAATGCCTTTTGGAAGTCTAAATACACTACGTCCACTGGTTCCCCTTTATCCACCCTATATGTTACTTCCTCGAAGAACTCCAGCAAATTTGTCAAACATGACTTCCCCTTTATAAAACCATGCTGACTTTGTTCTATTAAATTATGATTATCCAAATGTCCTGTTACTGTCTCCTTAATAATGGACTCCAAAATTTTACCTACCACAGATGTTAGGCTAACCGGTCTATAGTTTCCAGCCTTCTGTCTACTGCCCTTTTTAAATAAGGGTGTTACATTAGCAGTTTTCCAGTCTGCCGGGACCTTTGCTGAGTCCAGGGAGTTTTGGAAAATTATTACCAATGCATCCACAATCCCTACCGCCACTTCCCTCAAGACCCTAGGCTGTAAGCCATCAGGTCCAGGTGATTTATCCGCCTTGAGTCCCATTATTTTACCGAGTACCACTTCCTTCGTGATTTTGATCATGTTTAGCTCCTCCCCCCCATAGCCCCCTGTTTGTCCAGTGTTGGGATATTCTTAGTGTCCTCTACTGTAAAGACTGATACAAAATATTCATTCAGTGTTTTTGCCATCTCCATATTTCCCACCATTAATTTCCCGGTCTCATCCTCTAAGGGACCAACATTTACTTTAGCCACCCTTTTTCTTTTTATATAACTATAAAAACTCTTACTATCTGTTTTTATATTTTTTGCTAATTTACTTTCATAATCTATCTTCCCTTTCTTAATCAATCTTTTTGTTATTTTTTGCTGTCTTTTAAAGTTTTCCCAATCCTCTATCCTCCCACTAGATTTGGCTACCTTATATGCCCTTGTTTTTAATCAAATACTGTCATTAATTTCTTTACTTAGCCACGGATGGCTGTCTTTTCTTTTACACCCTTTTCTTCTCAGTGAATATATTTTTTTTGGAAGTTGTAAAATAACTCCTTAAATGTACACCACTGATCATGTATCGTCTTACCTTTTAATCTATTTTCCCAATCCACTCTACTCAATTCCGCTCTCATACCTTCATAGTCTCCTTTATTCAAGCTTAGCACGCTTGTTTGAGATCCAACCTTCTCACCCTCTAATTGAATATGGAATTCAACCATGTTATGGTCACTCATTCCAAGGGGATCCTTTACTAGGACATTTTTAATTAATCCTGTCTCGTTACACAGGACCAGATCTAAGGTTGCTTGCCCCCTGGTCGGTTCAGTTACATACTGCTCAAGAAACCCATCCCTAATACACTCAATGAACTCATCCTCAAGGCAGCCCTGCCTAATTTGATTTGTCCAATTAATATGATAATTAAAATCCCCCATAATTATAGATGTTCCCTTATTACAAGCCTCAACTATTTCCTGATTGATACTCCGTCCAACAGAGTTGCAACTGTTCGGAGGCCTATAGACTACGCCCACTAGTGTTTTTTTCCCCTTATTATTCCTTATCTCCACCTAAACTGTTTAATTATCCTGATCTTTTGACCCAATATCATTTCTCTGTATTACAGTGATTCCTTCCTTTATTAACATAGCCACCCCACCTCCCCTTCCTTCCTGCCTGTCCTTCCTGATCGTTAAATAACCTGGTATGTTTAATTCCCAGGCATTGTCACCCTGCAGCCATGTTTGTGTAATGGCCACAAGATCATACTCATATGTAGTTATTTGTGCCATTAACTCATCTATTTTGTTACGAATGCTACGTGCATTCAGATAGAGAACTTTCAAATATGTTTTGTGACACTTAGTTCCTGCTTTTGCCCTTTTTATTACTTTACCTTTTACTCCATACCTTCTGCCCCTTCCTGACACGCTCTGGTTTTTAATTTCCCCACTGCTACCTAAGTCTATGACCTTCTCTGTTGTCATTTTTATTATTTGCTCTCTAGGAACCTCCCCCCAACTAGTTAGTTTAAAGCCCTCTCTACAGCCCTAGTTGTATGATCCGCCAGGACTCTAGTCCCAGCACTGGCCAAGTGAAGCCCGTCCCAACGGAACAGCTCCCTCCTGCCCCAGTACTGGTGCCAGTGTCCCAGGAAGCAAAACCCATTTCTCCCACACCAGTCTTTGAGCCATGCATTTAACTCTCTAATTTTATTTGTCCTAGCCAAATTCGCTCGTGGCTCAGGTAATAATCCAGAGATTATTACCCTTGTGGTTCTGTTTTTTAATTTGACCCCTAGCTGCTCATACTCCTTTAACAGAACCGGCTTCCTAGTCCTATCTACGTCGTTTGTACCAACATGGACCACAACAACTGGATCCACCCCCTCCCACTGCAAGTTTCTTTCCAGCCCAGAGGAGATGTCCTTAACCCTGGCACCGGGTAGGCAACACAGCCTTCGGGACTCTCGCTCTCGGCTGCAGAGAACTCTATCTATCCCCCTAATAATACTATCCCCTACCACTACAACATTTCTATTTACTCCCCCCTCTTGAATGGCCCCCTGTTCCACGGTGCTGTGGCCAGGTTGCTCATCCTCCCTGCAGTCCCTGCTCCCGTCCCCACAGGGAGTAAGAACCTTGAACCTGTTGGACAAGAGCAAGGGCTGCGGCTCCTCCAGCTCTACCTCCTGGATCCCCGTACCTGCCTCACTCGTAGTCACACCGAGGCATTGGCCGAGCACAGGCCCTACACCCACTCCCCGAGTGTCAGGCCAGGCAGACTAAGAATTGGGGATGAAAATACATAAAAGAAATGGCCAACTTTCCAAATGCCCCTCAAAAATGATAAATAATCAGTCAGATAGCACAATTGTTGTGGCACAGTAGTTGGGAGGTTTGCTGCACACCCTGGCTATTGGACTTTTCAGCCCCAGCATTGGCTATGACTATGACTTAGTTCTGTTGACCACTTGTGCGACAACTGTCTTTCTTTCTCAACTTTTTCACAAGGCAACAACAAATACCACACCTATTGATATTGCGGATATCCCATGACACAAAACTGCACCTTGACTCACAGCAGAGAGGACACAGGCTAACTTTAACTAAATTGTCAGTTGATAGAAACCGAGTTCTCTTTGGGGTCAGGGGTAAGGTGTGTAGTTGCATCAGAATAGAGGCAACTTTTCTCTGCAGCTGCCTGTGCTGTACATGGCCTGAGTGTATTCACTTCTAATAATGGGTGTCTCAGCACCAGGCTTCTTGACCAACCACCACCCCCCCCCTCCCCAGGGAGGAGCGAGTCAATAATGAAAGACTTCTTCTTCTTCTTCATGTGGATTCTAAACTCCTGTACAAGATCAGTTTGACATATGCATAATTTTGTACGTACGTAGCCTAGTTATATTGTGCAATATCGTTGTACTATATCTATTACCATACAGATATGATGGCTCCCAGAAACCTTATGGTGGCACCAGCTGGAGACTCTGGAATTTATGTCAAATGGGAACCACCAGATGAAACCAGTGAGCCAGTGCTGGGTTATGTAGTCGACTGGAGACGAGCGACTGACAGCAATAAGCAGCTACTTGGTTGGAAAAGGCTTCCTAGGGCAAATCACTCAGTGTTTATAGGACAAACCTCTTCACCTCAGGAGTATCTAGCAGAAGGAGGTAAGTTTGCAATAACCTGCAGCTGTCATTGCTTGCTCCATCTCAGAGTGACGTCTTCTAACTCTATGGACCATGGTCACCTGCTTCAGTATATTACATTACAAACGGCTTAGAGAGTGAAAGATTTTTTTCCCAATACAGTACCAAAGTAGTTAATGTTTCAATTCATGCCTTCCAAATAGATTTGTATAAATATGTGGATTATAGGGATCAGTATGGGCAGATAGGATCAAATCTTCAATGGAAGTCAATTATTTCATGTGTTGTCACAATCATGGAAATGCCATCTGCACAGAGCAAGCTTGAATAATGGAGGTGTAAATGTGGATAAATAATTGTTCAACTCTCTTTGTGGTTCAGAGAGAAGTTTTGTGGTGCATTAAATACGTGGGATAGATTGTACATGCTTTGTTGTTGGAGTGGATTTGTACACAATGGTTATTTTATGCTTTCTTATGTTTTCTGTTTGTGATAAAGCAGGTTATTTTAACGTGGCAAATTATTTCTATCATCATATTTAGGAAACATTATACCAAGAAAACGTTACAATATTTCTGTCACTGCAATATACCAGAAGGGACGAGGAAGATCTTGTTCAGCGCAGGGATATTCAGTAGAAGGAAGTAAGTAATTAGTATGATTATTATTCTTCAATCAGTTCCTGTCCCACTACTTTTTCAATTATCTTCCCTTTTTTCTCCTGAAGGTAGTGATTAATGGTGTTCTGTGAACATTGAACAGACTCCATTACCTTGTCCAAGAGATTGTTCTTTATGTGTGAGTGTCAGTGAACATCACAGTGAGCCCAATCTTAGCATCACCCAACGTCTCCGTATGTTCGCTCACACTGTCCAGCAGAAGTCACCGAATAATGATCAGAATCAGGAATCCCTGTAGTTTTTCTTAGCTTTCGTGTCCTTGGACTAGGAAAGCTATCTGTAGCACCCCAGCTGACAGGGCATGGACTTCTTTACAGCCGCTGTTAACACCATCCTTCTCCAATTACAGGAGGTGCATTTCGCAAGGTGAAATACGTCCCCCTCATGACTTTTCGAATCAGGTCTCCAGTTCAGTGCACTGGTTAAAAGCAAACGAGTACATCTCAACAATCTATAGTGAGCCTGTAGCTTCTTCTGAGTTTTTCTGGACTTAGTTTGATGTAGAATTATATGAACTGAATGAGTAAACATATTTGAAGTCATTTATATTTAGGGGCCCCCTAATGGCTGCCAAGGAAGTGCAGATAGTAAGAAAAGGAAGAAAGCTTGTAGGCTACCAAGAGATGAATACCCCCCGCCACCCCTGCCCGACAGACCGGAGAGGGTTAAATCACCAACCCGCTGTGACCACGCCTTCTAACGTTTTAACTGCGGCGGCTTTTGGGGTGGCTGAGTGACCCACTCTGTCGAGGCAGGACCGTAACTTTAATCATCAAATGAGGCTCCGTTCCTGATATTTTGGCAGCAATTTGAATTCAACACCTCCTGCATAGGTTTCCCAGGGCTTAGAAATTCCCAGCAGCTAAAGGGAGGTGGGAGCTGCCGGATCCAGCAGGAATGTGCTTTTTATAGCACTGCTCATGGGCCAGGAGGAGCAGGAGTGTTTCCCCCCGCCCCAGTCCCTCAAGCAAACGTGCCGCGATCAGCCAACCCCTGCCCATCCCAAACCCGCGATCTCTCCCCTCCCCCTCCCCCACACCCGTCCCCCAAACCCGCGATCTCTCCCCTCCCCCACACCCGTCACCCAAACCCGCGATCTCTCCCGGTCCCCCTCCCCCACACCCGCCACGCAAACCAGCGATCTCTCCCGGTCCCCCTCCCCCACACCCGCCACACAAACCAGCTATCTCTCCTGGTCCCCCTCCCCCACACCCGTCCCCCAAACCCGCGATCTCTCCCCTCCCCCTCCCCCACACCCGTCACCCAAACCCGCGATCTCTCCCGGTCCCCCTCCCCCACACCCGCCACGCAAACCAGCGATCTCTCCCGGTCCCCCTCCCCCACACCCGCCACGCAAACCAGCGATCTCTCCCGGTCCCCCTCCCCCACACCCGTCCCCCAAACCCGCGATCTCTCCCGGTCCCCCTCCCCCACACCCGTCCCCCAAACCCGCGATCTCTCCCCTCCCCCTCCCCCACACCCGTCCCCCAAACCCGCGATCTCTCCCCTCCCCCTCCCCCACACCCGTCCCCCAAACCTGCGATCTCTCCCCTCCCCCTCCCCCACACCCGTCACCCAAACCCGCGATCTCTCCCCTCCCCCTCCCCCACACCCGTCCCCCAAACCCGCGATCTCTCCCGGTCCCCCTCCCCCACACCCGTCCCCCAAACCCGCGATCTCTCCCGGTCCCCCTCCCCCACACCCGTCCCCCAAACCCGCGATCTCTCCCGGTCCCCCTCCCCCACACCCGTCCCCCAAACCCGCGATCTCTCCCCTCCCCCTCCCCCACACCCGTCCCCCAAACCCGCGATCTCTCCCCTCCCCCTCCCCCACACCCGTCCCCCAAACCCGCGATCTCTCCCCTCCCCCTCCCCCACACCCGTCACCCAAACCCGCGATCTCTCCCCTCCCCCTCCCCCACACCCGTCCCCCAAACCCGCGATCTCTCCCGGTCCCCCTCCCCCACACCCGTCCCCCAAACCCGCGATCTCTCCCGGTCCCCCTCCCCCACACCCGTCCCCCAAACCCGCGATCTCTCCCCTCCCCCTCCCCCACACCCGTCCCCCAAACCCGCGATCTCTCCCCTCCCCCTCCCCCACACCCGCCACGCAAACCAGCGATCTCTCCCGGTCCCCCTCCCCCACACTCGTCACCCAAACCCGCGATCTCTCCCGGTCCCCCTCCCCCACACCCGCCACGCAAACCAGCGATCTCTCCCGGTCCCCCTCCCCCACACCCGTCCCCCAAACCTGCGATCTCTCCCCTCCCCCTCCCCCACACCCGTCCCCCAAACCCGCGATCTCTCCCCTCCCCCTCCCCCACACCCGTCACCCAAACCAGCGATCTCTCCCGATCCCCCTCCCCGACACCGGCCACACAAACCAGCTATCTCTCCTGGTCCCCTTCCCCCACACTCGTCCCCCAAACCCGTGATCTCTCCCCTCCCCCTCCCCCACACTCGTCACCCAAACCAGCGATCTCTCCCGGTCCCCCTCCCCCACACCCGTCACCCAAACCAGCGATCTCTCCCGGTCCCCCTCCCCCACACTCGTCACCCAAACCCGCGATCTCTCCCGGTCCCCCTCCCCCACACCCGTCACCCAAACCTGCGATCTCTCCCCTCCCCCACACCCGTCCCCCAAACCCGCGATCTCTCCCGGTCCCCCTCCCCCACACTCGTCCCCCAAACCCGCGATCTTTCCCCTCCCCCACACTCGTCCCCCGAACCCGCAATCTCCCTTCTCCCTCCCCCCCCAAACCCGCGATCTCTCCCTCCCCCACACTAGCCCCCCAAACCCGCGATCTCTCCCTCCCCCACACCCGTCCCCCAAACCCGCGATCTCTCCCCTCCCCCACACCCGTCCCCCAAACCCGCGATCTCTCCCGGTCCCCCTCCCCCACACTCGTCCCCCAAACCCGCGATCTTTCCCCTCCCCCACACTCGTCCCCCGAACCCGCAATCTCCCTTCTCCCTCCCCCCGCAAACCCGCGATCTCTCCCTCCCCCACACCCGTCCCCCAAACCCGCGATCTCTCCCGGTCCCCCTCCCCCACACTCGTCCCCCAAACCCGCGCTTTCCCCTCCCCCACACTCGTCCCCCGAACCCGCAATCTCCCTTCTCCCTCCCCACCCAAACCCGCGATCTCTCCCTCCCCCCACACTCGCCCCCCAAACCCGCGATCTCTCCCCTCCCCTCCCCCACACTCGTCCCCCAAACCCGCGATCTTTCCCCTCCCCCACACTCGTCCCCCAAACCCGCGATCTCTCCCTTCTCCCTCCCCCCCCAAACCCGCGATCTCTCCCTCCCACCACACTCGCCCCCCAAACCCGCGATCTCTCCCTCCCCCACACTCGTCCCCCGAACCCGCGATCTCTCCCTCCCCCCACACTCGTCCCCCAAACCCGCGATCTCTCCCTCCCCCACACTCGTCCCCCGAACCCGCGATCTCTCCCTCCCCCCACACTCGTCCCCCAAACCCGCGATCTCTCCCGGTCCCCCCTCCCCCACACCTGTCACCCAAACCCGCGATCTCTCCCTCCCCCACACTCGCCCCCCAAACCCGCGATCTCTCCCTCCCCTCCCCTCGTCCCCCAAACCCGCGATCTCTCCCTCCCCTCCCCTCGTCCCCCAAACCCGCGATCTCTCCCTCCCCTCCCCTCGTCCCCCAAACCCGCGATCTCTCCCTCCCCTCCCCTCGTCCCCCAAACCCGCGATCTCTCCCTCCCCTCCCCTCGTCCCCCAAACCCGCGATCTCTCCCTCCCCTCCCCTCGTCCCCCAAACCCGCGATCTCTCCCTCCCCTCCCCTCGTCCCCCAAACCCGCGATCTCTCCCTCCCCTCCCTCGTCCCCCAAACCCGCGATCTCTCCCTCCCCCACACTCGCCCCCCAAACCCGCGACCTCTCCCTCCCCCCACACTCGCCCCCCAAACCCGCGACCTCTCCCTCCCCCCACACTCGCCCCCCAAACCCGCGACCTCTCCCTCCCCCCACACTCGCCCCCCAAACCCGCGATCTCTCCCTCCCCCACACTCGCCCCCCAAACCCGCGACCTCTCCCTCCCCCACACTCGCCCCCCAAACCCGCGATCTCTCCCTCCCCCCACACCTGTCACCCAAACCCGCGATCTCTCCCTCCCCCACACTCGTCCCCCAAACCCGCGACCTCTCCCTCCCCTCGTCCCCCAAACCCGCGATCTCTCCCTCCCCTCCCCTCGTCCCCCAAACCCGCGATCTCTCCCTCCCCCCACACTCGCCCCCCAAACCCGCGACCTCTCCCTCCCCCACACTCGCCCCCCAAACCCGCGATCTCTCCCTCCCCCCACACCAGTCACCCAAACCCGCGATCTCTCCCTCCCCCACACTCGTCCCCCAAACCCGCGACCTCTCCCTCCCTCCACACTCGCCCCCCAAACCCGCGATCTCTCCCTCCCCCCACACTCGTCCCCCAAACCCGCGATCTCTCCCTTCTCCCTCCCCCCCAAACCCGCGATCTCTCCCTCCCCCCACACTCGTCCCCCAAACCCGCGATCTCTCCCTCCCCCCACACTCGCCCCCCAAACCCGCGACCTCTCCCTCCCCCCACACTCGCCCCCCAAACCCGCGATCTCTCCCTCCCCCCACACTCGTCCCCCAAACCCGCGATCTCTCCCTTCTCCCTCCCCCCCAAACCCGCGATCTCTCCCTCCCCCCACACTCGTCCCCCAAACCCGCGATCTCTCCCTTCTCCCTCCCCCCCCAAACCCGCGACCTCTCCCTCCCCCCACACTCGTCCCCCAAACCCGCGATCTCTCCCTTCTCCCTCCCCCCCCAAACCCGCGACCTCTCCCTCCCCCCACACTCGTCCCCCAAACCCGCGATCTCTCCCTTCTCCCTCCCCCCCAAACCCGCGATCTCTCCCTTCTCCCTCCCCCCCCAAACCCGCGATCTCTCCCTCCCCCCCCAAACCCGCGACCTCTCCCTCCCCCCACACTCGTCCCCCAAACCCGCGACCTCTCCCTCCCCTCACACTCGTCCCCCAAACCCGCGATCTCTCCCTCCCCCCACACTCGTCCCCCAAACCCGCGATCTCTCCCTTCTCCCTCCCCCCCAAACCCGCGACCTCTCCCTCCCCCCACACTCGTCCCCCAAACCCGCGATCTCTCCCTTCTCCCTCCCCCCCCAAACCCGCGATCTCTCCCTTCTCCCTCCCCCCCCAAACCCGCGACCTCTCCCTCCCCCCACACTCGTCCCCCAAACCCGCGACCTCTCCCTCCCCCCACACTCGTCCCCCAAACCCGCGATCTCTCCCTCCCCCCACACTCGTCCCCCAAACCCGCGATCTTTCCCCTCCCCCACACTCGTCCCCCGAACCCGCGATCTTTCCCCTCCCCCACACTCGTCCCCCAAACCCGCGATCTCCCTTCTCCCTCCCCCCCCAAACCCGCGATCTCTCCCTCCCACCACACTCGCCCCCCAAACCCGCGATCTCTCCCTCCCCTCCCCTCGTCCCCCGAACCCGCGATCTCTCCCTCCCCCACACCTGTCACCCAAACCCGCGATCTCTCCCTCCCACCACACTCGCCCCCCAAACCCGCGATCTCTCCCTTCTCCCTCCCCCCCCAAACCCGCGATCTCTCCTTCCCCCCACACTCGCCCCCCAAACCCGCGATCTCTCCCTCCCCCCACACCTGTCACCCAAACCCGCGATCTCTCCCTCCCACCACACTCGTCCCCCAAACCCGCGATCTCTCCCTCCCCCACACTCGCCCCCCAAACCCGCGATCTCTCCCTCCCCCCACACCTGTCACCCAAACCCGCGATCTCTCCCTCCCACCACACTCGCCCCCCAAACCCGCGATCTCTCCCTTCTCCCTCCCCCCCCAAACCCGCGATCTCTCCCTCCCCCCACACTCGCCCCCCAAACCCGCGATCTCTCCCTCCCCCCACACCTGTCACCCAAACCCGCGATCTCTCCCTCCCCCCACACTCGTCCCCCAAACCCGCGATCTCTCCCTTCTCCCTCCCCCCCCAAACCCGCGACCTCTCCCTCCCCCCACACTCGTCCCCCAAACCCGCGATCTCTCCCTCCCCCACACTCGTCCCCCAAACCCGCGATCTTTCCCCTCCCCCACACTCGTCCCCCGAACCCGCAATCTCCCTTCTCCCTCCCCCCCAAACCCGCGATCTCTCCCTCCCCCCACACTCGTCCCCCAAACCCGCGATCTCTCCCTCCCCCCACACTCGTCCCCCAAACCCGCGATCTCTCCCGGTCCCCCTCCCCCACACCTGTCACCCAAACCCGCGATCTCTCCCTCCCCCCACACCTGTCACCCAAACCCGCGATCTCTCCCTCCCCCCACACCTGTCACCCAAACCCGCGATCTCTCCCTTCTCCCACCCCCCCAAACCCGCGACCTCTCCCTCCCCCCACACTCGTCCCCCAAACCCGCGATCTCTCCCTCCCCCCACACTCGTCCCCCAAACCCGCGACCTCTCCCTCCCCCCACACTCGTCCCCCAAACCCGCGACCTCTCCCTCCCCCCACACTCGTCCCCCAAACCCGCGATCTCTCCCTCCCCCCACACTCGCCCCCCAAACCCGCGATCTCTCCCTCCCCCCACACTCGTCCCCCAAACCCGCGATCTCTCCCTTCTCCCTCCCCCCCCAAACCCGCGATCTCTCCCTCCCCCCCCAAACCCGCGATCTCTCCCTCCCCCACACTCGTCCCCCAAACCCGCGATCTCTCCCTCCCCCACACTCGCCCCCCAAACCCGCGACCTCTCCCTCCCCCACACTCGCCCCCCAAACCCGCGATCTCTCCCTCCCCCACACTCGTCCCCCAAACCCGCGATCTCTCCCTCCCCCCACACTCGTCCCCCAAACCCGCGATCTCTCCCTCCCCCCACACTCGCCCCCCAAACCCGTGACCTCTCCCTCCCCCCACACTCGTCCCCCAAACCCGCGATCTCTCCCTTCTCCCTCCCCCCCAAACCCGCGATCTCTCCCTTCTCCCTCCCCCCCAAACCCGCGATCTCTCCCTCCCCCCCAAACCCGCGACCTCTCCCTCCCCCCACACTCGTCCCCCAAACCCGCGATCTCTCCCTCCCCCCACACTCGTCCCCCAAACCCGCGATCTTTCCCCTCCCCCACACTCGTCCCCCGAACCCGCAATCTCCCTTCTCCCTCCCCCCCCAAACCCGCGATCTCTCCCCTCCCCTCCCCCACACTCGTCCCCCAAACCCGCGATCTTTCCCCTCCCCCACACTCGTCCCCCAAACCCGCGATCTCCCTTCTCCCTCCCCCCCCAAACCCGCGATCTCTCCCTCCCACCACACTCGCCCCCCAAACCCGCCATCTCTCCCTCCCCTCCCCTCGTCCCCCAAACCCGCGATCTCTCCCGGTCCCCCTCCCCCCACACCTGTCACCCAAACCCGCGATCTCTCCCTCCCCCCACACTCGTCCCCCAAACCCGCGATCTCTCCCTCCCCCCACACTCGTCCCCCAAACCCGCGATCTCTCCCTTCTCCCTCCCCCCCACAAACCCGCGATCTCTCCCTCCCCCACACTCGCCCCCCAAACCCGCGATCTCTCCCTCCCCCACACTCGCCCCCCAAACCCGCGATCTCTCCCTCCCCCCACACTCGTCCCCCAAACCCGCGATCTCTCCCTTCTCCCTCCCCCCCACAAACCCGCGATCTCTCCCTCCCCCACACTCGCCCCCCAAACCCGCGATCTCTCCCTTCTCCCTCCCCCCCCCAAACCCGCGATCTCTCCCTCCCCCCACACTCGCCCCCCAAACCCGCGACCTCTCCCGGTCCCCCTCCCAATTGCTGGTCCGACCCCCCTCACCAACCCGTGATGTTTCCCGGTTGCCGGGGTCTGTCGGCTGAGGCCAGCCTGTCAATCTAACTGGCTGCCGGGCGGGAAACAGATTAAAAAATGATAATGACATCCTGCCGTTAAGTTGGACAGGACCTCCGCGCTCCCGGCATTTCTGCGTTTTCCCCTCCACAAACACGCCCCCCCCTGCTCCTTCCCAGCCTCCCTGCAAATATGGGGCCAGAGTGTTTAGAAAGGAGGGCTGTAGCCCCATCTGTCAGGAACCTCTGGGAAAGTAAACCAAGTTAATCTTGTCAAAGGAGGAAAGCTACAGAATAAAGTACTTCTGGCTAGACATCGCCACAAAAGCCAGCTAACACTAGCGGGTTTTGCTATAGACCACCAGGTCAGCATAAGAAGGAAGCCAACTTTTTCAGTGAAGAGCTAGGAAGGGCATTGAGAATAGGAACGTTAATTTAATGGGAGATTTCAATAAGCTGTCTGCTCACACAATTTATCTGGCCAACCAGTTTTCAGGTCTGACTACCTAAGCATATTTTCCGTGTGTAGGCAGCCTATTCAAATGAACAGGAGCGGCTTGTCATGGAAAACTTGGCAAGGCCAGCCCTCTCCACTGTTAGCACAGTTGTGCCTGCACCAGGGGCCATTGCAACCCCGATGTTTGCCAGAATCAGAAAACTAGAGTTATTATCTGCAAGAGAACATTTTATATAGTTACTCATATTTCAACTTTTAAAAATCAAGCTGAGATCTCCCTGTGTTTGCCGCATAGAAAGTTCCATCTTTCTGCTTTCAGGGCCCACAACAGGACCAAATGTTTCACTGATTATATTTGGTAGACACCTAGTGCAAGTAAAATGGGGAGAAATTCCACCTGAAAAACAGCAAGGATTTATCACCAACTACACCATATACCTGAAAAGAGGTTCTGATGGGTCTTACCTCGTTCCATGTGAGTACAATTGCTTTTTTTTTATAACAAGTAACCTTTATTTTTCTCCTCTTTCTGTCTTGAGAAAAAAGTGGTTGTAGATCTGTTTTTAGATGTCCACTCATGTTGCTCCATAGCTTCTATTTGAGGTTGCATGAGAAGGAGTGGGCCCAATGTTTTTAATCTGTGCTACCCATGGGAAAGCAACTCGATGGTGAGGTTGGGCATTCACCATGTGGGCACAGCCCCATTTTCTACGACTCCGTGGCACAAGTACCTTTGTGCTTGAAAGTACTTGAACCTCTTTAACTCCATCCCCTGCAACTGTTTAGTTATATAATCTTATAATGTATTTTGATTATTGGTATGCACTGTCTTCTTCTTCTTCTTAGGCAGTCCCTCGGAACCGAGGATGACTCGCCTCCACACTAAAAGAGTTCTCAGGTGACTGATGAGTCCAATACGAGACCTATAGTCTCTGTCACAGGTGGGGCAGACGGTGGTTGAAGGGGCGGGTGGGTGGGGTGCTTGGGTTGACGTGCGCTCCTTCCGCTGTTTGCACTTGGCTTCCACTTGCTCCTGGCAAAGAGACTCGAGGTGTTCGGCGCCTTCCCGGATGCTTCTCCTCCACTTTGTGCGGTCTTGGGCCAGGGATTCTGCACTGTATGCCAGGCATAATAATCAAGGACAAAATGGCAGCATTATAACCACACTGATTCTGCACAAAAACAGCTGTGACAGGAAATGACCCTGATCAACGATTCCCCAGTGAGGAAATAAATTATTTCTTTGTACAACAACAATAAAACTGTGTATATTGATGTTACGAAACTAAAATGATATGTGTAGAAGCCAATGAAGATCACATGCACTTCAGGGGGAATTTTGCAAGTCCTGGGTTTGGAGGCGAGACTGCCGGGAAAATGGCAGAATCTGGGAGCAGGTACCGACCCCACTCCCAACCTGCCTCCGTGCCATCTTCCCGGGAGGCGGGTCCCCGAGTCGCGCAGGGACACATATCCTCGAGGCGGGAAGGGGATTAGAGCCAATTAACTGCCTGTTAGCAGGTAGTTAACAGGCAGTTTTGAGGCTTTTCCCCATTTTACGCCTCCTGCTGTGGGCTTCCTGACAGCTGTGAACCTCGCCAGGATCAGCGAGGCGAGCAGTGGGTCTGAGGGGATGAGAGGGGTCGAAATGACAGATGTAGAGTGAGTGATGGATGCAAATGTGGACAGGTAAGTATGAGAGGTGATAGTAAAGTGTTGGAAAAAATTTCCTTACCTTTGCTTCTTCCTGCAGGCTTCAACCATTGAGGATCCGGAGGTGCCTCATCTCAATGGCAGAGATGACAGAATGGCTGCTGCACTCTCAGATGCAGCAGCCATCTGCTTTCTGCTGGGAAGAGAGGTTTGGTGAGCCTTTGTGCAAGGGCTCACCTTAGAACAGAGATTGTCAGTGTTTGACAGCTTCTCAAAGCTGTCAAACACTGACAATTCATCTGTCCAAAATTTTGGACAGATGAAGCGTCATACACTGACATCATCTGTCACTGGCTTTCTCTTACTTGGCCGGTAAGCCCACAGGGTGGACTTAACAAGGCCAATCAGGGGAAAATAGCGTGGGTTCGTCACACGTCGCTGGGGGCGGGACTAGAACCCGGAAGGCAGCAGTCCCGCCCCCAACTCGTCTCGGCTGGCAAAATCCGTCATCTTTGTTATATGTCTACAATTTTCAGTCAGGATGTTATAAATAATGCTTCAGGGGCAGTTTGAGAGGGATGCTCTGCATTTGCAATCATCCTATGGGCTTCTTTCAGCAAGTTGGTTGAAGTATAGGTCCCCATACCAAATTCTTTAGTGACCTGCAGGGTATGTATTTCATTGGAGTGGAGCATTAGATCATAAGTGAATATCTTTGTTAGGTAAGGGTATCAAGGGATATGGAGCAAAAGGGGATAAATGGAACTGTGGTACAGTCAGCCATGATCTATTAGAATGGTGAAACAGGCTCGATGAGCTGAATGGCCTACTCCTGTTCCTATGTAACCCTGTTTTTATTCTGTCTTCACAAATAATGAGAAACTAAGCTGTATCAAATATTTACTGCATCCAAATTCATATTGGCCTTCAGTGACATTGGGGGAAGGACCTAAACTATCCAGTAGGCCAGCTGTATCAGACCTTTTGGAGCAGGAGGCTGGGTCCATATCCAAATTCAAACTCCCAATTATCTAAGTAACAAAGAAACACAATGTAATGCAACCAAAACTTTCTAGAGTTTTACCTGAGATAGCTGAGTATCCCTTTAAGTACCGCTGGGATTGGCCAGCTCCTGATGTACTGCCCATGATCTATGGATGGGATAAAGATCTTGCGATACCAATGCAGGCAGCGATGAAAATGGTGTGTGGGGGGAGGGGGGCATAACTATATCATATGACCCTGATTTTAATCTATTAATGAGGCTCCTGCCTGTTTCTAGCAGGTTTCTGGCTGCTTGGATTAAGATTTGCCCAAAAATTGGAACAGGTAGACAATGAGTGTTAAGTCAATGCTTCAATTCCACTCATGATTTTGGTTCTGCTACCACCCCATTTTTTTTAGATACAAATGGGATGGTAGGGACACAAAAATTGCCCCCAAGTACGCTCTGTAGATTTATAATATGCAGCAGACTATACAAGCAGACATAGTTTACAATATCACACAGGCTTTAGGCACTGTAGAGGCCTAAAAATTCAGTAGCCCCCATAAACGGGCATGCGGATTGTGAGGCGATAGCAACCCGTGCCTGTTCGGAGGACTGCAGGCAGCACACAAACTTTGTGCTGCCTGCTTACTTGCATGATTGTAGCATTCAGCCCAACGCTGAACACGCTGCTGAGTGGCTGAATGCCCAAGTTCGTGCGAGGTTAGCTCCAATTAAAGCTAGGCTGCACTACTTAAAGGCAGTCTGCACCTCTTAAAGGGGAGGTGCCACTGCCTGCAACAGGTGATTGAAGCAGCTGGGAAGACAGTGAACAAGAAAGTTATAATGATGGCACAGCAGGGGAGAGAGCGTACACCAAGGTTCTCTGATGCAGCACTGGAAGCCTTGGTCCAGGAGGTCAACTCCAGGAGAGAGGTCCTCTTTCCACAGGGGGCCAGGAGGCCCTCCAGTCAACAGACCAGAGTGAAGTGGGAGCAGATAGCCATAGAAACATACAAGATAGGAGCAGGAGTAGGCCATTTGGCCCCTCGAGCCTGCTCTGCCATTCAATGCGATCATGGCTGATCATCCAAATTCAGTACCCGGTCCCTGCTTTCTCCCCATACCCCTTGATCCCTTTAGCCTTAAGAAATATATCTAACTCCTTCTTGAATATATTTAATGAATTGGCCTCTACTGCCTTCTGTGGTAGAGAATTCCACAGGTTCGCCACTCTCTGGGTGAAGAAATTCCTCCTCATTTCTGTCCTAAATGGCCTACCCCTTATCCTTAGACTGTGACCCCTGGTTCTGGACTCCCTGACCATCGGGAACATCCTTCCTGCATCTAGTCTGTCCAGTCCTGTCAGAATTTTATAAGTTTCAATGAGATCCCCTCTCATTCTTCTAAACTCCAGCGAGTACAAGCCCAATCGACCCAATCTCTGCTCATACGTCATTCCTGCCATCCCAGGTATCAGCCTGGAGAATCTTCGCTGAACTCCTTCCATGGCAAGAACATCCCTCAGATAAGGCGACCAAAACTGCACACAATACTCAAGATGTGGTCTCACCAAGGCCCTGTACAACTGCAGCAAGACATCCTTGTTCCTGTACTCAAACCCTCTCGCTACGAAGGCCAACATACCATTTGCCTTCTTAACCGCCAGCACACATGCCCACCCAGCTTTGTGTCGTCTGCAAATTTGGAGATATTACATCTAGTTCCCTTGTCTAGATCATTAATATATATTGTGAATAGCTGGGGTCCAAGGACCGATCCCTGCAGTACCCCACTAGTCACTGCCTGCCACTCGGAAAAAGACCCGTTTATTCCAACTCTTTGCTTTCTGTCTGCCAACCAGTTCTCTATCCAAGTCAATACCTTGCCCCTAATCCCATGTGCCTTAACTTTACACGCTAATCTCTTATGCGGGACCCTATCGAAAGCCTTCTGAAAGTCCAAATACACCACATCCACTGGTTCTCCCTTATCTATTTTACCAGTTACATCCTCAAAAAATTCCAGTAGATTAGTCAAGCACGATTTACCTTTTGTAAATCCATGTTGACTTTGTCCGATCCTGTCACTGTTTTCCAAGTGCTCTGCTATTACATCTTTTATAATGGACTCTAGCATTTTCCCCACTACCGATGTCAGGCTTACCGGTCTGTAATTCCCCGTTTTCTCTCTGCCACCTTTTTTGAGTAGTGGGGTAACATTAGCTACCCTCCAATCCATGGGTACTGTTCCAGATTCCATCGAATGTTGGAAGATGATCAGCAACGCATCTACTATTTCTAGGGCCACTTCCTTAAGTACCCTAGGATGTAGATTATCAGACCCTGGGGATTTATCGGCCTTCAATCCCATCAATTTCCCTAACACCATTTCCCTACAAATACTGATTTCTTTCAGTTCCTCCCTTTCATCAGACCCTATGTTCCCCGACATATATGGGAGGTTATTTGTGTCCTCATTTGTGAAGACAGAACCAAAATATGTATTTAATTGGTCTGCCATTTCTTTGTTCCCCATTATAAATTCCCCTAATAGCCACTGTGGTAAATGTCAGCAGTGTAGCCCCGAGGACCTGGGTACAGTGCAGGAAGAAGTTTAGTGACCTCACACAAGTGGTCAAGTGAATTCACCTTCAAATGCCACGTCCCACCATCTGCACCACTAGCCTCACACACTGTTCCAGCATGCCTAGCCAGTGCTTCAACAAGAGAGGGAGAGGTGAGCGAAGAAGAAGAAGAAACACCATCACTCGATTTCACACTCCCAGCCACCAGCTCAGATACTGACACTCCGCATACTTTAGAGGATAGGTTAGACGTGGGATCTGCACATGGTGAGACACAGGGAACGAGTGGGCTGCAGCCAAGGCAGGGGGAAAGGGTAGCTCAGGTGCCAGCTCCCCGGAGGGCATGGTCACACATGAGTTCTGCTGCACAGTACCCAGATGAGGATTTCAATGGGGTGGTCTACAGAAGAATGATGGGTATGCACAATGAAATGCTTGGTGCAGTGGCAGGCCTGCCAGAAAACCTGAATGCAATGTCAAGAAGCATGGAGGAGTCCAGCTCCAGCCTTGCACAGGGCTTTGGGCAGAGCTTGGGGCCCATCCTTTCCAGCGTGGAAGGGGTGGGCAGATCCATTAATGCACTTTTAGACCCAATCATCGTGCCGCATCTGATGGCTGAAGCCTCGGCTTCCATTGCAGTACAAGCAGAAGCCACCCAATGTCTGAGTGCTTCAATGGAAGCTCAGACTGAAGTCATGCAAGCTCAGCTTGCTGCCATGCAAGCACAGATTCTGCCATCATGGCTGGGTTTACCAGTGTTGATAGGGCTTGCAGGGTTTCACAGCAGTCCAGCAATCTGTACTCCAGAAGATTACTAAGATTGCTGAGGTGCTGCCTCGGAAGAGTGGCAATGGATCCATGGAGGCCAACCTGCTGTCCTTTCTCAGGAGGACAGCATTCGTGCTCCCACCACTGCCACTCCGCCAGTGCCCTTGCTGTTGCCTGTCAGCCATCCAGCCCAGAATACTGCCGCCCATGCCAAGGTGGTGCTGCCCGAAGCCGGGCCTACTAGGCCCAGAGCTCTTCGAGGTCGCCTGCAAGGCCATCTGCAGTGTCTCCCACTGAAAGTCAGCAGCCTTCCACCAGCCATGCTTCAGCCACTGGGGTAGCACTGCATAGGAGCACTAGGATTGGCAAAGGCACACGCAAGACAGTCACTTAGGGAATGCACAAGGGTGATTAGTTGATTTTTTGATGTAATATTGAATGTATAGATGTATAAAGTTGGATTGGAATGTTTGCTTTGTGGTGGCTTATATGTCAGTATTGTGGCCAAGAGAATGCTGTGATGGTCAGCAACAGACAGCAGGTAAGGTGTGGGCCTAATGTTGAAAGGGGAATTGGGGTTGCGTTCACTGGTACCGCAGGTGGATGATTCGATCCTGGACATCCAGGCCAGAAAGGGGCGATCTGGGGTTGCATCCTTCCTTCCGCTTCCACCTCCTCCTCTTCTGTTTCCTCCACTTCCTCCTCCTCCTCCTCCTCCTGCTCCTGCTTCTGCTCCTGAGCTGGTGGCTGTATCCCTGCTGGCAAGGGCCGTGCCCTCATGATGGCCAGGTTGTGGAGGATACAGCAGACCACCACGAATCGGGACACACTCGCCTGTGAGTACTGTTGGGTTCCTCCAGAGCAGTCCAGGCAGCGGAACTGTTGCTTCAGCTGCACAATGGTCTGCTCTATGATGTTTCGTGTGGCAACATGGCTGGTTGTAAGCGTGCTGGCCACGTGTGGTTGGGTTGCAGAGCGGAGACATAAGCCAGGTGGTCAAGCGATAGCCCTTGTCGCCCAGCAGCCAGCCTCTGGTTTGACATGGTGGCTCAAAGACTGAGGGAACAGCGGACTGGCACAGAATAAAAGCATCCTGGCTGCTATCTGAAAAGATAATGAAGTCCCCTTTCCTGGCATAAAGAGCGTCTATCACCTCTCTTATGCAGCAGTGGACGGCGAACTGGAAAATGTTACAGATGTTGCCTGCTCCAGCCTGGAAGGATCCTGATGCGAAGACATTCAGGGCCACTGTCACCTTCATACCCACTGCCAGTGCTGTCCTTGCCCTGTTTGGTTTTGTCTTATAACACTCCTGTGAAGTACCTTGGGACGTTTTACTAAGTTAAAGGCGCTATATAAATACAAGTTGTTGTTGTTGGTGTGAGGCTGCAGGTCTGGTTGCAAGAGTTGGCAGAGTTCTGTGAGCACCTCCTTCGTAAAACGCAGACACCTCACACATTGCTCCTGGCTCAGGCTGAGGTAAGAGAGTTGCTCTTGGAAGACCCTAGGTGGGTAAAGCCTCCTGCTAAGAGCCCTTCTCCCCCTCCTCCACCTCCTCCCTCTGCAAACAGCTTGTCCTCTTCTTCGCTGCCTCTGCTCCATCTCTCTGTTATGCTGCAGGCCAAGGGGGATGACAACTAGAGCACCCATGACTGGGAGAAAGTGGTCTGACCCGAGCCCTTGAAGTCCGAATCGAGGCTTTCTCCACTTGCAGCACCACTCCTTGTCACCTCACCAACTTTAAACAACGGTGGAAAGCACGAAAGACTTCTACAAACTTACACAGAGCCAGAAATCAAAAAGCAAGTTACCTGAAAGTTGGTGATAATCCCTTTAAATAGCACTGGTGTGGGATCCTTCCTGCCGCTGAACGCATGTTCAGCTGTGCGAGGTTAGCTCCAGCGATGACGACGAAAATGGCAGCGCTGGCGTCAAATCAGCGTTGCACTCTAATTGATGTCGCGATCTGTTTACTTATCATACTTCCAGCGCATGCTCGTAACAGCTGCCCTACTGCCCTCACCAATGTGGTGTCCGGCACAGCCTGCACATCAGAAGTGTGTGCTCCTGCTGTTCCCGCCACTCCTATTTTGGACCCAATTCAGCACCTATAGCGCCCAAACAATGGGTACTACGCAACTGACTTTTTAGCTCTTTACCTCAGCAAGATTATAAAAATCTGCAGAACATAATCCAAATCGATATATTGATTGGTGATACATCTTGTTTAAAAAGTTGTTGATTTTGATGAACCTGTAGAAAAAAAACAAGAATTGGATTAAGATTTTTTGATTTTCTTTTTGACTTCATCCTCAAGTGGGTACATTCTCTGCATGGAGTGATGTTGATTTATATGGACAGGAAAGTTCCTATCTCCTGTTTGTGAGGAATTACCTAATCACAGTGGGGGTGGGGGTAAGTGGCAGCAGAAGCTCGATAACTGGGCTCAGCATTCCTAAGCTAGGGAGAGAAAAAAATATCAGCCAGGATTGCCACGCTCCAGTGACTCCTGCCAAATAGTGGGGGCGATTTTCACTTTGTTCGGATATTGGGCAGTGCAATTGCAGTGGTTGGCAAGATTTTTGTGCGGCCACGAGTTGCATTTCCTCAATGAAAATGCGAATGGGGAAAGACGTATAGCGGGGGGCTGAATTGATATCGCCCGTTTTGCACTATCGCCCAAAGTCAAAATTACCCCCACTGTCTATCTTCATGCAGAATGGTCACTTGAGTGATGTACTGGAGCTCTATCTGTGGCTTAGCCTGAGTCGCTGCCTTCAAGAAAGCAAGGGAGAAAATTAGCAGAAGCAGTAAATACTTTGTTTACACAGCTGGTCATACACCAGCCAAGACCTATAATTAACTTGGTTTCTAACAGAACAGAGCTGAACAGGAAGGAAAGCAGAGAATACTATTTCATCTGAGTTCCGCTAGTTGTCAGCAAAACCGTTCTTCTGTTACATATTCTGAGACTTGTGCGCAGGAGGAAGCAATAAAATGTTCAGTTGTTTCCACGAGAGTGCAAGAGGCACTGCTGATGGTAATTCAGATTTTCCTCTTTTCTTTCCTCAGTTGTAAACTGGTGCTTATAGTGGGTAAGGGTTTGCTTTGTTGGTGTGATTTTATCCTCTGAATACTTCAGTGGAGAGTTCTGTCAATGCAACACTGAGCTTCAGTTTTCACACTTTTCGTTTGTAGTTGTTGCAGTCTGCAGCAACTTCCACCTGGTGTTAACCATGCAAGCAGTAACAAAGGAGGAAGCAATGTAAAGGCAAACTAGGTTCCTGCTGAGTGGTCAAGACCTTTGTTGTGGTTGTGTCAGGGGCTGAACGAGACCAAATCCTCTCTCTGCATCTCAACAAAACATAGTTTCTTGGCCTAGGTTTACTAGACAGAGATGCTAACATTGGTAAAAGGCCAGGTGTGAAATTTCACTTGTGAGCCACATACCAAATGTGTCAACTCGCATCAAAAACATAACAGTGATTAAACGCAGCGAGTTGCACCTCTCATGATCACAGGTGACAGCCAGGTGGCATGTAGAGTTTTCTTACGCTGTTTACATTTTAGACTGTGTTTAATTTTTTACTCTTTTTATTCCCAATCTCCCTCTTCTCTTGACTTATTCCAGTTTAGGAATTTCCCATGATTTCCACTATTTTATTTATTTGTTTGGTTCTTTTATTTTTCAATTGCCTTTTCTTTTCCTCACTGAGATAATTTTTTATTCATTCATGGGATGTGGGCGGCGCTGGCAAAGCCAGCATTTATTGCCCATCCCAAATTGCTCCTGAAAAAGTGGTGATGAGCCGCCTTCTTGAACTGCAGCAGTCTGTGTGGTGAAGGTACTCCCACAGTACTGTTAGAGAAGGAGTTTCAGGATTTTGACCCAGCGACGATGAAGGATCGGCAATGTACTTCCAAGTCAGGATTATGTGTGACTTGGAGGGGAACTTGCAGGTGGTGGTGTTCCCATGTGCCTGCTGCCCTTGTCCTTCTAGGTGGAAGAGGTCACAGGTTTGGGAGGAGCTGTCAAAGAAGCCTTGGCGAGTTGCTGCAGTGCATCTTGTAGATGGTACACACTGCAGCCACGGTACGCCGGTGGTGGGGGGAGTGAATGTTTAAGGTGGTGGATGGGGTGCCAATCAATCGGGCTACTTTGTCCTGGATGGTGTCGAGCTTCTTGAGTGTTGTTGGAGCTGCACTCATCCAGGCAAGTGGAGAGTATTCCATCACACTCCTGACTTGTGCCTTGTAGATGGTGGAAAGGCTTTGGGGAGTCAGGAGGTGAGACACTCGCCGCAGAATAACCAGCCTCTGACCTGCTCTTGTAGCTACAGTATTTATGTGGCTGGTCCAGTTAAGTTTCTGGTCAATGGTGACCCCCAGGATGTTGATGGTGGGGGATTCGGCGATGGTAATGCTGTTGAATGTCAAGGGGCGGTGGTTAGGCTCTCTCTTGTTGCATATAGACATTGCCTGGCACTTAAGTGGCAAGTAACATTTACGCCACAAATCAGCCCAACCCTGAATGTCGTGCAGGTCTTGCTGCATGCGGGCACAGACTACTTCATTATCTGAGGAGTTGCGAATGTGCACTCATCAGTGAACATCCCCATTTCTGACCCTATGATGGAGGGAAGGTCATTGATGAAGCAGCTGAAAATGGTTGGGCCTAGGACACTGCCCTGAGGAATTCCTGCAGCGATGTCCTGGGGCAGAGATGATTGGCCTCCAGCAACCACAACCATCTTCCTTTGTGCTATGACTCCAGCCAGTGGAGCGTTTTCCCCCTGATTTCCATTGAGTTCAATTTTGCTAGGCCTCCTTGATGCCACACTCATTCAAATGCTGCCTTGATGTCAAGGGCATTCACTTTCACCTCACCTCTGAAATTTAGCTGTTTTGTCCATGTTTGGAACAAGGTTGTAAAGAGGTCTGGAGCTAAGTGGTCAAGATGGAACCCAAACTGAGTATCGGTAAGCAGGTTATTGGTGAGTAAGTGCCTCTTGATAGCACTGTCGATGACACCTTCCATCAGTGATGATTGAGAGTAGGCTGGGACGGTAATTGGCCGGATTGGATTTGTCCTGCTTTTTGTGAACAGGACATACCTGGGCAATTTTCCACATTGTCGGATAGATGCCAGTGTTGTAGCTGTACTGGAACAGCTTGGCTAAAGGTGCAGCTAATTCCGGAGCACAAGTCTTCAGCACGACAGCCGGGATGTTGTCTGGGCCCATAGCCTTTGCTGTATCCAGTGCGCTCAACTGTTTCTTGACATCACGTGGAGTGAATCACAGTGTTATAAAACACTGGTTAGGCCCCAGCTGGAGTATTGTGGCCAGTTCTGGGCACCACACTTTAGGAAGGATGAGAGTGCAGAGGATATTTACTAAAATGGTACCAGTGATGCGGAGCTTCACTTACGTGGAGAGAGTAGATAAACTGGGGTTGCTCTCCTTAGAGCAAAGAAGGTAAAGTGGAGATCGTGAAGGTTTTGATCGGGAAAACAAGGAGAAACTGTTTCCAGTGGCAGAAGGGTCAGTAACCAAAGGACACAGATTTAAGGTAATTGGCCAAAGAACCTGAGGCGACATGAAGGAAAATATTTTACGTAGTGAGCTGTTACGATCTGGAATGTGTTATAAATCTCATCATTCATCAAGAAACTACTTGTGAAATAATGCTGGACGGCCAGCTGGTGGCGCCGTCCAAGGAGTATAAATACTCGGGTGCCGGCCCCAGCTTTCCAGGGACATTTTGTAAGACAAGGAACTAGTGAAGTACAACTAGACCTCCATGTTCTGAAACAAGTTGATTAAAGCCTTGCTTTATGCTCAAACCAAGTGCGTAGTGAGTTTTATTACATCAGAATGCACGGCCTGAAAGAGCAGTGGAAGCAAATGCAATAATAAGTTTCAAAAGGGAATTGGATAAATACTTGAAAAGGAAATATTTGCTGGGCTATAGGGAAAGAGCAGTGGAGTGGGACTAATTGGATAGCTCTTTCACCGAGTCGGCACAGGCACGGGATGAATGGGCTCAATATCTGTTTCCCAGTGACACAAGAGAGTCAGGTGTGAACACAATTACATTTTTATGATGGATATAAAAAGAAAACTGTAAATACTGAAAAATATGAAATAAAACAGAAAATGTCGATAATAAACAGAATGTATGATCAAAGGTCACAACCACGATGTTAACTTATTTTTCTCTTTCAGGTGCTTTGAATTTCCAGCATTTTCTACTTTTACTTTATATTTTTATGGTATATTGTTTTATCTAAAGTCCTGGGAATCATGGTTCCCCACATCTGCTTCTCCACAGAATTAGGAGTTTCATTTGTTGAACATACAAGTAGCTTGTAACGTTAAGAAAAAAGTAGCAGAAATGTGGTTACTTCCTGTCGTGACTGATTCCATTGTGCACAACCATCACGGTTTGGATGTGGCTGATAAGGCGATAGTCATTATGAACTGAAACCCTGGCTTGTGACTCAACTCCTAATAACCTTTCCTGGAGTGGCCTAGAGGCCTGTGACACTTCTAATAGTGAGTCGTATTCAACATAAACTTCCCACTTTTCTAAAGCTCCTGGCTTCATTATCAATAGTTCTTCCTTTTGTTTTGGGTCCCATCTGGGGTGCTAATTTGATGCGTAATAAATCTAAATCTGTTATGATAGTAGGACATTACTTGCCCAGTATTAACCTGGTAGAGATCATCATTCTGTAAAGGTTTAGAAAAAGGGATCCCAAGAACAGAGAAGACAGAAATATAGAGGAACTTTCCTTTTCTTTTCCTTTCTATATGTAATGCTCATTTGATTACAAAGTTAGGTACATTCATTTTACAAGTTAATAAACAGAGAATTTCATGACAGTATTGATTTAATCAGAAGAAAAGTATTCTTCTCTCTTCCTTCAATGTTAGGTGGTTGTCTCCCCTCAGGCTACTGAATCTTTGGATCTCTCCCTTCAGAGGATCTGGAGCTTGGCTGTTCTCCAGTTGGACCATTAGCTGTATTTTTGGCCCATTTGTTCATTACAAAGTTCTGCCAACCTAGACAGTCTTATCTGATCTTAGAGTCAATGTACTAATTTATCATTTTCAACAACGGGGCTCAATTTAACTCAGACATTTCCAAATGATCTTTCTCTCCCGGTTCTGAGGAGAGGTCATCGACCTGAAACGTGAACTCTGTTTCTCTCTCCACAGATGCTGCCTGACCTGCTGAGTATTTCCAGCATTTTCTGTTTTTACTCCTATTCCTTGTTAGTCTTTCTCAAGATTGCTTTAATTGAATTCACAGCTTTGTTAATCAGTTTTCTTTTCCAATGTTGTTTCTAAAGCTTTTTGTTTCTTTGGGGTTAGCAGTTTCCTGGATTCTTGAGTGACAGTACAAAGAGTACAAACACTCATTCTTATAGTTCCCAACTAGCTTTAAGTAATTCAATAATACTAAAAAAATATAAAGTACAACTACATTAGGTGATACAAAACACAATACAAAGTACAATTGTAGATCACATGGCTGAGATGGCGGCAGCACTCACACAGCAGTCTGGGCACCCCTGCAGTCTGCCTTGCAGGGAGCTGGCTAGGGAGCAGCACTACTCATAGAATCATAGAATGAGACAGCACAGTAGGAGGCCATTCAGCCCATCATGCCAGTGCTGGCTCTTTGAAAGAGCTATCCAATTAGTTCCACTCCCCTGCTCTGTCCCCACAGCCCTGCAATTTTTTCCAATTCAAGTATTTAACCAATTCCTTTTTGAAAGTTATTATTGAATCTGCTTCCACCACCCCTTCAGGCAGTGCATTCCAGATCATAATGATTAGCTGCGTAAAAAAATTCTCCTCATCTCGCCTCTGGTTCTTTTGCCAATGATCTTAAATCTGTGTCGTCTGGTTACTAACTCTTCCGCCACTGGGAACAGTTTCTTCTTATGGCCTCCTTCTTTTGCTGTATCATCCTATTATTCTATGAACAGTGCTGCTCTCTAACCAGCTCTTTATTTACTCTATCAAAACTCTTCATGATTTTGAACACCTCTATTAAATCTCCTGTTAATCCTCTCTGCTCTAAGGAGAACAAGCTTCTCTAGTTTCTCCATGTAACTGAAGTCCCGCATCCCTGGTACCATTCTAGTAAATCTCCTCTGCACCCTCTCTAAGGCCTTGACATATTTCCTAAAGTGTGGGGCCCAGAATTGGACACAATTCTCCAGCTGGGGCCTAACCAGTGTTTTATAAAGATTTAGCATAACGTCCTTGCTTTTGTACTCTATGGGCTCGATTTTGTCAATGGGGAGCTTTTGGAGGCGGGACTCCCACTTTTTGGGTTGTAGTCCCGCCTCCATCGACTTGTGGCCAACCCACTCTATTTTCCCTTGATTGACCTTGTTAAGCCCGCCCAGCGGGCTCAGCAGGCCAATTAAGGGACACCCGGTTACTGGTGACGTCAGTGATTGACATTTCATCTGTCAAGAGCTATTGACAGATGAAAAATCAGCGTTTGACAGCTCTGTGAAACTGTCAAACACTGACAATCTGTCTTCTAATTTGAGTCCTTCTACTCAGACTCAGTTAGAGAACTCTCCAGACCAGAAAGCAGAGGCTGCAGCTTTTGACAGTTCAGCGGCCATTCTGCTTTCTGTGCCGGTGAGCTGAGGGACTCCCGAGAACTGAAGGAAGGAAGCCTGCAGGAGAAAGTAAAGGTAAATTAAACTTATTAAAACACTTTACACTTACCTCACACACTTACCTCTGCACACATGCACAACGGACATCTCGACTCCTCCAACCCCTGCAGACTGACGGTCCACCTCGCTAACTTGGCGTGGTTCAGAGCCATCGGACAGCCCACACTTCAGGGCTAAAAATAGGGATTAGGCAAAAAACTGCCTGTTAACTACCTGTTAACAGGCAGTTAATTGGCACTAATCCCCTTCCCGCCTCGGGGAGGCGGCTCCCAGCACAGGTCGGGAACCTGCCTCCTGGGACATTGGCACAGAGGCGGGTTGGGGCCGGATGGGTTCCTGCCTCCCAATTCTGCAATTTTCCCACCAAACCCGCCTCCTCAGGGCTTGTAAAATCGAGCCCTTTGCCTCTGTTGTGTCAAGCAGTAGGTGGAATAACAGGGGACGATGGTACCGAAATAGGAGGAGGGTGGTTTAACTGTGAGGCTTCTCATTTCATTCCAGGTGGGGCATGAAGGAGCAGTTGTATAGTCGGGGGAGGGGGGATTCCTACTCTGTGGTAGGAAAACAGTTATTAGTGGCTCAGGAGAGCGCCGTGCAAATGTCTTCAGCAACTGTCGAAGGGCTTGTGGTTGATTCCCATCATCTGTCTGCAAATAAGCCATATTGTGAAAGGTGGGGGTGGGTGGAGGGGGTTGATTTGTAGTGAACATAGCCTCCATCAATAAGTGTAAACAACTAACAGCATTCTGCAACAAGTACTGAAACTGCAAAATCATTTTTTAATTCAAAAAGCCCAAAATGAAGACCTTTCTTGACGGTATCCCTTAAGACCTCCACAGCACCGAAACAGCAGCTCTGGAAGCTGTGGTGCCAGATTTTTCTGGAAGCAGTTTGTTCCTGAATCACACATGGAAATCTGAGTGCACTAGTTTCTGATATTCATTTATGTGCAGTTTACATTGCTGCACCCTCGTCAACTGCAGCCAGGTGAAATGGAATCTGTTACATCCACCTAAATAGGTAGGCAGAGCCTTGGTTACTATCTCAAAAAAGGTAGCACCTCTGACAATACGATGGTTACCTGCTCAAATCGTGGAGTGGGTTTTGAACCCATGATATTCCTGACTCCTGAATCAAGAATTTTCCCACCTGACTCAAACTGATACTTGACAGTTTTTTTTTACACAAATTTGCCCTGATGTTTACTAGAAGAGAATAATCTGTGTGAGAGTCTTTCTGTGCACACATTTGCAACTAATTCAGGTGCAGCTGCAGTAGCTGGTATAACATTGGAGGCCGGGCTTAAATGTCAGCCACTCTTGTGGTCATAGCTAGCTTGTGATTTGTAAAGACCGGAAAGGTTTGTCATTTCACGCCACTAATGCAGCACTTGACTGTGGCTTGGCCACATGGAGAGGATGCAGGAAACATTTAATTCAAAGTATTGTTGGGCAACATGCCTTTCTAATAAAAAAAAGCAAAATACTGTGGATGCTGGAAATCTGAAATCAAAACAGAAATTGCTGGAAACACTCAGCAGGTCAGGCTCTCTGTGGAGAGAGAAACAGAGTTAATGGCCCCGATATTTACGAGGAGGAAGCGGGGCGGGGGGCAGTTTAGTGGTCGGGAAACCCAGTAGTATGGGTTTCCCTCGGGTCCTGCCGAATTTAACGGCAGGAGTTGATAATACTTTTTGGAATCCGTTTCCTGGCCGCAGCCAGCCAGATTGAGAGGATCGCAGGGTGGGGAGGGGGGTGGGGCCGTGAGAAGATCACAGGCCAGGGAGGACACGGTGTGTGGGGGGGGGGGGGAGGGTGGAGATCGCGGAGGGCTGGGGAGGACATGATGGGGGAGTGAGGGCAGGAGGAGATCGTGGGCCATCGAAGATATCGGGAGGCTACCAGGGGGCCCGATCGTGGGGAGGTTAACAGGTTTGCTTGGGGGGGGGGGGAAGCACTCCTAATCCTCAGGCCCACAAGCAGTGTTGGAAAAGCACTTAACTCTTCCGTGCAGCAGTCCTCGCCTCCATTCAGCTGCCGGGTTTCCTGAGGCCCAGTAAACCCGGCCAGCCACTGATAAATCTGGAACAGAGAAAATAACTGTGGCACACCGCCTCATTAAAATATTTAAATGAGAGCCCTGCCTTCTGAGAGCAGGAGAGCACCACCCCACTCCCCTCCCCCCGCCCCCCCACCCCTCCCCATCCCGCCTGTCTAAACTGGAAGTGGACGGGTTCGAGGCAGGTTTGGTTCGGGTTCGAAATTGTTTAAATTTTAACTTCTCACCCAACACAAACCCACCCATTTTTGGGGGGTTAAAATTACCCTCAATGTTTCAGATCAATGACCTTTTATCAGAACTGGAACAGCTTTTAAGCAGCTACAGAGCCTGGGGAAAAGGGGGCAGGAAAAGAATGAAAGGGAGAGGTCTGTGATAGGATGGACGACAGGATTGGTTAAATGAGAAAAGTGATGATGGCGCAAGACAAAAGGAGATGATAAGACAAGTATAGAAAGACAAAAAGGGATCCAGAGGAGGAGTAAATGGTTACAGCATTCAATATATTGAAGCTTATCGCGTCGGTATTCCAACAGATTTGTCAGCTTTGATGCCATGAACTTTAACAGAGTTAATTGAAAAGACCAACGTAGAATTGCAAGTTGCATCGATCAAACTGTGCCACATAGTTATTAAAAGATTTAATTTTACTTTTAGATAATGTCACAAGTGCCAGTGTGAGAACTTACTGGCTGACGCTTGAATTCGACACTGTTTACACGGTGCGCATGACTGCCTCGACAGCTGCAGGAGAAGGGGAAAAGGGAGCAGAGGCAACCATCAAACCAAGTAAGTAACTCATTGGGGGGACTTTTAACTCCCAAGAACAGGTGGGTTGGGGGCGGATGGGGAGTTAAAATTTTTGATTTTTTGATCGCGACGACAACCCGGCTCCAACGTGCCCACTTTTTGACGGAGACACACTCGCTGAAGTCGGGTTTTAATTAGTGTAGGCAGTTATCATTGCAATTAACATCCTTAGGAAACGTTAATGAGGTATTTTAAATTGAATTTAACTTGGGTTTAAATTTGGAGTGATTATTTGCAAGGATTCTTTGACTCTCTCTGGATCAAATGCTGCAGCCTGCACCCTCACGGAGAGAGGAGAGGGGATCGAAGGGGGGAGAGGAGAGGGGATCGAAGGGGGAGAGAGGAGAGGGGATCGAAGGAGGAGAGGGGATTGAAGGGGGAGAGAGGAGAGGGGATCGAAGGGGGAGAGAGGAGAGGGCACAGTTTGATGGCGCAAGACAAAAGGAGATGAAAGGGGAGAGAGGAGAGGGGATCTGTAATGTATATACCTTTAAGGGGGGAACTATGTTTTACAGCTCATGTATACTGCAGTACCGGCAGTGACCACACCTGTATACAGCACTGAGTAGTAATCTGTACAGATCAGTTGCAGTGTGAGCCACGTTGAGTAAACACCTGTTGTACCATTCTCCGCAGTCTGTGTCTTATTATACACGGACGCAACATTGGCGACGAGGCAAGTTCGAACCTACCTGCAACTCTGCATCACCTCCCAGGGATTCATTCCTGGAGATCAGTGGATTGGAGGTCAAGGCCAGAGACTCTGGTGTCGACCACGGGCAACCGCCCAGTCATCCAGCAGAGATTCGAGAATTGCGGGGGAGGCTGTCGAGAGCCAGGCTTGGCTTTCCAGTCGAGGTGGTCCAGCGAAACGGGCTGGCAACAGGTAGTGCGCAGACCCTTCCCGGACAGCGGCGGGCTAGAGCCCGACCGAGCGGCACAGCAAAGGGCCGAGCAGCGTCGACGGGGGAGAGAGAGAGAGGGCAGAGCACACAGGGCGCAGCCGGTGTTCAGGGGCCGAGCAGCGTCAGAGAGAGGGAGAGAGAGACGCGCAGAAACCCGCGAGGCGCCGCCATTGCCACGAGGACCGCCGAGAGCGGCGTTGGCAGCAGCGCAGGAGAAGCACGCGAAACCTACAGGGCGCCGCCATTGCCTCGAGAACCGCCGGGTGCGGCGTTGGCAGCAGCGGGGGAGGAAGGAAAGCGCGGGAGACGCCATTTTAAGCCATTGGGAGATGCCATTTTAAACCACACCCAAAATGCCGAAGAGTGGCAGTATCACCGCATTTGACAATGAAGTCGAAGATTGGACTACATATGTCGAACGAATAGAGGTGTACTGCAAGGCAAATGAGGTGTCAGATGACAAGAAAGCATCGGTATTGTTAAATTTAATGGGTGCAAAGACGTATGGTTTATTACGAAATCTAGTAACCCCAACGAAGCCAATGGAAAAGAGTTTTGAAGACATAGTAACGATACTAAAGGGACATTTAAACCCCAAACCGCTGCTGATAGCAGAAAGATTCAAGTTTCACGAACGGAACCAGCATAAGGATGAAAGCAATGCTGATTATTTAACAGAACTGCGCAAACTATCGAAACACTGCCAGTTTGGAGCGGGACTGGCAGATACCTTAAGGGACAAGTTTGTGTGTGGGCTTCAAAGTGAAGGAACCCAGAAACAGCTTTTATCTGAAAAGGACCTTACGCTGGAAAAGGCTTTCAGCATTGCGGTATCATAAGAAGCAGCAGCACGGGGCGCTGCAGAGATACAACAGAGACCGCAAGAATATGGCACAAATGAAATGTCATATGGAACAGAGAAGTGCTATCGCTGCGGCAGAACAGCACACGACCAGAATGATTGCTGGTTCAAAGACAAAGTGTGCAGACAGTGTGGAAAAGTAGGACACATAGCACGAGTCTGCAGGTCGGGAAAGAAAACCAGCAATAAGAAACCTACCAAAGGAAAGTACAAGAAGGTACATAAAATGACGGAGAATAGTTCAGACGAACAAAAGAGTGATAACGACTCCGAAAGCAGGGAACTGAGTTGTCTGAAACTACATAATGTGATCACAACGGAGGATCACCGAACCATTTGTTAGTAGGAGTCCAGGTAAAGATGGAATTGGACACAGGATCAGCCCTAACAGTCATAAACCGACGGGACTATGAGCGGCTATTCTCACACATACCCTTGAGAGACACAAAAATTATTTTGAAGACGTACACGGGGCAAAAAGTCTACCCCAAAGGAAAAATAAGGGTGGTCGTTATATATAACGGTAAGGAAACACCAAAACTAGACCTGTATGTATTGCAAGATGGAGGACCACCATTACTGGGACGTGAATGGATCCGGAAAATACAACTGGATTGGTATTCCATACAGGCACTGACTGTGGCTGACAAAAAGGATGACGACGTCACACCTGGGCAACTGTCAAAGATCCTAACTGACACAAAAGAAGTGTTCCAGCAAGGACTCGGAACACTAAAAGGCATGACAGCGATGATTAAAATTGAAGAAAACGCAAGCCCAAAATGTTTTACGGCCTTATGCGATCCGCCCAGCCGTCGAAGCAGAGCTGGAGAGTCTGGAACGTTCAGGTGTACTGTCCAAGGTAGACTGGAGCGAGTGGGCTACACCCATCGTCCCTGTGATGAAAAAGTCGTTGAGCAGCACGCCTGGGGAACCAAGGAAGGTTCGCATCTGTGGGGACTTTAAGGTAACAGTGAACCCGGTCCTTCACACCGTACAATATCCACTTCTGCGGATTGAAGATATTTTCACCTCGCTATCTGGAGGGAAACGCTTCACTAAGATTGATCTGGCCCAGGCGTATCTGCAAATGGAGGTAGAAGAAGCATCAAAAAAATACCTCACAATCAACACCCATAAAGGTCTCTACCAATACAACCGGCTGGTATTCGGGGTAGCATCAGCTCCGGCTATTTGGCAGAGGGCAATGGAACAAGTCCTGCAAGGGATCCCAGGGACCCAGTGTTACTTGGACGACATCCTGGTCACGGGCGAAAATGACAGTGATCACCTTGCCAACCTGGAGCAGGTGCTCACTAAATTGCAGGAATATGGGCTCCGAGCTAACCGCCCCAAATGCGAGTTTTTTAGAAAACAGATCTCGTATTGTGGCCACGTTATCGATAGAGGGGTTACATAAGTCCCCAAAGAAGATTGAGGCAGTAGTCAAGGCTCCAGCACCGGAAAATGTGTCACAACTGAGGTCGTTCCTCGGGCTGGTAAACTACTACCATAAGTTCTTGCCAAATTTGTCTACAATACTACACCCACTGAACACCCTACTGCAAACTGGGCTGCCATGGAAGTGGAGTGACAAATGTAGACGAGCTTTCCAGAAGAACAAAACACTAATCACATCGAAAGAGGTATTGGCCCATTACAACCCAGCATTACCAATTCGGTTGGCATGTGATGCGTCACCCTACGGCATTGGAGCGGTACTGTCGCACAAATTCTCAGACGGCTCAGAGAGGCCAATAGCCTTTGCGTCACGATCACTAACCTCAGCCGAGCGTAACTACGCCCAGATTGACAGGGAGGCCCTCAGCCTAGTGTGGGGAGTGAAAAAGTTCAATCACTATCTGCACAGGCAGAAATTCACCTTGCTGACTGATCACCAGCCTCTTGTCTCCATTTTTAATCCGAAGAAGGGCGTTCTGGTGATGACTGCACAACGACTACAAAGATGGTCACTTTTTCTAGGGGCGCATCACTATGAGATTGAATATAAGGGCATGAAACAGCATGGACATGCTGATGGGCTATCACGCCTGTCACTGCCTACTGCGGAGGAAGCACCAGCAGTGGATCCTGTCGAAATATTCCATTCGACTATAGTTGAATACCTACCGGTAACTAACGCTTGTATCGAAAAGAAAACCTGAAATGACCCGACACTGTCTCGGGTATATGATTTGACGGTGAAGGGATGGCCAGCACATGGCGACTCACTGTTGCCAGCATTCTCGACAAGAAGAGAACAGCTGTCAGTGTGCCGGGGGACCTTGATGTGTGGATCCCGAGTGGTAATTCCACCCAAGTTAAGGGATAGACTGCTCAAAGAGCTTCATGAGGGTCATCTGTGAGGGGTAAAAATGAAAAGCCTAGCCAGGGCTTATGTGTGGTGGCCGGGAATCGATAAACAAATCGAGGACCTGACCAAGAGCTGCTCAGGATGCCAGAAAGTCCAAAATGCACCACCACAGGCCCCTCTACACCCATGGGAGTGGCCCTCATCTCCATGGCAATGTGTGCATATTGATTTTGCTGGTCCATTCATGGACTCAATGTTTTTAATAGCCGTGGATACGCACTCGAAATGGCCTGAGGTGATCAAAATGTCCTCCACCACCACGGAGAAAACTATTGCAGTCCTACAGACCATTTTTGCCAGGAATGGCTAGCCAGAACAGATTTGCTCTGACAACGGACCACAGTTTGTGTCCGAAGAGTTCCGGAGGTTCTTGAAAAAGAATGGGGTAAGGCATTACACATCCGCCCCGTATCACCCAGCCACAAATGGATTGGCTGAGAGGTTCGTACAAACCTTTAAGAAGGCAATAAAGGCTATGTACAATGACAACGTTCCGCTGCAGCACAAGGTGGACAATTTCCTGTTCGCCTACCGGAATGCGACACATGCAGTCACCAACTAGGCCCCAGCCATGATGTTCTTTAACCGAAGGTTAAGATCTCGCCTGGATTTGCTCAGACCAAATGTACGAAGAGATGTTGAGAGTAAGCAATTCCTGCACATCCATGAGAAGCCAACAAGGAGCTTCAATGTAGGGCAACCAGTCTTGGCCTGCGACTACCGAACAGAAAAATGGCAGCCAGGAACGATATGCACACGACAGGGCCCACTAATGTACACAGTGGACGTTGGGGAGAGCATCGTGAGACGCCATGCTGACCAGATCCTAGAGTCACAGGAACAAGTCAACCCCTTGCCTCGCCCATACGTACCTGGTGATGAACCCGATGTACAGGTAGCATCTACCCCAGAAACAGTAGCATCGGAAGCTGATGAACCAACCGACGACAGGGGGCCAGAATTGCCTCCGCACCAAGAGCAAGACACTCGGGAAAGGCGCTATCCAGAAAGGATCAGGAAGCCTCCCCAAAGACTGAATATATAAATGGACTATTTTCAGCTAATGTTGCATGTTAAAAGTGTTAATTGTAATTAGTTTGATATTTAATTGTTAAATGAATGTTATGGTACTGTTAATCTAAAAGGGGAGGAATTCTAATGTATATACCTTTAAGGGGGGAACTATGTTTTACAGCTCATGTATACTGCAGTACCGGCAGTGACCACACCTATATATAGCACTGAGTAGTAATCTGTACAGATCAGTTGCAGTGTGAGCCACGTTGAGTAAACACCTGTTGTACCGTTCTCCGCAGTCTGTGTCTTATTATACACGGACGCAACAAGATCGAAGGGGGAAAGGAGAGGAGTTCGAAGGGGGGAGAGGAGAGGGGATCGAAGGGGAGAGAGGAGAGGGGATCGAAGGGGAGAGAGGAGAGGGGATCGAAGGGGGGAGAGGAGAGGGGATCAAAGGAGGGGAGGAGAGGGGATCGAAGGGGAGAGAGGAGAGGGGATTGAAGGGGGGGAGAAGAGGGGATCGAAGGGGAGGAGAGGGGATTGGAGAGGGGGGAGCTGGTCAGGAACATGTGGGGGGAGAAGGTGAAGAGCTCTGGGGGCAGAAGGTCTAGAACTTGGGGAGAGAAGGTCAGGAACTTGATGGGGGGAGCACGGTGAGAACAGTGGGGAGGACAAACGTGATGCAGGTCTAACGGAGGAGGGATGTGAGCAAGAACGTGATCCAGATGGTAAAATAGATCACGTTCTCCCGCCCTCTGTTTGGGCTGGATCAGGTTCTTCCATTCTCATCCCCTTTACACCTGCACCACATTCTCCCTCTAACCCCCCACCCGCCCCCCTCCCCCCTCCCCCAAAAACCATAGCGGTTGAAGAAGGCAGCTCACTACCACCCTCTCAAGGGCAACAAGGGATAGGCAATAAGTAAATGATTTTTGGAAAGTGAGAACGTATTCTGTGCAATGTTTCCTGTAAGCAGCATGGTTGTGCAGCGCTCCAGGAAACCCACGCAACTGATGTGCCGGCTTTTCAGTAGAAAAACTGTGCACCCCATCTTCCCCCCCTCAATGAACTTGTGCTCATCCTAAAGTCTGCTGCACGTATCCTAACACACAGCAAGTCCCATTCACCTATTACCCTCAAGCTTGTCGACCAACATTGGCTCATGGTCCACAAACAACGTTCCTGCTAATCTACGCAGCTTTCTGGAGGTCCCGCACAGGCCGCTTACCGGCTTTTGAATGGGAGATTTAGCGCATGTGTGAAATCTTGAATGAGCTGCACAACAACAACAACTTGTATTTATATAGCACCTTTAACGTAGTAAAACATCCCAAAGCGCTGCACAGGAGTGTTTTAGGACAAAAAAATTTGACTCCGATCCACATAAGGATAAATTAGGGCAGGTGACCAAAAGCTTGCCCAAAGAGGTAGATTTTAAGGAGCATCTTAAGGAGGAAAGAGAGGTAGAGAGGCGGACAGGTTTAGGCAGGGAATTCCAGATCTTAGGGCCTAGGCAACAAAAGACTTAGCCACCAAAGGTTGAGCGATTATAATCAGGGATGCTCAAGAGGGCAGAATTAGAGGAGCGCAGATATCTCGGGGGTTTGTGGGGCTGAAGGAGATTACAGAGATAGGAAGGGGTGAGGCCAAGGAGGGATTTGAAAACAAGGATGAGAATTTTGAAATCGAGGCGCTGCTTAACCGGGAGCCAATGTAGGTCAGCGAGCACAGGGGAGATGGGCGAACGGGACTTGGTGCGAGTTAGGATACGGGCAGCCGAGTTTTGGATGACCTCAAGTTTACGTAGGGTGGAATGTGGGAGGCCAGCCAGGAGTGCGTTGGAATAGTCATTGGCACAGCCCATTAAAGGGACTGCGCATCCAAAAATAATTAGGGGGAACATTGTCCATCAACACCTTGATTTTAAAATTCTCATCCTCATGTTAAAATCCCTCCATGGCCTCACCCCTTCCTATCTGAACCCGGCAGTGTGAGTGCTCCTAACCCAGGAGGGTGAGTCCTGTCTGTTCTCTGAAAGCAGTAGTTTTAGCACTGTGAGCTCTGGAGCCTGGCTGTCACAATGAATAGATCAAATTACACATTGCAAAGATCTTGATTACTCCAGCAGGCAGGATCAAATTACACATTCCAGACAAACTGTTGGGTGTGTCTTGTCCTCCAAGGGGACCAATCAGAAATTTGGTGTTGCAAATAGACACGACCGTTTAAATTTAACGTCTCCAGCATGGATTTCCCGGGGCTCAGGAAACTGACTTGGGAAATGGAGGTGAGATTGAGCCATAGATCAGGTAGGTATTTAAACTTGTCATTGCCCCATCTTAATAAAACCTCACTTATTACAACTGGTGTCTCAGTTCCCTCTGGCGAATGTTTGGCAGAGAGTTCTTGTGTTGTTACAGTTTTTTCTCAACTTTGGAGGCTTTCAAACTGATAAGATCAGGATGGGAGGCGCATGGATGTGTTTGACAGCACATCAGAAGAGGAAGACAATTACCATCCACAGCAGCAACAACTTGCTGTGGTGAGATCAGCAAGGGCACAGGAGAGAAGTGCACAGGAGAGGGGCCGAGGTTGCAGGAGGCACTACCCACATCACAGGGTTTACAGACAGAGGCCTTGACCTCTCAAAAGAGCAGTGCTTCCGCAGGCTGAGGTTGTCGCGTCAGGTGGTGGCAGACATCTGCAGCCTCCTAGAAGACCTGTTGGACCTGGCAGACACGCATTACCAATGGCTGTGAAGGTCACCACCGTCCTCAATTATTTGCTTCTGGTTCCTTCCAGGGCACTACCAGAGACATCGCAAGGCTCTTACAGTTTGCTGCACATAAATGCATAAGGCAGGTGACGCATGGATTGTTTGCCAGGGCTGGGAGTTATGTAAACTTCTCCTGTGATGAGAATAGCCAGATTGAGCAGGCACTCGAATTCGCCTCTTTGGCTGGATTCCCCCAAGTACAGGGTGCCATTGACTGAGCACTGCCACAGTGACCAGGAGTTTTTATAAACCACAAGGGATATTTATCCATCAATGTGCAGCTGGTGTACAACCACAAGAAGAGGTTCGTGCCAGTCTGTGCCAGATTCCCTGGGAGCTGTGATGATGCCTTCCTGCTGAGGCAGTCCAACACCCAAACCTTTTTGTTCCGGGAAGCAGACATAAGGGCTGGCTCGTAGGAGACAAGGGATGCCCCCTGATAATTTGGCTCATGACACCTGTGAGGAATCCCACCAATGAGGCACAGGAGCACTACAAGGAGAGCCATCTGGCCACCAGGTGCAGTTGAACCACAGGATGAAGTTGAATCAGCAAATGTACTCATATATCCTGACCTGGTTAGCTCATTGAGCCACTTCCTGCACTAAATCCAAAACATTTTTTATTCTTTCATGGGATGTGAGCGTCGCCAGCATTTATTGCACATCACTAATTGCCCTTGAAAAGCTGGTGGTGAGCTGACTTCTTGAACCGCTGCAGTCCGTGTGGTGAGGGTACTCCCACAGAGCTATTAGGGAGGGAATTCCAGGATTTTGACCCAGCGACGATGGAGGAACGGCGATATACTTCCAAATCAGGATGGTGTGTGACTTAGAGGGGAACTTGCAGGTGGTGGTGTTCCCATGCACTTGCAGCCCTTGTTCTTCTAGGTGGAAGAGGTCGTGGGTTTGTGAGGTGCTGTCAAAGAAACCTTCGCAAGCTGCTGCAGTGCATCTTGTAGATGGTACACACTGCAGCCACGGTGTGGAGGGATTAATGTTTAAGGTACATCCTGGGCACAACGCTCCTGCTGCTCATCTCCTCAGCTACCTCCAACCAGAGCCGCAGGTTTCTTCCTCCCATTGCTTGGGAAAAGTATGCCCCACCTGCTCCTGACTGCATTCCAGTGAGGCGTCATTGATTCTGGGTGCTGCTCTTGCTTTATGCCCAAATTAATTGCTTCAATTGAGTTGCGATCGCAGATTCCGACCCGCTGAGTTGATTTCTGGGTTTTGCCCGTGCAATTCCACCCATCCCACCCACCCCCCCCTCTCCCCCGCCACCTGCCCCCCTCCCCCCCACCGCTCCCCCGCACCCGCCCCCTCCCTCGCACCGCCCCCACCCGCCCCCCCCCCCCCGCCACCCGCCGGAAACCACCTTCACATTAACATTGGGACCATTATGTGTATAATATAAAAATCAAATATAATGAAGTGTTGATTCTGCTGGCTCCTCCAATTGCTCATTTGGTTAATGCACTGCCTGATGTAGGACTGAGCCACATAAACCTGGAAGATGAGCCACAATTCATGTTCCTGACAGCAACCTAGTGAACTTTGCTGGAACATGTGCACTGGATGAGGTCAGTACTGGCTGTGCTGTGATGGCCCCGTGTTCAATTGTGATCACGGTTTGTGAGGAGTCAAAGCGAATGTGTGCAGGGACTTTCACTAACACACCACAATTTGCATATTGAAGCTGCTGTAGAAGATAAAAGCTTAGGGGTCCATTTTTTTTCTACAATTATTTTTCAAGTAGCAGCACCGAATTACGTAATATCTTCATAACTAAATAGTAAACGATCTAATAACTAATTTTCAAAAACATTCACAAAGATAAGACACTGCTAGCAAAAGATATTTTTATCTCTAATGAGATAGATTCAGGAAAGTAGCACACAATATCACATCTTCTGTCATGCACTCAAATACAACAAAAAGTGCAACTCTTCACCTCCTTTCAACATGTCTAATAAGCCTAGGCCCTACTGGTAAAGTGCAACAGGGAATTAAAAATATTCACTCTTTTCCTGATTGAATGTGCTGTCTCTTGGAATTCCTGACCTTGATATTAACCCCCCCCCCCCCCCCCCACCCCACAAGATGGGCGGGAGAGGGTCGGTGGCAGGTTAAAAATCAAAAATTGGGGAACGCGTCCCCAACCCGCCACATATGCGTCTGCCACCATTTTTCGGCAGCAGGATGTGAGGCGTACGAATGTCCCATCTTGGAGAGGTGGGACACTTCATTATTATATTTAAATCATGCTCCCATAGTGCAATTAGGAGCCTGATTTCAATTTAACAGCTGCTGGTCGGGTTTCCAAGGGCTTGGGAAACCCGGCAGTGAAATGAAGGAAAGAGCTGTTAGCTCCACGAGGTATGTGCTTTTTCAAGCACTCTTTGTGGGCCAGGAGGAGCAGGAGTTCTTCCCCCCGACCCTTCAAGGAAGCCTTTGGCCTCCCTTCTGTCAATCGCGGCTTCTCCTCGCGGCCGTGATCGAAGACCTCCCCACACCGAGCTCTGATCGAAGACCTCCCCACACCGAGCTCTGATCGAAGACCTCCCCACACCGAGCTCTGATCGAAGACCTCCCCACACCGAGCTCTGATCGAAGACCTCCCCACACCGAGCTCTGATCAAAGACCTCCCCACACCAAGCTCTGGTCGAAGACCTCCCCACACCAAGCTCTGATCGAAGACCTCCCCACACCGAGCTCTGATCGAAGACCTCCCCACACCGAGCTCTGATCGAAGACCTCCCCACACCGAGCTCTGATCGAAGACCTCCCCACACCGAGCTCTGATCGAAGACCTCCCCACACCGAGCTCTGATCGAAGACCTCCCCACACCGAGCTCTGATCGAAGACCTCCCCACACCGAGCTCTGATCGAAGACCTCCCCACACCGAGCTCTGATCGAAGACCTCCCCACACCGAGCTCTGATCGAAGACCTCCCCACACCGAGCTCTGATCAAAGACCTCCCCACACCAAGCTCTGGTCGAAGACCTCCCCACACCAAGCTCTGATCGAAGACCTCCCCACACCGAGCTCTGATCGAAGACCTCCCCACACCGAGCTCTGATCGAAGACCTCCCCACACCGAGCTCTGATCAAAGACCTCCCCACACCAAGCTCTGGTCGAAGACCTCCCCACACCAAGCTCTGATCGAAGACCTCCTCACACCGAGCTCTGATCGAAGACCTCCTCACACCGAGCTCTGATCGAAGTCCTCCTCACACCAAGCTCTGATCGAAGACCTTCTCACACCAAGCTCTGATCGAAGACCTCCCCACACCGAGCTCTGATCGAAGACCTCCCCACACCGAGCTCTGATCGAAGACCTCCCCACACCAAGCTCTGATCGAAGACCTTCTCACACCAAGCTCTGATCGAAGACCTCCCCACACCGAGCTCTGATCGAAGACCTCCCCACACCGAGCTCTGATCGAAGACCTCCCCACACCGAGCTCTGATCGAAGACCTCCTCACACCGAGCTCTGATCGAAGACCTCCCCACACCGAGCTCTGATCGAAGACCTCCCCACGCTGAGCTCTGATCGAAGACCTCCCCACACCGAGCTCTGATCGAAGACCTCCCCACACCGAGCTCTGATCTCAAGCCTCCTGCAGGGCTTTGTCCCCCCACCCCACCAATTTCCAGTCCCAAGCCCCAATCTCTCCCTCTCGATTGCCAGGCTCTGAACCCCCCACCGACCACCCGTATCATGCCCCGATCTCTCCTGATTACTGGGGAACGTTCCCAAAGGTCTCCGGCTGTGGCCTCCTGCCACTGCGCTTCCCAGCTGGCAGCCGGCCAGCCTGTCAATCTGGCTGACTGCCGTGCGGGAAATGGATAAAGAAAATGATAATGAGGTCCTCTTGTTAATTTCGGCAGGAACCCCACGTCCCCGGGCTTTCCGGGTTCCCCCACCACTACCGTGCTGCCCCGCTCCTTCCCCACCAATATCGGCGCCCCAGCTCTCTGTAGTGATGCCCATGGATCAGGCGCTAGTTGCAGCCTGACGATGCATCCCACAAAGGCAGGTGAATATCCTCCTCAACCCCATCCAGATCTGTGTCTTATTGCTATGTAAATAGTTTTGTTTGAAAATGTTATATGCTTTTTAAGGTTGAACAGAAGAAAGTCTTTAATATTTGGTCTCCAGTTCTGATCTGCTGCCAATAACAGACAAGTGATCCTGGCAGTTACACTGGAATTGCACCCGCCTTGGAACTCCATTACTGACTTGCTGAAGTTTTCAGGGTCGGGGGGGGACCTCCTGGGGAAGGCATTCAGAGGTTGGGTTTTGTAGCTGTGGCGGCCCCAGCTAAAGACGCTGAAAATGCTGACAGAAGCTAGCTGGCCAATAGATGCTGAGTCCCCTTTCAGAAGAACAAGGTCAGTGAGGATTGGGGTGATAGGCAAGCAGGTTTTACTGTGGGACAGCATGTGGGCAGTGGAGTTTTGAATGATTTGGGGTGGAGTTTAGGAGGTCAACAAGGAAGACATTAGAGATGACAAGTCTAGAGGTGACAGAGGCATGAAAATATGTTACAGAGGAAGTGGGGTAAAGTAAGGATGGAGGCAAAGAATGTTTTTTATTTGTTCTTGAGATGTGGGCAAGCCTGGCAAGGTCGAATTTATTCTCATCTCTAGTTTCTCTATGAAAATAGTGGAGGGCCTTCTCCTTGAATCGCTGCAGTCCTTGTGGTATGTCCAAGTCAGGACGGTGTGTGACTCGAACAGGAACTTGGTGGCGATGGTGTTCCCATGACATTGCTGTTCTTGTTCTTCTCGGTGGTTGCAGGCCTGGGAGATGATGTCAAAGTAAGCTTGGAAAGTTGCTATTGTATCCCTTGCAGATAGTATATACAGCAGCCATAGTACATCAGTTATGATGGGACTGTGTACTGAGTTCAATGGCTAGGATACCAATCAAACAGACTATTTATTCTTGGATAATGTCGAACTTCTTTAATGTTGTTGCGACTACACCCATCTGGGTGAGTGCTGCTTTTGTGGTCAAGAGCCGCTTCTCTTACCTTTCTTCTGGCATTCAGCTCTTACGTCCATGTCTGGATTAAGGTTTTGATAAGATCAGGAGCAAAATTGTTCTGGCAGAACCTAAACTGAGTATTGGCAAGCAGGTTAATGGTAAATAGATATTGCTTGATAGCACTGTTGTTTAATTCTTCCATCACTTTGCTGCTGATCCAGAGGAGAGCGATAGGATCGAGATTAGAATAGGACATAAATGGCAATTTTCCATATTATTGGGTAAATGGCAGTGATGCTTTTGCTCCCCATGGGGCCTTTGACCACCCACAGCATGTGATATAACAGTGACTGCTTTGTTTGGAAAGCAAAGCTTATGCAGACATTGCTCCTCTTTCAAGTGAAGATAGGAGCCTCTGCTGATGTACTCGCGCGTGGGGTTACTGGCAGATGGGTGCCATGAACCTGCAGTACAACCTCAACAATCTGGCCTGCATTTGTTGCCCCAACTCTTTTCCCAATAATTAAAGATAGAGGGGAATTCCCAATGATACCTCAATTGTGATCTGTCTGAAAAGTGTGTGGTGGTGAGGGGGAGGCTAACTGTCAGTCCCTCAGCAGGTGGCAGAAAGGTAGATGACATAGTAGGTGGCAACAGCAAATAAAAGAATTAAAAGTCAATATATTATTATAACACTGTTTTTAGAGCACCTAAGTATGTATAAGCTTGCCCCTTTAAACTTAATTTAACTTTCAAAGTAGTGCCTAACAATCCTGCACGCCATTTTTAAATGTTTGAAATCCAGCGTAAATGAGGTGGAAATGGTAGAAAATGGGGCATATGAATTCATCGTAGCATTAGTGCCTCATCTACATTTGCCCACCCAAAAAATGATTTATTATCAGTTCACAGGACTGCTGTCCTCAACCTAACCCAAATTTTTGAATTGTAATACTGCAGGACATCGCTGCAGGAGTTCCTCAGGGCAGTGTCCTAGGCCCAACCATCTTCAGCTGCTTCATCAATGACCTTCCCTCCAACATAAGGTCAGAAGTGGGGATTGCAGTGTTCAGTTCCATTCGCAACTCCTCAGATAATGAAGCAGTCCATGCCCGCATGTACCAAGACCTGGACAACATTCATGCTTGGGCTGATAAGTGGCAAGTAACATTCGCGCCACACAAGTGCCAGGCAATGACCATCTCCAACAAGAGAGAGTCTAAGCACCGCCCCTTGACATTCAACGGCATTACCATCGCCGAATCCCCCACCATCAACATCCTGGGGGTCACCATTGATCAGAAACTTAACTGGACCAGCCACATAAATACTGTGACTACAAGAGCAGGTCAGAGGTTGGGTATTCTGCGGCGAGTGTCTCACCACCTGACTCCCCAAAGCCTTTCCACCATCTACAAGGCACAAGTCAGGCTCACCACCACCTTCTCAAGGGCAATTAGGGATGGGCAATAAATGCTGACCTTGCCAGCGACCCTCCCATCCTGTGAACGAATAAAAAGAAAGATAAAATCCAAGCTGGCAGGCTGAAATTCTAACAGTTGTTAAAGATAAAAAGAAAAAATGGAAATACTGGAAAATCAGAAATAAGTGTACACAACACTGGAAATTGATGATGGGTCAATTAACACCTGAATGAGAAAAGTAGGATAAGATTTTGGTTGTGGCCCTGAAGAAGACTCTTACTCAATATGTTAACCTGTCTTCCTCTTGTAGATGTGTGTTCCCAACATTTTCTGTTTCTGTCTTTGAATCTCTTAATGGTATTGAAATGAATCTTGTGATATTTGATTGTTTTATTCTACTTAAATTTATAAGAAATGCAGTAATGATATTTTATGGAACATGAGAATTAGTTTGTATTTTTAATTGATTTCTTCATTGTTGGCAATTTTTAGACCATTACGGCATTGCTCTTCCACTGCAGCTAAGCCTGGGAATAACCATTCCATCAGCCTTTCTTTTAACTCTGATATTTGCAAAATCGGTCAGACGAAGGTGAGTTACTTTCTTTGATCAAACAGAATCTTTAACTGGAACAAAGTATTAAAGGAAAAATTATTCTGTTTAGAAAATATTTCCTTGTAGCTCAATTGGTAAAAGCTTTGCCCGTGGTGAAACTGAGCCATTTAGACCAAAAAGGTTAAAGGCACCATCCTCAGTCCGTGTTGAGTTAGCTGACCTCAGCTGGGATAGTGGTATGACTGCTCAACCGAGCTTCAAATCCAACATCCAAACTCGGACCTAGAACACATACTCTGCTGTGCAAAATTGCTCTCCTCCATCCCTATGTCGCACCTACTGCCACTCAAACCCGGGCTGAGGGTAATTTTAACTGAACTCAGCTGGTGGGAAACTAATGGGATCGGATCAGCCGCCTGTTTTGCACCCCGCTTGATTTTAATTTTCATTGACTTCAATCCAATCCCAAATGTTTCCCGCTGGGCGGGTTAGTTTTAAATCCCTCCCCACCTTCCCCCACCCCTCCCCGTCTTTGTTATTTCCAGAATCAAATGCTCCATGCTTTCCTTGCCAGCCTCTCAAGTTCCACCCTTGTAGGATCAGGAGTGTTGGCTCAGCTGTGATGGTTCTCAATAGAATAGCCAACATTTATTATCCAGGCTCACCCATTAAGAATGGTCACTCAGGCAAAGAACCAGAGTGCACCCAGCACCCGTGGAACTGTACCCCATCCAAGGTTTCGCACATTAAAGAGGGAGGAGGAGGGAGAAAACTGGAGGGGAAAAACAAAATTTTATGTTAAATATTACTAATTTAAGGAAGCAAAAATATCTCCCTAGATTCCCCTTTTGCACACATGTAAAAATAGAATTGACACTGCAGGCACAGCAAAAGCCCACAAGGGACTCCAGTAACATTTCTCTAGCACGTACCCAAAAAAAATTCAAGCATCAATCATCAGTAATTAGAGCGTACACAGTTTTGAACTGTGTATATATTTAGTATTGTAACTGAAAATAATTCATACAAAAAAGTATTTGCTTCTTTTCAAGCTAAGGAGGAAGCTTACCCCTGAAAATGTCAAAATGTGCGACAGTTGCCTTTGGTTACAAATTTCATAGAAGAATTAAGTCATTGTTTGATTATTCCAATACCTAGCTCTGTCTATTCTACAACTGCTTTTCTGTATTTTACAGAACACTACTACAATTCATTAAAACCCAGAATAATGAAATGTGCCATCTTAAATGTTTCTGTTTGTTTGTTGTGGGTTCCCCTACTAGTTTGCAAAAAGCACTCCTTCTGGGAACAGGAAGTTCAACAGGAAATTTAAGAGACATAGCAACAATGGGAGTTAGCAGTTCTGGACTTATTTTTTGATGAACTTTTTCCTCGTCAAGGTGAGAGATGTTAATAGTTAGAAATGGAAACTTTCCCTATTTCTGGCACTTTGTGTCTGCATTAAGCACTCACTGGTGGCTAGATTCAGAGTAAAGGACCTTTTACTCTGAGCCTCAGAACATCCATAGTGTACCAGTGTGACAGTTCCATTGCCTATGTCAGCTCTCATATCACGGGGTCGATTTTAACTCAGCCGTGAGGCGGGCTTTGAGGCGTGTGGGGGGTTAAAATTGCAAAAACTGGGGGTCGGGACCCCCCCCCCCGCCTGGTTCCCGACCCCGAGACATTTTAACCCAGGTGTGTCTGATGGTCCCGAATCAGTCCCGCCTCCAACAGGCGGGACTGGTCTTTAAGGCCCTTAATCAGCAATAATTGGCCTTTATAATCCCATTTCAACAGGCCCTTGCATTTTTAACCCTTTTCCCACGTAAAACACACCTGGTGGGGGTCACGCCTGTGAAACCTGGCATGAGCACTATTGGCTTGCTGACTATCAGCTGCAGGTCAACCATTAAAGAGGAGATTTGATCAGTCATCATTTGCAGGTGGCAGGACTTTGTTGTTTCAGGCCTGGGGCAACTTTTACCAGGCTTAACCACACCTGTGGAAGGTTGGAGCCTCACACACATCTCCAGTGTAACCTCCTGAGAAACCCCACTCGCCACCTTCACTCAGCGCTTCCTCAACGGAGGCATATACCAGAAGCATGGGAGCCATTTATTTCCTTCCCTTCTGGGCATTAGATGAGCTCGAACACCAGCCGCGGCACCAGCAGAACCATGAACAACAGCAGCAGCAACAGGAGCGCCAGGCTGCTGCTCACCCACCTGAAGCTGCACAGGCCAGACGGGGCCAGCGCTTGGAAGTGGCTTGAGAGCACCTTGCTGCACATCAGGGGGCCATGGGGACCCGTATCTGCACTGGCAGCCCTACTCAGAAGGACTTCCATGAAGATCTGGTTTCTCTGTTCAACAGATGCCTATCGCTCCTCAAGAGATGTCATTTTATTATGAACACTCACCATGTTTTCCATACCCTGGCGACTTATCTCCTCCATGGAGGTTGCCATCCTTTCCATGGTGATGCGTTCATGCGCCAATGACTCCACAAAGGCTCTGCTCATGTTCGCTATGGACTCCTCCATTTGCTCCACACTCACATCGACCCTGGAGACAAAACCTGCCAGAGACTCCTGCCTCTGTTCCTGGAGTTCCACCCCCGCTGATCTTATGGATGGACCCAGAGGCAGAGGGTCAACATGCAGCTGAGCTGAGCTGGCAGAGTCCTGCGCCCTCTGACTAGCACTCTCCACTGCTGTCCCTGTCTCCACAATCTGCTGATGCTCACTTGTGAGCTGTGATACACCAGGTGACAACACTACTCTATGTCCCGAAGGTCCCACCGTGGTGTGAGTGTCTGCGCTGGTGCTGGGTGCGCTGAAGTCTGCTGACGCTGCACCCTCACAGGTTGCACATTCCTCTGAGGAGTCTGGAAGCTCAGGCTCTTCCTCCTGGACAGTGGGGACGGGGGCTCTCGATGGCCCTGTGGGGGAGTAAAGGAAAGAGTTAGAGATGTGAGGTCAAGGTTACATGCACATTGCATATTGCAGATGATCATAGGTCCATCTGTTCTAGCTTCAGAATCATTATCAGCGACTCATGCAATGTCAATGAGAGAGATGGAAAACTATTCTGTCACCAGCTTGCTGTGATGCACCCGTCTGTCCGTCCCCCACATGCGCCTCATCCTCCAGTCCTACGATCTCCAGGACCGCCTCCTCCCAGGGGGTGAGGTGGGCTACTAAGGGTGGCCCTCCTCCTGTCCTCGCTCGTTCTCTTTTATTGTGAGCTCGCTTTTCCTGCAATGAGGGAGACAAGTGGAGTTTGAGTGAAAATGAAGGAGTGAGTGTAGAGAATCCATAGCAGAGATGCTTAGAAAGAGACAAAGATGGAGTGAGGTGGCAAGACCAAGGACCCGCCCTGTGTGTTGTCAGTTGTTTTCATAGCATCAGAGTGATAGGGAGTGTGAGGGCTGCATAGTTGAATAGTTAGGTGAATGTGAGCATAGAGTGAGAGGGAATGGGTAAGGATGCATGGATGTCAGTGTCAAGTGGGATGTGGAGGAAGAGATTGCTAAAGCTGAGTGCTGGTGAGGAGAGGCAATGGAGATCAGATTGAGAGTGATGGGAAATTCATACTCACTTTTCCAGTGTGCTGAAGGTCATGAAATCTCTTCCTGCACTGTATCCAGGTTCTGCGGGTAGCCGATAAGGAATTGACCTCCTCTGCCACTTGCAGCCACGCAGCCTTTGTCTGCTGGGGAGGCATCTTCCTCCCTGATGAAGGGAAGAGCACCTCCTTGTGAGCTCTTGCTCCCTCCACTAAAGCCTGCAGGGCAATGTCGTCAAAACGGGGTGCAGACCTCGGTCTTTCTCTTGCCATTCTGCTTCCAGCTCAGTGTATCAGCAAATGCCAAAAGGTTGGCAGCCTGCAGAAGAAGCAAGGCTTGTTGCAGACCCTAAATGCAGCAGCAATAATGACGTCATATTATGCGACTTTCTGACTGGAAATACTCATTTGCCAAGGGTTCCCACACATTGGAAATCAATTGGCCAATTGAGTTAAAATTGCATCAATCTCACACACCCATTTAGATTCGTGTGGGAAACACCAAATTCGGGGAACCCGACAATTCCCCACACCTGAGTTAAAATCGACCCCCACATGTCTGAGTGAGGTTGCCAGTTAGGTTTAGGGTCACCTCTAATGAAGCGCTTCACCCGAATCATTAACCTTTCTTTCTCTTTCGAACACTAACTTTTTATCTTGACAATCACTCCACATAAGACATAAGATTACAGAGAACAGACAAAGAAGCCTTTCAACCCATCAGAGCTGATTTGAAGCCATCCCCAGAGATAACAGGCCAACATCCCTTTTACTGAATTTACACCTGAGAAAATCTCTTCACAGCCCAGTGCAGTGCAGGATAGTCCTGGAACTGTCCTGCTTGGATGGTTGGCTAAATGAAAATTGAAGAGCTAAAATGCCTTTAATAACCCTATATATACTACACATTTACTACACATAGTCTACACAAGATGGCTGCTGCAGGACATGGAAAGTGTCACCCTGTGCAGTATGGATTGCTCTTCCAACTGGTGAAGCTGGAATTGTAGTGTATGTACCTTTAAGAGCCCCTGTGTACTGTAATACCGGTAGTGACCACTCGGGTATATAAGCCTGTATAGCATCTTGTATCGTTAGTTCACCTCCAGACTTTGTTCAGTAAACACCTGTTAAACCAACTCCTGCATTCCGTGTCTCCATTAACACACGGATACAGCAGTGGCGACGAATTGGAAACGGACTTACCTGCAATTCGGCAGCACCTCAAGGAGATCGATTCCTCAGACGAAGGTCGAAGAAAAAAAAAACTGTGGTTTCACCAGCTAGCCAGGCTGGTGACAGGTACTGCACTAATCCTTCCTGGGCAGCGGGCTGGGGCTCGATCGGGTGGCTCTGCAGCGGGGCCGAGCAGCGAGTCGGAAGGCGGAGGCAAACAGAGACGGAGGGTGGAGCACTCGGGAGACGGCCGGCGCTGCAAAGCAGGTCGGCGTTCGGACCAAGCAAAGGGAGGGAAAAGTCCCAGAGAGTCCGGCAGGAACGAGTCTCCAACTATTAAAAATATCTGTGTAAATAAAAACCGCGGAGAACAGCATTGTCAGCAGCGGCAGCGGCGGGAAAGCGCGGGAGGCGCCATTTTTTCTCGGCAGGGAAGAAAGGAAAGCGCGGGAGGCGCCATTTTTGATTTTCAGGATGCCTAAGACTGGCAATATTACTGCTTTCGATAGTAATATAGAGGATTGGACCACATGTGGAAAGAGTGGAGGCATATTGCACAGCGAATGAAGTAGAGGATGATAAAAAGGCATCGGTACTTCTAAATCTGATGGGCGCAAGGACATACGGGCTGTTACGAAACTTAATTACTCCAGCCAAACCGATGGACAAGAATTTTAAGGAGATTGTTGATACCCTACAGGAGCACTTAAACCCAACACCGCTGCTGATAGCGGAACGATTCAAATTCTTCAGGAGGAATCAGCACAAGAATGAAAGTAACGCTGATTACCTCACCGAATTAAGAAAGCTGTCAAAGCACTGCCAATTCGGGGCAGGACTGGCAGATTCTCTAAGAGACAAATTCGTCTGCGGTCTCCTAAGTGAAGGAACACAGAAAAGGCTACTTTCTGAGAAAGATTTGACACTGGACAAGGATTTCAGTGTGGCTGTATCATACGAAGCAGCAGCAAGAGGAGCTGCAGAGATACAGCAAAAGCCACAGGACTTCGGCACCCATGAAATGACACGGGGTTTCGAGAGATGTTATCGCTGCGGCAGATCCACCCATGACCAGAGGGACTGCTGGTTCAAGGACAAAGCATGCAGACAATGCGGAAAGATGGGACACATTGCACGTGTATGCCGATCTGGAAACAAAAAATCCACTGACAGAAAAAAAATCAATAAGGAAAAGTACAGAAAGGTACAAATGATGACGGACAGTAGCTCCGAAGACCAGAAGAGCGATAGCAACTCCAGAAACAAGAGACTAAGCTGTCTCAAATTATATAATGTAATTGCCAAAGAAGATTACCAGACCATTTGGGTTACCCTCACGATAGCGGGGTCCCCAGTTAAAATGGAGCTAGATACAGGATCAGCTCTGACCGTCATAAGTCGACGGGATTACGAGTGGCTATTTCCACATATACCTTTGAAAGACACATCCATTATCTTGAAGACATATACGGGGCAGAAAGTATACCCCAGAGGGAAAATAAGGGTGCCTGTTGTATACAACGGCAAGGAAATACAGAAGTTCTATTTATACGTTCTGCAAGACGGTGGTCCACCGCTGTTGGGATGTGAATGGATCAGGAAGATACGTTTAGACTGGCACTCCATTCAGGCACTGACGGTGACCAGTAAGAAAAAAAATTAAGATGACGTCATACCTGAACGATTAAAAGACATCTTGGCCAACGCCAAAGAAGTGTTTCAACAGGAACTAGGAACCTTGAAAGGCATCACCGCCTCAATAAAAGTGGAAGATGCGGCAATTCCCAAGTTTTTTAAGGCAAGGCCGGTGCCATACACAATTCGTCCAGCAGTCGAGGCAGAGCTGGAGAATTTGGAAAAGGCAGGCGTGTTATCCAAGGTAGATTGGAGCGAGTGGGCAACACCCATCGTCCCGGTCATGAAGAAAACGTTGAATAATGATAAATCTGAAGAACAGAGAAAAATTCGCATCTGTGGGGACTTCAAGGTGACTGTAAACCCGGTCCTTCACACAGTACAGTATCCTCTTCCGAGGATAGAATATATTTTCGCCGCACTATCCGGAGGTAAACGTTTCACCAAAATTGACTTGGCACAGACATATCTACAGATGAAGGTTGAGGAGGCCTCTAAAAAGTATCTCACGATAAACACACACAAAGTCCTGTACCAGTACAATTGACTGGTTTTCGGAGTAGCATCAGCTCCAGCTATCTGGCAAAGAGCTATGGAGCAAGTCCTGCAAGGGATTCCGGGGACTCAATGCTACCTAGACGACATCCTTGTAACAGGAGAAAACGACAATGAGCACCTTGCCAATTTGGAGCAGGTGCTCACTAGGCTGATAGAACGGGGCCTACGAGCAAATCGCCCCAAATGCGAATTTTTCCAGAAACACATATCATATTGTGGCCATATAATTAACGAAGAAGGGTTGCGTAAGTCACCTGAAAAAATTGAAGCGGTCATAAAAGCCCCAGCACCTGAAAATGTCTCACAATTAAGGTCGTTCCTGGGATTGATAAATTACTATCATAAATTTTTACCGAACTTGTCAACTGTTCTGCACCCACTTAACGCACTGCTACAAACGGGAATAATTTGGAAATGGAGCGAAGACTGTAAACGTGCCTTCCATAAATGCAAAGGCTTGATCACGTCCAAGGAAGTGTTGGCTCATTACAACCCATCACTGCCAATCAGACTGGCGTGCGATGCATTCCCTTACGGCATAGGAGCGGTATTATCACATAGATTCCCTGATGGCTCGGAGCGGCCGATAGCTTTTGCGTCATGCTCATTGAACTCAGCTGAGCGTAACTATGCCCAGATCGACAGGGAAGCACTCAGCCTGGTGTGGGGAGTGAAGAAATTCAACCATTACCTACACGGACAAAAATTTATCTTGTTGACTGACCATCAACCCCTCGTCTCCATATTCAACCCTAAAAAGGGCGTTCCCATTATGACAGCGCAAAGGCTACAGAGGTGGTCCCTTTTCCTAGGGGCACACCAATATGACATAGAATACAAAGGATCAAAACAGCATGGGAATGCTGACGGTTTATCGTGCCTACCGTTGCCAACGGTAGAAGAGGCACCTACAGTGGACCCAGTGGAGATGTTCCACTCAACCATAGTGGAATGTCTACCAGTAACAAATTCTACCATTGAAAAGGAAACGAGAAATGACCCGACTCACGAGTCTACGATTTAACGGTGAAGGGATGGCCAGCACATGGCGAACCACTGTTGCCAGCATTCTCGCAAAGAAGAGAACAGCTGTCAGTGTGCCAAGGAACCTTGATGTGTGGATCCAGAGTGGTGATTCCACCCAAACTCCAGGATAAAGTGCTAAAGGAGCTTCACGAGGGGCATCTGGGTGGAGTGAAAATGAAGAACCTAGCCACAGCGTTTGTGTGGTGGCCAGGTATCGATGGAGACATCGAAGAAATGACCAAGAGCTGTCTAGGATGCCAGAAGGTCCAAAATGCCCCACCACAAGCCCCTCTACATCCATGGGAGTGGCCCTCATCTCCATGGCAAAGTGTACATATCGACTTTGCTGGTCCATTTATGGACGCAATGTTCTTAATCGCGGTTGATGCGCACTCCAAGTGGCCGGAGGTAATAAAGATGTCCTCCACCACCATGGAAAAAACCATCACAGTATTAAGGACCATATTTGCCAGGAATGGGCTGCCTGAACAGATCTGTTCTGATAATGGACCGCAATTTGTGTCTGAAGAATTCAGGAAGTTCTTAAAAAACAATGGGGTTAAGCACTACACATCCGCCCCATACCATCCCGCCACCAATGGATTAGCTGAAAGGTTTGTCCAGACCTTCAAGAAGGCCATAAATGCCATGGGTAATGAAGACATAAATCTACAACATAAGGTAGATAACTTCTTGTTTGCATACAGGAATGCAACACATGTGGTTACAAAGCAAACTCCCGCCATGATGTTTTTCAATAGAAGACTAAGATGCCGGCTGGATTTGATCAAGCCAAACATCAGAAGGGACATAGAGAACCGGCAATTTCAAGGCATGAATGAAAGGCCAACTAGAACCTTCCAGATAGGTCAACAAGTTTTGGCCCGGGACTACCGTACCGAGAAATGGCAGCCTGGAACTATTTGCACATGTCTAGGACCGCTGATGTATACCGTGGACATTGGAGAAAGCATAATAAGGCGCCATGCTGACCAGATCATAGAGTCATCCAAAAAGGGACAACCTACACCACAACTCTATACGCCTAATGATGAAGCAGAGATACCCATAGTATCTACCTCTGATCCGGTGATACTGGAACCAGATGAACCCGACACTGGCATTCAAGCCGAATCGACCTTGCCAAAAGAACCTACTACACCACCGAAAACTACTACACCACCGAGGCGTTATCCGGACCGAGTCAGGAAGCCTCCAGAGAGACTGACTTATAATTGATTAACTGCAGCAAATGTGTAGATTATTGTTCTTGTAAACATGTTAATTAATGATTACTTAAAATGTTATGTACTAATTATCTAAAAGGGGAGGAATTGTAGTGTATGTACCTTTAAGAGCCCCTGTGTACTGTAATACCGGTAGTGACCACTCGGGTATATAAGCCTGTATAGCGTCTTGTATCTTTTAGTTCACCTCCAGACTTTGTTCAGTAAACACCTGTTAAACCAACTCCTGCATTCCGTGTCTCCATTTACACACGGATACAACAGGAGTATTGGCGCATTGTTGGAGCAGTGTAGAGGGAACTGTGCACTAGATCTACCTGTACTATCTCTGACAGGACGGTGCTTGATGTTGACAGTGAGTGCCAGACGTGGGGAATGTTCCATTCTCTAACACTAACATCCCTCACTTTCTTGAACACATGTATTTCATGGGGATAATGTTACTATCAAGAACAGACATTATTGTAAAGAAAGGTTATTTAAGTGATATATCTTCATAATCACTCTACAAGACCCGCACTGATCTTACTACCATTTCAAATTAATTTCACCTCAAATTTTCTCAATTTTTATGCTTTACTTTCCTTAAATTGATGATTCATGTCATGGTATGGTTCTACAGGATCCTTCCAGTATCTTGACCAAATAGTTATTTTGCATGTTTGAATCTAGACAGTGCAGGGCTGATTTTCCACCCAAAGTCAGGTGGATCTGGGGTAGACAAGGCAGGGATTTGGACTGAGAGTTCTCCATGGCCCACCACCACCTCCAGGAGTTTCTGCCAGAAGTGACAGCAGGCGTTGAATACCTGCCCCCCGATATGCCCAGGTATATTCAAATGAATAATTAGTGATGGAAAATATCATACAAAATACTTCCTATCATTAACACCATAGCAACACTGGAGGCTAAGATGCAAGAGTGTTTCTGGTGTATAGTGTTCCTAAAGATAGAGGGGGGATTTAAAATGTAAAATGTAATTCTAACCAGGGGAATGTAATCAATCACAGGATAATCAATTATACTTTCTCTGCCCAGCAATAATTATTTTTCCTTCAGCTGTCCTGGAGACTGACATGTGCAGCAATTTCCCTCCTTACCCTATCCAGAGGCGAGCTCTTCGATGCAAGCAGGAATCCTATAGAAGCCCATCTAAATTATTTAAATGAGGCTGACCCTGAAAATTGGCTGGGGTTAGTGGCTCACCCCACTGAATTTAGATCAGGCTTCTACCCAATCAGAGAATCCCATATACCTTGGTGGCAAATTGGATGAAGGCAGTTTCAAACTCACTGGCGATGCCATGTATTGTTGAATAGCATGTCAACATGAACTGTCCAGGTTTACAACTGAAGAATGACCAATTGTGTGAGGTAATAGAGGGCAGCTGCACCCCATAGGGCCATACCCCAACATGAGTCGGTACATTCAGGAGAGGAGGGGGACAAAAATGGGGGAATGATAACATATATAAAAAAGAAACCTCCTTTACAGTCTGATGCTGATTACATGGGCAATGCTTGTGCCTCCACAAAGGCCAGGATAAGGCATAGATAGGCAAATGAAGCCAAATCCATTCTCATTGAAGAAAAGAAAAAGAAAATTAAAGAGATATATAATTTAAGCTTTTTAAATAGCAATCAATATTCTGGATGTAGAGAGATATTTTGTGCACAACCAGTGCATGAAAATGAAAAGACATGATCTTGAGCTATGTGTCCTGTTGGCTTATGGAATTGACAATCACCTACTGCAGTAGATGCTGTTTCAATATTCAAAAAGGATTTTTGAGGTTTCAGGTACAAAATTGGATGATGGTGTGAGGGGGATAAGCTGAATAGCCTTTTCACATTCCTACGTTATTACAATGCAATTTAGGTCACAGCATCCAGTTAATGACTGTTGAAAAGAAGTGCTATTCAAAGTACTTTTTTATTAATGCTTTCTGTTTCCATTTGAATGATCTGTTTTCCTTTTTAGAATTAAAACAATGTGCAAGATGTTTTTACCTGGCTGGGTTCATGAAGAATTTCCCAATGTGGAAAACAGCAATGCGGCTAAAGGACTGCAGGTAAACTGTCAGGGGTTGAATTTCCTCTGTGCATTATATTAACACAGTAGTTATCACACTAATTTTACACAAATGCATTAATCAGTACACTCCCAGGGAAGTTGAACTGCTGGGAAAGAAATTTACTACATCAAGGAAAATAATGCTTGGGCCTAGAATTTCTATGCTGTTTCCAGCATAATTTCAGCATATAATCAGGACAAATAATTTTTTGGGGCAGAAAGCTCCACCTCAAAATCGATCCTTTGCACTTTATGACAAATGACCTAATTGAAATAAATTAGCGAGGGCCAGTGGCACTACCGCTCCAAATCTCCTGTTTTTATGCTTGCAACGCACTTACACTAAGTTAGACTGAGAACTATTAGGCGGAGCTGTTGCCAGGATCAACTGAGAGGTGCATATTTCAGGCAGCCACTGTGGATCTCTGTAACATCAGCCAAGCTGCAGTACGAGCGTGCATTCATCAAGTGACTGACACACATATTACAGGAGAGTTGGGGAACTCATCATCTTTGGCATCACAGCAAGGTAGTAGGAAATAGAGCCATCCAGTTTTGCTTGGGTTGCTGGCTTTCCCAAGGTCCAGGGGGAAATAAATGGCACCCACGTTGCTTCACAAACTCATACAGCAAACCCCCTCAACTACCACAAGAAAGGCTTCCACTCCCTGAATGTACAGATTGTATGTGACAACATTCAAAGAATCCTACATGTCAATGTGAGAAATTGTCACAATGCAGTCATCCTTCAGAATTTGGCCCTCCTTGAACTCTTCAGGGAAGAAAATCATGTCAAAGGATTGCTTGCAAGTGACAAAGCTCATTGTATGTCCTTTTGACTCCACTAAGAGTAGCAGCAGAGAATTGCTACAATGAGGCACACGCCTCTGCAAGATTGGTCATCAAGGAGACTATTAAAGTGTACATGGGCTTTAGGAAAGCTTTTGACAAGGTACCACACAGTATATTACTAGAGAAGATTAAATGGTATAGAATTCAGTGGAGGATTTGATTTTTGTTTCTCCTGCTTTTGTTGTATATGGGCCTCTCCTGCATCTTTTCACCTGCTATTATTTGCACATGCTTTTGTCCTTTCAATATGTTAGCATTATCTCACTAATGATCCTTTATATCACCCATTTTCTATTAAACAGTTTGCAGGCCATTTAACACATTAACTCCCGCTTTGTGATTTGGTATCTTTTGGATCTGTGGTCGGAAGCTCATTTCAGGGTCAAATATGACACCAAGGTTGTGAACAGTCTGATTCAGCCTCAGACAGTTGCCAGGGAGAGGGATGGAGTCGATGGCTGGGGAGCGGAGTTTATGGCAGGGACTGAAAACAATGGCTTCGGTATTTCCAATATTTAGTTGGAGGAAATTTTTGCTCATCCAGTGCTGGATGTCGGACAAGCAGTCTGACAATTAGAGACAGTGGAGGGGTCGAAAGAGGTGGTGGTAGTGAGGTAGAGCTGGGTATCGTCAGCGTACATGTGGAAATTGATGCTGTGTTTTTGGATGATGTCGCCAAAGGGCAACATGTAGATGAGAAATAGGAGGGGGCCAAGGATAACACATTCTTTTCTCTTTACAGGTGCTGACTGACATGCTTTGTGGTTCCAATATTTTCTGTTTTTATTTCAAATATTGAGAATATCCCTATATTCTGCGACTAATGCAGTAATAAAGCTATTGTAATATTAATTCTATATGACAAAAAGTAAACTCAAATTACAATTTTGTTTACTCTGAAATCGCTTTTTATCCTATTCTCTCTCCTCCCCTTTTTAAACTTTAACTTTACTAACATTAATTAATGTATAATTCTAGGTTTTCCTAAACCACGCTGAAGCATTTAGTTTGCCACAAGCACAGATTGGAAAATCATGGACAGCACACATGCGATTTTCCAGTCTGTGCTCACAGCGGGCCACGTACTCCACCACGGGCAAGGAGTCAGAAAATCTACTCGATACTCGATTCTATCTATTCTAACTTCTCCCCATTTATATAAAGTTTAAAATAATTTACTTGTATTGTTTCTTCGGGTTCCTTGCCCCCTCTGTCCATTTTGGAGATAACAGCGACTATAAAAAATGTGCTATTTGATTGGCTAAAAAAGGTCAGTGTTTCAGACAATTGAATGGCAAAGATTGTAAGAATGACCCGGGTGTGTCCTTGACATGAGTAGGTCAATCTTTGGCATGTTTGTCCTTGACCCAACAGGAAAGGTTGCCAATGGATGTCTTTTTTTTGTCTGATTACGCTCCTGTGAAGCACCTTGGTACATTTACTATGTTAAAGGCGCTATATAAATGCAAGTTATTGTTGTTGTTATACTCAGGCAGACGTGGAATAAGAGTGCAATTTATCTTGACTGAAGTGTTTTTTTAAATCCCCATCATTTAAACAACTTCCACGCTTCAAATATCACCTTTTTATAGTTAGTAAAGCAGGTAAATGGTTTACTGACTCTATTATATGATCTGACATTAATGCTACTTACTATATTAGCTGACAAAAGACACACATGTGTTTTGTTTTTCTCCTGTGATGAAATCCTGCACCAAGTAATGTTGTTTAGAGTTCACAATATTTACAATAGATATTTGTTCCTGCATTAAAATGTTGGTCATAGTCAGGTTTTAAAACCCTTGATGCCAGCAGCTTAATACAAGCACCTTAGCCCCTTACAATAACAGGCTCAAAAGTTTCACATTTGTTCACACTTCTGGCAGAATGAGCAAGTGACGAAAGAGGAAACAGCAAAGTGTTAGTGTTCTCTTAGAGGAAAATGAAACCTGGTGTTTCACAAGCAATGGTTGCAAGATGGAAACTTACATTTATCTTAGTATTGTATCAAACAGTACCCTCTAATTAGGTTGAGAAAAGAAACTGAGCACAAATCAACCCTTTCACTTAAGAGCAATTCTATATTATTTGGTAACTTGTGCTCGTATTCTTTACTTCACCTACAACAGAGGATTACTCTGTGACAGCAGTACGTGCGCTGATGCTTATTGGACAGTAATATTAAATTAGAGGGGCATTGAGTTGTGTAATGGACTAGACAATGGCTTATGATCTCTTGTGCAAACTGATGCATTTAAATCAATGGACAGAAAATCAGATGGGCTCTGTAATGGGTGTGTGATCCTTCTCATTCTATTTTCACTTGTGCACTTACATAGGATTACACAGAATATACAGCACAGAAACAGGCCATTCGACCCAACCAGTCCATGCCAGTATTTATGCTCCACTCAAGCCTCCTCCCATTCTTCTTTATCTAACTTTATCAGCATAATCTTCTATTCCCTTCTCCCTCATATGCTTATCTAGCATCCCCTTAAATGCATCTATACTATTCACTTCAACCACTCCCTGTAGTAGCGAGTTCCACATTCTCACCACTCTCTGGGTAAAGAAGTTTCTTCTGAATTCCCTATTGGATTTCTTGGTGACTATCTTCTTTGTGAGATCTTTGATTATTGATAGCCTCTAGTTTTGCTTTTCCCCACAAGCGGAAACACTCTGGGGTCGATTTTGTCGAACCTGTCGGGAAGAAGGCGGGACTTCCCCTTTTGGGTTTCTGACCCGCCTACTTCGACGTCCGGCCAATCCGTGCGATTTTCCCTTGATTGACCTTGTTGAGCCCGCCCAGCGGGCTCAGCAGGCCAATTAAGGGCCACCCGGCAACAGGTGACGTCACAGACTGAAATTTCATCTGTCAAGATTTCTGACAGATGAAATATCAGTGTCTCACAGCTGTTTGAAGCTGTCAAACATTGACAGTCTGATTTCTAAGATGAGTCCTTCTACGCAGACTCATTTAGAAATCTCAGCAGCACTAAAAGCTGCAGGCTGTCACTTTTGGCAGATTGCAGCCGCTCAGCTTTCAGTTCCGGCTGAATGATGCGCTCCCGACGGCTGCAGGAAGAAAGGCTGTTAAGGTAAGTAAAGGTAAGTAAAAGTTCTTTACACACTTTAGACACACCAAACACACTTACCTGTACACTCATGCACCCATCACTCACCTGAGCGGCAACATCGCGACCCCTCCAACTCATTCAACCCGACGGCCCGCTGCTCTAACCTGGCATGGTTTGGAGCCGTCGGGAACCCCCTCAAAATGGGGATTAGGCTAAAAACTGCCTGTTAACTACCTGTTAACAGGCAGTTAATTGACACTAATCCCTTCCCGCCTGGTTTCGGCGGGTCCCAGTGCGGGGCAGGTACCCGCCGCCCCTGAAACTTACGTGGGGTGGGGTTTTGGGCGGGATGGTGTCGGGACCCCCAAAGTCGGGATTTTCCCCCCCTCACATGCCTGAAACCCCTCCTGATGGCTCCCCAAAAATCTAGCCCTCTGTGTCTACTCTATCAGAACCTTTCATAATTATAAAGACCTCTATTAGGTCACCTCTCAGCCTTCTCTATTCAAGAAAAAAGAGACCCAGCTTGTTCATCATATATATCCTGGTATAACCTTGCAGTTCTGGTATCATCCTTGTAAATCTTTATTGCACGCTCTCTGGTGCCTCTATATCCTTTTATAATATAGCAACCAGAACCGTACACAGTACTCCAAGTGTAGTCTAACCAAAGTTTGATACAATTTTAGCATAACTTCTCTACTTTTCAATTCTATCTCTCTAAAAATAAACCCTAGTGCTTAGTTTGCTTTCTTTATGGCCTTATTAACCTGTGTTGCTACTTTCAATGATTTGTGTATTTGTACTCCCAGATCCCTTTGCTCCTCTACCCCATTTAGAGTCTTAGGCCTAGAAATTCAGTAAGGCGCTGCAAGCTTTGCGCCCAGTTACCGCCTAAAGAGGGCTTCTGCGTCAGTATAGGAGGTTGCGCTGATATTGAGATCGGCGATAATGGCGGCGGTAGCCGGTAGCGCTGCGCCGGCACCGATGACGTCATCGGTGTGCGCAGTGCCCCGATGCCAGCCCGACGCCCATATTCAGTTGCCGCCGCCTCCTCCGTGGCGGCCGCTACTAACATCCAGAGACCAGGGCCTTACTGCAGCCTTAGTGGGGCGCATTAAGGTGGAGGTGCGGCCGGCCGCTTTTTCGGCGTCCACCTGCCCGCACCTCCTTCCCCGGCCTCCTCCACCACCCCACCCCGCAGCATTGCCGGCTGCTTTCCGCGAGCCCGGCACTTCTCCGTGGTGCTGGGCTCATTTGCCTGCACAATCCAGCGGCGATCTCCCCGTTGCAGGCACCTCCACCTTAAGAGAAGGAGGAGGCCTGCAGTACCGCAGCCTGCCGCACCGCATCGGGTGGCGCAGCAGCACTTAGAGCGTTGAAATTCAGTTTCAGCGCCCCAAGCGGGGGCGGGCGCACCCTGGAATAGCGGCCGGTTCCGACTTGGGGCGCAAAAAGTGAATATCGGACGGTCGCACATGGCTCCGCGCCCAGCGCTAACTTTTGGCCGTTAGCCAGCTGGCGGGGCCATAGTGAATTTCTAGGCCTTATTTTCCAAATAATATGTGACCTCCTTATTTTTCTTACCAAAATGTAATACCTCACAATTATCTATGTTGAAATTCATTTGCCAATTACAGGAAACTTTTTTTTTATCCGGCACGGACGGGACCGACGTGGTGCCGGTTCATCAAAAATTCTGGATAACCGAGCGCTATAGTAAAAGATAGGGAGAGCTGACAGCTCCGTATAAAGCAACAAACCCTGTTGCTTAGCAACAACTGTAGAACAATGGCCACAAGTTTCAAACATCTCTATAGCTTAGCAACAGCTGCAGCCACACCCTTGCACAGCACAGATGGAAGAAGGCAAATACAATATGAAGTAAAACCTACTCCTGAATTTTGCCGGTTAACCGAGATTTCTGGTTATTTAGGTGCCGGTAAATCGAAAGTTTCCTGTATATGCACATTCTGCAAGTTTATTAATGTCTTCTTGTAGCTTTTTGCAGTCCTCCTCTGTTGTGTATGTAACCTGTTCCACCTTGAGAGCTTAAGCCTGTTCCACCTTAAGAGATGTACTACTTTCTCAGGCTGCTGTAGACGTAATACCGGGGGTGAACACACCGGTATATAAGCACTGTGCAGTAATCTTGTATTCAGTATAGTCCCTACCTCCAACCAGTAAAGACCTGTTTTTGATTGTTATTAATTAGTCTGTGTCTTAATTAACTGGATAACTCACAGATTTAACACTGGCGACGAGTCTGATTCGGACCCTGCGGCAGTCACTCCACGGCAGCTTCGTCCACAGCCAGGACGTTGCAGAGAGGTTTCCACCCTCTCCACCCCACTGGAAGACATCCTGACCTCGGAGCCTCCATCGGCGACCGTCAGCTTCTTCTCCAGCTTGGTGGTGGGTAAGCCGTTGTCTGAGCCGGGCAGCGACACGACAGGCAGTCGACCGCGTTGGCTGCACGAACGGGGCTGGGGGAGCCGGAGGAATAGGGCGCGAGAGCCGCTTCGAGCGGGAGGCGTTTCAACAGAGCGATCGCATCTCCTGATAAGGGCCGAGAGCCGCGAGAGCGATCGCATCTCCAGATAAGGGCTTTGGAGTGCGAGGCGCAGCCGGGCCATCGATCGCAAGCACTGATAAGGGCCGGGCCGCTTTCAAGTGTGAGGCGCAGCCAGGCCATCGATCGCATCCGCTGATAAGGGCCGCACTCGGGCGATCGCGGCGAAGATAAGGGCCGCACTCGGGGGCTGAAGGGAGACGGCGTCGGGGGACGGGTGAAGACCGCCAAGCGCGGGAAAACCGCCATTTTGTGGGCGGAGGACGACGGCAAGAGCGGGAAGCCGCCATCTTTGATAACAAGTAAAGAAAATAAAATCTGAGAAATTGCAAATCTACAATGCCTAAACACGGGAATATTAGCACCTTTGATAGTGACCTCGAAGATTGGGCCATATATGTTGAAAGAGTAAAAAATTATTGTAAGGCCAATAAAATTCGTGACCAAGATAAAGCTCTAACATTATTAAATTTAATGGGTGCGAAGACATACGGGCAATTGAAACACCTGTTATCACCAGATGAACCGGCGGATAAGACGTTCGATGAGATTGTTACTGTCCTGAAAGATCATCTGAACCCCACGCCGCTGATGCTAGCGGAACGATTTAAATTTTACGACAGAAGGCAGCTACAGCATGAAAGCAATGCTGAATATTTGCTGGAATTGCGTAAATTAGCGAAATATTGCCAGTTTGGAACGGGACTGACAGATGCACTACGAGACAAATTTGTGTGTGGTTTATTTAAACAGGATACACAAAAGCGACTGCTCGAGGAGAATGAGCTGTCGCTTGAGAAGGCGGTCACTATGGCAGCAGCACACGAAGCCGCAGCGAGAGGCACGGCAGTAATGCAGCTACGGTCACCGGAGCTCAGTGCACACAAATTGGGTGTGAGTTCTGGCAAATGTTATCGTTGTGGAAAGACAACGCATGATCAGAACCAGTGTTGGTTTAAAAACCAAGAATGTAGAACTTGTGGTAGGCTTGGACACATAGCTAGAGTATGCAGGTCAGGGAAGAAGACCAGCAACAAGAAGTCACCGCAAGGAAAATACGCAAAAGTACACAAGGTGGCCGAACAGGAGTCCGATTCAGATGCTAGCAGTATTGAACTGGCTAGCTTAAGGGTACTCAACGTTGGTAAGGGTGCAGACCTCCAGACAATTTGGGTTACTCTTCAGATAGAAGGAGTCCAAGTAAAAATGGAATTGGACACTGGATCGGCATTGTCGGTCATGAATAAGAAAGATTACAGAAGGTTATTCCAACATATTCCCCTACAGGATACGGAGATTATATTGACAACCTACACGGGGCAGAGAGTGTACCCCATCGGGACAATAAAGGTTGCAGTGGCCAACAAGGGCGAAGGAAGTCAAATAATGGACTTATATGTGCTACCGGAGGGAGGTCCACCACTACTAGGCCGGGAGTGGTTTAGAAACATAAATATGGACTGGCATTCGCTAAAAGCCATAAAGAGTGAGAACTCGGTGCAGATAATCAGCCCAGACTCTAGAACTGATGATGGTAAGACCAACCCATGTGCAAAAGACAAAGTTTCAGCACAGAATTCCACTGAGCAACAACAACATAGTTTAACAGAGAATTCTGAGTCTGTCAAGTCTACTGATATGCACATTTTTGAGGGACACTGGGCTCGAACTCAACTCCATTTCAAACTACAACAGCAATTAGAACAAATGATTCGCCGTTTTGAGCAAGAGATGAATGAAATAAAAAAGTTCTTTGTTACAGAGTGGGAGAATCTGGAAAGGCAACAGAAGCAACTGATGGAGAAAATGGAACAGGAGCACACCAACCATCTGCGCGAGGAGGCCGAACGAATCAAAGCTGATTCAGGTTCTGAAGGTGCGTGCCATAATCTGGTGTCAGAAGAGTTAACGGTCAGCCAACTCCTTCATATGCTGAGGGACAAGACTCTGAAATGGGAAAAACTTGAACACGAGCTGCGATCTTCAAAGGAAAAGGGTTCGGAGCTCTCAAAAGTCATTGAGATGGCTGATGTGACGACACAGACTGAAACGACTGCAACAGAGCAGCCATTGGATGCCAAAAGTACGCTGACTCACGTCAATGTAGAACAACAGACCGCTGAAACAGCTGCTCCGGTAGAGGGATTGCATAGTCCGATCAATCAATCTCCAAAGGAAGTTGAAGTATTAAAATCACAAATGAGGTCACTAGTAAACGACTTGCTGAAAGCCCAGAAAAAGCTGGATGCAGAGGTACACATGAAGAAGTCTCTTCAGGAAAGATGTCTGGATTTGGAACAAGAGCTGGCTAACGTCCAGCTGGGTATGGAGGAAATAGACGACCCTCTCACTGGTCTAGCTCAGGACGACACCGAATATTACCATGACCTGGTGGACGACACCGAATATTACGATGTCCTGTCCTGCCCAGCTTGTAACTTCGACTCCCAAAGTGCAGAAATCATGGAGGAGCACCAAAAGTCTACGGAACATCGGGAGAAGCTGGCTCTATGACGGAAACAGGAGGAAGAGAAGGAGGAACTGCGCATGCAGCTGGCAGCTGTGGCAGCTGACAATGGAGCCCAGAGAGTCTCCAAGAAGCAGAAAAGGAAAAGTAAAAACAGAAGATGACCCATCTGAACCATTATCACCTCTACCAGATCACACACGTGGTCCCTCCGAACGGAGCCAAATCAGTTTGGAAGTTCAAGCTGTTAAATCCATGAAAGGACTATTGAATGAGTAACGTGAACCGACTACACCACAGAGATTGAATCTGTGAACTGTTTTCCGCAGAGACTGAATCTGTGATATGTTACGTTAAACATGAAGTTATATATGTATATATGTTATTACGTTATGTTAAATGGGGGGGATGACTATAAAGCTAAGAAGGGAGGAGTGTTGTGTATGTAACCTGTTCCACCTTAAGAGAGCTTAAGCCTGTTCCACCTTAAGAGATGTACTACTTTCTCAGGCTGCTGTAGATGTAATACCGGGGGTGAACACACCGGTATATAAGCACTGTGCAGTAATCTTGTATTCAGTATAGTCCCTACCTCCAACCAGTAAAGACCTGTTTTTGATTGTTATTAATTAGTCTGTGTCTTAATTAACTAGATAACTCACAGATTTAACATCCTCAAAACTCACAATCCCCCCTCTCCCTCCCACCCCCCATGTGGTGTTCTCTGCAAATTTAGAAATTGTGTTTTTGATTCCAAAGTCTAAATCGTTAATATAAATTGTGAACAACAGTGGTCCCAGCACTGATTCTTGTGGGACCTCACTTCCCACCTTCTGAATAGCTACCCTTTACCCCTACTCTCTGCTTTCTGTCTTGCAGCCAGCTAGCTATCCATTCTGTTACTTGTCCCCGATTCCGTATGCTCTGACCTTATTCATTAGTCTATTATGTGGTACCTTATTGAAGACCGTTTGGAAATCTAGATATATTACATCCACTACTTACCCTTGTCCCCTTGTCTACTCTCTCTGTTACCTCTTCAAAGAATACAATGAGGTTGGTCAAGCAAGACTTTCCCTTTTGAAATCCATGCTGACTATTCATTATTATGTTTAATATGCCCAGGTGATGCTTTATACCTAAGCATTAGAGGAAAATCTGCTTCATTATTCCTAAGAAGCCTTTCCTGGCACCTATCTGCTTTGGTGCTCAGCTTCTCCCGTAGGTAGGCTCCCCTTGTGGGGAGTTGCAGGCACAGACTTGTAGCTTAATAATGGTGTAGCATGTTGGTACACAAATAGCCAAGAGAGAGGGGAAGCTTTTAGCCCATCAGTCTGAACTAGATTTGAACTCACACACTAGACGTAAAAGGACATCTTGCAAATCCATTGCATCACACAGTACCCACTGAGCCTATTGTCCCATCCAATCTCAAGGGATTTTGCTACTAGCTAGCATGTTACAATTGACTTAAAGTAAAAGTACAAGTGCTGGGACTAGCAACCCTGAGCATCCTTCCTGTTAAAAAACCTTTGATTTTGCTTGAAAATCTGAAATGAAAGTGAAACTACTGAATTTATGATAAACAAGTGGAAAATTGTTGTCAGGTATTCAGTAAATGGAGCTCACCCACACAGAAGCGATACCAAAGGTTTTTTTTTAAATCTTATTCAGCAAAAAGACCTATGATATTTTCATGACATTCATCCAGTTTTGCATTTATTTCCATTGTAGAAGAAAGATGAAGTTCCCTTTTTACATTCTGCAGTGCTCTTGATGTACAATGATCCGCCAATATCAGAAGTAAAGGAAGATTTGCTGCCAAAAAACAACAAAAGCTCAATCCAGAATGTGCATGGAAATTCTAAACAACAAATAGACCAAGCAGGTTTTGAGAACCCAATTCTGGATACTCCAGAAGCTCATAATTCTGATCTATTTCAACCAAATGAGGATGCAGAAACCATTGGCTATAAGCCCCAAATCTCCAACAGGTGCCAGATGGTGAATTTATCACACAATGGTGACCAATCAATTCAAAAGGATGGAAGTAATCAAGCAGAAGAATTCAAAGGGTTCAGCACTCCAGTTTTTGACAGGATAGTTGATATTTCCACTATTGGTGTAATCCCAGATATCAACGCAGATTTGATGTCTAGCCATAGTGGGGCACAAGATGATCTAAAGTATGTCCTTAAGAAGGAAAAGGCTCAGTTCCCAGTCGATGAGCATCATAGAATATACGTGACAGAGGAGCTGTTTAAAGAGCAAACTCTACTACCGGATGAATTTGTTGATTGTTTACTGCACTTAGAAGAAGACTCCATTGATATAAAGTCTGTCTTCACCCAGATTGTGGCTATTCAGTGACACTGCTTTAGCAGATGCCAAAATCTGTTCCTTGGCTCTTCAAGTCTCCAGAAGTTGTATTATTTTCCGTAAATTCGTGAGCTGTGTGCAGGTTATTTAACTTAGGCCGTGCTCACAGAAGTAGAGGGCTTGAGTATAAAATTATCAAGCTTCGAAAAGACTAGAAATTGGAAGAATTGATTATTTTTCCCACAGAATGTATATGTGGAATGAGCTGCTAGCAAAAGCAATTAATGTTATATTAAATAACAACAGAAAATGCTGGAAAAACTCAGCAGGCCAGGCAACATCCGTGGAGAGAAATTAGAGTGATGTTTCGGGTCTAACCCTTTTTCAAACTGGAAAGGAAATAAAATTGATCAAAGACAGGGCTGCGATAGAACAAAAGAAGTAAGAGAAATAAGAGAGACATTAAGAGGTATTCAAAACGAGACGAGGTGGTAATAGGACAGTGGAGACAAAAGATGGCAAGATTAGGTGTGAAGTGTACTGGCAGGATGGGAGATAGCTGCCGTGTGGGAGAGAGAAAAAAAAGGAAAGGGGGAGGGAAGGGAAGATCCAAAACAAAGGGGTGGAAAAAAATATAAGTAAAAATGTAATAGGGGCCGAGGTTATGATCTGAAATTGTTGAACTCGATATTGAGTCCAGAAGGCTGCAAAGTGCCTAATCGGAAGATGAGGTGCTGTTCCTCGAGTTTACGCTGAGCTTCCGTGGAACAATGCAAGAGGCCAAGGATGGTGAGGTCCGAATGGGAATGGAGCGGTGAATTAAAATGACAGGCGACCGGAAGCTCGGGGTCACCCTTACGGACTGAACGGAGGTGTTCCGCAAAGCGGTCACCCAATCTGCGTTTGGTCTCCCCAATGTAGAGGAGACCGCATCGTGAGCAGCGAGTACAGTATACTAGATTGCAAGAAGTACAAGTAAATCGCTGTTTCACCTGGAAGGGGTGTTTGGGGCCCTGGACAGTGGGAAGAGGGGAGGTATAGGGGCAGGTGTTACATCTCCTGCGCTTGCACGGGACGGTGCCTGGCGAAGGGGAAGGGCTGTTGGGGGTGATAGAGGAGTGGACTAGGGTGTCTCAGAGGGAGTGGTCCCTACGGAATGCTGAAAGGGGAGGGGAGGGGAAGATGCGTTTGGTGGTGGGATCACTGGAGGTAGCGGAAATGGCGGAGGATGATCCTTTGGATGTGGAGGCTGGTGAGGTGAAAGGTGAGGACAAGGGGAACCCTATCGTGGTTCTGGGAGGGAGGGGCAGGGGTGAGGGCAGAAGTGCGGGAGATAGAACGGACACGGTCGAGGGCCGTGTCAACCACGGTAGAGGGGAATCCTCGGTTGCGGAAAAAGGAAGACATGTCAGAAGCACTGGTGTGGAAGGTGGCATCGTCGGAGCAGATACGGCGGAGACGGAGAAACTGGGAGAATGGAATAGAGTGTTATATTAACCCCTTCTTAAAAAAGAGTAGGCAAAATATCTGATAAAGAAGAGAATTGAAGGTTTCAAGATTAAGGAAAGAAATAAGTGGTCAAGTTCTCTAAGGAACGTGATGCCTACTGTACTCATGGGTCCATGGATGAGCTAACTGTGGATGCAGCCAGTTAAAATAGTGTTGGCAGTAAGGTTGGATTAGTATCCCTGGAATTTTGCTTAATTACCTTGAATTCAACATATTAATATAACTACTCTCAAACAAATTAAAATATGTCTTTAAATTCAATTATCCTTCTGAAACCACTGAAAATGTCAGGGTTGTTGATTTGCAGATTGTGACAACTTATGATACAGTTTCATGCTACTGTATCTGAAAATATTGATTTCTGGAAGGTTACAACACTTTTTCAACAGCACATATAACTATATCTATGCCCTCAATGTGCCATCCTGGAAATACCATGTTGAGAATAAATATCACTACGGTAGCAGTTTTAAAACCAGTGTATGACTTTTTTCCCATTTAGTGAAAAGTAAGTGTTGAAAATTTTAAAATAATAAAACATGTTTATACCCAGACTGTTAATTATTAAATATTTTCCAAATTATCCTGTTTCAACTTGCAATCTGTTTGTAGCATTTAGTGCCTTGAAATTAAAAAAAGGAATACAGTATTAATTGCCACTTAATTGGGATCTTTATTTGACCGTGACAAATTCTGGCCAACAATTTGGTGATCGTGACAAATTCTGGCCAACAATTTATTAAATATCTTTTATATGCTAGCTAATATTGCACTAAATCTGCTTTATTATAGCTTTCTCATTTAAAGAAAAATATCAAAGTAGAAGTTACCCTACTCTCCCGTATCATTCACTTAAAGGGGTAGGTAAATCTGAGGGGTTATGGTGGCCTAGCAACCCAGAACTCGTGTTGTGACATTAACTTCAATAAATCTGGTAACTTGTGGGCTAGTACCAGAAAATTACTATCACAAAAGCTGCTGGAATGTTGTAAAGACCCAACTGATTAATTAATCTCCTTCAGGGAAGGGAAGCTACCACCCGTAGCTGGCCTGGCCTACATTTGACCCCAGTTCCACACTAAGTGGTTGATTTTTAATGCCCTGAGGGCAAGTAAGGATGGGCAATAAATACTGCCTTGCCAGTGTTGCCCACATCCTAAGAGCAAATTAAAAAAAACAAGCTTGTTTAATTTTAAAAAAAACTTTGGGTTGAAATTGCATTGTGATATGAATAATTCCTCTGTTAACCCAATTAACACATTTATTGTTGTTATCATACAGTATAGCTTCAACCTGCAGTTACCCCAGTGGACATTAGGGCAAGTTGTGACATTATCCAACTCTCATGCCTCCTTGCCTTGTCCAATGTTTTCACTGACAGGAGCCTCATGTGTCCCTCAGCAACTCCATTCATCTTTATGGGAGCTGCAACATTTTTACCAGCCTGGAAGTCGATCCAAAGTCTTCTAATCCTGAGAAAACACTCTACCAATGGGGAGCACTGTATATTTTCTATCCTTTTAAATGAATCCTGATGTCACTGTTTATCAAATCACGTGAGTTGATTGCAAAGACCCTGCTATCCACTATCATCCACCATGCACACATAGTGGTTTAAAGAAAAATGCAAAATTGCAAGTTAGTGGAAAATGGTAAGAAATCAGTCAGTTTGTATATATACTGGCAGAGCACCCTTGTGTTGCTCATGGGAATCAGAAAGTAGGGAAGGTAAGTAAACTGTAATGTTCCAAGGTGATTTTTGCAATCTTATAATTTTCCCCTTGATCCCCAGTAACAGCCTGTGGCTGTTTAATCAAAACCTGTGTTGGTCTTAAAGTTTGAGGAGTAGAGAAGTATGTTGGGTGATATTGAGGCTGTAAAAAGGGTGCAGATGAGAGCCACTAGATTAATTCCCAGTTTCAAGCATCTTAGTTATCATGATAGGCTAAAAAAGCTGGGACTCTACACTTTAGACAGGTGTAGACAGGGTGATTTGATCAAGGTTTATAAGATGATGGAGGGAATAGATTATTTTCGAGTAGACAGTTTTTTTTACAATTAAATAGGTTAGGGAGGACCAGGGGTCACAATTTTAAGTTGTATAAGGCCAGTCCTGGTTAGGTTAGCTGTCAGGAGCTATCAGAGAATATTGGACCGCTGGAACAGGCTTCCGGCTCGTATGGTGGACACCGATTTGCTGAATTCCTTCAAGCAAGTACTGGACTTGTTTCTGGCTGGGGCAGAGATCACCTTGTACAAAAGATAGATACTGCAAGGGATTATCAGGGCCAGAGTGATATCCTGGGCTAGTTTTGATTTTCTAAGGGCGTCGGAGAGGAATTTCCCAGATTTTTTCTCTCAAATTGGCCTGGGTTTTTATCTGGTTTTTCGCCTCTCCCAGGAGATCACGTGGTTTTTATTATGTCCGTGTATAATTGAGACACGGACTGCAGGAGTTGATTATAACAGGTCTTTACTGAATGGAGGCAACCTGGAACTACGATGCAAATGTTACTACACAGGCTTATATACAGGGGTGGTCACTACTGGTACTGCAGTATACAGGGGCTGCAGAATATAGTTCCTTCTGCAAAGTACATACACTACAATTCCTCTTTTAGCTAAACAGTACATAACATTCGATTAACAATGAAATAACATATTTACAATTACAGTTGCTAGATACATTAGTTGAAGTTAAGCAATTATAAGTTCAGTCTTTGAGGAGGCTTCCTGATTCTGTCTGGATAACGCCTCTTTGGGGTATCAGGTTCTTCTGGCAAAGTTGAGTCGGGATCAATGTCGTTGTTTGGTTCGTCTGCTTCCAATATCACCGATTCTGAGGTAGATGCCATTGGTACTTCAGTTTCATCGCCAGGTGTATCAGATCGTGGTGTGGAGTTGACGCTTCCCAGTGACTCTAGAATCTGGTCAGCATGGCGTCTTACAATGCTCTCTCCAATGTCCACGGTATACATTAGAGGTCCTTGCTGTGTACAGATCGTTCCTGGCTGCCATTTCTCTGTGCGGTAGTCCCGGGCCAAAACTGGTTGACCTATCTTAAAACTCCTGGTCGGCCTTTCATTCATATTCTGAAACTGCCTGTTCTCCACATCTCTTCTGATGTTTGGCTTAACCAAATCCAAGCGACATCGTAGTCTTCGATTGAAGAACATCATGGCTGGAGTTTGGTTGGTAACCGCATGTGTTGCATTCCGGTAGGCAAACAAGAAGTTATCCACCTTGTGCTGTAGGGGTATATCTTCATTACACATTGCCTTGATAGCCTTCTTGAATGTTTGAACGAACCTCTCGGCCAATCCATTAGTGGCTGGATGATATGGGGCGGATGTGTAATGCTTAACACCATTGTTCTTTAAGAACCTCCGGAACTCTTCAGACACAAACTGTGGTCCATTGTCGGAGCAAATCTGTTCAGGCAGCCCATTCCTGGCGAATATGGTTCGTAAGACTGTGATAGTTTTTTCTGTGGTGGTTGAGGACATTTTTATTACCTCTGGCCACTTGGAATGTGCATCCACCGCAATTAAAAACATCGAGTCCATAAATGGACCAGCAAAATCAATGTGCACCCTTTGCCATGGAGATGAGGGCCACTCCCATGGATGTAGAGGGGCTTGTGGTGGGGCGTTTTGGACCTTCTGGCATCCTGTACAGCTCTTGGTCATCTCTTCGATTTCTCTATCGATTCCCGGCCACCACACAAACGCTCTGGCTAAGTTCTTCATTTTTACCCCTCCCAGATGACCCTCATGAAGCTCATTGAGCACTCTGTCCTTCAATTTGGGTGGAATTACTACTCTGGATCCACACATCAAGGTTCCTCTGCACACTGACAGCTGTTCTCTTCTCGGCGAGAATGCTGGCAGCAGTGGTTCGCCATGTGCTGGCCATCCCTTCACCGTTAAATCATAGACCCAGGAGAGTGTCGGGTCATTTCGTGTTTCCTTTTCTATGTTTGCATTCGTCACGGAGACATTCGACTATGGTCGAGTGGAATATCTCCACTGGATCCACTGCAAGTTCTTCTTCCACCGTCGGCAACAGTAGGCGCGACAATCCATCAGCATTCCCATGCTGTTTAGTTCCTTTGTACTCGATGTCATATTGGTGTGCCCCTAGGAAAAGGGACCACCTCTGTAGCCGTTGTGCTGTCATTATCGGTACGCCCTTCTGAGGGTTGAAAATGGAGACAAGAGGTTGATGATCAGTAAGTAGAGTAAATTTCTGACCGTGCAGGTAGTGATTGAACTTCTTCACCCCCCACACCAGGCTGAGGGCCTCTCTGTCAATCTGGGCGTAGTTACGCTCGGCTGAAGTTAACAAGCGTGACGCAAAAGCTATCGGCCTCTGAACCATCAAGGAATTTATGTGACGGTACCGCCCCAATGCCGTAGGGAGACGCATCACACGCCAGTCTTATCGGTAATGATGGGTTGTAGTGAGCCAATACTTCTCTTGAAGTGATTAGGTCCTTACTCTTCTGAAAGGCCCGCTTACATTCATCGCTCCATTTCCATGTTACTCCCGTTTGTAGTAGGGCGTTCAGTGGGTGCAGAATTGTGGACAAATTCGGCAAAAACTTATGGTAGTAATTCACCAATCCGAGGAATGACCTCAGTTGCAACACATTTTCAGGCGCTGGAGCCTTAACTACCGCTTCAATTTTGTCAGGGGACTTATGTAACCCCTCTTCATCAATCACGTGGCCACAATACGATATCTGTTTCTTAGAAACTCACACTTGGGGCGATTGGCCCGTAGCCCATGTTCACGTAGTCTAGTGAGCACCTGCTCTAGGTTGGCAAGGTGTTCACTGTCATCTTCACCTGTCACTAGGATGTCGTCCAAGTAACACTGAGTCCCCGGAATCCCTTGCAGGACTTGTTCCATCGCTCTTTGCCATATTGCCGGAGCTAATGCTACTCCAAATACCAGTCGATTATACTGGTAAAGACCTTTGTGAGTGTTTATTGTGAGATACTTCCTAGAGGATTCTTCAACCTCCATCTGCAAATATGCTTGTGCTAGGTCAATTTTTGTAAAACGCTTCCCTCCAGATAGTGAGGCGAAGATATCTTCTATCCTTGGAAGAGGATATTGTACTGTGTGAAGGATTGGGTTCACCATCACCTTGAAGTCCCCACAGATGCGAACCTTCCTTGGCTCCTCAGACTTATTGTTTAACGTTTTCTTCATGACAGGAACGATGGGTGTCGCCCACTCGCTCCAGTCTACCTTAGATAACACGCCTGCATTCTCCAGATTCTCCAGCTCTGCCTCGATGGCTGGGCAAATTGCATATGGTACCGGTCTTGCTTTGAAAAACTTGGGAATTGCATTCTCTTCTATTTTTATCGAGGCGGTTATGCCTTTAAGAGTTCCCAGTTCTTGTTGAAATACCTCTTTGTCAACAATCTTAGCTAACGCCAATCGTCCAGGAGTGACGTCGTCATCCTTTTTACCAGCCACCGTCAGTGCCTGAATGGAGTGCCAGTCTAAACTTATCTTTCTGATCCATTCACGTCCCAATAACGGTGGTCCACCATCTTGCAGTATGTACAGATACAATTTCTGTATTTCCTTGCTGTTGTATTCAACAGGCACCCTTATTTTTCCTCTGGGGTATACTTTTTGCCACATATACGTCTTCAAGACAATGGATGTCTCTTTCAAGGGTATGTGTGAGAATAGCCGCTCGTAGTCTCGTCGATTCATGACGGTTAGAGCTGATCCTGTATCCAATTCCATTTTGATTTGGGACCCTGCTATCGTGAGGGTGACCCAAATGGTTCGGTGATCCTCTTTTGCGATTACGTTGTGAAGTTTGAGACAGCTTAGTCTCTTGTTCCCGGATTCACTATCGCTCATCTGGTCTTCGGAACTACTGTCCGTCATCTTTTGTACTTTCCTGTACGGTTCCTTAGTAGCCTTTTTGTTGTCATTGGTCTTCTTCCCAGACCTGCAAACTCGTGCAATGTGTCCCATCTTTCCGCATTGCCTGCATATTTTGTCCTTGGACCAGCAGTCCTCTGGTCATGGGTTGTTCTGCCGCAGCGATAACATTTTGCAAATCCCCGTGTCATTTCATGGGTGCCGTATTCCTGTGGCTTTTGCTGTATTTCCGCAGCTCCCCTTGCTGCTGCTTCGTACGATACTGCCACGCTGAAAGCCTTATCTAGCGTCAGCTCTTTCTCTGAGAGTAACCTCTTCTGGGTTCCTTCACTCAGGAGTCCATAGACAAATTTGTCCCGTAAGGTATCTGCCAGTCCTGCTCCGAATTGGCAGTGCTTTGATAGCTTGCGTAGTTCCGTAAGGTAATCAGCATTGCTCTCATCTTTATGCTGATTTCTCCTGTGGAATTTTAATCTTTCTGCTATCAGCAGCGGTGTAGGATTTAGGTGTTCCCGTAGGATAGCAACAATTTCGTTAAAACTCTTCACCTTCGGTTTGGCTGGAGTAATCAGGTTCCGCAATAGGCCGTACGTTCTTGCGCCCATTAAGTTTAGCAGTACCGATGCCTTTTTCTCATCGGCTACTTCGTTTGCCTCGCAATATACCTCGACTCTTTCCACATACGTGGTCCAGTCTTCTATTGCATTATCGAAGGCAGTGATATTGCCAGTCTTCGGCATCTTGGAAATCTAAGATGGCGCCTCCCACGCTTTGCCTTCTTCCCCGATTTAACAAAATGGCGCCTCCCGTGCTTTGCTTTCTTCCCCGCTGGATTAAGATGGCGCCTCCCACGCTTTCTGTCTTCTCCGCTGTTGCTAGCGCTGTTGCTGGCGTTTTATGCCTTGATGGTGACGCCCTATGGTCTTCACGCACTTCCCCCCCGCGCTGCTGTTAACGTCGCTCTCCACGGTTCCCGTGGCAAACTGCAGCTCCTCGCGGCTTTCTGCGCGTTTAATTTTTATTATTTCCCCGTCGTCGGAACAACCCTGCGTGACACTTGCCTCCCTCTTCTCAGGTCTGTATGCTGCCCGGCTTCGTAGCACCGGCCGCGCCCTGTGTGCTCCACCCTCTCTCTCTCTCCTCTTCCCGACAACGCTGCTCAGCCCCGTTGCAAAGCCACCCGCTCGAGCTCTGTACCGCCGCAGCCCAGGAAGGATCAGTGTACTACCTGCCACCAGCCCGATTAGCTGAAGCACCATCGACAGGATAACCAAGCCCCGCTCTCGACAGCCTCTCCTGCAAATCTTCAACTCCGCTGACTCAGAGGCGGATGCCCACGGTCGACGCCCGTTTCTTCTGTTTCTTTCTTCCTTCTGGCCTCGACCTCTGATAACTTCGCTTCAGGGATGGATCCCCATGAGGTGGTGCAGACTGTAGGTAAGTTTGTATCTGCTCGTCGCCAGTATTATGTCCGTGTATAATTGAGACACGGACTGCAGGAGTTGGTTATAACAGGTCTTTACTGAATGGAGGCAACCTGGAACTACTATGCAAATGTTACTACACAGGCTTTTATACAGGGGTGGTCACTACTGGTACTGCAGTATACAGGGGCTGCAGAATATAGTTCCTTCTGCAAAGTACATACACTACAGTTTTGGGTGGGGTGAGGAGTGTATATAGATATATATATATAGATATATAGTGATGCCCACAAGTCATCACAATTGTGTGAGGCAGACTTGATGGACCAGAGGGTCTTTTCCTGTCCGTCATCATTCGTATGTTCATATGCTGGTCGCAATATTCTTCTGTGATCAAAGTTTAATAACTTTAGCATTATTATTGCATGTAATGACTACAAGGTACTATTATCAGGTCTGCTGCTTTATGGTGACTGAATGCTGACATAGAAATATAGAAAAATAGGAGCAAGACGATTTCGAAACAACCGTCCCGCCCCCTACAAACTCACCTGGGTGCAAGTCATGGACATCGCACACAAAGTGCACTCTGTATAACCTGACCTGATTGGAGAGGAAGATCCCAGAGTCAGACAGTACTAGGAGGCAGGTCCCAGGATCTTGCCAACAGTTTCATGAATTTATTTTTCTGTCTTATTTCAAGCTTTGAAAGAGCTTAAACACCCGACCTGCCCTTAACTGATCACTGGATCAATGAAATCCATTTGTTACATTTGCTGACTGTATCTTACATGTACTTTCAAAAAAAGATAGTTAACAAGGTTTTATTGACGTGAACATGAGAAGAATGTTCCAGCTTCCTCACATTTTGCAAAAAATCCCTATAACAATTATCAAAATTTTCCACTAATTTCTACTCCATTTGATTATAGCTGTTTTGCAGTAGAGAAGCCACAGACTGAGAGCTAAGATAAAGGCAAATGTGATGTTTACTGTGCAAAGCAGGAATTGCATCACAACCACAAAATTACTGAGATACTATCTTAGAAAATCCAGGCCTAAACCATTCAGCTTTTGTTTCAAAGATTCTCTATATGGGCAGGAGCTTCATTCAACATGAAGGGTTTGTCACACTTCAGAAAAAATCTTGTGCAATGGAGAGGTAAGAACGAGTTAGAAGCAGAGTAAAGCTTCCTTTAAGAGCCTCCTTAAAACTTTGACCAAGCATTGGTCACCTCTCCTAATAGCACCTTCTTTGGCTCAGTGTCCATTTTTTCCCCTATGCCTCTGTGAAGTGCCTTTTGACATTTATCTACATTAATGGCTCCATATAGATACAAATTGTTGGGGACAATTTTCATCCCTGTTTTCGGGGTGAATGGGGCAATAGTGGGTCAAAATTCACGGCACACTTACCGCCTTGTTCCCACCGACATCCAGCCCACCATGATTTTGGAGCACCTCGGGATACAGGCGAGTAGTGCTCCAGCCCGAAACAGGTGGGAGCATACTTAAATATGCAAAGAGTGGTAGGGTTGCCAACCCACCAGGATTGCCCTGGAGTCTCCGGGAATTAAAGACTAATCTTCAGGACACTGCTGCCAACAACCCAGAAGAAAAATCATGGGGGCATTCAATAAAATTGTGCTTTTTTAAAAAAAATTCTGAAAACTTTTGTTTACTCTTCTGCTTAGGCAGTTTCTCGGAACCGAAGATGACTTGCTTCCACGTTAAAAATGAGTTCTCAGGTGACTGATGAGTCCAATGCAGGATCTACAGTCTCTGTCATATGTGGGGCAGATGGTGGTTGAAGGGGCGGGTGGGTGGGGTGCTTGGGTTGATGTGTGCTCCTTCCGCTGTTTGCGCTTGGCTTCCGCTTGGTCCCGGTGAAGAGACTCGAGGTATTCGGTGCCTTCCCGGATGCTTCCCCTCCACTTTGTATGGTCTTGGGCCAAGGAAACATAGAGGATAGGAGCAGGAGTAGGCCATTCGGCCCCTCGAGCCTGCTCCGCCATTTAATGAGATCATGGCTGATCATCCAAATTCAGTACCCTGTCCCTGCTTTCTCCCCATACCCCTTGATCCCTTTAGCCTTAAGAAATATATCTAACTCCTTCTTGAATATATTTAATGAATTGGCCTCAACTGCCTTCTGTGGTAGAGAATTCCACAGGTTCACCACTCTCTGGGTGAAGAAATTCCTCGTCATTTCTGTCCTAAAAGGTCTGCCCCTTATCCTTAGACTGTGAGCCCTGGTTCTGGATTCCCCGACCATCGGGAACATCCTCCCTGCATCTAGTCTGTCCAGTCCTGCCAGTATTTTACAAGTTTCAATGAGATCCCCTCTCATTCTTCTAAACTCCAGCTAGTACAAGCCAATCGACCCAATCTCTCCTCATACGTCATTCCTGCCATCCCAGGTATCAGCCTGATGAATCTTCTCTGAACTCCTTCCATGTCAAGAATATCCTTCCTCAGATAAGGCAACCAAAACTGCACACAATACTCAAGATGTGGTCTCACCAAGGCCCTGTACAACTGCAGCAAGACATTCTTGTTCCTGTACTCAAACGCTCTCGCTATGAAGGCCAACATACCATTTGCCTTCTTAACTGCCTGCTGCACCTGCATGCTTACCTTCAGCGACTGGTGCACGAGGACGCCCAGGTCTCATTGCACTTCCCCTTCTCCCAATCTATTGCCATTCAGATAATAATCTGCCTTCCTGTTTTTGCCACCAAAGTGGATAACCTCACATTTATCCACGTTATATTGCATCTGCCATGCTTCTGCCCAATCACCCAACCTGTCCAAATCATCCTGTAGTTTCTCGGCATCCTCCTCACAGCACACACGCCCACCCAGCTTTGTGTCGTCTGCAAATTTGGAGATATTACATCTAGTTCCCTTGTCTAGATCATTAATATATATTGTGAATAGCTGGGGTCCAAGGACCGATCCCTGCGGTACCCCACTAGTCACTGCCTGCCACTCGGAAAAAGACCCGTTCATTCCAACTCTTTGCTTTCTATCTGCCAACCAGTTCTCTATCCAAGTCAATACTGTAATGATCAATAACATGTCATTCTATAGTGGACATTAGGTGGAGCCGTAGAGCTGTGTAGAGCTGTATGTATATAAGACTACGCTACCCAGCTGTATGTATATTAAGACTACATTACCCATGAAGCACTAGGCTACCCACAAGGCAGCAGTCAAGATGGATACCTCTACAGATACTGTACCTAGTCCACATGTGCTCAATAAAAGTGTCTAGCAAAAGCTAGCTGTATTCATAATAAGAATGTCTATTTATTAATGAACATAAGATGGTACCAGGATGGTGAAGATCTGCTGAAAATTGTGAAAAGCGACATGGAGAATTTGAAGCCACCAGAGCGTTTGAAACTCACAGGAAATATCGACTACAATTGGCAGACTTTTAAACAACAATTCGAACTCTACATTGCAGCCATCGGATTCGGTACGAAGCCAGACACAAGGAAGATAGCGTTGCTGCTTACGGTTGCAGGCCCACAGGCAATAGAGGTATTTAATACATTTGTATTTAATCCAGAGGAGAACAGAGAAAAATTAGAAGATGTGCTAAAAAAATTTGATGCACATTGCTCTCCCAAAAAGAATGAGACCTATGAAAGATATATGTTCCGTTCTCAGACACAGCAGCAAAATGAGACTTTTGATAGCTTTATAACTGATCTGAAACTGAAAGCACAGACATGTAATTTCTCTGAGCTCAAAGCATCCATGATTCGTGACCAGATTGTGTTTGGTATTCATGATAAAAAAGTCAGGGAACGTCTGTTGAGAGAAACCGAACTAAGTTTGGAAAATGCTGTGAAAATATGCCAAGCCAGCGAGCTAGCTCGAAAGCACGTGAAGACTTTCAGTGAAATCAATAATGATGCGATTGTAATGAGTGATAATGCTGCTGTCGGTGCTGTGTCCTACAAGGGGAAGAAACGTTGGCAGAACAGAAATGAACAGCAATCGGAGGATGAAATTTTTAATTGTAAACGCTGTGGTTACAAACACCAGTTAAGACAATGCCCAGCGTTTGGAAAAATGTGCACAAAGTGTAATGGAAAGAATCACTTTGCCAAACAATGCTTTTCAAAAGTACAAACTAAGAAAGGGCAACGAGTTAATGTAATTGAGGACACTGATTTAAGTGAGACATTTTTTGTAGGAATGGTGTCATGTGACAATATCAAAAAGGATACAGAAAATGTGCAGCCCTCAGAAATGGACAATGCTGAACATAAAGTTAATGCAGTAAAAGAAGACAAATGGATGATCCCACTGCAGGTAAATGGAGCATTAGTTACCTTGAAACTAGACACTGGGGCAAAAGCAAACTTAATCAGTATGAGTGACATTAACAATATGAAAGAAAAGCCCAAAATACAGAAAAAGTCAGTACTACTGAAGGACTATAATGGACAGAAAATAGATAGCTTAGGTGTATGCAGACTTAAAGTGACAGTCAAAGACAAAGTGCATCATCTCATGTTTTCTGTTGTGGCTGAAAGACTTGATTCACTACTGGGTGACAAAGCTTGTGAGGACTTAGAACTGATCAAGAGAGTCTACCGTATAAACTGTGCCATAAGCAGACCAGATGACTCAGTGGATTCTGTAGTGAATAATTTCCAGGATGTGTTCAAAGGATTTGGAGTTCTACCATTCACTTACAAGATCCAGCTAAAGGAGAATGCTCAGCCAGTGGTACATGCTCCACGAAGAGTTCCAGCACCCCTGCGTGACCGGCTCAAGAATGAACTGGACAGAATGACCACACTAGGAGTCATCAGGAAAGTCGAAGAGCCAACAGACTGGGTTAACTCCATGGTATGTGTAAAGAAAAAGAACAATGATCTAAGAATATGCATGGATCTAAAGGACTTAAATGCAAACATAAAACGTGAACACTACCAGATTCCCAAGCGAGAAGAAATCACCAGTGAAATGTCAGGTGCCAGATACTTTACAAAGCTCGATGCCTCACAAGGATTTTGGCAACAAAAACTGGATGAAGAGAGCACAAATACTGTACCTTCAACACACCATTTGGCAGACCTATTGTTTCCTCAGAATGCCTTTCGGGATAATATCTGCATCTGAAATCTTTCATAGAGCGATGGAACACATAATTGAAGGTCTGGAAGGAGTTCGGGTCTATGTTGATGACATCATCATCTGGGGCTCCACACTGAAAGAACACAATGAGAGACTGACTAAAGTGCTACAGAGCATACGCCGGAATGGACTGAAGCTCAACAAAGCCAAGTGTCAGTTTGGCGTCCAGGAAGTCACTTTCCTAGGAGATAATCTATCTGGTAAAGGAAGAGAGCCAGATATGGAAAAAGTAAACGCCATACTCAAAATGCCCCGACCCACTGACAAAAAAGGAGTGCTACGCATCATGGGGATGATAAACTTCATTGGAAAGTTCATTCCTAACTTGTCAGCCAAGACAGCCTGTCTGCGAGACCTGCTACATAAAACAAATGAGTTTGCATGGACAGAAAGACATGAACAAGAGTGGATAAACCTCAAAACAGTGCTGATAACCACACCTGTACTCATCTTCTTTGACCCAACAAAAAGAATCAAAGTGTCAACGGATGCATCAAAAGATGACCTAGGTGCGGTCTTGCTACAAGCAGAGGGTGAAGATTGGAAGCCTGTTGCCTATGCCTCCAGGTCTATGACTGATACTGAGTGTCAATACACCCAGATTGAAAAGGAATGTCTAGGCTTGGTAGTTGGCCTAGAAAAGTTTCATGGCTACATATATGGACTTCCCACCTTCACAGTTGAGACAGACCACAGCCCTCTGGTTGCCATCATAAAAAAAACCTGAATGAGATGTCTCCAAGGATTCAACGACTCATGATGAAGCTGCAAAGATATGACTTTGAACTGATCTACACACCAGGCAAATACATAGTGTTAGCGGATGCACTATCCTGAGCACCCACAATGAGTCATGTGAGCTCTACTGAAGAAGACGTGGATGTTCATGTGAGTATGGTCACTGCTGCGCTGCCCGTGTCAGACACAAAATCAAAGCAAATAGCAGAAGAAACAGTAAAAGATACAGTATTACAAACAGTAATAGAGAACATTCATCATGGTTGGCCAAAAGGTTCCTGTCCAAAATATTTTCACATAAGGTCAGAATTGAGTGTCGCAAGTGGACTATTACTAAAACAGAACAGAATAGTCATTCCACAGGCTCTACGTCAAGACATGCTCAAAAGGATTCATGAGGGACAACTCGGAATTGAAAAATGCAAAAGGAGAGCAAGAGACACTGTTTATTGGCCTGGCATAAATAAGGACATTGAGAACATGATGGGCAAATGTGAGACATGTCAGAAACACCAAAACAAACAAGCAAAGGAACCAATGATAGTAGCTGACATACCAACAGCACCATGGCAAAAGGTTGGTATGGACCTTTTTCATTTAAATAGTAAAGACTATCTAATAGTGATTGACTACTATTCTAACTATCCTGAGATGGCGCTGCTCTCAAGCACCATAGCAAGCAGTGTCATAATGCATGTGAAATCCATCTTCGCCAGACATGGAATTCCCAGGATTGCCGTTAGCGACAATGGTCCGTGCTTCAACTATAAGGAGTGGCAACAGTTTGCAGCACATTATGACTTTCAGCACATCACATCCAGTCCTTTGTATGCTCAGTCAAATGGTAAGGCAGAGAAAGGTGTTCAAGTTCTCAAGCAGCTACTGAAGAAAGCGACAGAAAGCAAGTCTGATCCTTATCGCGCCCTGCTGAGCTACCGAGCCTCACCTTTAGACTGTGGTTCTTCACCTGCTGAACTACTAATGGGTCGCAAGTTGCGCACCACGCTACCCTGCTGTGCAAAAGAACAGCAAAGTGAGGAACTGAGACAGAGACTTCAACTGTTAAAGCTGAAACAGAAATCATACTATGACAAGTCATCCAAAACTCTAAAACCATTGACAAGGGATGATGTTGTCAGGATTGAGGATCCAGATGCATGGAACAGGAAAGCTACAGTTCTTGAGGAAGTAGGACCGAGGTCATACACTGTTAGAACTGAGAAAGGACAGATTCTCAGGAGGAACCGCCGTTCCCTCCTAAAAACACAAGAGACTATTCAAGACCAGATTGATGACAATGCCACAACTGCATCTTGTCATTCACCGCCAGAACAATCTCATGAAGACACATCAGACTTACCCGTGTTGAGAAGATCCACACGTGAAGTAAAAAAGCCTGATAGACTTAATCTTTGAGTACAATGTAAAGCTTTGAAAATGTATTGACTGTTTTGAAAATGTTTATATTTATAGAGCACTAACAAAAGTGTTACTGATATTGGCCTAGAAATTAGCTATAGCCCCGCCAGCTCGCTGGCGGCCAGAATTTACCGCTGGGCGCGGAGCCACTCGCGCCCAGCCGATATTCAGTTTCAGCGCCCAAAGTCAAGGACGGCCGCTGTTCAAGGGTGTGGCCGCCCCCGCTTGGGGCGCTGAAACTGAATATCGGCGCGCTAGTGGCCGCAGCGCCACCCGCAGCGGAGCGGCAGGCTGCGGTACTGCAGGCCTTCCTCCCTCTCTTAAGGGGGAGGTGCCTGCAGCAGCCGGAGCCCCGATCGCGAGTGCCGGCAAAAGAGCCCGGCACAACGGAGAAGTGCCGGGCTCCCGGAAACCAGCCGGCAATGCCGCGGGGGGGGGTGGAGGAGGCCGGGGAAGGAGGTGCGGGCAAGCGGCCGCCAAAAAAGCGGCCGGCCGCACCTCCACCGTAAAGCGCCCCACTAGGGCTGCTGTACGGACCCGGTCTCCGAATGTTATTAGCGGCCGCCACGGAAGAGGCGGCCGCTACTGAAGATGGGGGTCGGGCCGGTGTCGGGGCGGTACCGGGGCGCTGCGCACACCGATGACATCATCGGTGGCGGCGCAGCGCTAACGGCTACCGCCGCAATTAGAGCTTCAATGAAGTTCGCCCGAAGTTTGCAGACTGGCGCAGAAGCCCTCTTTGGGCGGTAACTGGGCGCAAAGCCCACTGAATTTCTAGGCCATTATCTTTATTGTTTTCTTGAAAGTTGATTGATATTGATTTTGTTAAACCTCAAAGAAAGGGAGATGTAATAAGAACATAAGAACATAAGAAATAGGAGCAGGAGTAGGCCAATCGGCCCCTCGAGCCTGCTCCGCCATTCAATAAGATCATGGCTGATCTGATCCTAACCGCCAATCCACTATCACAGAACCATCTCCTGAATCTAACAGAATTAGACACACGAAATAGGAGCAGGATCAGGCTACACGGCCCCTGGGCCCGCTCCGCTACCCACAGGGCCATGACCGATCCGAACCTAGACTCATGTCCAAATTCCTGCCCACTCCCCGTAACCCTTAATTCCCTTTACTTCTAGGAAACTGTCTATTTCTGTTTTAAATTTATGTAATGATGTAGCTTCTACAGCTTTTTGGGGCAGCATATTCCATGGACCTACCACCCTCTGAGTGAAGTAGTTCCTCCTCATCTCAGTTTTGAAAGAGCAGCCCCTTATTCTAAGACTATGCCCCCTAGTTCTAGTTTCACCCATCATCGGGAACATCTTCCCCGCATCCACCCGATCCAACCCCTTCACAATCTTATATGTTTCAATAAGATCGCCTCTCATTCTTCTGAACTCCAATGAGTATAGTCCCAATCTACTCAACCTCTCCTCATATGTCCATCCCCTCATCCCCGGGATTAACTGAGTGAACCTTCTTTGTACTGACTCGAGAGCAAGTATGTCCTTTCTTAAGTATGGACACCAAAACTGTACGCAGTATTCCAGGTGCGGTCTCACCAATACCTTGTACAACTGAAGCAATACCTCTCTATTTTTATATTCTATCCCCCTAGCAATGAAAGCCAACATTCCATTGGCCTTCTTAATCACTTGCTGCACCTGCATATTAACCTTTTGAGTTTCGTGCACCAGGACCCCCAAATCCCTTTGTACTTCAGTACTTTCCAGTTTCTTGCCATTAAGATAATAACTTGCTCTACGATTTTTCCTGCCAAAGTGCATAACCTCACACTTTCCAGTATTGTATTCCATCTGCCAAATCTCTGCCCACTTACTTAGCCTGTCTATGTCCCCTTGCAGGTTTTTTATGTCCTCCTCACTCACTACTTTCCCTCCCATCTTAGTATCATCTGCAAACTTTGATATGTTACACTCGGTCCCCTCCTCCAAATCATTTATATAGATCAATAACATGTCATTCTATAGTGGACACTAGGTGGAGCCATAGAGCTGTGTAGAGCTGTATGTAGCTGTATGTATATAAGACTACACTACCCAGCTGTATGTATATTAAGACTACATTACCCATGAAGCACTAGGCTACCCACAAGGCAGCAGTCAAGATGGAGGCCTCTACAGATACTTTACCTAGTCCACATGTGCTCAATAAAAGTGTCTAGCAAAAGCTAGCTGTGTTCATAATAAGAATGTCTATTTATTAATGAACATAAGAAATACCTTGCCCCCAATCCCATGTGGCTTAACTTTACACGCTAATCTCTTATGTGGGACCTTATCGAAAGCCTTCTGAAAGTCCAAATACACCACATCCACTGGTTCTCCCTTATCTATTTTATAATAGACTCTAGCATTTTCCTCACTACCGACGTCAGGCTTACCGGTCTATAATTCCCAGTTTTCTCTTTACCACCTTTTTTGAATAGTGGGGTAACATTAGCTACCCTCCAATCCATGGGAACTGTTCCAGAGTCTATAGAATTTTGGAAGATGACCAGCAATGCATCTACGATTTCTAGGGCCACTGCCTTAAGTAACCTAGGATTTAGATTATCAGGCCCTGGGGATTTATCGGCCTTCAATCCCATCAATTTCCCTAACACCATTTCCCTACAAATACTGATTTCATTCAGTTCCTCTCTCTCATTAGACCCTATGTTCCCTGACATCTCTGGGAGGTTATTTGTGTCCTCCTTTGTGAAGACAGAACATAAGTATATATTTAATTGGTCTGCCATTTCTTTGTTCTCCATTATAAATTCCTCTGATTCTGACTGCAAGGGACCTATGCTTGACTTCACCAATCTTTTTCTCTTCACATATCTATAGAAGCTTTTACAGTCAGTTTTTATGTTCCCTGCAAGCTTGCTCTCATACTCTATTTTCCCCCTTTTAATTAATCCCTTTGTCCTCCTTTGCTGAATCCTAAACTGCTCCCAATCCTCAGGTTTGCTGCTTTTTCTGGCCAATTTATATGTCCTCTCCTTGGATCTTATGCTATCCCTAATTTTCCTTGGTAGCCACGGTTGAGTCACCTTTTTTGTTTTATTTTTATGCCAAACAGGGATGAACAAATTCTATAGTTCATCCATGCGATCTATAAATGTTTGCCATTGCCTATCCACCATCAACCCTTTAAGCAATGTTCCCCAATCCATCCTACCCAACTCGCGCCTCATACCATCGTAGTTTCCTTTATTTAAATTCAGGACCCTCGTCTCTGAGTCAAATCCTTCACTCTCCATCTTAATGAAGAATTCTATCATATTATGATCGCTCCGCCCCAAGGGGCCTCGCACAACAAGATTGCTAATTAATCCTTTCGCATTCCATAATACCCAGTCTAAGATGGCCTGATCTCTAGTTGGTTCCTCGACATATTGGTCCAGGAAACCATCCCGTATACACTCCAGGAATTCCTCCTCCACAGTATTGTTACTAATTTGGTTAGCCTAATCTATATGTAGATTAAAGTCACCCATGATAACTGCTGTGCCCTTATTGCACGCGTCACTAATTTCCCGTTTACTGCCATCCCCAACCTCAGTATTACTGTTTAGGGGTCTATATACAACTCCCACTAACGTTTTCTGCCTCTTGGTATTTCTTAGCTCTTCCCATACAGATTCCACATCATCAGAGCCCAGGTGTCGCTGGGGATGTTGCACTTTTTCAAGGAGGCTTTGAGGGTGTCCTCAAAGCATTTCCTCTGCCCGCCTGGGGCGCTCTTGTCGTGTCGGAGCTCCGAGTAGAGCGCTTGTTTTGGGAGTCTCGTATCGGGCATGCGGACGATGTGACCCATCCATCGGAGCTGATTGAGTGTGGTCAAAGCTTCGATGCTGGGGATGTTGGCCTGAGCAAGAACACCGACGTTTTTGCGCCTATCCTGCCAATGGATTTGCAGGATCTTGCGGAGGCAGCGTTGGTGGTACCTCTCCAGTGCTTTGAGGTGCCTGCTGTACATGGTCCATGTCTCTGAGGCATACAGGAGTGCGGGTATTACTACTGCTCTGTAGACCATGAGCTTGGTGCCGGGTTTGAGGTCCTGGTCTTCAAACACCGAAGGCTGCATTGGCACACTGAAAGCGGTGTTGGACTTCGTCATCGACGTCTGCCCTTGTTGACAGTAGGCTCCTGAGGTATGGAAAGTGGTCCACGTTATTCAAGGCCTTGTCGTGGATTTTGATAATCAGGGGGCAGTACTGTGTGGCGGGGGCAGGTTGGTAGAGGACATTTGTCTTACGGATGTTTAGTGTAAGGCCCATGCTCTCGTACGCTTCAGTGAAGGTGTTAATGATGGTTTGGAGTTCGACCTCCGAGTGTGCGCAGACGCAAGCGTCGTCTGCATACTGTGATTCGATGACTGAGGAAGGGATGACCTTGGATCTGGACTGGAGGCGACAGAGGTTGAACAGTTTCCCGTTTGTTCTGTAAATTAGCTCCACTCCAGCAGGGAGCTTACTGAGGGTGAGATGGAGCATTGCCGCAAGGACGTTCTTGAAGAGTGTTGGTGCGATGACTCAGTCTTGCTTGACCCCAGTCCATACATGAACTGGGTCTGTGGTGGAACCATTGGTCAGGATCACGGCTTGCATGTCGTCGTGAAGCAGGCGGAGGATGGTGACAATCTTTTGAGGGCAGCCGAATTTGAGGAGGACACTCCATATTCCCTCACAGTTGACAGTGTCAAAGGCCTTTGTGAGATCAAAGAAGACCATGTACAGCGGTTGGCGCTGTTCCCTGCATTTCTCTTGTAATTGGCGCGTGGCGAAGATCATGTCCATTGTGCCCCTTAGTGGGCGGAATCCGTATTGCGACTCTGGGAGGAGCTCTTCAGCCACTGGGAGAAGGCAATTGAGGAGGATTCTTGCGATGACTTTCGCTGTGGCAGTCAGCAGGGAACTCGTCTGTAATTACCGCAATTGGACCTGTCACCTTTCTTGAAGATGGTCACAATTACGGCGTCTCTCAGATCCCCTGGCATGCTCTCCTCCTTCCAGATAAGAGAAATGAGCTCATGAATTCGTGCCAGTAGTGCTTCTCTGCCGTGCTTTAGCACCTCGGCAGGGATTCCATTGGCAAGGACATCCAGCCCACCGTGATTTTGGAGCACCTCGGGATACAGGCAAGTAGTGCTCCAGCCCGAAACAGGTGGGAGCCTATTTAAATATGCTTAGAAACATAGAAGCATAGAAGATAGGAGCAGGAGTAGGCCATTCGGCCCCTCAAGCCTGCTCCGCCATTCAATGCGATCATGGCTGATCATGCAAATTCAGTATCCGGTCCCTGCTTTCTCCCCATACCCCTTGATCCCTTTAGCCTTAAAAAATATATCCAACTCCTTCTTGAATATATTTAATGAATTGGCCTCTACTGCCTTCTGTGGTAGAGAATTCCACAGGTTCATCACTCTCTGGGTGAAGAAATTCCTCCTCATTTCTGTCCTAAATGGCCTACCCCTTAATGTTAGACTGTGACCCCTGGTTCTGGACTCCCCGACCATCGGGAACATCCTTCCTGCATCTAGTCTGTCCAGTCCTGTCAGAATTTTATAAGTTTCAATGAGATCCCCTCTCATTCTTCTAAACTCCAGCGAGTACAAGCCCAATCGACCCAATCTCGCCTCATACGTCATTCCTGCCATCCCAGGTATCAGCCTGGTGAATCTTCGCTGAACTCCCTCCATGGCAAGAACATCCTTCCTCAGATAAGGCGACCAACACTGCACACAATACTCAAGATGTGGTCTCACCAAGGCCCCGTACAACTGCAGCAAGACATCCTTGTTCCTGTATTCAAACTCTCTCGCTACGAAGGCCAACATACCATTTGCCTTCTTAACCGTCTGCTGCACCTGCATGCTTACCTTCAGCGACTGGTGCACAAGGACACCCAGGCCTCGTTGTACTTCCCCTTCTCCCAATCTATTGCCATTCAGATAATAATCTGCCTACCTGTTTTTGCTACCAAAGTGGATAACCTCACATTTATCCACGTTATATTGCATCTGCCATGCTTCTGCCCAATCACCCAACCTGTCCAAATCATACTGGAGTTTCTCGGCATCCTCCTCACAGCACACACGCCCACCCAGCTTTGTGTCGTCTGCAAATTTGGAGATATTACATCTAGTTCCCTCATCTGGATCATTAATATATATTGTGAATAGCTGGGGTCCAAGGACCAATCCCTGCAGCACCCCACTAGTCATTGCCTGCCACTCGGAAAAAGACCAGTTTATTCCAACTCTTTGCTTTCTGTTTGCCAACCAGTTCTCTATCCAAGTCAATACCTTGCCCCCAATCCCATGTGCCTTAACTTTACACGCGGGACCTTATCAAAAGCCTTCTGAAAGTCCAAATACACCACATCCACTGGTTCTCCCTTACCTATTTTACCAGTTACATCCTCAAAAAATTCCAGTAGATTAGTCAAGCACGATTTACCTTTTGTAAATCCATGTTGACTTTGTCCGATCCTGTCACTGTTTTCCAAGTGCTCTGCTATTACATCTTTTATAATGGATTCTAGCATTTTCCCCACTACTGATGTCAGTCTTACCGGTCTGTAATTCCCCATTTTCTCTCTACCACCTTTTTTGAATAGTGGGGTAACATTAACTACCCTCCAATCCATGGGTACTGTTCCAGATTCCATTGAATGTTGGAAGATGATCAGCAATGCATCTACTATTTCTAGGGCCACTTCCTTAAGTACCCTAGGATGTAGATTATCAGGCACTGGGGGTTTATCGGCCTTCAATCCCATCAATTTCCTTAACACCATTTCCCTACAAATACTGATTTTTTTCAGTTCCTCCCTTTCATCAGACCTTATGTTCCCCGACATCTCTGGGAGGTTATTTGTGTCCTCCTTTGTGAAGACAGAACCAAAATATGTATTTAATTGGTCAGCCATTTCTTTGTTCCCCATTATAAATTCCCCTGATTCTGACTGCAAGGGACCTACGCTTGACTTCACCAATCTTTTTCTCTTCACATATCTATAGAAGCTTTTACAGTCAGCTTTTATGTTCCCTGCAAGCTTACTCTCATATTCTATTTTCCCCTTCTTAATTAATCCCTTTGTCCTCCTTTGTTGAATCCTAAACTGCTCCCAATCCTCAGGTTTACTGCTTTTTCTGGCCAATTTATATGTCCTCTCCTTGGATCTTATGCTATCCCTAATTTTCCTTGTTAGCCACGGTTGAGTCACCTTTTTTTTTTTATTTTTATAGAATGGTAGGGTTGCCAACCCACCAGGATTGCCCTGGAGTCTCCAGGAATTAAAGACTAATCTTCAGGACACTGCTGCCAGCAACCCAGAAGTAAAATCATGGGGGTATTCAAAAAAATTGTGCTTTTTTAAAAATTTTCTCTGAAAACTTTTGTTTAATAGTTATGAAATTATTGGACATGGAAAAAAAGTCTGTTTGACTGACAGTCAAGAATCATCCAATTGGGCAATGAAGAGCCTGTTCACTTTCTAATCGGTGCACGGTTGGATATGTTGGGCGACCAATGGCGGAAGTGTGGGGATAGGCAATTGGAGCCAGGAGGTCATGTGATGACACCTCCAGGAATATGTCCAACTAGAGTAGGCAATCCTATACAGTGGTATTCCACTGGGCACCACATGGGCTCTGCCCAGTAGAACTGAGCATGGAGTGTCTTAACCAGGAATCCTTAAAGGCCACTGATTCTCTATTGCCCGTTTTGCCTGACCACTGAAGACCAATTTCACCCCCATAGTCTCTAACCAAATGCTCACTTACTAGAATCTCAAACTAGCCTGATTTTATTCATTAGAATGACATGGAACCTTAAAATAAAAAGCCTCGCAGCTCTTGGGTGTGAGACGCAGGCACACTCTGAGTGCCCTCTGCTTTTACAGAGAACTGCTAATATCAATCTGAGGTGACGTCTCTGCTCACTGAGCTGTCAATCAGAGGGCTCCAGCTAGCCAAAGGAATGTTTTCAAAGGACTCAGAATTAGTTATCAATCAAATTCACTATCTCAGATAGAATCTGTGTTGAAAAATTTTGAGCAAGGGGCTTCTGAACAGACTCTTTCCCCACCCCACCCTCCTGAAAGAAGGCCAAAAAAGAGAAGAAAAGGGAAAAAGAACTTGTATTTATAAAGCGCCTTTCATGACCTATGGCCGGAATTTTCCGTGAGGTCAGTGGGTGGGATCGGTGGAGGGTCAGGTGGGAAATTTGAATTTTTGACAGCGGGTCAGGAACCCGTTGTCATCCTGCCACAATGTGCCTTTCCCAATGGTGCATCTGTGATATCGGATCGGACCCGACCCGTAAAGGCAGACGACCCAATTAAAGCAATTATTGGCTTGTTGACAGACCCTTAATAATGGTTTTAACCTTACCTTTCCACTTTAACTGCTCGCCCACGGGGCCCACGCTGGTCCTGGACCACATGTTAATCTGAGGCGGGAGTTGAATTGTCGTTGAATCAGCTGAAATAACAACAGAAAATGCTGGATCAGCTGATTAGTTGACAGCTTGAAACGTACTATAAAAGCTCCCACCTCACAGCTGTTCACTTTCCAAGCGCAGAAGCTGTTGCTTACTCCATTTGGAACCCAGATTGAGCTTTATGCAGGCTGCAAGTGTTTGAGGCAAACTCTCCATCCAGTGTCACCTCATTGGAACAACCTCTCTCACCATTGACAGCTTGCTTCTGTCATCTCTACTTCACCTGCCATCTATTCCATCAGCATAGGTACCGTTTATACTGTTTCACCTTGGTCCTCAGAATCTGACCATGATCAGCCCCAACACCAGCAGCAGCAGGCACACCAGCAGCACCAGCAACAACTCCAACCTTCTCCGCAATCACCTGATGCTACGCAAGACAGAGGGCATCAGCACTCGACCACATTGCTGCTGGGGAGTCCAGGGATGGCATCACCATGGCCAGATTTTTTTCACGTGACGCTGTACACCCTGGCTGCCATATGATGCGCCAGGTTGGCAAAACCCCACACCAACACCATAAAGCACCCCTACAATGTCCAAGCCATTCCTTTCACACTCATCACCATTGCGAGGGTACCGTTATGTCTCACCGTTCACTGCAACTCACTAAGCCACTTCCATAGGTGCACAAAAATCTGTCCAAGAACACAAAGGGCTGGATTTTCTCAATGAGAAGCTTTTGGAGGCGGGATGCTGCCTCGTGTTTCTCCCCGTGTTTGCGTGGGTTTTCTCCGGGTGCTCCGGTTTCCTCCCACAGTCCAAAGGTGTGCGGGTTAGGTTGATTGGCTATGATAAATTGACCCTTAGTGTTAGGGGGATTAAATACGTGGGGTTACAGGGATAGGGTGGGACATGTGTTGGTGTAGGGGTTACGGGGATCGGGTGGCATATGTGTCGGTGCAGGCTCGATGGGCCGAAATGGCCTCTATCTGCACTGTGGGGTTTCTGTGATTCTGTGATTCTGTGATTGCCGGCTTTCAATCCCACCTCCATCAGCTTCTAGCCAACCAGCGGAATTTTCACCTGATTGACCTTGTTAAGCCCGCCCAGCGGGCTCAGCAGGTCAATTAGGGGGAAGTTAGTGACAGAGCACATTAACGTATGACGTGCGACCTGTCAAGAACTTTTGAAAGAAGAAATGTCATCGTTTGACAACTCTGTGAAGCTGTCAAACACTGACATTCTGTGTAGTTTGATGAATCTTTGTGTTCAGGACTCATCAAACCTTTCAACTTTGCCGAAATCACCTGGCTGTTGGTTCGGAGGATCCAACAGTCAGTCTGTGATATTTACAAAGGAGATGTCGGGACACCGGCTCCACAGTGGCTGAAGGCTGTAGGCAGAAACAAAGGTAAATGAACATTTTCTAACACTTTACACTCACCTTACATACTTACCACTCCACACTTGCACCCATCACTCACCTCCACATTGCACTTTCAGACCCCTCCGACCCCCGCAGACCTCCTTCTCATCTCCTACACCCTGGCGGGGTTCCCCGAGGTCGGGAAGTCTGCACTTCGGAAGGAAAACTGGGGATAATCCTATTTTCTGCCTGTTAACTACCTGTTAACAGGCAGTTAATAGGCTTTAATCCCTTTCCCGCCTTGAGGAGACGGGACCCGGGGCAGGATGGCTTCCCGCCTCCTGGCAAGAGGGCATGAAGGTTTGCCACCCACCCCCAAATTCTGCAACTTTACCGGCAGTCCCACCTCCATACCCGCCTCTTTGGGGCTGACAAAATCCAGCCCCTAGTGTTGAAAATAAAGGTTTCAATGTTTGACACCACATTAACAGAAACTTTACATGAACATTGGATAAAACAGCCAAGCGGCTACCCTTGTGTGTTGTTAGTTGGTATGATTGCACTCGGATGAGGGTGAGTGTGAGGGGTGGCTAGTGAGATGGGGATGCAATAATGTAGATAGAGAGAGAGGGATGGGTGGAGGTGCAAGGTAGGTTGCTGTGAGTAAGAATGTGCAGGGAAGTAGGGTAGGGAAGGCAGAGTGATGGGGATGTGATGAGAGTCACAGCAGGATGAAGGGTGAGTATGGCTTTTTACTCATGTTTTCTGATCTAATGCAATCATTGAAAGGTTTGTGCCACTGCACCCAGGTATCCTAACGACAACCCTGCTTGTGTCCTCCTGTACAATGTGCAACCAGGCTGCCTTGGTCTCCTGGGGAGATCTCTTCTACCCATGGGAAGGGAAGAGGACCTCCCTGCGTGCTCTGACTCCCTCCATAAGCACATGGATTGTCGTAAAAACTCAACTGGTTCACTAATGTCCTTTAGGGAAGGAAACCTGCCGTCCTTACCTGGTCTGGCTTATATGTGACTCCAGAACCACAGCAATGTTGTTGACTCTTAACTGCCCTCTGAAATGGCCTAGCAAGCCACTCAGTTGTACCAAACTGCTACGACAAAGTCAGCGCTATGGGAGTACCTTCACCACAAGGACTGCAGTGATTCAATAAGGTGGCTCACTACCACCTTCTCAAGGGCAATTAGGGATGGGCAATAAATGCTGGCCTTGCCAGCAACGCCCACATCCCGTGAACGAATTAAAAAAAATATGGAGGGGGTCATGGGAGAACCTGGGTGCAGCCCTGCACCTCTGTGCAGTGATTGTCAGTGTATGCAGCACGTCAATGCTGTAGAACACTGACAGCACAAACATCAAAAGTAAGGTAGCCATGGTCCCTGTAAGGAAACTGGCTCAAAACGCATCATGAGTGACATTACTAGACCCGTTCCATCTAACTGGGCCGGGAAACGTGCTGGGCGGGCTTAACAAGCCCCTCTAGGGTAAGTTCATTCTGTACAGTGGGATGGAGCAAACAGCAGGGTCGGGACCTGCCACGGACACCGACCGCACCAGGCCCGCCAAGGTAAGGAAAATTACGGCCTTTGTCTTTCCCAGAGTGCTTTGCAGCCAATGAAGTATTTTTGAAGTGTAATCACTATTGTAATCTGGAAAAATGTGGCAGTCTATGTTCCCACAGCAAGATCCCACAAACATCAATGACCAATTAAATTATTTGGGTCATGTTGGTTGAGGGATAAATGTTGGCCAGGACACTGGAACAATTCCCCTGCTCTTCCTCAAATAGTGCCATGAGATCTTTTATGTCCACCTGAAAGGGCAGACAACACCTTGGTGTGTTAGCTATGTACTTATCTCTCTGGAATGGAGCTTGACTCCAAACATTCTGACTCAGAGGAGAGAGTACAACCAATAAGCCAAGGCTGACACCTAAATAATATACCTCTTATGATTGCATTTAACTAAAACAACCATTCATCAATATTGAATGGAAGCAATCTCTACTAGTGGCCTAAGTTGCTTGACAATGAATGTGACCATTCCAGTTAATTGGCATCTACGGCTTTCCATTATTCTCAGTTTAATCAATTTGAATACATGTAGCCAGTATGACCAGAATTAAACTAGTAGTCCCAATTTTAGCCCTGTCCCCTTGTCCCCCAGATAGGTTGTTAAAATCAGGGCAGCGACTTACCCCATGCGATTCCGCTGCCTTCCACAGGATGTATTTTTGACCTGTTTTTAGGGTCACCCGCTTTAAATATGCAGATTGGGCTCCAGTGATGTCATCGAGGTCCCTGCTGGGCATAGAAATTCGATATCGGTAAAAACCTGCCGGTGCCACCGTGGGCTGGTGTTAACAGCTGCCGAAAAAGAAATGCTGGCAGGACTGGTAAATTGATGCTGGTGGCTAATTAACATTAGCCCAGTGCTAAACTCACTGTGCAATGTCACTCTGGTGGTGTTAGTCCTGGCAGGAGGCCCCAATGTAGCGGGGCATAGCCTCATTGCAGCATGAACAGCCTTCTCTTAAAGCAAGGCTGTCATTTCAGAAAGCAGTGCTGTCCCTTAAAGGGGAACTGCCTTCAGAAATGAAAAAAATAAAACTCATGGAAAAATAAGCAGTTTTTAGCCCTTACCTTTTTAGCCCTGCCTTCTGAAAAAAAATTTACATTAAAAATAATTCCCAAATGGGTGTCATTAGCTCTTAAAGCTGAATTCCCTTCCGCTCCTAAAAAATGGTAGAAGTGCTTCAGCACTAATGCAAATGGCTCAGCAAGTCAGGGAAAGAGCACCGAGGGTCTCGCATGCAGCACTCCAGATTTGTGCAAGGGGTCAACACTGCAAGAGAGGTCCTCTACCCACAGGGGCCAGGCAGCCCTCCAGAAAGAAGGCAGTGGAACCAGATCACCAAGGCCATCACTGCCAGCAGTGTCACCCTCACAAACCTGGCTCCAGTTCCCAAAGAACCTTCATGACCTCAGACCACTGGTCAAGGTCAGTGAATGCATCTTCAAAAACCGTCTCATACCAACTGCACCACTAGCCTCACACACTGCTCATTGTAAGACCACCGCACCTCCCCCCCCCCCCCCACCGCCCACCACCACCCAATCGCTCATCTACCAACAACCTGTACTAAACACGAGGCACACCTCCCATTCCTAGCTTCAACTCACCCCCTTGAAGGAGACAGTGCTGGCTATTCCTGGCAGGGGCATGCCTGGGCCCTTGGCCAGAGGCGAGGCAGGGGCGGGGCGGGAAGAAGAAGAAGAAGAACCACAACATCAACAACAACCACCAGGTCTCGTTGCACTTCCCCTTTTCCCAATCTATTGCCACTCAGATAATAATCTGCCTTCCTGTTTTTGCCACCAAAGTGGATAACCTCGCATTTATCCACATTATCATGCATCTGCCCAATCACCCAACCTGTCCAAATCATACTGGAGTTTCTCTGCATCCTCCACACAGCACACCGCCCACCCAGCTTTGTGTCTGCTGCAAACTTGGAGATATTACATCGAGTTCCCGCGTCTAGATCATTAATATATATTGTGAATAGTTGTGGTCCTAGCACCGATCCCTGCGGTACCCCAATAGTCACTGCCTGCTAGTCGGAAAAAGACCCGTTTATTCCAACTCTTTGCTTCCTGTCTGCCAACCAGTTCTCTATCTGAGTCAGTACCTTACCCCCAATCCCATGTGCTTTAACTTTGCACGCTAATCTCTTATGCGGGACCTTATTGAAAGCCTTCTGAAAGTCCAAATACTGAAGGCTTTCGAGTGGCGGGCGGCGGTAAGTAGTCCAATTTCTGAGCCATAGAATTTACAGCACATTAACAGGCCATTCGGCCTAACTGGTCTATGCTGGTGTTTATGCTCTACACCAACCTTTTCCTACCCTACTTTATCTAATCCAATCTGCATATCTTTCCAGGCAACCAGGCAGCAAGTGGATCCAGATCCAAAAGAGGCTCAGAAAGATTGTTCCCTAGAGAGCCAGGAGGAGCAGGAGTGATCCTCTGGGCCCCACAACAAAACCTTGATCCTTCTCTTCCCCGAGCTTCCCTGCCCTTCCAGGACCATGAAGCCATCTCAACCCCCACTCCCTGCAACCAACCCCACTCCCACCCCCACCCAAGACATAACTGACAGCCGGGGACCATTTCTTAAGTAGTGCTTCCCATCAGGTTTGGATCAGAGACTTACAGGGCTCGTGTAGAGTTAAAATCTCCTGAGCCTCACACAATGGAGAGCCGGATGGTTTGCTGTCTGAATCAACCCCCACGCCCGTGACTCCCACCGGGGTTTGAAATCCAGGCTATTAATGTGTTTCCCTTTGAGTGACGCCTTGGATGGTATTATTTTAACCCGTTATGTGCTGATTCTAGCAGTACAGAAATACCAGTTACAAAATTCAACACAGGAAAATATCCATTTTGCCACATCAATCACATCTGCTACAAGCTAAATATTTTTTCTCAAAATTCATGTCTATTGAAAATAAAGTACTGTACCATTTTTTTTTCTCCTCTTCATTTTGGGACTGAAGTTTCACTTGTCAAAGTGAAGTATATCCGTGCTGGGGAGTGGAATACATTTGTCAAGCATTTTCAGTTAGGTATCTCACAACTATCTGCAGGCTAAAGTTCTCTCTACTCTGCCTTTATAATGTGCCTTAAACCCAGCCTCAGAATTGCACACATACTGCACTAATATGAAATGTTCCACTTGCAACTCTAGCAATCATGATGGCCTTTCTGAGTGAAAGTGCTCATTAGTGCCAATCATGGCCGCATACCCACTAGGAACTGGACTGAGACTGCCCAAAAGTATTGCGGCCCTGCCTCCGATCTAGTTTCTTTTCTTTCCAGTTTTGAAGAAGGGTCCAACCCGAAACGTCAACTCAAATTTCTCTCCACGGATGTTGCCTGACCTGCTGAGTTTTTCCAGCATTTTCTGTTGTTATTATGGTGGAAAACCAATGTCTGGCTCATTACTGGGAAAGTTTGCCATAAACATTGGGAGATAGATTTTATTTAGTTCCTGCAGAAATTTTCCTTGAAGATAATTATTTTCCTTACAAGTCATCTGGTAGGATCCCAGATCACCTGTGCTGCCTTCTGACTCCTGACGTTGCAAGCAAACTTCCCCAGTGGGCAATATAGGAAGGCCTGCCTCCAGCACTGGGAATCAGGAACTGGCATAGGATCCTCCTGGGTAGATGGGAGACTTGCAATATATACTACTTGAGCTTTGTGAGGGTACGGGGAAGAAAGAGTGATCAAGCCATCCTCAATATTGTACGGTTTCTTTCCATTAGCTGAACTAAAGGGAGGGTTAGAAATGTTAACACTCCACAGAAGGTTCCATAAATCTTTTCCTTTCTCCTAAATTACAGTTTAATTTGTGCTCCATATCATTACACCAGTGGTACTTATAATACAGCCTGGCGATCATTTGCAGCTCACCTCCCATTGTCCTTGAGATTATTGCTGCTCCATGTACCTCTGCCTGGCTGTGGGATGTTGACTGAGTTTAGATTCAGTGCAACTCCTTCACTTTTTCTTGTTCTCCAGGAAAAGAATATAAGGAAATGCTGTTAGTTGGCAGTTTCCAGGGTAATTTTTGTGTTTCTCTTCCTGCATGGAAGTTCGTTGGTAACTGCCAATAGTAGCATGGTTGAAATTAGAAGCTCACCAGCTGTGCTATCAGATATTCCCAAGTCCGAACAAACTGTGGTGCAGCATTCCAGAGAGGACCCCTTGAGCGAGATATTGTTGGGACTTTGGGCCTCAAGAAAGTGTAAGTGACTAACACTGGGTTTGTTCATAACAAAGGGAAGAATGTTTGCTATGAATGAAGACTGCTGGTATTTTATTAAAATATTCTATTAATGTCACAACTACATGTAAAGGTTCCACTTTATTTGTTTACTGCCAATTCCTTGAACTAGCTCTGCACTCACCTACCAAAACAGCATCTGTGCTGAGCAGTTCCCTTTTTTACTGTGTCACTGTTTAATATTCAGTATACTACACACACACAGGCACACACACACACGATCAACACACACTATAAATAAACACGCGGGTGTAGAAATTAGTCTGGCCCATTTTTAGCTGTGGAGGCAGCACATGCTCACAGCAAAATGCTCAACAATTGATAGATAGAAATTGGTCTCCGAGCCTCATCTGAATAATTAGGACGAGCTGCCGGTGCTAGTCCCGCCTCCACGGGCAGCTCACCCAATGGAAGACATCAATTTCAGGCCTCCTGCCTCACCGTCACCAGCCCTCAGGTACGTCCCAGGAGGGGGGGGGGTTGGAGCGGCCCATGGGTACGGGGCGGGTGGGAAGCAATTGAAACTCCAATGGAGTCGGGGGAGGACTCCTGCTCCTCCTGGCTCCACAGGAAAATGTTTCTTAAAAAACAAAATTTTAAGTACATTCCTTTGGTTGGTGGCCACAGGGGCAGCTGGGTATGAAATTGGCTAAGGGATAGTAGGCAGAGAGTAGTGGTGAACAGATGTTTTTCTGACTGGCGAGAAGTACGCAGTGGGGTCCCCCAGGGGTTGATATTAGGACCATTGCTTTTCTTGTTAGAGGTAAATGGCCTGGACTGGGTATAGGTTGTACGATTTCAAAGTTTAGGAGGATGATGCCATGGATGAGCGAGTTTAGTTATGTGGAGAGATTGGAAAACTGACTGATCTGCGATGTATTTCCAGCATTTCATTTTTTATCATCTATATTTTGAGTGAGCTGCACAAAAGTTTCTAAGATGTAAATTAGACACAAAAAAATTCACTCACTTCTGTGTCTCATGAAATGGATGCATTAATTGCTGGAGTTAGATTGAAGTTAGCTAGTTTTTATCAGTAGTAAAGCAACCTCAGGACTCAAGCAATGATCCTACTCCCTACCCTATCCCTATCATAGATTATAGCACAGAAGGAGACCATTCACCCCATCAGGCCTGCGTCATCTCTTTGAAAAAGCTGCTCAATTTAATTCCACACCCCAGCCTTTTCCCCATAACCCTGTAAATTAGCCCTCTTCAAGTACATGTTCAATTGCCTTTTAAAGTCCCTATGGAATCGGATTCCCCCACCCTTTCAGGTAGTGCGTTCCCGATCTTAACAATTCTCTGTGTGAAGAAATTGCTCCTCATCTCCCCTCTAGCTCTTTTGGCAATTATTTTAAATCTATCACCTTTGGCTACCAGCCCATTTGCCAAAGGAAACAGTTTCCCCCTACTTGCTCTATCAAAACCCCTCATCATTTTGAATACCTCTATTAGGTCTCCGCTGAACATTCCCTGCTCTAAGGAGAACAATTCCAGCTTCTCCAATCTCTCCACATAACTAAACTCGCTCATCCATGGTATCATCCTCCTAAACTTTGAAATCGTACAACCTATACCCAGTCCAGGCCATTTACCTCTAACAAGAAAAGCAATGGTCCTAATATCAACCCCTGGGGGACCCCACTGCGTACTTCTCTCCAGTCAGAAAAACATCTGTTCACCACTACTCTCTGCCTCCTATCCTTTAGCTAATTTTGTACCCAAGTTACCACCATTTCTTTAATACTATGTGATTCTATTTTCCAAATAAGTCTGTTATGAGGTACTTTATCAAATGCCTTTTGAAAGTCCATATATGCAACATCTATTGCACTACCTTCATCAACCCTCTCTGTTACTTCATCAAAGAACTCAATCAGGTTAGTCAGACACAATTTGCTGTTAACAAATCCATGCTGGCTGTCCCATGCTTCTTCAAGTGAGAATTAATGTTGTCCTTGACAATAGTTTTCCCACCATTGACATTAGACTGATTACCCTGTAGTTACCAGGTTTATCTCTCACCCCTTTTTTGAACAGGAGTATAACATTTGCACTCCTCCAGTCCTCTGGCCCGACTCCTCTATCCAAGGAGGATTGAAAGACTGTGGTCACAGTTCCTGCTAGCTCCATCCTACCTTCCCTCAGCAACTAGGATACATCCTATCTGGACCGAGTGACTTGTTAACTTTGAGTGATGTCAACCTCTTTTCTATCTCTTTTTATCCTATCCATTATCTCTGCTCCCCCCTCCTCTACTCCAACATTAACTTCATCCTCTTCTTTTGTGAAGACAGATGAATAGTAATCATTCAGTACCTCACACTCAAGCCCTCTGCCTGCACAAGAAGATTTTGGCCTAGAAATCCGATAAAGCTGAAAATGGGCGGTGCCACTGCGGGGCGAGCTTTGTTCACGCCTGTAAAAAGATCGCATGCAGCACCGTTATTTTGGTGCTGCCTGCTGATTGGAATGATTGCAGTGCACAGCATTAGTGTGGACCTCACTGTTTCAGGCTGTGCGCTCAGTAGGAGGCCCAATGTAGCATGGCTGTAGCATCCCTGGAACGAGGTAGTGTTTTCTTAAAGCTAGGCTGTCATTTTAGAAAGCAGGCTCGAGCCCTGAAAGGGGAATTGCCTTCTAAAATAAAAAAATTAAAATCATTTAAAAATAGGCAGTCTTTAGGCTTTAGAGCTCAACTGCCTTCTGAAAAAAGAAAAACATTAAAAATAATTCCAAAATGGCAGTCTTCAGCTCTTAAAGCTGAACTGCCTTCTGCACATAAAAAAATGGTAAAAGTGCTTCAGCACTAACACAAATGGCTCAACGGGCCAGGGAAAGGCACCTAGGATCTCATACGCAGCACTCCAGCTTGGTGCAACACTGGAAGAGAGCTCCTCTACTCACAGGGGTCAGGAGGCCCGCCAGAAAGAAGGATGTGGGATCAGATCGCCGAGGCCATCACTGCCAGCAGTGTCGCCCTCAGGACCTGGCTCCAGTGCCCAAAGAAGTTACATGACCTCAGACTAGTGGTCAAGGTCAGTGAATGCATCTTCAAGAGCCATCTCCTACTAACTGCATCACTAGCCTCACACACTGCTCATTGCACGACCCCCCCCCATCCCATCACTCACCTACCAACAATCTCGACCACATTTTAACAACTTTTTAAATGTATTGCACCAAGCTGCTACTTCAATAAAATATAAAGGAACAGTCCAAAAGCTGAAAACCAAATTTACCTGAAAGATGTGTGTGTCCCTTTAAGAAGTGCTGACAGCATCTCTGCAGTGCTGCTCTCACACATGTTCTTCCGTTCGTGTTTTAGGGAGGGTGTTATGGCGTGCGTCAACATCGAAAATAGCAGTCATAGTGTCAAATCAGGCGTTGCCCGCCAATTGAGGTCACGATCTGCTCATTTGAATTTGAGAGGCCAGCGCTGACAATGGCAGCACTATGACCCGCACCAAAATGGCAGCCGCTGTGTCCCATGCCGGAAGCGAGGTGGCCGCCATTTTTTGAAGTATTATGGCGCAAACACATGGCATTAAGGTAGGGAATTTCCAGGCCTTCCTTTTTTGTTCCTAATCAGCCCACCATTCCTTTAACTATCCTTTTCCTTTTTATAAAAGATTGTTGGGTTCCTTTTATGTTACCTGCTAATCTTTTCTCATACTCTCTCTTCGCCCTATATCCTTTTTCAATTTCCCCCTCACCTCTCTTTATTCTGCCTGGTTTTCAATTGTATTCTGTACCTGACATTTGCCATAAACCTCCTTTTTCTGTTTTATTTTAACCTCTATTTCCTTTGTCATCCAGGAACCGCTAGCTTTGGATGCCCCATTTTTCTTCCTTATGAGAATATGCTTGGTTTTTACACAAACTATCACCGCCTTGAAGGCCTACCATTGCTCATTTACTGTTTTCCTGGCCAATCTTTGTTTCCAGTCCACTTGTACTAAATCCCTTCTCAAATCACTGAAATCGGCTCTCTTCCAGCTGGGTATTTTCACTTTTGATTTTTCTTTGTCCCTTTCCATAGCTGCTTTAAACCTAAATTATATTATGTTCACTATTACCCAGATGTTCTCCCACTGAAACACACTCCAGTTGCCCGACTTCATTCCCCAAAACTAGATCCAGCACCGCTTCCTTCCTCGTTGGGCTAGAAAGATACTGATCAAGAAAGTTCTCCTGTACACATTTTAGGAATTCTTCACCCTCCTTGCCCTTTACTTTGTTTTCTTTCCAGTCTATATTCAGGTAATTGAAGTCCGCTACTATTACTGCTCTATTATTTTTACATTTCTCTGAAATTTGCCTGCAGATTTGCTCCCCTATCTCCTTCTCACTTTTTGGGAGTCTATAGTAAACACCCAGCAATGTAACAGCTCCTTTTCTGTTCCTTAACTCTAACCAAATAGATTTAGACTTTGAACCCTCCAGTATATCATCCCTCTGTTGAACTGTAATATTATCCTTGATCAAAATTCCCACACCCTCTTCTTTCTTTTTCCCTTCCCTATCCCTCCTGAATACATTGCAGCCAGGAATGTTTTGTTCCCATTCCTGCCCATGTTTAAGCCAGGTCGCCGTTATAGCCACTATATCATAATACCATGTGGCAACTTGTGCCTGTAGCTCACCAACCTTACTTGTAACACTCCTTGCATTAACACACATGCATTCCAACACCCTGTTAGACTGCTTCGCTTTCTTTCTCCATTTATTTCCTGCTCTTTCTTCACTATTTTTTGTTCTGTTACTGTTTGTCCCTCCCAGTTTTCCTATCCTATTCCCTCTATGGAGTAGGACTCATCAAAGAATACCAACCCTACTAACATGCCATGTGTCAACATCGTTTTTGGGATAAATTGTCCAAATGAGAAAATTGGTCTGACCATTAAATGAACAAAGTTCTTTCTGATTTCTTAATCACCAATCAGACTACGATCTTCGATCACTGAAGACAATATGAGGTTTGTGCACTTAAACTCTCCCCAGTTCCATACATGCAAATATTACACGTTTACCTTGTATCAATTGGCAATTATGACAGGAAAACAGTATGTGTACTACTTAAAAGACAGACTGCGATTTGAAGCCAGCAAAGTTTCTATATCTGACGAGTGATTCTTCCCCATTTCTCTAAATCAAGCTCCGGCAAAAATATCTTGCTCTCGAAATTCCAATTCTTTTTTTGGTGCAAGAGTAGTGTAGTACCAGAGTAGCAATCCAGAATTTGTGGCATAAGTCAGATATACCACAGTTACACCTATTCTAAAATACACACTAAACTCCAGTAGAAGTGGCTGCTAGCGGAAGATACACCTATTCCCGAAGTGATGCATGTATGCAAATACCAGGATAATGAGGGCAAAATATTTCATCAGAAATGTCACCATTTACACCAGGATTGCACCTGACATAAGCTTGTTGAAAAGAGGGATGAGTTAACCTGCATGACTTGTCAAACTAGGAAGTGGTAGAGTTCAAGGCTTTGAATGTCCACAAATTTTGTCTGAAACATCGGCTTTAGCTCAAGCGTTTACAAAAGTCTTTTCCCAGCTGTGCGACTAAAAAAAAGAATTCTGCAATCTGTCAGCAGTTTTAGGCAGGGAAATCTTTTTCTTCCCAGCCTTCTGTTATGGAGCCTTATCATGGGGTTCACTATGGGCATTCCCATTTATGTCCTTATAATGGAGGCAGAACAGGAGTAAAATGAAGAGGAAATGAGAAAGATACACAGGATAAGGCTACACCAAAGGCAAAGAACACCAACTCGGAGGTACCTTTCAACCAGAGTCTACAAACCATGAGTTTCGTCAATGATGTCTCAGAAGAGATTTGTTTAAGGAGGCAATGGTTCAGTGAGACACAGAAGAAATTTTGTCTCCTGTTGCAAACTGACCAAACATCCTCTCAAGCACAAAAAACAAAGAACAGACTATGTTCAGAACACTGGACTACATCAAACAAAGTAGTTTTTCTCTACATCTAAATTTACAGCAAATGTCCTGATTGTCACCGTGCTACCCCTAGTGTCTCACTGTGCTGTTGTTAATGCTGTACCAAAGTGTCACATGAGGACCAAGGATGCCAGTGGTACATGACTATGCTGTAGTACCATGAGCCTCTTGGAACTGATCAATGGGAGGACAGACCTGATGGCATCAGTTAGATATCATGAGGACATGCCGGTCTGTCTCCATCAAGTTTGCCTCTGGTTTCTTCAATCTGCCTATCATCCTTCTTGGCTCAGGTCACCTGGGTCCTGCAGTGCTGTCATTGCTCTGTTAAGCAGCTGATAAGGAAATTAGGGGTTACGGGGAGCGGGCAGGGAAGTGGACGTGAGTCTAGGTTCGGATCAGCCATGATCCTATTGAATGGCGGAGCAGGCCCGAGGGGCCGTATGGCCTACTCCTGCTCCTACTTCTTATGTTCTTATGTAAGCAGCAGCAGGTTCTGTGTCCTTTCCTCCAAGTATTATCGAGCCCCTGACCCCTCCCACTCCCCCTCCCACCATTTCCATCTCCTTCTTTCCCCCACCCAATCCCCTTCTTTCCCTTCACTCATCCACACTCTACCTCCCTCACTTCCACCTCCTCCTCCAGGTATTTTCCATTAAATACCCCCATCATAGCCCATTTGGTGTCTAACCTCCACCTGCAGTATTTTCCTTCCCCCTTCCCCAGCATATTTGAGGCATTGTAGCCTGTATTTATACAGACTACATGCCTTTCACTATTTCAATTAGCTGACCTTGCAATTTACAGCTGGGTCAGCACCATGACCTGGAAGCAGAGAGACATTCCGCTGCCCTTCTATTCCGATTACACATTTTGGGCCCTTTATGTTTAAACATACACTGTACTTTGCAGATTTTATATAAACATAATAGAATAAGAAACATCACTCAGTTACAGTATTTATCCATGTATGTTATGCATGTTGTTCAAAACAGATATCACTTGCACCTTCATAAATTATCATTGAAACCATGTCATTGATGAATTCAAATTAATGAGAATTACTAATGCATAAAAGTTAATGTCAGACATTAATTCTGATCTGCGCTTACAGAACTGTAAAAAGAATTATGAAGTGCAGATCAGAAGTAATGGGAAGCAAGTTGATTGGTGCTAAAGTTTTCATCTTTTTCTGCTCCTCTGCTGAAGACATAGGCTCTTGCTGTGTTACAATTCCACCACTGCCTTTGGGTACTTTGTTCAAATGCCCATTCTACATGGTTGATCCAGGACAGAGAGTGCCAATAGGCTAATCTATTCTATTCAGGGGTTAGGGGGATTGACGGGGGTGTATCACATCTGAGCCCAGTCCTCTCCCCATCTAATGGCCCCACAAACACTTTCTAGCATGAGTCACTGAATAGGGATCAAACCTGGTGTTCTGCCTTATAATTGCAGGAGTTTCGTTTTGTTGCCGCCAGTAGGTGGCAGTAAATGGAAATGGCCAGTAGGGTCACTCAACAGGAAGTAGTATAGTGATAGCAAACAAAGAGGTTACATCAGCATGGAGCGTGCTGCAAGTTAATCCGCTGTAATCTTACATTGTTACGCCTTCGAAAGCATTGCCTGTGAGTTGAATGGTTTCATTACATATTCATGTTTAGATGTTAGTTATATCTCATGTATGTAACAAGGTGCATTTCTTTCCTTTTTCTTTCTCAGTTTTACTCCAACCCAATGCAACTGATTTGTATTGTTTCATTGACCTCATGCAAGTGTGGCATTATTAAACACCGGAGCTTGGACGCTACATCCTGACTCCCATGTCGTTATTGAAAGGAGTTTGGCTGGCTGTCTAACTGCGTACAGACACATACACGTAGGGAGGACAGTACTGTAAAAAGGGAAAGTCATCAGCTGGCGCAACAAGCAACATTCGCAGTGCAGCACGGTGCAATCATGGATGGCAAGAGCTTCCAGGACGAGCAGAGATCTGTGACCAGCTCAAGAAGTACACGCTCATCTAGATCATCAACAGCCAGTGTAGCAGTAGCTAAAGCCTGGGCTAAAGCTAAAGCGGCACAGGCTCGCGTGAACTTTGCTAAACAGGAACTGGCTGTGAAGAAAGAGAAGGTCCGATTACAAGCAGAGGCTGCTACATTGGAGAAAGAGAAGGTCCGACTACAAGCAGAGGCTGCTACATTGGAGAAAGAGAAGGTCTGACTACAAGCAGAGGCTGCTACATTGGAGAAAGAGAAGGTCTGACTACAAGCAGAGGCTGCTACATTGGACGCCACGCTGGAGGCACTACACATTGAGAAAGAAGCAGCTGCCACTACTGCTGAGGCGGAGATATGGGAAGCGGCACTAGAAGCAGAGGTGGGAGAGCACCGCAGCATTGTTCGTCCTGCATCACCTCAAAGCACTGAGAGGCGGACAAGCAACTATGTCCAGGAGCAGGCTAGGACATGCACAGACATCTCCTCCTTCCCAAACTTTGAACCATTGCACGAGAACACGGAATCGCCATCACCAGCCCAACATGAGGTTACTCAGGTGGATCATTCACGCTACACTGATGATGACCCCTTCCTTGTTATTGATGACTGGTCACACGAAGGAGAGTTTGCAGCGCTCCCGAAGAAACCTGTGCCTCAATCCGCCGCTCCCAACCACTTGGAAGGTACTTATGCCAAAATTCCACACATCAAAAAGGAACCCTTTTCAAAGGTTAGAACAGGTTACCCGGCATGGCAGTCTCCCATCCAATCGCAGCCCTTCTGATGCGATCATACTCTGGCAACCCATGCACAGACTCCTAATATGACAGGCATTGCCCAATATTTGGCACGTAGAGAACTTGTAAGGACAGGTCTCACAAAATTTGACGACGAGCCAGAGAGTTTTAGAGCATGGCAGTCATCCTTCCTTAATGTCACTGGCGGCTTGAGCCTGAGTGCTAGTGAGGAGTTGGATTTATTGTCATCATGGCTGGGCAAAGAATCGTCAGAACATGCCCGTAGGATCCGGTTTGTGTACACAACTGACCCAAGCACAGCCCTTAGAATGGTCTGGGCAAGACTCAGGGAGTGTTACTGTGCTCCTGAGGTGATAGAGAAAGCCCTCTTCAGTAAGCTGGAAAACTTTCCTAAAATAGGTAACAGAGACTACCTTAAGCTTAGAGAACTCGGAGACCTTTTAATGGAGTTACGGGCAGCCAAAACAGACGGATACTTACCTGGGCTCTCCTATTTAGATACTGCTCGCGGCATCAACCCAATAGTGGAGAAGTTGCCCCACCCTCTCCAAGAAAAATGGATCAACGTAGGCTCAAAATTCAAAAAAGACAACCACATGTGGTTTCCCCCATTTTCCTTCTTTGTGAACTTTATCTGCAGAGAGGCCAGAATTAGAAATGATCCAAGCTTTGCCCTGTCCAGCTACTGTAGTGGACCCTCAAAGTATGAGAAGCCCATGTCAAAGTACGTAGGCACAAGAATGCCTATATCTGTGCATAAGACGGATGTCACTGCAAAGACCGACATCAGCATAGATGCAGCAAAGAATGAAGACGATCCCGGAAAACACTGCCCCATCCATCATAAGCCTCATCCGCTCGCAAAATGTAGAGGCTTCATAAACAAGACCATAGATGAACGCAGAGCCTACCTCAAAGATAATGGGATATGTTTTAGGTGTTGCGCCTCCGTTTCCCACACTGCAAGAGACTGTAGGATAGCGTTGAGATGCAGGGAGTGTGAGAGTGACCGCCACAGCACAGCTATGCACCCAGGTCCTACCCACACAACGGAAAAGCCAACCATCAAAGACTCTGAGCCCGGAGACGAGAGAAAGGGAACCCTTACCACTGCACCAACGGTGAGCTCCATGTGCACTGAGGTGTGTGGCCAAGGCCTCACAGGACGATCATGTTCCAAAATATGCCTTGTAAGAGTCTACCCACAAGGACAGCGCGACTGCTCAGTCAACATGTACGCAATACTCGATGACCAAAGTAACCGGTCACTCGCACGGTCAGACTTTTTTGACATATTTGGCGTCGAGAGTAGCCCAGTCCCTTACTCACTGAGAACCTGTGCCGGACTCTTGGAGATGGCAGGAAGGAAAGCAGATGGGTTCTGTGCCGAGGCAGTGAGTGAAGGGGTGAGCATAGACTTACTGCCACTGATAGAGTGCAGTGAAATCCCGAACAACCGATTGGAGATACCAACGCCTGAGACAGCACTTCACCATGCCCACCTAAAGCCCATAGCATCATGCATCCCAGCATTGGATCCAAAGGCCCAGATTCTCCTCCTGCTCGGGAGAGATGTGGTGAGGGTGCATAAGTTGAGAGAGCAAGTTAACGGCCCACACGATGCCCCCTTTGCCCAAAGACTCGACTTAGGCTGGGTGCTCGTGGGAGAAGTGTGCCTAGGCCAAGCTCACAAGCCCAACGTAAGCACCTTTAAGACCAACGTGCTAGAAAGCAGACGACCCTCTTTCCTCACTCCCTGCCCAAGTCACATCCACCTGAGAGAGCGAGCTACGGCGGGGAGCAACAAAGTGATTTCTCTCACACAGCATGGGGGTGCTCGGCTGACACCAGAGCTGTCGACAAACTGGGGCACACCGTGTTTGAAAAGACAAAAGATGACAACAAAGGTGCTCTCTCCTTCGAAGACGAAGCTTTCATGAATATTATGGAGAAAGAATTTCACAAAGATGAGGCGAACAGTTGGGTTGCGCCTCTCCCCTTCAAGGTACCCCGGTTTCTTCTGCCTAACAATCGCGATCAGGCACTGTCACGCCTCGCATCACTGCGGCGCACATTAGATAGAAAGCCCGAAATGAAGGAACAGTTCATTGCCTTCATGGAAAAGGTTTTCGAGAGTAACCATGCTGAATTAGCACCTCCACTCAAAGAAGGAGAAGAGTGCTGTTATCTCCCGATTTTTGGAGTTTTATCACACCCAGAAACCTAGTCAAATAAGAGTAGTTTTCGACTCCAGCGCTCAGCACTGTGGCATCTCACTCAACAACGTTCTGCTCACGGGTCCAGACCTAAACAACACCCTCCTTGGCGTGCTGATTCGCTTTAGGAAAGAGCTCGTAGCAGTAACCGCAGACATCCAACAGATGTTCTATTGCTTTGTGGTGAGAGAGGACCATAGGAACTATCTGAGGTTCTTCTGGTATCGCGACAACAACATGTCAAAGGACATCACTGAATACAGGATGCAGGTCCACGTTTTTGGTAACAGCCCCTCCCCTGCAGTCTCCATCTATGGGCTCAGAAGTGCAGCCAAAGGGGGAGAACACGAGCATGGAAAAGACACAAGACAGTTTGTGGAGAGACATTTTTATGTTGATGACGGCCTCATATCCTTACCTTCAGAAGCAGAAGCCATCAACCTGCTGAAGCGAACTCAAGCTTCATTAGCACAGTCCAACCTGAGGCTGCACAAAATTGCCTCAAACAGTGTAGCAGTGATGAAGGCCTTTCCAGCTGAGGATCTCGCCAAGGGCATTAAAGACTTAGACCTCAGCGACGAAACCATTCCAGCCCAGCTAAGCCTTGGTTTACGTTGGGAAATTGAATCTGACACCTTCACCTTTGCAGTGTCTGTAGGTGACAAGCCATTTACACGCCGTGGAGTGCTGTCAATGGTCAACTCGCTCTTTGACCCTCTCGGCATGGTGGCGCCCGTGACTATTCAGGGAAGAGCCCTACTACGAGAACTCTGCACAGACATGAGCGACTGGGACTCTCCACTCCCCGAAGGCAGGTTAACAGAATGGGAGACATGGAGAAATTCTCTCAAAAATCTAAAAAATCTTCAAAACCCACGCACCTACTCACCAGACACACTCTCCAAATCCAAACGCACCGAGTTGTGTGTATTCTCAGATGCGTCCGAGAAAGCTATTGGTGCGGTAGCCTACCTGAGATCCCTGGATGATGAGGGCCAAAGCAACGTGGGATTTGTCCTGGGAAAGGCGAAGTTGACACCCCGGCCAGAGCCCACCATACCACGCCTGGAGTTATGCGCTGCAGTATTAGCGGTGGAGAAGGCGGATCTCATCCTGGATGAGATAGATTTCAAGCTTGATGCAGTGAAATTCTACTGCGACAGCAAAGTTGTGCTCGATTACATCTCCAATGAGTCAAAGAGATTCTTCATATATGTACACAACAGAGTTCAGCGAGTAAGACAATCAACATGCCCCGACCAGTGGCACTATGTGCCCACAGAGCTGAATCCAGCTGACCTCGCCACCAGGTCAGTGCCTGCCTCCCAGCTCTCCAGTGCAATGTGGTTTACCGGGCCAGCTTTCTTACACAAACCTGACCAAGCTGACCATACGGCACAAGAATCATTCAAGCTCGTCAGCCCAGATCTAGATGTGGAGGTCCGTCCTCATGTGATCAGCTTAATGACTCACACCCAAGAGAGCCTACTTACCTGTGAGAGCTTTGAACGCTTTTCAACCTGGCGATCGCTCGTTAGAGCCATAGCTTTCTTAATCCACGTGGCTTGCTCTCGCAAGTCTGATCCTGGCAGCTCGTCAAACAAATGCAGAGGTTGGCACTGGTGCAGGAAGCCTCGTTCCCCAGACGAGTTGGCTGCAGCTGAGAACATTATCATCAGGTCAGTTCAAGTTCAGGCGTACTCTGAGGAGTACAGAGCACTTGCTGAAAAAAGAACCATTACCAAGACCAGTTCACTGTGGAAACTGAATCCAGTTTTGAATGACGGCCTCATCAGAATTGGAGGACGGCTGACGCGTGCAGAACTGAGCTTGCAAGAAAGGAGTCCTGTTGTCCTGCCACATCAAAGCCACATCACAACATTGCTCACAAGACACCACCATGAACTGATAGAACACCAAGGCCACTGTTCAAGGGACGGTCAAAAAGTTCTTCAGACCCATCTCAGAGGTCGTACTCCTCTTACCTAAGGAGGACTGAGTGTTATTGATTCCACAGGTCTGTATGTTTTATAAGTAGTGGCATCTAATAGATGCCAGGCGGGGAGTATTCTGCCTTATAATTGCAGGAGTTTCGTTTTATTGCCGCCAGCAGGTGGCAGTAAATGGAAATGGCCAGTAGGGTCACTCAACAGGAAGTAGTATAGTGATAGCAAACAAAGAGGTCACATCAGCATGGAGCGTGCTGCAAGTTAATCCGCTGTAATCTTACATTGTTACGCCTTCGAAAGCATTGCCTGTGAGTTGAATGGTTTCATTACATATTCATGTTTAGATGTTAGTTATATCTCATGTATGTAACAAGGTGCACTTCTTTCCTTTTTCTTTCTCAGTTTTACTCCAACCCAATGCAACTGATTTGTATTGTTTCATTGACCTCATGCAAGTGTGGCATTATTAAACACCGGAGCTTGGACGCTACATCCTGACTCCCATGTCGTTATTGAAAGGAGTTTGGCTGGCTGTCTAACTGCGTACAGACACATACACGTAGGGAGGACAGTACTGTAAAAAGGGCAAGTCATCAGCTGGCGCAACAAGCAACATTCGCAGTGCAGCACAGTGCAATCATGGATGGCAAGAGCTTCCAAGACAAGCAGAGATCGGTGACCAGCTCAAGAAGTACACGCTCATCTAGATCATCAACAGCCAGTGTAGCAGCAGCTAAAGCCTGGGCTAAAGCTAAAGCGGCACAGGCTCACATGACCTTTGCTAAACAGGAACTGGCTGTGAAGAAAGAGAAGGTCCGACTACAAGCAGAGGCTGCTACATTGGAGAAAGAGAAGGTCTGACTACAAGCAGAGGCTGCTACATTGGACGCCACGCTGGAGGCACTACGCATTGAGAAAGAAGCAGCTAACACTACTGCTGAGGCGGAGATATGGGAAGCGGCACTAGAAGCAGAGGTGGGAGAGCACCGCAGCATTGTTCGTCCTGCATCACCTCAAAGCACTGAGAGGCGGACAAGCAACTATGTCCAGGAGCAGGCTAGGACACGCACAGACATCTCCTCCTTCCCAAACTTTGAACCATTGCACGAGAACACGGAATCGCCATCACCAGCCCAACATGAGGTTACTCAGGTGGATCATTCACGTTACACTGATGACGACCCCTTCCTTGTTATTGATGACTGGTCACACGAAGGAGAGTTTGCAGCGCTCCCGAAGAAACCTGTGCCTCAATCCGCCGCTCCCAACCACTTGGAAGGTACTTATGCCAAAATTCCACACATCAAAAAGGAACCCTTTTCAAAGGTTAGAACAGGTCACCCGGCATGGCAGTCTCCCATCCAATCGCAGCCCTTCTGATGCGATCATACTCTGGCAACCCATGCACAGACTCCTAATATGACAGGCATTGCCCAATATTTGGCACGTAGAGAACTTGTAAGGACAGGTCTCACAAAATTTGACGACGAGCCAGAGAGTTTTAGAGCATGGCAGTCATCCTTCCTTAATGTCACTGGCGGCTTGAGCCTGAGTGCTAGTGAGGAGTTGGATTTAGTGTCATCATGGCTGGGCAAAGAATCGTCAGAACATGCCCGTAGGATCCGGTTTGTGTACACAACTGACCCAAGCACAGCCCTTAGAATGGTCTGGGCAAGACTCAGGGAGTGTTACTGTGCTCCTGAGGTGATAGAGAAAGCCCTCTTCAGTAAGCTGGAAAACTTTCCTAAAATAGGTAACAGAGACTACCTTAAGCTTAGAGAACTCGGAGACCTTTTAATGGAGTTACGGGCAGCCAAAACAGACGGATACTTACCTGGGCTCTCCTATTTAGATACTGCTCGCGGCATCAACCCAATAGTGGAGAAGTTGCCCCACCCTCTCCAAGAAAAATGGATCAACGTAGGCTCAAAATTCAAAAAAGACAACCACATGTGGTTTCCCCCATTTTCCTTCTTTGTGAACTTTATCTGCAGAGAGGCCAGAATTAGAAATGATCCAAGCTTTGCCCTGTCCAGCTACTGTAGTGGACCCTCAAAGTATGAGAAGCCCATGTCAAAGTACGTAGGCACAAGAATGCCTATATCTGTGCATAAGACGGATGTCACTGCAAAGACCGACATCAGCATAGATGCAGCAAAGAATGAAGACGATCCCGGAAAACACTGCCCCATCCATCATAAGCCTCATCCGCTCGCAAAATGTAGAGGCTTCATAAACAAGACCATAGATGAACGCAGAGCCTACCTCAAAGATAATGGGATATGTTTTAGGTGTTGCGCCTCCGTTTCCCACACTGCAAGAGACTGTAGGATAGCGTTGAGATGCAGGGAGTGTGAGAGTGACCGCCACAGCACAGCTATGCACCCAGGTCCTACCCACACAACGGAAAAGCCAACCATCAAAGACTCTGAGCCCGGAGACGAGAGAAAGGGAACCCTTACCACTGCACCAACGGTGAGCTCCATGTGCACTGAGGTGTGTGGCCAAGGCCTCACAGGACGATCATGTTCCAAAATATGCCTTGTAAGAGTCTACCCACAAGGACAGCGCGACTGCTCAGTCAACATGTACGCAATACTCGATGACCAAAGTAACCGGTCACTCGCACGGTCAGACTTTTTTGACATATTTGGCGTCGAGAGTAGCCCAGTCCCTTACTCACTGAGAACCTGTGCCGGACTCTTGGAGATGGCAGGAAGGAAAGCAGATGGGTTCTGTGCCGAGGCAGTGAGTGAAGGGGTGAGCATAGACTTACTGCCACTGATAGAGTGCAGTGAAATCCCGAACAACCGATTGGAGATACCAACGCCTGAGACAGCACTTCACCATGCCCACCTAAAGCCCATAGCATCATGCATCCCAGCATTGGATCCAAAGGCCCAGATTCTCCTCCTGCTCGGGAGAGATGTGGTGAGGGTGCATAAGTTGAGAGAGCAAGTTAACGGCCCACACGATGCCCCCTTTGCCCAAAGACTCGACTTAGGCTGGGTGCTCGTGGGAGAAGTGTGCCTAGGCCAAGCTCACAAGCCCAACGTAAGCACCTTTAAGACCAACGTGCTAGAAAGCAGACGACCCTCTTTCCTCACTCCCTGCCCAAGTCACATCCACCTGAGAGAGCGAGCTACGGCGGGGAGCAACAAAGTGATTTCTCTCACACAGCATGGGGGTGCTCGGCTGACACCAGAGCTGTCGACACACTGGGGCACACCGTGTTTGAAAAGACAAAAGATGACAACAAAGGTGCTCTCTCCTTCGAAGACGAAGCTTTCATGAATATTATGGAGAAAGAATTTCACAAAGATGAGGCGAACAGCTGGGTTGCGCCTCTCCCCTTCAAGGTACCCCGGTTTCTTCTGCCTAACAATCGCGATCAGGCACTGTCACGCCTCGCATCACTGCGGCGCACATTAGATAGAAAGCCCGAAATGAAGGAACAGTTCATTGCCTTCGTGGAAAAGGTTTTCGAGAGTAACCATGCTGAATTAGCACCTCCACTCAAAGAAGGAGAAGAGTGCTGTTATCTCCCGATTTTTGGAGTTTTATCACACCCAGAAACCTAGTCAAATAAGAGTAGTTTTCGACTCCAGCGCTCAGCACTGTGGCATCTCACTCAACAACGTTCTGCTCACGGGTCCAGACCTAAACAACACCCTCCTTGGCGTGCTGATTCGCTTTAGGAAAGAGCTCGTAGCAGTAACCGCAGACATCCAACAGATGTTCTATTGCTTTGTGGTGAGAGAGGACCATAGGAACTATCTGAGGTTCTTCTGGTATCGCGACAACAACATGTCAAAGGACATCACTGAATACAGGATGCAGGTCCACGTTTTTGGTAACAGCCCCTCCCCTGCAGTCTCCATCTATGGGCTCAGAAGTGCAGCCAAAGGGGGAGAACACGAGCATGGAAAAGACACAAGACAGTTTGTGGAGAGACATTTTTATGTTGATGACGGCCTCATATCCTTACCTTCAGAAGCAGAAGCCATCAACCTGCTGAAGCGAACTCAAGCTTCATTAGCACAGTCCAACCTGAGGCTGCACAAAATTGCCTCAAACAGTGTAGCAGTGATGAAGGCCTTTCCAGCTGAGGATCTCGCCAAGGGCATTAAAGACTTAGACCTCAGCGACGAAACCATTCCAGCCCAGCTAAGCCTTGGTTTACGTTGGGAAATTGAATCTGACACCTTCACCTTTGCAGTGTCTGTAGGTGACAAGCCATTTACACGCCGTGGAGTGCTGTCAATGGTCAACTCGCTCTTTGACCCTCTCGGCATGGTGGCGCCCGTGACTATTCAGGGAAGAGCCCTACTACGAGAACTCTGCACAGACATGAGCGACTGGGACTCTCCACTCCCCGAAGGCAGGTTAACAGAATGGGAGACATGGAGAAATTCTCTCAAAAATCTAAAAAATCTTCAAAACCCACGCACCTACTCACCAGACACACTCTCCAAATCCAAACGCACCGAGTTGTGTGTATTCTCAGATGCGTCCGAGAAAGCTATTGGTGCGGTAGCCTACCTGAGATCCCTGGATGATGAGGGCCAAAGCAACGTGGGATTTGTCCTGGGAAAGGCGAAGTTGACACCCCGGCCAGAGCCCACCATACCACGCCTGGAGTTATGCGCTGCAGTATTAGCGGTGGAGAAGGCGGATCTCATCCTGGATGAGATAGATTTCAAGCTTGATGCAGTGAAATTCTACTGCGACAGCAAAGTTGTGCTCGATTACATCTCCAATGAGTCAAAGAGATTCTTCATATATGTACACAACAGAGTTCAGCGAGTAAGACAATCAACATGCCCCGACCAGTGGCACTATGTGCCCACAGAGCTGAATCCAGCTGACCTCGCCACCAGGTCAGTGCCTGCCTCCCAGCTCTCCAGTGCAATGTGGTTTACCGGGCCAGCTTTCTTACACAAACCTGACCAAGCTGACCATACGGCACAAGAATCATTCAAGCTCGTCAGCCCAGATCTAGATGTGGAGGTCCGTCCTCATGTGATCAGCTTAATGACTCACACCCAAGAGAGCCTACTTACCTGTGAGAGCTTTGAACGCTTTTCAACCTGGCGATCGCTCGTTAGAGCCATAGCTTTCTGAATCCATGTGGCTTGCTCTCGCAAGTCTGATCCTGGCAGCTCGTCAAACAAATGCAGAGGTTGGCACTGGTGCAGGAAGCCTCGTTCCCCAGACGAGTTGGCTGCAGCTGAGAACATTATCATCAGGTCAGTTCAAGTTCAGGCGTACTCTGAGGAGTACAGAGCACTTGCTGAAAAAAGAACCATTACCAAGACCAGTTCACTGTGGAAACTGAATCCAGTTTTGAATGACGGCCTCATCAGAATTGGAGGACGGCTGACGCGTGCAGAACTGAGCTTGCAAGAAAGGAGTCCTGTTGTCCTGCCACATCAAAGCCACATCACAACATTGCTCACAAGACACCACCATGAACTGATAGAACACCAAGGCCACTGTTCAAGGGACGGTCAAAAAGTTCTTCAGACCCATCTCAGAGGTCGTACTCCTCTTACCTAAGGAGGACTGAGTGTTATTGATTCCACAGGTCTGTATGTTTTATAAGTAGTGGCATCTAATAGATGCCAGGCGGGGAGTATTCTGCCTTATAATTGCAGGAGTTTCGTTTTATTGCCGCCAGCAGGTGGCAGTAAATGGAAATGGCCAGTAGGGTCACTCAACAGGAAGTAGTATAGTGATAGCAAACAAAGAGGTCACATCAGCATGGAGCGTGCTGCAAGTTAATCCGCTGTAATCTTACATTGTTACGCCTTCGAAAGCATTGCCTGTGAGTTGAATGGTTTCATTACATATTCATGTTTAGATGTTAGTTATATCTCATGTATGTAACAAGGTGCACTTCTTTCCTTTTTCTTTCTCAGTTTTACTCCAACCCAATGCAACTGATTTGTATTGTTTCATTGACCTCATGCAAGTGTGGCATTATTAAACACCGGAGCTTGGACGCTACATCCTGACTCCCATGTCGTTATTGAAAGGAGTTTGGCTGGCTGTCTAACTGCGTACAGACACATACACGTAGGGAGGACAGTACTGTAAAAAGGGCAAGTCATCAGCTGGCGCAACAAGCAACATTCGCAGTGCAGCACAGTGCAATCATGGATGGCAAGAGCTTCCAAGACAAGCAGAGATCGGTGACCAGCTCAAGAAGTACACGCTCATCTAGATCATCAACAGCCAGTGTAGCAGCAGCTAAAGCCTGGGCTAAAGCTAAAGCGGCACAGGCTCACATGACCTTTGCTAAACAGGAACTGGCTGTGAAGAAAGAGAAGGTCCGACTACAAGCAGAGGCTGCTACATTGGAGAAAGAGAAGGCCTGACTACAAGCAGAGGCTGCTACATTGGACGCCACGCTGGAGGCACTACACATTGAGAAAGAAGCAGCTAACACTACTGCTGAGGCGGAGATATGGGAAGCGGCACTAGAAGCAGAGGTGGGAGAGCACCGCAGCATTGTTCGTCCTGCATCACCTCAAAGCACTGAGAGGCGGACAAGCAACTATGTCCAGGAGCAGGCTAGGACACGCACAGACATCTCCTCCTTCCCAAACTTTGAACCATTGCACGAGAACACGGAATCGCCATCACCAGCCCAACATGAGGTTACTCAGGTGGATCATTCACGTTACACTGATGACGACCCCTTCCTTGTTATTGATGACTGGTCACACGAAGGAGAGTTTGCAGCGCTCCCGAAGAAACCTGTGCCTCAATCCGCCGCTCCCAACCACTTGGAAGGTACTTATGCCAAAATTCCACACATCAAAAAGGAACCCTTTTCAAAGGTTAGAACAGGTCACCCGGCATGGCAGTCTCCCATCCAATCGCAGCCCTTCTGATGCGATCATACTCTGGCAACCCATGCACAGACTCCTAATATGACAGGCATTGCCCAATATTTGGCACGTAGAGAACTTGTAAGGACAGGTCTCACAAAATTTGACGACAAGCCAGAGAGTTTTAGAGCATGGCAGTCATCCTTCCTTAATGTCACTGGCGGCTTGAGCCTGAGTGCTAGTGAGGAGTTGGATTTATTGTCATCATGGCTGGGCAAAGAATCGTCAGAACATGCCCGTAGGATCCGGTTTGTGTACACAAATGTTCCAAGCACAGCCCTTAGAATGGTCTGGGCAAGACTCAGGGAGTGTTACTGTGCTCCTGAGGTGATAGAGAAAGCCCTCTTCAGTAAGCTGGAAAACTTTCCTAAAATAGGTAACAGAGACTACCTTAAGCTTAGAGAACTCGGAGACCTTTTAATGGAGTTACTGGCAGCCAAAACAGACGGATACTTACCTGGGCTCTCCTATTTAGATACTGCTCGCGGCATCAACCCAATAGTGGAGAAGTTGCCCCACCCTCTCCAAGAAAAATGGATCAACGTAGGCTCAAAATTCAAAAAAGACAACCACATGTGGTTTCCCCCATTTTCCTTCTTTGTGAACTTTATCTGCAGAGAGGCCAGAATTAGAAATGATCCAAGCTTTGCCCTGTCCAGCTACTGTAGTGGACCCTCAAAGTATGAGAAGCCCATGTCAAAGTACGTAGGCACAAGAATGCCTATATCTGTGCATAAGATGGATGTCACTGCAAAGACCGACATCAGCATAGATGCAGCAAAGAATGAAGACGATCCCGGAAAACACTGCCCCATCCATCATAAGCCTCATCCGCTCGCAAAATGTAGAGGCTTCATAAACAAGACCATAGATGAACGCAGAGCCTACCTCAAAGATAATGGGATATGTTTTAGGTGTTGCGCCTCCGTTTCCCACACTGCAAGAGACTGTAGGATAGCGTTGAGATGCAGGGAGTGTGAGAGTGACCGCCACAGCACAGCTATGCACCCAGGTCCTACCCACACAACGGAAAAGCCAACCATCAAAGACTCTGAGCCCGGAGACGAGAGAAAGGGAACCCTTACCACTGCACCAACGGTGAGCTCCATATGCACTGAGGTGTGTGGCCAAGGCCTCACAGGACGATCATGTTCCAAAATATGCCTTGTAAGAGTCTACCCACAAGGACAGCGCGACTGCTCAGTTAACATGTACGCAATACTCGATGACCAAAGTAACCGGTCACTCGCACGGTCAGACTTTTTTGACATATATGGCGTCGAGAGTAGCCCAGTCCCTTACTCACTGAGAACCTGTGCCGGACTCTTGGAGATGGCAGGAAGGAAAGCAGATGGGTTCTGTGCCGAGGCAGTGAGTGAAGGGGTGAGCATAGACTTACTGCCACTGATAGAGTGCAGTGAAATCCCGAACAACCGATTGGAGATACCAACGCCTGAGACAGCACTTCACCATGCCCACCTAAAGCCCATAGCATCATGCATCCCAGCATTGGATCCAAAGGCCCAGATTCTCCTCCTGCTCGGGAGAGATGTGGTGAGAGTGCATAAGTTGAGAGAGCAAGTTAACGGCCCACACGATGCCCCCTTTGCCCAAAGACTCGACTTAGGCTGGGTGCTCGTGGGAGAAGTGTGCCTAGGCCAAGCTCATAAGCCCAACGTAAGCACCTTTAAGACCAACGTGCTAGAAAGCAGACGACCCTCTTTCCTCACTCCCTGCCCAAGTCACATCCACCTGAGAGAGCGAGCTACGGCAGGGAGCAACAAAGTGATTTCTCTCACACAGCATGGGGGTGCTCGGCTGACACCAGAGCTGTCGACAAACTGGGGCACACCGTGTTTGAAAAGACAAAAGATGACAACAAAGGTGCTCTCTCCTTCGAAGACGAAGCTTTCATGAATATTATGGAGAAAGAATTTCACAAAGATGAGGCGAACAGCTGGGTTGCGCCTCTCCCCTTCAAGGTACCCCGGTTTCTTCTGCCTAACAATCGCGATCAGGCACTGTCACGCCTCGCATCACTGCGGCGCACATTAGATAGAAAGCCCAAAATGAAGGAACAGTTCATTGCCTTCATGGAAAAGGTTTTCGAGAGTAACCATGCTGAATTAGCACCTCCACTCAAAGAAGGAGAAGAGTGCTGTTATCTCCCGATTTTTGGAGTTTTATCACACCCAGAAACCTAGTCAAATAAGAGTAGTTTTCGACTCCAGCGCTCAGCACTGTGGCATCTCACACAACAACGTTCTGCTCACGGGTCCAGACCTAAACAACACCCTCCTTGGCGTGCTGATTCGCTTTAGGAAAGAGCTCGTAGCAGTAACCGCAGACATCCAACAGATGTTCTATTGCTTTGTGGTGAGAGAGGACCATAGGACCTATCTGAGGTTCTTCTGGTATCGCGACAACAACATGTCAAAGGACATCACTGAATACAGGATGCGGGTCCACGTTTTTGGTAACAGCCCCTCCCCTGCAGTCTCCATCTATGGGCTCAGAAGTGCAGCCAAAGAGGGAGAACACGAGCATGGAAAAGACACAAGACAGTTTGTGGAGAGACATTTTTATGTTGATGACGGCCTCATATCCTTACCTTCAGAAGCAGAAGCCATCAACCTGCTGACGCGAACTCAAGCTTCATTAGCACAGTCCAACCTGAGGCTGCACAAAATTGCCTCAAACAGTGTAGCAGTGATGAAGGCCTTTCCAGCTGAGGATCTCGCCAAGGGCATTAAAGACTTAGACCTCAGCGACGAAACCATTCCAGCCCAGCTAAGCCTTGGTTTACGTTGGGAAATTGAATCTGACACCTTCACCTTTGCAGTGTCTGTAGGTGACAAGCCATTTACACGCCGTGGAGTGCTGTCAACGGTCAACTCGCTCTTTGACCCTCTCGGCATGGTGGCACCCGTGACTATTCAGGGAAGAGCCCTACTACGAGAACTCTGCACAGACATGAGCGACTGGGACTCTCCACTCCCCGAAGGCAGGTTGACAGAATGGGAGACATGGAGAAATTCTCTCAAAAATCTAAAAAATCTTCAAAACCCACGCACCTACTCACCAGACACACTCTCCAAATCCAAACGCACCGAGTTGCGTGTATTCTCAGATGCGTCCGAGAAAGCTATTGGCGCGGTAGCCTACCTGAGATCCCTGGATGATGAGGGCCAAAGCAACGTGGGATTTGTCCTGGGAAAGGCGAAGTTGACACCCCGGCCAGAGCCCACCATACCACGCCTGGAGTTATGCGCTGCAGTATTAGCGGTGGAGAAGGCGGATCTCATCCTGGATGAGATAGATTTCAAGCTTGATGCAGTGAAATTCTACTGCGACAGCAAAGTTGTGCTCGATTACATCTCCAATGAGTCAAAGAGATTCTTCATATATGTACACAACAGAGTTCAGCGAATAAGACAATCAACATGCCCCGACCAGTGGCACTATGTGCCCACAGAGCTGAATCCAGCTGACCTCGCCACCCGGTCAGTGCCTGCCTCCCAGCTCTCCAGTACAATGTGGTTTACCGGGCCAGCTTTCTTACACAAACCTGACCAAGCTGACCATACGGCACAAGAATCCTTCAAGCTCGTCAGCCCAGATCTAGATGTGGAGGTCCATCCACATGTGATCAGCTTAATGACTCACACGCAAGAGAGCCTACTTACCTGTGAGCGCTTTGAATGCTTTTCAACCTGGCGATCGCTCGTTAGAGCCATAGCTTTCTTAATCCATGTGGCTCGCTCTCGCAAGTCCGATCCTGGCAGCTCGTCAAACAAATGCAGAGGTTGGCACTGGTGCAGGAAGCCTCGTTCCCCAGACGAGTTGGCTGCAGCTGAGAACATTATCATCAGGTCAGTTCAAGTTCAGGCGTACTCTGAGGAGTACAGAGCACTTGCTGAAAAAAGAACCATTACCAAGACCAGTTCACTGTGGAAACTGAATCCAGTTTTGAATGACGGCCTCATCAGAATTGGAGGACGGCTGACGCGTGCAGAACTGAGCTTGCAAGAAAGGAGTCCTGTTGTCCTGCCACATCAAAGCCACATCACAACATTGCTCACAAGACACCACCATGAACTGATAGAACACCAAGGCCACTGTTCAAGGGACGGTCAAAAAGTTCTTCAGACCCATCTCAGAGGTTGTTCTCCTCTTACCTAAGGAGGACTGAGTGTTATTGATTCCACAGGTCTGTATGTTTTATAAGTAGTGGCATCTAATAGACGCCAGGCGGGGAGTGTTCTGCCTTATAATTGCAGGAGTTTCGTTTTGTTGCCACCAGCAGGTGGCAGTAAATGGAAATGGCCAGTAGGGTCACTCAACAGGAAGTAGTATAGTGATAGCAAACAAAGAGGTCACATCAGCATGGAGCGTGCTGCAAGTTAATCCGCTGTAATCTTACATTGTTACGCCTTCGAAAGCATTGCCTGTGAATTGAATGGTTTCACTACATATTCATGTTTAGATGTTAGTTATATCTCATGTATGTAACATGGTGCATTTCTTTCCTTTTTCTTTCTCAGTTTTACTCCAACCCAATGCAACTGATTTGTATTGTTTCATTGACCTCATGCAAGTGTGGCATTATTAAACACCGGAGCTTGGACGCTACATCCTGACTCCCATGTCGTTATTGAAAGGAGTTTGGCTGGCTGTCTAACTGTGTACAGGCACATACACGTAGGGAGGACAGTACACCTGGGATCCCCTGGTCTGTGTGGCTCAGTTTTACACTGTGGAGTGTATCAACAACTCAACCATCAAGGGAGTTACCAAATTCATTCTTTTTAAAAACATACAGTAAATTGCAGATTATAATCTACAGCAGACTGGAGTTCCAAACATTACATTTAATGAGACATGTACATCACATGGTGTACTAGTGCTAACTATATGAGAAACTAAATTATGGCTTATTATCACTTGTTCATATTCAAACTGCAGAAACAGTACATCGATTTGATTGTATGTAGGTTTCACCCTGTCTTATGATAAGTAAATTTCACCCTGTTTCTTTCCTATTACAAAGGTATTTGAGAAATTCAATTTGAGAATCTCATACCCTTGTGTAAAGAACAAAATTCATACCTACAAATATATAGACAACATGTCACTGAACAGTAGGTGTTTGTTGCAATGCATTCAAGTTCAGAAAGGCTGATTAATCTGAGCACAATGTTCATCCATGCACAGAATTTCATTGCATCATAGAATCTCAAAACTACGAAGTGTCTTCCCTCCCTTGGTCTTCTTCCTCTGACCTACTGGCTTTTAAAACTAAAGTTGAAGTCACCTAATCACTGCTTCGTCATTTACCTATTCTTCCAGCCTTGATGGTATCCTATTCTTGGGGTCTTGGTCCTTCATCTAGGTTTCTCAACTAGCAAAACTGTTTCCATTCACTCTCATTGTAATATTCCAATGTTTACCTATGGATGTGTTATGTCTTTGCTTAAAACATTTTCTATTTTGAATAGATAAAAATGGGGCATGGTACTAAAGCAATAGCATTTCATGCTTGCTTAATTAACTCTTCCCAAAAATTAGCTGGATAAACATCTGATTTAAGGAGGTTACAGGGAAAAGTAAAGAAATATTCAAATACTCCAAGGAATAGCACTCACCTGTGCTAACTGTGATAAACAGATATGACCTACAGAAAGTAACTACTGAGGTTGGACAGTGAAGCTGTAAGGGTGGCTAGATATTTTTTGAATTTCAATTGATAACCATTGGTCACAGAACATTCCCGTGGGAGGTTAATGGGATGGATTGCACAGTCTGTGCATGGAGCAGACTGGAAAAGTTGAAATGCTTTTTTCTGGTTCCATTTTTTATGTTCTTACGTTAAATTGTATAATTTTTAAATTCCTCCTCCCACTCCAAATCAAACACACATAATTTGACGCATTTAAGGGGAGGTTAGATAAGTACATAATGAAGAAAGGAATAGAAGGATATGCTATTAAGGTGAGGTGAAGTAGGGTGGGAGGAGGCTTTTGTGGAGCATAAACACCGGCACAGACCACCATGGGTCATGACCAACAGAGAAAGATAGACCAGTTGGGCCGAATGGCCTGTTTCTGTGCTGTATTTCTATGAAACACATAACACTGAAATATCTAACGCCCCCCATTGCTAATCGACTCCAAAACACTTTTCTTCCAACCCTTTATGACTGCTCGGAAAGCAGGTTTCCATTTCAAACACACTGCACTATAAAGTCTAGACGAGTTAGAATGCAGCAGCCCACTGCATTCAAAGTTTTTTTGATGACTGTGTGTGAGAAGGATCACACATTTGAGAGGTGCGAAAGCGTGTGGTTAGAGCTCGGCTTTTAAATAGAATCACAGGAGCACAGCTCTGGGGAGCAAAACTCAACTGTGGTTTGAACGCCGATCACGCAACAGTTTAAAATTTGTCAGAAAGTCTTTTTGTTCCCCAGACTTTAAATAGATGACTAAAAAGTCAGCCCCTCTCTTGTTAACGCCGCCTTTGTGAATTCCGGGAAAGTGTACGGCTGACACGTGGAGAATGAGCTGCAATGCGGGATTGACGTGAACGGTGAGTGATCTCGTTTACCTCCGCAGTCTGATTGGGTTTTTTAATGTAATGGATCATTTCGGGCGGAGACACCAACTCTCGGAGCAACATGGTCAATGTGTACCTGTGGGAAACAGTGGAGTGTAAGCGGGGGGCTGGAGGTCAGCGGAGAAAGATCGGCAGTGTTTACAGCGGAGCATAAACCCTTCCCAATGATGTAAAATCAGGATCTCCAATGTCTGATCTGGAGGGTTTTTTTAGATTAGCGATCTTCATTGTTTTAAACATTAGTACAGAGAGCCTGCAATACTTTAGCCGGCTTTGTCCTCTCAAGGTGCCTCATCGTCAATATCGGTTTTAAACACATTTTAAAAATCGACCATGTTATGATTCACACATAAAAAGGGCAGTGAGACAGAGAGAAATGGACGGAGGAATTCTAGTTGGATTAAAACATGATAAAACTGCAGGTGGGTAAAACATTTTGTTTTATTCCATGTACTCATTCTGCTCTGTGGTAATGAAACACGATTGATGGACAATCTGGACAGAATACAGACCAGGGTGTTAACTAGCTGCAGGCACATTTATTTCAATCGTTTTCATTCAAATATACTACACAGATGAGAGAGCGGGTGGAGATGTGTACGGTCTACTTTAATCGTCAGTGCCAAGTTATAAAGGTGCACTTTGTTTTGTTCACACGCTGATGCCGCACGGACTGAGAGGAGGTTAACACATGGGGAGCTCAGGCCCATCACAGGGTTCGTAATATTGTTGCTTATTAAATGTATAAGCGGTATGATTTAATGGTTCGTGTTGATATCCTTTGAGTATCTTCAGGATGAATATTTGGTTAGCTACAGAACTGCAAATGGAAAGGAAAAATACAGCTGGAGATGATTGACTGCTGAGCGGAAATGTAAGAAGTCAAAGAAAAATGAGAAGGCAAAAGTGCAGGGTAGCGATAGGGGTAATGATAACCAGAGTGTGACAGGAAGGGACAGAGTGCATCAGAAAGAGGGGTTAGAGTAGGGAAAAATGGTAAAAAGACAAAATTAAAAGCTCTATATCTGAATGCATGCAACATTCATAACAAGATAGATGAGTTGACAGCTCAAATAGAAATAAATGGGTATGATCTGATAGCCATTACAGAGATGTGGTTGCAAGGTGACCAAAGCTGGGAACTGAATATTCAGGGGTATTTGCCATTTCGTAAGGATAGGCAGAAAGGAAAAGGAGGTGGTGTAGCGCTGTTAATAAGGGATGAGATCAGTGCAGTAGTGAGAAATGATATTGGCTTAGAAGGTCAAGAGGTAGAATCAGTTTGGGTGGAGATGAGAAATAATAAGGGTAAGAAGTCACTGGTGGGAGTGGTCTACAGGCCCCCAAACAATAGCCACACTGTAGGACAAAGTATAAATCAAGAAATAATAGAGGCTTGTAAGAAAGGTACGACTATAATCATGGGAGATTTTAATCTTCACATTGATTGGCCAAAGGTAGACTTGAGGAAGAGTTCTTAGAGTGTATGCGGGATGGTTTCTTGGAACAATACGTTGTGGAACCAACCAGGGAGCAGACTATTTTAGATCTGGTAATGTGTAACGAGGCTGGATTAATTAATGATCTCGAAGTGAAGGATCCTCTTGGGAAGAGTGATCATAGCATGGTAGAATTTCAAATTCAGTTTGAGGGTGAGAAAGCTAGGTCTCAAACTAGTGTCCTGAACTTAAATAAAGGTAGTTACAAAGGTATGAAGGCAGACTTAGTTAAAGTGGACTGGGAAAATATATTACAGGGTAATACTGTAGAAAAGCAGTGGCAAACATTTAAGGAGATATTTCATAACTCTCAGCAAAGATATATGCCAGTGAGAAAGAAAGACTCTAAGAGAAGGATGAACCATCCGTGGCTAACTAAGGAAGTAAAGGATGGTATCAAATTGAAAACAAAGGCATACAATGTTGCAAAGAATAGTGGAAGGCCAGACGATTGGGAAATTAAAAAAAAACAGCAAAGGACGACTAAAAAAATGATAAATAGAGAAGATAGCTTATGAGAGTAAGCTAGCAAGAAATATAAAAACAGATAGTAAAAGCTTCTATAGGTATATAAAAAGGAAGAGAGTAGCTAAAGTAAATGTTGGTCCCCTAGAGGATGAGTCTGGGGGATTAATAACAGGGAAATGGCAGAGACTTTGAACAAATATTTTGTATCGGTCTTCATGGTAGAAGACACTAAAAGCATCCCAATAATGGATAATCAAGGGGCTATTGGGGTGGGGGGGGGTGCTTAAAACAATCACTATCACTAGAGAAAAAGTACTAGGCAAACTAATGGGACTAAAGGTGGACAAGTCCCCTGGACCTGATGGCCTGCATCCTAGGGTCTTAAAAAGGTGGATGCAGAGTTAGTTGTAATCTACCAAAATTCCCTGCATTCTGGAGAGGTCCCAGCGGACTGGAAAACTGCAAATGTAATGCCCCTATTTAAGAAAGGAGGGAGACAGAAAGCAGGCAACTATAGACCAGTTAGCCTAACATCTGTCATTGGGAAAATGCTGGAGTCCATCATTAAGGAAGTGGTAGCAGGACATTTAGAAAATCATAATATAGTCAAGCAGAGTCAGCATGGTTTTATGAAAGGGAAATCATGTTTGACAAATTTGCTGGAGTTCTTTGAGGATGTAACAAGCAGGGTGGATGAAGGGGAACCAGTAGATGTCATGTATTTGGATTTCCATAAGGCATTCGATAAGGTGCCACATAAAAGGTTACTGCACAAGATAAGAGTTCACAGGGTTGGGGGTAATATATTAGCATGGATAGAGGATTGGTTAACTAACAGAAATCAGAGTCGGGGTGAATGGGTCATTTTTAGGTTGACAAACTGTAACTAGTAGGGTGCCGCAGGGATCAGTGCTGGGGCCTCAACTATTTACAATCTATATTAATGACTTGGATGAAGGTAATGAGTGTAATGTAGCCAAATTTGCTGATGATACAAAGATAGGTGGGAAAGCAAATTGTGTGGAGGACGCAAAGAATCTCCAAAGGGATATAGATAGGCTAAGTGAGTGGGCAAAAATCTGGCAGATGGAGTATAATGTGGGAAAATGTGAGGTTATCCACTTTGGTAGGAAAAATAAAAAAAGCAAATTATTATTTAAATGTGAGAGATTACAAAATGCTGAGGTACAGAGGGATCTGGGGGTCCTTGTACATGAATCACAAAAAATTAGCATGCAGGTACAGCAAGTAATTAGGAAGGCAAATGGAATGTTGGCCTTTATTGCAAAGGGAATGGAGTATAAAAGTAGGGAAGTCCTGTTACAACTGTATAGGGCATTGGTGAGACCACACCTGGAGTACTGCGTACAGTTTTGGTCTTCTTATTTAAGGAAGGATATACTTGCATTGGAGGCAGTTCAGAGTAGGTTCACGACGTTGATTTCGGAGATGAAGGGGTTGTCTTATGTAGTCTTAGGAGACCGCACCTGGAATACTGTATACAGTTTTGGTGTCCATACTTAAGAAAAGACATACTTGCTCTCAAGTCAGTACAAAGAAGGTTCACTCGGTTAATCCTGGGGATGAGGGGATGGACATATGAGGAGAGGTTGAGTAGATTGGGACTCTGCTCATTGGAGTTCAGAAGAATGAGAGGCGATCTTATTGAAACATATAAGATTGTGAAGGGGCTTGATCGGGTGGATGCGGTGAGGATGTTCCCAATGATGGGTGAAACTAGAACTAGGGGGCATAATCTTAGAATAAGGGGCTGCTCTTTCAAAACTGAGATGAGGAGAAACTTCTTCACTCAGAGGGTGGTAGGTTTGTGGAATTTGCTGCCCCAGAAAGCTGTGGAAGCTACATCATTAAATAAATTTAAAACAGAAATAGATAGTTTCCTAAAAGTAAAGGGAATTAAGGGTTACAGGGAGCGGGCAGGAAATTGGACATGAGTCTAGGTTCGGAATGGTCATGGCCCTGTGGGTAGTGGAGTGGGCCCAGGGGCCGTGTAGCCTGGTTCTGCTCCTACTTCTTGTGTTCTAATTCTGTGTTAGATTTCAGGAGATGGTTTTATTCCTGTTCCTGGCTGGGGTGGAGATCGCCTTTACAGAAGGTAAGTACTGTAGAAAATATAGGGACAGAGTGATCTCCTGGACGAGTTTCAATCGCCTAGATGGGTCGGAGAGGAATTTCCCAGATTTTTTTCTCCCAAATTGGCCATTGGGTTTTTTATCTGGTTTTTCGCCTCTCCCGGGAGATCACATGGGTTCGGGTGGATGGAGAGTGATAGAAGATTTGAGGTTAGGATCAGATCAGCCATGATCTTATTGAATGGTGGAGCAGGCTCGAGGGGCCGATTGGCCTACCCCTGCTCCTATTTCTTATGTTCTTATGAAAAGTTGAGCAGGTTGGGCCTATACTCATTGGAGTTTAGAAGAATGAGAGGGGATTTGCATGAAAGCAGAGCTAGCTAAAGTGAACTGGCAAATTAGGTTAAGGGATAGGTCAATAGAGTTGCAGTGGCAGACATTTAAGGGGATATTTCAAAATACACAGAATATATACATTCCAACAAGAAAGAAAAATTCCAAGGGGAGGAGCCACCATCCGTGGTTAACTAAAAAAGTTAAAGATAGTATTAAACTTAAAGAAAAAGCATATAATTGCGCAAAGGTGGGTGGCAGGCCAGAAGATTGGACAGAATATAAAAAACAGCAAAGAATGACTAAAAGATTAATAAGGAGAGAAAAATTAGAGTACGAGAGAAAGCTAGCTGGAAATATAAAAACAGATAGTAAGAGTTTCTATAGATATTTTAAAAAGAAAAGAGTTAACAAAGTGAGCGTTGGCCCAATAAAAAGTGAGTCTGGGGAATTAATAATGCAAAATAAGGAGATGGCAGTTGAATTGAACAGTTATTTTGCATCGGTCTTCACTATAGAGGATACAAGTAACATCCCAGAAATAGCTGTAAATCAGGAAATGGAAGGGAGGGAGGAACTCAAGAAAATTATAATCACCAGGGAAGTGGTACTGAGCAAATTGTTGGAGCTGCGGGCTGACAAGTCCCCGGATCCTGATGGACTTCATCCTAGAGTCTTAAAAGAAGTGGCTAGTGAGATAGTTGATGCGTTGGTTTTAGTTTTCCAAAATTCCCTAGATTCAGGGAAGGTTCCATTAGATTGGAAAATAGCGAATGTAACTCCTTTATTCAAAAAGGGAGGGAGACAGAAAGCAGGAAACTACAGGCCAGTTAGCTTAACATCTGTCATAGGGATGTTAGAAGCTATTATTAAAGACGTTATAGGAGGGCATTTAAAAAAGTTCAAAGTAATCAGGCAGAGTCAACATGGTTTTATGCAAGGGAAATCATGTTTAACCAATTTATTAGAGTTCTTTGAGGAAGTAACATGTGCTGTGGATAAAGGGGAACCGGTGGATGTACTGTACTTAGATTTCCAGAAGACATTTGATAAGATGCCACATCAAAGGTTATTGCAGAAAATAAAAGCTCATGGTGCAGGGGGTAACACATTGGCATGGATAGAAGATTGGCTAGCTAACAGGAAACAGAGAGTAGGCATAAATGGGTCATTTTCTGATTGGCAAGATGTAATGAGTGGTGTGCCACAGGGATCAGTGCTGGGACCTCAACTTTTTACAATTTATATAAATGACTTGGATGAAGGGACTGAAGGTATGGTTGCTAAATTTGCTGATGACACAAAGATAGGTAGGAAAGTAAATTGTGAAGAGGACATAAGGAGGCTACAAAGGGGTACAGATAGGTTAAGTGAGTGGGCAAAGATCTGGCAAATGGAGTATAATGTGGGAAAGTGTGAAGTCCATTTTGGCAGGAAGAATAAAAAAGAAGCCTATTATCTAAATGGTGAGAGATTGCAGAGCTCTGAGATGCAGAGGGATCTGGGTGTCCTAGTGCATGAATTGCAAAAGGTTACTATACAGTTACAGCAAGTAATTAGGAAAGCTAATAGAATGTTATTGTTTATTGCGAGGGGAATTGAATACAAAAGTAGGAATGTTATGCTTCAGTTACACAGGGCATTGGTGAGACCACATCTGGAGTACTGTGTACAGTATTGGTCTCCTTATTTAAGGAAGGATGTAACTGCGTTGGACGTAGTTCAGAGGTTTACTAGACTAATACCTGGAATGGGCGGGTTGTCTTATAAGGAAAGGTTGGACAGGCTAGGCTTGTATCCGCTGGAGTTTAGAAGAGTAAGAGGTGACTTGATTGAAACATATAAGATCCTGAGGGGTCTGGACAGTGTGGATGTGGAGAGGATGTTTCCTCTTGTGGAACAATCTAGAACTAGGGGTCACTGTTTAAAAATAAGGGGTCGCCCATTTCAGACAGAGATGAGGAGAATTTTTTTCTCACAGAGGGTCGTGAGTTATAGTAGCGCTCCATAGTTTTCAATATGCAGCCACTGAGCTTTGAGGCTTTTAGCAACGAGTAGACACGTGTCAAAATAAAATGTTCCAAAACGTAACTTTGTCTTTTAACTGTTTACTGTATTACATTTTAAACAGGATTTCAAAGTAAAACACGTTTAACACGCACATGGTCAAAAACTGTATTGCACCACAGCCCTCAAAGCTTCTACCTTTTCCAGCCTCGTGGAGCTTGAACTGTAAAAATGGCTGGATATCATGTGACAAGCTTAAGGACTGTACCATTGTAGCAAGAATAAAGGGGGTCTCTCAGACTATACTATTGGAACAAGAAAAGAGGGGGTTTCTCAATACAATAAGTCAGTCAGGTAAATTAACTATATTATACTAGAATATGCATCAATAATAAACAAATGTACATACATACTGTACCATAATATTTAACCAATATTTTAAAGTATTTTCTTTCTTCTTTACACTTTCTTAAACTTTCATGACTCTTACATTCCGGCCCCTAATTGACTAGGCACATGAAGCATAGCAATTACTCAAACATTCTTAAGAGTCATAAACTAATGAGTTCAACATATTTACAATATAAATGTCCCCTTCTTTTTTTTTTCAGGAACCTTTCACGCTGCTTCTTGTAGCAGGCAGAGCTTTGTGATCGGTCTTTCCAGGGTCGTGTAACCGTCTGCAAACAATGCATTCAGAGAGTATTTTTCTTATTACAGAATTAGCTCCTGGAATCCAGTATCTTTGTCTTAGCTTCGCAAGCACGTGGTTCCTCCCACTGTGTCCAATACTCTGGTGTATATGCTGAAGAATGAGAGTAGCAACCTGGAGGTCCTTAGAAAGGATAGCAGGATACTTGGCCTCCTCTGGCATAGCAGATTTGTTTAGTCGCCCTCCCACCCTCAGTACTCCATCTTGGAGTGTAGGGTCCAGCTTGTAGATATGACTACCTTTCTTGATTGGAGTATTTCGCTGTAAAGCTTCGATTTCTTCTGGATATCTTTGTCTTTGACTGAAGCAAACTATCTCCATCTCAGCCGTGGCCAAATCCTCCACGGTCAATGTGGTCTTGTGCTAGTGCATATGCTGCTGTAGAAGCATTCTCTGCTTATCAGGGTTACTTTCAGACTGACTGATAGTGGCTCAATACTTTTTTCTCTTACCGCTCAGGTGTAGCAGCAACTCTTTCAGCCTTAGAAACCATGCAACTGCTTTCCTCAACTGGTGCCATCCTGAGAAATGGGTAACAAGCTTGTTCACTGTGTCAAAGTTCTCTTTCGTAGTTATGAGATTTGCTGTGACTGATCTCTTAACTTCGACGTCGTCTTCAGCAACCTGACTTGGCATATCTGGTCTTTCTGGCCATGATCTCTCTGTTTCCAGCAGATAACTTGGGCCTTGTATCCAAGTTTCGCTCCTCATGAAGTTTTCAGCCTTCAATCCCCGTGAGGCTTGATCTGCTGGGTTTAATGAGGTGTTTACATACCTCCACTGAGATGATTGGGTAGCTTCTCTAATGGATGAGATTCTGTTTGCTACGAAGGTCTTGAAGCGTATCTTCTCATTTTCTATATACTTCAGCACTGTAGTGTTATCTGTCCAGAATACAGATTCTTCTAGTGGGAGCTGTAACTCTTTCCACATCACCTTGTCAACTTTAACTGCAACAAACGCTGCCGTCAACTCCAGTCTTGGGATGGTGACCTGCTTCAGCGGAGCCACCCTGGATTTCCCCATGAGGAAGGAACAATGTTTCTGGCCCTGTTGATTTGTCAGCAAGAGGTAAGTAGCCGTGCCATAGCCGTCCTCACTGGTGTCCGAGAAATGATGTAGTTGAGCCGTCTTTGTAACTCCAAAACTCACAGGCTTGATGCATCTACTGACGTTGAAGCTAGAAAGTTGTTGCAAATTTGTCAACCATCTGAGCCATCTCTGAGCTTGACCTTCTGGGATATCTTCATCCCATCCTCTCTTGTCTCTACACAGCTCTCGTAGGATCAGCTTCACCGGCAGAATGAGTGGTGCCAGGAATCCAAGAGGGTCGTAGATGGAACTGACCACGGAGAGAATCCCTCGTCTTGTGGATGGTCTTTCGTTCACCATTGTTCTGAAGTTGAACGTGTCTGACTCAATGCACCATTGTACACCAAGAGCTCTCTCGATAGGAAGGACATTGTGGCTCAGGTCCAGATCTTTGACTTCAGTGGCTCTTTCCTTTTCAGGGATAGAAGCTAGAACTGCTCTGCTGTTGCTTATCCACTTAGTCAGATGGAATCCTCCATTCGAACACAGAGTTCTAAGGTCTCTTGACAGTGCAATGGCATCGTCTTCTGTTGACACGGACTTCAGACAGTCATCGACGTAAAAGTTTCTGAAGATTGTCTCCACAGCCTCTGATGGTGCCTTGCCTTTGCCATCTTCTGCAGTTTTTCTGAGCGCGTAGCTTGCACAGCTGGGAGATGATGTGGCTCCGAACAAGTGTACAGCCATTCTACAATCCACCATAGCTTGACTAACATCGCCATCTGGCCACCAAAGGAAACGCAGAAGATCAGCATCTTCATCAGGGACTCTGACATTGATTCTATATCTGCCATCATGGCAACGAGCTCTTGTCTAAACCTCGTCAAGACGCCAATGAGGGTATTAGTAAGATCAGGACCTTGAAGCAGCTGGTCATTCAGTGAAGTTCCTCTGAATGAAGCAGTGCAGTCAAACACTACACGGATCTTTTTCTTCTTTGGGTGATACACACCGTGATGAGGAATGTACCAGACCCTTCCATCTTCTCTGTTCAACTGTTCCTCGGGCACTTTTACAGCATAGCCTTTCGCTATGATGTTTCTCATGAAGCCTTTGTAGTCTTCGTGAAAGTCGGGGTTCTTGTTCAGCTTTCTCTTTAGACTGATGGCGCGCTGCTCTGCTATGCAGCGATTATTCGGCATCTTCGCGGTCTGTCTTCTCAGTGGCAAACCAATGTGATAGTGGCCATCAATGAACTGTGTAGACCTTGTCATCAAATCCATGAACTGATTATCTTCTTGTGACATCTCTGTCTTTTCCTCACAGCTGCATTCTGAGAAGTCTGCGTTGAACTGCTGTATCAACAGCTCTTCAATGCTTGCGATAGAGATGCGATTAACCGTGACATTTTGTCGTTGCTCCTTGTTCGACTTGTTGCCATCATCTCTCCTTACCGGTCCATTGACTACCCATCCAAGGGCTGTCCTGACAGCGTAGGGTCCGTCATCCTTGCTGTTTATCACCTGCCATGGCTCCATAGTTTTGTAGGCATTGGTTGCAATTAATAGGCCAATTTCTGCTTCAATGTATGGGAGACGCACCTTTTCCAGGTAAGGCCATCTCTCCACATCCTTCTGCAGGGCTAAGTTCCCTATTTTAACAGGAATCTCCCTCTGTGTGAAAACATTAGGCAGGTCTATGAAGTCCTTCTCTTCAAGTCCACACACTTCTAAGTCTGACAGGATATAACTTTGCATTGACTTCTCATGACCCATGGTGCGTAATAGGATTTCTGTTCTTTTGCCTCTAACGTTCAGCTGTCGCATGAGTGTTTCTGTGCAGAACGTTGCTGAACTACCTGGATCCATGAAGGCGTAAGTCTCCACAAACTTCTCACTCCTCTTAGACTTGATCTTTACAGGTACGATGGCAAGAATACAATCACTGTCACCGGCCCCAGTGAATCCACAAGTCTCTTGTTCTAGCGACACCAGAGCACTTGAAACAACCTTCTCATCGGTATTGTTTTCTTCACTCTTCTTAGAGACTTGTTCTTCTTTATGGATATGCAGCAGACTGGGATGTTTCCGAGTGCACTCTCTGCATGTTGTTCTTTGCTTACAGTTTCTGCTCAGGTGCCCCTGAGAAAGACATCCAAAACATAGGCCATTGTACTTCAGAAATTCAATTCTGTCTTTGTGACTGTGCTTTGATGTCACTGCAGAAATCCAATGTGTGATTCTTCTGGCAGAATAAACATGGCTTCTGAAAGGCTATAGCAGGTGTCACTGTGCTGCTCTTTTTGGGAGATGAGTTCTGAGACTTTTCTTCCCCAGCTTGAGTGACAATAGCTGCAAAGCTGCTTCCCTTGGAACCACCTTTCCTGAGAGTCTTTGATTCAGCAGGCTTGGCTTTCACTCTTCCATCAGTAGTTGGGCTGACATCCTTGATGTTTCCGAACAATGGGCCCATAGCAACTTTAGCCTGTTTGTCTATGAAATTCACTAAGTCTGCAAACCTGGCTCTACCTTTCTGTCTCTTCATTATCTTAAAGGCTTTTCCTCTCCATTGTTCTCTCATCCTGTAAGGAAGCTTAGAGATGATGATTCTCATAGTCGTAGGATTGTCCATCTCTTCCATGAATTCAACATCCTCCATGGTGTTGCGACATCCTATGAGAAAAAGAACATATGTGTTCAATGCCTCCCCGTCCTCCGATCTGATCTGTGGCCACTTGTTAGCCTTTTCAATATATGCAGTGGCTATCTTCAGCTCATTACCATAGTGCTCCTGCAGCAACTTCCTGGCTTCTATGTATCCCCGGTCCGGTCTCATGTGTTCACAGCTTCTGACCAGGTCTTGTGGTTTACCACTGGTGTACTGTCCCAGGTAGTACAACTTATCATTGCTGCTCTCTGTTTTGGAGTCAATGGCTTGTTCGAAGGATCTGATGAAGGGCTTATACTTGAGTGGGTCGCCTTGGAACACTGGTATGTCTCTTTGAGGGAGTCTAAACAGATTCTGTTGTTTTACAAGCATCTCTGTAATTTCGTTCTGATGTTGCATCACTCGGTATAGGCTTCTCTCTGGGTCTTCAGGCCTCTGGTGGTCATCAGCAGGGTCTAGTCTAGACCGTCTGATGTCTGGGGTAGCATCACATGCTCCTGTTAGTGGAAAAGCCTCTCTTCCACGCTGTAATGCCAGGAGATGTTCTTCAGACTCTCTTTTATCTCTTGAAGGTGCCCTGGATCCAACTCTGTGTGACAACATTGACTGGCAGTATTCGTTCATGCCATCCTGTGAGCCTTCATAATCTTCAAACACACTCAACTTGGCATTTGAGACCGCAATAGCTGTTCTTAGCTCCAGCTGTTCTTTCTTTGCCTTCAGTTGGGCCTGTTGGGCCTGCAGTTGGGCCTCTTCCCGTTCAAGAGCTCGCTTCTCCAATAAAGATGCTGCACGCGCCAACAACGCTGCCCGTTCAACCTCGACTTTCATGCGCTGCGACGAGCATGTGGTAGAAGCGACTGACCTGTGTCCAGTAACAGAGCTACCTTCTTTCCGATTTTTGCTCAGTCTGGCTGAAGTCTCTGAAATGCTATCATCTGGTCCGACTTCATCGTCGTCTTTATCTTTCTCTGCTGTATCAGCATCTTGACAAATCTTTAACATCCACTGTTCTATGGCTTTGACATAGTCCTTAATGTTAGATGATTTAAGATCAAAACAGTTGTGCTGATCAGCGTTTCCCTCATCTTCAGACAAAAGTGCTAATACATCTTCATTGAGTCCAGTAAATTCTTCATACAACTTGAAGAAATCATAATGCATTAGGTCTTCAACTGTCTTAATATTAGCATTATCTTCCATGAGACAATCAATTATCTTCATTTTTCCAGTTATCTGAGCTAATTTAGCCCTCCTTGCACTTATGCTTCTATTTAACTTCTCTTCCATTGTCTTTGGGGTGAGCTTTACTTCCCTTTTTTGGCCAACAATCCTTCTGGCTGGGGGAAGCTCCTCATGGCTCCATAAGGCCTCGGCCATTTTACCCGCAGCTCTTATCTAGCTTCTGAATAGAATGAACAAGGCAAGTAACAGTCACTGTACCTTCGCTTTCTTATATTGCCGTCTGGCTCCGTGACCATTCCTGTATATACGTTCGCCGACAATTCCGTCCTTTCCTTCTTAGGGAGCTAGTTTTTGAGTAATATAGTGGTGCTCCGTAGTTTTCAATATGCAGCCACTGAGCTTTGAGGCTTTTAGCAATGAGTAGACGCGTGTCAAAATAAAACGTTCCAAAACGTAACTTTGTCTTTTAACTGTTTACTGTATTACATTTTAAACAGGATTTCAAAGTAAAACACGTTTAACGTGCCACGTGCTAGTGAGTATAGGAATAGGAGGATAATGCAGATGAATGCGTGGCTAAAGAGTTGGTGTAGGAGGGAGGGTTTTAGTTTCCTGGATCACTGGGCCTGCTTCTGGGAAAGGTGGGACTTGTACAAGTCGGACAGGTTGCACCTGAACCAGAGCGGGACAAATATCCTTGCGGGGAGGTTTGCTAGCACTGTTGGGGGGGGTTTAAACTAACTTGGCAGGGGGATGGGATACAGAGGGGAGCTGAAATAGGGGGTGATGTGCTGCCAATTATAGGGAAAAAAACAAGTCAGCTTGGTAGACAGGGCAAATATATAAGGGCAAGGCTGGATGGCATCTATTTTAATGCAAGGAGTCTTGCAAATAAGGTGGATGAACTGAAGGTGTTGATAAACACATGGGAGTATGATATTGTTGCTATCACAGAGACATGGTTGAGGGAGGGGCAAGACTGGCAGCTCAATATTCCGGGGTACAGAATCTTCAGGCGAGACAGAGGGGGAGGTAAAAGAGGAGGGGGTGTCGCAATATTAATTAAGGAGTCAATTACTGCAGTAAGGAGGGATGATATATTAGCAGGTTCCTCTAATGAGGCCATATGGGTGGAGCTTAAAAACAAAAAGGGGGCAAGCACTTTGCTGGGAGTGTACTATAGGCCTCCAAACAGTCAGGGGGAGATAGAGGAACAGATATGTAGGCAAATCTCAGAGAAATGTGCAAATAATAGGGTAATAATAATGGGGGATTTCAACTTCCCCAATATTAACTGGGATAGTCAAAGTGTGAAAGGCTCAGAGGGTGTAGAATTCTTAAAGTGCATCCAGGAGAGCTTTTTGAGCCAGCATGTAGAAAGTCCTACAAGAGAGGGGGCGGTACTGGACCTAATTCTAGGGAATGTGGCCGGCCAAGTGGAAAAAGTGCTAGTATGTGAGCACTTTGGTGACAGTGACCATAATATGGTGAGATTTAAGGTGGTCATGGAAAAGGACAGGGATGGGCCGGAAATAAAGGTTCTAAATTGGGGGAAGGCCGATTTTAATAGGATAAGGCAGGATCTGGCCAAAATGGACTGGGATCAGCTACTTGTAGGAAAATCCACATTGGAGCAATGGGAGGCTTTCAGAAGGGAGATTGAGATCATACAATGGCAACATGTTCCCGTAAAGGTCAAGGGTGGTTCCAAAAACCACAGGGAACCTTGGATGTCAGGGGATATACGAGAATGGATTAGGAAAAAAAGGAGGGCTTTTGGCAGATACAAAAGGCTAAAGACGGAGGAAGCCCTAGAGGAGTACAAAAAGTGCAGGGGGATACTTAAAAAAGAAATTAGGAGATCAAGGAGGGGCCATGAAATAATACTGGCGAGCAAAATAAAGGAAAATCCTAAGATGTTTTATAAGTATATTAAGGGTAAGAGGATAACTAGGGAAAAAATAGGGCCCATTAGGGACAAAAGTGGCAATCTGTGTGTGGAGCCGGAAGATGTAGGAGGGGTTCTAAATGAATTTTTTGCATCTGTTTTCACTATGGAGGAGGACGATGTAGACATAGAAATAGGGCGGGGGGACTGTGATATGCTCGAACATATTAACATCGAGAGGGAGGAGGTATTGCCGGTTTTAGCAGGCCTAAAAATGGATAAATCCCCAGGCCCGGATGAAATGTATCCCAGGCTGCTGTGTGAGGCAAAGGAAGAGATTGCGGGGGCTCTAACACATATATTCAGGACCTCTCTGGCCACAGGGGATGTGCCAGAGGACTGGAGAACTGCTAATGTAGTACCATTATTCAAGAAGGGAAGTAGGGAAAAACTGGGGAACTACAGGCCAGTGAGCCTAACATCAGTGGTAGGAAAATTATTGGAAAAAATTCTGAGGGACAAAATTAGTCTCCACTTGGAGAGACAAGGATTAATCAGGGATAGTCAACATGGCTTTGTCAAGGGAAGATCATGTCTGACTAATTTGATTGAATTTTTTGAGGGGGTGACTAGGTGTGTGGATGAGGGTAACGCAGTGGATGTGGTATACATGGATTTCAGTAAGGCCTTCGATAAAGTCCCGCACAGGAGACTGGTCAAGAAGGTAAGAGCCCATGGAATCCAGGGTGCCTTGGCACATTGGATACAAAACTGGCTTAGTGGCGGAAGGCAGAGGGTGATGGTCGAAGGTTGTTTTTGTGACTGGAAGCCTGTGGCCAGTGGGGTGCCACAGGGATCGGTGCTGGGTCCCTTGCTGTTTGTGGTCTACATTAATGACTTGGATATGAATGTAAAAGGTATGATCAGTAAGTTCGCGGATGATACAAAAATTGGTAGGGTGGTAAATAGCGAGGAGGGCAGCCTTAGTCTGCAGGACGATATAGATGGGTTGGTCAGATGGGCGGAACAATGGCAAATGGAATTTAACCCGGAAAAGTGCGAGGTGATGCATTTTGGGGGGACTAACAAGGCAAGGGAATACACAATGAATGGTAAGACCCTAGGCATGACGGAGGGGCAGAGGGATCTGGGTGTGCAAGTACACAGATCCCTGAAGGCGGCGGAACAGGTGGATAAGGTGGTAAAAAAGGCATATGGGATACTTGCCTTCATTAGCCGAGGCATAGAATATAAGAGCAAGGAGGTTATGATGGAGCTGCATAAAACACTGGTTAGGCCACAGCTGGAATACTGTGTGCAGTTCTGGTCGCCACACTACAGGAAGGATGTGATCGCTTTGGAGAGGGTGCAGAGGAGATTCACCAGGATGTTACCAGGGCTGGAGCGCTTCAGCTATGAAGAAAGACTGGGCAGATTGGGTTTGTTTTCCTTGGAGCAGAGGAGGCTGAGGGGGGACATGATTGAGGTGTACAAAATTATGAGAGGCATAGATAGGATGGATACTGAGGAGCTTTTTCCCTTAGTAGAAGGGTCAATAACTAGGGGGCATAGATTCAAGGTAAAGGGCGGGAGGTTTAGAGGGGATTTGAGAAAGAACTTTTTCACCCAGAGGGTGGTTGGAGTCTGGAACTCACTGCCTGAAAGGGTTGTGGAGGCAGGAACCCTCACAACATTTAAGAAGCATTTGGATGAGCACTTGAAATGCCATAACATACAAGGCTACGGACCAAATGCTGGAATATGGGATTAGATTAGACAGGGCTTGATGGCCGGCACGGACACGATGGGCCGAAGGGCCTCTATCCGTGCTGTATAACTCTATGACTCTATGACTGAACACGCACACGGTCAAAAACTGTATTGCACCACAGTCCTCAAAGCTTCTACCTTTTCCAGCCTCGTGGAGCTTGAACTGTAAAAATGGCTGGATATCATGTGACAAGCTTAAGGACTGTACCATTGTAGCAAGAATAAAGGGGGTCTCTCAGACTATACTATTGGAACAAGAAAAGAGGGGGTTTCTCAATACAATAAGTCAGTCAGGTAAATTAACTATATTATGCTAGAATATGCATCAATAATAAACAAATGTACATACATACTGTACCATAATATTTAACCAATATTTTAAAGTATTTTCTTTCTTCTTTACACTTTCTTAAACTTTCATGACTCTTACATGAGCCTTTGGAACTCTCTTCCTCAGAGGGCGGTAGAAGCAGAGTCTTTAAATATTTTTAAGGCAGAGGTAGATAGATTCTTGGTAAGCAAGGGGGTGAAATGTTATTGGGGGTAGGCGGAAATGTGGAGCAATCGGATCTTATTGAGTGGCCGAACAGGCTCGAAGGGCCGAGTGGCCTACTCCTGCTCCTAATTCGTATGTTCGTATGAAAGATATAAGATTCTGAAGGGGCTTGACAGAGTAGATGCAGAGAGGATGTTTCCACTCATGGGGGAATCTAGAACTAGGAGGCATAATTTCAGAATAAGGGGGCACCCATTTAAATCGGAAATGAGGAGGAATTGCTTCACTCAGAGGGTCGTGAATCTTTGGAATTCTCTTCCCCAGAGAGCTGTGGAGGCTGGGTCATTGAATATATTTAAGGTGGAGATAGACAGATTTTTGAATGGTAAGGGAGTGAAGGGTTATGGGGAGTGGGCAGGGAAGTGGAGTTGAGGCCAAGATCAGATCAGCTATGATCTTATTGAATGGCGGAGCAGGCTTGAGGGGCCAAGTGACCTACTCCTGCTCCTACATCTTATGTTCTTATGCTATATGGATAGTTCCTGAGCGACTGGAACCAGGGAAGCGTCATGTCAGCAGCGAGCCTAGTGATGAATAGCAGTAAAAGTTTCTTACAACACACTTTTAATTTTTTCTGCCTCAAAATTTGCTGAATTGAGCACTGATGGCACTTTAAGTAATCCTGATCTGTAAACTTGTATGTACCAGACCTGCCTACAGTATTGCCAAGTTTGCATTGCAATGACTGGAGACATTGGGATTATTAAGTGTATTGTATGTAAGCACACTTCCAAATTGCTATACAAAAGCGCCCACTTAAAGCCAACTGCAGTTGCAGGGGCCCCTGATTTGAGACGGCCCCAGCAGAGCTGAAGTGCATTGAGTCTCGAGTCTCAGTCCCAGGGGGAATTGTTTCAGGAAATTGTGCTGGTCCTCACTTTAGGGGCAGCTCCAGAGAGGACATGGTGGTTATTGGGGGGTGGGGGGCAGATGTCCCACCATTTTTTCCATGGGCTGTGTTCCTAACATCCAACTGGTTGGGATGGAATCATCTTCCGGTGACTGTTCCTGCTCCTCAAGACTTCCGCTGTGCCAAACAATGGTGCATTCACACAAATGGCAAAAATTAAATACACAATTTAAAAGTAAACACTCCTGCACCCAATAGGGAAACATTAAGGATGCACAATTTGAAAGACATGGCATCTGATTTAAGAGCAAGTTGATACATAAGATTACTCCCACATCTACAGTAACAATTTTTTTTCAGTAGGGTACATAAGCATATCAGTAATAGGGTTTGTATTTGAAATTTAATTTTGAATGATATGTAAAGCAGGGTGGCAGGCGGTGACTTGTGGGGTACCGCAGGGATCAGTGCTTGGGCCCCAGCTATTCACAATATATATCAATGATTTGGATGAGGGAACCAAATGTAATATTTCCAAGTTTGCTGATGACACAAAACTAGGTGGGATTGTGAGTTGTGAGGAGGATGCAAAGAGGCATTAGACAGGTTGAGTGAGTGGGCAAATACATGGCAGATGCAGTATAACGTGGGTAAATGTGAAGGAAGAACAGAAAGGCAGTGTATTATTTAAATGGTGATAGATTGGGAAATATTGATGTACAGAGGGACCTGGGTGTCCTTGTACACCAGTCACTGAAAGCAAACATGCAGCTGCAGCAAGCAGTTAGGAAGGCAAATGGTATGTTGGCCTTCATTGCAAGAGGATTTGAGTACAGGAGCAAGGATGTCTTACTACAGTTACACAGGGCCTTGGTGAGACCACACCTGGAGTACTGTGTGCAGTTTTGGTCTCCTTACCTAAGAAAGGATATACTTGACAAAGGGTCACAGACCTGAAACGTTAACTCTGTTTCACTCTCCACGGATGCTGCCTGACCTGCTGAGTGTTTCCAGCATTTTCTGTTGTTATTTTAATAATTTCTCCTACCCTATTCCAGCCCACCCCTTCAAAGTTAGCCATGTTAAAATCTAAAATCTTGATGTATGATGTTCATTTTTCCCATTCAAGGCTTTAATAATGAATGCAATCATATTATGGGTATTACTTCCAAGTTGTTCCCGTACTTCCAGATTGCTAACTATTTCTGGTTCTCATAACTAAATCAAGTATCATCAACTCTCTTATCAGGTTAAATACGTGCTGATTTATGAATATGACCTCTGCCTGCACTGTCTATTGGGTGGCTAGGTGTCTAAATTGTCAGACTGCTGTCCGACATACAGTTTTGGATGAGCAAAAATTTTCTCCAATTAAGTATTGGGAAAACCAAAGCCATTGTTTTCGGTCCCCACCACAAACTCCGTTCCCTAGCCACTGACTCCATCCCTCTCCCTAACATCTATCTGAGGCTGAACCACACTGTTCGCAACCTTGGTGTCATATTTGACCCTGAAATGAGCTTCTGACCACATATCCGCAGCATAACAAAGACCGCCTATTTCCACCTCCGTAATATTGCCCGTCTCCGCCCTTGCCTCAACTCATCCGCTGCTGAAACCCTCATCCATGCCTTTCTTACCTCTAGACTTGACTATTCCAACGCACTCCTGGCTGGCCTCCCACATTCCACCCTACGTAAATTTGAGGTCATCAAAACTCGGCTGCCTGTGTCCTAACTTGCACCAAGTCCCGTTCGTCCATCACAGAAAGCAAAGAGTTGGAATAAACGGCTCTTTTTCCGAGTGGCAGGCAGTGACTAGTGGGGTACCGCAGGGATCGGTCCTAGGACCCCAGCTATTCACAATATATATTAATGATCTAGACAAGGGAACTAGATGTAATATCTCCAAGTTGCAGATGACACAAAGCTGAGTGTGAGTGTGTGCTGTGAGGAGGATGCCGAGAAACTCCAGTATGATTTGGACAGGTTGGGTGATTGGGCAGGTGCATGGCAGATGCAATATAACATGGATAAATGTGAGGTTATCCACTTTGGTGTCAAAAACAGGAAGGCAGATTATTATCTGAATGGCAATAGATTGGGAGAAGGGGAAGTGCAAAGAGACCTGGGTGTCCTTGTGCACCAGTCGCTGAAGGTAAGCATGCAGGTGCAGCAGGCGGTTAAGAAGGCAAATGGTATGTTGGCCTTCGTAGCGAGAGGGTTTGAGTACAGGAACAAGGATGTCTTGCTGCAGTTGTACAGGGCCTTGGTGAGACCACATCTTGAGTATTGTGTGCAGTTTTGGTCGCCTTATCTGAGGAAGGATGTTCTTGCCATGGAAGGAGTGCAGCGAAGATTCACCAGGCTGATACCTGGGATGGCAGGAATGACGTACGAGGAGAGATTGGGTCGATTGGGCTTGTACTTGCTGGAGTTTAGAAGAATGAGAGGGGATCTCATTGAAACTTATAAAATTCTAACAGGACTAGACAGACTAGATGCAGGAAGGATGTTCCCGATGGTCGGGGAGTCCAGAACCAGGGGTCACAGTCTAAGGATAAGGGGTAAGCCATTTAAGACAGAGATGAGGAGGAATTTCTTCACCCAGAGAGTGGTGAACCTGTGGAATTCTCTTCCACAGAAGGCAGTAGAGGCCAATTCATTAAATATCTTCAAGAAGGAGTTGGATATATTTCTTAAGGTTGAAGGGATCAAGGGATATGGGGAGAAAGCAGGGACAGGTTACTGAATTTGGATGATCAGCCATGATCGCATTGAATGGCGGAGCAGGCTCGAGGGGCCAAATGGCCTACTCCTGCTCCTATCTTCTATGTTTCTATGTTTCTACACCTGTGCTCGCTGACCTACATTGGCTCCTAGCTAAGCAGCGCCTCCATTTCAAAATTCTTTTCCTTGTTTTCAAATCCCTCCATGCCTCGCCCCTCCCTACCTCTGTAATCTCCCTCAGCCCCACAGCCCCCTGAGATATCTGTGCTCCTCTAATTCTGCCCTCTTGAGGATCTCTGATTATAATCACTCAACCTTTGGTGGCCGTGCCTTCTGTTGCCTAGGCCCTAAGTTCTGGAATTCCCTGCCTAAACCTGTCCACCTCGCTACCTCTCTTTCCTCCTTTAAGACACTCCTTAAAACCTACCTCTTTGACCAAGCTTTTGGTCACCTGCCCTAATTTATCCTTATGAGGATCGGTGTCAAATTTTTTGTCTTAAATACTCTTGTGCAGCGTCTTGGAACGTTTTACTACGTTAAAGGTGCTATATAAATACAAGTTGTTGTTGTTGTCATCACTATTTTAGGATATTCAATAGGTCAATAAGAACATAAGAACATAAGAAATAGGAGCAGGAGTAGGCCATACGGCCCCTCGGGCCTGCTCCGCCATTCAATAGGATCATGGCTGATCCGAACCTAGACTCACGTCCACTTCCCTGCCCTCTCCCCGTAACCCTTAATTCCCTTATCTGCTAGGAAAATGTCTATCTCCATTTTAAATTTATTTAATGTTGCAGCTTCCACAGCTCTCTGGGGTAGCAAATTCCATAGATTTACTACCCTCTGAGTGAAGAAGTTTCTCCTCATCTCAGTTTTGAAAGGGCAGCCCCTTATTCTAAGATTATGCCCCCTAGTTCTAATTTCACCCATCAGTGGAAACATCCTCACCGCATCCACCCGATCAAGCCCCCTCACAATCTTATATGTTTTGATAAGATTGCCTCTCATTCTTCGGAACTCTTGATTAATAGATTGCAATCATTTTGGAAGCAGGCCATTATGTCTGACTCACTATGAGCAAGGTCGTAGGAGACTTACAAATTTGATATTAAAAAAAAATAAGTGCAGGAGAATAATTTCAAGGCAGTGTTCTAATAAAGAGATTCAGATGAACTGGCAAAATTCTTAATAAGATCACAGTTTTGTAATCAGTCCCAGCTAGTTATTACTTTATGGGGGCGAATTTCCCTGGGGTTCTCCTGAAGTAACATTGGCAGAAGATCAGTAGAAACCCTGGAGAAACGGGATAAACACCATTTATGCTGTTTCTCTAGGGTTTCTGCCAAACATACAGCAAGAAATTCCTGTGGAATTCCATATATATACAATATATATATATTGTTTCAACATATGTATTTCCAGCAGCCTCAGCATTTGAAACTCAACTCCAAGCACCTTTTACATAATTACATATTGCATTTGATAGTAAGGAACAAGTTTAATTACATTCAGGTTACAAAGCCCCCAAATCCTGAAGGTATCAAATGTCATTGACAACATAGCTTTTTCAAATGATTTAGCATTCCAAGTGACAGTAAGAATATCCTTTAAATCATTTTTTTCATGATTACATAAAACAGTAGAAAATTAAACATTAAGCTTGGATTCACAGTGGATTTCATTTTCCATTAGCTTTAGGTATACTGCGTCTAGATAAACTCGGTATCAAGCAAATTATTACCAGCAAATTGCAGCTCTGTGCATTTATTGATCAATTCCCCTCTCTCTCTCTAACCCTCTTCCTGTCCCCTGCCCACCATTTTCTCTCTTGAAAGTGGTAGCTGGTGTATGGTTCTTCGGATATTAGATGATCTTTGGTATCTCATCTAATTCGTCATTCTTCATTGGTGGAACTGGCTGTTTCACCATGGAGACTTCACAGCTAAGCCCAATTATGTCCATGACCAACATTAACACCTGCACTTTCCAGGTGGGATCACTGGATTGCAATCAGAGGTGAAAATCTTGGCTAACTTTCCCCTCCAGCGCCCAGGGAAACTAAAAACTGTTGTAGTGCTCACAGGATTGCGCTGTCTGAGATCAGCTCACTGGGCTTGTTGCTTGTTTCCTAGTCTAAAATCATACCAGGGACAAAGTAGGGGCAGAGCAAGAGGTGGGATTTTGATGTTTTCTTTACGGATGGTGACAATTCATTGAACACTTTAATATCTAATGCTGCCACATCATAAAATACAAAAGTAAGGGGGAAAATGGTCTGTATTGAAAGCTAGCCTTTTGGAATCTGAGTTACATTTTAGACCTTTCCAGACAGCTCGCTTTAAAAACTGGCCTGTCCTGACCACAACTGGGCCAATGGCGACCCTATAGCTAACTTCATCACATACCAGGAACTGAACCCGGGTCCTTTCTCACTAAATGAATTATCATTCTCAGTCTCAAAATCACAATCCTCTGTATGTTGACAATCTAGGGTGCCCAGGTTGGAGAATTAAAGGTCAGGCCCAGATGGAGAGATGAGAAATTAGAGGAACAAATATTCATCCAAAGATACCTCACACATGGGCATCACAATGGCTACTGAAACATGACATTGGTAGAGGGAGGTAAGCCCCCTCTACCCCATTTGTAGAGAAGGAAGAAGGGGGAAGGGAAAAATACCTTCAAATGAATGAGTCTTACATACAATAAAAGAATATTATTAATCACAAAATGTACATAGTATTTGTCTTATGGTGAATTAAGCCCCAGGTTTATAACTAGTTTAGTGTTAATCACTTGTACAGCAAGACAACATTGCAAAACCAATATGGAAAGCAAATTTTAAAATGCACATTGTTTTTATCAAAATACATTTGGCAAACCTTTATTTTGCTTGAGGAGAGAAGAATGATATAACTCACAATTCATGTGATAATGGATTTGACCTGTTTTACATCAATGTATTACTTTTTCAGGATCTGTTAAAATATATAAACCATTTTTTAAAAAGTTTACTGAGAGAAGAGAAAACATTTGTATTGCTAAATGCTCTCTTGTTCTGTGTATCTTTGTAACACGGTGGCATAGTGGGCAGCACAGTGGCATAGTGGTTAGCACTGTTGCCTCACAGCGCCAGGGACCCGGGTTCGAATCCAGCCTCGGGCGACTGTCTGTGTGGAGTTTGCACATTCTCCCCGTGTTTGCGTGGGTTTACTCCGGGTGCTCCGGTTTCCTCCCACAGTCCAAAGATGTGTGGGTTAGGTTGATTGGCTATGATAAATTGACCCTTAGTGTTAGGGGGATTAAATACGTGGGGATAGGGTGGGATATGTGTTGGTTGCGGGGATCGGGTGGGATATGTGTCGGTGCAGGCTCGATGGGCCGAAATGGCCTCTATCTGCACTGTGTGGTTTCTGTGATTTCTGTGAACACTACATTACTATCTTGCCATCAATTTTTACTGTAGTTCCCTTTAGGTCTTCTTATTCCCCCAAAACAATTCATTTGTTTTAAAATGTTGGACAAATATCTGGTTGAAACAGGATTTGTTGTTAGAATATATAAACACATGATGATCAAATATTTTTCTCAGGCGGTTAAATGATTGGGGTAGAGTTTGTGATGGGGTAGATTGTACAAGAGCTGTGGAAGACGAGTCTTAATGGGCTAAATGGTCTTTTCACTTTTAATGTTTTCTTATGTTCTTAAAATGTAACATCGGGTAGCTTGTCAACCCCTGACACTGCTACTTGAAACAACTGCTGGGTTAGCTGGGCAAATAGCTGCAGTTAACCAGTAACTATTAGGCATATCTCTTTTTTGGTAACATCTCGTGATATGCTATGTAATAGTCAGCACTTCAAATCTCTTTATTTCTGCAGTGCTGGGTGATGTGTCTCAATAACTTCAAGGCTCAAAGTTAACTGGATAAAACAAGGCTTTTATTAGCAAAGAAAGATGCCTGTGTCTTCACCTAGCTTCACCTAGCATTCTGCTGTTCTGCTGCAAGACAAGCCTGGGCTTGTCTTAAGTAGGGCCAGGTATGGGCGGAGCCGACACACCCAATGGGGAGAAGAGGGGCGGTGCACTATATACAATACAAGGTAAAACACAGGAGCAGGCAATACAATATATGTAGTTAAATACAGAGTCTGATGAATGACATATTTCATCACACTGGGATTTTTCATCGATAGCACACGGCAAAGTCTGCTGCTTCTCCTACTGTGTATCGCACTCAAAATAAATGATATATCACAAACAAGAGTGGCGACTGTGATTATGATCACTTCAGGTGGCCAGAGCATAAATGGAAGTTAATATCCATCCACCATTACTGTGTTAAAATCAAGACTTATCATACTGTCTCCTGCTCTAACTCACTTTTCTCAGCCTCTTTTCCTTCCATAATGTAAAGGCTTTCAAAACACAAGCTCAACATCATCTAAGTACTATTTGCTGATTTACCTCATCTTCTCCCCTATGCCACTAAAACCGATTATCTGGTCATTATCACATTGCTATTTGTGGGACCTTGCTAAGCACAAATTGGCTGCCACATTTCCTACATTATAACAGTGACTACACTTCAAAATATACTTAATTGGCTATAAAGTGCTTTGGGACGTCCTGAAGTCGTGAAAAGCGCTATATAAATGCAAGTCTTTTTACTCTTTTCAACCTAGCATATGTGCTGCATTGTGGACATTGACCCTTCACCTAGGTTTTCCAATTAGAAAGTAGGTTTGAGTGCAATTACCTGTTTAAATACCATGTTATAAAATAGGTAAAATCTCTGTATTCCGGTTCCCTTGGGTCTATCACTTTGAATAGTATCAGTTTTCCTCCTTCATAGGGCATTGGTTGCCCACTGCCACCGCTGTTGTTTGTGGGACCTCTAGGTATGCCATATAGGTAAATCACTCCACTTAATAGACGCAGTGTTAAAGAGAGAAAGAACAAATTTGCCGAAAGTGCTTTACAGCTAATGAATTATTTTTGAAATGCAGTTGTTATGTATGTAAACATAGTGAACTTGCACCCAGCAAAATCTACAAACAGCAAGTGAACGCCATGGGATCTTGTCTGTCCACCTGAACATGCAGGCAGAGTCTCAGTTTAATGTCTCATTCAAAAGATGTCACCTCTGACAATGCAGCACTCCCTTAATCCTGCACTGGAGTAGTCAGTTTAGATTATGTGCAGATGTCCTGGAGTAGGCCTTGAACTCACAACCTTCTGGCTCAGAGGCAAGTGCTATCAATGAGCCAAACTGACACTAACAGCTTTTTAATACCTGTATATAGATAACATGTGATTCTGCTGCCAAATCTAAATAAATCGGTATCATGAGCACTGCCAAAGAAGAACACAGGAGTGTGTCTGGATATCAGTTGAACTGGGAGGAGGTCAAAGGTGATGCTCCTTAATAGTAAATGTATTGATAAACATATCATGTTATTTATTGTCAACACTAAGAAGAAGCATAAAAAAATGGTGCCAACCGTGATTATGATCACTTCAAGTGGCCAAAGCCCAAGTGCAGGTTAACATCAGATTACTTTCATCTGCCCTGATCTGTTGTGACCTCAACTAGACTGATGGAGGCACTTGTGCTTCAAGGAAAAAACAGAGTGTGATGCATCAATTGAACAAATGCATTTGGTCAACAAATGGTCCCAATGGAGGTTCAAACCTAAAGGATTACCAAGATAAAGCAAATATTCCAAGGTTTCATGGGGAATGAGGGATTGATCTCACTGGAGTGCATATTGAGTCTTGTATCAGAGTTCGCTGTACTGACATTGGTTGGGGGCAGAAATTATTCTCGTCATTGCCTAATAACCGAATATGTCCCAAGGAAAATAACATGATATTAGAAAACATTAATATAGAAAAACTTGCTTTCAGTTCAATAGGAATGTTCAGTCCATTTAATTGGATTGAGTAGGATGTGGAAAAGGCGTTAAAGCAGTGAAAGATGAGAATAGGTCTTGTACACTGGAGCCACTTGAGAAAACTGGGGCTATGCAGACTTTGAAACAAAGTGAATATGGAGCTGTTCTTTTCGGATATCAGCCCTATTGTTGACTTCCCAATCTATTTAATTGCCTATGGGAAAATTCTGCAACGGTCAGGAATCATCACCTGGGATTTGATATTCAAAAAATCTGGTATCAAGGATGGAATAAATGTGACATATATATACATGTGTTGTCCCTGAATTTGCGGTCGGAGGCGTACCTCCAGAGTATGCCTCTGACCCGCGAAAGATCTATGAACTTACCTCCTGGCTCGACAGCTATGGAAGGTTCGGGTCCTGGGCCACCAGGCATACGCCTGCGTAAAGGCCCACGGATCCCAGGGACGCAGGCAGTTCGGAAGCGTCCCTGAGATCACGTGGGCCCGGTCTGCCAATGAGAAAAGAGGATTCCATTTCTGAACGGAATCCCCTATAAACCCTATTGGAATCCCCAAATAATTAAACAGTTTAGACAACTGCAATAAATATAAATGTTTTGATTTTCAAATTGAATTAAAAGCCCCTTCATTACAGCAAATTCAATAAAAATTAAATTTTTTGAAAAATAATTTTAAACATGTTAATCCAGGCCAATACATGTACAAACTAATTTTAAGTGTTTGTGCATCATATTTTATTTTAAAATGTTTAATTTAAGATTTATAATAATCCTTATGCTGGTGAAAGCAGGCCCTACGCCTGCTTTTATCAGATGTAAGAGGTTTGTGGGCAATTGCTTGGCAGTAGTTGGGCAAATAGCCCAACTCTGTGCCAGTGAAAGTGATTTTCTAGTCGGTTTGGATGATCTGTCAAGGCGAACCTTGACAGATCACAAGTTCCGGGTTTTCGCGCATGCACATCACATGTGGAAACCCAGAACTTGCGGGGCCTTTCAGAAGGCTTACGACGGCATACACTGAGCGTAAGCTGTCACGGAGACTGTAAATTCTGGCCCATTATGATCTGAGAGAATGACTTAAATTGGACCTAATTAATAGAATCTATAACTCTTAAATAATCCTTGCATTTATACATCGTATTACTTACAGAATATACCAATTGTTGTTGTGTAGGTAAACTGCACACGTGTCTGGACCAGTTTGTATGCTGCGTATTGTTTTTCACTGAACACTAAATGAAAGTTTTTTGGGAATAGGAAGATTTTGGTTAATAGGGTCATAAAAGAAAAAAAACAATTGCATCTATATATAGCGTCTTTCATGACCTCAGGACATCCTAAAACACTTTACAATCAATTAAGTACTATTTTTGAAGTGTAGTCACTGTTGAAATGTAGGAAACACGACAGGCAATTTGTGTACAGCAAGGTTCAACGAACAGCAATGAGATAAATTACCAGGTACAAAAACAAAATACTGCGGATGCTGGAAACCTGAAATTAAAATAAAAACTGCTGGAAATACTCAGCAGGTCAGGTAAGATCTGTGGAGAGAGAGAAAGAGTTAACATTTCAGGTCGATGACCTTTCGTCAATTCTGACCAAAGGTCATCGACCTGAAACATTAACCCTGTTTCTCTCTCCACAGATGCTGCCTGACCTGCTAAGTATTTCCAGCATTTCTAAATTACCAAGTAATCTGCTTTAGTGATGTTGGTTTATCTTTGAACACCTCAAATATTAATTTCACATTGTTTGTTATTGCAGAGACTCTGATCTGGAAAGCACGAACATAGTGTCACTGTGCACCAATGTGAGTATTCAGCTATCTTGGTTTTGTTTGGACAGTAGCCTAGATAGAGAGAGAGAAAGGCAGAATCCCAAAGTGCTTCATGGTCTGTGAAGTACGTTAAAAAAATATAGGCACTGTTGTAATGTAGGGAAACACGGCAGCCAATTTGCACACAGCTTTGTCCCACAAACAGCAATGAGATAAAACCAGTTAATCTATTTTTAGTGGTATTGATTGAGGGATAAATAGTGACCTGGACCATTGCCCTGCTCTTCTTCGAATAGTGCCATGGGATCTTTTATATCCACCCAAGGAGCAAACAGGGCCTTGGTTTAACATACCAAACAAAAGACAGCACCTCCAAAAGTGCAGCACTCCCTCAGTACTGCACTGATAAATGTTTACTGCACCGATGTGTAACTTGGCTCATGAGTTCACGTCTCTGGAATGGGACATGAACCCACAACCTTCTGACTCATAGTTCAAAGTGTTACCATTGAGCCAAGGCTGACACCCGATCACGTGATTATGATCATATAGCTAAAATGCCCATAGTTCAGTTGGTAAATCCAATGCCTAGCATGGGTATGAGCTTCATAGGAACAGGAGGAACACCGCCACCTCCAAGTTCCCCTCCAAGTCACACACCATCCTGACTTAGAAGTATATCACTGATCCTTCATCGTCGCTGGGTCAAAATCCTGGAACTCCCTCCCTAACAGCACTATGGGAGTACCTTCACCACACGGACGGCAGCGGTTCAAGAAGGCGGCTCAACACCACCTTCTCAAGGACAATTAGGGATGGGCAATAAATGCAGGCCTTGCCAGTGACACCCAGATCTCATAAAAAATGAATTTTAAAAAAAGGAGGCCATTCAGCCCCTCGAGCCTGTTCCGCCATTCAGTGAGATCAAAGCTGATCTGTATCCTAACTCCATCCATCTGCCTTGGCTCCATTTCTCTTAATACTTTTGACTGGCAAAAATCTATTAATCTCAGTTTTAAAATTATTAATTGAGCTAACATCTAATGTTTTTTGTGGGAGAGGGTTCCACACTTCTACCACCCTTTGCATGAAGAAATGTTTCTTAACTTCTCTCCTGAATGGCCCGACTCTTTTTTTAAGGTTATGTCCCCTTGTCCTAAACTCCCCCACCAGCAGAAAAAGTTTCTCTCTATCTACCCTATAAATTGCTTTCAAAATCCTAAAATCATCACAATCAAATCACCCCTTAACCTTCTATATTCCAGGGAATACAAGCCTAGTTTATATAATCTCTCCTCATAATCTAAACCTTGGAGACTTGGTAATATTCTGGTGAATCTGCGCTGCACTCCTTCCAAGGCCAATATATCTATCTGCGGTGCGGTGCCTAGAACTCCAGATGTGGGCTTTGTATAGCTGTAGCAAAACTTCCCTTTATAAGAACATAAGAAGTAGGAGCAGGAGTAGGCCATACGGCCCCTCGGGCCTGCTCTGCCATTCAATAGGATATATTCTAGCCCTCTAGTTAGAAAGGCTAGCCTGCTCCCAAGTATCTGCCGGACTGTGTGATGCGCCATCAATTACTCAAAAGACTGAGGTTAAGTGAGTAACAACCAGGCTTTTATTAACTAAAGAATGAAGGTCTTGCCTCGAATGGTCGACCCGTCCAGAATACTAAGGGACTGGGAGGTAGTCACTTATATACCTGGAATAGTGGGAGGAGTCAGCCGAGGCATGTCCAGACCTGTACCTAGTGGAATACACATACACATACAGACAGGTATAACAGTGGTTTACCACATTCACCCCGTGTTTAAAAATGAGTCCGGCGGGATGAAGTGTATTTAAAAGTTCGTGTATTGGAGTCTCTCCGGAGGTCTTGTCTGCCGCTGTGATCGACGTGGCGATGGCAGGGGTGGTGGAGCTTCCGGCGTCGCGTCCCGTGTCGCGTCCCGTGTAGGCTGGGGCCCTGGAGTGTAGTCCTCGTGGGTGACGGTCCAAGGCGAGCCGGCTGCTGGGGTTGGATATCGGGTCGTGGGGGGGGGTGGTAATGGGTAGTGGGTTACAGCGGTCCCCGAGGGTGCGAGGTCTCGTATGGAGACTGTGTCGTAGTGGGTTACAGCGGTCCCCGAGGGTGCGAGGTCTCGTATGGAGACTGTGTCCTCCCGCCCGTCCGGGTACGCAATGTAAGCGTACTGGGGGTTGGCGTGGAGGAGGTCGACCCTCTCGACCAGGGGGTCCGTTTTATTGGCCCTCACGTGTCTTCTCAGTAGTACCGGCCCTGGGGACGTCAGCCATGGCGGTAACGATGTCCCCGATGTGGACTTCCTTGGGAAGACAAACATTTTCTCGTGAGGGGTGGCATTGGTGACAGTGCAGAGCAGTGACCGAATCGAGTGGAGCGCATCGGGGAGCACCTCCTGCCAGCGGGAGGTCGGAAGGCCCCTAGACTTTAAGGCTAGTAGGGCGGCCTTCCAAACTGTTGCATTCTCTCTTTCCACCTGTCCGTTCCCCCGGGGGTTGTAACTGGTGGTCCTGCTTGTGGCTATACCCCTAGCGAGCAGGTACTGGCGGAGTTCGTCGCTCATAAACGATGAGCCCCGGTCGCTATGGATATAGCTGGAGAAACCGAACAGGGTGAAGAGGCTGTTCAGAGATTTAATGACCGTGGCACTGGTCATGTCCGGGCAGGGATAGCGAACGGGAAACGGGAGTACTCGTCAATGATGTTGAGGAAGTACACATTGCGGTCGGAGGAGGGGAGAGGCCCTTTAAAATCGACGCTCAGGCGTTCGAAAGGGCGAGTGGCTTTTATCAGGTGGGCTCTGTCTGGTCTATAAAAGTGCGGTTTGCACTCAGCGCAGACTTGGCAGTTCTTGGTCATGGTCCTGACCTCCTCGATGGAGTAAGGCAGGTTGTGGGCCTTGATGAAGTGGAAGAACCTGGTGACCCCCGGGTGGCAGAGGTCATTGTGGAGGGCCCTCAGCCTATCGATCTGCGCGCTGGCGCAGGTGCCACGCGATAGGGCATCTGGGGGTTCATTGAGCTTCCCAGGCCGGTACAAGATCTCGTAATTGTAGGTGGAAAGTTCGATTCTCCACCTCAAGATCTTGTCATTTTTGATTTTGCCCCTCTGCTTGTTGTTGAACATAAAAGCAACTGAACGCTGGTCAGTGAGCAGGGTAAATTGTTTTCCGGCCAGGTAGTGCCTCCAATGATGCACAGCCTCCACAATAGCCTGGGCCTCCTTCTCAACAGCGGAGTGTCTGGTCTCCGGGCCCTGGAGGGTTTGTGAAAAGAATGCCACAGGTCTCCCCGCCTGATTAAGGGTGGCGGCCAGAGCGAAGTCGGACGCATCGCTTTCCACCTGGAAGGGGATGGATTCGTCCACTGCGTGCATGGTGGCTTTGGCAATGTCCTCCTTGATACGGTGGAAGGCCAAGCGGGCCTCTGCCATCAGGGGAAAAGAGGTGGTTTTGATCAGCGGACGGGCTTTGTCTGCATAGTAGGGGACCCACTGAGCGTAGTAGGAAAAAAACCCGAGGCACCTCTTCAGAGCTTTTAGGCAGTGGGGCAGTGGGAGTTCCATAAGGGGACGCATCCGGTCCGGGTCGGGACCGATGACCCCGTGTTCCACAACACAGCCAAGGATGGCGAGGCGGTCTGTGCGGAATATGCACTTCTCCTTGTTATATGTCAGGTTCAGGAGTTGGGCGGTGCGGAGAAATTTCTCGAGGTTTGCGTCATGGTCCTGCAAGTCATGGCCGCAGATGGTCATATTGTCTAGGTAAGGGAAAGTGGCCTGCAGCGCGTTTTGATCGACCATCCGGTCCATCTCCCTTTGGAAGATGGAGACCCCGTTGGTAACGCCGAAGGGAACCCTAAGGAAGTGATAGAGGCGGCCGTTTGCCTCAAAAGCAGTATACTGGCGGTCTTCAGGGCGGATGGGGAGCTGGTGGTACGCTGATTTCAGGTCAGTGGTCGAAAAGACGCGGTACTGCGCGATCTGGTTGACCATGTCAGCTATGCGGGGGAGTGAGTAGGCGTCCAGCAGGGTGTAGCGGTTTATTGTTTGGCTGTAGTCGATGACCAGGCGTTGTTTCTCGCCGGTCTTAACGACCACAACCTGGGCTCGCCAGGGGCTGGAGCTGCCCTCAATAATCCCCTCCTTCAGGAGCCGCTCCACTTCGGTTTTGATGAAAACCCTGTCCTCGGCACTGTATCGCCTGCTCTTTGTGGCGATGGGCTTACAGTCGGGGGTGAGGTTAGCAAACAGTGGGGTGGTGGGACTCAGAGTGTGGAGAGGTTGCATCTGGTGCGCGGCGGGCAATTTGGAGGCTGCTGGCTGCGGACTGTGAGTGGGGGGAGGGGGCCAGCGTAACGCTTTTGAGGTGGCACTGGAAATCCAACCCCAGTAGGACGGCAGCGCAGAGGTCGGGCAGGACCAGGAGTTTAAAATTATTGAACACAGTCCCGTCTACTACTAGTGTCACCACGCAGTAGCCGCCAATGTCCGCTGACTGGGACTCGGAGGCCATAGAAATCCGCTGGTGCGCAGGCAGGACTGGGAGAGAGCAACGCCGCACCGTGTCGGGGTGGATGAAGCTCTCTGTGCTCCCGGAGTCAAAAAGGCAGTTTATTGCATGGCCGTTTACCTTAACGTCCATTTTGGACCGAGCTAGCTGGTGCGGTCTCGTTTGGTCCAGCGTAACAGAGGCCAGCGTAGGGGTCGGTGTGTCGCTGCGGGTATCAGATGGGGGGGGGTTGGCGGTCTGCTGCGTCCCGGCTGGTGTCCAAGATGGCGGCGTCCATGATTCCCATGTGGCTGGAGTCGTCCAAGATGGCTGCTGCTGCGGTGGTTCGCACATGGCTGGGGAGGCCCAAGATGGCGGCCCGCACGGCCCACACGCGGCGCTGTTGGGGGCCCAAGATGGCGGCTCGCACGGCCCACACGCGGCGCTGCTGGCGTTCGGGGTGGCTTTGGCCTTGCAGACGCTGGCGTAGTGTCCCTTTTTCCCGCAGCCCGAGCAGGTCGCATTCTTCGCCGGGCAGCGCGCTCTGGGGTGTTTGGCCTGGCCACAGAAGTAGCATTTCTGGCCTTGGGATACTGCTGTCTGGCTTTGGGACACTGCTGCGGTAGTTGGGCCGTTGCTGGGGTGGCACGGTGCTATGGGGCTGTCCTACCGTGTCCCAGGTTGTCGTTCCCCGCGGCGTCCACGGTGCAGAGGAGTAGGCATCCATGCCCCGGAAGGCTGCGTCCAGCGTTAGTGCGATGTCGGAGGCTTTGTCGAGGGTGAGGTCACTCTGCTCCAGCAGTCGCTGTCGGGTGTAGTTGGACCTGTGGCCCGCTACGAAGGCATCCCGGATCAGTTCCTCCGTGTACTTAGCGGGCGTTACCACCTTACACCCACAGGCCCGGCCAAGCACGGACAGTGCTTGGAGGTATTCCTCAGTCGATTCCCCAGGTTGTTGCTTGCGACTCCCCAGACGGTGCCTGGCGTATACTTCGTTCACAGGGCACGTGTACTGGGTCTTGAGGAGCTGGAGGGCGGCTGTGTACGAGGTCGCATCCCGGATGACTGAGTACACTCGGTGGTTCACCTTGGAGATCAGGACAGACAGTTTGTCCGCATCCATTACAACCGCAGTGGAGGCAGTCAGGAATGTCTCGAAGCACGTGAGCCAGTGAGCAAACTTGGTGGAAGCGTCTGCTTCCCGACTGTCCAGGTCCAGGCATGCTGGTGTGAGGATCTTCTCCATTATAAAAAATTTAGTTAATAAAATTGATGCGCCATCAATTACTCAAAAGACTGAGGTTAAGCGAGTAACAACCAGGCTTTTATTAACTAAAGAATGAAGGTCTTGTCTCGAGTGGTCGACCCGTCCAGAATACTAAGGGACTGGGAGGTAGTCACTTATATACCTGGAATAGTGGGAGGAGTCAGCCGAGGCATGTCCAGACCTGTACCTAGTGGAATACACATACACATACAGACAGGTATAACAGTGTTTTACCACACTGTGTCAATGCAATCTAGTGTGATCATTCTTCATATAATATGGGAAACTGCTTCACTTCCACTCTGCAGCTGCCCACAACGGCTTAGCTGACATCAGGAACTTGCCATCTCTTTTGAAGTGTGTGCCAGTACTTTGACCTGAGTGAATATTCTTCAGGTATGAGCTTAGACAGCAAGTGTTGGCAGGCTATTTGACCATGAGTTGAATTCATTCTTATCCTCATTGGATATTTACATGTGTGTATTTCCGAGTAGAGATTACTGGATATCAATCAGGGGCAGTTGATTTTTCAACAGGGTGCTGGAGCCAATCACCTCTATCGCTACCTTGGCTGAAATAAGATAACTCAGCATAGACCAGGCACTGAACCTGGATCTTTCTGAGCTGATCTAAGAGCAGAGTACAGATCCGGGTTGAGGCTGACTCAAACTCATTTTACATTGGCTGGTAGAGGAACAAAAAGAAAGAACTTAACAAAAGGTGGGAATGCATGGAGCCAGCAAAGGTGGATTGAACCTGAAATATGGAACTGAGACTGTTGAATAATCTCTTTACAGGAAGAGTCTACAATCTGGAGTTTCTGGATCACGAGCTTCCCTTGCATTATTTGATGGAGTTTGTTGGAATATGTTGGTTAATCAAACTAGTCACCATCTTGCTGTGCAAGAATAAGGGAGCCGGTAAGTTTCATTTAAACAATTCTAATTATACATATTGATTACTGTGTTGTAAATCTTCTTTGAGCTCATTGCATTACTCAGTTACGTTAATCGTTAAATGCTGACTCATGCTGGATGTGGTTCCACAGGCACTGGCATCCCCCTGAAACTACAGCCAACCAGTCACCTTCATGTATGAGCCCAGACACTGAGGCCACGATTTTATCGATCGATGCAGCTTGGGAGCAGGTCAGCTGGTTTCAGGTTCCAGTCCCGCCCCCAACTTCATCCAGCCCACGGACGTGATTGTACGTCAGTTGGCCTTGTTAAGCCCGCCCTGCTGGATGTGGGCGTCAATTGCCAGCCAATTAAGAAGAAGCCGGTCAGATGACGTCATTTGATGATGCGTCATCTGCCGGTTTTCTTAAAGGGACCACGCACATTTTTTACTTGACAGCTCATTTCTCAGTGTTTAACAGCATTGAGGTGCTGCAAACACTGACAATGACTGTTCACAGGTGAATTTTTGCACCCATGCTCTCCAGTGACTCCCTCCTTAGGCTAGAACAGATGGCAGCTGCAGGTGAGGTTACAGAAGTGATCTATCACTGGTGAGAGAGGTTCTCCCAATGAGATGGGACTAGACATACAATTCAAAACTTGTTACCTACAGAAAAGTCTAAATGCATTAAAAATGAATTTCCCAACATTTACTTACCTCTGAAACTCACCAGTGCATCAATGGATCCTTCACACCACTTCTGCAGCTGTCATCAATGCAGAAACATTACAGCAGACTCACAACATGCCACACTTACCTGGACGTCGGGAAGCCCGAAGTAGAAGTGTCAAAATTGCAAAAGAGCCTATTAACTGCCTGTTAATCCTCTTTCCGCCGCTAGGTGTCGGGTCCATGCACAAATCGGAGACCCGACACTTGGGAAGATTGATTGGAGGCAGGTTATACCGGATGTCCTGCCTCCAAACCCACCCCCTGAGCGCCGGCAAAATTCCGGCCTGAGTATTGGATGGCTAGTCAATCTCAGGGAGCATCAGTGAACATAGGAACAGGAGTAGGTCATTCAGCCCCTCAAGCCCGTTCCGCCATTCATTGAGATCATGGCTGATCTGCAGCCTAACTCCATATACCCACCTTTGGCCCATATACCTAATACCTTTGGTTAACAAAAATCTATCAATCTCAGATTTAAAATTAACAATTGATCTAGCATCAATTGCCATTTGCACAAGAAAGTCCCAAACTTCTACTGCCCTTTGTGTGTAGAAGTGTTTCCTAATTTCACTCCTGAAAGGTCTGGCTGTAATTTTTAGACTATGCCCCCTAGTCCTAGAATCCCCAACCAGCGGAAAAAGTTTCTCTCGATCGACCCTATCTGTTCCCCTTAATATCTTGAAAACTTCAATTAAATCACCCCTTAACCTTCTAAATTCTAGGGAATACAACCCTAATTTGTTTAATCTCTCCTCGTAATTTAACCCTTGGAATCTGGGTATCATTCTGGTAAACATACGCTGCACTCCCTCCAAGGCCAATATATCCTTCCTAAGGTGTGGTGCCCAGAACTGCTCACAGTACTCCAGGTGTGCTCTAACCAGGGCTTTGTACAGCTGCAGCATAACTTCAACCTCTTGTACTCTAGTCCTCTAGATATAAAAGGCCAACATTCCATTAGTCTTTTTGATTATTTTCTGTATCTGTTCATGACATTTTAATGATCTATGTAGCTGGACCCCCAAGTCTCTTTGGACCTCCACTGTTTTTAGCTGTTCACTATTTAGAAAGTACCCAGTTCTATTATTTTTAGATCCAAAGTGATGACCTCACATTTGCCTATATTGAAATCCATTTACCACAGTTTTGCCCATTCACTTAATCTATCGATATCTCTTTGTAATTTTATGCTTTCATCTACACTGCCTACAATGCCGCCTATCTTTGTGTCATTGGCAAATTTGGATATGTGACTTTCTATCCCATCATCTAAGTCATTAATAAATGCAGTGAATAGTTGAGGCCCCAACACAGGTCCCTGCGGGACACCACTAGTCACATCTTGCCAATTAGAGTGCCTACCCATTATCCCTGCACTCTGGCCAATTAGAGTACCTACCCATTATCCCTAACTGGGCTCGATTTTGCCAATGGGGAGCTTTCGGAGGCGGGACTCCCACTTGTCGGGTTTCAGTCCCGCCTCCATCCACTTCTGGCCAACCCACTCTATTTTCCCTTGATTGACCTTGTTAAGCCCGCCCAGCAGGCTTAGCAGGCCAATTAAGGGAAAGCCGGTTGCAGAGAAGTTTTTGACAGATGAATTGTCATAGTTTGACAGCTCTGTGAAGCTGTCTAACACTGACATTCTCTGTAGTTTGATGAGTTCTTGAATTCAAGACCTCATCAAACATCTTTCTTTTGTAGAAATTAGACTGTTGCTGCATTGGAGAATCCAATGGCCATCTGTCATCTCTACCGCGGAGGTGCGAAACTCTCCACATACCCACCAACTGAAGCCTGCAGGAAGAAACAAAGGTAAGTACACTTTTTCTAACACTTTGCACTTACCTCAGATACTCACCACTCCACACTTGCAGCCATCACTCACCTCCACAGCACACTTTTGGACCCCTCCGACCCCCGCAGACCCACTACTCGCCTCGGTGACCTAGCGGGTTTCGGAGCCTTTGGGAAGCCCGCACTCGTGTGGTAAAAATGGTGATAAGCCTATTTTCTGCCTGTTAACTACCCGTTAACAGGCAGTTAAGTGGCTTTAATCCCTTCCTGCCTCCAAGGAGATGGGACCCGGCGCGGGACGGCTACCCGCCTCCTGGCAAGCTGGCATGGAGGCAGGTTGGGGGCGGGTTGAGCACCCACCCCCAAATTCTGCCATTTTCCCGGCAGTCCTGCCTCCATACCCGCCTCCCCAGGGCTGGCAAAATCCTGCCCTCTGTCTCCTGCCGCTCAGCCAGTTTCATAACCAGGTCAATAAATTGGCTTCAATTCCATGGGCTTCTACCTTAGTTAACAGAGGGATTTATCAAATGCCTTCTGGAAGTCCATATAAATAACATCAATCGAAACATAGAAACATAGAAAAAATAGTAGCAGCAGTAGGCCATTCGGCCCATCGAGCCTGCTCCGCCATTCAATATGATCATGGCTGATCCTCTATCTCAATACCATATTCCCGCTCTCTCCCCATACCCCTTGATGCCTTTGTGTCTAGAAATCTATCTATCTCCTTCTTAAATATATTCAGTGACTTGGCCTCCACAGCTTTCTGTGGTAGAGAATTCCACAGGTTCACCACCCTCTGAGTGAAGAAATTTCTCCTCATCTCAGTCCTAAATGTCCTACCACGTATCCTGAGACTGTGACCCCTCGTTCTAGAAACCGCAACCAGGGGAAACATCCTCCCTGCATCCAGTCTGTCTAGCCCTGTCAGAATCTTATACGTTTCAATGAGATCCCCTCTCATTCTTCTAAACTCTAGTGAATACAGGCCTTGTTGACCCAATCTCTCCTCATACGACAGTCCTGCCATCCCAGGAATCAGTCTGGTGAACCTTCGCTGCACTCCCTCTATGGCAAGTATATCCTTTCTTAGGTAAAGAGACCAAAATGGCACACAGTACTCCAGGTGTGGTCTCACCAAGGCCCTGTACAACTGTAGTAAGACATCCTTGCTCCTGTACTCAAATCCTCTTGCAATGAAGGCCAACATACCATTTGCCTTCCTAACTGCTTGCTGCAGCTGCATGTTTGCTTTCAGTGACTGGTGTACAAGGACACCCAGGTCCCTTTGTAGATCAATCTTTCCCAATCTATCACCATTTAAATAATACTCTGCCTTTCTGTTCCTCCTTCCGAAATGGACAACTTCACATTTATCCACATTACACTGCATCTGCCATGTATTTGCCCACTCACTCAACTTCTCTAAATCGCCCTAAAGCCTCTTTGCATCCTCCTCACAACTCACAATCCCACCTAGTTTTGTGTCGTCAGCAAACTTGGAAATATTACATTTGGTTCCCTCATCCAAATCATTGATATATATTGTGAATAGCTGGGGCCCAAGCACTGATCCCTGCGGTACCCCACTAGTTACCGCCTGCCACCCTGAAAAAGACCCATTTATTCCTACTCTCTGTTTCCTGTCTTTTAACCAATTTTCAATCCATACCAGTATCTTACCCCCAATCCCATGTGTTTTAATTTTGCACACGAACCTCTTATGTGGGACTTTATCAAAGGCCTTCTGAAAATCCAAATACACCACATCCACTGGTTCTCCCTTATCTATTCTACCAGTTCCATCCTCAAAAAACTCCAGTAGGTTTGTCAAACATGATTTCCCTTTCATAAATCCATGTTGACTTTTACTAATCCTGTTGATATTCTCTAAGTGTCCTGTTATCACATCCTTTATAACAGATTCTAGCATTTTCCCTACTACTGATGTTAGGCTAACCGGTCTGTAGACATTCCCCTGACCACTACTTTAGTCACCTCCTCAAAAAATTCAGTCAGGTTTGTCAGGCATGACTTGCCCTTTACAAATCCATGCTGGCTCTCTCTGATCAGCTGAAAATTTTCAAGGTGTTCAGTCACCCTATCTTTAATTATAGACTCTAGTAATTTCCCGACAACGGATGTGAGGCTAACTGGTCTATAATTCCCTGGTTTCCCTCTCTCGCCATTCTTAAATAGCAGAGTGGCATGTGCAATTTTCCAATCTAAAGGAACGGTTCCTGAATCGAGAGAACTTTGGAAGATTATAGTTAGGAGATCTGCAATATGCTCACCTATTCCTTTAAAACCCTGGAGTGGAAACCATCTGGTCCTGGGAATTTGTCAGTCTTTAGTGCCATTATTTTCTTCATTACTGTTATTTTACTTATATTAATTTTATGGAGTCTCTGATTCAATATTAATTTCCTTGGGATTTCTGGCATGCTATCCTCTTCCTCTACTGTAAAGTGCCGAATCCTGTCTTCCCCGATGTCCCTATGGATACAGCAGGTGTCAATGGCTAGCAATCAGAAAGGATCCTTGACTGATTTTTGTGCCCCAACATGGCCTCTCCTGTGATCAGCTAATTCAGCACATATGAGGATTGAACCGAGAATCTTTCTGGTCTAGAAATGCCATAATTCCACCATGGTACATTTGCCGCTGAGCCATGCAGGGAACACTAATTTTAATTACTTATCTAGGAATGCTATAAAACAATACCCAACGAGGAATTCTGGGATACAATTAGTAGTCTACCCATGGCACTGACCGTAAGTCATTTGTTTGAGTTATCAGGCCATCCTGCTCATGTCTTATCTGTTACTTACAAAACACAGCTTATTAAATGAGAAGATAGAGAGGCCTCTTCCACAAAGAAAGAAGAAGAAAATTGCAATTATATTGCACCTTTCCCAACCTCAGGACGTTCCAAAGCGCTTCATGGTCATTGAAGTACTTTTGAAGTGCAGTCACTGTTCTAATGTAGGGAAAGAGATCTACATTGTAAAGACATAATAATAGAAATTACTGTTGGCAATATTAGCAGACAAATCTTAACACAATTCAAATAAACAGGTTAACATTTGCATTACAATAGCAGGAGCAGAAATATCATACGAAAACGTTATCTTCTGATATCGTCAATAGCTTTTCTAGATTTTTACATGATTTTAAAAATGACACAATCTTGTTCCAGAATCCTGTGCTAATGGGGAAATGCGAGTCAGCCCTGCATCCATAATAAGACTTGGATCGAGCATTAACATATCGTGCATCTTAAAGGGATCATCCTACAATCAGTGTACAACTCAACAGCTATGTATTATTCAAGACAATACCAAACGGCTTATTACTGAACAGATCTCCACCAATGCAGTTACTGCACACATTCCAAAGTTTGAAAACCCCAAGTCCAGTTTTGCCTGTAAGCTGCATTGCAACACTGAATATTTGATCTGTGGAATTGATATTAAAGCTGGCAGTAAGTGGTATTTTTTAATTTTATTGATTGAATTGAGTGTACAATGCTATGACCAATTACTACATTTTATAAGCTTCTCAGTTCTTTGTTAATTGTTATAACTATGGCAACCGTCCATCTCGCAAGACGATGGTGTAAATGGCAAAACACTTCAGTTACTCTGCAACATCATGAGTGGCTGAAGAATCTAGTTCTCAAGCGACAGTCCTTGCCACAGATGGTGCCGGCGTAAATCACAGGACAAGGTGATGAAGCTTGATGGACTTTCCTCTTTGCTTTCGTCTCATAAGAACATAAGAAATAGGAGCAAGAGTAGGCCAATCGGCCCCTCGAGCCTGCTCCACCATTCAATAAGATCATGGCTGATCTGATCCTAACCTCAAATCTTCTATCACTCTGCATCCACCCGAACCCATGTGATCTCCCGGGAGAGGCGAAAAACCAGATAAAGACCCAATGGCCAATTTGGGAGAAAAAAATCTGGGAAATTCCTCTCCGACCCATCTAGGCGATCGAAATTCTTCCAGGAGATCACTCTGTCCCTATATTTTCTACAGTACTTACCTTCTGTAAAGGCGATCTCCACCCCAGCCAGGAACAGGAATAAAACCATCTCCTGAAATCTAACAGAATTAGAACACAGTAGGAGCAGAACAAGGCTACACGGCCCCTGGGCCCGCTCCACTACCCACAGGGCCATGACCATTCCGAACCCAGACTCATGTCCAATTTCCTGCCCGCTCCCCGTAACCCTTTATTCCCTTTACTTCTAGGAAACTATCTATTTCTGTTTTAAATTTATTTAATGATGTAGCTTCCACAGCTTTCTGGGGCAGCAAATTCCACAAACCTACCACCCTCTGAGTGAAGAAGTTTCTCCTCATCTCAGTTTTGAAAGAGCAGCCCCTTATTTTAAGATTATGCCCCCTCGTTCTAGTTTCACCCATCATTGGGAACATCCTCACCGCATCCACCCGATCAAGCCCCTTCACAATCTTATATGTTTCAATAAGATCGCCTCTCATTCTTCTGAACTCCAATGAGTAGAGTCCCAATCTACTCAACCTCTCCTCATATGACCACCCCCTCATCCCCGGGATTAACCGAGTGAACCTTCTTTGTACTGACTCGAGAGCAAGTATGTCTTTTCTTAAGTATGGACACCAAAACTGTATGCAGTATTCCAGGTGCGGCCTCACCAATACCTTGTACAACTGCAGCAATACCTCCCTGTTTTTATATTCCAACCCCCTAGCAATAAAAGCCAACATTCCATTGGCCTTCTTAATCACTTGCTGCACCTGCATACTAACTTTTTGAGTTTCGTGCACCAGGACCCCCAGATCCCTTTGTACTACAGTACTTTCCAGTTTCTTGCCATTAAGATAATAACTTGCTCTATGATTTTTCCTGCCAAAGTGCATAACCTCACACTTTCCAGTATTGTATTCCATCTGCCAAATCTCTGCCCACTTACTTAGCCTGTCTATGTCCCTTTGCAGGTTTTTTATGTCCTCCTCACTCACTACTTTCCCTCCCATCTTTGTATCATCTGCAAACTTTGATATGTTACACTCGGTCCCCTCCTCCAAATCGTTAATATAGATTGTAAAGAGTTGGGGACCCAGCACTGACCCCTGCGGAACACCACTAGTTACTGGTTGCCAATCTGAGAACGAACCATTTATCCCAACTCTCTGCTTTCTGTTAGAGAGCCAATCCTCCACCCACGCCAGAATATTACCCCCAATCCCGTGATTTTTTATCTTGAGCAATAATCTTTTGTGTGGCACCTTGTCAAATGCCTTTTGGAAGTCTAAATACACTACGTCCACTGGTTCCCCTTTATCCACCCTGTATGTTACTTCCTCAAAAAACTCAAGCAAATTTGTTAAACATGACTTCCCCTTCATGAAACCATGCTGAGTTTGCCCTATTAAATTATGTTTATCCAAATGTCCCGTTACTGTCTCCTTAATAATGGACTCTAACATTTTACCAACCACAGATGTTAGGCTAACAGGTCTATAGTTTCCAGCCTTCTGCCTACTACCCTTTTTAAATAAGGGTGTTACATTAGCAGTTTTCCAATCTGCCGGGACCTTTGCTGAGTCCAGTGAGTTTTGGAAAATTATTACCAATGCATCCACAATCCCTACCGCTACTTCCCTCAAGACCCTGGGATGCAAGCCATCAGGTCCAGGGGATTTATCCGCCTTGAGTCCCATTATTTTACCAAGTACCACTTCCTTAGTGATTTTAATCGTATTTAGTTCCTCCCCCCCAGAGCCCCCTGTTTGTCCAGTGTTGGGATATTCTTAGTGTCCTCTACTGTAAAGACTGATACAAAATAATTGTTCAGTGTTTTTGCCATCTCCATGTTTCCCACCATTAATTTCCCGGTCTCATCCTCTAAGGGACCAACATTTACTTTAGCCACCCTTTTTCTTTTTATATAACTATAGAAACTTTTACTGTCTGTTTTTATATTTTTTGCTAATTTACTTTCATAATCTATCTTCCCTTTCTTAATCAATCTTTTTGTTATTTTTTGCTGTCTTTTAAAGACTTCCCAATCTTCCATCCTCCCACTAGATTTGGCTACCTTATATGCCCTTGTTTTTAGTCGGATACTATCCTTAATTACTTTACTTAGCCACGGATGGCTATCTTTTCTTTTACACCCTTTTTTCCTCAGTGGAATATATATTTTTTGGAAGTTGTAAAATAACTCCTTAAATGTACACCACTGGTCATGTACCGTCTTACCCTTTAATCTATTTTCCCAGTCCACTCTAATTAATTCCGCTCTCATACCTTCATAGTCTCCTTTATTCAAGCTCAGCACGCTTGTTTGAGATCCAACCTTCTCACCCTCTAATTGAATATGGAACTCAACCATGTTATGGTCACTCATTCCAAGGGGATCCTTTACTAGGACATTTTTAATTAATCCTGTCTCATTACACAGGACCAAATCTAAGGTTGCTTGCCCCCTGGTCGGTTCAGTTACATACTGCTCAAGAAACCCATCCCTAATACACTCAATGAACTCTTCCTCAAGGCTGCTCTGCCCAATTTGATTTGTCCAGTTAATATGATAATTAAAATCCCCCATAATTATAGCTGTTCCCTTATTACAAGCCTCAACTATTTCCTGATTAATACTCCGTCCAACAGAGTTGCAACTGTTCGGAGGCCTATAGACTACACCCACTAGTGTTTTTTTCCCCTTATTATTCCTTACCTCCACCCAAACTGTTTCACTATCCTGCTCCTTTGACCCAATATCATTTCTCTGTATTATAGTGATTCCTTCCTTTATTAACATAGCCACCCCACCTCCTCTCCCTTCCTGCCTGTCCTTCCTGATTGTTAAATAACCTGGTATGTTTAATTCCCAGTCATGGTCACCCTGCAGCCATGTTTCTGTAATGGCCACAAGATCATACCCATATGTCATTATTTGTGCCGTTAACTCATTCATTTTGTTACGAATGCTACGTGCATTCAGATAAAGAACTTTCAAATATGTTTTGTAACACTTAGTTCCCCTCTCTTTCCCCTCTCTCTCTCTCTCTCTCTCAGGCATCTGTCTTCAGCCTCCTTGACTCCTTGATGCAACGCCAAAGGATCTTTTGCACAATTGTTGTGATTGCTTTTAAAATCAGTAGGGATGATTTTGTTTTCCTAACCTCTCAATTTGCGGTCAAAAACGGGATTGTAGCAGGTGGAAAATCAAATGTCAGACACACAGCTGACTGCTGTGCATCTTCAGATTATGTCAATGGCAGCTTCGTCCATAGTGGTGAGTATTTGCAGTGTGTCTAGCACACTCCTCCCATGCTAGTCCTCTCCCTCCTGCTGTGTACTGGCCTCTCCTGCAAGAAAAGTGGAGCTGGGTAAATATGTGCCCTAGGCAAGGGCTTCAACTCTCACCATGTATTAGTCAACTTAGCCAACGTACTATTGTGAGCATGATGACAGGAACCAGCAGCGAGTGTGGTCAAAGGGAAAAATAGTTGTGAAGGCTGTACCAGGTTTTGAGGGCGTGAGTACAAGCAGAAAGAGTGTGCAGGGAAGTTTTTCCTGCTCTTATGGAGAGCCATGGGAAGTGGGAAAGGGAAGGATTGATGGTGCTGAGGCAAAGGTGGGACTCTGCAAGGCTGTGCAGAAATAATCTGCGATGTGAAGGGGAGTCTTGGCACTCGAGGTAAGATCAATAAATTTCTTTCTGCACTGCAGCCAGGCCCTGAAGATCATGCTGTTGGCACCTCTCTCTCCATGCCCATTCACCAACTTGCTTTGGAACCTACCAACTATCCAAGAGGAAGCAGATATCGCTCCTCTCCCAAACTTCTCCATAGCTGTATCTGTAAACCTCAGGACTCGGTTGGAACGCTGGTATCTTTCTGTAGCCCCACAGCGTTGGCCACACAAGAGCAGCTCCTCTTTAAGCTGTTGCAAGCCCTTAAACCTGTAGCAGCACCCAGTTTACTGCTTCCGGATTGGCGAGCTGCCAATGGGGTGGCATGTGTCACACTGGCAGCCAGTCTCACTCGTGCAAAGGAGCAACGACCCATAAACTGGGACAGGTTCCCCATTAACTCCTCCGAGCAACCATTGCACTTACCCCACACACCTCCCGCCTTTCTCGATGGGAGACCAAAATCGACTTGGGTCACTTGGTAGCAGTTCTGGGTCAGAAGCTTGTAGTACCCCAAACCAGAATTTGAGCTGCAAGTCTAGACTAATCAGTTTAGTTTGCCAGATACTGAGGGATTGCTGCATTGTTGCAAATTCTGTCCTTTAGGTTAGACCAAGGCCCTATTCATCTGTTCTGATGGTTCAGGTGTTTTTTAAAGATCCCATGGCACTACTTTGAAGAAAAGTAGGGAGTTCTGCTAGTCCTCTCGCCAACATACTTCCCTCAATCAATAGCACACAAAACAACAACTGACAAAGGGTCTTGGTTATTTTACAGCTTTCAGTTCTGAGGCAAGATGTTGCATCAAAACCTTAACATGTCCTTTTTATTTACAGATGCTTACTTTATTTCCAGCATTTTCTGTCTTTATTCAAGATTGTTTATTAATTTTTTTGCTGTTTGTGTGATCTTACTAGGCCCAACCATCTTCAACTGCTTCATCAATGACCTTCCCTCCATCATAAGGTCAGAAATGGGGATGTTCACTGATGATTGCACAGTGTTCAGTTCCATTCGCAACTCTTCAGATAATGAAGCAGTCCATGCCCGAATGCAGCAAGATCTGGATGACATTCAGGCTTGGGCTAATAAGTGGCAAGTAACATTTGCGCCACACAAGTGCCAGGCAATGACTATTTCTAACAAGCAAGAGTCTAACCACCGCCCCTTGACATTCAATGGCATTACCATCATCGACTCCCCCACCATCAACATCCTGGGGGTCACCATTGACCAGAAACTTAACTGAACCAGCCACATAAATACTGTGGCTACAAGAGCAGGTCAGAGGCTGGGTATTCTGCGGCGAGTGTCTCAACTCCTGAATCCCCAAAGCCTTTCTACCATCTACAAGGCACAAGTCAGGAGTGTGATGGAATACACTCCACTTGCCTGGATGAGTGCAGCTCCAACAACACTCAAGAAGCTTAATACCATTCAGGACAAAGCAGCTCGCTTGATTGGCACCCCATCCACCACCTTAAACATTCACTCCCTCCACCACCGGTGTACCATGGCTGCAATGTGTACCATCTACAAGATGCACTGCAGCAACTTGCCAAGGCATCTTCAGCAGCACCTCCCAAACTTGTGACCTCTACCACCTAGAAAGCCAAGGGCAGCAGGCACATGGGAACACCATAACCTGCAAGTTTCCCTCCAAGTCACACACCATCCTGACTTAGAAATATATCGCCGTTTCTTCATCGTCACTGGGTCAAAATCCTGGAACTCCCTCCCCAACAGCACTGTGGGAGTACCTTCACCACACGGACTGCAATGGTTCAAGAAGGTAGCTCACCATCACCTTCTCAAGGACAACTAGGGATGGGCAATAAATGCTGGCCTTGCCAGTGACACCCACATCTCAGGAACGAATAAAAAAAAATACTGGCACAAAATAACTCTTGTTTCTGCTAGTCACTGCCTTTCACAAATTCATTGCGTAAAGCACTTTTGATGTTATAATAAACATGTTTAGAAATTCTAGGAAATAATTCTACATCAAAAATTCCAAATTCTGCCATTTCAGATCCTCCAGATCAGCCCCGAAACCTGACATGCATTCAGAATGGAAGAGACGGTGATGTAACGTGCACCTGGGAAGTAGGACAAGTCACGCACATCAGTACAAATCACATATTGTGGTAAGGTGATTCTCCAGATTCAACACTGGTGTTGCCCTTAAGCATTAACTGAATGATAGAGACACATAAGAAAGCATGGAATAAGAAAAGGCCATTCTGCCTTGAAGCTTGCTCCTTCCACAAACAATGTGCAAACTACCACATTGTGGAAACTGTCTCATCTAGTTAATTTTTTGAGGGAAAATTCTGCATAAATGCTCCCTGATCTCCAAATCCTGGCATCTCCATGATTCAACCCTGATCTGGGATTTCCACAAACACCTTTCAACTCTTTCTTCCCCCACCATGCACCCCGCACCCCCTAACTACCTCCTTGTCCCCACAGTGCAGCAACCATTGTGGTTGAAGGAAGCTATTTCTTTGCCAGAGCAATTCAAAACTAATCCTACTGCCCCCTGTACTCTTCATAACTCTGCTTCAAATATTTATCCAATTTTTTCCCTTAAAACATGCAATGATCTCTGCCTTAGCCACTCCCTTTTGGCAAAGTACTCTGTGCTCCAACAACAATCTGTATAAAGAAACTCCTCCTACGCTCTCTTCACACTCTCTCTTACTTGTAAATTGATGACCTCTCGTCACTGTGAGGAACCTATCTGTCTATGTTCCCATCAGCTACTGGTGCCAAACCTGTCCTTATTGGACTGTCTCTGGCTGCACCCTTACATTATACTGTCCAATGTGCAAATATATTTGCCTGGGCATCGCTGGGCATATCTCTACAGTGTCTCAGCTGAGGGCTGAGGACAGAAATATCCATACAGAGGATCATGGGTATGACAATGTGTCACGGTGCTTTGGAATTCTGGCAAAACTCACTGCCACCGCCCTACAATATATCTAGCAGCTCAGCAGATCTCAATCATGTGGGTGTTAAATGTTTTAACTATGGTCTGTGTTTTGCAGAGTATCCGGGAAATTTTGAACTTGAACTAACACTTTGGTTATTGCTATTGGTGTTTTTTTTCAGTGCAGAGAATGAAGTGCTGCACCTTTCATTTCAAACGTACAGATATGTTTAAACAATCATGACTGTAATACATTTTTCAGGTTCAGAAATGAGTCACACAGTTTCATTGCCTCAGCTGCATCTGCAGAGCCATCAACTGGAAAATGCACAAGGCACAGGAAGACTCAAGAACATCAAAAGCTGGGCTTTGCTTGTGAATCTGGGCACAGATTCAACCCATACTCTGTTTATTCAACTTGGGTAACTGCTTCAAACCAACTGGGGAATCAATCTTCAGCAGTCATGAACTTCACCTTGGATAAAATTGGTGTGTGGCAGTTTTTATAAAATGTTTATACTTGCACTCTGTACCATAGATCATGCTAGGCCAAGAGGCTGGGTGACTTGCTCCCTAAAATCCCAGAACTTGGCCAATGTTGTTTTGAAAATAGCTGCACAATACTGGCCTGGAGGTGATTCTTCCACTAATTTTCCCTCTACCCAGAGTGGATATGCAAGTAACTGACCCCAGTAATGGCAACCGCCACATTTTCTGGTCATGAAAGGGCTGAATGTGAGCAATACTACATGCTAACGATGCGGTTTTTGCATATCTTGCCTTTCTAGACTACCTTTAATCATCAGAGAAGATGCATGCCTAGAAATTAATCTGGTAATTTGCAACTTGCAAAGGAAAAATACATGGGTGTCAGAAATTATTCCCTGAAATATGTTAAAGCAACTAAGGGTTGAAAGAGATTTATTACTAGACTCAGTGTTTAACATGTCCAGTCAATACAGAGCAGCAATGAACATGACAAATAGAATGCTGAACTATTTAACCAAGACAGTAGAGTAGAAGTGTTGAGCTGCAAGATGCCAGTAGAGAGTGTGAGAGGCCCGAAGAGTGTGGAGTTTAGCCTCCATAAGAGTTCAGCCACAGACTGAGTTCAACCTTGAGTTTGGACAGGAATTTTTCCCCCTAAAATTAATATTTGTGTGAAGTGAGTAAGAGGAGTTTGATTCTTGCAGGAGTCTGGTGCTAGTGTGAGTTCAGGCTAACACTACCTACATTTTTTAAGTTAGGCACCGAGGGATGGCATTGCAGGGGACCGGAGTGATTTGTGTGGAGTGCAATGTATGGGCCAGCACTGAACCTCAGTGTATCCAGAGGCAGCGCATTTGAACTAAGTCTCAGAAAACGCAGTTTCTGGAGCATCACAGGAGTGTTATCAGAGAGAAACATTGAGACCGAGCCAAAGAAGGAGCTATTAGGAGAGGTGGCTTAAAAACTTGGCCAAAGAGGTCGGTTTTAAACAGGGTTTCAAAGGACAAGAGGGAGGTAGAGAGACGGAAAGGTTTAGGAGAGAATTCCAGAGCTTAGGGCCTAGACAGCTGAAAGTACGGCTGCCAAAGGTGGGACAAGGGAGTGGGATATGCGTAAGGTCAGAGTTGGAAGAATGCAGAGTTCTCAGAGGGTTGTAGGCAGCTACAGAGATTGGGGGAAAAGAGGCCATGAAGGGATTTAAACATGAGGATGAAAATATTAAATTGGAGGCATTTGAGGACCGTGAGTCAATGTAAATCAAGCGAATACAGGGGTGATGGGCAAGTGGGACTTGGTGTGGGTTAGGATACAGGTAGCAGTTTTGGATGAGCTCAAGCTTATGGAAGGTGAAGGATGGGAGGCTAGTCTGGCAAGCAATGGTATGGTCAAGTCTGGAGATGATAAAGGCATAGGTGAGGGTTTCAGCAGCAGATTGGCTGAAGCAGGGGCGGAGACGGGTGATGTTACGGAGGTAGAAGTAGGCGGTCTTTGTGTTGAAGTGGATATATGACTTTTAAACAACTACACATGCACAAATTTGTGCAGGAAACCTAATCATTTTGGAGTGGTTCTGTGTAATATAAAGACAGCATTGAACATTAAGGCCCTGGATTTATGCTGTGGGATACTAAAATACAAAGATAGGTTGTTTACATACACTTTCCTTAGAGAATAGTGTGAAGTAGCAGAAGGATATGCAGGCTGATAGGCCACAACGTAAACGCTCTTTCCATGTTCATAATCATCTTTATACCAATCGATAGGGTGGTTACTCCTATATGGCAGGAGGGTTTTGTGGGCTCCCATAGAGTGAGGGGAGGGGCACCCACTGGAAGTGGGGATCCCACTGGATGGCAAACCAGAATTCCAGACCCCCGTCTCCACTCGCCAGGACTGTCTGAAGTGAGGTATGAACCCTGCACCCACTGGCAATATTACACAATTAAAATCAATGAGCTAATGCCACTGCTAAATTAGCAGAAAAGAATTTCTGAAAAACACGCTAAGCATTTGTTGTTGTGTCCGTGTGTTAATAGAGACACTGAAGACAGGAGTTGGTTTCACAGGTGTTTACTGAACAAAGTCTGGAGGGGAACTAACTGATACAACACAATATACAGGCTTATATAGCCCGAGTGGCCATTACCGGCATTACAGGACACAGGGGGCTCTTAAAGGCACATACACTACAATTCCTCCCCTTTTAGCCAACCAGTAAATAATATTTTAAGTAATCATTAATTACATGTTACAAGAAAAATAATCTACACATTGCTGCAGTTAATCAATTATAAGTCAGTCTCTCTGGAGGCTTCCTGACTTGGTCCGGATAACGCCTCGGTGGTGTAGTAGTTTCTGGTGGTGTAGTAGGTTCTTTTGGCAAGGCTGATTCGGCTTGAATGCCAGTGTCGGGTTCATCGGGTTCCAGTATCACCGGATCGGAGGTAGATACTATGGGTATCTCTACTTCATCATTAGGCATATAGAGTTGTGGTGTAGGTTGTCCCTTTTCGGATGACTCTATGATTTGGTCAGCATGGCGCCTTATTATGCTTTCTCCGATGTCCACGGTATACATCAGCGGTCCTAGTCGTGTGCAGATAGTTCCAGGCTGCCATTTCTCGGTACGGTAGTCCCGGGCCAAAACTTGTTGACCTATCTGGACGGTTCTAGTTGGCCTTTCATTCATGCCTTGAAATTGCCGGTTCTCCACGTCCCTTCTGATGTTTGGCTTGATCAAATCCAGCCGGCATCCTAGGCTTCTATTGAAGAACATCATGGCGGGAGTTTGGTTTGTAACCATATGTGTTGCATTCCTGTATGCAAACAAGAAGTTATCCACCTTATGCTGAAGTTTTATGTCTTCATTACCCATGGCCTTTATGGCCTTCTTGAAGGTCTGGACAAACCTTTCAGCCAATCCATTGGTGGCGGGATGGTATGGGGCGGACGTGTAGTGCTTAACCCCATTGTTTTTTAAGAACTTCCTGAATTCTTCGGACACAAATTGCAGTCCATTATCAGAACAGATCTGTTCAGGCAGCCCATTCCTGGCAAATATGGTCCTTAATACTGTGATGGTTTTTTCCGTGGTGGTGGAGGACATCTTTATTACCTCCGGCCACTTGGAGTGTGCATCAACCGCGATTAAGAACATTGAGTCCATAAATGGACCAGCAAAGTCGATGTGTACCCTTTGCCATGGAGATGAGGGCCACTCCCATGGATGTAGAGGGGCTTGTGGTGGAGCGTTTTGGACCTTCTGGCATCCTAGGCAGCTCTTGGTCATTTCTTCGATGTCTCCATCGATACCTGGCCACCATACAAACGCCCTGGCTAGGTTCTTCATTTTCACTCCACCCAGATGCCCCTCGTGAAGCTCCTTTAGAACTTTATCCTGGAGTTTGGGTGGAATCACCACTCTGGATCCACACATCAAGGTTCCTCGGCACACTGACAGCTGTTCTCTTCTTTGCGAGAATGCTGGCAACAGTGGTTCGCCATGTGCTGGCCATCCCTTCACTGTTAAATCGTAGACTCGTGAGAGAGTCGGGTCATTTCTAGTTTCCCTTTCAATGGCAGAATTTGTTACTGGTAGACATTCGACTATGGTAGAGTGGAAAATATCCACTGGGTCTACGGTAGGCGCTTCTTCTACCGTTGGCAACGGTAGGCGCGATAAACCGTCAGCATTCCCATGCTGTTTTGATCCTTTGTATTCTATGTTATATTGGTGTGCCCCTAGAAAAAGGGACCACCTCTGTAGCCTTTGCGCTGTCATAATGGGAACACCCTTTTTAGGGTTGAATATGGAGATGAGGGGTTGATGATCAGTCAACAAGGTAAATTTTTGTCCGTGTAGGTAATGGTTGAATTTCTTCACTCCCCATACCAGGCTGAGTGCTTCCCTGTCGTGTTGGGCATAGTTACGCTCAGCTGAGTTCAATGAGCGTGACGCAAAAGCTATCGGCCATTCCGAGCCATCAGGGAATTTATGCGATAATACTGCTCCTACGCCGTAAGGGGATGCATCGCACGCCAGTCTGATTGGCAGTGATGGGTTGTAATGAGCCAAAATCTTTGGACGTGATTAAGTCTTTGCATTTATGGAAGGCACGTTTACAGTCTTCGCTCCATTTCCAAATTACTCCTGTTTGTAGCAGTTCATTAAGAGGGTGCAGAAGAGTTGATAAATTCGGTAAAAATTTATGATAGTAATTTATTAATCCCAGGAACGACCTTAATTGTGAAACATTTTCAGGTGCTGGGGCTTTTATGACCGCTTCAATTTTTTTCAGGTGACTTATGCAACCCTTCCTTATTAATTATGTGGCCACAATATGATATTTGATTCTGGAAAAATTCGCACTTGGGGCGATTTGCTCGTAGGCCCCGTTCTCTCAACCTAGTGAGCACCTGCTCCAAATTGGCAAGGTGCTCGTTGTCGTTTTCTCCTGTTACAAGGATGTCGTCTAGGTAGCATTGAGTCCCCGGAATCCCTTGGAGGACTTGCTCCATAGCTCTTTGCCAGATAGCTGGAGCGGATGCTACTCCGAAAACCAGTCGATTGTACTGGTACAGGCCTTTGTGTGTATTTATCATGAGATACTTTTTAGAGGCCTCTTCAACCTCCATCTGTCGATATGCCTGTGCCAAGTCAATTTTCGTGAAACGTTTCCCTCCGGATAGCGAGGCGAAAATATCTTCTATCCTCAGAAGAGGATACTGTACAGTGTGAAGGACCGGGTTTACAGTCACCTTGAAGTCTCCACAGATGCGAATTTTTCTCTGTTCTTCAGATTTATCATTATTCAACGTTTTCTTCATGACTGGGACGATGGGTGTTGCCCACTCGCTCCAATCTATTTTGGATAATACGCCTGCCTTTTCCAAATTCTCCAGCTCTGCCTCAACTGCTGGACGAATTGCGTATGGCACCGGTCTTGCCTTAAAAAACTTGGGAATTGCCGCATCTTCCACTTTTATTGAGGCGGTGATGCCTTTCAAGGTTCCTAGTTTCTCTTGAAACACTTCTTTGGCATTGGCCAAGATGTCTTTTAATCGTTCAGGTATGACATCATCATCGTTTTTTTCCTTACTGGTCACCGTCAGTGCCTGAATGGAGTGCCAGTCTAAACGTATTTTCCTGATCCATTCACGTCCCAACAGCGGTGGACCACCATCTTGTAGAACGTATAAATACAACTTTTGTATTTCCTTGCCGTTGTATACAACAGGCACCCTTATTTTTCCTTTGGGGTATACTTTCTGCCCCGTATATGTTTTCAAGATAATGGATGTGTCTTTTAAAGGTATATGCGGAAATAGCCGCTCGTAATCCCATCGATTTATGACGGTCAGAGCTGATCCTGTATCTAGCTCTATTTTAACTGGGGACCCTGCTATCGTGAGGGTAACCCAAATGGTCTGGTAATCTTCTTTGGCAATTACATTATGTAATTTGAGACAGCTTAGTCTCTTGTTTTCGGAGTCGCTATCGCTCTTCTGGTCTTCGGAGCTACTGTCCATCATCATTTGTACCTTTCTGTACTTTTCTTTATTGATTTTTTTTCCTGTCCATGGATTTTTTTTGTCCAGATCGGCATACCCATGCAATGTGTCCAATCTTTCCACATTGCCTGCATGCTTTGTCCTTGAACCAGCAGTCCCTCTGGTCATGGGTGGATCTGCCGCAGCGATAACAACTCTCGAAACCCTGTCATTTCATGGGTGCCGAAGTCCTGTGTCTTTTGTTGTATCTCTGCAGCTCCTCTTGCGGCTGCTTCGTATGATACAGCCATACTGAAAGCCTTGTCCAGTGTTAAATCTTTCTCAGAAAGCAGCCTTTTCTGTGTTCCTTCACTTAGGAGACTGCAGACGAATTTGTCTCGAAGATAATCTGCTAGTCCTGCCCCGAATTGGCAGTGCTTTGATAGCTTTCTTAATTCGGTGAGGTAATCAGCGTTTCTTTCATTCTTGTGTTGATTCCTCTTGAAGAATTTGAATCGTTCCGCTATCAGCAGCGGTGTTGGGTTTAAGTGCTCCTGTAGGGTATCAACAATTTCTTTAAAATTCTTGTCCTTTGGTTTGGCTGGAGTGATTAAGTTTCGTAACAGCCCGTATGTCTTTGCGCCCATTAGATTTAGAAGTACTGACGCTTTTTTTTCATTTTCTATTCCATTTGCGGTGCAATATACCTCCACTCTTTCCACATATGTGGTCCAATCCTCTATATCATTATCAAAAGCATCAATATTGCCAGACTTAGGCATCCTGGAAAAAAATGGCGCTTCCCGCGCTTTTCTTTCTTTTCTGCAGAAAAGCTATGGCGCTTCCCCGCCACTGCTGCCGATGACAACGCTGTTTTCTGCGGGTTTCTTTTTATTTATTTACAGGTGGAGACTCGTTCCCGCCGGACTCTTTCTGCTAGTTCTGAACGCCGACCTGCTTGCAGCGCCGGCCGTCTCCCGAGTGCTCCCTCCCCGTCTGTTACTGCTTGCCGCCACCTTCGCTGCTTGGCCTCGCTGCAAAGCCAGCCAATGGAGCCCCAGCCCGACGCCCAGGAAGGATTATTGCAGTACCTGCCACCAGCTCGGCTAGCTGGTGAAACCACAGCTTTTTCTTTTTCTTGCTTTTCTTCGACTTTGGATGCCAGAGGAATCGATGTCCTTGAGGTGCTGCCGAATTGCAGGTAAGTCCATTTCCAATTCATCGCCACTGTTGTGTCCGTGTGTTAATAGAGACACTGAAGACAGGAGTTGGTTTCACAGGTGTTTACTGAACAAAGTCTGGAGGGGAACTAACTGATACAACACAATATACAGGCTTATATAGCCCGAGTGGCCATTACCGGCATTACAGTACACAGGGCGCTCTTAAAGGCACATACACTACATTTGTATTCCAGCATCCCACAGCATACATTCTGTGCCTTTATATGATGCTGTCAGTCAGAATCAGTGCACATGCTTTTTATTTCTACATTGAACCAGTGCTTGGTCTTATTTGTAAATCGATATATTGATATCAATACAGTAACTATAACTGCAATCTATATTTTTTTCAGTGAAACCCAATCCTCCCAATATCAGCAAGATAGAATTCAGCAGCAGTTCACCTATAATTAGTACAGTATATTGGAAAGACCAACAGAAGGCAGAGTTGTTTGAAATCCGATGTCAAAGTACCAACAGAAGATGGGAAAAGGTAGCATTTATTTATTTTAAACTGTTTATTCCACTTGCAATATTTCCATTTGATAACTTACAAAAGCCTGGATTTCTCACCAAGTATTGGATAGTGGCGCAAACGGGTGGCGCTAAGGTAGGGAATTTCTAGGCCACAGAGCTGTGTTTAGTTTTAATAGTGCAATGTATCAACATAGGTCATACTTTTAAGCCAAAATGAGCAAGTCCGAGTGAAACACAACAGTTCTGACTTATTGGTGACTTTAGCCAGGTTTCTCATACTCTCTTCTGGCTTGATTTCAGACATTCTCAGTCAATTCGACAAGTTGCAAGGTGTATGATTTGCAGCATTTTGCAGAATATGAGTTCTGGGTTCGTTGTAAGTTTTGTTGCACCCAAGAACTATGGAGTGACTGGAGCCCTTCCTTTGTAAGCAAGACACCAGAGGCAGGTACAGTTTTCCTCCATTGCTGGATTTGTTTTGTGTCAGTTCTGTGGAATGATTTGTTTACTGTGTGAGCATCACTCCATTTTGGTTCTGGAGATCCACATTGCCATTTCTTAATTATGACTTCACAAGTTGCTCATTTGAAAGAATATAAAACAAAAGAAAACTGGAGAAAGACTCTTCCATTGTCTCAGCGGGTAAGTGATGTGGTAATGAACTATACAGAGCAGGAAGGCCCCAGTTTCAATCCTTGGTTGTGTTGAATTAACTGATCTCAGCCATGGTAGTGATAGGGACGTGGAAAATAGTCACAGTGCCCCTGAGTTCCTGCTCCTAATCACAGCCCAGTGACTCTTGCTGGAAGTTGCGTGTGGGAAGTCAGGTGAAGAGAGGATCGTGCTCCAGTCAAATATTCTGCCAACGTTCACTGTACTGGCTCACGCATAAAGAAAAGCTACTTGGATGAGGCACCAGAATGTGTCTGTAGAACTAAGCCATAGAATAATGCTTTCTAGATGAGTGAAGAAACTAAAATCCTAGAGGGTGGTTTGCAGGGACCAGTATTGGCTGGTTGCCTCTTTGTAGGTAACTCATACTGTACTTTTCACACCCAGCCTCCTGACTCAAACAGCTCCTGCTCAGTCACAAAGCAGAATGTTGACCTCATTACTTTCTTTATGAAGGACTAATGAATGATTTGACCAGAGGTGTGAAATGCATTTAAAATATTTCTTTCATTGTTAAATCTGTTGACTTTGTGCTACAGTAATACAGTTACACTGTGGGCAGCAGACACGTTGGAGTTCAGTTGGTGTAAAACGATTCCTGTCAATTCTGGCGTAGATCCAATAACTACAGCAACACACTCACGCTGACGTTTAAAATCTGAAATCCATCCACATGTCAGAATGCATCCTATGAACGCTGTGTTATGTGCAGATCATAAAATGTTTTAAGTGGCCATAGATTGAGCAGTCACAGCAAGTATGCAGCAGAGTCCTTGCTTGTTACACTGTATTTTGTCAATATTCTGAGAAGAAGGGAAGTCACCATGATTTAAGAATCTAGCAAATGGGTAACTTTGGAACTGTCTAGCTTATGCCTCCATATTGGATCTGTTGATAACATTGTACACATACGTGCATGATGTTGGTCAATCTTTCTATTTTATCCCTGACTCTTTTTTTCCATTAACAATCTGTGTTATATCAAAACTGATAGTGAAGTATTACTGTGCTGAAGAGGAATTCATTCAGTGAAACCTACATAATGATGGGCATTTACAATGAATATGCATTAACCTTTTATTCCAGGTTATTATGTCACTTCAGCAGGTTCTTTTTTTTGTCCTTGCACAGTTCCCGTAGGACAACTGGATGTCTGGTATACAATGGATCTGTCAGATGCTAACAACCCGAGAGTCACTCTCTTATGGAAGGTGAGAGATTCCAATTGCTAAATCAATGAGCCATTCTTAAAATAATTCAATGTCTGGTTTTACTTACCAGGTAAGTATGAGTAAACAGTAAGTTTAAGGATTAGCTCTGGTGATGATAATTAGTTTCACAGGAATAACCTGACTTCAGCCCATTGACTACCAAACCAGATCTCAGCCAGAGAGCAATGGCTGTCCCATGTACTGTACCTGCTGGGTTACTGATCAATGCTCTGACTGCATGTCAGTGAGTGACCATGAGGACAAGGTATTACAAGGGACGAATGGTTCTAGTCTTGAGCTTATACCATTCTGCTACTCCCTCGGTGCTCTCATAGCCAATGATGCCACCTGAAAAGGAGCCAATTCCTGGAGCCTTCTCCAGTTCAGCTCTGCTCCCTTTTATTGTATGCTAGAGAAGCAGTCCTGAGCTGTTGTTAGTTTAAGCAGCACATACAGTGATAAAAATGACCAGCATACATACCAACCTAAGCATTAGTAAATGAACATCCATATGCTGCATTGTGCAGCTAGTTTGTGTTAGAAGGATTTGCTGTGTGATGTCCCTTTAACAACAGTTGCAGTTCTAGGTTTTAGTGTGCATTGTGCCGTTGCATGGTAACAATTCAATAGGCAGTAATTTTGTATGAATGCTTTGTATGGGGCAGCAGGAAAAGAGTGACAAGTTATCAGGAAATGCTTTGTTCAAGGCTTACTTGAGGCAGCTACTTGCCATAGAAAGATGTTCTATAAACCCTACATTACAACACTAACTACATTTCAAAAGTGCTTCATTGGCTATAAAGTGCTTTGGGACGTCCTGAGGTTGTGAAAGGTGCTATATAAATGCAAGTTCTTTCTTTACCTTGGCAGCTTTCTTGAGGCTTGCCATCTCCTTCTGTATTTGAATCCAGCTCTTTTGGGTGGTGTACACAGCACTGTCCTGTCAGCCATCTTCTGCCAGACCTGCTCTACTGGTTGTTGCTGGGAGGGTTTTGTCAAGGACAAAGAGCCCTTTTTATTTTCACTTCCTGCAGCATCATCAAATCTAGTAGTGTGTGAACATTCTTTTGCGAATTTCCACTGCAAATCCTTTCCTACTGTCCCACGTGAAACTGTTACGGGTTAAATGGCTACTCGAACCATTTAAATTTGCTTCAGATGTTCATTTTGTGTACACACTGCATTAGACAGCCTGTTACTCAGGTAGTAGTTCACACAAAATCCTTATATATCTGCTACTAGCATGAGAAATAAATGAATGACTTCAACACAGGATAAAGCCAGCTAGGTGTCAGTTGCAATGGTTGTGCGAGTACCATCGTGAATGATAAGCGCTATTTTTTAATGTCTTTTATGTACAAGAACAAAATGTCTTAAACCGACATTCACAGGATTAATATCTGTGCATACTCACTGGGAACAGTAATGAAATAAGATCAAAGGATTGAGTGCACTCGAAGAGCTTTCCTCTGATAAACACTGGGTATAAAAATGAAAAAATGTTCATTTAGCAAAAGAGCCTTTTGTTTGCGAGCTGTACATCAGATAAGTTAATAAAGCACGATTCTTATCTGAAATTAAGGTGTTGCTGTTGATTAAATTCACACTCAAGGCTCATGTTAAAGATCGGGGGTTGAATTTCAACGAGGGTTCTGTAGCTTTCAATAGCAATCCTATCCAGAGTCATTCAATCTGTGGCTGTTCCCCAACACCAAGCTGTGAATGTGCACAGCTTTTGATCACACAGTTAGAGTAAGCAGTTTTACAGGTGACTGCAAATGATTGCATTTTTATCTATAAAGTAGTGGCAAGCTTGGGAACCGGAAAAAAATGGAAATGAGAAAAAGCTATTTAGCTTATCAAGTCAGTTCTTCTCACATATCATGTATAATTTTTCCAGTCATGCACTCATCATGATCCACTCAGTCATATGACGTAGGTGGCCAACTATAGATAAACTCCATGAAAATAATTCTTTGTAAAATTTCTCCCCCCCCCCCCCTCCCCCCCCAAGATAATTAATTGGGGTAGATTTTCAACTTGCTGCCTGGGGGTAAAACTAATTCAATGGTAATGAAAATTGAGGGGTTTCTACAACAGGCGAATGATTGCAATGACAGTTTAATGTCCGAGCGCCAAATTCAAAATCTACTCCCATAATTTTTCTTAAACCCATAATTATAACTCTGACCAGCTGCATCACACAGATGACTTATCCATAATCTGGAAGTATCTATAACAATGATTAACCTTTAATCCTGTTCTTAAATAGATATTCATCCAATTTGATTCACTCTTGACTGCTTTGGTTGGAAGTCTATTTCTCATATCCACTATTCTGTGGAAAGAGTGTCTTCTACTTGAGTCTTGCAATTTTACTGCATATATTTCCTCTAATGCTTACAGCTCGAATTCAATAACCCGTTTCCATCTACATTACCCGTACCTCCTGTCATTTTAAGTAACTGTACTGTGACTGTCATTCGAGTTTCAATAATTGTTCTTCTTTCAGGACAAAATAAATCCCACTGTGGAGAAAACAAAACAATTCTGTAGCGTATAGATATTTACCACCAAATGCTTCAGTCAATCTATTTTTGAATTTTTAAAAATCCCACATGAAAGGCCAAGTTGAAGACACCTTCAGATTTGAAAAGAGTAGGAAGAGGAGAGTAGGAAAAGAGGTAAATCAGGAAGTAAAGAATTAGGTGATGCTGCGTTTGAGTTTTAAAGTCTGTACGTTAGAGGAGAAAGAAAAGGTAAGGAGTTTTGAGGAGCTGGGAAAAATGAAGCTTAATAGGAGAGTTTGGTGAGTCCTGATTTCAGCAGAATGATGATGAAGGAGGAGGAAGCGTATGTAAGTCCACATATTTAAAATCTATAAAGCGTAAGAGAGAAGCTTGAAAAGAACAGAGCATAGTAGTATCAAATAAACAGAAAGAGACACACAAGAATCTGTTCCATCTTTAGATTCCCTACTAAACACATACCATTCTCCTGATGAGTGGGCAGGTCAGAGATCTACTCCCAGTGGGTGCTCTAGACCAGGGTGCATGGAGCTGATTCTCCATTTGATTCTTCTCCCTCCTTGTGAGAAACAGTTTGGCTTCCACTCTGTACTTACCCATAATCATCTTCTTCTTAGGCAGTCCCTCGGAACCGAGGATGACTTGCTTCCACATTAAAAATGAGTTCTCAGGTGACTGATGAGTCCAATGCGGGACCTACAGTCTCTGTCACAGGTGGGGCAGACAGTGGTTGAAGGGGCGGGTGGGTGGGGTGCTTGGGTTGACGTGCACTCCTTCCGCAGTTTGCGCTTGGCTTCCACTTGCTACCAGCGAAGTGACTCGAGGTGTTCGACACCTTCCCGGATGCTTCTCCTCCACTTTGTGCGGTCTTGGGCCAGGGATTCCCAGGTGTCGCTGGGGATGTTGCACTTTTTCAAGGAGGCTTTGAGGGTGTCCTTGAAGCGTTTCCTCTGCCCACCTGGGGCTCTCTTGCCGTGCCGGAGCTCCGAGTAGAGCGCTTGTTTTGGGAGTCTCGTATTGGGCATGCGGACGATGTGACCAGTCCATCGGAGCTGATCGAGCGTGGTCAAAGCTTTGATGCTGGGGATGTTGGCCTGAGCAAGAACACTGACCTTGGTGCGCCTATCCTGCCAATGGATTTGCAGCATCTTGCGGAGGCAGCGTTGGTGGTACCTCTCCAGTGCTTTGAGGTGGCTGCTGTACATGGTCCATGTCTCTGAGGCATACAGCAGGGCGGATATCACTACTGCTCTGTAGACCATGAGCTTAGTGCCGGGTTTGAGGTCCTGGTCTTCAAACACTCTCTTCCTCATGCGACCGAAGGCTGCACTGGCACACTGAAGGCAGTGTTGGACTTCGTCATCGACGTCTGCCCTTGTTGACAGTAGGCTCCCGAGGTATAGAAAGTGATCCACATTGCCCAAGGCCTTGTCGTGGATTTTGATAATCGGTGGACAGTACTGTGTGGCGGGGGTAGGTTGGTAGAGGACCTTTGTCTTACCGATGTTTAGTGTAAGGCCTATGCTCTCGTATGCTTCGGTGAAGGTGTTAACAATAGCAAGATCATGACTATATACATGGAGAATCACTAGGGCAAAACTTCACCCCCTCATTCCATAGCACAGCCCACTGGAGAACCAAACCATTACACCACCAAGACAGAATTCTAATTGTAGCTACTTCAAATCAATCTAAATCAGCAGCCAGAAGGTTCTGGCTATTGTATGTGTATAATATCAGTTTCAGTGAGCAAATCTGTCTGTCTCCTGGTTGTGAAATTAGTTTGGGATATTCTCACTGTGCTTCCTAATATGTTCAAGGCTACACTGCAAAACCATCTTGAGTTTGCTACATATTGGCAAACTCACTCAAAAGGTTGGGATGGGAAATAATTATGGCATACTGGACTAAAAGGGGATGCTGTTCTGGAGCTAAAGTTAAGACATACTGGGAGCTTTAATCCAGATCGGGCCTTTACTATAGCTGATTTGGAAGTGCTTGCTGCTGACTCTGGGCTGGGTGCATAAATTGAAACAGCGTTCCTTTCCCCAGCATCTCCTCATTTGACGAACTAAAAATGCACCCACCAATTCTAAGGAGAAAAAAATAAATTGGAAGCATGACTTAGCTTTATAGCCTTGAACTGGATAATATTGATGAGATTTGGAGGGAGGAATGCAGTATTTAAAAGAAGAAAGTGATGTCATTGTTACAGGTTGAGCGTCCAATATCCGGAGCTCCGGACTCCGGGACGATTGGTGGCAGGGTCGTCCGGAATCCGTACAATGTTCCGGAATCCGGAACTTCGGATTTTAGACGCTCAACTTCTACTTCAAAAAGCCATTAACTTTTGTTGTCTTTTTTTGAAAAATCCTATGAAAAATGCGAGTCGTGCAATAAAACTTCAGTGTGTTTTATCCTCCTTAATCTGCTCAGCTCCACTAAGTGTTTCCGCCAGGCTGCGGCCACGGCACCACGCCGCCCTGGTGGCCTAGTGTGGGCCATCGGATGCTCTGCAGAGCTCGCAGTGTCCCGACCCTTTAACAGAAGGGGAGGGGCGGAGAAACGCGTCAGCGCTACGCAGAGCGGCCCAGGCATTTCTGGACTCGGAACGTGTTTCTGATGTCCGAAGTCCGGAAACGCCCGAGCCCAGGTTGCGATGTTTTCGGACTTCAGAAACACGTTCCGAAATCCGGAAAAACACGAAAACCGGCTCAGCCTCGGTCCCGAGTTGCTGGATTTTGGACGCTCAACCTGTATCTTATTTTTAAAAGAAGAGAAAATGAACTAAATCACTGTTACTGTCATAGCTCCTCAAGGTGCTTGAAAGCAGAGGAAGAATCCTCGGTTACAATGTAACACTTCAGAAAAGCACAAAGGAAAAAACAAGCAACTGGACAGAGCAGACTGTGGACACATGGTACACTGTGGGCATCCCCAGGACAGGCTGTTCTGTCACTGTGTCTGCTTACAACTCCAAGGGAAACTCTCCACCTACTCAACTCCACATTCATTTCACAGGTAAAAAAAAGGCTTTTCTGTTTACAGTGTTGCAAGAAGGTCTGGTGTATCCGTTTTGAGGGAGATGAGAGGGGAGGGGGGTGGGATGGGGAGAAAACATGAGAAAACCAGAAAGAAAATAGTCAAATCGGGTTTTTTTGTTCAATTGTCTCCTATTTCCCACCCAACTAGTTATCCTCCTCCTTTTCCTGAAGACCCTGGTTTGTGCTGGGCGAAGGTTCTACAAATGCCAGCTTTCCCTTGGCACCTTGCCCAAATGGCCATTCTTCATATGTGAGCCTAGGCTTCAAGTACTGGCTGGATGTCTAACAGTGCAGCACATCACATTGAGCCTCATTCTTTCCTCACCGAATATCCACCATCCACATTTCCAGCAGAAGGCACTAAATAGTGATCAGGGTGGGGTGGGAACACTGGCTGAATTTACATCTTAGAATTACATAGAATTTTACAGCACAGAAACAGGCTATCCGACCCAAATAATTTATGCTCCTCTCACCTTACTTCATCTCACCCTATCAGCATATCTGTCTATTCAGTTCACCTTACATAAAGACAGGAGAATTCATGTGGCAGCATGTTATATTCCAGTAGCTGGTGTACAGAATAAGGGTTCTCTGTTACAATCCCTGGGCCATGCTATCATTATCTAGATATTTGGCAAAATAAAGATGCATTACAGGGATGCGAGGTCTGCTTACGAGTAATTGGTGACACTGAAGCAGAGATCACAGCCTTGAATTTCCTCGGACTTTCTGCCGTGTTTAAACAGGGTTTCCGCCACACTTCTGATGAATTTACGGCATCTCAGTGGCAGGAAGTCGAGAAAATTCAGGGCTAACATCTAGCATAAAACCTCAAAAACTGTGACAGCATTATATAGGAGAGTACTTCTCAACAAAAAGTACTGAGATTTTCCTTTTCCCATAAGAAATTCCAAAGAACATACATCAGGTGTGGTGAGATTAAGGAGAGTTAAAAATTGTAAAAAGGACAGATGCCATACATGATAAAAATGGGTAATATGGGACAACAGGTTTGAATTCATTTACAATAGAGACCAGAGCTCTTAAGAGGGAAGAGACATTATGAAGGACAGTCAACTGGAACCTATCATTCAAAGCTTGTCCATAATCTTCTAAAAATATTTCTGCATCTTGCATGGCATTGCACATGATAAATCAGATGATACGCTGTTTATAAGGACAGAAGTGTTTTATCATGTATTGCACAATTATCTTATTTTGCTATGGTAGCACTAAATCACTTTAAGATTACAAAGTCTAATTTAAGTAAATTGTGTTCAGTTTCCTCACCAAGGCTGATTATGGTGCCCCTATTTTCACTACAACTGAGATCAGGTAATTCAATGCAGACCAGACTTAAACCTAAGGCCTTTCTGGCTGAAAACCACACATGATCAACATCCATGGAATTGTACCTCAGAATGAGTCGAGGCCTGTAGGAGATGAACAAAAAAAACTCCAGGAAGCTATATAAAGCATTATTTATATTACACCTCCCTCAGCAGAACTCGCTGCTTGAATGGTTCCCAGATGTATTGAGATATTTTTCTTCCCTCCTCTCCTGAAAGCAGTGGTTCCTTGCTGGGATATGTTTCTATGGACACTGGGCCAGTACCTTACCCAAGTAATTCTTTTTGATGTTTGAGACTAGACCATGAGTGTTGCCAGAATCTTCCACCATGGGAACATTATAGTTGCACCTGTCCTCATACTATGTCTATTCATGCATACTTGAAGCAGGGATCACTGGGTAGCAATAGGAGCCCTGCCTGATTTCCCCTCCCTAACTCTTGAGGTGTTGAGGCTACCTGATCCCTGCACTGGCTAAAATAATTTGCCACAGACTAGATATTGGACCCGATACCTTCTTGATCTGCGTGGTACAGCTACTCACTGAGTAAATGCTCTGCGCCATAAGAAGAACCTGTACTTGTACATCTCTAACGCACTCTACTCACTTTTTTTATCCGTTGACTTTTTTTTAAATGGACAGATCTTCCTCCACCAAGAAACATCTCCGCTATGTATGCCGGAAACAACCGCTTCTTAATTGAGTGGATGGAGCCAGTCAAACAACCAACCCCGGTCCAAGGATATGTAGTGGAATGGACAGAAGTAAATGGCAAAGTTAATCTGAATATAAATTGGATTAAACTCCCTCCTCAGAACTGTTCAGCAACATTAACAGGTAAAATGGATCACTTTTTTTTAAACAAGCAGCAAACTTCACCTAACCTGTCCCACTGTCATAATCGGGTTTTTTGGCAGGGTTGGCAATAAATTCCACATGATTGTGTGACAGATCAGAGGTCTGTTCATTTTCAGATCTTAAGATTCTCTATATTATGGGATAGATTTTGCACCATCTGGGCCTGAGTGAAGCATAGGAAGGAAAACTGGCCAGAGGATTGTACGCCCATAACAGAGCCTGCCTGATCGTCCCTCCATTAATTTAAATGGAAGAAATCAACCATGATCCATTATGATCATGTGATCCTCCGTTCTGTGCTCCGCCTCCAGCTGGTTAGGATGAAAATCTACCCCTGTGCATTTTAAAATAAATTTTAACCACCAGTCCAATGGATTGTTTTTAATGGAATCTCAGCGAGTCCCTTGGGGAAGCTATTGTTTCTGCAGTTTGGGGGTGTTTAGTATGCAAAGTCAGGTCATCTGAGGGGGAAATTAATTAAATCTATACCCCTGTGCGGTATGTGACAACACTTTATAAAGTCATTTGTCTGACCTCTTGTTCAACTGGGTTGCTTCCCAAGTATTACAGATGACAAGCGTATCTGTTTTGGCTATTCCACCAGAGACAGACTCGCTCTTATTGTTGCTTTGTTCTACCAAGTATTAAAAATTGATGACGAAACCTGTCGGGCAACCTTTATGTCTTTGAACCCTACTTTGATTGACAATTTTGACTAATTATAAGGGTACCATAATCAGTCTTTTGTTGCAGCTTGGATTTCAATAGGAAGAGAAGCATATAACCCAGGCTAATAGGCCAGATTCTTTTAAAAAGCAAAATACTGCAGGTGCTGGAAATCTGAAACAAAATCAGGAAAGGCTAGCGACACTTAGCAGGAAGAAGAATGTTGTTGAATAGTGATGTGAGAATAGATGACTGCTCCAATGTATTTCATAGGACGCTGATTAGCAGCTTAAATGGGACTACTGCCAGACTCAGGTTGCATAGCTGTAGGCCCGGGGGGAGTATTGCCATGACCACAGTGATTGAAGCAATGGAGCGGTAGGTCATTGACCACCATTTTCGTGGTGTTACTGTCCCGTTTCTGCCGGGCAGAAGGCCTGATAATTCAGCCCTCTTATGTTTGTGTGTGGGCAGTAAACATATATCATGGCACAAACCAAGTGTACATGGCAATAGGTCAAATCTATACTGAAAATGCATTGATTGGTATTCAAGTTGGAATCAATATTTAAACACAGTGCGACTGAAAATCCTTGATCCCAATGGGCTATCTGGTGCGCAAGTTGGGCGCGGAAGGCCCAACGGAAATAGGAAGTCTGGCAGGATCCGGAAACAACAGGCCTCTCTCTGCATAGCCTCCCAATTTGCACAGAGGCCCGGGTGGGTGGAGCTTCTGTCCATCCCATAACCTAGTCCCTGATGACAAAGGGAGAGGAGCCAAGGGGGGGGATTTCCCACACTGGGGATTTCCTCAGCCCCAGATTTTCTTATGCCAAGGTAAACCTGATATACAGCTTGGCTCGGTAATGGAAATGGGGGTCCACCTAGGGATCCTGGGCTGGGCCCCCCATAAGAACGCAAGCAGACTGAGTTGTACCAGCTCCCTTATACAAACGTACATGTCTGGTCCATTGAGCCTATATAATAGCGGCATGGGGTAACTGCAGTGCTTCTTCACCATCACCCGAATTCAACAACTGCACCCCCCTGCCAAACTCAATGCAGCCAAACAATTTCCTGGGAGATTTTTTTTTAATTTTTTTTAAATCGCAGGCTAATTTAAGAAAAACCCTGGGAAATTCCTCTCCAACCTCCTAAAGGTGATCAAACAAGTTCCAGAGACTCGAGGAACAGCACCTCAAATTTCGATTAGGCACTTTACAGCCTTCTGGACTCAACATCGAGTTCAACAATTTCAAACTATAACAGCTGCCCCCATTTTTCATGCTGTATGATTTTGCCATTCCCATTTGCAACATTTTATCTTTCCTGCCTCTTACAAAAGCACAGTATGTTCCTTCAATTCCACCCCACCCCCCTCTCTGCACCTGCTTAATATCGGTTACATCTCCAGCTTTTTCCAGTTCTGATGAAGGGTCCCAGACCTGAAACGTTAACTCGGTTTCTCTCTCCACGGATGCTGCCTGGCCTCCCGAGTTTTCCCAGCGTTTTCTGTTGTTATTCCAGAGACTATGTTGACTAGGAGACACAATCTCCAAATGACCCACCTACCTTCTATATGAAAATATGTTAACCGCTCTCAAGCACTCATCCAGTTCACTTTTGAATGTTTGCAACAAATCCGCACTCCCTGCACAAGCCAGCAACATATTCCAGAGGTCGATGATCCTCTCCAAAAAGTACATCTTTGCATCTTGGTTCTATGTTTATGTAACTCACACCTATGCTCCCTGATCCTCCCTAACCTACCTAGCTCAAATAGCATATCCACTTGGACTAAGTCTATTCCTTTCATATTGTGATCTTCCAACGCCTATAAATTGGAGAAGAATGGGTAAACTTAACAACGTAAGGAGTTCCACAATTTTGAGATCTTGGAAAAGAATGAATTAGAGTGCGAGATGATCAGTTTTGAGTTGAACACGCTGAGGATGCAGGGAAGAAAAGGGCAAGTATTTGGAGGAACAAGAAAGGACAAATCAGAGGAACAATGATATTAGTAGCAGTGATAAAATAAAGAGGCATGAAAGGCTACAACAGGAAAAGGCTGATGAGGAATGAGAGAAGATAATTGTTTAAGGAGATTAAAGAATTTAATAGGGCAGATAGAGAGAAACTATTTCCTCTGGTGGAAGAGTTCAGATCAAGGAGGCATAATCTTAAAATTGGAGCTCGGCCATTCAGGGGTGATGTCAGAAAGCACTTCTTCACACAAAGGGTAGTGGAAATCTGGAACTCTCTCCCCCAAAAAGCTGTTGAGGCTAGGTCAATTGAAAATTTCAAAACTAAGATTGATAGATTTTTGTTAGGTAAGGGTATTAAAGGTTATGGAACCAAGGCGGGTAGATGGAGTTAAGATACAGATCAGTCATGATCTAATTGAATGGCAGAACCGGTTCGAAGGGCTGAATGGCCTATTCCCGTTCCTATTTTCCTATAACAAGCTACCCAGGAGTGTGAGAGATACACTAAAAGATTTTCCCCAGTTTTTTCACAACAAGCTGTCACATATTCTCTCTTCTGTCCCCCCCCCCCCCCCAATACATTAGGCACAACAGAATACTTTTGAGTACAACTACTATCTTTCTGTATTGCAGAAAATATAAAACCCAAGACTTGTTTTCGGATCTCAGTCTATGCCATTTATGAAAGTGGGGCAGGGAGACCACTGTCAACTCAGAGATACTCAGCACACGAAGGTAATCAAAGTAGTGGTAAAATTCAAACCATGAGTAAATAATCGACATGCGCTGGTGGTAATGAGTAATGAGCAATGTTCTCTGTAAGCTGCACTTTGTTCTACGTGGCCTGTTCCTTTTACTGCGCGGTCCCTTTAAATTTCTGCGCATGCGCGGTACTTACAATGGAAAAGCCGGTGAGCAGCCTGCGCGGGACCTTTCAGATTACTGTGCACCTTAGTGGGATCATTGGTAATGAGATGTTATTTTAATCAAAACTTTTAACAATTTTTTATTCAGCAGCACCACTGTCGGGACCTATAGTCTTAACCAAACACAACACAGCTGTAATATTCTGGAAGAATGTTCCACAAGACCAGGAGGAGGGCTGCATCGAAAGCTACACCATCTACTTACAGGAGGAGAATTCCGAGCTACCTCCTGCAATTTATAGTATGTACAGCGGAGAAATAGCGGTTAAGAATATAAGAAATAGGAGGAGTAGGCCATACGGCCCCTCAAGCCTGCTCCGTCATTCAATATCATAGCTGAACTTCTACATCAACTCCAGTTTCCTGCCCTCTCCCCATAAATCCCCAGTATGGAGAAATATCTGTATGTGAATGGAATTGAAAGTCTTAGAAATAGATAGAACCACAGAAGTTAGCAGCACAAGTGGAGGCCATTTGGCCCATCATGTCTGTGCCGGCTCTTTGCTTCAACTACTCCCTGTGGCAAAGCTTTCCTTACTCAAACAACCTTCTGTGTGAAGAAATTTCTCCTGACCTCTCTCCTTACTTTCTTAGGGACAGTTTTAAATTGATGATCCTTTGTCACTAGCTTCCCAACCAGAGAAAATGAGCTTTCCCTATTCACTCTGTCAAAACCCTCATAATTAAAAAATCTCAGTTAATTAGACCGAGAAGGTCTCCTTGACAGCTCAGATCATGAATTTAAGGTTGAGTGAGCAATAGAGCCATGTGCTCCAATCCCAAATTTGTGCTGTTATCTGTTCCCAGCTAGAATAGCAGTAGGAGCACTAAAATTGGCCTCAGTGTCACAGGATAGGGAGGGGAAATTAGCCAAAGTCTCCCCTGCTGATTGTTTTCCCAACATTGCAGGGAGGTGTATGTGTGTTGATGTCAGGTGAGGACAGGAGTGGGCTCAGCTGTAATTCCCTCATAGTTGAATAGTTACCAACACTCGCTCTATTCTCTTATATGAAGAATGACCACTTGAACAAGTTCCTGTGAAAATGTGTCCCGTGATGAGTTAGGACTTTCAGGAGCTGAGGGGAGAAAAAAAAACAAATATACTCAGACAGTGGAATAATCCACAAGCCATGATGCTCCTTTGTTACTGGGGTTACATCTGTGGAGGGCAGAACGCCAGAGGTTGGCTGACAACTGTGGAGGGCAGAACGCCAGAGTTGAATATAGGAATTATGAGGATGGATAAATATTCTGGGGTGATTATGGGCAAAAGACAATATTGTGGACAGTTTTTGAGTCCGTGATAGGGAATATTGCAAACGGCCTTTTCTCATTGCATAGTATTTTATATTCTAAGAAAGTTCTAAGCAAGAATAGGGACTGTATATATAGATTTATATGACAAACTGATCTCCTGTGGCATTACTCACAGGTAGTCTGGGCCTGGAGCAAGTCGTGATGTTTAGCTGCTAACCTGGCCTCACATTATGGCCACTGCTCTGATTCTCCGTGTGAATAGATCTGGAAGTCAATTGGGTATGAATCCAGTTACTCTTTGAAGTTCTTTACATTGACAACTGCTTGATTCTGCTCCTTGCAGAAAGGCCAGTTTATTTCAAGGTCAGGAAAATAGTCAGTGAATGGTTTTCTTTCTCTTTTTATATATATTTTTTCTGCAGAACCTCTGCTGAAAACCCTTAAAAATCTTACGCCTGGTAAAAGTAGGCAAAAAAGGCCTTTTACCAGCATAAGAATTTTAAAAAGTAAATAAAACATTTTTTTCCCACTCATTTATAATTTTTAAATACTTTAAAAAATAAGTTTATTTTTAGTCCCTAAAAAACTTTAATTTTTTTTCCAAAAAATTTAATTTTTGTTTAAAATATTTAATTTAATGTAATTTTAACTAATTTTAAAAACGTGATTTAATTTTTTTTTAATGTTTTGATGTGTTTTTGGAGTGATTTCCATTCATACTTTTGACAGGTCTAAGCTGTCAAAAATATGAAGGGAGATTCCCTTCTCCCATTGGGCGGCACGGTGGCATAGTGGTTAGCACTGTTGCCTCACAGCGCCAGGGACCCAGGTTCAAATCCGGCCTCGGGTGACTGTCTGTGTGGAGTTTGCACATTCTCCCCGTGTTTGCGTGGGTTTTCTCCGGGTGCTCCGGTTTCCTCCCACAGTCCAAAGATGTGCAGGTTAGGTTGATTAGCTATGATAAATTGACCCTTAGTGTTAGGGGGATTAAATACGTGGGGTTACGGGGATAGGGTGGGATATGTGTTGGTGCAGGGGTTACGGGGATCGGGTGGGGATGATCAGCCATGATCTCGTTGAATGGCAGAGCAGGCTCGAAGGGCCGAATGGCCTACTCCTGCTCCTATCTTCTATGTTTCTATGTTTACCCATGGCCCACGTGATCCCAGGGATGCTTGCGAACCGCATGCGCCCCTGGGATACGTGGGCCCTGCGCATTTCGTCGTGGAGAGGCCCAGGAGTGGAAATGGCCAGACCTCTGGAGCCCTCAGGTAAGGGCGTAGATTTTTTCCAGATCGGAGGCCTCCACACGCAGGAAGCCTCCGATTGGAAAATACGGGCCATTGTAAGTAAAATAACAGTAATGAAGAAAATAATGGCACTGAAGAGTGACAAATCCCCAGGACCAGATGGTTTCCATCCCAGGGTTTTAAAGGACGTAGGTGAGTACATTGCAGATGCCCTAACTATAATCTTCCAAAGTTCTCGATTCAGGAACCGTTCCTTTAGATTGGAAAATTGCACATGTCATTCTGCTATTTATGAATGATGAACGAGGGAAACCAGGGAATTATAGACCAGTTAGTCTAACATCTGTTGTCAGGAAATTACTAGAGTCTATAATTAAGGAGAGGGTTACTGAACATCTCAAAAATTTTCAGTTGATCAGAGAGAGCCAGCATGGATTTGTGAAAAGTAGGTCGTGCCTGACAAACCTGCTTGAATTTTTTGAACAGGTGACTAAAGTATTGGACAGGGGAATGTCTATGGATGTTATTTATATGGATTTCCAGAAGGCATTTGATAAAGTCCCTCATAAGAGACTGTTAACGAAGGTAGAAGTCCATGGAATTGAAGGCAAATTATTGACCTGGTTAGGAAATTGGCTGAGCGGCAGGAAACAGAGTAGGGATAACGGGTAGGTATTCAAATTGGCAGGATGTGACTAGTGGTGTCCCGCAGAGATCTGTGTTGGGGCCTCAACTATTCACAGTATTTATTAACGGCTTAGATGATGGCACAGAAAGCCATATATCCAAATTTGCCGATGACACAAAGATAGGTGGCATTGTAGATGAAAGCATAAAATTACAAAGGCATATCGATAGATTAAGTGAATGGGCAAAACTGTGGCAAATGGATTTCAATGTAGGCAAATGTGAGATCATCCACTTTGGACCTAAAAAGGATAGAACAGGGTACTTTCTAAATGGTGTAAAGCTAAAAACAGTGAAGGTCCAGAGAGACTTGGGGGTCCAGGTACAGGAAACTTTGTGCTATCCGGAGGTTGAATGTCTGGCAGCTTCGATCTAACGGCAGAAATCAGCAGCCGTTTTGGTTAGGTTTTTTTTCTTCTCCTAGCATTCTTTTCACAGGCAGGCTCTGGAAAGCGTCTTTGTAGCTCAGCAACAGCTTCAGAGACGCTTCCAAGCTACCGGGCCGAGTGTTTACAAGCTGTTGCTGAGCAACAGTGTTTGTGGTCAGATACGGCAGGCTCTAGAAAGCGTCTCTGTATCTTAGCAACAGCTTCAGAGATGCTTCCAAGCCATGGGCCAAGTGCTGACAAGCTGTTGCTAAGCAACAGTCTTTGTTGTCAGATACAGAGATGAAAAGTGTAGTGTATGTACCTTTAAGAGCCCCTGTGTACTGTAATACCGGTAGTGACCACTCCGGTATATAAGCCTGTATAGCGTCTTGTATCTTTTAGTTCACCTCCAGACTTTGTTCAGTAAACACCTGTTAAACCAACTCCTGCATTCCGTGTCTCCATTTACACACGGATACAACAGTGGCGACAAATTGGAAACTGACTTACCTGCAATTCGGCAGCACCTCAAGGAGATCGATTCCTCAGACGAAGGTCGAAGAAAAAAGAGAGAAAAAAAACTGTGGTTTCACCAGCTAGCCGGGCTGGTGGCAGGTACTGCACTAATCCTTCCTGGGCGGCAGGCTGGGGCTCGATCGGGTGGCTCTCAGCAGGGCCGAGCAGCGAGTCGGAAGGCGGAGGCAAACAGAGATGGAGGGTGGAGCACTCGGGAGACGGCCGGCGCTGCAAAGCAGGTCGGCGTTCGGACCAAGCAGAGGGAGGGGAAAGTCCCAGAGAGTCCGGCGGGAACGAGTCTCCAACTATTAAAAATATCTGTGTAAATAAAAACCGCGGAGAACAGCGTTGTCAGCAGCAGGAAAGCGCGGGAGGCGCCATTTTTGATTTTCAGGATGCCTAAGACTGGCAATATTACTGCTTTCAATAGTGATATAGAGGATTGGACCACATATGTGGAAAGAGTGGAGGTATATTGCACAGCGAATGAAGTAGAGGATGATAAAAAGGCATTGGTACTTCTAAATCTGATGGGCGCAAGGACATACGGGCTGTTACAAAACTTAATCACTCCAGCCAAACCGATGGACAAGAATTTTAAGGAGATTGTTGATACCCTACAGGAGCACTTAAACCCAACACCGCTGCTGATAGCAGAACGATTCAAATTCTTCAGGAGGAATCAGCACAAGAATGAAAGTAACGCTGATTACTTCACCGAATTAAGAAAGCTGTCAAAGCACTGCCAATTCGGGGCAGGACTGGCAGATTCTCTATGAGACAAGTTCGTCTGCGGTCTCCTAAGTGAAGGAACACAGAAAAGGCTACTTTCTGAGAAAGATTTGACACTGGACAAGGCTTTCAGTGTGGCTGTATCATACGAAGCAGCAGCAAGAGGAGCTGCAGAGATACAGCAAAAGCCACAGGACTTCGGCACCCATGAAATGACACGGGGTTTCGAGAGATGTTATCGCTGCGACAGATCCACCCATGACCAGAGGGACTGCTGGTTCAAGGACAAAGCATGCAGGCAATGCGGAAAGATGGGACACATTGCACGTGTATGCCGATCTGGAAACAAAAAATCCACTGACAGAAAAAAAATCAATAAGGAAAAGTACAGAAAGGTACAAATGATGACGGACAGTAGCTCCGAAGACCAGAAGAGCGATAGCGACTCCGAAAACAAGAGACTAAGCTGTCTCAAATTACATAATGTAATTGCCAAAGAAGATTACCAGACCATTTGGGTTACCCTCACGATAGCAGGGTCCCCAGTTAAAATGGAGCTAGATACAGGATCAGCTCTGACCGTCATAAGTCGACGGGATTACGAGCGGCTATTTCCGCATATACCTTTGAAAGACACATCCATTATCTTGAAGACATATACGGGGCAGAAAGTATACCCCAGAGGGAAAATAAGGGTGCCTGTTGTATACAACGGCAAGGAAATACAGAAGTTGTATTTATACGTTCTGCAAGATGGTGGTCCACCACTGTTGGGATGTGAATGGATCAGGAAGATACATTTAGACTGGCACTCCATTCAGGCACTGACGGTGATCAGTAAGAAAAAAAATGATGACGTCATACCTGAACGATTAAAAGACATCTTGGCCAACGCCAAAGAAGTGTTTCAACAGGAACTAGGAACCTTGAAAGGCGTCACCGCCTCAATAAAAGTGGAAGATGCGGCAATTCCCAAGTTTTTTAAGGCAAGGCCGGTGCCATACGCAATTCGTCCAGCAGTCGAGGCAGAGCTGGAGAATTTGGAAAAGGCAGGCATGTTATCCAAGGTAGATTGGAGCGAGTGGGCAACACCCATCGTCCCGGTCATGAAGAAAACGTTGAATAATGATAAATCTGAAGAACAGAGAAAAATTCGCATCTGTGGGGATTTCAAGGTGACTGTAAACCCGGCCCTTCACACTGTACAGTATCCTCTTCCGAGGATAGAAGATATTTTCGCCTCACTATCCGGAGGGAAACGTTTCACCAAAATTGACTTGGCACAGGCATATCTACAGATGGAGGTTGAGGAGGCCTCTAAAAAGTATCTCACGATAAACACACACAAAGGCCTGTACCAGTACAATCGACTGGTTTTCGGAGTAGCATCAGCTCCAGCTATCTGGCTATGGAGCAAGTCCTGCAAGGGATTCCGGGGACTCAATGCTACCTAGACGACATCCTTACAACAGGAGAAAACGACAACGAGCACCTTGCCAATTTGGAGCAGGTGCTCACTAGGCTGAGAGAACGGGGCCTACGAGCAAATCGCCCCAAGTGCGAATTTTTCCAGAAACAAATATCATATTGTGGCCATATAATTAACGAAGAAGGGTTGCATAAGTCACCTGAAAAAATTGAAGCGGTCATAAAAGCCCCAGCACCTGAAAATGTCTCACAATTAAGGTCGTTCCTGGGATTGATAAATTACTATCATAAATTTTTACCGAACTTGTCAACTGTTCTGCACCCACTTAACGCACTGCTACAAACGGGAGTAATTTGGAAATGGAGCGAAGACTGTAAACGTGCCTTCCATAAATGCAAAGGCTTGATCATGTCCAAGGAAGTGTTGGCTTATTACAACCCATCACTGCCAATCAGACTGGCGTGCGATGCATCCCCTTACGGCGTAGGAGCGGTATTATCGCATAGATTCCCTGATGGCTCGGAGCGGCCGATAGCTTTTGCATCACGCTCATTGAACTCAGCTGAGCGTAACTATGCCCAGATCGACAGGGAAGCACTCAGCCTGGTATGGGGAGTGAAGAAATTCAACCATTACCTACACGGACAAAAATTTACCTTGTTGACTGACCATCAACCCCTCGTCTCCATATTCAACCCTAAAAAGGGCGTTCCCATTATGACAGCGCAAAGGCTACAGAGGTGGTCCCTTTTCCTAGGGGCACACCAATATGACATAGAATACAAAGGAACAAAACAGCATGGGAATGCTGACGGTTTATCGCGCCTACCGTTGCCAACGGTAGAAGAGGCACCTACAGTGGACCCAGTGGAGATGTTCCACTCAACCATAGTGGAATGTCTACCAGTAACAAATTCTACCATTGAAAAGGAAACGAGAAATGACCCGACTCTCTCACGAGTCTACGATTTAACAGTGAAGGGATGGCCAGCACATGGCGAACCACTGTTGCCAGCATTCTCGCAAAGAAGAGAACAGCTGTCAGTGTGCCGAGGAACCTTGAGGTGTGGATCCAGAGTGGTGATTCCACCCAAACTCCAGGATAAAGTGCTAAAGGAGCTTCACGAGGGGCATCTGGGTGGAGTGAAAATGAAGAACCTAGCCAGAGCGTTTGTGTGGTGGCCAGGTATTGATGGAGACATCGAAGAAATGACCAAGAGCTGTCTCGGATGCCAGAAGGTCCAAAACGCCCCACCACAAGCCCCTCTACATCCATGGGAGTGGCCCTCATCTCCATGGCAAAGGGTACACATCGACTTTGCTGGTCCATTTATGGACTCAATGTTCTTAATCGCGGTTGATGCACACTCCAAGTGGCCGGAGGTAATAAAGATGTCCTCCACCACCACGGAAAAAACCATCACAGTATTAAGGACCATATTTGCCAGGAATGGGCTGCCTGAACAGATCTGTTCTGATAATGGACCGCAATTTGTGTCCGAAGAATTCAGGAAGTTCTTAAAAAACAATGGGGTTAAGCACTACACGTCCGCCCCATACCATCCCGCTACCAATGGATTAGCTGAAAGGTTTGTCCAGACCTTCAAGAAGGCCATAAAGGCCATGGGTAATGAAGACATAAATCTACAACATAAGGTAGATAACTTCTTGTTTGCATACAGGAATGCCACACATGTGGTTACAAACCAAACTCCCGCCATGATGTTTTTCAATAGAAGACTAAGATGCCGGCTGGATTTGATCAAGCCAAACATCAGAAGGGACGTAGAGAACCGGCAATTTCAAGGCATGAATGAAAGGCCAACTAGAACCTTCCAGATAGGTCAACAAGTTTTGGCCCGGGACTACCGTACCGAGAAATGGCAGCCTGGAACTATTTGCACACGACTAGGACCGCTGATGTATACCGTCACATGCACTATATAAGCTGTGTCTTTATGCATCTCTTCACTTCACCTGACAAAGGAGCAGCGCTCCGAAAGCTTGTGATTTCAAATAAAACTGTTGGACTATAACCTAGTGTTGTGTGACTTCTTACATTTTGAATGTGATGTAGGCAAAGGTCAGAGATCAGGTCACCCACCTACCCTCTCAGCTGATTACACTGCATAGCCCACGGAGACCCAATGAAGAAGAGAAAATAGCTTTAAACACATAGAAAAGCAGAATGCACTCAATGGATTCACTAACATTATAGTACAAGAAACATGAAAATAGGCCCGCCCCCAAGGCTCAGTTGTATTTCCACTACATGTTGTGGTAGTGAAATTCCTGGTCTGTGCCCAAGTTACCCAAGGTGGCAGTGGGGGTGCTATAGTTTACATTAGTGACCCTAGCTAGGAGAAGAGAAACAAACGAGACAGGATTCCAGTTCCACTGATCAGCCTCACTGTGGAGCAGCATGAGTCACCACTAACTGGGTAGGAGGGGGAGAAATTGAGGAGATGAATGAAAGTAACACAGATCCTAATAAAAGGACAAACTGGAACAGAATGATTTGGGGTCTATGATTTGTATTCATTCTTTGCTGTTGCACAGGGCATATTGATCCGACCAGCAGGAATTACACAATTCCAGATCTGAAACCCGGAGCAGGATACATTGTGTGGATGACAGCGGTAACTACAGCTGGAGAAGGGAAGAATGGAGAACAACAGAGATTTTACTTCAACCAAGAAAGTAAGGAAGTGTAACAGAACTCTGAATGTTTCTAAATGAATTTAAACAAATGTGTACAATAGGCATATTGGTTCAAACCTGCCACTGTTTTACCCCAGATAATAACATTGTAATATCAATGGCCATTGACTAAACCACGAAAGAAATGCATTAGGAGAGTTTAAAATGGCACACAAGCAGTGGATAAATCTATCTCCTTGGGGTGATTTTTGTGCTGCTATGGGCCAGTTTGTTTAGAAATGGGGCAGTAACGGGACCAAAATCAAGCAGCAGGTCATCATGCCGAATTACCATCCGTCCTGATTTTTTCTGGGCAGGCCAGAGGCTGGGAATTCTGCAGCGAGTGTCTCACCTCCTGACTCCCCAAAGCCTTTCCACCATCTACAAGGCACAAGTCAGGAGTGTGATGGAATACTCTCCACTTGCCTGGATGAGTGCAGCTCCAACAACACTCAAGAAGCTCGACACCATTCAGGATAAAGCAGCCCGCTTGATTGGCACTCCCTCCACCACCGGCGCACTGTGGCTGCAGTGTGTACCATCTACAAGATGCACTGCAGCAACTCGCCAAAGCTCCTTCAACAGCACCTTCCAAACCCGCGACCTCTACCACTTAGAAGGACAAGGGCAGCAGACGCATGGGAACATCACCACCTACAAGTTCCCCTCCAAGCCACACACCATCCTGACTTGGACCTGTATCGCCGTTCCTTCACTGTCGCTGGGCCAAAATCCTGGAACTCCCTTCCTAACAGCATTGTGGGTGTACCTACACCATATGGACTGCAGCGGTTCAAGGTGGCGGCTCACCACCGTCTTCTCAAGGGCAATTAGGGATGGGCACTAAATGCAGGCCTAGCCAGCCAGCGACGCCCACATCCCATCAATGAATAAAAAAAATCTCCATCCAGCCATCCATAGCTTCCATCGAAAACAGGCAGGAGGCGCTTGCATACATGCAGATCAGGGTCAGATGACAAAGTTAAGACCCCCAATGTCACACCTGACTTATGTGCAGTTCCTGGTCCCACCCACCAACCATGGGCAGTACAAGTCTGAAATCAGCCATTTCTCATAAAAATCAGCCTCAGTCAGGGAAAGCTGGACAGCGGTTTGGGAGATTTTATGGCAGTCACACGTGAGTCTTTTTGAACCTTAAAGGAAAAGTAAATTTTATGTATTTGCTGCTGTAGGTTCTGCACACAAGATGCCTGCTGCTCTAAAGTGCAGCCTGTTTTAATTCCAGATAATTAAACCCCTCCCCTTTAAAGTGCTGCTACAGGCCCTTCACATTCGTCCACCCCACCCGATTACCTGGCTCCAGATAGATGAGCTGCCGATTGGGGAGCATGGGTCACGCCGGCACTGAACACGTTATAATGAGGACCCAAGACCAATATGGATCGGGGACCACACTGACTGCTCTGGGCAGTCGCCACATGCAGTTTTAAAATGTAATACAATTCGGCCCACCACTTGCCTGAATAACCCTCGAAATGAAAATCCCCCAGGGTGTATACTGAACCATACAAACCAAAAAGGTCCCATAGGACCACACCAACCAATAAAAGCATTTTAAAACAGTCTACACCCACATGTGAAGGATAGCCACTTAGATGAGGTATCAGAGGGTGGTCATATCCTGGCAGTAGTCAAACGTCTTTAGTGGTTTAGAAGGATAGAAAATTGGACGGACAGGAAAAAACAGTTCTCAATATTGTAAGGGGGGAGATGGTCACTATTTTAGAGTTATAGGCAGAAGGTTGGTCAGTCTGTTGAAGTTGTTATTCTGCTCAGTGGATTGAAACTGTTGAAATGTTCTTGCCCTTCAGGTACTCCAAGCTTTGACAGCAAGTCCATCATAGTGGTCGTCGTTGCAGTAACGTTCTTGGGTGCTGTCATAATTTCTGGATTTTGTTTATGGCAGTCGGCTAGAAACAGGTAATAAATCTGAAATTATGGTATGCTTGCTGTGATTAAATGAATTCACAGTCTCTGTTTAAAGGTAGACCTCACTACTGTTTGTTATGTTGATAGCTCTGAATTTCTGGCACCAGTAAAGGACAGACCGCAGATTAAATAACAACTTACACCAGTCTTCATTTTTAAATCTTTCCCACCTACCAAACTTCTTTTAAACACTATTGCAATCAGGAGTTGCTTCTTCAATTTTGCCGTTGCTGAGTGTTATGGTTAGTAGAGAATAATTTACGCAATTTTCAGTGGCAGGTTGTGAGTGGCATTCAAGAGGATCTCCACTTGATGCGAGAGAAGGAAAAAAAACAACAGATGGATCGAGCTCTTTATTTTTTAAATTAAGATGTTCGGACTGGTTCATGCACTTTAGATTCAAGTATTTCTCATCCATTACCTTTTGCATGGGTGTAGCCATTGGTGGGCCTGGGAGGGTCACGATCCCTCCCCCATTAGCACCAGGCCCACCCAAATCCTGCCCACGCTGAAGCAAAATGCAACAGCAGCAGAGAAGCGTAGCGTAGATTCCCCCAAATTAACAGTCAGACGCAAGCAGAGCAGCAAAGCCCAGTCTTAAAACCAGGGAGATTGGCCACCAAGAAAGGTGATCAGAACAGACGTAGAGCGGACCTCTAAATGTACCGCCCGTCTATCAGTCTCAAGTCTTTTAACATTGTGTCCATTGGGGTGACTGGGAGGGAGCAGTAGTTGGAACAAAGAAGTGACTTGAGTTATTTGTACAATATATTATAAATGATTTGCTGCAACATCAGACCTTTGCCTGCCCACCCACCATAAGTTGGGGCCCATCCAAATTCCCATTCCTAGATACCTCATCGGCATAAATTAAACCAATCCCTGCTCCTGATCTGTTCAAATGTGCCCAACCACTCAAGGAGTGCATTATCAAGGGGTGGGGTGGGGGGAGTGGCGCAGGGGGGAAAAGGGTTAAAGGCTAGATTTTGGTTCCATTTAATTGAATATTCAAATTGTAACTATTCAATCAGTTGATTGATGGTCTGACACTTCAGCCTGATTTAAAGTGAACATTTTCCAAACCAGGAGTACAGCTCATTTTCATTCTGAATACTTACACTCCTCCTCTTTAAAGTGCTGCCGCAGGCCCTTCACATTCGGCCACCCCACCCGATTTCCCAACTCCAGAGCTGCCTATTGGGGAGCTAGTTTCACGGCGACACCAAGCACATTATAAGGCCAAGCACATTATAATGAGGACCTAGGACCAATAGGGATCGGGACCCATGCTGACTCCTCTGGGCAGCTGCCACATACAGTTTTAAATATAATATAATTTGGCCCCACCATTCACCTAAATAGCCCTCAAAACGAAAGAAATATTACAGAACGTGGACAATCAGTGTATGTGATCATTCCTCAAGCTAGGCTTTATGAACTGACAAAAGGTACTCATCTGTCTTGTATTTTATATTGCCGCAGGATTTGGTCCATTTTATCGAAACTCACATCTCGACTGTATGTTAGAAACATTCCTGATCCAGCTAACTGCACTTGGGCAAAGGAATACACTGTAATTAAGGTAACATGTTTGTTATAAAAACTTTCCATTCTATGTTCGAAAATACATTCTACATGGGTTGGGATAGTGTCAGTAAATACAAGTTATTTGGAGAATCCTTTTTCATTATTACTTTTCTTTGTCTGTCAATCAAATTTACAATGACTTTGAATCAAATAAATTGAACAGATTTTAGCAGTTCTTGGTCAAGCCACTAGATGGAGCACTATGCAAGTGTTATCCACTCCAACCCAGCAACAGGAAAAAAATAAGCTATGCTCCATTTGTAACTGTTTTAAGTGGTCCTCGCATTCAGAAAGATGTCACAGAGCATTTTCCAGGATGGAAGGGAAACAGTGACCAAGCAGGAGGAAGGAAAAAGGGGAAAAGGGAGCAGAAAGCACAGGAGAGCTTTTAAAAACAGATGGGGGGATGGCAAAGGTGAACTGTGTTCCTCCAACTCTAACCTCTTGTGCAACCCCCACTTCCTTTGCCCCACCATTGGCAGCTGTGCTATCATCCATCGAGGCCCTGCGTTCTGGAATTCCCTCCCCAAACCACTTCACCTCTCAGTTTCCCCAAGACACTGCTTAAAATCTACCTCTCCAACCAAGCATTTGGTCACATGCTCTAACGTACAATCATAAAATGAACACAGAAGTAGGGCATTCAGCCCATCATGCCTGTGCCGGCTCTTTGAAAGAGCTAATCAATTAGTCCCATTTCGAACGGTCTCAGCTGTGGCTCAGTGGATAGCACTCTCGCCCAAGTCAGAAGGTTGTGGGTTCAAGTCCCACTCCATAAACTTGAGTACAAAAGTCTAGGTTGACACTCCACTTCAGTACTGAGGGAGGTGCAGTCTTTCGTTGAGCTTCGTTGGAACAGTGCAAGAGGCCAAGGACGGAGAGGTAGCATAGTGGCTATGTTACTGGACTAGTAATCCAGAGGCCTGGACTAATGGTCCGGAAACGTGAGTTCAAATCCCACCACGGCAGCTGGGGAATTTAAATGCAGTTAGTAAATAAATCTGGAATAAAAAGCTAGCATCAGTAATGGTGACCATGATTGTCGTAAAAACCCATCTGGTTCACTAATGTCTTTTAGGGAAAGAAATCTGCTGTCCTTACCTGGTCTGGCCTATATGGGACTCCAGACCCACAGCAATGTGGTTAACTCTTAACTGCCCTCTGAAATAGCTGAGCAAGCCTCACCACCACCTTAAGGGCAATTAGGAATGGGCAATAAATGCTAGCCTTGCCAGCGATGCCCACATCCCATGAACGAATAAAAAGTCAGAATGGGAGTGGAGCAGAGAATTAAAGTGACAGGAACACATGCCCTTTTACCTCCTCCCTTCCCACTGTCCAGGGCTCCAAACACTCCTTCCAGGTAAAACAGCGATTTACTTGTACTTCTTGCAATTTAGTATAATGTATTTGCTGCTCACGATGCGGTCTCCTCTACATTGGGGAGACCAAACGCAGATTGGGAGACCACTTTGCAGAACACCTCTGTTCAGTCCGTAAGGGTGACCCCAAGCTTCCGGTTGCCTGTCACTTTAACTCTCTGCTCCACTCCCACTTTGACCTCTCTGTCCTCAGTCTTTTACGTTGAGCTTTGGAAGAACAGTGTAAGCTCGAGGAACAGCACCTCATCTTTCGATTCGGCACTTTACAGCCTTCTGGTTCAAGTTCAACAATTTCAGACCATAACCTCCGCCCCTATTTTTTTTTCCCACATGACAGCTGTTGATGATTCTGCCATTCCCATTTACACTTCATCTAGACTCATCTTGTGTTTCTTAACTTGTCCCATTACCATCTCCTTTTGCCTTGCAGCATCATCCCTCGTCACTTAATCACTCCTGTCTTCCATCCCATCACAGACCTTCCCTTTGTTCTTTCCTCCCCTCCACCTTTTCCCTGCCCTTGCTTAAAAATCTGTTACATCTCTAACTTTATCCAGTTCTGACGAAGGGTCATCGACCTGAGACGTTAGCTGTTTCTCTTGCTACAGATGCTGCCTGACCTGCTGAATATTTCCAGCATTTTCTGTTTTTATTTATTTTAGGGATGTTGCTTGAAGGATAAATATTGGCCAGGGCACCAGGAGAGCTTCTCTGCTCTTTGAACAGTGCAACGGAGTCTTTTATGTCCACCCGAGAGAGCAGAAGGGGTCTCGGTTTAACATCTGATCCAAAGATTGCACTACCTCAGTACTGAACTGAAGTGTCAGCCTGGATTATGTGCTAAAGTCTATAGCAGGGTTTGTACCCACAATGTTATGACTCAAGGGGCAAGAGTGCCATTAACAGAGCCAGGCTGGGTGATGAGGACCGGTTTTAAAACACTGTACAACAATCCTGCCAAAGCTTCTTGCAGATAAAGTTACTGACCTGAGTTAGGAAGGGGAATCGATAAGACAGGGAGCGATGTCCACTCTGATGGCAGTTTGTCTGTGGATTTTGAAAACCCACTCTGGGGAGCATACACTGTGCTAAATAGTTAAACAGAAGAAAAAGCAATTTCTGCTGATTGGACCCAGATATCACAGCACAGATATCACAGCAATTCACATATGCACACCACTTAAAATTTGCTCTGCACAGAAACAACCGACCTACCCCACCCACCTTTTACAAAATATTATCTGATAAATTTAGCCCTTGCTTACCTCTGGGCAACAACTCTGTCACAAGCTTTATTTCTACAATTGTCAGTGCTCCTCTGAACTTTCTCTTCTTCCCTCCCCCCAACCTAAAAAATCCTACATGCTGTTCTTCTGCAGTGAAATCAAGACTCGTCATGCAATTTCCTACACTGACTCATTCTTTCCCAACACCTGAAAACGGTGAAACTCATTACTTTTTAAACAGAATAGGGTTAACTCTTTCTGCAACAGAAAATCAAAGATTGATCCAGTCATAACTAATCCATCCATTTAGGCCTCTGCGTTTTTGCCCCTAATCAGTAAAGATAGTCAAAACTTCAGCATATTCATCCCTCCTCAGATCTCTACAATCCAATCTGGCCAGCTGCCCTCCAAAGACATCATTTCCACCCCCTCCCCCGAGCAGTACACAAAGCATTGTGTCCCGTGGAGCATTTAATCTATGCCTTTCCCTATAACCGCCAATATTATGTTACCAATTTCAGTAACAGTATTTCTTCAATGCTCAAGGATAATTTTGGCAAAGAAAACAGGTACACAATCAAACCACTTTCTTTCAGATATGACCATCTTTTTGTCTCTTGGATTTTTTTTAATTTTTTTTTTTAAACTCAGTGAATTTTCTTCTAACCCATTTTAATCAGGTGCTCAAGTGTCACTACCCCTCATCGGGTTGGTATACAACCTTGGGGTTGCCAACCATTTGATTTTAAGAAGTCTTCGATTGGTTTATATTTCATACATTTCCAAAACAGGCCAAAGAGATTGATCATAACCTCTTACAGCATGTCCAAATAGGAGGGAGTGAAAATCAGAGTCAGACCTTCATGGTCTCTGCTGCCTCGTGGCAACCAATTGCAGGCAATGTTGGCAGTTGCCTGTGAGAGGCCCACCTTCTTAACGGCAAGCTTCTACCCTGCCAGCAGAAAAAGATTCTTAAAAATACAAAAACACTCCATGAGGGGAAAGGGAAATTTTACCTAAAGACCCATTAAAAAAATTATAAAATGTACTTATCCATGGTTATTTGCACTTTTGAAATTTGATTTACAGATGCATGATTCCTGAATCTGCTCACTTTTCTTACTACAGGGCAAGATGGACTTGACATACACCGACTTCCAAACGGAATCAACTTCCGCTTATGAAGATCCCGAGACTCTACAAGTAGAGGAAATGTCATCCGAGCAGGAATTGTGCAGCAGTGTGGAGATTGTTGACCAAAATCAGAGTAGCCAGCAATCCGTATTGCTAATTCAGTCCACAACTAGTCAGCTGCAACAGAGCAAGGAACTGAGCCAAGGTCTTTCACCAGGGAACAGCCAAGAGAACATTCTGGACTACAAGTGCCAACTCCCTTGTTTATACATTGAAAAGCTGCCCTCTGTGGAAATTAACCAGGAGCTCACAGATTCAAACAACTCCATAATGAACCAAAATGTTGGTTACATCCCCTCCAACTTCCTACATGTTACTGACAACACTACAGAGACCAACAGTGATTTTTTTGCAGATTCCTTTTCATTCATGCCTCTTCCTTCCTTATCCAGAATGGAAATCCCCTATGGAGAACTAACATTAGATGTAGTGAAAATTGATTGTAGTTTGCTTGTGGAATAAGATAATCACATTTCTTAATTTTCTTAATCAAGCAGTACACACTGTATTTTGAGAGCATGAATTGCTGACCATTAACTGCCAGGGAAAGTATGACACTCTCAGATAATGGGCACTTCTTGCTCTTTTCCAACATTGTGCTATGTGATTGTTTGAGCATCCATCTAGGAAGGTTGCAGGTACTGTACTGCAGGGGTAAGCATTCGGGCCACTGAGTGCACATGTGCATGTAAAACAGAATGTTTCAATAATATTGTTATATACAAGGTGAGATAGCTGTGTGTCTCAGTCACCTTGAGCATTCCACCCCTCCCCCCCCCCCCCCCCCCAAAACTGTAGAACTGCTGGCTGGAGGCAGTCTGGGACCAGATGTTTTATTGTAAATATATTTTTCTGTGACATCATGAAGTTCTGCTCCAGTGCCATGAAGTAGATTTTATGGACATCGCTCCCCCATTAGTGGCAGCACTGGAACTTAATGACATCTTAAACACAATTCATGATGTCAAAGGAGCTTCACACAAAATTAGTGCTCCCAGGCTCCTCCAACCAGCAGTTTAACAGAGCAGTTAACTCCTGATGCCCAAGTTTTTGATGCATGAACATTTCCTTCAACTGAATGCAGACAAAACAAGAAACACCCTTTTCTCCTTCCATGCCTCTCTACTTAGTTCATCAACTTCCCCAACCAGCAATGCTGAACCTTGGCATGGTCTATTTCAAGTTTAATTTGCTCAGTCATCAAGACTGCCGTCTTCTAGCTCCACCTCTGCCACTGTTGCTGAAATTGTCATCCATGACCATCATCTCAAGGTGTGACCGCTAATGCTCTTATCCCATCTTCCCTGCTTCCACCCTCCATAAATTGGAACTCATGCAAAATGCTATAAGCCTTTCCTTACACGTTCAAAACCCCACACTTCCATTCCCGACGAGTTCCATAGGCTCCCTGCATCAAACTCCAAAATCCTTGCCCTTACCTTTAAAATGTCATGAACTCACCCCTATCCTACCTCCTCACATACTTCACTCTTCTGACACATTGTTCATTGTTCCCCATTCCCTGTACTCCCCTTGACGGCCGATGTTCACACAACTCCTCACTAAATCTCCTCCCTTCCGGCTTTCAAAAGACTTTTCAAAAAGGCACATACCCTTTCAGTCCCCATTGCCTAATTCCATCTACTTGTTCTTCCCTCTCAATATCCCGACATCCTTTCAACATGAACACAAAGTCAAAATACTGCAGATGCTGGAAATCTGAAATAATAAACAGAAAATGCTGGAAACACTCAGCAGGTCAGGCAGCATCTGTGGAGAGAAACAGTTAACGTTTCAGGTCGATGACCATCAGAACTGGAAAAAGTTAGAGATGTAACAGGTTTTAAGTTACAACTATATAAATACAAGTAGTTATTAAATACACTGGTGTGGTACAGAGCTATACAGACTGGGAAGGTGCTATATTTGATTCCCAGACAGGGTAGCAGTAGGAGAAAATCAACACGGGTTTCCAATTACTGGGCAGTGATACCTGCTGGTAAATTTGCATGTGGATGTTGGTCGAGGGCAGTTTTGAGCTCAGCTTTGATGCTCCCATGATCAAATAGCCTACCAACACTCAGTGTCTTGGCTCACAAATGAAGAATGGCAATTTAGGGGAGATACTGAAGGGCCATGGAACCATGCCCAGGCTTCAAGAAAATTGTCTAAAAAAGGAGAAAAAACACAGCAATAAAAAAGGCGATTGAGACACATGTATAAATGTACAGACATCTTTTATAACATTTAGGATTCAGTAACCAATATCGCCCTCATTTTAAAATAAATCATGATTTCTTCTATGCAATGAAACGCTCTACCTTAAAGCTATTGACCTGCATTATTTTGAGGCACTTTTTACACCTTATCTACTACTTTGACAAATAGGACTTGAATTAAATATCCTTTTGCAAGATCTTGGTTTAATGGCTCATCTGACAGACATCTCTAGCAGTGCAGCACTCCCTCAGTACTGCACTTATGCGCTCAAGTCTCTATCAACATTTCATTGTGCAGTACACAGTCTGCTGCATATTATGACAAATAAAATTGAATTGAGTGGAACTTGAACCCACAACATTCTGACTCTGATGACACTACCACCAGAGCCAAGGCTGACACCTTCTAGCCAACAGAGGGAATAATTTCATGCCATCCATCTGGGCTTATTTCAAAGCCAAGTCCGAGAAGTGAAATAATAGTGCTGTTAAACCAGTGGACCATCCAGTACCAATAATTTAATTCAAACATTACAGTAGTTTGAAGAGAATTCTGAAGGTGGCGAAAGTTGTAGCGGCTTATGATAAAAATTTCAGAGGGCAGAGGCTTGATGGCTGAAGGCTTTACTAGTGCCAGGGAAAACGACACAGGAGGCATGAATTGGAAGAATGGACAGTGCAGTATGGTGGCAGGTGATTACAGAAATAGGGTGGAGGAATGCCATGGTGGGATCTGTAAATCAGGGCAATGTGCTGGGAACACAAGGCCAAGGGGTATAGGTGAGCAGATCATAGAGGATGCAGGCAGCCCAGTTCTGGTGAATTCAGATTTTGTGTAGGGTGGAACCAGAAAGTCCAGCAAGAGCATTGAAGTAATTAAGGTACAGATGAGCACTTCAGAAGCTGTGGGATGAGGTGGGGACAGAGGTGGAAAAATTATGAGGTGGAAATAGACCCATCTTGTAGTTGGACTGGATGTGGGGTTTGATGCTTGGGACAGAGGTTGCACACCCTTTGTTTTAACCCGAGCTAGGAGATGGAAGAGGGATAAAAAAAATCAAGGCTACGGTGCAAAGTTTTTAAGCAGAGGGCAAATAGGATGGCTTCAGTTATGCCGATTGAGCTGGAAATGGTTCTGGCTCATACAACTCAATGCACAGTAACAGCTGTGGAATACAGGGTGGTGATGTAGAGGTGAAACTGGGTATTGTTAGCTGACCCTATGTTTACAGATAATTTGCTGAACAGCAATATGTAGATGAGAGATAGATCAAAGATGGAACATTTGGGGCGTACCAGAAACCTTTGCAGATGTGCCGACTAGTGGGTTAGGTAGGAATGGGACCATGAAAAGGCAGTCTCAGATGGGCCAAAGGAGAGTCACTGCATTAGGATCAAATGATCCATCGCATTGAGGTAGGGAAGGGATAACATAGAATATCATTGGTGACTTTGTCCAGGCCTGGGGGTGGAATTTAAGCTACTTTGAAGGGAGTGGCATGGAGTTGGCTGGCAACAATGCATTCAAGGACTTTGGAAGACCAGGTGGAAATGGAAGTTTTTGGAGAAGCCAGATGAGGTGAGGGTGGGCTTTTTAGAAAAGGACAAAGGTAATGATAGCAGTTTTGAAAGCGCAAAACAATGCCAGAGGAAAGGAAGCAGTGGATGACGCAAGTATTGGACCAGGGAGTAGTAAAGTGGCCACGAACAGAGCTGGGTCTGATGTGGATGGGAGGGGGAAGACGGGAGAAGCTAGAATAATATTTTATAGGAGAGGAAACAATATTGCTTGAAGAGCTCAAGGCAAAACTGGTGATGGTCTAAGTTGTTTGCACACTATGCACTCGATTTGAGGCTACAAGATGGATGTTGGACTGGGGTAAATGCTGGAAGCATGAGGCCATGAGCAGCAATCATCAGTGCCCCTGGACTTGGTGGGGGGTAGAGGAGCACAAAATTTGGGGCCCCTGTATGGTGAAAGAGCTTTTGAGCATTAGTAAGTGGCTCCTGCTAGAAAGCCTACACTGCGGCTGGCTGTTAAAGATCAGAGAGCTCATTTTTGCGTGTAAGCTTGAATAACAAATATCAACATGTAGTTCAACCAGTGGGGTGGAGCACCAAATGACCACGCTGGCAAAGAATCAGAGGGCTGCTTGCACTCATGTTACTGCTCTGAAGTGATCCTACAGGAAGGTGCACAGTGTGTGGCTGCCTCGATGGTGAAAAAGCCTGCCAGAAGCCACTGTTTAAGTTCATGAATCAGGAATGGCCACTTGTGCAAGTTATCAATGCTGCTGGCGATCTTCCAACTGGACCTCAGCATGGGTTAATGCCTTTAATTGTGTAGGAGAAGAGGCGAACTGGAAAATAAAATATAGAATAACCAGCTGAATAATTTCAATTGGTTCTTTTCCCAACTGGAAAGTTTATTTTTCTTCTGCAAACCACCGCTGTGCATTTTTAAGTGAACATATTCTGACTCAAACCTTCTGAATTGCATCAACGTAAAATGTATTTGGCTCTCGTGTACAATGTAGTTATTAATCAATTTAAACAAATTGCAGGTATAAATCCTAAGATTTTTCAATGAACTGTAGTGAAACAAGATCTTTTTCACAGCACAAAGATAGATTATGCTTGATACATTAATGTGTTTTTGATGTCATCAGCTGCCAATTCCTACTCCATGTTGCTATCACATGACCCCACAGTAAACAGTGCATCCCTGGACGCTGGCAAAAAACAGAATTCACCATCTAGACTTGGATGAATAGCCACTTGCACAAGATACACAAGAGTAACTTGGCACTCTTGACAGGAATACCAGCATGAATCAATGTCTTCAAGAAGGGGTCAAATTGAAGGATAGCTTGATAATGGCTTTCAATGTTGTGACTTAACAGAATGATGCCGTCAACTGCAAGAGCTACCTGAAACCATTTATAAAAATTAATAATCGAAGCCTTACCCTTAGGTTACAAATCACTAGATTACACCCTTATTTTCTATACTGCATGTAGAATTGTACATGTTTACTGATTGTTCCAGATACATCATCAGGTGTGTTCCATAGTCTCAGTGCACTCTGAATGACATTAACAGAGATATATTTCTGAGATTACTGAAGTTAATTGAAACATGCTGCTGTGGATTGAAAGGAAATACCATCCAATATAAACTAACATTAGTCACATCGTAGATACTGCTGTTTAGCTGAATTTCCTTAAATCTTTCCCATGAAATACACACAATCTTGAGTAACGAAACATGGAGGTGATTCTATTTTTGAAACGTATTTTGTAAAGTCCCATGCATTCAGCTATAGGTGGGGATACTAAAGCCATGGCGCTCTCGATGTGTGTGAAGTAGTTTTGAAAGTGAAACCCAACTGCTAAACATTACTGGGAAAACATGTGACTGAAGTTCATCAACTTGAGTATCCTAACACACCACCTTCCCATTAAAATGGTTTCTGCCCCACTACCTGCACCAAACACTCAAAAATTTTAGGTTAAGACACCTCCAATTAAACACACACTAATCCTGCAACTGCCTATTGACCAAATAAAATTCATGTGGTCTCCTCAAAAGGAACCTTCACCTCAAAAACCGTAACATGCTACAGGTTTACAGCACGAGGGGCCATTTGGCCCATGATGCCTGTACCAGCTCTTGGTTACAGCAATCCAAAACTATTCCCATTGCCCTGCACCGTCCTGTTTCCAATACTTATTCAAACTTCCCTTAATACCCTCTTAGCCTTCCACATTAGTTTCCTTGCTATGCCCTCAATATGACAGAGCTTAATTAAACTAACTGAAAGGACACTTGGGGTGCTTTAAAAAGGTATTGTCCCAAGAAAAAGGCAAGCCTTTTCATTTCACTGGAAACACAAAGTCAATGACAAGTCAAAGTACAGGTAGACTATCCTTTATCCGAACTTCCGAAAACCTCTAAAAACCGAAAGTTTTTTCATTCAGCGTAAGTCGTGCGCACGCCAACCCCCCGCTGACGCCGACCCCCACCAAATTTCCCAGTCTTATAAAATACCTTCTGAAATCCGAAATTTTCCGAAATCCGAAACACTGCTGGTCCCGAGGTTTTCGGATAAAGGATAGTCTACCTGTACTTACAAGCACACAATTTTTATCCCTTTCCCTCATGCCATTGGGCATAATTTGCCACAACTTTTCATTAAGAACTCCTTTAATGATTGTAAGTGACCAACAATGCAAAGGTATTTAATGTAGCATTTCCACATTAATGAAGCATTACATCACTGTTATTACACACAATGGAACTGCAAGATATGGAAAGAAAAATACAATTTTCAAAACTAAAGATTAACTTGTGACCAGTTGACTTCTCACGAGTATGAACTTTTTACTGGTGTTCAAGCAAAGTGTCACATTGAGATCATGTTGCTCCACTATAAATAAAACCATATTCTACATCCTCCTTTACAGTATCTGCTGCTCTTTCAATTCAGCTCCCTTATGCCATTGTGGATAGTAACTCCCAAGTCAGTTTTAATTTGTATATATTTGTTGGTTGTCATCAAAAAGTGGGTGAAATCTGATTTATTTTTTTTATTTTTTTTTATTAAATAAAAGAGGGTATTTCTGGATGCTTCTGTATTTTGCTCCCTTTTTCTTCACCTACCAGACCTTGCAGCCTGCTTCGAGTACCACCAGTCTCCTGTAACCTGCTGCTAGAGATATTAAGTGTGAACCTCCCCTCCAATTTCCTCTCCTCCCTGCTGAGAAGTCAAGTTTAAAGTTTAGGTTTAATTCCCGATGATAGGAAACATAACATTTTTATAACTGGAAATATTGAAATGTAGTAACTCATTGAATGATTCAAGGTACAGTAGCCCAATGGTTATGGTACTTGACGAGCAACACAGGAGGTGATGAATTTAAATCCCACCATTTGTTGTGAAAATGAATTCAATAAATTTGTCAATTTGTGGGCCAGCACCACAAAAGGACAAGCAGCTGCTGGATTGTTGCAAAAACCCAATTTGTTCATTAATGTCCTTCGGGCACTAATCAGGCACGATGGGCCGAATATGTGCTACAAGATTCTATGATCCAAGGAAAGGGAACTCGCCATCCCTAACTGGGTCTTGCCTACACGCAACTCCAGTTCCACACTACATGGTTGACTCAATGTCCTAAAGGGCAGCAAGGGATGGGAAATAAATACAGGATTGCCAGCATAAATCCATCCAAGAATTTTTTTTTTTCTATTTGTTCCTATGGATTGCCAACACCATCAGATTTAGTCCATCCTTCTCACTTCCAAGTGGAATGGGAGGAATAAACACTGATAGAAAACCACTTAATACAACATTCTACAATGTAGGGAGCAATACTTCTTGTAATAAACCTTCAATTGTATGGTTTTTATGCTCAATTTGTACAAATATGAAAAAGCTAGTTCAGATCAAAGTAAACAGCTGCTTAAAACAAAATAACTACAGACCAGTTCAGATCGATTACATTAACCTGACCATTGCAAAGCAATTGTTGGAGCAATAAATCAAATCCTATTGAACCTAAATAACAATTATGTTAAAAAACTGCAACGTCTTTCCTTAGCAATATTCACGTTTTTCCACAAAGGACTGACCAATACATTAAGACAGTTTCCATTGCGCAATAATGGAGAACATGCATATCTTCCAGTGTTTAAATAGCATTCACTTTGCAAACAAAACAGCTTCTTTTAAATATAGACAAACTCGGTTTAAAAAACGATCATGTTCCTCACAAATATGTTGCATATACTAACATAATTCAACACATCCAAACAGATTTCTGCTGACTCATGTTTCAAATCACTTCAATATAATGAAAGTTGCAAAGGGACATTGATGGAGTTTAATGTGGGAGAAGTGTAAGGTCATCCACTTTGGACCCAAGATAGATAGATCAGGTATTTTCTAAATGGTGAAAAGCTAGGAACTGTGGAGGAGCAGAGATTTAGGGGTCCATGTACAGAAACCACCAAAAGCTAGTGTATATCTACAAACAAGAATTAAAAAGGCTAATGGAATGCTGGCCTTTATGTAGGGTTGAAATATAAAGGGAGAGGTTGCTGTTACAGAATGCTCCGGTTATACCCCATCTGATGTAGTATGTTAAGTTCTGGGCACAACGCCTCAGGAAGGATTAGCCTGGGGCGGGGGTGGTGGTGAGGGGGGGCACCAGGGTTAAAAGGGTTAAATTATGAAGACAGGTTGCATAGACTAGGCTTGTATTCCTCAAAGTATAGAAGATCAAAGTGCTAAAATGGGATTTCATAGGAAGAGAGAAACTATTTCCTCTGGAGAGAGTCCAGAACAAGGAGGCATAACCTGAAAATTAGAGCTAGGCAGTTCAGGGGTGATGTCAGGAAGTACTTCTTCACTCAAAGGTTAGTGCAAATCTGGAACTCTTTCCCTCATCCCAACCCAAAAAGCTGTTGAGCCCAAGCTAATTGAAAATGTCAAATTGGTAGGCAAGGGTATTAAGGGTTATAGAACCAAGATAGGTAAATGGAGTTTACAGATCAGCCATGATCCAACTGAATGGCAGAACAGGTTCAAGGGGCTGAACGGCATACTCCTGTTCCTATATACCCAGTTTAGGTGGGCCATGATTAAGAAGTTTGCAGATGATACAAAAATTGGCCGTGTGGTCAATAAAGAAAGCTGTAGGAAGATGAAGAATCTGGAGAAGTGTGAAGTAATGCATTTGGGGAGGGCTAACAAGGCAAGGGAATACACTAAGTGGTAGGACACTGAGAAATGTAGAGTAACAGAGGGACCTTGGAGTGCATGCCCACAGATCTCTGAAGGTAGCAGGACAGGTAGATAAAGTGGTTAAGACTACATAGGGGAGTCTTTCCTTTATTAGCCGAGGCATAGAATGGAAGAGCAGAGGTTATGCTTGAACTGTATAAAACACTAGTTAGGCCACAGCTAGAATATGGCGTACAGTTCTGGTCACATTACAGGAAAGATGTGATTGCACTAGAGGATACAGAGGAGATTTACGAGGATGGTGCCAGGACGAGAATTCTAGCTTGAGGAAAGATTGGATAGGCTGGGGTAGATTTCTTTGGAACAGAGGAAGCGGAGGGGAGACTTAAATGAGGTGTATAAAATTGAGGGACCTAGATAGAGTGGATAGGGAGCACCTATTTCCCTTAGCAAAAAGAGGTCAATAGCCAGGGGCATAGATTTACAGTAACTGGTAGAAAGATTAGAGGGGAGTGGAGAAATGTTTTCACCCAGAGGGCAATGGGGGTCTGGAACACACTGTCTGAAGAGGGCTTCTGCCTCACATTTAAACAATATTTGGATATGCACTTGAAGTGCCGTAACCTGCAAGGCTATGGACCAAAAGTTGGAAAGTGGGATTAGGCTGGATAACTTTTCGCCCGGCGCAGACACGATGGGTCGAATGGCCTCCTTCTGTGCCATAAATTTCTATGATTCCAGTAGTAGCAGACAGGAAGTATAGTTTGCAGATAGCCATTAATTAAACAAAATCACAACAGAAAAATGTGGTGTACAACAGAGTTCTGTACCAATAGTGCGCATTAAAAAAAATTACCTCTAGTGCATTACCAGGGAGATTGCTGACAATATTTTAATTTTAAGTACTGAGTTTTATTTTGTGCAGACGTGATTACCCTTAGGATTACCAACAGCAAGTCAGAAGTATTGCAGTTTGTAAACATCAGGAGCAATTGTAAACATCAGGAGCATTGTATGATTTAACCCACTATGGTATGGTAGATCGCGTCCCTTTATAGCCACATTGTCTACAACAGGTAGAACGTCCCAAATCCAGCAACCTTGGGACCGAGGCCGAGCCGGTTTTCCCAGACTTCGGAACGTGTTTCTGATGTCCGAAGTCCGGAAACGCCCGAGCCCAGGTTGCGATATTTCCAGACTTTGGACATCAGAAACACGTGCAGAGTCCGGAAATGCCTAGGCCCAGGTTGCACTTTTGGTAAGCCTCCCTCAGGGTGTCCAGATTCCAGAACATTTTACAGATTCCAGACCCCTGCCACCAATCGTCCTGGAGTCTGGAACATTCTGGATTTGGGACACTCAACCTGTACGTGCTTTAAATAGGCACATCCTCAGATCAATTATACTGGGACAGATAGAGGTCAGTCAGAAGAAGAGTATGGGGAAGAGGGGTGGAGAGGACTGGAAAAAGTTAGAGATAGGGATGGGCAAGGCCAAGTAGGGACTTAAACACTAAAATAGAGATTTTAAATGAAGCATTGCGGACCAGCGGCCAATGTAGGTTCAGCGAGGAAGAGGGCGATAGGTAAGATAGAATAAGTGCAGAGTTTGATACAGGACCAGGCTGGCCAGATTAATGGAGAGAGTCAGGAAGTGACAAAGCCATGAGTGAGGGTTTCACCAGAAGATGGGTTGAGATAGTATATGTGGAAAGAGATACATGGTGGTCTTTTTGATGGAAAAGGCACATGATCAAACAGCTCAAAGTTGAGAACAGTGATTCAGCCAGAGTGTGTGGTCAGGTAGGGGGAAATAGTCAGTGGCGAGGATATGGTGTTTGTGCTGGGGCTAAAAGAATATGGTTTTAGCCTTCCCAATGTTTAGCTGTAGGAAATTATGGCACTTCCAAAAGTGAATTTGGAGAAGTCATCCGATAGCAGAGGGTTTAGAGGCAGAAGGGTAGAGCAGAGCATCATTAGCTGACCCTATACCTGCAGATGTTGTTGCCAAGAAGCAGCGTGTTAATAAGAGGGGGCAAGGATGGATCTTTGGAGAGGGGGAACTCCTAAAATGACAATGCAGGGATGGGAAGAAAAGCTGTTGCTAGAGATATTCAGGCTACAAATCGGATAGCATTAAAACCAAATCGAACATAGTCCTACTTAACTGGACATTGCAAGAGAGGCGGTGGCGCAGAATGTATGATCTGACCATATTTAAGAATGCAGAGGCTGAGGAGGAATAATGAATTAGTCAGTGAATGTCATTTGTGACTTCTGTTGGGCTGCATCAGTGCTGTGGGAGAGACAAAGGCCAGAACAGAATAATACAAATAGTTATGGGAAAGAGGGGCACAGATCTTGAACAACATGTCAACGTCATTGGAAAGGGAAGTTGGAGATTTGGTGGTAGTTAGAGAGAAGAGGTTATGAATGGGTTCTTTTGAAGAGGCAGAGTATGAAAAAAATTAGAGGACTTGCTTTTATGTATAGCACCTTCTCATGTTTCAATGTGCATAGAATAAATTATATTGTAGTAAAACATATGTAAGCAAATGTAGCAGCCATTTTGCACACAGCAAACTGTCACAAACAATGAGATGACTAGTTAATCTATTTTTGGTGGTAGTGGTTGAGGGAGTAATGTTGGCCAGGACACATTCCTTCTTCAACCATCAAAAGCAGATTAACTAGTCTTCAAATCCTATAGGATCTTTAATCTGCACCTAAACTTTAAAAGCAGGCAGACAGGATTGCAAGTTAACAACTCACCTAAAAGGTCTATGCCTCAAAAAAAAACACAATACAGGAAACTTTGGTTTATCCGGAGGTTGTATGGCCGGAAACTTTGCTCTAACGGCAGAAATCAGCAGCCGTTTTAGTTAGTTTTTTTTTCTTCTCCTAGCATTCTGTTAACGGGCAGGCTCTGGAAAGCGTCTTTGGAGCTTCGCAACAGCTTCAGAGACGCTTCAAGGTACGGGCCGAGTGTTTACGAGCTGTTGCTGAGCAAATGTTTGTTGTCAAATACAGAGATTTTCATCTCCGTATGCTTCAACGTTGACTTTGCATGTCCGGCACTTTTGATAGATCGGCAACACGCCGGTCCCGGATATCAGAACTTTTCCTGTATTCCATTCCTACTGCATTAAGAGTGTCAGCCTAGCTCGTGCTGAAGTTCTAGAGTAGTGCATTGTAGATACCTATACACTTACTAGTATTTCAGTCACTCCCAAGGCCCTTACAGTCAGGTCAGAAGCAGATATTTAATGGCAAACTTCCGATGATGGGACATTATGAATGAGAACACTCAATTGTGGACAGCATTCCTCATTCATCACAAGAGGGTTGAGGTCCATATAGGCAGTTTTTCCACCCCAGCCTATCCCATATGCAAATAGCAATTCCAAATGCATACAACAGGGTACCTTGCAGTAGAGGTATGTAAAATCCACCTTTAGAACATCTGGGATATCCGAGTAATTCGATAGACTACAGCTTGTACACCAAGTAAATCTGCTGCTCCAACGATTAATAAAATGTGGAACAGTTAATGACCATTTATGCTTATAGGTTTGTTATCTCGACTAAAAGAATCAAGGATTTAACAGGACATACCAGAAAGGGTGCAATGTAAAGATTTAGTGGATTTCACCGGTGAATGGATAGAAATCTTACCCCAAAAAGTAACTGTAGCACTTTTGCACATCCTTTTGCTGAGGTCTTTCACAAAGTGAAGCTGGCTAGATGTTGACATTAGGCAGTGTTTTTGGGTGAAATTTATGGATTTCTTTTTTGAAATGCTGGATATGGGGCACTTTCTCCTTTTAAACATCTAGTGCCTACATCAAGCAAGCCAAGTGCAAGTTAGAAGAACAAAGCTTTCCAGACTTTGCACCAATATGCCTTAACATGTCAAAAGATACTTCCAGTTTCAACTATAGCACCAGGAAGACTGACATGGGCAACAAGATTTTCAACTTGCTGGAATACTAAATTAAGGGCAATTTTGTATTTCAGGCTCTTGCCCTGCAAGAAAGCAATTGAAATTGAGAAGATGCTCATCCCATCATCAAGAGGTCAAAGACCAAGGTCTGACCCATTAAACCACTCAACTAAGGAGAAATTAATTCAATAAAGCCAATAAGCCCCACACATCTTTCAGCTGTTGCAAACCTGTAACAAACTCACGTTAACAGTTTACATTGGTTATCAGTTTGTGAATATATGGGGATTTTTTTTTTTTTTTTTTTGCAGTACACTAATAAAAATAGCCATTATCGTTATGTCTAAACAAGAGTCTTTCTGGGTTCAAAACAAAACTAGCAATTTGCTATCTGGCAACAACTATATGGACCATTTTAACTTGCTGGGGCAACGTTAAAGCAACCAGACAAAAATATACACAAGGTGTATAGTTAAACTTGGGATTTGTAGATTAAAAAAAAAAAATGAAATACCATTTCACTAAGTTAATTGACACGTCAATGGTATCTCACTTGTTTTTGTAACATTTCAAAAGTACACCTTTATTAAAACTTCAGCAACAGAAAAAGCTAGACTTCCACATTACAGCGTTTATTTTGAAATCCTAGTTTCCAGTATTTCAGGCTCACCATAAATACTAAAACTTAAAGAATCCACACCATCAAGGTGGCTCAGCAAATTGAGAGTATAAATCCAGTGCCTTAAAAAAGTAGTAATGTAGGTTGCTGTGCAGAGTGGCCAGTCTTCTCTCATTACCTCCTAAGGAAGAGGGGCAAGAGAAGTATTAAATAGAATGTCAATAGAGCTGCCTGGACACACTGGTCCAGCAGATGGCTAAACAGCACTATTTGGCAGGGGCCTAGAACATGAGTCCCACCACCCTCTCAGACACAGATGGCGTATGGTCCAGTGAGGCCTGTATATGAACAGAGAGTGGATTAGAAGGGGGTGAGGAGGGAGAAGAGAGAAGTAATTTTTTAAAAATGGGTACTAACCAGTGTCCATTTCAGTGACATCTGCTCCATTAGCCAAAAATATTCAAAATTGATCTTTCAGCAAATGTTCAGAATCTGCAACAATTGGAGGGGTGGGGGGGCAGTGGAATCCTAGTCCTTGCAATGTCAAACCACAAGACAATTTCTTCCCAGAAAAACAATTATCTTTGAGACAAGTAGTACCTTTTCCATTCTTACACAAGGTTGCATTTCCTCCAAACCCACTGCACCAGTTGGGTCATAGATCAGCAGCATACTAAACTGCACTAGGAGAGAATTCATCTGATGATGGCAAAAGGATTCTATACGCGTTGAAATAAAGCACCTCATTGGACTCATTGATGCACACTCTTCACACCTATATTTCAAGTTTGGAAATGCATATTTTCAAGCAGCAATACAAAAAAGTATCAATCCATGAAGAATGCATAATTTCTGAAAATTTATTATGAAAACAGCTTTTTTCCTCTGCTACCATTTACTTTTTTGTGGATATAAAACCAGCTACCAACATTTGTTGCTTCTGTGTAGCAAGAGAAGTCCATTTCAACAATTCCTTGTGGACAGTTCATATGTGTGAATGGCATGGATGACAGTCTTTTTTTTCCTTTTTTTCTGTTAATATAGTTGAGAAGGGTTCCTTAAGCATGCAAGCCTCATAGAGGGGGCCCCCCCCCGAGGATTTCAGGCCAGGCTGACGACATCCACTTAGGCCAGAGCTGGGAAAGCTTCTGGGTCATCAACATTTGGAACAGAGATGCTAGACTGCAAAATAAAAAAGAAATTTGATCAGAAAACCCAGAGTAAAGTAAGAGGTGTGCAACAAAACTAGCACTATAAAAAGCAAATTCAGAAACACTATTTAAGGAACAAAAATATAATATATCTGAGTTATCTAGGTTTCCAGGGCTTTATTTAGTAAGATTCTGGTTTAAATTTGGACAGCTCATTTCACTGCAATGTAAAGTACTGTTAAGAATTTAAGGGAAGTAACAAGTTTATATAATCAATATCTTATTTTAGTATTAAATGACTCTTTGATAGAGTTTGGATTACAAGATTAAATAAAACTGCCCCTTGTACAGTGATGTTCAACACTTAGTAGATTATAGTAATGAAAATTGAAGATAAGTGAGCGAGTCCATTGAGTTTAGTACTCCTGCAAAATCCTAGAGCTGAATGCCTGCAATCTTGAAAGTTAAATCAAATCAATAGTACTAGACACCTTTTGAGAAAACAAATTATACTGTCCACTCTCACTATAGGGAAAGCAAAATGTTTACTTTACTCGAGCATTTTTTTAAAAATCTGTTCAACCCAAGAAAATGTTTTATTAAAGATAGTTTTGGTATTCTGATTTACTTTCAATAAATTAAAGGATGCAGTAAAACTATTAAAACCAATAATAATGTTCCTGCTGAGAAAACAAAAAATTCCTGGAAGTTTTAAAATTGGAAACAAAAAACTATTTGCTGAGAAAATGTAGTCAGCTTGAAGTGTCACCTCAAGTACTGGTGCATGAAAAGGAAGGTAAACTGGTCTAGTTATGCAAGGAGAACAGCTTTCTTGTGCATTAACCTCGAAGCAACCAGATGAAGAATTTGACGGACGTTGGAGTGCCTCGATTAACAAAATGGGCTAGGAGCAATATTCAAAAGCAGCAAATCAAAAAATCTCATGCCATCTGATTAAATTGACCATTCACACGCTTTACTTTAATCCTGTGCTCATGCAACTGAGGAATGTTAGTGCTAGCGAATGAAACTGTTTACATTACAGGCATCCAATATCAGCATCAAGTGCACAGGCCAGTTACTGATCAACAATCCCTCTATTCAGCCCCAATAAAGTGCCTTAATCTCCATGCTACACCAGTGTGATATTCCATTTCACACACCAGTCACCCTGTGGGGGTTTTTTTTTCATAAATATAAAAAGATTACAATTTTAGTACCAAATTAAGGCCATTAGGAATTGATGCGCATTTCATAGAACCTTTACAGCTAGAGGAGACAATCACATCTGGGACCTGGGTTTAAATGCAGCCTAAACTGATGGGACGAAAAGTAAGTCAGTAGTTTTAAATACTGGCTGGTTTACTTCCCTTCTCCCCCCAGTATCAGAATACATTGTGGAGCATGTATAGGAATGGTATTTAAAGCTGAAGCTGCATCAAGTCAGCCAGCAAGTCTTGAATCTGAAAGCTCAGACTATGCAACCTAGTATAAAAATTGTGTAAAAGTACTGACCTTCCATTGAACTTTCTGCTCAAAATTCAAGGATTATAATGTTCCAGAAATAAAGCAATGCCCCACTTTCAGCATTAAGTGCCAGCATCAAAAGTACTAGACCAGGTACGCTAAGCAAATGGAGAGTAAAACTCCCCTTACTCTGCCAAACAATGTCCCTTAATACCTAACCTCAAGAGGGCTCCTTACATTCTTTGACCATACTAAATCTTAATAGCTTCTGAACAAGACTAGATTTATTACCCATTTGTGGGTAATTCTGCACTTCTTAACCACATCCATAAGGAATTAGATTTGAGTTTGCCAATTTACATAGTTGGCAGAATAGGCTCTCACTCCACTGCCATGGATTGGATTTGAAGCCAGTTTACTCGAGGTGAAATCATACTATGCTAATCCACTGTACTAGCCTCAATTTTAACTTGCATTGTGTTGAAGGAAAAGTTATGACTTGTATCTTTAGGCACAGTTCAACACCAAATATTAGAGTGCTCAACATTAATCATTCCCCAATTATTTAAATCATAAGGTTCAAACAAGGTTTCCTGTTGCAGCCCTATGTACTTTGAAACAAACCTATCACTATAGGAGCAGCACACATTAGGCAATGAGAGGGGAGTTAAGATAACAGAAAATACTACAGCTGCCTGGCACTTGGATCCCCAAAGCATGCACATACCCATTTGTCAAGCCATAGCTTAAGGACTGGTTTCTATTTTTGAGCAGTTAGAAAGAACATTTCATCTACAGAGCCATTGCTGATCAGTGGAAATGAGATGCGACAGTGAGTCTTGCAGGCCCCAGACGTGACAGTTTATAAGAATTGGGGTTGCAATTAGAAATCGTTAGCTGGTAAGATCTTAATTTTTTTTTGAACTTTTGCGATTCCACTGACTTATTACAGCTATTGAATTGGTTTAAGATTTCATTAGATTTAAACATGCACAAACAGAAAAGTGTAACTACAGTCCTGCTAATTGACAAAGTGCAACTGCTCATTCTAACTTAAAAATATTGATTGATACATGCATCTTTAACCATCTCATTTCAAGTCAACTAATCCATAATATTTAAATAAAGTACAACTTCTCTCAATCTTAGATATTATTTAGATGAGCATGGAGCAGTGTTTTGCTCGCACTACAACAGCTAACAAAACACAGGTGCACTCAGGTTTTAAAATCCTATTAAAATATTTTCTATTTGTCCATGTACCGTTGATAACCAGTTCAAAATATTTCTAGTACAAATTGAGAACCACTTGCAATTTTGTTGTTCAAATTATAGCAACTTTAAGCATAACAAGTGCACTGACACTACTCAACTCGTTACGGACATAAAAAACCTGCCTGCACACTTCTAGAAGAGATAAACACTGCACACTCAACTTTATAAAACAAGCCTTCCTCCCACCTCCAGGTCTAGTATAGATGATGGGATCAACCTTCCCATCACCGGATTACATTCATGCAAAACTATTCCCACCCATGAGAGAATATTTTTAATCTGTTCAACATTTTGCTGCTGTACCACTGATAAAAATGCAGCTAATTATTAATGATAAACTGATCAAATTTGCAGACTTAGGATTCCAGACTGCACTTGCAGTTTTCGCAAGTTTCTCTTGTACATATGCCTCAAAATCATTTCAGTACCTGGAGGTCACATCTTGCATGCAGTGAAAATCACACTGCAGTTTTTACACAAAATAAAAAAATGTTTGCTCCACATTTGAAGTTATCAAATTTACTTTGAAATTTTAGTTACCAAAACCTCAAAAAAATTGTACTCAACACAAACTGGCAGCAACCAGATATGCTGTAATTTAATGGCACACCCTAATTGGAGGGGAGGTCTTTTGGCTGGCCTCATCCTTGCTCAAAGCCTATTGGTGGTTTTATTAAAAAACCACACTGCACATGTCCACAATTTAACAGGTTATGGATTCCATGTTAAAACAGTTAAATCAAATATTGTACTCTTCAGTGCTTGGGCCAGGATCAGTTATTTTTTAAATTTAAAACATTAAAACGTTTTGCACGGTTTTTTAAGAAAAAATTGCCATTTAGTGGGTTATGTTCAATGTTTAAATGGAAAATGCTGTAAATTGGAGCAGGAAGCTTGAGATCATCTGTGAGAGCTGAACAGTGAGTGTTTTCAGCAAACTCCTTGCTTGCTGTGCTTAAAGAGCCCAGTGACAACTATGAAATGAGGCTTTGATCAATCTATGCATCAGATTGTTTCATGCAGGGATTTTTTAAAAATCTGCTTTAGTTTAATAAATACTGATTTTTTTTTAATTATTATTTTTTTTTTTAATTTTTTTTTTTTTTTTTAAAGATATATATGTACTTGATTAGCTTTTCTGGGACATTGAAGGCACAGTCTATCCAGTTCAGTAAAATACTACCTAGTGATCCTACAACAGTTGCACACTCGCTGATCAGATTTAGCAAGCTCCACCTTCATTAAGAAACTCTCAACCTGCCAACAGGGAGATAGAGGGAAAAAGCAAGAAGGGTAAACAAGGTCAACACTCTTCACATTGAGCATTAACCAGCTTTATTGAAATCCTAACAATCCTTTTCCCCTGGTTGTGGCTCAACTAAGTGCAGGTGCTCACAAGAAAAAGAATTTGCATTTGCAATACCTTTCACGACCTCAGGAGGTTCCTGGATTACAACAGTGACTGCACTTCAAAAGTACTGCATTGGCTGTAAAGCGCTTTGGGATGTCCGGAGGTTGTGAAAGGTGCTATATAAATGCAAGTCTGTCTCTCTTCTTTCAAAGCCATCCATATACGGACACTTTCCAGCAGTAGTCACTGAATAGTGAGCAGCAGTAGAAATCCTGGCTGAATTTCTTTTTCACTAGTCCCACACACTAAAGCCAATTGTACCGCACCAACTGCTCTCGAGTGAAGTGAACTCAGCAAAGAACCGGAAACAAACCTAGGACCTTCTGGTCTCTACAGCTTAGTATGATATTGGACAGTGTCGTTAACCATTATGAGCAGTGTTACTTGTTTTCTAAATCTTTAATTCTGTTTTAATAACTTGGCTGGAAAGTACCATTCCATCCAATGCTACACAAGTGCTATTGATACCTTGTCAGGTCTCATTCCACGGATGCTCCTGCTGCCGCCGCCGCCGCCGCCGCCGCCACCACCACCACCACCACCACCACGTCCACGACCACCTCGACCTCCTCTGCCACCACGGCCAGGGCGACCCAAATCACCAAAATTGATTTCCAGCTGGGAGGTTATATCATTTGCTGGTTTGCGAAAGTGATGCTCCAGACCAGATTCGTCAGCAGAGACCTAATAAAAAGAAATTCAGTTCACATTTCCATGCCACAATGCATTCATTTCATAAATCTCTCAAATGGAAACATTATATATGTGGAGACTTCTTTCTCTGCTCACCCAAAAGACATGCATATTCAAAGTGCTCAGAAGATACAAGATCCTCCAATGCTTAAAGCTACTGTGAACAGAGAACCAAAAATGTGAAACTGCAGATTCTAAAAACCAACTTTCCTACATTCCATTTGATTTCCAATTCAAAATACAAAGTTAGTTTAAGATAGTCTGAAGATTTTGATGAGTACAGAAAATAATTTGCATTGTTCTTCAGTATACTTTATCCGGTCTAATTTTAATCGTTTGGAATTACAGGTATTAGGTAAAGCCGAATGCAAACTGGGGAAAAATGTAGACCCACATTCAAAAGTCAGAACCAATCTGCATTTACAATTATATTGCAACTAGAATTTCAATGTGGATCAAGAGCCAAGTGTGGAAATATTCAACTGCCTCTACAGATCGACTGTGTAGCTTGAATCTTAATCAACTTAAATTGCACTTAAAAAGTCAATTCTCAGTCAAGTTATTGGATGTAATATTTCACCATGAGGGATGGGGTGGGGGAGAGGAAGAAAAATTCAGCAAGACCAGTGCAAGCCGATAGAATTGCCCCTCCTGGAGACATTTTTATTTTGAGCAGGGAAACTCACAATGACAGTTATCAAACCCAACTTAGCTCAAGGCCCTCTGAAAATGACAAAAATACAAAATACAAATAAGTTTTGAAATACGAGGAATCACATAATACAGAAAAGCTATTTGGCATATCCTTAGTACACCAATGCTATTTCCAAAAAAAGGTCTCGAGACAACATATCTGAAAGCAGCGCAGAAGCTAACAAACTGGCAAGTCTGCTGCCCAGATTTTTGCCCTTAGCTGAAGGAATCACTGCGGCAAGAGGGATCCGAATGATTAGAGAGGCATTTTTAAACAGAAATCAAATCAGAATTTGAATGGAATGGGCAACCATTACCCTCAGCTAAATGAATCTTGATGGAGGTCAAAGACAATCACAGGGGCTTGTTTACCACTAGGAGAAATCTTTAAAATGCAATTGAGTGATAATTGTGCACCATCATGCCAAACTGCAGGGAAAAAATAGGAAGACCTTCAATCTCAAGAAATTAAATCCATGCTGCATTTTCAAGACAGCAGACATGCATGAGTCTGTTACTGAGTATGTACTAAAGTGGATATAAACACTTTTGTTTGGGGTGGTTTAACCAAAGGCATCACCAAGTTTTTAAAACCTGTAATATATATTGAAGGTGAAGGCACTATGACAGGGTTAAAATGAACTAACCTTGGGCTGTAGCCAATATCTATATCAGCATTCCAATAAAAAATTCTACAGAAGTTCTAAAATTAATATATTTCCCCTAAAATGAAAGTGCTTTCCAAATTGTATACAGAACAGACAAAACTGAAAAAGTTAAAGCTCAGCTAATGTTGAAGTCAATGCAATTTAGGAAAACCTGACACTTAACACTTTCTTTGTAAACCCAAAAGTGCAATTACATCAAGGGATGAGACAAGCTGTAGTGTTTTATATTCTGTATATTGACACAGTCACAAAACTGCTTTTCCAGATATCCAGAAGCGGTTAGTCCATCTAACAGTGAGGAACCATGATACTGCTACAACCTGTGGAGTAGTAGGATCTGACTAGAGATTCATGGAGATTAAAGAATTGCAATTACATTTCATAACATCTTCAATTTGAAGCAATATAGCCTTCAAAAGGATATAAATGGGAAGCCATGGTATTAATTGACCAACTATCACTTTAGTCTTTTGCCAACACATTGAGGGGGAATGGTATGGAATTACAAATTGCAGAAATTATAATGCATTTGGAAACAAAATATCCATACAAGCTAAAATTGAATTGTGTGCCCAGTCCAAGTATTTATTCCAGAACACAATTTTAACAAAGTATAATTAAAAGCCATCTCCCAATACCACTCATGATTAAATAGGTCTGCCAGAATTCAGCTTACTATGCAGTAACCGTCAAAAAGTGATGATGTGTTGAACCGCCATGCTGATAATCCAAAATTTCTTTAAATAAGCATTTTTAGTGTCAATAGGTACTGACAAATCCAGGCAGCTTTACGAGGTTGTAAGTGCTTTCAAACACTAAGCCTGGCCATATCTAGTGTTTTCTTTTTGTTAAGTCTCCAACCATTCATTATGCTCTCTATATTGACCCCAAAGGTTTACTACACCAGCAATTTCCAGCACTGATCCAAAACATGCTCTCTCTGTATAGTCGCATCTCTGAAGAACTGAACAGTTTCGACTGGCATATTTTAGAACACGCAGTTTTCACCAGAGCGCAATTGGCCTTTAACTGTTTCTATTGTGTTTCATCTACTGCATAAGTATTAAATATCCAAAGTGATGACTTATAAAATTATACAAATTGTTGGGACACAATAAGGAGTTTATGACAAAGCTCAGCAACAATAAACAGAGAAAAATTGAAAATTTACAAAGTTATAGGAAATGTATTACCGTATATTCCAAGGTATGAACATCTGCTTCATTCTCAAAACGTTTCTAGCAAATAAAAATGCAAAACATTTCTGAATATAGATTTTTGGCATTGATAGAGATACAAAAGTGTAAGCTCATAGGCTACTGAAAAATCAGAAGTGATGTACTGCATGACGGCCGTTATCATACGATTTATACATATTATAAGATAGGAAACATTGTAAGTTTTGTGGTTTTCACAACTACTAGTGTAACTTTGGCCCAATTCTACAAACTGACATTTTCATGATTCCTAAAATGTTAGCTGTCTAGCTACAATGACATACGGCTTACTAAATAAAACTATGGCACAGCAACAGTTAGAACATATTTATTTTTCTTTTAAAAACAATTTACTGCAAGAATAACCATTCAAGATTATTCAATACAAGACTGTTCTGTTCTGCAATCAGAACTGTGCTGTACTTACCTCCTCAGTTTTAGGCTTGCGCAAAACAAAACCCTTTTTCCACTGACTGCTGTCACACCCCTCATTAGGCTTGCGGATGTTAAACTCAGCTTTTGCCCGTTCTTTATCTTGCATGGCTTTCCACTCATCCAGGGTCATTTCCTTTGGGCCTTCCTCTTTGACCTCTTCTACTTCGTTTTCCCTGTGATAGACAGGCAAGTATTAGGTACAGGATGCAACCACTGAACATGAATTAGATCTGTAAATTTTCTCAACAGTGACCAGCATGCATAGACCTTTTCTCGAGTACGGACATCTTGAAAACATGTTCCATTAACCATGACTAGCCTGTAGCTCCTCATTCTTTAAATATTTGCCTTTCCACAAAGTAGTCATTTTAAGCAACCAAGCATGGTCTCAGTACTTCATTGTATTTTAAAATGAGAACATTTCATGTTTACGATAACCTCTTATCCTACAAATGCTTTAAATGAACGAGAGAAAAAAACACATTAGCTCCCTATAGAATCACAATTTTACAGCACAATAGGAGCCCATTTGCCTCATCACACCTATGCTGCTTCCCCACTTAGTCCCATTCCCTACTAAAATTTACTTTTTCATATATTTATCCATTTTAAAAGTTTATGGATTCGGTTTCCACTACCGCTTTTGGTTCAGCATTTCAACCCTCTGCAAAAATTCTCTTAACATCTCCCGTCATGATCTTAAATGTATGCCCTCCGGTTACTGACTCACTGATCAGTGGAAATAGTTCTTCCTAATTTACTTTATCAAAACCTCTCTATTCTGAACACCTGTTCTAATAAAAAGATCCCAGAATCTCTAACCTCTTCTCATGAACTAAAGCCTCTTAACCCTGGAATCATTGCCAATCTCTTCTGTACCCTCTCCCAGGCCTTGACAGCCATTCCAAAGAAACTTGCACACAATTTCTAACTGCAGCCTAACCAATTATTTGTATTTGTTTAGCACTACCTCAGTTTTTGCACTCTATAACTCTATTCATAAAGCTGCGTTTTTTCATTATTTTTTTTTATAAAACAACTTCATCAATTTGCACTCACTTTTAGGGATTTATGTAACTAAACCCACAAGAGTCTACTCTTTTTGAAGTTTGATTATTTATTGTATGAACCTTCTCAGTCTTCCTCCCAAAATGCATCACCACATTTTCCATACTAAATGTCATCCAACATCTTTCTGACCAATCTACTAATTTGCCTCATGTCCTGCTAAGCCATTTCCAGTCCTCTTCACAATTAACTACACTCCCCATTTGTGTCACTTACAGATTTTGATCCTGTGCCGAAGTCTAAATTCCATATACATGCAGAGAAATGCTGTGGTTTCAACACTGACCAGTGGAAGACACCACTATTTACATCCTTCCATTCACCACTGCTGTTGGTTCTTTGACCAACTTCCTATCCATGCTGTCATATTCCCTCTAATGCCATGAGCCTGAATCTCTCAGAGTCCTCTGCAGCACCTTATCAAATGCATTCTGAAAATTCATATGCACATTTATTTTGTCAATGCACTCCACTGTATCCTCAATAACTTCCCTTTTATAAATCCATACAGGCTATCCTTAATTAACTCATCTTTCTAGAAGAGTATTAAGAGGCCTCTAGAAGCTTACCCATTAGGCTGACTGATCCATGGTTACCTGGTTTATCTTGCTCCCTTTTTGAACAGAGGTATTATATTGGCATCCCTCCAGTTCTCTGGTACAATTTCCATATTTAAAGGATATTTGAAAGATTGTTGAGAGTTTGTTATTTCCATTCCGACTTCCTTTGGTATTCCGAGATGCATGCCATTAGGACCTGGCGCATTTTCCTGAGTCCCAACAACTTTTATCAGTAATTCTTTAGTTATTCAATGTAATGGGCCCACTTTTTGTACCCCTTCATTTCCACTAGTTCTTTTTCATCTAATTAAAATTTGGCTTATTTCCAGTTAAGTACCTTTATCATTTGGCTATTCCTACTCCTTTTCCATTTTTTTTATTTTTTTTTTTATTGGATCCAATTGTGTTATGGTCGGTTTCTTAGATGTCCTTACATAGCCTACTTGCCTCACTTAATTCCCTAGAAATAGTTCTAGCAATGCAGCTTTTCTGTTTGACTGAAAACATTCATCCAAAAAAGCAGTCCTGAGCATATTGTAGAAACCAATCCGCCACTGACACTTACATCTACTGGTCTACATAACAAATAGGAGCAGGAGTACGCCATACATCCCCTCGAACCTGCGCCGCCATTCAATATCATGGCTGATCATTGACCTCAACTCCACTTTCCTGCCCGATCTCCATATCCCTTGATTCCCTGGGAGTCCAAATATCTATCTATCTCAGCCTTGAATATACTCAAAGACTCAGCATCCACAGTCCTCTGGTGCAGAGAATTACAAAGATTCACAACCCGCTGAGTGAAGAAATTCCTCCTCATCCGAGTCTTAAATGGCCTACCCCTTATCCTGAGACTATGCCCCCTAGTTCTAGATACTCCAGCCAGCAGAAACAACCTCTCAGCATCTACCCTGTCAATCCCCTTCAGAATCTTGTATGTTTCAATGAGACCACCTCTCATTCTTCTAAACTGGTTCAAGGTTCTTACTCCCTGTGGGGACAGGAGCAGGGACTGCAGGATGAGCAACCTGGCCACAGCACCGTGGAACGGGGGGGGGCCATTCAAGAGGGGGGAGTAAATAGAAATGTTGTAGTGGTAGGGGATAGTTTTATTAGGGGGATAGATAGAGTTCTCTGCAGCCGAGGGCGAGAGTCCCGAAGGCTGTGTTGCCTACCTGGTGCCAGGGTTAAGGACATCTCCTCTGGGCTGGAAAGAAACTTGGTGGGAGGGGGTGGATCCAGTTGTCGTGGTCCATGTTGGTACAAACGACGTAGATAGGACTAGGAAGCCGGTTCTGTTAAAGGAGTATGAGCAGCTAGGGGTCAAATTAAAAAACAGAACCGCAAGGGTAATAATCTCTGGATTATTACCTGAGCCACGAGCAAATTTGACTAGGACAAATAAAATTAGAGAGTTAAATGCGTGGCTCAAAGACTGGTGTGGGAGAAATGGGTTTTGCTTCCTGGGACACTGGCACCAGTACTGGGGCAGGAGGGAGCTGTTCCGTTGGGACGGGCTTCACTTGGCCAGTGCTGGGACTAGAGTCCTGGCGGATCATATAACTAGGGCTGTAGAGAGGGCTTTAAACTAACTAGTGGGGGGGGGGGGGGGGGGGGGGGGAAGGTTCCTAGAGAGCAAATAATACAAATGACAACAGAGAAGGTCATAGACTTAGGTAGCAGTGGGGAAATTAAAAACCAGAGCATGTCAGGAAGGGGCAGAAGGTATGGAGTAAAAGGTAAAGTAATAAAAAGGGCAAAAGCAGGAACTAAGTGTCACAAAACATATTTGAAAGTTCTCTATCTGAATGCACGTAGCATTCGTAACAAAATAGACGAGTTAATGGCACAAATAACTACATCTGGGTATGATCTTGTGGCCATTACAGAAACATGGCTGCAGGGTGACAATGCCTGGGAATTAAACATACCAGGTTATTTAACGATCAGGAAGGACAGGCAGGAAGGAAGGGGAGGTGGGGTGGCTATGTTAATAAAGGAAGGAATCACTAATACAGAGAAATGATATTGGGTCAAAAGATCAGGATAATGAAACAGTTTATGTGCAGATAAGGAATAATAAGGGGAAAAAAACACTAGTGGGCGTAGTCTATAGGCCTCCGAACAGTTGCAACTCTGTTGGACGGAGTAGCAATCAGGAAATAGTTGAGGCTTGTAATAAGGGAACATCTATAATTATGGGGGATTTTAACTATCATCTTAATTGGACAAATCAAATTGGGCAGGGCTGCCTTGAGGATGAGTTCATTGAGTGTATTAGGGATGGGTTTCTTGAGCAGTATGTAACTGAACCGACCAGGGGGCAAGCAACCTTGGATCTGGTCCTGTGTAACGAGACAGGATTAATTAAAAATGTCCTAGTAAAGGATCCCCTTGGAATGAGTGACCATAACATGGTTGAATTCCATATTCAATTAGAGGGTGAGAAGGTTGGATCTCAAACAAGCGTGCTAAGCTTGAATAAAGGAGACTATGAAGGTATGAGAGCGGAATTGAGTAGAGTGGATTGGGAAAATAGATTAAAGGGTAAGACGATACATGATCAGTGGTGTACATTTAAGGAGTTATTTTACAACTTCCAAAAAAAATATATTCCACTGAGAAGGGTGTAAAAGAAGACACCCATCCGTGGCTAAGTAAAGAAATTAAGGATAGTATTCGACTAAAAACAAGGGCATATAAGGTAGCCAAATCTAGTGGGAGGATAGAGGATTGGGAAAACTTTAAAAGACAGCAAAAAATAACAAAAAGATTGATTAAGAAAGGGAAGATAGATTATGAAAGTAAATTAGCAAAAAATATAAAAACAGATAGTAAGAGTTTTTGTAGTTATATAAAAAGAAAAAAGGGTGGCTACAGTAAATTTTGGTCCCTTAGAGGATGAGACCAGGAAATTAATGGTGGGAAATATGGAGATGGCAAAAACACTGAATGAATATTTTATATCAGTCTTTACAGTAGAAGACACTAAGAATATCCCAACACTGGACAAACAGGGGGCTATAGGGGGGGGGGGGGGGAGGAGCTAAACACGATCAAAATCACTAAGGAAGTGGTACTCGGTAAAATAATGGGACTCAAGGCGGATAAATCACCTGGACCTGATGGCTTACATCCTAGGGTCTTGAGGGAAGTGGCGGTAGGGATTGTGGATGCATTGGTAATAATTTTCCAAAACTCCCTGGACTCAGCAAAGGTCCCGGCAGACTGGAAAACTGCTAATGTAACACCCTTATTTAAAAAGGGCAGTAGACAGAAGGCTGGAAACTATAGACCGGTTAGCCTAACATCTGTGGTAGGTAAAATTTTGGAGTCCATTATTAAGGAGACAGTAACAGGACATTTGGGGATAATCATAATTTAATAGGACAAAGTCAGCATGGTTTTATGAAGGGGAAGTCATGTTTGACAAATTTGCTGGAGTTCTTTGAGGAAGTAACATATAGGGTGGATAAAGGGGAACCAGTGGACATAGTGTATTTAGACTTCCAAAAGGCATTTGACAAGGTGCCACACAAAAGATTATTGCTTAAGATAAAAAATCACAGGATTAGGGGTAATATTCTGGCATGGATAGAGGATTGGCTATCTAACAGAAGGCAGAGAGTTGGGATAAATGGTTCATTCTCAGACTGGCAATCAGTAACTAGTTGTGTTCCGTAGGGGTCAGTGCTGGGTCCCCAACTCTTTACAATCTATATGAACGATTTGGAGGAGGGGACCGAGTGTAACATATCAAAGTTTGCAGATGATACTAAGATGGGAGGGAAAGTAGTGAGTGAGGAGGACATAAAAAACCTGCAAGGGGACATAGGCAGGCTAAGTAAGTGGGCAGAGATTTGGCAGATGGAATACAATACTGGAAAGTGTGAGGTTATGCACTTTGGCAGGAAAAATCGTAGAGCAAGTTATTATCTTAATGGCAAGAAACTGGAAAGTACTGAAGTACAAAGGGATCTGGGGGTCCTGGTGCACGAAACTCAAAAGGTTAGTATGCAGGTGCAGCAAGTGATTAAGAAGGCCAATGGAATGTTGGCTTTCATTGCTAGGGGGATAGAATATAAAAATAGGGAGGTATTGCTTCAGTTGTACAAGGTATTGGTGAGACCGCACCTGGAATACTGCATACAGTTTTGGTGTCCATACTTAAGAAAAGACATACTTGCTCTCGAGTCAGTACAAAGAAGGTTCACTCGGTTAATCCCGGGGATGGACATATGAGGAGAGGTTGAGTAGATTGGGACTCTACTCATTGGAGTTCAGAAGAATGAGAGGCGATCTTATTGAAACATATAAGATTGTGAAGGGGTTGGATCGGGTGGATGCGGCGAGGATGTTCCCGATAATGGGTGAAACTAGAACTAGGGGGCATAGTCTTAGAATAAGGGGCTGCTCTTTCAAAACTGAGATGAGGAGGAACTACTTCACTCAGAGGGTGGTAGGTCCATGGAATATGCTGCCCCAAAAAGCTGTAGAAGCTACATCATTACATAAATTTAAAACAGGAATAGACAGTTTCCTAGGAGTAAAGGGAATTAAGGGGTACGGGGAGCGGGCAGGAATTTGGACGAGTCTAGGTTTGGATCGGACATGGCCCTGTGGGTAGCGGAGCGGGCCCAGGGGCCGTGTAGCCTTATCCTGCTCCTATTTCGTGTGTCTATTTCTGTTAGATTCAGGAGATGGTTCTGTGATAGTAGATTGGCGGTTAGGATCAGATCAGCCATGATCTTATTAAATGGCAGAGCAGGCTCGAGGGGCCGATTGGCCTACTCCTGCTCCTATTTCTTATGTTATGTAAACTTGAGAGTATCGGCCCATTCTACACATGGTCTGTTGCTGCACAATTAGTCACCCATTAGTATGACCTTATTGCTCTTGCATTTTTCTCCAATATGTCTACATCTCTTCCTCGATTTCCTTTCCTCAGCAGTCAAGTATAGTCTAAGCCACTCCTCCATCAATGGTATTACAACATACCCAGTCATAGCAATTTGTGTATCTAGTTCACCAATTTTATTCACGATACTTAGGGCATTTACATGCATTCTACACAAACCTCCTGTTTCACAATCTTCCTCACTTTCCTTCCTCCTCCATCTGATCTGTTTTTCTTTCATCTTTCCTATCGGGGAGGAGGTGGGGAATTTCCAGTGACCCAATCTCAGTAATGAATTATTCTGGATAATTAATTTTCATTAAAATCAATTCACAAGTTAAATTTAGTAAATTTTTCCGGCCTCGAGCTCACAGTTTGCACGGTCACTTGTGATTTACAAGACAATGACGTTGAATTATAGAACCAATTAAATATACATGCAAGGCTAAAGTTAAGTATTCAGTTTTACAGACTATATACTGGACCTTACTACAGAAAGATTCCTGTATGATCACATTCTACCAGGTTTTGGCAATTCTGAGATTTCTACTTATCCCTGAGATTACTGCAACAGATTTTGGCAAGTGAGAAGTTTGTTAGATTAAGATTTTTAAATGGATATAGTTGCGTCAGTTCTAAAAACTCACTTGTTCTCAGAGTCAACTACTTGTTGCTCTTCTCCCTCAGGCACCTCTTCAGTAACAGCCGATTGATCAAGTTCACTATAATGGTTGGATGAAGAAAAATAAAAAAGTTTACACAGGCAGTCTTCAGAGCCAAAAAAAAATTACATTTGAAATTGAACAAAAGGGAAACCACATTAGTGTTCTTGTACTAACCCAAGTTCATCCTTCACTGTTCCCCAATTATGTGATCCACTGCCGCCCCGTTTGTCCTCCGGTTTCAGGCTACTGGAAGAGAAACTATTCTCTCTATATATCTGCTGTATGTGCATAACCACTCAATTTAAAAAACCTCAAACTTAATAGCATTTCTACAAGTATTGGCACCCTGTAATATATTAGTACTTTCAATCAATTCACTGCACTGGCATTAAATACAAGCTACTTTCTTCTAAATTAGATTTTAAATGATCTTAAATTAACATTATATCTTCAGCAGACGCTTTATTCTGTTAGTTCAAAATTTATTGAGTACTTAAATAAAAGTTAAACAATTCATGTTTATTTGAATTGGCAAGTTACTGCAAGTATGAGGTTTTACATTTATCAATACAGGAAACTTTGCGCTATCCGGCACCCACGGGACCGAGCTACTGCCGTTGCCTCAAAACTTCTGGATAGAGCAGCGTCAATGTTATCAGATAGGAGCTTTTCATCTCCGTATCTGACAACAAAGACTGTTGCTTAGCAACAGCTTGTCAGCACTCGGCCCGTGGCTTGGCAGCGTCTCTGAAGCTGTTGCTAAGATACAGAGACGCTTTCTAGAGTCTGCCGTATCTGACCACAAACACTGTTGCTCAGCAACAGCTTGTAAACACTCGGCCCAGTAGCTTGGAAGCGTCTCTGAAGCTGTTGCTAAGCGACAAAGACGCTTTCCAGAGCCTGCCTGTGAAAAGAATGCTAGGCAAAGAAAAAAAACCTAACCAAAACGGCTGCTGATTTCTGCCATTAGATCGAAGTTGCCGGACATTCAACCTCCGGATAGCACAAAGTTTCCTGTATACCCATTTTGCTTGCTGTCAGGATTATAATTTATTTTAAGTTTAGTATTTTTGGTTAACAAAGCAAACGTGCAAGAATTTTATATTACAATAGTTAATTGTTATATCAACTTACGATCGGTCGCTTCCACTATGCCTGTCAAATTCACGTTTTCCACGGGAGTCAAAACCATCACTCCTTCCGAGACCACGACCACGGCCGCGTCCTCTTCCACCTCCACGTCCGCGCAGTGGTCTTTCACGATCAAGAGGCCTACTGTGTTAAAACAATAAATTAGACAGCATAATACCGGAATGTACTATCCCATGCTATATATACAGCCCACAATGATTGTCACCATCTTATATGCATCACACCAACTAACCCTAAAACCATAATTAAGCATCTGAACAAATTAATTTCAACAAAGAAATTGCTAGGTTAAAGGTCCAAAGTAATTTCCAGGACAGCATAAGCCAACCTTTGCTATAATTAGACTATACCATCTCATCTCCCATGATGTGGTTCTTGGTTAGTCTAGTGTCTGCATAGTTGTAATGTTAATATGCTAAATCTAACCCTAATAACTGTAGGAAAGTGGTCTTAATCAGGACACACTGACGTCAATTAGAAAGTAACCTGCTGTTGGCAGTTTCTCTGAAGTGCAGGTGCTTGGCTCAGAAATGAAAAACCTGCAGCAAATAATTGGTGTACACACACACACAAGATTTTTACAAAATGACAAGCAGGCCACAACATCCCATTTTAAAGTGCATTGAAAACTCCTGTACTCCTGAGAATGCATCTCAAGAGTCAACATTTGGGTGCAGTACAGCACTATGATGAGGTATTAAATATCAGGTACTATCGGGGCAAAAACTAAGCTGATTCTTTTTACTGGTCACTTTTCATGCAGTTACACACCCTGGCCAGCGGGTGTGTCTGTAGCAATTGAAGGCTACAATGCATGTGTTAAGAATACTACATGTAATTACCCATTTAATCTAACTAAATTATTTTCTGAAGTCTGCCTCCCCAGATTTCCTGCTTCCTTTAACCTTGCCTGACCTGGTCAAACTCAAGCTCCTACTTTGTCAAATTACTGGCTTCTTCTTCATAGGCTGCCCAGGTCTCGCCGTGCTTTGTTTACTTTCTGCAACATACCAGTCCCAAAGCAAAGGTTCCCGCACCATACCCGATCTCTCTACCCTCTCACCCATTGATACAAATGACCCATTAACTTTTCTGATCGCCCCGGAAGGTCAGATTCCTCACTTCCTCCTCCTGTGAATAATCTTCCATGTAAGATGTACAAGTTCTCCAACCCAGAACTGTCACCCCACTTGTCAAATTCCAACCCCCTCCAGCTGAAAGACTGAAATTCCCCCTGCACCACCCCACCCTGCTCCATGTCGTATTCTCCATCCACCCCCGACTGACTTTCCAGCCTGGAAACCCTTCCTCTCCAAACACTTTTCATCCCTTACTCCCATCCTCAAAAGGAAAGTTCTTCACCTTGGCCCACCAGCTGCATTTTCATCCCCCCCTACAATAGTTCACTGACCTACATTGGCTTGCAGTTAAGCAACTCCTCTATTTTTAAAATTCTCATCCTTGCTTTCAAATCCCTCCATGGCCTCACACCTCCCTATCTCTAATCTTCTCCAGCCTCACAACCCTCCGAGATATCTGAGCTCCTCTAATTCTGGCCTCTTGAGCATCCCCAATTTTAATCGCTCAACCATTGGTGACCGTACCTTCAGCTGCCAGGGCTCTAATTTCTGGAATTCCCTCCCTAAACTTCTCCGCCTCTTTTTCCTCCTTTAAGGCGCTCCTTAAAACCTACCTCTCATCTGCCCGAATATATCTACGTGGCTCGTTGTCAAATTTTGTTTTACAACGCTCCTGTGAAGTGCCATGGGACATTTTACTACGTTAAAGGCACTATATAAATACAAGTTGTTGTTGTTCCATCCCCAATGACAGTTTGCTGGTCTGTCCCAGTCCTCCTCATCCTATGCCTTGCTCCGCGCCCCTGCCAAAACTGGGGAGGGAAGGAGGACGGGGGAGGCAATTTTGTAACAGAGGAATTTTTAAAACGTTTAGGTTTAAAACAGGATATTGACCTTTGACAAATGTTTAAGTGCTAGACGCCTAAAGCTTTGTGTTGTGTCAATTCAAATCCACACAATACACAAATCTGTAATGTCTCGGTTAGCTCCTGACTTAGTACTAGTATGGCTTGGCTACCAACCAAATATGGTTATAAATCAGGGGTGTGTCAGTTCTTAGAAAAGCATCTTGGGATGTTTATACAGTACTACATTAAAGGCGCTATATAATGCAAGTTATTGTTGCCTGGTTAAGACCAATTGCAAATGGATTTCCAAAAGTTGTCTTCATTGGCAATGTTTTTAGTGGTGTTGGTTGAGTGATAAATGTTGGCCAGGGACTTTAACCCATAACCTTCTGTCTCAGAGGCAAGTGTGCTACCACTGAGCTGAGGGGAGGAGACAAAAAGAGGTCCCAAGGTATAGCAGCAGTTGAGTGAGTGCATGGCACGGCAGTGCTAGTAGGCTGAACTTTGGATGTGGTAGCATGGAGATAATGGCGAGGGTGAGTGTACTTTCGGAAGGAGCGAGTTGCTGTATGTGGAAGTACTGGGAGGGAGATCCTGATCAGTGTCAACAGTGGGAAAGTGGCAGGGTGCTGCTGATAGAAACATTCTTGAACCAGCAGCAGTGGAGATCAAAAGACTTGCATTTATATAGCGCCTTTCATGACCACCGGACGTCCCAAAGCGCTTTACAGCCAATGAAGTACTTTTAAAGTGTAGTCACTGTTGTAATGTGGGATACGCGGCAGCCAATTTGCACACAGCAAGCTCCCACAAACAGCAATGTGATGACCACCAGATAATCTGAGGGATAAATATTGGCCAGGACACGGGATAATTCTCCTGCTCCTCTTCGAAATAGTGCCATGGGATCTTTTACATCCACCTGAGAGTGCAGATGGGGGTCCTCGGTTTAACGTCTCACCCGAAAGACAGTCTCTACGACAGTGCTGAGGGAGTGCCGCACTGCACTGGAATGTCAGCCTAGCTTTATGTGCTCAAGTCCCTGGAGTGGGACTTGAACCCACAACCTTCTCACTCAGACGAGTGTGCTACCCACTGAGCCACAGCGGACACTTAAGTACTAAAAGCAGCGAGAAGTAGTAAGGATTGGGAATGGCAAGCTGGGAACAAGGTGCTTGGGGCAGGAGTGGGGATGAAGGATAAAAGGGTTTCTCCAGCATTGAACTGAGGAATTGTATATTAAAATACACATACTCAGTAGTATCTATTCTAAATGCAGGCTTCCCAGGTCACTACTGGGGAAACCTTTAAGAATCCCACTTTCACCCATGAAAAGAACCACATCGCCAGTCATTACTTTGAACTGGTTTTTAAGTGCTTAGCACATTTTTAAAATTGATCAGCTTTTTCCAAAAAGGACTGAAAATGGCAAAGAACTTCAAACTGGTCCATGGGAACAGCATTTGTGGGGTTAGGCCCTTGTGGCTCAAAGTTGGGTCGAGGGAGCTGCAGCAGGTAATTTTAGGCAACAGCACAACCTACCTTGGAAATGCAATCAGAGGTAAATAAAATTAACAGATTAGTTTAAATGTGAGTTAGGTGTAACAGAATTTGCTAAAGGAAGCAAATACAACACTTGTAGGGTGTATATGCAGTACTCAAAAGATATCTAAACTTAAAATATCCATTTTAGATGGCAGTGTCAATTTCATGAGATCATGAGGGCACCGTAAACCAATTTACAATTTCAAATGGAAAATTAAGATTTATTTTCATACAATTAAAAACAGTTAAACAATAAGCATTGCTAATAAAATTCTCTCAGTATTGCAGCTACATGGCACTTCAGTTTTGCCTTGTTAAACTAAGCTCAAATATAAATACCCCTCCACCAACCACCCTTTTCAGTGGGAGTGGCATTTTCTAATATCAGTGCCCAGTGCACAGGGAGGCACATACAGTTTTAGAATCACTGTTCTACATGTCTACTTTAAATAATAACTTTGGTTGGCATCCAATGGCTGTAGTTTCAGCACAAACCATTTCTTGGCCCAATCCTCTGCCTTAAGATAAATACCATTTACAGGCCAGTTTCCACGATGTTCAACTACCAGGGCTTTCACGCATAGCCCAACTCACTTACTGACACAATAGAAAACATTGCATAAAGGGATGTGTCAATTTGCGGACAATACCAAATTAGGGGCATGGTAAACTTGAAGAATGAGGAAAACAACAAGACTGTCAAGTTAAGGAAGCGGCCAGCTATGTGACAAAATGCAGATCATCAATGTAGATAAAAGGGAAGTAACATATTTTAGCAAAACCAGAAGGTAACATACCCTCTCATCAGAGTTAGAAGGTTGCATGTTCAAGCCCCACGAACAAGATCTTATCTGTCCCTTCAATGCAGTACTGAGGTAGTGCTGTATTGTTGGAGTGATCCGCCTTCGGAGGAGATATTAACCAACAACAATCCACCCGATTCAGGTGGACGTTAGTTCTCTTGGACAACATTTCTCCTTCTATTGGTCCATTCAGCTCATTGTGGTTTGTGGGATCTTGCTGTATGCAAAACACTCAAGTTGACCAACATAGCAAACCTGACTCCACTTCGAACCATTTGCTGCTTATGAAATATTGTGCGACACCCCAAACGCTACAATACACTATATAAATGCAAGTTCTTCTTTTCCTAAACAAATTCTCAAATGAAAAAGAGGAAAAGATCCTCGGCTGCAAACACACAAATCTTGAAAATCAGGACTGCAGGTAAAATTCACATAGGCAAATGGGGTGCTGCGTTTTATACTTAGGGGCTTTGAACAACGGTCGGTTAGGGAAAGCTAAAAGACTCATGTAGAAGAAGCCACATTTAACAGTAGAGTACGAAATTCAGCATCCTATTATAGAAAGAATAATGGCCATTGAAAAGGTGAAGCATGGATTCACAGATGTTAGGGATAAGATACAGGTATGATACGATGTGGAAAAACATAGGCAGAGGTTAATTAGGGTGGCAGAGATTCAATAGAAGCATGTAAAACTAACGGTTTTGAGAGAGTAATGGTGAAAGAGGATTTCTGGTGACCAGTGAATCGATGGTAAGGGGGTTCAAATCTATGAATAAAAGAAAAAAAGACTTGCATTTATATAGCGCCGTTCACGACCTCAAGACATCCCAAAGCGCTTTACAGCCAACGAGGTACTTTTTGAAGTGTAGTCACTGTTGTAATGTAGGAAATGTGGCAGCCAATTTGCACACAAGCTCCCACAGCAATGTGATAATGACCAGATAATTTTCTTTTTATAAATGCTGTTGACCGAGGGATAAGTATTGGCCAGGACACCGGGGAGAACTCTCCTGCTCTTCTTTAATATAGTGCCATAGCATCGTTTACGGCCACTTCAGAGCAGATGGGGCCTCGGTTTAATTTCTCATCCGATAGACAGCACCTCCAACGCCGCTCAGCGTTGCACTAAATAGTACTAATTCTAGAAACATAAAGGGAGATTTTCATGCAACAGATTATTAGAGTATAGAATGCATTAGCATGTGCCTATTGAAGCCAAATCATTCAACATTTAAAGAGGGAATTAGAAAAGCATGATGTAAATTGCTAAGAGAGTACAGGGAAATGGAATTAAGAGGGGAGGCGGAGCCAAGGTTTAACGTCTCATCGAAAGGCAGCACCTCCAACAGTGCAGAGTACTGGATTGGAGTGTCAGCTGAGATTTTTGCGCTCAAGCCTCTGGAGTGGGACTTGAACCCACAACCTTCTGACAGAGGCAAGGGTGCTACCAACTGAGTCATGGCTGACAATGGCCTCCTTCGGTGCTGAAATTTCTAAGATTCTGACCAGAATTAATTCTCTCCGATTCTATGGAGTCAACTAAATCTTTTGCTTTAATTATAAATCATTGAATCGTGGAAGTTTACAGCACAGGAGGCGGCCATTCAGCTTAGTGTCTGTGCCGGACACAATGCACATGCTCGAGTATTTTTCCTGGTTTCCAGTGACAGAAAGGAGGAGCCAGTTACACTACCCAGATGGATCACTGCCAAGTATCGCCGAAAATACTGAGATCTAAGCACAGAATGGTGATTAAACAGCCAACTGCTGTTGAAACTTAATAATTGAAAGGAGCTCTTTTTTCAAACCATTGGAAACCAACTGATGACAGAGGGCGCTGCAACTACACTTCAGCTGATACAGTGCTAGCTACGTAATATGCCATGTCCCTGGTTGAGACACACCAAACTCTGCACTGATGCAGTACACCAACACACACACAATAACAGGCATAAAATGCACAGAAGCTCAAAAGGTGAACTGGAGTAATCGCTATTAATTTCCAGAGGCTCAAAGTACAAGAGTACATCCTGAATTCCAACTATATAAAGAAACTGCTCGTTAAGCATATTCACTAGTGTAAAGACAACTCATCATGCTAATAGAACTACACGTTAGTGGAACATTTTTATATTATTTGCTTAACCTCGATACAGGATGCTAAATTTACTTCCTTATACAAAACACATCCCTTTACTGTTTCTGATAAAAGACCTCACCTGATGCTAACCAGGTTCGATATGTGCCACTTCATTATTGGAGGAGTTCTGAACGAAGCTGGAAATTGTGGAATCGTCAAACAGCCTCTTCCCTGACCATCCGGCAGAGGCAAGGTCATTGATGAAAGCAGCTGAAGATGACTAGTCAGAGTCCACTTCCCTGAGAAGCTCCTGCAGTGAGGATTGTGGCTGGTGGATGTCAATCATCTTCCTTTGCATGATGTAGGACTCCAACCACTGGAGGGTTTTCCCTCTGACCCCCCATTAACTTCAGTTTTGCGAAGGCTCCTTGGTCGAAAGCTGCCTTGACGTTGAGGACAGCTACCATCACCTCTCCTCTGGTGTTCAGCTCTTGCATCCATGTCTGCAACAAGGCTTGTGATGCGGTCTGGAGCCAAATGCTGTTGCGGAACCCAAAGTGTGTGGTAAGCAAGTTATTGTTGAGGTGTCGCCGTCAATGGCTCCTTCCATCACTTTACTGATGATTGGAAGGAGGCCGATAAGGTGGTAATTGATTATTTATCCTCTTTGTGGATAGGACATACCCGGGAAAATTTCCACATCAGATAGATGCCAGTGTCACTGTGCCCTCACCTTTGGTGGGTTGATGCTGCCGGTGGAACACACACAGGGGTAGCGACTGGAGTCTCGGATGTTGGCTTATAGATGAGATTCTGTGACCACAGCTATGTCAAGGGCTTGACTAGTCAGACAGCTCTTCCAACTTGGGCACCAGCCCCAGATGCTGGCAAAGATTTTGCAGAACTGACTATTATAGTCTCATTCTGATAGGATGGAATGCCTGGATTGTTACAGTTAGGCCCATCCAATCTCATTGAACACCGTTTCCAACTGGGTGGATTGTTACTTTGAAGGTCTTCAAGAGTCAACCAGTGTAGAACTCGTGCCACAAGTAGGCCAGATTTGGTAGGCTCCCTTTCCTGAAGACCACTATTGAACCAGTTGGGTTTTTACAATCCGGAAGCCTTCATGGTTAGTTTTCTGGTGTGAGCCCACAATTCACCAGATTTGTTGAATTTAGTTTCACAACTTGCCATTTGAATGCATGCCCTCCAAGTTGCTAGCCCAATATTATAATCCAATAGTGGATCCACCTCTCAATATGCCAGCCTTTGCTGACTACGGCAGCAACTCATGGTACTTCAACAGCACCTCCCTTCCCTGTCACCGCTACCAGAGGACAAAAGCAGCAATGTCGTGGGAGCACCATCACCTCCATGTCACAAACCACCCTGACTTGGAACATATCGTTAGTCCTTCATTGTGGGAACACATCACCATCAGGATTACAGTAGTTCAAGTTCCACAAACTGCTCAGGACAACTAGCAATGGACAATAAATGTGGCCTTGCCAGTATGGCCCATATCCCAACAAATAAAAAAAAACTCTCACCACTTTCATAAAATTACACCTGCACATTGCAGTAGTGCCACACTACACAATGATGGGTGCCCTCAGGGTGTGAAGACAAAGTCTCAGCTCCAAGAATTGTGCAAACTACTTTCTGAATTTTGGTTGAGTACTCAGCCAATCTAATTGTAAAACGGTCCAGAAATTTCACTGGATTTCCCATCACGTCATTTAATTTATGGAGGGCTGATTATATGGCTCCATTATTATTATTTTTTTTTTGAGAATGACAAACTGTCAACACTCATTCTAATAAAAGTATTCCTACTTGCATCATAATTTAGACAAAACTCCTTGCTGTACTCTACACTTTCAAAAGCATATAACCTATAGTATTGACTACAGCCTCAATATAAAGTGTCGACACACACCAGAGAGCAGTTTCAAATTTAAACCTGATCTACAAAGACCAGAGGATACATTGTACTTAGCAGCAACCAAATGTTTCTAAACAAACACCCTCAAGCACAATATTTACACAGTAACGTTCACATGATCAGAGCTAATTTTATACTGCAGGTTACTGTTACGAGAGCAGTCTGCTGACTGCAGCTGAAATCATGTAAACAAAGTAATGTGCTACTACAGGCAGAGCGGCCTGAATCCAGCAACCTCGGGACCAAGGCCGAGCCAGTTTTCGTGTTTTTCCAGACTCCAGCCCAGGTTGCGATATTTCCGGACTTCGGACATCAGAAACACGTGCCGAGTCCAGCAATGCCTGGGCCCAGGTTGCGTTTTTGGTAAGCCTCCTTCAGGCTGTCCAGATTCCAGACCCCTGCCACCAATCGTCCTGGAGTCCGGAACATTCGGATTTGGGATGCTCAACCTGTATAAAGTACAATCCCACTGAAGATCAGTGGTGTTGAAATTTGCTGCAGGTCAAAGTCTAAAACAGAACAGGGTCGCATACTAGCATTACCAAATCTTAATTCCAGCCACACTGAGGTACTATTGAAGAGGCTCCACATCTCCTCAGTTTCCATATATAAAACTAGTAGGCAGTAAGACCAGGATATATGAACATCTCCCGTCCTCCAGGTAACACCTTCCAACAGTTGCGGTCAGTCTCAAGAGTTTCCTGATCAGTTTGATGGTGGATACCCACTTACAAAGTCATTAAAAGACCTAAAAGGCAGATGTTGTGCCAGCCACATTGATGTTCTTGATAACCAAATCCAATGCAGTGTGCCAAGCTTACTCATTACCAGCTACTTAATCCACACATCCTCATGAGGTACTTTTGCAAAGAGGCTTGCCTGCCACAGCTGGCACCATTTGTTTTGAAGGGCCGGGCCCAAAGCTGTTCTTTTCACAGATGCCGATTGATCTACTGTCTACCTCCAACATTTTATTTCGGTTTCAGATTTCCCGTATTTATAGTTAACAAAAAATTATTCACCTTCCAGGCTATTCAATAACATGTCAATGTAGGCAAAGCCCTCCATCTCTGCAACTGCTCCTCTTCTCAGCAACAAAGAGTTCCAGATTAGTTATTGGCCTTAGACCATAGGAAGCCACTCCATTGCATGTCCAGTTCTGAACTACAAAGGAACAATGTTTGGACCGATCTTGCGCGTCACAAGCTTAACTTGCATGGGGACTCCGTTGTGATTCAAGACTAAATCACATTCACCCATTCTCTGTAGTCCTCAATGTGTCTGGGCTCAAGTTGGACATCCACCAGGCCCTCCAGGTACAGATATGAATTAATAGGAACAGATGTCGTGCAAGGCCATACCATACTGGGGTCATCCACCAACATCTCATTGATTAGTGCATAATTCAGCTGGTTAGTACAGCACATTTCCCAGATGAATCTGACCAGCAACAGGACCCCGAGTGAAAAGGATCTTGAAGCAGGAATAGGGTAGACTACATTTAGGTATAAATCAACCCCACTACCCAAATCTAAAGCAATTGCTAGCCTTGGCCCTAAAGCAAATATCTTCACCAAGGATACAATGAAACTAATTTTATTTATTTCATTAAATGGGGTGTCCTGAAAATGCAATTTTTCCAAGTTCTACACTTGATACTATCTGTCATACCTGGATGTAAATTCAATTTGTTTTGTGGAACTTGCTGGACATAATTGAGCACAAGACAATCTATATACAAGATGCCCCTCTTCCCTAAATTCAGCCAAAAACAACCTGGGGCAGAAAATGCATGACTAAGCAAAACACTGACTCAAAATCCCCATGGCTCATTTTATTTCACTTCAACCCGAGTATTCTATGCGATGCCACCGCTGTGCAACAGACAGGGAGCGGGAGGCCAGTGGCTTGAGACAGATTGGATAGAAGTACATGACCAGGCCAGCAGCAGGGGCATACACTCGGATGACTTGCTAAAACATCTGCACTTTCAACCCTCAAACTAACCCAAATGTTTAGTGTTATATACATGTACACTGCACTCCAGCGGAGCTATTGGAGTACTTTTCCTGCAGTGATCTTTGCATTCCCATTTAGATACTAACTTCAGAGAGTTTGGGCAAAAGGGTTCTTGCATAGAATTTTACAGCACAGAAACAGGCCAGCAGATCTAGGTCAGTGTTTATGCTTCACACAAGTCTTCTCCCACCTTTATACATCTCATGCTAGCAACATATCCTCCTATTCCTTTCTCCCTCATGTACTTATCTAGCTTCCCCTTAAAGGCATCTATGTTATTTGCCTCACTCAACCATTCCACGTGGTAGCGAGTTCCACATTCTCACCACTCTCCCAAGTAAAGCGGTTTCTCCTGAATTTCTCATTAGATTTATTGCCAACTATTTTAGATTTACGGCCCCTAATTTTGGATTCCCTGCAAGTGGAAATATCTTCTCTACGTTTACACTATCAAATCCCTTTATAATTTTAAAGAACTCTATCAGGTCTCTTCTCAGTCTTCTCTTTTTTTTTTAATAGAGAAAAGAGCCCCAGCCCGTTCAGTCTTTCCAGATAGTTGCACACCTCAGTTCTGGTATCCTTGTAACTCTTTCTCCAGTGCTTCTATATCCTTTTTGTAATATTCTTCACTGGGAAGCAGGTTTCAAAACAGATGCTGCACCAAAAATTCTTACCACAAAAGATACTAATGGCTAGACAAAAATTAAATACATCGAAAAATACAAACTAAGTTATAAAGAACAGCAAGAATTAAATAATCTGAAAAGTGCGCTGTAATATCTGCCAATTTTGCAGGAGCACCTAAAGTATTGTAAATCAGGAAATGTGCATTGCAGAGTCATTGTTATATCCACATGTGCTGCAATTTGAGGAATGCCACTTAGCTATAAAGCAGGTTCTCAACTCGTTGAAGCAGCATTATGGAAAACAAGCATTTCCTACTCTTGCCTAGAGCTTTGCTTGAATCAGCTAATCTTAAAACAAGAAAAAAAGTTAAAGCCCAGTATTTTTGGAGTCACTATCATACTTTTCAACAGTCTGTAAACTGCTGGGACATTAGTACATCATCACACCAGGCCTATGGTAAGGTTATTACTATACTACAGGTGAGACTAGTAAAATTGAAAAAGGACTGGAGAGCCAAATTGCTATATTGGTAGTTTGGTATTTCTCTATGCTCTGGGAAAGCCAATCTTCACGTTTGCAAGTATATGCAGTTTTATTCACCAGCATTCAAATGCTGGTTAAATTTTAATGTCTACAGCTCTCCAACATTAAAAATTAGTTTGAAGAATCCTGTTACCTAATAGACCATCCTCATATTAAAGTACTGTACCTGCAGAGAATCATGACTGAATGCCTATCGGATACAAGTGAGCAGTGACTCAGAATTTGTTGCAAGTTTGAGCATGTTTGGCTGCTTTCCGACACCGCCCCATGTGCACAGGTTACAACCTTCATTAAGTTCACAGCAACATCGAGCAGCACCTAGCGGACTGGAATGCAGGAAGGGGTGATGTTGGAAGGAGACCTCGAACTTGCACTATTTAAGGGGTCCTAATTAAACCACCTAACTATATACGGTGTGCACTGTACCACAACTAATTAAGCCGAAGAAATGTAAAATTCAAGGTCTGGCACGCCTTGGCCAAATTTGAATTGGACAATGTATCACAAACTACATTGCAGTTTGCACTGAAACAAAACCACGTTGCAACAAAACAAACTGCAGTGCAACTGACATATTGGCATTTCCTCACCAAAACTCGATCAACATTCTGCTTTGCTCTCTGAACAATTAAAAATTGAACAAAATAGTTTGCAAAATACCCCAAAACAATCCACTGGAAGACTACTTTCCTAGCACTGTATTCACAAAGCTGTAAGGAGACTGGAATAAGTACAAGAAAGTCCATCACTGAGGTTCTAAACCAGCTTAGAAGTTCTCTCACGAGTCCAACATAAAACCCTAAAACAAGGACTGTCTTATACTGAAAAAGGAGGAGTTATTCACGTCTATCTTATTACCTCATTTTACTAAATCAACTGTGGCATTTTCTTCAAATAGAGATTAAGCATATTTGACTGAAAGCACTGTTGTGGGCCACCTAAATGGCTCCATCAGTAAATACGCAGGCTAATGGGGAAATGAGTAATACAGACCAGTCTGTTGAAGTGAGCAATGACAGCAATGCAAGTGCTACTGAGCTGCAGAGAAGCCAAGGGGGTGGGTGGGGCTTGAAAAAAAAACATGGCTCTCCCTCCTGCTGGAGGTGTAGGTGCGTGGATGTTAGGCGAAGACAACAGCTGGGATCCTTCTAGATTTAAAGGTTGTTTAAATTCTATCTAGGATCGCACTTGGGTGAGGTACTATAGGGCAGCTAACACCCATAGAACTGTACCCAAACATTAATCACTGCCTTTAGGAGAAACACATCATTATTAATTTATTGCCATCAGGATTCTCAAATTAAACCTGGTATTTGCTCACTCCGTCACATGCTGCAGACAGTAAAAAAATTTTGCAATTGGACAAGACAATGTACTTAGATTTCCAATTCTAAAAGCTATGGAGAGGAGCTAGCAGTCATTTTTTTTTAAATGATAAAGGCTGTAGCAGTACAAGAGGTAATTCCCAGTGATCTTGATTTGCAGAGAACCTGGTTGCAACTTAAACATAAAACTCCTGTTTAAGGCCAAATTTAAACCTTGTCAAATGTTACAAGTGTGTTAATCATTGTGCGGTCTTTTTTAAAAACAAAGATTAGCATTGCAAACCTCAAAAGGGCTAATTTTGGTATCTAACCACTAACAAAAAGTAGGAGTGAAGCTAGGACTTCCTAATTGAACTCTACCTCCCTTCTCTACAATTTGCAGTGCTGTATACACCCTCTTATGTTAGATCATGTTTACATCTATTCTTAACTGGCTATATACCATGGTCAACTTTTTGAAAGTGAAGATCCAACATCGTTACAGTTTACAATGAATGCTCCATGTCTCTAGCAGCTTTAGAGGAGCAAATGTAGCCAAATTAGCACAGTAACTAATTTCTCTCTTCGTCAACTAGATCATATATTTGGCAAATAGTTTTAAGTACTTTTTACAGCACAAGTAGAAAAGCTGAACAATTTTCAGTGCTTCTCAGTTGGGTAATTTTCAATGATTCATGTATACTGATGTGTAACAGGTGAACCGTAACAACCATGCAAAAGCAGATCCAGTTAAAATCGAATTGACAGTACTCCAGTCGAAGGCTCAGCCTGCAGCAGTACTAGACTTCCCTCTACAAACCAGTGGACCCATTCACGGACACTTTGCACCTACTTTTCAGATGAGAATTCTGCCCCCTCAGCTTTTTCTTCCACAGGTCTATCGAAGCGTCGCTCGCGAGGTGGTGGTCTTCTGTCTGGCCTCCTCTCACCAGGTTTCCCTTCACCTTGAGATTGCTGCTGCTCAGGCTTTCTGCCAATCCTCCTGACACCTAAAATACAAGTTTGTAAATGATAAGAGGCATGTGTTATGACATCAGGCCATAGCAAGACTTATACCATATGACAAGACAGAAATTATTCCCAAGAAAAAAAAGTGATGTATTAGAAATACACTCACCCAGATTTCAGGGCAGCAACAGCCACCTGTAACACCCTCTAACAATTCTAAATGGTTTTAAAATAAATAAAGGACTGCAAAGTTTCCACCTCTACAAAACTAGCCATTTTCCTTTTCTTCAGTTCTCTACTTGGAATTGCACGGCATCAAAATAAAGTTACTGAAAAGCTAATGGGGGTTAACTTACCCGTGAACGAATACTAAAGAAATAATGAACTTGCATTTATATTGTGCCTTTCACATCCTCCTGATGCCCCAAAGGCCATTAAGGATTAATTTTTTTTTTTGATGTGCAGCAACTAGGGTTGCAAAGGGGTGGAAATTTTCCACGGGAAGTTTAGCTTGGGAATTTTGCCCAAAAAAGCACATGCTAGCATAATATTGTTTTTTTTGTATTTTTCTTTCCCCCCCCCCCCCAGGTCCTCTCTTAAAATTACTAACAGAGATGGAATCTTAATTATTAAGGAATTTCTTAATCAATATATGTTTATCTTCTTACTTGGCTTGTTTTAATAATTACAAGTTTTGTGTGTGACTGTGAACAAATGTGTCCTGATTGGTTGGATGAGTGGATGAGCGATTAGCTCCCTCGATTTGTAATATTTGCATATCGAATTGTGATTGGCCTGCAGGCATCTGTAAGACTGCTATAGTTTTTTTTTTTTAAGATCAGGTTAGGGGTCCTGAGGGAAGTCATTTTGTTTTCTGCTAATGTTGTGATGATGCAGTAAGTAAATCAAGACTTTATACCAAATAAACCAGTTACTTGTTGAACTCTGTTGTCCTTCAATTTAAAATATACAAAATAATACACTATTGGTGATGTAGCGTCGTGTGTGTGTGTACAGGTCATGCTTCCAGCACATGGAGCATCAGCAAAAATGTACTCACCCTGTTGCAATCGTGCTGATCGACCGCAGTTCGACAGAGATGAATGCCCTTTATTTCTCTGCATAGAACAATGCCACGTTTACCGTCGGATGTGTGGAAGCATTTTACCCCAGGCATTAAAGATGGAAAGACTGTGTACATGTGCAAACACTGTAGAAAGCCATATGTAAAGAATGCCACAAAGATGCAGCAGCATTTATCCAAATGCAACAACTTCACTCAAAGCTCACAGCAGTCAGCCCAAAGTTCCTCTGCTTCCATTCAAGAAGATGATGGTTCTCATTCAGCATCAGGCTCCTTATCATCAGCAACTCCTGGCCCACTTGGAAGGTTCTTTGATACAATGGATAACCATAGCCAGAAGAATGCAGATGAGTGTCTTGCTCGAGCTGTATGTGCAACAGGCTCACCCCTCATGCTCACAGCCAATGTGTACTGGAAGAGATTTTTCAATGTTATTCGCCCTGCATACTGTCCTCCCACCAGACATGCTTTGTCTACTTATTTGCTGGAGGCCGAGTATAACAGAGTCCAAGGAAAGCTCAAAGAAACGATAGCGATGGCAGACTGTGTTGCAGTTATCTCAGATGGGTGGTCAAATGTACGAGGGGAGGGCATCATAAACTACATCGTCTCCACTCCTCTCCCAGTGTTCTTCAAGAGCACAGACACGAAGGACAACAGACACACAGGCACATACATTGCTGATGAGCTGAAAGCGGTCATCAACGATCTTGGATCACAAAAGGTCTTTGCAGAAGTTACTGACAATGCTGCGAATATGAAGGCTGCTTGGGCTCAAGTGGAGGAGGCCTACCCTCATATTACGTCTATTGGGTGCGCAGCTCATGGGCTTAACCTGCTCAAGGACATCATGGGTTTGAGAACCATGGAAGCACTGTACAAGAGAGCCAAGCAAGTTGTTAAATATGTCAGGGGAAAACAGGTAGTTGCAGCAACCTACAACTCCAAGCAAATGACAAAGAACAAGAACACCACACTGAAGCTGCCCAACAACACTAGATGGGGTGGTGTTGTCATAATGTACAACAGCCTTCTGGAGGGTAAGGAGTCGCTGCAAGAAATGGCAATATCCCAGTCTGGGGATATGGAAACGACCATCAAGAAAATACTGCTTGGTGATGTGTTTTGGGAGAGAGTGGTTAGCAGCCTTAAACTACTCTCACCAGTAGCATCTGCAATTGCTCAGATTGAAGGAGATGACGCTGTCTTGTCAGATGTTCTCAGGCTTTTTACTGATTTAAAAGAACAAATCAGCATTGCCCGACCCACATCCCTGCTGCTCAAAGCAGAGGAGAAGGCAATTGTTCAATTCATACAGACACGTCAAGAATTTTGTGTCAAGCCGATTCATGCTGCAGCATACATGCTGGACCCAAAGCATGTTGGGAGACCAATACTTTCTGGCGAACAGAACAGCGCTTACAGTGTGATTTCTACCCTCTCACACCATCTCAATCTGGATGTGGGCAAAGTTCTGGGAAGTCTGGCAAAGTTCTCTACCAAGCAAGGTCTTTGGAATGGGGATGGGATATGGGAATCATGCAAGCATATCAGTGCACATACCTGGTCTTTGTGCATCTGAGGCCCTGTCACCTATTGCATCGGTGATACTCCAAATCCCACCTTCATCAGCGGCCTCTGAACGAAACTGGTCACTTTTTGGGAATACGCATACAAAGGTGCGCAACAGGCTGACTAACAAGAGAGTGGAGAAACTGGTGGCTATCCAGGCGAACCTACAACTTATTGAGCCAGATACAGAAGTGTCCACCACACAGCTAGACACTGACACAGAGGAGGAAATGGACACGTCAGAGCCAGAGAATCAGGAGGAGCAATGAGGATTAGAAGACTCAGAAGACTCAAAGGGACAAAATAAGGACAAATTACAGGCTAAATAAGCTGACGCTCTTTTTATTTTATTTTAGATGGGTCTTTTTTGTGGGGGTTCAATAAAGTTCAAAATTATAACCTAAATAAAGTTTTGAAAGCCTGTTTTTATTTGTATGGAACAGTATGTCTATTTTGACGACAAAGATAATATAAGGGTCAGAGACAAAAACCATCAGTGTGCAAAAAAACTCTAAATTCCCATAAATTCCAAAATTTCCCATGTAAAGTTTCCTCTTAAAAATTCCCAGAATTTTGCAACCCTAGCAGCAACTCTTAAGGCAAACATGGCGGGCAATATGCGCACAGCATGGTCTAACAAATCACAAATTAGATAAATGACCAAGTAATCTGCTTTGGCATGGTTGGTTAAGACAATTTCCTATTTTTCTGGTTACGATCTCAATATAGGCTACTCCAAAAATGCAGCACGCCTCAGTAATACACTGAAGGTTAGCCGTGTGCTCTGGTCCTTACATAGGGCTTAAACCAACAATATTCTGACTAGGGAGGAATTCTGCCACAGGCACAGCACAAATAAAGCTTGCCACTAGTTAGGAATGTTCAATTCAGATTCAGAAGCAAATTCAAATCTATTTTGGTAATTAATATTTAAGTGAACTCAATTCTAGCCCACAAGGGATAAACATTCAAGGGATTCTGAAGTAACCACTTAACCTTGCACAAAAATAGAATTTTCTTTCTTTGCAAACTAAATGAACATGTGCACTCCCCTAATTTTTTAAATAGTAAAACCTAAGCAACAAAGCAAATTTATAAATTTTAGGGGGGAAAACTGGATTAAGTTGCACCTTCTGGGAATCTCTAGTTACATTCCCTTGTTTGTTCATCTTCAATCTACAAGTTTGCAAATTCTTTCAGGCAACACATTCAAATGTCTTGTGCCACAAGAGTGTCTATGTCTGAAATAGAACACCTTAAACTGACATCAAGATTATTTGAAATTGGTTTTCTCAAACTACCACAAGTTGCAAGTGAATGTCAATAACTAGATAGTGTAATAGGGTTATGTTGCAATCAGTTGGATGAAGCATCCCTCTCATGATTGAACTAGTCTCTAATCCCGCAGATAAAAACACTGGGGCAGTGGAAGACCTAATCCACCATGTGTCACTGTTTGATGATGGGCACCAACAAATTTAATTAGCCATTTACAGGTGCAATTTGCCACTTTCAAAGTCAGTGGCAAAGTTGCAGTATAAACAAAGGCCATGCGCCAAAGTACTTGTTTTCAGCTGCACGCCAACAGAAGCAGTGCCTCGCCCGCCAAGGCTTCAGGAACTAGTTCCTAAATATAAATGAGCTGTAATTAAGATTTATCCATTTTTCCTGAAAAAGTATATTTTTCAGTCTCTACATCTATTAAGTTATATTAGCTCAGATTTTGATGTTGCATGTAGTTAGTTACAACAGTATAAAAATATAGATTACTAGCTGAAGTGCCCGGCGGTGCCGAGGCTTTTTCGAGGGAATGTTGTTGTTGGAAGAGGGGGAAAGAGAGCGAGCGACTGGGGGGGAAAGAGAGCGAGCGACTGGGGGGGGAAGAGAGCGAGCGACTGGGGGGGGAAGAGAGCGAGCGACTGGGGGGGGAAGAGAGCGAGCGACTGGGGGGGAAGAGAGCGAGCGACTGGGGGGGGAAGAGAGCGAGCGACTGGGGGGGAAGAGAGCGAGCGACTGGGGGGGAAGAGAGCGAGCGACTGGGGGGGAAGAGAGCGAGCGACTGGGGGGGAAGAGAGCGAGCGACTGGGGGGGAAGAGAGCGAGCGACTGGGGGGGAAGAGAGCGAGCGACTGGGGGGGAAGAGAGCGAGCGACTGGGGGGGAAGAGAGCGAGCGACTGGGGGGGAAGAGAGCGAGCGACTGGGGGGGAAGAGAGCGAGCGACTGGGGGGGAAGAGAGCGAGCGACTGGGGGGGAAGAGAGCGAGCGACTGGGGGGGAAGAGAGCGAGCGACTGGGGGGGAAGAGAGCGAGCGACTGGGGGGGAAGAGAGCGAGCGACTGGGGGGGAAGAGAGCGAGCGACTGGGGGGGAAGAGAGCGAGCGACTGGGGGGGAAGAGAGCGAGCGACTGGGGGGGAAGAGAGCGAGCGACTGGGGGGGAAGAGAGCGAGCGACTGGGGGGGAAGAGAGCGAGCGACTGGGGGGGAAGAGAGCGAGCGACTGGGGGGGAAGAGAGCGAGCGACTGGGGGGGAAGAGAGCGAGCGACTGGGGGGGAAGAGAGCGAGCGACTGGGGGGGAAGAGAGCGAGCGACTGGGGGGGAAGAGAGCGAGCGACTGGGGGGGAAGAGAGCGAGCGACTGGGGGGGAAGAGAGCGAGCGACTGGGGGGGAAGAGAGCGAGCGACTGGGGGGGAAGAGAGCGAGCGACTGGGGGGGAAGAGAGCGAGCGACTGGGGGGGAAGAGAGCGAGCGACTGGGGGGGAAGAGAGCGAGCGACTGGGGGGGAAGAGAGCGAGCGACTGGGGGGGAAGAGAGCGAGCGACTGGGGGGGAAGAGAGCGAGCGACTGGGGGGGAAGAGAGCGAGCGACTGGGGGGGAAGAGAGCGAGCGACTGGGGGGGAAGAGAGCGAGCGACTGGGGGGGAAGAGAGCGAGCGACTGGGGGGGAAGAGAGCGAGCGACTGGGGGGGAAGAGAGCGAGCGACTGGGGGGGAAGAGAGCGAGCGACTGGGGGGGAAGAGAGCGAGCGACTGGGGGGGAAGAGAGCGAGCGACTGGGGGGGAAGAGAGCGAGCGACTGGGGGGGAAGAGAGCGAGCGACTGGGGGGGAAGAGAGCGAGCGACTGGGGGGGAAGAGAGCGAGCGACTGGGGGGGAAGAGAGCGAGCGACTGGGGGGGAAGAGAGCGAGCGACTGGGGGGGAAGAGAGCGAGCGACTGGGGGGGAAGAGAGCGAGCGACTGGGGGGGAAGAGAGCGAGCGACTGGGGGGGAAGAGAGCGAGCGACTGGGGGGGGAAGAGAGCGAGCGACTGGGGGGGAAGAGAGCGAGCGACTGGGGGGGAAGAGAGCGAGCGACTGGGGGGGAAGAGAGCGAGCGACTGGGGGGGAAGAGAGCGAGCGACTGGGGGGGAAGAGAGCGAGCGACTGGGGGGGAAGAGAGCGAGCGACTGGGGGGGGAAGAGAGCGAGCGACTGGGGGGGAAGAGAGCGAGCGACTGGGGGGGGAAGAGAGCGAGCGACTGGGGGGGAAGAGAGCGAGCGACTGGGGGGGAAGAGAGCGAGCGACTGGGGGGGAAGAGAGCGACTGGGGGGGAAGAGAGAGAGCGACTGGGGGGGGGAAGAGAGAGAGCGACTGGGGGGGGAAGAGAGAGAGCGACTGGGGGGGAAGAGAGAGAGCGACTGGGGGGGAAGAGAGAGAGCGACTGGGGGGGGAAGAGAGTGAGCGACTGGGGGGGAAGAGAGTGAGCGACTGGGGGGGAAGAGAGTGAGCGACTGGGGGGGAAGAGAGAGAGCGACTGGGGGGGAAGAGAGAGAGCGACTGGGGGGGAAGAGAGAGAGCGACTGGGGGGGAAGAGAGAGAGCGACTGGGGGGGAAGAGAGAGAGCGACTGGGGGGGAAGAGAGAGAGCGACTGGGGGGGAAGAGAGAGAGCGACTGGGGGGGAGAGAGAGCGACTGGGGGGGAAGAGAGAGAGCGACTGGGGGGGAAGAGAGAGAGCGACTGGGGGGGAAGAGAGAGAGCGACTGGGGGGGAAGAGAGAGAGCGACTGGGGGGGAAGAGAGAGAGCGACTGGGGGGGAAGAGAGAGAGCGACTGGGGGGGAAGAGAGAGAGCGACTGGGGGGGAAGAGAGAGAGCGACTGGGGGGGAAGAGAGAGAGCGACTGGGGGGGAAGAGAGAGAGCGACTGGGGGGGGAAGAGAGAGAGCGACTGGGGGGGAAGAGAGAGAGCGACTGGGGGGGAAGAGAGAGAGCGACTGGGGGGGAAGAGAGAGAGCGACTGGGGGGGAAGAGAGAGAGCGACTGGGGGGGGAAGAGAGAGAGCGACTGGGGGGGGAAGAGAGAGAGCGACTGGGGGGGGGAAGAGAGAGAGCGACTGGGGGGGGGAAGAGAGAGAGCGACTGGGGGGGAAGAGAGAGAGCGACTGGGGGGGAAGAGAGAGAGCGACTGGGGGGGGAAGAGAGAGAGCGACTGGGGGGAAGAGAGAGAGCGACTGGGGGGGAAGAGAGAGAGCGACTGGGGGGGAAGAGAGAGAGCGACTGGGGGGGGAAGAGAGAGAGCGACTGGGGGGGAAGAGAGAGAGCGACTGGGGGGGAAGAGAGAGAGCGACTGGGGGGGAAGAGAGAGAGCGACTGGGGGGGAAGAGAGAGAGCGACTGGGGGGGAAGAGAGAGAGCGACTGGGGGGGAAGAGAGAGAGCGACTGGGGGGGAAGAGAGAGAGCGACTGGGGGGGAAGAGAGAGAGCGACTGGGGGGGAAGAGAGAGAGCGACTGGGGGGGAAGAGAGAGAGCGACTGGGGGGGAAGAGAGAGAGCGACTGGGGGGGAAGAGAGAGAGCGACTGGGGGGGAAGAGAGAGAGCGACTGGGGGGGAAAAAGAGAGAGAGCGACTGGGGGGGAAGAGAGAGAGCGACTGGGGGGGAAGAGAGAGAGCGACTGGGGGGGAAGAGAGAGAGCGACTGGGGGGGAAGAGAGAGCGACTGGGGGGGAAGAGAGAGAGCGACTGGGGGGGAAGAGAGAGAGCGACTGGGGGGGGAAGAGAGCGAGCGACTGGGGGGGGAAGAGAGAGAGCGACTGGGGGGGGGAAGAGAGAGAGCGACTGGGGGGGGAAGAGAGAGAGCGACTGGGGGGGGGGGAAGAGAGAGAGCGACTGGGGGGGGGAAGAGAGAGAGCGACTGGGGGGGGGGGGGGAAGAGAGAGAGCGACTGGGGGGGGGAAGAGAGAGAGCGACGGGGGGGAAGAGAGAGAGCGACTGGGGGGGAAGAGAGAGAGCGACTGGGGGGGAAGAGAGAGAGCGACTGGGGGGAAGAGAGAGAGCGACTGGGGGGGAAGAGAGAGAGCGACTGGGGGGGAAGAGAGAGAGCGACTGGGGGGGAAGAGAGAGAGCGACTGGGGGGGAAGAGAGAGAGCGACTGGGGGGGAAGAGAGAGAGCGACTGGGGGGAAGAGAGAGAGCGACTGGGGGGGGAAGAGAGAGAGCGACTGGGGGGGAAGAGAGAGAGCGACTGGGGGGGAAGAGAGAGAGCGACTGGGGGGGAAGAGAGAGAGCGACTGGGGGGGAAGAGAGAGAGCGACTGGGGGGGAAGAGAGAGAGCGACTGGGGGGGAAGATAGAGAGCGACTGGGGGGGAAGATAGAGAGCGACTGGGGGGGAAGAGAGAGAGCGACTGGGGGGGGAAGAGAGAGAGCGACTGGGGGGGGAAGAGAGAGAGCGACTGGGGGGGGAAGAGAGAGAGCGACTGGGGGGGGAAGAGAGAGAGCGACTGGGGGGGAAGAGAGAGAGCGACTGGGGGGGAAGAGAGAGAGCGACTGGGGGGGAAGAGAGAGAGCGACTGGGGGGGAAGAGAGAGAGCGACTGGGGGGGAAGAGAGAGAGCGACTGGGGGGGAAGAGAGAGAGCGACTGGGGGGGAAGAGAGAGAGCGACTGGGGGGGGGAAGAGAGAGAGCGACTGGGGGGGGGAAGAGAGAGAGCGACTGGGGGGGAAGAGAGAGAGCGACTGGGGGGGGAAGAGAGAGAGCGACTGGGGGGGAAGAGAGAGAGCGACTGGGGGGGAAGAGAGAGAGCGACTGGGGGGGAAGAGAGAGAGCGACTGGGGGGGAAGAGAGAGAGCGACTGGGGGGGAAGAGAGAGAGCGACTGGGGGGGAAGAGAGAGAGCGACTGGGGGGGAAGAGAGAGAGCGACTGGGGGGGAAGAGAGAGAGCGACTGGGGGGGAAGAGAGAGAGCGACTGGGGGGGAAGAGAGAGAGCGACTGGGGGGGGGGGAAGAGAGAGAGCGACTGGGGGGGAAGAGAGAGAGCGACTGGGGGGGGGGGGAAGAGAGAGAGCGACTGGGGGGGAAGAGAGAGAGCGACTGGGGGGGGGAAGAGAGAGCGCGACTGGGGGGGGGAAGAGAGAGCGCGACTGGGGGGGGAAGAGAGAGCGCGACTGGGGGGGAAGAGAGAGAGCGACTGGGGGGGAAGAGAGAGAGCGACTGGGGGGGAAGAGAGAGAGCGACTGGGGGGAAGAGAGAGAGCGACTGGGGGGAAGAGAGAGAGCGACTGGGGGGAAGAGAGAGAGCGACTGGGGGGAAGAGAGAGAGCGACTGGGGGGAAGAGAGAGAGCGACTGGGGGGAAGAGAGAGAGCGACTGGGGGGAAGAGAGAGAGCGACTGGGGGGGAAGAGAGAGAGCGACTGGGGGGAAGAGAGAGAGCGACTGGGGGGAAGAGAGAGAGCGACTGGGGGGAAGAGAGAGAGCGACTGGGGGGAAGAGAGAGAGCGACTGGGGGGAAGAGAGAGAGCGACTGGGGGGAAGAGAGAGAGCGACTGGGGGGAAGAGAGAGAGCGACTGGGGGGAAGAGAGAGAGCGACTGGGGGGAAGAGAGAGAGCGACTGGGGGGAAGAGAGAGAGCGACTGGGGGGAAGAGAGAGAGCGACTGGGGGGAAGAGAGAGAGCGACTGGGGGGAAGAGAGAGAGCGACTGGGGGGAAGAGAGAGAGCGACTGGGGGGAAGAGAGAGAGCGACTGGGGGGAAGAGAGAGAGCGACTGGGGGGAAGAGAGAGAGCGACTGGGGGGAAGAGAGAGAGCGACTGGGGGGAAGAGAGAGAGCGACTGGGGGGAAGAGAGAGAGCGACTGGGGGGAAGAGAGAGAGCGACTGGGGGGAAGAGAGAGAGCGACTGGGGGAAGAGAGAGAGCGACTGGGGGGAAGAGAGAGAGCGACTGGGGGGAAGAGAGAGAGCGACTGGGGGGAAGAGAGAGAGCGACTGGGGGGAAGAGAGAGAGCGACTGGGGGGAAGAGAGAGAGCGACTGGGGGGAAGAGAGAGAGCGACTGGGGGGAAGAGAGAGAGCGACTGGGGGGAAGAGAGAGAGCGACTGGGGGGAAGAGAGAGAGCGACTGGGGGGAAGAGAGAGAGCGACTGGGGGGAAGAGAGAGAGCGACTGGGGGGAAGAGAGAGAGCGACTGGGGGGAAGAGAGAGAGCGACTGGGGGGAAGAGAGAGAGCGACTGGGGGGGAAGAGAGAGAGCGACTGGGGGGAAGAGAGAGAGCGACTGGGGGGAAGAGAGAGAGCGACTGGGGGGAAGAGAGAGAGCGACTGGGGGGAAGAGAGAGAGCGACTGGGGGGAAGAGAGAGAGCGACTGGGGGGAAGAGAGAGAGCGACTGGGGGGAAGAGAGAGAGCGACTGGGGGGAAGAGAGAGAGCGACTGGGGGGAAGAGAGAGAGCGACTGGGGGGAAGAGAGAGAGCGACTGGGGGGAAGAGAGAGAGCGACTGGGGGGAAGAGAGAGAGCGACTGGGGGGAAGAGAGAGAGCGACTGGGGGGAAGAGAGAGAGCGACTGGGGGGAAGAGAGAGAGCGACTGGGGGGAAGAGAGAGAGCGACTGGGGGGAAGAGAGAGAGCGACTGGGGGGAAGAGAGAGAGCGACTGGGGGGAAGAGAGAGAGCGACTGGGGGGAAGAGAGAGAGCGACTGGGGGGAAGAGAGAGAGCGACTGGGGGGAAGAGAGAGAGCGACTGGGGGGAAGAGAGAGAGCGACTGGGGGGAAGAGAGAGAGCGACTGGGGGGAAGAGAGAGAGCGACTGGGGGGAAGAGAGAGAGCGACTGGGGGGAAGAGAGAGAGCGACTGGGGGAAGAGAGAGAGCGACTGGGGGGAAGAGAGAGAGCGACTGGGGGGAAGAGAGAGAGCGACTGGGGGGAAGAGAGAGAGCGACTGGGGGGAAGAGAGAGAGCGACTGGGGGGAAGAGAGAGAGCGACTGGGGGGAAGAGAGAGAGCGACTGGGGGGAAGAGAGAGAGCGACTGGGGGGAAGAGAGAGAGCGACTGGGGGGAAGAGAGAGAGCGACTGGGGGGGAAGAGAGAGAGCGACTGGGGGGAAGAGAGAGAGCGACTGGGGGGAAGAGAGAGAGCGACTGGGGGGAAGAGAGAGAGCGACTGGGGGGAAGAGAGAGAGCGACTGGGGGGAAGAGAGAGAGCGACTGGGGGGAAGAGAGAGAGCGACTGGGGGGAAGAGAGAGAGCGACTGGGGGGAAGAGAGAGAGCGACTGGGGGGAAGAGAGAGAGCGACTGGGGGGAAGAGAGAGAGCGACTGGGGGGAAGAGAGAGAGCGACTGGGGGGAAGAGAGAGAGCGACTGGGGGGAAGAGAGAGAGCGACTGGGGGGGGGGGGAAGAGAGAGAGAGCGACTGGGGGGGGAAGAGAGAGAGAGCGCGACTGGGGGGGGGAGAGAGAGCGACTGGGGGGGACGAGAGAGAGAGAGAGACTGGGGGGGGGGGGGGGGGGAAGAGAGAGAGACTGGGGGGGGGGGGGAAGAGAGCGCGACTGGGGGGAAGAGAGGGGGAGAGGGAGGGGAGGGGGGGAGGGGAGGGGCTGGGGGGAGGGGGAGGGGGGAAGGGAGGGCAGGGGGGGAAGGGAGGGGGGAGGGCGGGGGGGGGGGGGGAAGAGAGGGAGGGTCGTGTCGCCCCCCCCCCCGAGGTGAAGACCGCCGATTGCACGCGCAGCAGGAGCTGAGACGCGCCGTCTCTCTCGGCCAGCGGGCCCGGTTGCCAGGGTAACACTGGACGCTCAGCAAGCCCCGCCCCCCGGCCAGCCAGAGAGAGACAGCGCGTCTCAGCTCCTGCTGCGCGCGCACCCTAGCGGCGCTGGGCTGAGGCTCGGCCCTCCAGCCTTCGAGTGGGGCCGGGAGGTGCCTAGCTCGGGCGTGGGTGCGGAGGAGACGCCGAGGCTTCTAGGCCTACCTGGAAAAACGGGGAAAGGTAGGAAAGTTAATGAGATTAGATAAGTTAATTACTTTCTAAATCATTTTTTTAAAAAACAGTATGTTTTAAAAGCAATGTTTTTTTTAAGACACAGAAAGCGGGGAAAAAGAAAGGAAAAGTTTGGAATCAAGATGGCGGCGACTCACCTCGGTTCAGAACGATAAAGCCCGGCCCCACACGCACCGATTGGCCCGGCGGCACACGCCAGCAACCTGGCGTACGATTGGTCGAGCTCGAGGTCACTCTGTCGCTAATGAGCGGATAATGAGATGTTAATGAGCGGAATGTTGAAGGTTTTTGGGATACCGCGGGCGCAATTTTAGCCCGGCCGAAACGTAAATACGCTTAAAACCGTCTCGGAAGCATAAGCTTTCTTTGGAGGTAACGCGCGCGTAGGTACGCCCTGTAACTTTCGAGTGCATACCCGCAACGCACACGCGATGACAGACAGATAGACAGAATGACAGAAGTACCGATTTATATATATTAATAATATATATATAGATAGAAGATAAGATACGGATTCATATTTTGAATTTGCTGACACCTGCATGGTTGTAAAATGGCAGTTTCTACATGTAAAGTCTGTAGGTATTATGGCGAATTAATACACAGACTACAAGAGTAACTTTAACAGGACTTTACTATTCGAAGGTCAGGGCGAATCTGCCCAATAAATCCTGACACAGCACTTATATACCGGTGTGGTCACCGTCGGTATTACAGTATACAGCAGCCAAGATCAAATAGTGCCACACCTAAAATAGTTCTCTTAAAGGGGGACGGTTACATACAATAGTTCTCTTAAAGTTAGAACAGTTACATACACTACAATCCTCCCTTTTTAGCTTACAACATACTTATTCCCCATTAAACATAACATATATTCACTTCATGTAGAAACAGTTCACAGATATAGTCTCTGCGGAAAACAGTTCACAGATTCAGTCTCTGTGGAGGCGTCTCCTGTGCTTCTTGACTCGGTCCGGACAACGCCTCCGTGGTGTAGCAGTTCCTTGTGTAGTCGGTTCACGTTGCTGGAGTGACTCATCCAATAGTCCTTCCCTAACTTAACAGCTTGAACTTCCGTCACTTCTGAACCAGCATTGTTGACTTTTACAAACAGCTAGATTGCCTTGGGAAGTTTCTCTACTTCCCAACTGATTTGGCTCCGTTCGGAGGGACCACGTGCGTGCTCTGGTAGAGGTGATAATGGTTCAGATGGTCATCGTCTTCTGCTTCGTCTTTTCCTTTTCTGCTTCCTGGAGACTCTCTGGGCTCCACTGTCAGCTGCCAGTAGTAGCGCCACCATCTCCCGATGTTCCTTAGACTGTAGGTGATTCATCATGGTTTCGGCACTTTGGGAGTTTTCAGCACAAGCTGGGCAGACCAGGTCATCGTAATATTCAGTGTCGCTCAACAGGTCATGGTAATATTCGGTGTCGTCCTGAGCTAGACCAGCGAGAGGGTCTTCTATTTCCTCCTTACCCAGCTGGACGTTAGCCAACTTTTGTTCCAAATCCAGACATCTTTCCTGAAGAGACTTCTTCATGCGTTCAGCTTCATCCCGCTTTTCCTGGGCTTCCTGCAAGTCTTTTACTAATGACCTCATTTGTGATTTCAATACTTCAACTTCATTCGGAGATTGATTGATCGGACTATTCAATCCTTCTACTGACGTAGCTGTTTCAGCATTCCGTTGTTCTACATTGACGCGAGTCAGCGTACTTTTGGCATTCAAGGGCTGCTCTGCTGCAGTCTTCTCAGTCTGTGTTGCCACCTCAGCTATTTCAATAACTTGAGAGCTCCGAACCCCTTTTCTTTGAAGATTGAGGCTCGTGTTCAAGTTTTTTCCATTTTAGAGTCTTGTCCCTCAGCAGATGAAGGAGTTGGCTGACTGTTAATTCTTCTGCCATCATCCGTTTCCCATTAGCCGCAGGGCTGTTTATAACCTTGCCCTGGGGCTCCTTTGCGGTTTCTACTTCGCCATCATCCGCAGCCTCCACCATTCGAATTTCCACAATTGAATCGTCCGGTGATGCTGCACCCAACTTCAGTAGGAGCTCGGAAGTCATGTCGACCAACTCAGCCTTTTCTGCCTGCAACCTGCTAACACGCGCCTTCAGTTGCTGAACATCATGTTCCACCAGATTGAGCACGCACCTTCAGAACCCGAATCAGCTTTGATTCGTTTGGCCTCCTCGCGCAGACGGTTTGTGTGCTCCTGCTCCCTTTTCTCCCTCAGCTGCTTCTGTTGTCTTTCCAGATTCTCCCATTCGGTGTCCAAGAACTTTTGCATTGCTTTCATCTCTTGCTCGAGACGGCAACTCAATTGTTCTAATTGCTGTCGTAATTTGCAATGGAGTTGAGTTCGAGCTCGGTGTTCCTCAGTAATGTATATGTCTGTAACCTGGACACTCAGAATTCGCTGTCAAACTATGTTGTTCAGTAGAATTCTGTTCTGCAACTTTGTTCTCCTCTGGAGCATAAGCATTTATGCACGCCTTCGTTTTTCCAACCTTAGTCAGCAAGTCCATTTTAGACTTGTCTTTTGTACTTGGGCTGGTCTTATCGTCATCCGTTTCAGAGTCTGAGCTGATTGTCTGCACCGAGTCCTCACTCGTTATTGCTTTTAGGTAGTGCCATTCCATGTTTATTTCCTTGATCCACTCCCGTCCTAGAAGTGGTGGTCCTCCCTCAGGTAGTACATATAAATCCATTCCTGGGTGTTCTTTGCCCCTGTCTCTCACCTTGACTCTTATCTTTCCCATGGGGTATACTTTATGCCCCGTGTATGTCTGCAATACAAACTTAGTATCTCTCAAGGGTAAATGTGAGAATAGCCGGTTGTAATCCTTTCGATTTATGACTGATAGGGAAAAAGTCACCGCAGGAAAAGTACAAGGTACACAAGGTGGCTGAGAAGAGTTCAGATGAACAGAATTCGGATTCAGACCCAAACGGCCAGGAACTGGGTAGTCTGAGAATTCACAATGTGAGTAAAGAAACCGACCTACAAACTATATGGGTCATGCTAAAAATAGCCGGAGTCCGAGTGAAAATGGAATTGGACACAGGATCAGCCCTATCAGTACGAAAGACAAGTCTAAAATGGACTTGCTGACTAAGGTTGGAAAAACGAAGGCGTGCATAAATGCTTATGCTCCAGAGAACAAAGTTGCAGAACAGAATTCCACTGAACAACAACAACATAGTTTGACAGCGAATTCTGAGTCTGTCCAGGTTACAGACATATACATTACTGAGGAACACCGAGCTCGAACTCAACTCCATTGCAAATTACGACAGCAATTAGAACAATTGAGTTGCCGTCTCGAGCAAGAGATGAAAGCAATGCAAAAGTTCTTGGACACCGAATGGGAGAATCTGGAAAGACAACAGAAGCAGCTGAGGGAGAAAAGGGAGCAGGAGCACACAAACCGTCTGCGCGTCAGCTTCAGTGCGTTCCTTGTTCCCTTTTCTCGGCAGGGCAACCGGCGCTGGGTACAACCCGTTGACGGCGAACAGTTTCAGCCGCTGGGCTGGATCTCGCTCAGTCTCCCTCGCTCAGGCTCTGTCTCTCCCGCTCGCTCGGGCTCTGCCTCTCCCTCAGCGGCTTCCAATCGCGCCTCCCAGCCCTCGCGCAGTCCGGTGCTTTCCTCCCCGGCTGCGGCTGAGTTCTCCGTGATTTATTTATTTTTATATCTTCCCGCGCCTTACGATCCCGGTCGCAGCGCCTCGTGGCCTCGGTAGCTGCCCGGCCTTTTTCGCCGGTCGCGGTCTAGCTGTCTCACGGCGCCGTTGCGTCTCCCAGCCCGCTTGTACCGCGGCTTCCGTGCTCCACGCTGCCCCAGTCTCCACGCTGCCCCAGTCTCAGCGCCTCTGGGCCCGACTTCTGTCCGGCTCCTTTCCCCCCCGACCGTGGTTGAGTTCACCGCCCTTATCCTCCGCTTATTTTTTTTTATTTTCCCTTTACTCACAGTCACCGTGGCCGACTTGCTTCTCGTGCTGATCGGCTCACTCACCACCGTGGCAGAAGGGACAATCAGTGCCTGTTGCTGATGGAAGGCTTTGTGTCTGAATTCTTCCTTCTTCCTTGCTCTGCAGACTCGAGTTTTCTCTCAGCAGAACGACGAGGGCGGGTGCCTCTTCGACGCTCGTTAACTGCTTCGGAAGTATTGTTGCCGCAGGGTAAGATCGAACTCGTCGCCACTGTAAAGTCTGTAGGTATTATGGCGAATTAATACACAGACTACAAGAGTAACTTTAACAGGACTTTACTATTCGAAGGTCAGGGCGAATCTGCCCAATAAATCCTGACAGCACTTATATACCGGTGTGGTCACCGTCAGTATTACAGTATACAGCAGCCAAGATCAAATAGTGCCTAACCTAAAATAGTTCTCTTAAAGGCGGACGGTTACATACAATAGTTCTCTTAAAGGTAGAACAATTACATACACACTACATGCGTATTTTTTGTTAACCACAGTACAGGAAACTTTGGTTTATCCAGAGATTGTATGTCCGGAAACCTCGATCTAACGGCAGAAATCAGCAGCCGTTTTGGTTAGGTTTTTTTTCTTCTCCTAGCATTTTTTTAAGTCAGGCTCTGGAAAGCATCTCTGCAGCTTAGCAACAGCTTCAGAGACGCTTCAAAGGTATGGGCCGAGTGTTTACAAGCTGTTGCTAAGCAAGTGTTTGTTGTCAGATACGGAGATGAAAACCTCCGTATCCTTCAACATTAGCGCTGGTTTATCCGGAAGTTTTGATAGATCGGCAGCAGCTCGGTCCCGTCGGTGCCAGATATCGCAAAGTTTCCTGTACAATGGTTGAGTCGTAGAGAGGCAGCACGAACAAGTGAACATGGTTAAATTTAAGAGATGCCCAGTGCCTGAATGAGCTGAACTGCCTGCTCTCAGGGCTTTGGGACAAACTTATCTGCAGGCAGAAATTCACAGAGATTTTGGAGCAAAATTGCAGGATTTGATACTGGCCAGATCATAAGATTCCATTTTCCAACAATCTCCAGTTATCAAGATGGCTTCATGCCCCTTTCTGCAGAAGAGTTCTAAATTATCGGCAGGCATAACTTCCAACTTTTATTGGCAACAGTCTTGAAATTAAACCGTATCAACTTGGCTCAGTAGTGACACTTGTTCAAGTCAGAAGGCCATCAATGCAATCTCCACCCCAGGACATAACCACATAATCAAGGCTGACATTTCAGTGCTGCACTGAGGGAGTGTTGCATTGTTAGCGCTATCATCTTTCAATGGAGATGATAAAGCCATCTTACCTGTTCGAGTGGACGTTAAAGATCCCGTGCTGCTATTCAAAGAGTAGAGGATTTATTCCTTAACCAATACCATCAAAACAGATTATTTGGTCATTTACCTCACTGCTGATTGTGGGACCTTGTTGCGGACTAATTGGTTGCCACATTTGCCTACAAAACAGTTACTACACTTCAAAAACAATTCAATGGTTATAAAGCACTTTGGGCCAAACCAAGAACGTAAAAGGCACTAAAATAAATTAAGTCCTTTAGAGGGACCCCTTGGATAGACAAGCTCAGGGTACATACTATAAACTGAAGTGGAAACTCAATAACCACAAATTAAGAGGTTTTTCCACTGCATTTTCCATCATCCACTTAGAGGTCCCAAGTCTTCTGTGATCACAAGAGGTGTACTACGGAACTTCAGGGGCCACATTTAAAATTTTAATCAATGCTCCCATGAATCTGCATATATCTCAAGTTTCAGATCTTGGGTGTTCTGGTGTAGGACTTAGTCACCAATGAGACAACGGTGTTCAGCACCACCATTTCAAAATCTATAGGCCCACCAAATTCAAATGGAACAAACCAGCAAGTAAATCCAACTTCAGACTGCAGTGCCTGACCTGGTCTTCAAGGGCCAACTGCCAGGGCCATATGTGGTCCAAAGTCTGCGATTTACACGGTAGTTGCTATCATTTCCTCTAGCCTTACCTCATGAAGGCACCAAATGTCACAATAGATATGCAGAGTAGAGAGCCCAAAGCAACCAAATATACTGGCAATATGCAGAGGTGCAACTCATTAAAAAAAAAATGCACATAATAGTTTGTGTATTTGCACAGAACACAAAAGGTGGCTAAAATTCAACGGTGAACATCGTGCACATTTGGTGCTGAATTCTGCTCACTGCTGGAAAAAATGCTTAAATATGAAATTTGGAAGTAATAAAAGTCCAAACCAAAAAAAGTCAAAAAAGTTAACTCATACATAACAAAACTGTACCAAGTAGAAAACAATACTGTACATTAGGGATTTACTTCAAATGATTAAGAGCTCCTATGGATCATAGGTTATCAAACCAAGGCCCTTGAACTCTAGGTGAAGGAATTCCAAGGGGGTCTGTAAGCTCACCAGATTCAGATTTCTGCTCGTTTTGTATTTGACAACTGACTTGCACATTTATCTGTTGCTGTACCCAAACACTTTCGGCAAGACAGCACTGTGTTCATATAGGTAGCTATGGTCTTTCACAATTTAAGATAAGTGATCCTCATAGAAAAGTTTAAAATTACTGCTCAAATTTAAAGATATTATTTTTTTCTGGCCATTATTTCAGATTGAATGAGGGCTAATTTATCTGCAAAGCCATGCAACGGGGGCTGCATGATCCTTTGCACCTGTTCTCTTACAAAAACCTAGATACATAAGAGCATAATGCATCTGTAATCAAAATTATGTTTAGTTATAAATGCATACAACATACATTAAAAAGCGAGATCTCTACAATCTAATACACACTAACAGAATGTGTGTGTTGAGACTGCACTGTGCATCATACTGGAAATAGTTTTTATACAATGAGTAATGGGTCAGGTTTCCAACCACATTAAAATAAAAGAATAAAAACCCGAGTTATCGTGGGACAACTTCAGACTAGAAGCGTGTACATTATTCTGAAACAGCAAGGTTGAAACTTAAAAGTTCAAACTAAAGTACATTACAGCAAGCACCAAAATAAAGCACAGTACACAAAGCTAGAGTAGAAAATATGGTCGCTGACACAAGATGGTGGCCATTACAGAGGTCTCTGTACTGTAAAAGGGAAAGTTTTACCATATTTTGAACGAAACGGCAGTACATCAGCACATGCAAGATTTAGGGCGACACTCAACTGTTCGCTTTACATACATTGAACTGTTCAAACTTCCACGCCCCACCCACGTGTTCTTCCTGGTTTTATTGTAAACTAGCGTGAAAAGTTACATTTATACCTTTAACTTTTACTTGTTCGCAGTTTATTTAAATCTACAAACTAATCATACAGACTTCACCTGCACCAACTACACCTAAATTATTCCTTCAAATTAGTTAGATTTGTTCCAACAAATCATTGCACCTGGCTTTAAACAAATAACTTTAGTACACAGAATAAGTAAATGGTACGGTCACTAACTGCTGCGAGGGAAAAACGCTTGCTTTTGAAACACCGTGAAGTTGGGAAGAGGAATCATCCAGTAGATTACTCCTTTATGGCACCTTCCAAGCCTGTTGTTCTGTGATGAGTGTGCAACGAAGGAAACCAAAAGCACAGCATTAATTGCAATGCTTTAACCAAGTTATATTTTAAAAAATTAAGTCCTCGTCCATCAAAACATAAGAATATAAGTGAAGGTGCTATGGGTGCTAATCTGCAAACCTGCCTCTTAGCCTGTGTTGAGCATCAGTGCAAGTTTCGTGGGGAACGTAAAACACGCGGATTTTCAGGGACAACCCCCCATCTCCAATCCACACTCGCATTCAAGGGCCCGCCCGGGGACAGAAGCCTGACTGCGTGTGCGGAGAAACTGCCCGGGACTCTTGGAGGAAAGGGGGCAGCTCCTCCCGCTTCCTCAACACGAGGTTGGCTGACATTTGCCATGAGCGGGGCCCAACCTGAGACCTGTAAAATTAAAACAACCGCTAAACACTCCCCCTTCAATCAATTAATGTAACAAGACCAGCTCAGCACAGGTCCCAGTACCTTCTTTTCTCAAGGTCACGGGAGCCTGGGACTCTGGTTTAATGTCGCTGCTTGTTACGGGCACCTTCCTGTCCTTCTGGGACTCCTTCTTGGGCTGCGGTTTGGACGCGGCCGTCTTGCTGTCTTTCTCCTTCTTGTCTTTCTTGATTTCGGCCTCTTTCAAAATCTCGAACGGGTCGGATTCATCATCAAATAGTTGGTCGAACCGATTGGTCACGACGCAGCCGAAGCCTTCCTGTAAATTCCCGGGCATGATGGGCCCCCTTGAGCGTGGATTCTCCTCGGATGCTTCGAGGTTGCAGAAACCGCTCCGATCAGCCTCAAAATGGCCGGTTAGAGACGGTCTTCTTGCTCGCGCTGCATGATGGGCCGCGCCGCGCCATCCGGGAACTGTCCGGCCGCCGCGCGGTGCCTGCCGGGCGATGTAGTCTCTGCCCTGTGGCGCTCGCCCCGTGCCCGTAGAAGAAAGACCACAATCCCCAGCGTGCACTGCCTTGTCTTTTTTTGTTGCAAGCCCAGTGATACATGACTCCAATCCAACACACTGCTGAACAGGTGGACCAAGGCAGCTTGCAACCTTTGCAGCCTGGATGCAAAAAAACATATTTCATATCTCATATGGAGTGTGAGAGGTTGCAGCCCCTATTCGACTACTTAAAGGAGGGGGGCGGGGCTGCTCCACAATTTCTGGCTCACAGTTCAGCCCAACACTTTCTGATCTTTGGCCACCCAAAGGATGGGCAGGTGTTGGGGGTTGCAGGAAATGTCGGAGGACTTTCTCGTGGGTCTGCTCCTGGGTCTGGCGAAGACAGCCATTCGCAGGAACAGGATGAGCGAGGATTGCTTTGGCTGCCTGCCTCTCTTTCGCAGCCTAGTCCATGCCCGAGTAGCCTTGGAAAGGGAACATGCAATATTACCGGTACGCTTGGTACGCAACCAGTGGGCACCGTAGGGCACAAAGTGACATATAAGAATTAGGAGCAGGAGTTGGCCATACGGCCCTTCGAGCCTGGCTGATCTTCAATCTCAATTCAACTTTCCCGTCCGATCCCCATATCCCTTGATTCCCCTAGAGTCCAAAAATATACCTAAAGATAGTAACAACACCGATAATAATGTTGTGGTTTAAATTGGGAGTTACGTTTAATTAGATTTTATGTTTAATGGGGGCACTGGGATGGACTTCTTTGGCCCTAATTTTCCTTATCAGAATACAAAAGCCAGAAAAGTTATGCTAGTGGGGTACCGGAAGGTTTGGTGCTTGGGCCCCAGTTATTCACAATCTATATCAATGATTTCGATGAGGGGACTAATTGTAACATTTCCAAATTTGCTGATGACACAAAGCTAGGTGGCAGTGTCAGTTGCGAAGAGGATATGAAGAGGCTTCAAGGAGATCTCGACAGGCTCGGTGAGTGGGCGAGAACATGGCAGATGGATTATAATGTGGATAAATGAAGTTATCCACTTTGGTAGAAAAAACAGAAAGGCAGTGACGTAAGAAAACTACTAGGCACTTGGTCAGTATTAAACAAGGCTTTAATCGACTGTTTCACAACATGGAAGTCTAGTTATCCTTCACTAGTTCCTGTTTACAAAATGTCCTTCAGCAAGCTGGGCCCATGCCCGAGTATTTATACACTCCCTGGACAGCACCACCAGCAGGCCGCCCAGTATATTTCATAAGTCATTTCTACATGAATGGCACGATTTATGTCATTCTTCCCGCCTGAAAGATTGGAAGTCCGGTGGCTTCTTTCTACCGAATTAGTCGGACTAAGAATAGACGCAGTCGTTTGGATCTCCGTCGGTGGCCGGAAGGCACGTCTCCTCGGACCGTGTTTTGGTCCCTGGGTCGCTTAGTTCATACCAGCGGGCTGGCAGAGTCCGTGTCGCTTTGATCGACCTGAGGTGGACTGGGGAGATCGTGGCTCTGGGTGCGGGCCCCCACAGGCGCAGAGCTGGCTTCACCTTGCCCAGTAGTCAGTGACTGACCGGCGTCCTGGCTTCGGGTGGCCATCCCGCGGGGAGCACTCTGTTCCCCGGGTTGATCCAGCGGAATAGCTGGCAGATCCCTTGATGTACCGGGTAGGGCGTCATCCTCAGAGGAGCGCAGGGTATCGGCGTCATTGATACGGGTCCCACCATCGATTGGGTCCGTGGGACCGGTTGGGCAGGGAGCCAGATCCCGAAGTGACATTGCGGATTCCCAGCCATCAGGGTACCGCACGTATGCGTACATGGGATTGACATCCGTCAGTTCCACTTCGTCGACGAGGGTATCATTCTTAGAGGATCGGACGAATCTTCGAAGCAGCACGGAGCCAGGAGCTGCCAACCATGATGGTAGGGACGTCCCATGAGTGGAGCGATGCTGGAACCCGAAGAATCATTCATGAGGAGTAGCATTGGTGGATGTAGAAAGAAGAGACCTGATGGAATGCAATGCGTCAGGGAGCATAGTTTCCCACTGCTGGTCTGATAGGTTGTGTGACCTCAGTGCAAGACAAACAGCATTCCAAATGATAGCGTTGTATCTCTCAACCTGTCCATTTCCAATAGGATGATACGGTGTCATTCTACTTGTGGCGATTCCCCATTGGGAAAGATGACTTTTGAATTCGCTTAACATGAAGGAGGGACCCCGATCAGAGTGGATGAAATTGGCCATACCGCAAAGGGAAAAGACCTGATTGAGGCATTTGATCACTGTGGAAGTAAGCATATTGGGACAGGGGAAAGCAAAGGGAAAGTGTGAATATTCGTCCACCATAGTAAGCAAGTAGGTGTTTCGCGTTGAGGAGGGCAGTGGCCCCTTAAAGTCAATGCTGAGTCGCTGCAATAGGCTGTAGTGTGTATGAGCGAGCCATCCGACGGACGGAAGAATTGCGGTTTTAATTCCGCGCAAATTCTACAAGTGGAGCATGTTCTTCTCACGTCTTCCGTAGAAAATGGGAGATGTAACATACGGGTAACGCCAGGATGGCATAAGTCAGTATGAAGATCCGAAAGAGTCGAAGTTGACATGGAAGAGCAGAATGCGCATATGAGGGTATCCGGGGCCACATTCTCTTTGCCGGATCGATAATGTATGGTGTAGCCAAAGGCGGCCAATTCCATCCTCCAGAGCCGTATTTTGTTATTCTTGATCTTAGTGCGTTTCTGGTTATCCAGCATAAAAGCCACGGAGCACTGATCAGTTATAAGCTTGAAATGGTGACGAGTGAGAAAATTACTCCATTTACGTACTGCTTCGATGATAGCCGTAGCCTCCTTCTCGACAGGAGGATAATGGAGCTCGCTACCCTGCAAAGTTCTGGACAGAAATGCAACGGATCGACCACCTTGATTCAAGGTAGCCGAGATCGCCACATCCGATCCGACCACGAAAGGGAGATTTTCATCGATGGAACGAAGCGTGGCTTTTTCCAGTTGTTGCTTGAGGAGGTCGAAAGCTGAAATAGCCGTTGCCTTCAACGGAAATGACTATGCGTGAAGCAGGGGCTGGATCTTGTCGGAAAAGTGGGGTATCCACTTCGCATAATAGGCGAACATGCCGAGTGCCCGACGAAGAGAGCCGAGATTCGTAGGGGGAGGGAGCTCCTGAAGCGGATGAAGTCGCTCCGGATCCGGTTTGATGACACCATTGCCCACCCAGTAGCCAAGGATGTTGACTGATGGTACTGATTTCACAGATTTGGACTCATTTAAGGTTAAGTTGCGACGACGGAGAACGTCAAAAAATTTCTGGGGATTGGTATCATGCTCCTTCTGGTCATGACCAGCAATGGTGATATTATCCAGATATGGAAAAATGTCCATTAAGCTCTCCTGTTTGACTAGGCTATCCATTGCCCGTTGGAAGACGGCCACCCCATTGGTGACCCCAAACGGAAGGCGACAAAACTGGTAAAGCCGACCATTGGCCTCAAAGGCCGTATACTTCTTGTCAGAGTCCTTTAGCGGTACTTGATGGTATGCGCTCTTTAAGTCAAAAGTTGAAAATACCTTGTAGTTGGCAAGGTTATTGACCATGTCATCGATGCGTGGTAGTGGGTAGGCATCATAAGAACATAAGAAATAGGAGCAGGAGTAGGCAATCGGCCCCTCGAGCCTGCTCCGCCATTCAATAAGATCATGGCTGATCTGATCCTAACCTCAAATCTACTTTCACTCTCCATCCCACCCACACCCGTGTGATCTCCCGGGAGAGGCGAAAAACCAGATTAAAAACCCAATGGCCAATTTGGGAGAAAAAATCTGGGAAATTCCTCTCCGACCCATCTAGGCGATCGAAACTCGTCCAGGAGATCACTCTGTCCCTGTATTTCCTGCAGTACTTACCTTCTGTAAGAGGTGATCTGCACCCCAGCCAGGAACAAGCCCAATTTACTCTTGAAGGACTCCTAGCTGGCAGCCTGTTCCCGTGGTCTCCACTAATCCCTGTGAATAGAACCATCTCCTGAAATCTAACACAGAATTAGAACACAAGAAGTAGGAGCAGGACCAGGCTACACGGCCCCTGGGCCCGCTCCGCCACCCACAGGGCCATGACCGATCCGAACCTAGCCTCATGTCCGATTTCCTACCTGCTCCCCGTAACCCCTAATTCCCCTTACTTCTAGGAAACTGTCTATTTCTGTTTTAAATTTACTTAATGACGTAGCTTCCACAGCTCTCTGGGGCAGCAAATTCCACAGACCTACCACCCTCTGAGTGAAGAAGTTTCTCCTCATCTCAGTTTTGAAAGATTATTCTAAGATTATGCCCCCTAGTTCTAGTTTCACCCATCATTGGGAACATCCTCACCGCATCCACCCGATCAAGCCCCTTCACAATCTTATATGTTTCAATAAGATCGCCTCTCATTCTTCTGAACTCCAATGAGTAGAGTCCTGTGGTAAACCACTGTTTGTATTCCTGTTTGTCCTGTTTGTATTCCACTGTGTACATGCCTGGACATGCCTCGGCTGACTCCTCCCACAGGTCCTAGTATAAAGGTGACTGCTCCCCAGCCCTTAGTATCATGGACCGGTCGACCACGCGAGGCAGACCTCCATTCTGTTGTTAATAAAAGCCTTTGGTTACTCTTCTAACTCTCAGTCTTTTATGAGTAATTGATAGCGCATCAATTTTATTAACAACATTTTTATAATGGAGAAGATCCTCACACCAGCATGCCTGGACTTAGATCATCGGGAGGCGGACTCATCCACCAAGTTTACTCACTGGCTTAAGTGTTTCGAAAAATTCCTGACCGCCTCCGAAGCAATCAAATCGGACGAGGACAAACTGGATGTCCTGACCTCCAAAGTGAACCACCGAGTGTACTCGGTCATCCAAGACGCGACCTCGTACGCGGACGCTATCAAGCTCCTCAAGGACCAGTACACGCGCCCAGTGAACGAAGTGTACGCCAGGCACCTCCTGGGGAGTCGTAAACAACAACCTGGGGAATCGACCGTGGAATACCTCCAGGCACTGTCTGTGCTTGGCCGGGCCTGTGGTTGTAAGGATGTAAAGGCCGCCGTGTACACAGAGGAACTTATCCGGGACGCTTTTGTAGCGGGCCACAGATCCAATTACACCCGACAGCGACTGTTGGAGCAGAGTAACCTCGACCTCAACAAGGCCTCTGAACTCGCACTATCGTTGGATGCAGCCTACCAGGGCATGGATGCCTACTCCTCTGCACCGTGGACGCCGTGGGGAATGACAGCCTGGGACACGGTAGGACCGCCTCATAGCGCCGTGCCACCCCAGCCACACCCCAACAACGGCCCAACTACCGCAGCAGTGTCCCAAGGCCAGACAGCAGTGCCCCAAGGCCAGAAATGCTACTTCTGTGGCCAGGCAAAACACCCCAGAGCGCGCTGCCCGGCGAAAAACGCGATCTGCTCGGGCTGCGGGAAGAAGGGACACTACGCTAGCGTCTGCAGGGCCAAAGCCACCCCGAACCCCAGCAGCGCCGCGTGTGGGCCATGCGGGCCGCCACCTTGGACCTCCCCGGCCATGTGCGAATCACCGGTACAGCAGCCATTTTGGACGCCTCCAGCCACATGGGGATCATGGACGCCGCCATCTTGGACGACAGCCGGGACGCAGCAGGCCCCCGACACCGCCTCATCTGATACCCGCAGCGACACACCGACCCCTACGCTGGCATCCGTTACACTGGACCAAGCGAGACCGCACCAACTGGCCAGTTCCACAATGGACATTAAGGTAAATGGTCACGATACAATCTGCCTTTTTGACTCTGGGAGCACGGAGAGCTTCATCCACCCCGACACGGTGCGGCGTTGCTCTCTCCCAATCCTGCCTGCGCAACAGCGGATTTCTATGGCCTCCGAGTCCCAGTCGGCGGACATCGGCGGCTACTGCGTGGTGACACTCGTAGTAGACGGGACCGTGTACGATCATTTTAAACTTCTGGTCCTGCCTGACCTCTGCGCTGCCGTCCTGCTGGGGTTAGATTTTCAGTGCCACCTTAAAAGTGTTACGATGGCGTACGGTGGACCCCTACCCCCACTCACAGTCCGCAGCCAGCAGCTTCCAAACTGCCCGCCGCGCACCAGGTGCAACCTCTCCACACTCAGAGTCACCCCCCCCCAACTGTTTGCTAACCTCACCCCCGACTGTAAGCCCATCGCCACAAAGAGCAGGCGATACAGTGCCGGGGACAGGGTTTTCATTAAAACCGAAGTGGAGCGGCTCCTGAAAGAAGGGATTATTGAGGGCAGCACCAGCCCCTGGCGAGCCCAGGTTGTGGTCGTTAAGACCGGCGAGAAGCAGCGCCTGGTCATCGACTACAGCCAGACAATAAATCGCTACACCCTGCTGGACGCCTACCCACTCCCCCGTATAGCTGATATGGTCAACCAGATCGCGCAGTACCGCGTCTTCTCGACCATTGACCTGAAATCAGCGTACCACCAGCTCCCCATCCGCCCTGAGGACCGCCAGTACACTGCCTTTGAGGCAAACGGCCGCCTCTATCACTTCCTTAGGGTTCCCTTTGGCGTCACCAACGGGGTCTCCGTCTTCCAAAGGGAGATGGACCGGATGGTAGATCAAAATGCGTTGCAGGCCACTTTCCCATATCTGGACAATGTGACCATCTGCGGCCGTGACTTGCAGGACCATGACGCAAACCTCGAAAAATTCCTCCGCACCGCCCAACTCCTAAACCTGACATATAACAAGGAGAAGTGCATATTCCGCACAAACCGCCTCGCCATCCTTGGCTGTGTTGTGGAACACGGAGTCATCGGCCCCGACCCCGACCGGATGCGTCCCCTTATGGAACTTCCACTGCCCCACTGCCTCAAGGCCCTGAAGAGGTGCCTAGGGTTTTTCTCCTATTACGCCCAGTGGGTCCCCTACTATGCGGACAAGGCCCGTCCGCTGATCAAGTCCACCTCTTTTCCCTTGACGGCAGAGGCCCGCTTAGCCTTCCACCGTATCAAGGAGGACATTGCCAAAGCCACCATGCACGCAGTGGACGAATCCATCCCCTTCCAGGTGGAAAGCGACGCGTCTGACTTTGCCCTGGCCGCTACCCTCAATCAGGCGGGGAGACCCGTGGCCTTCTTTTCACGAACCCTCCAAGGCCCGGAGACCAGACACTCCGCTGTTGAGAAGGAGGCCCAGGCGATTGTGGAGGCTGTGCGTCATTGGAGGCACTACCTGGCCGGAAAACGATTTACCCTGCTCACTGACCAGCGTTCAGTTGCTTTTATGTTTAACAACAAGCAGAGGGGCAAAATCAAAAATGACAAGATCTTGAGGTGGAGAATCGAACTTTCCACCTACAACTACGAGATCTTGTACCGGCCCGGGAAGCTAAATGAACCCCCGGATGCGCTATCGCGTGGCACCTGCGCCAGCGCGCAGATCGATAGACTGCGGGCCCTCCACAATGACCTCTGCCACCCGGGGGTCACCAGGTTCTTCCACTTCATCAAGGCCCGCAACCTGCCTTACTCTATTGAGGAGGTCAGGACCATGACCAGGAACTGCCAAGTCTGCGCTGAGTGCAAACCGCACTTTTATAGACCAGACAGGGCCCACCTGATAAAAGCCACTCGCCCCTTCGAGCGCCTGAGCGTCGACTTTAAAGGGCCTCTCCCCTCCTCCGACCGCAATGTGTACTTCCTCAATATTATTGATGAGTACTCCCGTTTCCCGTTCGCCTTCCCCTGCCCGGACATGACCAGTGCCACGGTCATTAAATGTCTGAACAACCTCTTCACCCTGTTCGGCTTCCCCAGCTATATCCATAGCGACCGGGGCTCATCGTTTATGAGCGACGAACTCCGTCAGTACCTGCTAACTAGGGGTATTGCCACAAGCAGGACCACCAGTTACAACCCCCGGGGGAACGAACAGGTGGAAAGAGAAAATGCGACAGTTTGGAAGGCCGTCCTGCTAGCCTTAAAGTCTAGGGGCCTTCCAACCTCCCGCTGGCAGGATGTGCTCCCCGATGCGCTCCACTCTATTCGGTCACTGCTCTGCACTGCCACTAACGCCACCCCTCATGAGAAAATGTTTGTCTTCCCAAGGAAGTCCACATCGGGGACATCGCTACCGCCATGGCTGACGTCTCCAGGGCCGGTCCTACTGAGAAGACACGTGAGGACCCATAAAACGGACCCCCTGGTCGAGAGGGTCGACCTCCTCCACGCCAACCCCCAGTATGCTTACATCGCATACCCGGACGGGCGGGAGGACACAGTCTCCATAAGAGACCTTGCACCCTCGGGGGCCGCAGTAACCCACTACCCACTACCAACCCCCCCACGATCCAATATCCAGCCCCAGCAGACGGCAGGCCTGGGCCCCGCGACCCGCTCGACATCTACGAGGACGACACGCCTGTGCCACAGCCTACGCTGGACTCGACGCCGGAAACTTCACTACCCCTGCCGTCGCCACGCAGATCACAGCGGCAGACAAGACCTCCGGAGAGACTCCAATACACTAACTTTTAATACACTTCACCCCGCCGGATTCAATTTTAAACAAGGGGTGAATGTGGTAAACCACTGTTTGTATTCCTGTTTGTCCTGTTTGTATTCCACTGTGTACATGCCTGGACATGCCTCGGCTGACTCCTCCCACAGGTCCTAGTATAAAGGTGACTGCTCCCCAGCCCTTAGTATCATGGACCGGTCGACCACGCGAGGCAGACCTCCATTCTGTTGTTAATAAAAGCCTTTGGTTACTCTTCTAACTCTCAGTCTTTTATGAGTAATTGATAGCGCATCAAGTCCCAATCTACTCAACCTCTCCTCATATGTCAACCCCCTCATCCCCGGGATTAACTGAGTGAACCTTCTTTGTACTGCCTCGAGAGCAAGTATTTCTTTTCTTAAGTATGGACACCAAAACTGTATGCAGTATTCCAGGTGTGGTCTCACCAATACCTTGTACAACTGCAGCAATACCTCCCTGTTTTTATATTCCATCCCCCTAGCAATAAAAGCCAACATTCCATTGGCCTTCTTGATCACCTGCTGCACCTGCATACTAACTTTTTGTGTTTCGTGCACCAGGACCCCCAGATCCCTTTGTACTGCAGTACTTTCCAGTTTCTTGCCATTAAGATAATAACTTGCTCTATGATTTTTCCTGCCAAAGTGCATAACCTCACACTTTCCAGTATTATATTCCATCTGCCAAATCTCTGCCCACTTACTTAGCCTGCCTATGTCCCTTTGCAGGTTTTTTTATGTCCTCCTCACTCACTACTTTCCCTCCCATCTTTGTATCATCTGCAAACGTTGCTATGTTACACTCGGCCCCTCCCTCCAAATCGTTAATATAGATTGTAAAGAGTTGGGGACCCAGCACTGACCCCTGCGGAACACCACCAGTTACGAATTGCCAGTCTGAGAATGAACCATTTATCCCAACTCTCTGCTTTCTGTTAGATAGCCAATCCTCCACCCATGCCAGAATATTACCCCCAATCCCGCAATAATCTTTTGTGTGGCACCTTGTCAAATGCCTTTTGGAAGTCTAAATACACTACGTCCACTGGTTCCCCTTTATCCTCCCTGTATGTTATGTCCTCAAAGAACTCAAACATCCAGATTGGTATACTGGTTAATAGTTTGCGAGTAATCGATGCAAAGACGTTTCTTGTGTTGCTTCAGAGGATTTTTAACAACGACGACTTGAGCCCGCCAGGAAGATGAACATGGCTCAATTATACCGTCAGCTAGAAGGCGAGAGATCTCTGTCTTGATAAAGGATAGATCATCTTGGCTGAAACGTCATGATTTAGTGACTATGGGCTTACATCGGGGGGAAAGATTGGCAAACAAGGAGGGCTCGTCGAGCGAAGCTGCCGAAAGCGCATGAAACGGTACTTTGGAAATAGTAAGCTCCGGTTTTGACCCTCCAAACTCAAAAGTGAGTCTTTTGTGTTGTTTCTGGAAATCCTGTCCCAGGAGCACATCACTGCATAAGTTTTTGAGCACCCCGAGCTGGGTGGAGGAATAAATGCGGCCATTGAGAATAAGGTCGACAAGACAAAAGCCGGAAGAGTTGGTGGTCAGTGTCGTCAGAGCCATTGCAATTTCCCTGTCCGAGGGGTAAATACGCAGTTTTAACTTACTGACAGCCTGCTCACTGATGAAGCTGTCAGAGCTGTATGGGTCAATTAGTGCACTCAAAATGTGTCCATTTAACAAAACCTTTGTGGCTGCATGGGGCAGGCTTTGGGGAAAAACAGCTGTGATGGGAGGAGGCGTAGTTTTACCCTTGACAGTTGTAACCTTAGTAGTGGCTCTTGGGGGAGGAGCAGTTTTATAGATAGCAGCTGTAACCTTAGTGGTGGCTCTTGGGGGAGGAGCAGTTTTATAGATAGCAGCTGCAAAACTAACAGGGGCTCTTGACCAGTATACCTTCGAAAAGTGACCTTTCTTACTAACAGAGGCTCTTGACTGGCAAACCTTAGAAAAGTGACCTTTCTTACTGCAATGACTGCAGGTTGCGTTACGAGCAGGACAACATTTCCTACAGTGGAATGCACCTCCACAGAAGAAACACTCCCTTCCAGATTGCCAAGATGCCGCTAGGGCAGGGTCGTCATCAGTGAGGGCTTCTAGGGTAGGGTCGTCATCGGCTAGGATAGAGTAGTCATCAGTGAGGGCTTCTGCCCGAGGCCCATTGGCGGAGTCACCAAAAGTGATAGCAGCAGTCCGTGCACATGGTAAAAGATAGGCATCTGCATTTTTTATTGCTAAGTCCAGTGAACATGCCTGGTCATAGGCAGCTGCATTTTTTTTGCTAAGTCCAGAGAACATGCCTGGTCATAGGCAGCTTGTAACTTGAGGGTTTTATTCTCCAACAGACACTGGCGTATGAAAGGAGACGCAATTCCGTTAATAAAGGAATCATGAATTAACTCCTCCTGGTACTGCTCAGCTGAGACAGCTTTGAGATTACAATCCTTGCTGAGCCTGCGAAGCTTTTGAAGGAATTCGTCAAGTGATACCCCGGGTTGTTGTCGAGTTGTGGCCAGTAGATGCCGAGCAAAAATTTTGTTTGGGGCCTTAACATATAGTTGCTGTAGTATTTGGATAGCGGAGTCATTGTCTACACAGTCTTCGATATAGTCAAACACATGAGGGGATACATAATTGGCAAGTATCTCTAACTTATCAGGAACATTCTCACCACACACCCTGAGGAAGTTGCTGAAGGTACGATATCAGTGTTTCCATACCTTAGCCGTTGTAGGTGAATTTGGGTCCAGGTCAAGACGGGCGGGTCGGAGTAGTTTCTCCATGATGGATTGATTATTACCTCTGGTTCCCTTCTACCGCTTGAGTCGTAGCCGTCTGTTCCCAAATCCACTCAGAGCATGGAGCAGCAAACAGTCGATTAAATTGACGTAAGAAAACTACTAGGCACTTGGTCAGAGTATTAAACAAAGCTTTAATCGACTGTTTCACAACATGGAAATCTAATTATCCTTCACTAGTTCCTGTTTACAAAATGTCCCTGTGCAAGCTGGGCCCGTGCCCGAGTATTTATACTCTCCCTGGACAGCGCCACCAGCAGGCCGCCCAGTATATTTCATAAGTCATTTCTACATGAATGGCACAATTTATGTCAGGCAGAGTATTTCCAAAATGGTGAAAGATTGGGGAATGCAGATGCTCAAAGGGACCTGGGTGTCCTTGTACATGAGTCACTGAAAGTGAATGTGCAGCTGCAGCAAACCATTAGGAAGGCAAATAGTATGCTGGCCTTCATTACACGAGGATTTGAGTATAGCAGTAAAGAAGTCTTACTCCAATTATATAGGACCTTGGTGAGACCACACCTGGAGTACTGTACAATTGTGGTCTCCTTACCTAAGGACGGATGTACTTGCCATAGAGGGAGTGCAACAAAGGTTCACAAGATTGATTCCTGGGATGGCGGGACTGTCGTATGAGAAGAGATTGAGTAAACTAGGCCTGTATTGTCTTGAATTCAGAAGAATGAGAGGGGATCTCATTGAAGCATACAAAATTATTACAGGGCTTGATAGGGTGGATGCTGGGAGAATGTTTCCCTTGGCTGGGGAGTCTAGGATCAGGGGCCACAGCCTCAGGATAAAGGGTAGGCCATTCAGGACTGAGATGAGAAGACATTTCTTCACACAGAGGGTGGTGAATCTTTGGAATTCTCTACCCCAGAGGACTGTGGATGCTCAGTTATTGGGTATATTCAAAACAGAAGTCGATAGATTTCTGACTAGTAAGGGCATCAAGGGATATGGCGATAGGGCTGGTGAATGGAATTGAGGCAGAAGATCAGCCATGATCTCATTGAATGGCGGAGCAGGCTCGAAGGGCCGAATGGCCTACTCCTGCTCCTATTTCTTATGTTCTTATAAGCTTATATAAAACACTAATTCGGCCCCAACTGGAGTATTGCGCCCAATTCTGGGCACCCCACTTTAGGAAGGACGTGAAGGCTTTGGAGAGGGCACAGAAGAGATTCACTGTAATGACTCCAGGAATGAAAGAATACAGTTACGTGGATAGACAGGAAAAACTGGGGTTGTTCTCCTTGGAGCAGAGAAAGCTAAGAGGAGATTTGATAGAAGTGTTTAAAATCATGAATGGTTTAGATAGAGTAATTAAAGAGAAACTGTTTCCAATGGCTGAAGGGTTGATAACCAGAGGGCACAGATTTAAGGTGATTGGTAAAAGAACCAGAGACGATGCAACGAGTGGTTAGGATTTGGAATGCACTGCCTGATAGGGAGGTGGATACAGATTCAATAGTAGCCTTCAAAGGGGAATTGGATAAATACTTGAAGGAGAAAAAATTGCAGGGATATAGAGAAAGAACGGGGGAGTGGGACTAACTGGATTGCTCTTCGAAAGAGCCGGTGCAAACGCGATGGGCCAAATGGCCGCATCATGTGCTGAACGAATCTATGATTATATGATTAAAATTGAACAAAGACATTTTGCAGGTATGGAGATGTTCACGTGGCTTTGTAAAGAAGAATTCTCAGGATGTGGGTGATGCTGGCAAGGCCATGTTTATTGCCCACCCCTAGTTGTCCTGAGAAGGTGGTGGTCAATGTTCCCCGTAATTATTTGGGGGGCCCCTTTAAGAGGCTACGCGACCCATTCACAGTTTTACACTTGCGCAAAATTTTGCATTGAAAAAAGCCGGTACCGGGCTGTGCAGGACCAGCAGAGAGCTGCACGACCGCACAGCTGAGAGGGAACGTTGGTGGTGGTGGGTCTTTTCCTTGAACCACTGCATCCTTGTGGTGATGGTGCGATGTAGGGAATTAGGGAATTTTGGCCTAGAAATTCAGTATAGCCACGATTGGGGCGCTGCAGCCGGGCATTCGCTAAATTTTGCGCCCGGCGCAACTTAGCGCCACCTTCGCCGATATTCAGTTGCATCGCCCCAAGAGGTTGCTGCTGCGCTAAAGCAGGCGATGCATGACTATCATAAGGCGCTAAGCCGGCAAGCCGGGGCGCTACCACCGAGGGCGGGCGCAGCACAGGTGCGGTGAGTTGCTGATTGAAGGCAGACACGCTGGCGCAGGTCAGCTCTTAAAGGGGGAGGGTGGATTTGTTTGGCAGCTACGCCCTGCACACTGCAGCCCTGAAGCAAGGCCTGACCATTGCTGCTTGAACAGTTCAATGCCCAGGACAATGGAGAAGGCCAGGGAGAGAGCGCAGCGCTTCAGCGAGGGTGCCCTGAAGGTACTGGTTGGCGCCGTGGAGCGCAGGCGCCTTGTCCTCTTCCCGGATAGTGGCAGGAGGCCGCTGCCCAACGAGTATCGAAAAGCCTGGAGGGAGGTGGCAAACAGGGTGACCTCCAACAGCGTGGTTGGCAGGACTCCTGTCCAATGCAGAAAAAAGTTCAACAACCTCACTCAGGTTGTCAGGGTGAGTACCCTTTCCAGTATCCTCCTCATCCCTGCATGTGCACCTCACTTTATGGCCAAAGGGACCTGAAAGCCCCAATGCCCAGCCCTCATCCAGCAGCTATGGGACTGTCATGAAAATCACTTGCACATTCAGTACTTTACACACTGTCAGGGCTATTCCACCATGGGAGGCAGTGCAGGCGAGATCAGGGCTTCACACTGCCAGGGCTATTCCACCATGGGAGGCAGTGCAGGCAAGATGAGGGCTTCACACTGTCAGGGCTATTTCACCATGGGAGGCAGTGCAGACAAGATCAGGGCTTCACACTGCCAGGGCTGTTCCACCATGGGAGGCAGTGCAGGCAAGATCAGGGCTTCACACTGTCAGGGCTATTCCACCATGGGAGGCAGTGCAGGCAAGATCAGGGCTTCACACTGTCAGGGCTATTCCACCATGGGAGGCAGTGCAGGCAAGATCAGGGCTTAAAGGCCGCCCTTTCTCTTGCAGGGCAAGCTGGCCCACAACCGAAGGCAGCAGCGACAGACCGGGGGAGGTCGTCCTGACCTTAAACAGCTCAGTGACCTGGAGCAGCGTGTGGAGCGCATTATGTCAGGCCGGCTGATTGGCTCCGTCGCCAGTGGCAATGCCGACCCTGTTCTGGGCCCCAATGGTAAGGGCATCACCTTTTTGACCTCTCACTTTCCACTTGCGCCTCACACCAGCATCCTTTGCCACTATCGAACCAATGCAGTGCATAGCAGCACTCATGCATCCCTCGCTGCCGCCCTGTCCTCACTCTAAAGCAACTCTTGTCCCTCCCTGCTTTCAGATGCTGAATCACCAGGTGAGGAGGCGGGCCCTCAAGCTGGCACTGTCTCTGAATTAGAAATCGAGGAGGAGGAAGAGGAAGCCGGCCCATCAGTGACACCCTCAGCCAAGGCAGCCCATGGCCATGATGGGGACACATCTTCCCTGGAGGGGAGCAGGGGGGAAGGGTCTGAGGGGAGTGAAGCTCCGGGGCCCAGCAGGCTGCAGCAACGCGGGAGGGGTGGGGAAGCTTGGCGGCCTTCTCCCCGGAGGGTGAGTGCGGCCTCCAGTCCTGCTATGGTGAGCGCAGAGGAGGTGCGGCTCCTTGCTGAAATGGGCGCCCAGGCTGAGCGCAGGCACACTGAGCTCATGGCTGCAGTGGCAAGGATGCCTGACTCCATAGAGTCACTGGCAAGGAGTGTACAGGAATTTGGGGCAGCACAGGCCAGGAGTCTGCAAGAATTCAGTGCAGCACAGGCCAGGAGTCTGCAGGACTTCGCGGCAGCACAGGCTAGGAGTCAGCAGGACTTCGGTGCATCACAGGCGGCTTCCAGCCAAGTGCTCAGTCATGCCGTGCATTCACTGGCTGGTGTGATGCAGACACAGACCAGGGCCACATGGGCACTAACTGCTGCCACCCTCGCTGGATCGGCCAGGCCTCGCCGGGGCACTGGCCGCGCCGCAGCAGCCCAGCAGTCTGTGCTTCAGCAGATTGCTGCACATGCTGCAGTGCTGGCTGTAGTGTATGTACCTTTAAGGGGAGAACTACTTTTTACAGCTCCTGTATACTGTAGTACCGGCAGTGACCACACCTGTATATAAACCCTGAGTAGGGATCTGTATAGTTAGTTTTAGAGTAACCCTCATCCAGTAAACACCTGTTGATTGTTCCCTGCAGTCTCTTGTCTAATTATTGAAGGACACACAACATCAAGATACACGGATCTAACATTGGCGACAAGAAGATTCAAACCTACCTGCAACTCTGCATCACCTCCCAGGGATTCGCTCCTGGAGAACAGTGCAAGAAGAAGGCCGAGTCCAGAAGCACGGGTGTTGACCATCCAGCGGAGACTTGAGCATCGCAGGGGAGGCTGTTGAGTCCAGTCATGGTGGTCCAGTGAAACGGGCTGGCAACAGGTACGGCGCAGACCCTTCCCGGGCAGCGGCGGCTAGAGCCGACCGACGGCACAGAAAAAGGCCGAGCAGCGTCGACGGAAGAAGAGAGAGGGTAGAGCGCACAGGAGGGCGCAGCCGGTGTTCAGGACCGAGCGGTGTCGACGGGAGAAGAGAGAGGGTAGAGCGCACAGGGTGCAGCCGGTGTTCAGGACCGAGCGGCGTCAATGAGAGAGAACAGAGCGTAGCCGGTGTTCAAGGGCCGAGCAGCGTCAATGAGAGAGAGAGGCGCGCAGGAAAACGCGCAGAGCGCAGCCGGTGTTCAAGGGCCGAGCAGCATCGGCGGGGAAGAAAGGAAAGTGCAGGAGACGTCATTTTGAGCCGCAGCGGAGAAGAAGGGAGAGCGTGGGAGACGCCATTTTGAGCCAGTCTAACCACACCCAGGGATGCCGAAGAGTGGCAGTGTCACAGCGTTCGACAATGAAGTCGAAGATTGGACGACATATGTCGAACGCATAGAAGTGTACTGTAAGGCGAATGAAGTGCCAGATGACAGGAAAGCGCTGGTGTTGTTGAATTCAATGGGTGCAAAAACATATGGCTTACTGCGAAACCTAGTAACCCCAGAGAAGCCAGTGGAAAAGGATTTTGAAAACATAGTGTCAATCCTACAGGACCACTTAGGCCCCACACCGCTGCTGATAGCGGAAAGATTTAAGTTTCACAAAAGGAACCAGCATCAAAATGAAAGTAATGCTGAGTTTTTAACGGAACTGCGCAAGCTATCGAAACACTGCCAGTTTGGAACGGGACTAGCAGATACTTTAAGGGACAAGTTTGTGTGTGGGCTTCAAAGTGAAGGAACCCAGAAACGGCTTCTATCAGAAAAGGATCTTACGCTGGACAAGGCTTTCAGCATGGCAGTATCACACGAAGCAGCAGCACAGGGCGTGGCAGAGATACAACGGAGACCGCAAAAATATGGCACAAATGAAATGTCATACGGAACAGTGAAGTGCTATCGCTGCGGCAGAACAACACACGACCATAAGGATTGCTGGTTCAAGGACCAAGTGTGCAGACAGTGTGGAAAAGTAGGACACATAGCAAGAGTCTGCAGGTCGGAAAAGAAAACCAGCAGCAAGAAATCCCCACAGGAGAAGTACAAGAAGGTACATAAGGTGACGGAGAGTAGTGCAGACGAACAGAAAAGTGATACAGACACTGGAAGCAAGGAGCTGGGTTGTCTGAAACTACATAATGTGATCAAAATGGAGGATCACCAAACTACCTGGGTCACGCTCAAGATAGCCGGAGTCCAAGTGAAAATGGAATTGGACACAGGATCAGCCCTAACAGTCATAAACCGAAGGGACTACAAGCGGCTATTCTCACATATACCCTTGAGAGATACAGAGATTGTCTTGAAGACGTACACGGGGAAAAAAGTCTACCCCAAAGGAAAAATAAGGGTGAACGTTATATATAACAGCAAGGAAACACCAAAAATGGACCTATATGTATTGCCAGATGGAGGACCACCACTACTAGGACGTGAATGGATCCGGAAGATACAGCTAGATTGGCATTCCATACAAGCACTGACTGTAGATGCCAAAAAGGATGACGACGTCACACCTGGATGACTGTCAAAAATGCTAACTGACGCACAAGAAGTATTCCAGGAGGGACTCGGAACACTAAAAGGCATAACAGCAACGATCAAAATAGAGGAAAATGCAAGCCCAAAGTTTTTTAAGGCCAGACCGGTACCTTATGCGATCCGCCCAGCCGTCGAAGCAGAGCTGGAAGGTTTGGAACGTTCAGGAGTACTGTCCAAAGTGGACTGGAGCGAGTGGGCTACACCCATCGTTCCTGTAATGAAGAGGTCGTTGAGTAATACGCCTGGGGAACCAAAGAAGGTTCGCATCTGTGGGGACTTTAAGGTAACAGTGAACCCAGTCCTTCACACTGTACAATATCCGCTTCCGCAGATTGAAGATACTTTCGCCTCGCTATCTGGAGGGAAACGCTTCACTAAGATTGATCTGGCCCAGGTGTACCTGCAAATGGAGGTAGAAGAAGCCTCGAAACAGTACCTCACGATCAACACTCATAAAGGTCTCTACCAATACAACCGGCTGGAGTTCGGGGTAGCATCAGCTCCGGCTATTTGGCAAAGGGCAATGGATCAAGTCCTGCAAGGGATTCCAGGGACCCAGTGTTATTTGGATGACATCCTGGTCACGGGCGAAAATGACAGTGATCACCTCGCCAACCTGGAGCAGGTGCTCACTAGATTGAAGGAATATGGGCTCCGAGCTAATCGCCACAAATGCGAGTTTTTCCAGAAGCAGATCTCGTATTGTGGCCACGTTATTGATGAAGAGGAGTTACATAAGTCCCCTGAAAAGATTGAGGCAGTAGTCAAGGCTCCAGCACCGGAAAATGTGTCACAACTGAGGTCGTTCCTCGGGCTGGTGAACTACTACCATAAGTTCTTGCCGAATTTGTCTACAGTACTATACCCACTGAACACCCTACTGCAAACGGGGGTACCATGGAAGTGGAATGACGAATGTAAACGAGCTTTCCAGAAGTGCAAAGAATTGATCACATGAAAAGAGGTGTTGGCTCATTTCAACCCAGCACTACCAATTCGGTTGGCGTGTGATGCATCACCCTATGGCATTGGAGCGGTGCTATTGCACAAATTCCCGGACGGCTTGGAGAGGCCAGTAGCCTTTGTGTCTCGGTCACTAACCTCAGCCGAGCGTAACTACACCCAGATTGACAGGGAGGCCCTCAGCCTCGTGTGGGGAGTGAAAAAGTTCAACCACTATCTGCACGGGCAGAAGTTCACCTTGCTGACTGACCACCAACCACTTGTCTCCATCTTTAATCCAAAGAAGGGCGTTCCAGTGATGACTGCGCAACAGCTACAAAGATGGTCCTTTTTTCTAGGGGCGCACCAATATGAAATCGAGTATAAGGGCACGAAACAGCATGGAAGCGCTGATGGGCTATCACGCCTGCCACTGCTTACTGCGGAGGAAGCACCAGCAGTGGATCCTGTCGAAATATTTTATTCGACTATAATTGAACGCTTGCCAGTAACTAACGCTGATATAGAGAAGGAGACCCGAAATGACCCAACACTGTCTCGGGTATATGACTTGACGGTGAAGGGATGGCCAACACATGGCGACTCACTGTTGCCAGCATTCTCATCCAGAAGAGAACAGCTGTCAGTATGCCAGGGGACCTTGATGTGTGGATCCCGAGTGGTAATTCCACCCAAGTTAAGGGAGAGAGTGCTCAATGAGCTTCACGAAGGCCATCTGGGAGGGGTGAAAATGAAAAGCCTTGCTAGGGCTTATGTGTGGTGGCCGGGGATCGATCAGCAAATCGAGGACCTGACAAAGAGCTGCTCAGGATGCCAGAAGGTCCAAAATGCACCACCACATGCCCCTCTACACCCATGGGAGTGGCCCTCATCTCCATGGCAACGGGTGCATATTGATCTTGCTGGTCCATTCATGGACTCAATGTTTTTAATAGCCGTGGATGCGCACTCAAAATGGCCTGAGGTGATCAAAATGTCCTCCACCACCACGGAGAAAACTATTGCAGTCCTACGGACCGTATTTGCCAGGAACGGCTTGCCAGAGCAGATTTGCTCTGATAACGGACCACAGTTTGTGTCCGAAGAGTTTCGAAGATTTATGAAAAGGAATGGGGTAAGGCATTATACATCCGCCCCGTATCATCCAGCCAAGGACACACAACATCAAGATACACGGATCTAACACTGGCCCGTGAGAGTGCCATTGTATCAGCCAACCAGGGAGTACCTGTGCTCTGTCAGATTGGCAGCAGTCCTGCAGCCAACGCTCCTCCACTGCAGCTGCCACCACCCGTAGGACAGACTGCTGCCACCCAAGCAGAGTTGGAGCAGTCAGCAGCCGGCCCCTCCAGGCCCAGAGCTGGTCCAGGCTGACCCCAAGGGCATCTGTCGTCTCACCATCTGACCCTCAGCAGCCTTCCCCCAGCCTTGCTGCAGCCACTAGGGTCCCATTGAGGAGCTGCTGCAGGGTGGGAAGGGGCCACTCGCGGAAGCGAGACGGATCACCCTCGCAGGGGAATAAGTAGAAGGCGTGGCCAAATGATTTTTTTATATATGAGGCTGAGAGGGTTTTTTTATATATGAAGGCCGAGACTGTTGTGTTTGTTTTTTTTATGAAGGCCGAGACTGTTGTGTTCTTTTATATATGAAGGCCGAGACTGTTGTGTTCTTTTATATATGAAGGCCGAGACTGTTGTGTTTGTTTTTTATAAAGGCCGAGGATCATGGTCATTTTTGTTTAACTGCTTTTTGCATTTTCTGAATGTTGTGAGAGCCAGTTATGTCTCTGACTGTTTTTTGGAGGGTTTCTCTGAAATAGTCTGTCATGCGGGAAGGGCACAGAGTTTGCACAGTAAAAAATTTTCTTCAATCGCATTGTCCATGTTTGCTTTTGGAAGTATTTGTTGCCTTGACCGGCTGAGGGCTTGCGGAGCGGCAACATTCATCTTCTTTCATTGGCACAAGCCATTCCCTGAGAGGGGGCCTAGAACCTGTGGTGTATGTGCCTTTAAGAGCCCCTGTGTACTGTAATGCCGGTAGTGGCCACTCGGGCCATATAAGCCTGTATACTGTCTTGTATCTTTTAGTTCACCTCCAGACTTTGTTCAGTAAACACCTGTTAAACCAACTCCTGCATTCTGTGTCTCCATTAACACACGGATACAACAGTGGCGACGAATTGGAAATGGACTTACCTGCAATTCGACAGCACCTCAAGGAGATCGATTCCTCAGACGAAGGTCGAAGAAAAAAAAAAAGAAAAAACTCCGGTTTCACCAGCTGGCCGGGCTGGTGGCAGGTACTGCAATAAACCTTCCTGGGCGGTGGGCTGGGGCTCGATCGGCTGGCTCTGCAGCGGGGCCGAGCAGCGAAGACGGAGGCAAACAGAGATGGAGGGTGCAGCACTCGAGAGACGGCCAGCGCTGCAAAGCAGGTCGGCGTTCGGACCCAGCAGAGGAAGGGAAAAGTCCCAGAGAGTCCGGCGGGAACGAGTCTCCAACTATTAAAAATATCTGTATAAATAAAAACCGCGTAGAACAGCGTTGTCAGCAGCGGCAGCGGCGGAAAAGCGCGGGAGGCGCCATTTTTTCTCGGCAGGGAAGAAAGGAAAGCGCGGGAGGCGCCATTTTTTTTCAGGATGCCTAAGACTGGCAATATTACTGCTTTCGATAGTGATGTAGAGGATTGGACCACATATGTGGAAAGAGTGGAGGTATATTGCACAGCGAATGAAATAGAGGATGATAAAAAGGCATCGGTACTTCTAAATCTGATGGGCGCAAGGACTTACGGGCTGTTACGAAACTTAATCACTCCAGACAAACCGATGGACGAGAATTTTAAAGAGATTGTTGATACCCTACAGGAGCACTTAAACCCAACACCGCTGCTGTTAGCGGAATGATTCAAATTCTTCAGGAGGAATCAGCACAAGAATGAAAGTAACGCTGATTACCTCACCGAATTAAGAAAGCTGTCAAAGCACTGCCAATTCGGGGCAGGACTGGCAGATTCTCTTCGAGACAAATTTGTCTGCAGCCTCCTAAGTGAAGGAACACAGAAAAGGCTACTTTCTGAGAAAAATTTAACACTGGACAAGGCTTTCAGTATGGCTGTATCATACGAAGCAGCAGCAAGAGGAGCTGCAGAGATACAGCAAAAGCCACAGGACTTCGGCACCCATGAAATGACACGGGGTTTCGAGAGATGTTATCGCTGCGACAGATCCACCCATGACCAGAGGGACTGCTGGTTCAAGGACAAAGCATGCAGGCAATGCGGAAAGATGGGACACATTGCACGTGTATGCCGATCTGGAAACAAAAAATCCACTGACAGAAAAAAAATCAATAAGGAAAAGTACAGAAAGGTACAAATGATGACGGACAGTAGCTCCGAAGACCAGAAGAGCGATAGCGACTCCGGAAACAAGAGACTAAGCTGTCTCAAATTACATAATGTAATTGCCAAAGAAGATTACCAGACCATTTGGGTTACCCTCACGATAGCGGGGTCCCCAGTTAAAATGGAGCTAGATACAGGATCAGCTCTGACCGTCATAAGTCGACGGGATTACGAGCGGCTATTTCCGCATATACCTTTGAAAGACACATCCATTATCTTGAAAACATATACGGGGCAGAAAGTATACCCCAGAGGGAAAATAAGGGTGCCTGTTGTATACAACGGCAAGGAAATACAGAAGTTGTATTGATACGTTCTGCAAGATGGTGGTCCACCGCTGTTGGGACGTGAATGGATCAGGAAGATACGTTTAGACTGGCACTCCATTCAGGCACTGACGGTGACCAGTAAGAAAATAAATGATGATGACGTCATACCTGAACGATTAAAAGACATCTTGGCCAACGCCAAAGAAGTGTTTCAACAGGAACTAGGAACCTTGAAAGGCTTCACCGCCTCAATAAAAGTGGAAGATGCGGCAATTCCCAAATTTTTTAAGGCAAGGCCGGTGCCATACGCAATTCGTCCAGCAGTTGAGGCAGAGCTGGAGAATTTGGAAAAGGCAGGCGTGTTATCCAAGATAGATTGGAGCGAGTGGGCAACACCCATCGTCCCGGTCATGAAGGAAACGTTAAATAATGATAAAGCTGAAGAACAGAGAAAAATTCGCATCTGTGGGGACTTCAAGGTGACTGTAAACCCGATCCTTCACACTGTACAGTATCCTCTTCCGAGGATAGAAGATATTTTCGCCTCACTATCAGGAGGGAAACGTTTCACCAAAATTGACTTGGCACAGGCATATCTACAGATGGAGGTTGAGGAGGCTTCTAAAAAGTATCTCACGATAAACACACACAAAGGCCTGTACCAGTACAATCGACTGGTTTTCGGAGTAGCATCAGCTCCAGCTATCTGGCAAAGAGCTATGGAGCAAGTCCTGCAAGGGATTCCGGGGACTCAATGCTACCTAGACGACATCCTTGTAACAGGAGAAAACAACAACGAGCACCTTGCCAATTTGGAGCAGGTGCTCACTAGGCTGAGAGAACGGGGCCTACGAGCAAATCGCCCCAAGTGCGAATTTTTCCAGAAACAAATATCATATTGTGGCCACATAATTAACGAAGAAGGGTTTCATAAGTCACCTGAAAAAATTGAAGCGGTCATAAAAGCCCCAGCACCTGAAAATGTCTCACAATTAAGGTCGTTCCTGGGATTGCTAAATTACTTCATAAATTTTTACCGAACTTGTCAACTGTTCTGCACCCTCTTAACGAACTGCTACAAACGGGAGTAAATTGGAAATGGAGCGAAGACTGTAAACGTGCCTTCCATAAATACAAAGGCTTGATCACGTCTAAGGAAGTTTTGGCTCATTACAACCCATCACTGCCAATCAGACTGGCGTGCGATGCATCCCCTTACGGCGTAGGAGCGGTATTATCGCATAGATTCCCTGATGGCTAGGAGCGGCCGATAGCTTTTGCGTCACGCTCATTGAACTCAGCTGAGCGTAACTATGCCCAGATCGACAGGGAAGCACTCAGCCTGGTATGGGGAGTGAAGAAATTCAACCATTACCTACATGGACAAAAATTTACCTTGTTGACTGACCATCAACCCCTCGTCTCCATGTTCAACCCTAAAAAGGGCGTTCCCATTATGACAGCGCAAAGGCTACAGAGGTGGTCCCTTTTCCTAGGGGCACACCAATATGACATAGAATACAAAGGATCAAAACAGCATGGAAATGCTGACGGTTTATCGCGTCTACCGTTGCCAACGGTAGAAGAGGCACCTACAGTTGACCCAGTGGAGATGTTCCACTCAACCATAGTGGAATGTCTACCAGTAACAAATTCTACCATTGAAAAGGAAACGAGAAATGACCCGACTCTCTCACGAGTCTACGATTTAACGGTGAAGGGATGGCCAGCACATGGCGAACCACGGTTGCCAGCATTCTTGCAAAGAAGAGAACAGCTGTCAGTGTGCCGAGGAACCTTGATGTGTGGATCCAGAGTGGTGATTCCACCCAAACTCCAGGATAAAGTACTAAAGGAGCTTCACGAGGGGCATCTGGGTGGAGTGAAAATGAAGAACCTAGCCAGAGCATTTGTGTGGTGGCCAGGTATCGATGGAGACATCGAAGAAATGACCAAGGGCTGTCTAGGATGCCAGAAGGTCCAAAACGCCCCACCACAAGCCCCTCTACATCCATGGGAGTGGCCCTCATCTCCATGGCAAAGGGTACACATCGACTTTGCTGGTCCATTTATGGACTCAATGTTCTTAATCGCGGTTGATGCACACTCCAAGTGGCCGGAGGTAATAAAGATGTCCTCCACCACCACGGAAAAAACCATCACAGTATTAAGGACCATATTTGCCAGGAATGGGCTGCCTGAACAGATCTGTTCTGATAATGGACCGCAATTTGTGTCCGAAGAATTCAGGAAGTTCTTAAAAACAATGGGGTTAAGCATTACACTTCCGCCCCATACCATCCCGCCACCAATGGATTGGCTGAAAGGTTTGTCCAGACCTTCAAGAAGGCCATAAAGGCCATGGGTAATGAAGACATAAATCTACAGCATAAGGTAGATAACTTCTTATTTGCATACAGGAATGCCACACATGTGGTTACAAACCAAACTCCCGCCATGATGTTTTTCAATAGAAGACTAAGATGCCGGCTGGATTTGATCAAGCCAAACATCAGAAGGGACGTAGAGAACCGGCAATTACAAGGCATGAATGAAAGGCCAACTAGAACCTTCCAGATAGGTCAACAAGTTTTGGCCCGGGACTACTGTACCGAGAAATGGCAGCCTGGAACTATTTGCACACGACTAGGACTGCTGATGTATACCGTGGACATTGGAGAAAGCATAATAAGGCGCCATGCTGACCAGATCATAGAGTCATCCGAAAAGGGACAACCTACACCACAACTCTATACGCCTAATGATGAAGCAGAGATACCCATAGTATCTACCTCCGATCCGGTGATACTGGAACCAGATGAACCCGACACTGGCATTCAAGCCGAATCGACCTTGCCAAAAGAACCTACTACACCACCGAAAACTACTACACCACCGAGGCGTTATCCGGACCGAGTCAGGAAGCCTCCAGAGAGACTGACTTATAATTGATTAACTGCAGCAAATGTGTAGATTATTGTTCTTGTAAACATGTTAATTAATGATTACTTAAAATGTTATGTACTGGTTGTCTAAAAGGGGAGGAATTGCGGTGTATGTGCCTTTAAGAGCCCCTGTGTACTGTAATGCCGGTAGTGGCCACTCGGGCTATATAAGCCTGTATAGTGTCTTGTATCTTTTAGTTCACCTCCAGACTTTGTTCAGTAAACACCTGTTAAACCAACTCCTGCATTCCGTGTCTCCATTAACACATGGATACAACAGAACTGAGTTGCAATAAGCCACCGACGGACGGCCCTTGCACTTTGTGCCTCCCTCCCGTGCTGGTGCTCCTCCTCCTCCTCCTCCTCCTCCTCTGGTGGTCCTCCAATGTCTGCTGGCAGTGGCTGAGTCCTGCGGATAGCCAGGTTGTGCAGCATGCAGCACACTACAATGAAATGGGAGACTCGCTCGGGCGAGTACTGTAGGGCACCCCCGGAACAATCCAGACAGCAGAACCGTTGCTTGAGCATGCCGATTGTGTGCTCAATGATGTTCCTGGTTGCTTGATGGCTGTCATTGTATCGTTCTTCAGCAGGGGTGCTGGGCGCACGGAGCGGGGTCATCAGCCAGGTGCACAAAGGATAGCCTTTGTCCCCGAGAAGCCATCCTCATGGGTGAGCCTGGGCTTCGAAAATGTCTGCCACAGGAGTCTGGCGTAGGATGAAGGCATCGTGGCTGCTGCCTGGAAAGCGGGCATTGACAGCTAGTATGAGCTGCCTGTGGTCACACACCAAGTGCACGTTGAGTGAATGGTAGCCCTTCCGGTTGCGGTAATCCTCGGCATTCTGTAGAGGTGCCCGCAAAGTCACATGCGTGCAGTCAATGGTGCCCTGCACCATGGGGAAGCCCGCTAATGCTGCAAATCCCATTGCACGCTCTTGCTGCTTGTCCAGGGTCATGGGGAAGGAGATGAACTGACGTCTCCTTCTGAAAAGGACATTGGTCACCTGGCGGATGCAGCAATGTACCGCGAACTGGAAGATGTTGGCAATGTCCCCAGTGGCGGATTGGAAGGAGCCGGTGGCATAGAAGTTGAGAGCCACCTTCACTGCCACCGACAGAGACGTCCTGCTCCTCAGCTGTGGCTGCAGATCTCTGCGAAGCAGGTGGCAGACCTCCGTGACCACCTCCCTTCTGAATCGCAGCCTCCGAACACACTGCTCCTCAGATATGTTCAGATATGAGAACTGCTGGCGGTATACCCTGAGTGGGTAAGGCCTCCTGTGCCGACGCCTGTTGGCCCTTCTCCGTCTGGCCATGACTGGCACTCTCTCACGGCGTCTCTGAGCCCTTTGAATGCAATGCAGTAAGCCAACTTTTCCACCCATTGCAGCCCCCATTATATGTTTCTAATCAAGGCTATGGCACTGAAAGTTAAATCCAAGTGCAAAGCTCTGGCCTGAAGCCACAAGTACCTGTGCGAGCATTGAGTCAAACCAGAAAGCTCTCTCCCTTTGTCTCTCTCCAAATATCCGTCTCTCACAAAGAAGGAGTGGAACAAAATGGCAGCCACTTATACTGCAGGAGGAGTCCCCTTTAATTAGCGCCCCCCGCGCCCCGCAGCGACTGGGAACCGTTCCCCTCTACCAGTCGCTGGGGGCGCCAGGCGCACATAAGGGCAGCGCCACTGAAGTTCCGGTTCGGGGCGCACCAAGGGCATCAGGACGTCAGGATCTGCGCGCGCAGCTGAGCGGGCGCAGCGGTTTTGCGCCGCCGGTAAATCTTAAGTGAAGTTCGTGAGAGGCGCAGATCGCGCCGCACCCGGGCGCTAGCCACTTAGCACCCCACTTCTCCTCCTCCTAAGGCGCAAGCGGCTGGCGCTAACAACTGAATTTCTAGGCCTTTAGGTTTTTGACCCAGTGGCACTGAAGGAATGACTGTATATTTCCAAAAGTGTGACTTGGATGGGAAATTGGAAGTAATGGTATTATCATGACGTTGCTGCTACTGTCCTTCTTTGTGGTAGAGGTCAAGGGGCTGGGAGATGCTGTCGAAGTAAGCTTGGTGAATTGCTGCAGTGCATCCTATGTTTAGTATTTAGTACATACTATCACATTGCGCCATTGAATGGATATTGTGCTCAGTGGCAGGGCTGCTGATCATGTGGAATACTTCATCCTGGATAGTGTTTAGCTTCTTTAGTGTTGTTGTAGGTGCACTGATCCAGATGAGTTGTGAATATTCAATCACAATCCTGACTCCTGAGCCTTGTACTGGGTATATTGTGGACAGGCATAGCCACTGGGTGTTGATATGGATGGTCCAGTTAAACTTCTGGTCAATGATGACCTCCCAGGATGCTGATGGGGGGGACTCAGTGATGGTGGGACTGTTGACGGTTAGGGCACGGTGGTTGGGCTTTCTCTTATTGGAGATGCACTGCCTGGCACTTGCACGTCCAAGCTTGGATGTTGTTAAAGTCCTGCTGTAGGCTGGCATAGACTGCTTCATTAATGGAGGAGTTATGAATGGAGCTGAACATTGTAGAATACTCAGCAAACAGCCCCACTCCTGACCTTATGAAAGCGGGGAAGGGCATTGTAGTGTCCAAGGATCAATAATACTCAGACTGCAGGAGAACAATAAAACAGGTATTTACTGAACAGAGAGTAATTCAAGACTGAAGTACAGAAGCCTGCTATGGCTTTATATACAGGGGTGGTCACTGCCAGTACTGCAGTATAGAATCAGTTCTTCTCTTAAAGGTACATACACAACAATTCCTCCCCTTTTAGATAAACAGTACAGAACATTCATTTAACAACTAAATAATAACTAATTACAATTACAATTTTCTCTGTACTATATACATCAACTGAAATAATCATTTATAAGTTCAGTCTTTGAGGAGGCTTCCTGATCCTGACTGGATAACGCCTTTCTCGAGTATCCTGTTCTTGCGGCGGAGTTGATTCTGGCTCATTGTCATTGGTTGGTTCGTCAGCTTCCAATACCACTGCTTCTGAGGTAGATGCAATCTGTACTTCGGGTTGATTACCAGGTGCACCTGCTCGTGGTATGGGTTTGGCTTGTTCCTGTGACTCTAGAATCTGGTCAGCATGGCATCTCACGATGCTCTCTCCAACGTCCACTGTGTACATTAGTGGTCCCTGCTGTGTGCATATCGTTCCTGGCTGCCATTTTTCTGTTCGGTAGTCGCGGGCCAAGACTGGTTGCCCTATCTTGAAGCTCCTGGTTGGCTTCTCATTTATGTGCTGGAATTGCTTATCCTCAACATCTCGTCTTATGTTTGGTTTGAGCAAATCCAGGCGACATCTTAGCCTTCGGTTGAAGAACATTATGGCTGGAGTTTGGTTGGTGACTGCATGTGTCGCATTCCGGTAAGCAAACAAGAAATTATCCACCTTGTGTTGCAGTGGTATGTCGTCATTATGCATTGCCTTTATTGCCTTTTTAAAGGTCTGAACAAACCTCTCAGCCAATCCATTTGTGGCTGGATGATATGGGGCGGATGTGTAATGTTTCACCCCATTATTCCTCAGAAACCTCCGGAAATCCTCGGACACAAACTGTGGGCCATTGTCGGAGCAAATCTGTTCTGGCAAGCCATTCCTGGCGAAGATGGTCCATAGGACTGCAATAGTTTTCTCCGTGGTGGTGGAGGACATTTTGATGACCTCTGGCCATTTCGAATGGGCGTCCACAGCGATTAGGAACATTGAGTCCATAAATGGACCAGCAAAATCAATGTGTACCCGTTGCCATGGAGATGAGGGCCACTCCCATGGATGTAGCGGGGCCTGTGGTGGAGCGTTTTGGACCTTCTGGCATCTTGGGTGATTTAAAATGGCGCCTCCCGCGCTTTTTCTTCTTCCCCAATGTAATAAAATGGCGCCTCCTGCGCTTTTCCTTCTTCCCCAATGGAATAAAATGGCACCTCCCGCGCTTTTCCTTCTTCCCCTTGCTGCCACGCTGCTCCTAGCGTTCTACAGGGTAATGGCGGCGACCCGCGGCTTCGGCGCGTCTCACTTTTCCTTCCCCGCGTTCTATCCTCTCCACGCTGCCCTGTTCTTGAGCACCGACCGCGCCCTGTGTGCTCCACCCTCTCTCTTCCTCCCGATGACGCTGCACAGCCCCGTTGCAGAGCCGCTCGATCGAGCCCGAGCCCGCCGCAGTCCGGAAGGGTCAGCGCACTACCTGCTACCAGCACGACTTGCTGGAACACCTCGACTGGGGAGCCAGGCCCAGCTCTCCACAGCCTCCCCTGCAACTCTCTGATGGATCCCTGGGTGGTTGCCCGCGGTCGACGCCCGCCGTTCTGACTTCGACCTCCAAGAAGCTTCTCTTCAGGGAAAAGATCCCTGTGAGGTGATGCAGTACTGCAGGTGAGTTCAAACCTGCCCGTCGCCAGTGTAGTGTCCGAGGATTAATAATACTCAGACTGCAGGAGAACAATAAAACAGGTATTTACTGAACAGAGAGTAATTCAAGACTGAAGTACAGAAGCCTGCTATGGCTTTATATACAGGGGTGGTCACTGCCGGTACTGCAGTATAGAATCAGTTCTTCTCTTAAAGGTACATACATAACAGGCATTGATTTAAGTAGTTGAAGATGGCTGGGTTAAGGATGCTGCCCTGAGAACTCCTGCAGCAATGTCATGGTGCTGCAACAATTGCCTCCGACAATCATGATCATCTTCCTGTGTGCCAGGTATGACTCCAGCCACTGGTGGGTTTTCCAATTGATCACCATTGACCTCCTGTTTTGCTAGGGCACCCTGATGTCATACTCGGTTGGAATACAGATTTGTTATCGAAGGCTGCTACTCTCTCCGCCCCTCTAGCATTCAGCTCTTGTGTTCATGTCTGGATCAAGCATATGACAAGGTCTGGAGCTAAGTGTTCTAGCAGAACCCAAATTGGTGAGCAGATTATTAGGGATTAGGTTAATGGCAATATTGATGACTCCTTCCATCACTTGGCAGAAGGCTAATAGAGCGGTAGTTGGTCGGGTTAGATTTGCTCTGTTTTTTGTGGATACGACATACATTGGCAATTTTCTACATTTGTCAGGTGGATAGCACTGTCACAGTTGACCTGGAGTAGCTTAGCTAGGGGACTGGCTAGTGTTGGTGTGCAGGTTTTCAGCATTACAGCTAGGGTGTTATCAGCTTTTGCTATGTCTAGTGTACTCAACCATTTAAGAATGTAAGAACATAAGAAATAGGAACAGGAGTAGGCCATTTGGCCCCTCGAGCCTACTCCACCATTCAATAAGATCATGGCTGATCTTCTACCACAACTCCACTTTCCTGCACTATCCCCATATCCCTTGATTCCCTTAATATCCAAAAATCTATCGATCTCTGTCTTGAATATACTCAACGACTGAGCCTCCACAGCCCTCTGGGGTAGAGAATTCCAAAGATTCACCACCCTCTCAGTGAAGAAATTTCTTCTCATCTCAATCCTAAATGGCCGACCCCTTATTCTGAGGCTGTGACCCCTGGTTCTAGATTCCCCAGCCAGGGGAAACATCCTCCCTGCATCTACCCTGTCAACCCCTGTAAGAATTTTGTATGTTTCAGTAAGATCACCTCTCATTCTTCTAAACTAAAGAGAATATAGGCCTAGTCTACTCAATCTGTCCTCATAGGACAATCCCCCCATCCCAGGAATCAGTCTGGTGAACCTTCGTTGCACTCCCTCTATGGCAAGTACATCCTCCCTTAGGTCAGGAGACCAAAACTGTACACAGTACTCCAGGTGTGGTCTCACCAGGGCCCTATATAATTGCAGTAAGACGTCTTTACTCTTATACTCAAATCCTCTTGTAATAAAGGCCAACATACCATTTGCTTTCCTAATTGCTTGCTGTACCTGCATGTTAACTTTCAGTGATTCGTGTACAAGGACACCCAGGTCCCTCTGAACACCAAACATTTCCCAATCTCTCACCATTTAAAAATACTCTGTTTTTCTATTTTTCCTACAAAGTGGATAACTTCACATTTCTCCACATTATATTCCATTTGCCATGTTCTTGCCCACTCACTTAGCTTGTCTATATCCCCCTGAAGCCTCTTTGCATCCTCCTCACAACTTACATTCCCACCCAGCTTTGTATCATCAGCAAACTTGGATATATTACATTTGGTCCCCTCATCCAAATCATTGATATAGATTGTGAATAGCTGAGGCCCAAGCACTGATCCTTGTGGTACCCCACTAGTTACAGCCTGCCAACCCGAAAATGACCCGTTTATTCCTACTCTCTGTTTTCTGTCCGTTAACCAATCCTCAATCCATGCTGGTATATTACCCCCAATCCCATGAACCCTAATTTTGTTTAATAACCTCTTGTGTGGCACCTTATCGAATGCCTTCTGAAAATCCAAATACAGCACATCCACTGGTTCCCCCTTATCTATTCTGCTAGTTACAACCTCAGTAAACTCTTAACAGATTTATCAAACATGATTTCCCTTTCATAAATCTGTGTCGACTCTGCTCAATCCTATTATTATTATTTTGTAAGTGCCCTGTTACCACATTCTAGCATTTTCCCTACTACTGATGTCAGGCTAACTGGTCTGACCCGTTTTCTCTCTTCCACCTTTCTTAAATAGTGGGGTTACATTTGCTACCTTCCAATCCGTGGGAACCGTTCTAGAATCAATGGAATTTTGGAAGATGACAACCAATGCATCCACTATCTCTATAGCCACTTCTTTCAAAACCCAATTGTAATGTATATACCATTAAGGGGGGAACTACTTTTTACAGCTCATGTATACTGTAGTACTGGCAGTGACCACACCTGTATATAGCACTGAGTAGTAATCTGTACAGGCAGTTGCAGTGTGAGCCATGTTGAGTAAACACCTGTTGTACCGTTCTCCGCAGTCTGTGTCTTATTATACACGGACGCAACATTGGCGACGAGGCAGGTTTGAACCTACCTGCAACTCTGCATCACCTCCCGGGGATTCGTTCCTGTAGATCAGTGGATTGGAGGTCAAGGCCAGAGACTCGGGCGTCGACCACGGGCAACCGCCCAGTCATCCAGCAGAGACTCGAGATTTGCGGGGGAGGCTGTCGAGAGCCAGGCTTGGCTTTCCAGACTAGGTGGTCCAGCAAAACGGGCTGGCAACAGGTAGTGCACAGACCCTTCCCGGACAGCGGCGGGCTAGAGCCCGACCGAGCGGCACAGCAAAGGGCCGAGCAGCGTCGACGGGGGAGAGAGAGGGCAGAGCGCACAGGGCGCAGCCGGTGTTCAGGGGCCGAGCAGCGTCGGAGAGAGGGAGAGAGAGACGCGCAGAAACCGCCATTGCCACAAGGACCGCCGAGAGCGGCGTTGGCAGCAGCGCAGGAGAAGCACGCGAAACCTACAGGGCACCGCCATTGCCACGAGAACCACCGGGAGCGGCATTGGCAGCAGCGGGGGAGGAAGGAAAGCGCAGGAGATGCCATTTTAAGCCATTGGGAGACGCCATTTTAAACCACACCCAAAATGCCGAAGACTGGCAGTATCACCGCATTTGACAATGAAGTCGAAGATTGGACTACATATGTCGAACGAATAGAGGTGTACTGCAAGGCAAATGAGGTGTCAGATGACAAGAAAGCGTCGGTATTGTTAAATTTAATGGGTGCAAAGATGTATGGTTTATTACGAAATCTAGTAACCCCAACGAAGCCAATGGAAAAGAGTTTTGAAGACATAGTAATGATACTAAAGGAACATTTAAACCCCACACCGCTGCTGATAGCAGAAAGATTAAAGTTTCACAAATTGAACCAGCATAAGGATGAAAGCAATGCTGATTATTTAACAGAACTGCGCAAACTATCGAAACACTGCCAGTTTGGAGTGGGACTGGCAGATACCTTAAGGGACAAGTTTGTATGTGGGCTTCAAAGTGAAGGAACCCAGAAACGGCTTTTATCTGAAAAGGACCTTAAGCTGGAAAAGGCTTTCAGCATTGCGGTATCATATGAAGCAGCAGCACGGGGCGCTGCAGAGATACAACAGAGACCGCAAGAATATGGCACAAACGAAATGTCATATGGAACAGAGAAGTGCTATCGCTGCGGCAGAACAACACACGACCAGAATGATTGCTGGTTCAAAGACAAAGTGTGCAGACAGTGTGGAAAAGTAGGACACATAGCACGAGTCTGCAGGTCGGGAAAGAAAACCAGCAATAAGAAACCTACCAAAGGAAAGTACAAGAAGGTACATAAGATGACGGAGAATAGTTCAGATGAACAAAAGAGTGATAACGACTCCGAAAGCAGGGAACTGAGTTGTCTGAAACTACATAATGTGATCACAACGGAGGATCACCGAACCATTTGGGTCACTCTCAAGTTAGCAGGAGTCCAGGTAAAGATGGAATTGGACACAGGATCAGCCCTAACAGTCATAAACCAACGGGACTACGAGCGGCTATTCTCACACATACCCTTGAGAGACACAAAAATTATTTTGAAGACGTACACGGGGCAAAAAGTCTACCCCAAAGGAAAAATAAGGGTGACCGTTATATATAACGGTAAGGAAACACCAAAACTAGACCTGTATGTATTGCAAGATGGAGGACCACCATTACTGGGATGTGAATGGATCCGGAAAATACAACTGGATTGGCATTCCATACAGGCACTGACTGTGGCTGACAAAAAGGATGATGACGTCACACCTGGGCGACTGTCAAAGATCCTAACTGACGCGAAAGAAGTGTTTCAGCAAGGACTCGGAACACTAAAAGGCATGACAGCGACGATTAAAATTGAAGAAAACGCAAGCCCAAAATTTTTTAAGGCCAGACCGGTACCTTATGCAATCCACCCAGCCGTCGAAGCAGAGCTGGAGAGTCTGGAACGTTCAGGTGTACTGTCCAAGGTAGACTGGAGCAATTGGGCTACACCCATTGTCCCTGTGATGAAAAAGTCGTTGAGCAGCACGCCTGGGGAACCAAGGAAGGTTCGCATCTGTGGGGACTTTAAGGTAACAGTGAACCCGGTCCTTCACACCGTACAATATCCACTTCCGCGGATTGAAGATATTTTCGCCTCGCTATCTGGAGGGAAACGCTTCACTAAGATTGATCTGGCCCAGGTGTATCTGCAAATGGAGGTAGAAGAAGCATCAAAAAAATACCTCACAATCAACACCCATAAAAGGTCTCTACCAATACAACTGGCTGGTGTTCGGGGTAGCATCAGCTCCGGCTATTTGGCAGAGGGCAATGGAACAAGTCCTGCAAGGGATCCCAGGGACCCAGTGTTATTTGGACGACATCCTGGTCACGGGCGAAAATGACAGTGATCACCTTGCCAACCTGGAGCAGGTGCTCACTAGATTGCAGGAATATGGGCTCCGAGCTAACCGCCACAAATGCGAGTTTTTTAGAAAACAGATCTCGTATTGTGGCCACGTTATCAATAAAGAGGGGTTACATAAGTCCCCAGAGAAGATTGAGGCAGTAGTCAAGGCTCCAGCACCGGAAAATGTGTCACAACTGAGGTCGTTCCTCGGGCCGGTAAACTACTACCATAAGTTCTTGCCAAATTTGTCTACAATACTACACCCACTGAACACCCTACTGCAAACTGGGGTGCCATGGAAGTGGAGTGACGAATGTAGACGAGCTTTCCAGAAGAGCAAAACACTAATCACATCGAAAGAGGTATTGGTCCATTACAACCAGGCATTACCAATTCGGTTGGCATGTGATGCGTCGCCCTACGGCATTGGAGTGGTGCTGTCGTACAAATTCTCGGACGGCTCAGAGAGGCCAATAGCCTTTGTGTCACGATCACTAACCTCAGCCGAGCGTAACTACGCCCAGATTGACAGGGAGGCCCTCAGCCTAGTGTGGGGAGTGAAAAAGTTCAATCACTATCTGCATGGGCAGAAATTCACCTTGCTGACTGATCACCAGCCTCTTGTCTCCATTTTTAATCCGAAGAAGGGCGTTCTGGTGATGACTGCACAACGACTACAAAGATGGTCACTTTTTCTCGGGGCGCACCACTATGAGATTGAATATAAGGGCACGAAACAGCATGGAAATGCTGATGGGCTATCACGCCTGCCACTGCCTACTGCGGAGGAAGCACCAGCAGTGGATCCTGTCGAAATATTCCATTCGACTATAGTTGAATACCTACCGGTAACTAACGCTTGTATCGAAAAGGAAACCCAAAATGACCCGACAGTGTCTCGGGTATATGATTTGACGGTGAAGGGATGGCCAGCACATGGCGACTCACTGTTGCCAGCATTCTCGACAAGGAGAGAACAGCTGTCATTGTGCCGGGGGACCTTGATGTGTGGATCCCGAGTGGTAATTCCACCCAAGTTAAGGGATAGAGTGCTCAATGAGCTTCATGAGTGTCATCTGGGAGGGGTAAAAATGAAAAGCCTAGCCAGGGCTTATGTGTGGTGGCTGGGAATCGATAAACAAATTGAGGACCTGACCAAAAGCTGCTCAGGATGCCAGAAAGTCCAAAATGCACCACCACAGGCCCCTCTACACCCATGGGAGTGGCCCTCATCTCCATGGCAACATGTGCATATTGATTTTGCTGGTCCATTCATGGACTCAATGTTTTTAATAGCCGTGGATGCACACTCGAAATAGCCTGAGGTCATCAAAATGTCCTCCACCACCACGGAGAAAACTATTGTAGTCCTACGGACCACTTTTGCCAGGAATGGCTTGCCAGAACAGATTTGCTCCGACAACGGACCATAGTTTGTGTCCGAAGAGTTCCGGAGGTCCTTGAAAAAGAATGGGGTAAGGCATTACACATCCGCCCCGTATCATCCAGCCACAAATGGATTGGCTGAGAGGTTCGTACAAACCTTTAAGAAGGCAATAAAGGCTATGTACAATGACAACATTCCGTTGCAGCACAAGGTGGACAATTTCCTGTTCGCCTACCGGAATGCGACACATGCAGTCACCAACCAGGCCCCAGCCATGATGTTCTTTAACCGAAGGTTAAGATCTCGCCTGGATTTGCTCAGACCAAACGTACGAAGAGATGTTGAGAGTAAGCAATTCCAGCACATCCATGAGAAGCCAACAAGGAGCTTCAATGTAGGGCAACCAGTCTTGGCCCGCGACTACTGAACAGAAAAATGGCAGCCAGGAACGATATGCACACGGCAGGGCCCACTAATGTACACAGTGTACGTTGGGGAGAGCATCGTGAGACACCATGCTGACCAGATCCTAGAGTCACAGGAACAAGTCAACCCCATGCCTCGCCCATACGTACCTGGTGATGAACCCGACGTACAGGTCGCATCTACCCCAGAAACAGTAGCATCGGAAGCTGATGAACCAACCGACGACAGGGGGCCAGAATCGCCTCCGCACCAAGAGCAAGACACTCGGGAAAGGCGCTATCCAGAAAGGATCAGGAAGCTTCCCCAAAGACTGAATATATAAATAGACTATTTTCAGCTAATGTTGCATGTTAAAAGTGTTCATTGTAATTAGTTTGATATTTAATTGTTATATGAGTGTTATGGTACTGTTAATCTAAAAGGGGAGGAATTGTAATGTATATACCTTTAAGGGGGGAACTACTTTTTACAGCTCATGTATACTGTAGTACCGGCAGTGACCACACCTGTATATAGCACTGAGTAGTAATCTGTACAGGCAGTTGCAGTGTGAGCCACGTTGAGTAAACATCTGTTGTACCGTTCTCCGCAGTCTGTGTCTTATTATACACGGACGCAACATCTAGGATGTTAACATATGAAACTCACACCAATGTTTTCTGCCTCTTCTTGTTTCTTAGCTCCACCCAAACTGATTCTACTTCTTGATTTTTGGAGCTAAGATCCTTTCTCTCTAGTGTCCTTATCCCATCCTTAATATATTTCTTAATATAACTTGGAGTGAATCAAATTGGCTGGACACTGGCACCTATGATGGTGGAAACCTTGGGAGGAGACCGAGGAGGATTGTTCACAGGCAATGTTGGCTGAAGACACTTGCAAACACTTCAGATCATATTAGGCTAAAGCTTAAAGTCCTGGGCCTAGAAATTCACTTGGGCGCGGGCAGCTCGCTCGCGCCCAAAAGTTAGCGCTGGGCGGGGAGGCATTAGCGCACGCCGTATATTCGTCTTCTGCGCCCCAATTCGGAAGCGGGCGCTATACCAGGGTGTGCCCGCCTCCGTTTGGGGCGCTGCAACTGAATATCGGCGCGCTAGTTGCCGCAGCGCCACCCGATGCGGTGCGGCAGGCTGCGGTACTGCAGGCCTCCTCCTTCTCTTAAGGGGGAGGTGCCTGCAACGGCCGGAGCCCCGATCGCGAGTGCCAGCAAAAGAGCCCGGCACAACGGAGAAGTGCCGGGCTCCACGGAAACCAGCCGGCAATGCCGCGGGGGGGGTGGAGGAGGCCGGGGAAGGAGGTGCGGGCAGGCGGCCGCCGAAAAAGCAGCCGGCCGCACCTTCAGCTTTAAAGCGCCCCACTATGGCAGCAGGACGGCCCCGTTTTCCGTTCGCTGTTTGCGCCCGCTTCGGAGGAGGCGGGCGCAAATAAATATGGGGATCGGCGCGGTTTCGGGGCGTTACGGGCCACCGCACACACCGATGACGTCATCGGTCCCGGCGCAGCGCTAACAGCTACCGCCGCCAATACCGCTGCACTCAATTTCCGCGCTACCACCCCGCCGGCGCAAAAGACCTCTTTAGGCGCTAAGTGGGCGCAAGGCCCACTGAATTTCTAGGCCCAGATCCTTTAGCACATTGTATCCACATTCAGTAGCTAAATTATTTATTGAAATGCTGCACAGGTTACTGCATCAGCATCATTGAATTGGCACCTTATGTGTCTTTGGCCAACCACATCTCTTTGGTACAGAATGAAGACATCATTTTTAAGAGGGAGAACAGAGTCATAGACAGTTTGACCATTTTTCATTTAAGTTGATCATAATAACTTAACATATTTGAAATATGCAATAAAGCACACAGAACTTAAATCTGCCTTCAGTAGTTTTGAATATAAATGCTGTTATTTAAATATCAAGACAATGGCATTTTATGGAATATTCAACAGGACACACACCTGCTACTGATGGTACCAGTGGAGAATCAATTTTGGGCAATGGAGCATGTTAATGTTAATCCATGTTCACCCTTACACTAAAATGAGGCTGCTACTTTTTATTACAATACATTTTTTCCAAATACATAAAAAAAATTCTTTCTTCAGATTGGCTCCATTGGTAAGGAAACAGCTTACTGTGTAGCTGAGATGTAGTAACCAGGAATGCCCCAGGTTTGATACCACGTCTGCGCTGAATTAAGATTGGGCTGTGGTAGAGGTCCACAAGCAGCCTCGTGCCTCATAGCTGGGGAGGGGGTAAAAAAAAATTAGCCACTCTTGATCAGGATGGAAACTGTGTGCCTGTGGATGTTGGGTGAAGACAAGATTAGATTCAGCTGTGATTTCAGGTGCCTTCCTCCCCAAATGGCTATTTGAGCAAGGTACCAGAGGTAGGACTACCCCACCTACTCAAATAGACCTTTTTTCCCCCCTCTCCAATATTGTTATAACTAATAATGATGAACCTGTATAAAACACTGGTTCAGCCTCAACTGGAGTGTTGTGTCCAATTCTGGGCACTGCACTTTAGGAAGGATGTGAAGGCTTTAGAGAGGGTGCTGAAAAGATTTACGAGAATGGTTCCTGGGATGAGGGACTTCAGTTACGTGGATAGTCAAGAGAAAGCTGGGGTTGTTCTCCTTAGAGCAGATAAGGTTGAGAGGAGATTAGATAGATGTGTTCAAAATCATGAGGGGTCTAGACAGAGTAGATAGAGAGAAACTGTTCCCATTGGCGCAGAAGGGTCGAGAACCAGAGGACACATATTTAAGGTGATTGGCAAAGGAACCAAAGGCGACATGAGGAAAAACTTTTTTATGCAGCAAGTGGTTAGGATCTGGAATGCACTGCCTGAAAGGGTGGTGGAGGCAGATTCAATCATGGCTTTCAAAAGAGAATTGGATAAGTACCTGAAGGAAAAAAAATTGCAGGGCTACAGGGAAAGGGTGGGGGAGTGGGACTAGTTGAAGTGCTCTTGCAGAGAGCTGGCACGGGCTCAACAGACCAAATGGCCTCTTTCTGTGCTGTAACCATTCTATGATTCATTTGTGTAGTTGGCTTTCTGTCAGTGGCCAGCAATCCAGTGTCACCCCTATTGGTTTATTTAAAATAGGCAAAACAGGTGGAGCAGAAGTTGCAAACTGCCCGGGTCCACCAGTTTTACAGTGGCCTTGATTGGGATCATGTTTCTCTACGAGTTTGCAACAAAAAGACCACGAAGTGCACGCTGGGAATGGTTGTGTTTCTTCTGCAGGCATGAGGCGAGCCCCAAAACAATAGTAAAAGTCCTGCAATAACAAATCTGTAACGTTAACTTGACTGTATTCTCCGTAGGTACTAACTGGCCCAAGTGTTGCCAGTATTTTCTGTTTTCCATAAGAATACTAGATAATTACAGATGAAGACGACCAATTTGGCCCATATTAGTTCACCCATCGGTAACACCCTACAGTCCCCCATTACTGCATTTAATTGTTTCATAAATGCATCCAGAGTTTACACCTCCACCACACTGCCTGGAGGTCCATTTCAAGTGTTAATCGCTCTTTGCATGAAGAAGAACTTCCTGGTTATCAGTCCTCTTACAAGTTTGAACCTATGTCCCTTTGTCCTATTCACACAATTTAACAGAAAGTAATATTCTGGGAAATTATCTTTTCTTTACCATTTACTATCTGTATACTTCTAGAAGATCAGCATTCAGATGCCTCCTTTCCAGGTGTAAACGCCAAGTCTCTCCAGTCTTTCCACATATTTTAAACCAAGACACCAAGGATTAGCCTTGTGGCTCTTCTTTGCACTGCTTCCAGTGCGAGAATGTCTCCTTTGATCTCAGTGACTAGGACTGGACTCAGTACAAGCATTTGTTTTCCATTAAAAGAAATCAGTACATAACTTTGATCTGACCACAACATTGTACAGTTTGATCATGACATCCTCTGATTGCTGCTTTGCATTAGTTGTCCTTAGTTATTTAAACACCATTCATGGAGTACATATGTTGCTTATTAACCATCTTATGTGCAGTACTTTGCACTTGCTTGCATTAAATTTCATCTGCCATTCATCTGCCCACATACTTATTTTGTGTAACTCGCTCCGCAAGTTTTGAGCTGCTCTTCTTAAGTCAACAGCCCTTTCCAGTTTGGTATCTTAAGCAAATTTGACCACTTTGCATTGTTTCTGAGTCTAGGGCCCAGATATTTGTGGGGATGCGGCGAGGAAGGAGTGGGGGGTGGGTGGGGAGGTGGTTGTAGCGGTCGAGTAACCCGGAAATGTGGGTAATGTGGAGGTCCTGCCGAATTTAATGTTTGAATTTTTTTCTCCGTATCCAGATTGAGAGGTTGGCTAGCTGTCAGGTGGGAAGCCTGCAGCCAGGGAATAGAGAAGGGAGGGAGGAGAGATCGCGGGTGGCGGGGGTGGGGTGGGAGAGATCGGAGCGTGGGTTGGAGATCGGAGCGTGGGGCGAGTGGGAGATTGGGATCTCGGGGAGAAGCACTCCTGCTCCTCCTGGTCCACAAGCAGTGCTGGAAAGGCACTTAGCTGCTGGATCCGGCCATCCTCACCTCCCTTCAGCTGCCAGGTTTCCCGAGCCCTTAGAAACCTGGCCCACAGCCGTTAAATCTAAAAGTCTGTTCATATTTGAGGCACGCAGCCTATTTAGTAAATTTAAACAACTGACCCATCTCGCGAGAGCAGGTTAGTCGCCCACCCCTCCAATCCGCCTCCGTTAAAAACTGGAGACAGGTTGGGGTCGGGTTTCAGATTTGTGAGTGGGTCCTGGAGCACTCACTCAATTTTTGCTTCAGATATCCAGCATCTACAGTTTTTTGACCTTTGTTTATGGAATTTAATCCATTCAGTGACTGTAAACCAGTGGCCCAGATTTTAATTAATAGGCTCAGCCAGTGGTTTTCATTTTTTAGATTTCACAGCAAATGGGCAAAATCCTAGAACGTGATTGCTAAAACGTAGGTACAAATCCCACATAATATAAACTAAATTCAATGGGGTAGAGTTTCAGCTTTGGGCATAATCGGCGATCTGGGCGCAAATTGCGCCCGTTTTGAGAAGTGTTTTTGTTCTCTAGTTTCTGCTCAAACTCTGCCATATCGCTGAACGCAAAATTGGCCATGAACCAGCACAATCGGGCAGCGTTTTAGAATGTAATTTTTAAAAATTTGCTTTAAATATTATTCCCTGCTATATTTAAGAGTGGTAACTTGATGGAATTTTATTAATACAGCTGAAAATGGGTTTATCATAAAAAATAAGCATTTTTAGTCACCGTGTCAATCCACCATCAGTGAGTAAGCCAATTTTAAATTACTGAAAATGACTTAAAAAAATTATACAGAACCATTTCCAGTTATATTGGGGTACTGTAGTCAGTTTCTTGGAAAATGTTAAATAAATTACTTTTAAAAAGCTTTTATAACTTTCCTATTAGTGTCCTTGAGCCAAAAGAACCAGTTTAATTTTTAGAGCCTCCTTGACGTCCCGCAAACGAGCACAATTAGCAGAAACTCCCAATGGTGATTTATTCACCCATTGGGTGTGGCCAGTTTATTGGGGTGGGGTCGTCTTCTAGCGCGATCTTTTCTAAACTAGCGCAAAAGATCGCGGAAACTCAAGTTGCGCTGAATGTAATTTGCGCTTAAAATTCCGCGATCTTTTGCGCAGATTATACCGATTTTGGGCAAATTGCACCGAAAAGAACCAGTGCAACCGAGCGGAAACTCTACCAAAGGTATTCACTCTTTGTAAACCAGTGCTATTGATCCATGCCGCCTGACCGGCTGAGTATTTCCAGCATTTTCTGTTTTTATTTCTAATATTTTTTATGTCTGTTTTTGAACTTTTGCTCTCTAGAAAATGTAAACTATATTTTTGTTTTATAAAAGGGTATCTATCTGACTGCAGTTGCTCAGAGATGACTGTAAACATGTACCCAAACACTTAAGGTGCCCAGAGAATCAACGGGTATCATTAAAAACATTTATTTATGTTGTTATATATGCACACTGTAAACACAAGGCATTCACTGGCTCACGTCCATATTTTCACCACTGTCAAGTGACTTATCAAATATCACTAATTGCCACAGCACTCATTGTTGTTTACCTTAATCTGATTTTAAAAAAACTTTTCAGCAATCTGTCCTTTTGATCATGAATCTGACTTCAACAGTTTTAACATCACACTGTGTGACTTTTTTTCCAGCAGGTTCCCCACCTGGAACCCAGCCTGATTGATAGGCATGGCTGCCTGTCGGGCGGGGAACAGTCTGGAGAAGGCCACAGGCCAGGAGCAGGTAGGGAGCCTGCAGCTGGACTAGTGGTATTGGGGGGTGAGGGGGGGGGGGTTCGGATATTAGGGGGCTTCGATCCTGGAGGGGGGTGCAGGGGTTGGTGGTGGCCGATCTCGGGGCGGCGTCTGATCGCACGGGGGTTTGGTGATCCCGGGGGATGGGGGCTGATCACGAGGGGGTAGGCAATCGTGGGGAGCGCAGGTTGCGAGAGGGTGGGCGTCGCTTGGGGGGGGCGTGCGGGGGGGCTGATTGCGAGGAGGTGGGCGATTGCAGGGGGGCTGATCGTGAGGGAGTGGGAGATTGCAGGGGGGGCTGATCGTGAGGGAGTGGGCGATCGGGGGGGGGGGTCTCATCGTGAGGGAGTGGGCGATCGCCGGGGGGCTGATCGTGAGGGAGTGGGCGATCACGGGGGGGGGGGGCTGATCGTGAGGGAGTGGGCGATCGCGGGGGGGTCTCATCGTGAGGGAGTGGGCGATCGCGGGGGGGTCTCATCGCGAGGGAGTGGGCGATCGCGGGGGGGTCTCATCGTGAGGGAGTGGGCGATTGCGGGGGGGTCTCATCGTGAGGGAGTGGGCGATCGCGGGGGGGTCTCATCGTGAGGGAGTGGGCGATCGCGAGGGGGTCTCATCGTGAGGGAGTGGGCGATTGCGGGGGGGTCTCGTGAGGGAGTGGGCGATCGCGGGGGGTCTCATCGTGAGGGAGTGGGCGATCGCGGGGGGTCTCATCGTGAGGGAGTGGGCGATCGCGGGGGGGTCTCATCGTGAGGGAGTGGGCGATCGCGGGGGGTCTGATCGTGAGGAACTGGGCGATCGCGGGGGGGCTGATCGTGAGGCAGTGGGCGATCGCGGGAGGCTGATCGTGAGGGAGTGGGCGATCGCGGGGGGGCTGATCGTGAGGGAGTGGGTGATCGCGGGGGTGGGCTGATAGTGAGGCGGTGGGTGATCGCGGGGGGGTCTGATCGTGAGGGAGTGGGTGATCGCGGGAGGGGCTGATCGTGAGGGAGTGGGTGATTGTGGGGGGGGCTGATCGTGAGGGAGTGGGCGATCGTGGGGGGGCTGATCGTGAGGGAGTGGGCGATCGTGGGGGGGCTGATCGTGAGGGAGTGTGCGATCGCGGGGGGGCTGATCGTGAGGGAGTGGGCGATCACGGGGGGGCTGATCGTGCGGGAGTGAGCGATCGCGGGGGGGCTGATCGTGAGGGAGTGGGCGATCGCGGGGGGGCTGATCGTGAGGCGGTGGGTGATCGCGGGGGGGGCTGATTGTGAGGCAGTGGACGATCGCGGGGGGCTGATCGTGAGGCCGTGGGCGATCACGGGGGGGGCTGATTGTGAGGGAGTGGGCGATCGCGGGGGGGGCTGATCGTGAGGAAGTGGGCGATCGCGGGGGGGCTGATCGTGAGGGAGTGGGTGATCGCGGGGGGGGCGCTGATTGTGAGGGAGTGGGCAATCACGGGCGGCTGATCGTGAGGGAGTGGGCGATTGCGGGGGGGCTGATCGTGAGGGAGTGGGCGATCGCGGGGGGGGCTGATCATGAGGGAGTGAGCGATCGCGGGGAGGCTGATCGTGAGGGTGTGGGCGATCGCGGGGGGCTGATCGTGAGGGAGTGGGTGATCGCAGGGGGGCTGATCGTGAGGGAGTGGGCAATCACAGGGGAGCTGATCGTGAGGGAGTGGGCGATCGCGGGGGGGCTGATCATGAGGGAGTGGGCGATTGCAGGGGGGCTGATCGTGAGGGAGTGGGCGATCGCGGGGGTGCTGATCGTGAGGGGTTGGACATTCGCAGGTGGGTGCCTGATGGTGGGGTGGTCGATGGCAGGGTAGGTCGGTGATCGCAGGGGGGCAGCATTCCTGGGGAGGGGTTGCTGATCGCGAGGGGTTGGGCAATTGCGGGTGGGGATCCAATGGTGGTGGGGAGGGGTCGATGGCGAGGGGGAGGGTTGATGGCGAGGGGGAGTCAGTGACTGCAGGAGGGTATAGTTGATTATGGCAGTTGGGTGATCCAGGGGGGCCCTGATCGCAGAGGGGGTCAGCGATCGCAGAGCGGGTCTGATTTTGGGGGGGTCTGAACGCAGTGGATTAGCAATTGTCGGAATTGTCTGATCGTGGGGGTGGGGTCTGATTATGGTGGGGGCGGGGGGGAGGGGAAGCAGGCACGCTTGGTGGGCTGGGAAGAAGCACTCCCGCTCCTACTGGCCCACAAGCAGTGCTGTAAAGGCACTTACCTCTTCCACGAAGCAGTCCTCGCCTCCCTTTAGCTGCCAGATTAAACCTGGAGGACAGGATAAATCTGAGGCACGCAGCCTCATTATAATATTTAAATGACCAACCCCCTCCTGAGAGCGGGTTGGTTGCCCAGCCCTCCGTCCCGCCTCTGTTAAAACTGGAAGTGGACAGGTAGGAGGCTGGTTGAGGTCAGGTTTGAGATTTTAAAAATATTCATATCTCACCCAACCCAAACGCATCTGTTTTTGGGGGCTAAAATTCCCTCCAGAGAGTTTGGTTGGGGGAGGGGGCGGTTGTAGGGCTGGAAAAGGTTATGGAGATGGGGGAGGAATAAAACCATTGATGAATTTAAAGACATTGGCCTAGAAATTCGGTGGGCTGCGCCACCAGTTAGTGCCTAAAGAGGGCACTCAGTGGCTTTAGTGCCACTGGCCGCGCCTCCCGCGATATTTAGCTGGGGCGCTAATGGCGGCATTAACCTGTTGCGCTGCGCCGCCTCCGATGATGTCATCGGTGTGCGCAGCGCCCCGCTACCGCCCCGATCTCGATATTTGGCAGCGACCGCCTCTGTAGCGCCGTTCGCAAATGGCGCCCGGTTCACGGGGCCTTCCTGTGGCGGCAGTGGCGCAAATTAAGGTGGAGGTGCGGGGTGGCCGTTTTTTCCGGCAGCCGCCTGCCAGCACCTCTGTCCCCGGCCTCCTGAACGCCCCCCGTGGCATTGCCGGCTGTTTTCCGAGAGCCCGGCACTTCTCCTCGCTGCTGGGCTCTTTTGCCGGCACTCGCGATCTCTGATCGCGCTGGTGCAGGCCCCTCCCCCTTAAGAATGGGAGGAAGGCCTGCAGTACCGCAGCGCGTCGTGCTGCAGCGTGTGGTGCTGCGGCACGTTGCGCTGCGATATTCAGTTTCAGCGCCCTAAGAGGAACGCGGAGCGCCTCGAGCCTCGCCCCGTGTCCCTCTTGGGGCACTCAAGCTGAATTTCCGGCGGTCGCTACTGCTCCAAACGCAGCACTAAATCCGGCGCCCAGGCGAGCTTGGCGCCCCGTTTGCGGCTCCACCCAATTTCTCCCCCATTGAAATTATTTTAATTTTGAGGCATTAGAGGTCCAAGAGTCTATGTAAATCGGCGAGGAAAGGGTTGATGCAGAACTTGGTGGGAGATAAATTATGGGCAACAGAGTTTTGAATGAGCTGGAGTTTATGGAGGGTAGAGGTTGGGAGGAGGCCAAGGACAGCATTGCAGTAGTTGAGTCTGGAGGTGATATAGGCATGTACAAAGGTTTCAGTGGCAGAAAGGCTGAGGAGGAGAATGTGGGCGATATTGACAGAAAGAATGTGAGGTTAAAAACACAGCTCAGAGTTGAACATGACCTCAAGGTTGCAAATGGTCTGATTCAGTCTGAAAGAGTGGTCAGGAAGAGAATGGGAATCAGTGGCAAAAGAGCAGAGCAGGAGGGAGCAAAAATTATGGCTTTGGTCTTCCCAATGTTGAGCTGGAGGAAACTGCAGTTAATCCAAGTTTGGAGATCAGACAAGTAGTCTGACAGCACAGAGGTGGTGGAGTTGTAGAGCAAGGTGGTGGAGAGATCGAGCTGAGTGCCACTGTCAAAAACCGGCGGCAGTTGGGGAGCGGCGGCTGATTCAGCGAACGAGGCCCGACCAGAGCGGACCTGTGAGGGAGCAGCTGAGGAGTTTCAAAAACCGGCGGCAGTTGGGGAGCGGCGGCTGATTCAGCGAACGAGGCCCGACCAGAGTGGACCTGCGAGGGAGCAGCTGAGGAGTTTCAAAAACCGGCGGCAGTTGGGGAGCGGCGGCTGATTCAGTGAACGAGGCCCGACCAGAGCGGACCTGCGAGGGAGCAGCTGAGGAGTTTCAAAAACCGGCGGCAGTTGGGGAGCGGTGGCTGATTCAGTGAACGAGGCCCGACCAATTCAACAGCAGGGGAGAGAGGTAAAAAGTAATCCAAGTGTGACGTCACCAGGAAGCAGGTAAGTGATTGGTTGGTGAGTATTTCTTTCTTTCTCCTTTTCATTACAAGCTTAAATTCTACAGTTTATATTTTCTAGGGTCTCTGTGGTGTAGTGGGGACAGTTGGTAAATAAGCGCCCTAGAGTATCTTTAACTGGTGGTATTGAATTAATTTAAATTAATTAAAGGGGTAAGTCATGCCAGGAGAGCCCAGCCCCGTGTTATGCTCCTCTTGCTCTATGTGGGAATTCAGGGACACTGCCAGTGTCCCTGACGACCACGTGTGCCAGAAATGCATCCAGCTGCAGCTACTAACAGGCCGTATTGAGGCGCTGGAGCTGCAGATGGATGGGTTGTGGTGACCATCAGGCAGAGCAGTAGAGACAGGCAGGTAGTGCAGGGGACCACTGTGACCATCCCCCTTTCAAACAGGTATACCAATTTGGATACTGTTGAGGGGGATGACTTACCAGAGGAAGGCAGCAGCAGCCAACTTCCTGGCACCAGGGGTGCTTCTGCTGCTCAGGAAGGGAGGAAAAAGAGTGGGAGAGCAATAGTGGTAGGGGATTCTATCGTAAGGGGAACAGATAGGCGTTTCTGTGGCCATAGGCGTGACTCCAGGATGGTTTGTTGCCTCCCTGGTGCCAGGGTCAAGGATGTCACTGAACGGCTGCAGGGCATTCTGAAGGGGGAGGGTGAACAGGCAGAGGTCGTGGTTCACATTGGGACCAACGACATGGGTAGGAAGAGGGATGAGGTCCTGCAGCAAGAATTTAGGGAGCTAGGTAGCAGATTAAAGAGCAGGACCTCAAAGGTTGTAATCTCTGGATTACTCCCGGTGCCACGTGCTAGTGAGTATAGGAATAGGAGGATAGAGCAGATGAATGCATGGCTAAAGAGTTGGTGCAGGAGGGAGGGCTTTAGTTTCCTGGATCACTGGGCCTGCTTCTGGGGAAGGTGGGACTTGTACAAGTCGGACGGGTTGCACCTGAACCAGAGCAGGACAAATATCCTTGCGGGGAGGTTTGCTAGCACTGTTCGGGGGGGTTTAAACTAAAATGGCAGGGGGTTGGGAACCTGAGCAGGGAGACAGAGGAAAGGAAAACAGGGATAAAAGCAAAAGATAGGAAGGAGAAAAACAAAAGTGGCAGTCAGAGAAATCAACGGTTTAAATCAAACATGGCCACAATAAATAATAATTCTAATAGGTCTAAGAGTGTTAAAACAACAAGCCTGAAGGCTTTGTGTCTTAATGCGAGGAGCATTTGTAATAAGGTGGATGAATTGGCTGTGCAAATAGAGGTAAACGAATATGATTTGGTTGGGATTACGGAAACGTGGCTCAAGGATGGCCAAGACTGGGAACTCAACATCCTGGGGTATTCAATATTCAGGAAAGATAGGCAAAAAGGAAAGGGAGGTGGGGTAGCATTACTGGTTAAAGAAGGGATTTATACAACTGTAATGAAGGACATTAGCTCTGATGATGTGGAATCTGTATGGGTAGAATTGAGAAATACCAAGGGGAAAAAAACATTAGTGGGAGTGGTATATAGACCTCCAAACAGTAAGGCGGAGGTTGGGGATGGCATTAAAAGGGAAATTAAAGAAGCGTGCAATAAGGGCACAGCAGTCATCATGGGTGACTTTAATCTACATATAGATTGGGCCAACCAAATTAGTAACAATGCTGTGGAGGAGGAATTCCTGGAGTGTTTACGGGATGGCTTCCTGGACCAATATGTCGAGGAACCAACCAGAGATCAGGCCATCTTAGACTGGGTATTATGTAATGAGAAAGGATTAATTAGCAATCTTGTTGTACGAGGCCCCTTGGGTCAGAACGATCATAATATGATCGAATTCTTCATTAAGATGGAGAATGAAGTATTTGACTCAGAGACTAGGGTCCTGAATTTAAATAAAGGAAACTATGATGGTCTGAGGAGCGAGTTGGGTAGGATTGATTGGGGAATGGCACTCAAAGGGTTGACGGTGGATAGGCAATGGCAAACATTGAAAGACCGAATGGATGAGCTACAGAATTTGTTCATCCCAGTTTGGCATAAAAATAAAACAAAAAAGGTGACTCAACCATGGCTAACAAGGGAAATTAGGGATAGCATAAGATCCAAGGAGAGGACATATAAATTGGCTAGAAAAAGCAATAATCCTGAGGATTGGGAGCAGTTTAGGAGTCAACAAAGGAGGACAAAGGGATTAATTAAGAAAGGGAAAATAGAATATGAGAGTAAGCTTTCAGGGAACATAAAAACTGACTGTAAAAGCTTTTATAGATATGTGAGGAGAAAAAGATTGGTGAAGTCAAGCGTAGGTCCCTTACAGTCAGAATCAGGGGAATTTATAATGAGAAACAAAGAAATGGCAGACCAACTAAATACATACTTTGGTTCTGTCGTCACAAAGGAGGACACAAGTAACCTCCCAGAGATGCCGGGGAACATAGGGTCTAATGAGAGGGAGGAACTGAAAGAAATCAGTATCTGTAGGGAAATGGTATTAGGAAAATTGATGGGACTGAAGGCCGATAAATCCCCAGGGCTTGATGGTCTACATCCCAGGGTACTTAAGGAAGTGGCCCTAGAGATAGTAGATGCATTACTGGTCATCTTCCAGAACTCGATAGACTCTGGAACAGTTCCCATGGATTGGAGGGTAGCTAACGTTACCCCACTATTCAAAAAGGCGGTAGAGAAAAACAGGGAATTATAGCCTGACATCGGTAGTGGGGAAAATGCTAGAGTCCATTATAAAAGATGTAATAGCAGAGCACTTGGAAAGCAGTGACAGGATCGGACAAAGTCAACATGGATTTACAAAAGGTAAATCATGCTTGACTAATCTACTGGAATTTTTTGAGGATGTAACTGGTAAAATAGATAAGGGAGAACCAGTGGATGTGGTGTATTTGGACTTTCAGAAGGCTTTTGATAAGGTCCCACATAAGAGATTAGCGTGCAAAATTAAGGCACAAGGGATTGGGGGCAAGGTATTGACTTGGATAGAGAACTGGTTGGCGGACAGAAAGCAAAGAGTTGGAATAAACGGGTCGTTTTCCGAGTGGCAGGCAGTGACTAGTGGGGTACCGCAAGGATCGGTCCTAGGACCCCAGCTGTTCACAATATATATTAATGATCTGGACGAGGGAATTGGATATAATATCCCCAAATTTGCAGACGACACAAAGCTGGGTGCGAGGGTAAGCTGTGAGGAGGATGTCGTGAAACTCCAGTACGATTTGGACAGGTTGGGTGATTGGGCAGAAACATGGCAAATGCACTATAATGTGGATAAATGTGAGGTTATCCACTTTGGTGGCAAAAACAGGAAGGCAGATTATTATTTGAATGGCAATAGATTGGGAGAAGGGGAAGTGCAAAGAGACCTGGGTGTTATTGTGCACCAGTCGCTGAAGGTAAGCATGCAGGTGCAGCAGGCGGATAAGAAGGCAAATGGTATGTTGGCCTTCGTAGCAAGAGGGTTCGAGTACAAGAACAAGGATGTCTTGCTGCAGTTGTACAGGGCCTTGGTGAGACCACACCTTGAGTATTGTGTGCAGTTTTGGTCACCTTACCTGAGGAAGGACGTTCTTGCCATGGAGGGAGTGCAGCGAAGATTCACCAGGCTGATACCTGGGATGGCAGGAATGACGTACGTACGAGGAGAGATTGTGTCGATTGGGCTTATACTCACTGGAGTTTAGAAGATTGAGAGGGGATCTCATCGAAACCTATAAAATTCTGTCAGGTCTGGACAGACTAGATGCAGAAAGGATGTTTCTGATGGCTGGGGAGTCCAGAACCAGGGGTCATAGTCAATGGATAAGGGGTAAGCCATTTAGGACAGAAATTAGGAGGAATTTCTTCACCCAGAGAGTGGTGAACCTGTGGAATTCTCTGCCACAGAGGGCGGTGGAGGCCAGTTCATTAAATATATTCAAGAAAGAGTTGGATATGTTTCTTGAGGCTAAAGGGATCAAGGGATATGGGGAGAAGGCAGGGACAGGGTACTGAATTTGGATGATCAGCCATGATCTCATTGAATGGCGGAGCAGGCTTGAAGGGCCGAATGGCCTACTCCTGCTCCTATCTTCTATGTCTATGTTTCTATGTGGAAGCTGGCCCCATGTCTTTGGATGATGTCGTTGAGGGGAAGCATATATATGAGGAAGAGAAGCCAGCCAAGCATAGATCATTGAAGGCTGAGCGGGCACAGAGTAGGGGGATGAGGAGTAGACATTGCAGGAGATGCTCTGACTATATTTAGATAGCTAGAGTGAAACCAAGCAAAGGCAGTTCCATGGAGCTTGTAAACAGAGGAGAGGCATTGGAGGAGGATAGTGTGATTGACTATGTTGAACGCTGTGGAGAATCCAAGGAGGATGAAGAGAGCTAATGGACCATGGTTACCGTCATAGGAAATGTCATTCATGACTTTGATTATAGCTTGTTCAGTGCTGTGAGAAGGGCAGAAGCCAGATTTGAGGAATTTGAACATGGAACTATGGGAAAGATAGACACAGAGCTGGGAGGCAAAGGCACACTCAAGGACCATAGACAGGAAACAGAGGTTGAAGATGGGGCAGTAATTGGTGAAGACAAAATGGTTGAGAGTAGATTTTTTAGTAGAGGGTAATAACAATGATTTTGATGGGGAAGGGGAAAGTGCTTGAGGTGAAGGAACCATTGACAATATCAGCCATCATGGAGGTCAGGAAAGAAAAACACACCAAAAACACCACGATGCAACAACATGGTCACAGCAGTTGGCACCACAATAGAATAATAAGACTGTGCTTAGACATTCCCCACTAACCCCAGGTGGGATCCTCTGCATTCTAAGCCAAACTGACACCCATAAGCGCTGTCCACCTAACACTCCTGCCACATGGGTCACAGGAACTGTAATCTGAACTTATTATTGTCTTTAGCCCGTCACTTTGCTCTTGTTCCCAAACACGGGCAACCACAACTCTGCCTCTGGCATTGACCCCTGTCTAGGTAAAATTGTAACATAACAGCTGGAATTGCTGTGTAAGTAAAATTAAATCTGCAACCAAGGCCCTAATGCCCACCATCAGCCTTATTGACCTCACACATATCTCAGCTCACCAGGCAAACCAGACTCTGTTTAAAGGAGAGAGTCAAGCTAAATTTAGCCTCATTCCCTTATCTAGCAAATGGAAAAAGATTTATTCCTAACCATGTAACCTAGTGCCACAAAATAGTTGGGAAAGAGGGCAGAGGGAAATTCACTCAATTGTGCTACAAACACAATAAGCCAAATTCACTCCCCATACGACTGACATCAGGGGCGCAACAATCTAATTACAAGGGCTAAATGTGAGCTGCCTCATTATAAACTGAAAGCAGAGGAGTCCAGATCAACAAACACCTGTCCTCCACACAGATTACCATTCCAGGAGAGAATGGCTGTTCCGTTCTGGATAAGGATCAATTATCTGGTGAGCTAATCATAATTGAAATGCCTAAACATATACTGCTCTACATTTCCCAGAGCAACTCTCATAACACTCAAGACACCATCTGGAGGGATCTTTGGTAGTGGGGGAAGACTTGAACTGGTTGATACCAACCCATATCTAGACAAACTGTTGTCATAGGACATCAGAGTCAACTTGTTGTGGCAGTCCATTATGATGCAGTAGCTTACATCTCATGGATGCATGTTGTGTCTTGCACCCAACAGTAGAAGGATTTAACCTTCTACTCTAAATCATACAAGTTATGCTCCAGGCTGGACTATTACTTCCTGAAGTAACCTCACTGACCATGTATCAAAAGCTGTTGGACTGGCGCTGTAAATGCTCCAATCGTTAATCTGTCACCCTCCAGTTAATGCCCCAACCATTCCCCTCATGTGAACATAAATTCTCAGCCTCCACACACATCCAGCAAGCCAATTCGTTTCAGATAATGAGTCCTGGCAACTCACCACCATTGCAATGAGAAAGTGTCAAATCAGTCTTCAGAGTCCACATAATAGTCTATGCTTCAGCAAAAAAACCACAAAGCTGCATCATACCAAAGCTAATATAATGAGCAGGGAGTCAAACTTGGGAAACTCCTTCCATACACTCTGTACAAACAGACAGAACAGAGCCACTCTATCAAGTTGAGTCAAGTGAGATCACCAGTAATCCATTTAAATCAACAAAGAATTTGCCAAACTGTCCTCTAAACCTCAGAGGCACAGGCCACACAACAGAAAATAAAGCAGTACCTAGTAGATCTCCCACTCTCCTGCCTCTCAGAGATTACACAATAATTACGGATGAGGAAGGTCATTAGTTCCACCTAAGTTCATCCATCCAGCAAGATCCTAAAACCCTGTTGCAGCATCGAATTGTTTCTTAAATTATTCCAGGGTTTTTTCTTTTTGTGTGAAGAAAAACTTCCTAATACCAATCCTTCATTTGCCTTTTAGTAGTTTGAACTTGTGTTCCTTGTCATACACTTAAAATTTATTTTAAAATCCTTCTGGATTTATCTATTCCATACTGTTAACTATCTATGTAGCTGTAATAGATCACCTCTGTACTGTGAAAAGCCCAAATTTCTCCAATCTTCCCTCATGGCCAAATGGTCTGTTTCTGTGAAGTGCCTTGGGACGTTTTACTATGTGAAAGGCGTTATATAAATACAAGTTGTTGTTGTTGACTCAATGTAACTCACACCTTTGATACGAGGGATCAGCATTGTGGCTCTTCTCTCCACTGCCTCCAGTGTTTGAATGTCTCCCTCATGTCTCGGTGGCCAGAACTGGACACAGTATTGAAGGTACGTGTTATGTATTGTGTGTTCTCCTCCCACCTGCGGTGGCGCTGTCACAGCAGATAAATGGTTGGGGTTGTTCTCTTGGTTAAGTTTTAGTTCTCTTTGTTCGGTACTCTCCAGAACCTTCTTTTTGAATAAAGCACTTCATGTTTGAATCTCTGAGTTCTGAGTCCTAATTGTGTCTAGGTAGAAAGGTACAGACACAACAAAGTGGCGACGAGGATCGGATGAATCTGCATTGTGGGAACTTTCTTGTTTTCGACTGCAAAACACTCGGAACAGAGATTGCAGCATCACATTAACATTACGGGTGCAGTGAGTAAACAGAAATTAAAATTTGAAATGTGAGATGGCTACTATATTAGGAAACATCGGTGATTTTGATGAAAATGTGGAGCAATGGAGCGCTTATACGGAACGTTTTGACTATTTTGTTTTGGCGAATGCGGTGGCAAACGAAAAGGTCGTACCTACCTTTTTGAGTATAATGGGGGCAAAGACATTCAATTTACTTCGCAACCTTGTACAGCCAGATAAGCCAGGAACTAAAACATATAAACAACTAGTGGAAATTCTTGGAGCACATTTTTCACCAAAACCTCTGGTTATTGCTGAGAGATTTAGATTTCACAAACGGAATCAAGAGGAGGGGGAATCAGTGACGATGTTTATTGCTGCTTTAAAAAGGTTGTCAGAACACTGCGAGTTCAAGGAGGTGCTGAATGACACCATTAGAGACAGACTTGTGTGTGGTCTGCTAAGTGCAGCCACACAGAAGCGCCTTCTTACTGAGGACAACCTTACTCTTGAAAAGGCCATTGAAGTTAGTGTCTCCATGGAGATGGCGGAAAAGGAGGCTCACCCGTTGAGTTCAACAGGGAGAGTTCACAAGGTGTCGTCTGAGCCAAAAAGGGTGCGGAACGGCACATGTTACCGTTGTGGGAAAACGGGCTATCACGCTAATGACTGCTGGTGTACGGAGCTGGAATGCCGAAATTGTGGCAAAAAAGGTCACATTGAACGTGCCTGTAGAGGTAAAAAAAAGAACAGACAGAGCTGGGAAGCATGAAAGCAAAATGTCTGTATTTGGACAAGAGAAGAAAAAGAGTGTTCATTCAGTACAGTATGATGGAACAAGCAAAACAGAGGGGAGCGACACCTCTGAGGAGGAAGAGGTGCACATACTGACGGTTGCAGGTGGTCCAAATGGCTACTGGGTGTCACCACTGGTGGAGGGACAATCAGGGCGGATGGAGGTGGACACAGGCACGGCTGTGTCCCTTGTTTCAGACACTGTCTACAACAAAATGCTAAAGCATCTTACCCTTCCGCCAACAAACATTGTGCTAAAGACGTATACCGGTGAACCTGTGGCCATGAGAGGCGCTATTGAGGTGACAGTTAAATTGAATGGACAGACTGCGAAACTGCCACTATATGTGGTAAAGGGAAATTACCCATCTCTACTGGGACATGCGTGGCTAGAGAAAATCACGCTGGACTGGCCTGCAGTCCGCATGATGTCAAAAGGGGAGTCAGGTCTGACTGCAGTTTTAAACAAACATGCAGAACTCTTCAATGGTGAACTTGGGAGCATGAAAAAGATTAGCGTGAGGCTGGACATTAAACCTGACAGCAAGCCGAAGTTTCGCAAAGCCCGACCTGTACCCTATGCAATTAGGCCAAAAGTTGAGGCTAACTTGGAGGCCTTAGTCGAGAATGGAGTCCTGGAGCCTGTGAGCATGAGCAAATGGGCCACACCCATTGTTCCTGTCCTGAAAAAGGATGGATCTGTTCGAATCTGCGGGGATGTTAAAGTGACTATTAACCCGGTGCTGTCTGCGGAACAGTACTCTCTTCCCCTCATTGGTGATCTGTTTACAGGCCTGGCCGGAGGGCAAAAGTTCAGCAAAATAGACTTATGCCAGGCTTATCTACAAATGCATGTCGATGACAAATCAAAGGAGCTGCTGACAATTGTGACACACAAGGGGCTATACCGGTACTGCCACCTTCCGTTTGGAATTACGTCGGCCTCTGCTCTATTCCAAAGAGCAATGGATCAGATTTTGAGTGGACTGCCAGGAGTCCAGTGCTACCTGGACGACATCCTTGTCACTGGGACAAATGAGGAGGATCATCTTCTGAACTTGGATACAACACTACAACGACTGAAAGAGTACGGACTCAGAGTTTGTAAGGACAAATGTGAATTCTTTCAGTCTTCAGTTGAGTACCTGGGGCATGTGATTGACGCTACTGGCCTGCATAAGGCGCCGTCAAAGGTCAAGGCGATCGTGGAGGCCCCAGCACCCCAGAATGTGAGCCAATTACGTTCATTTCTGGGGCTACTTAACTACTATGGGAAGTTTATTCCAGACTTAGCAACATTGCTGAAGCCGTTACATCAGTTGCTATGTCAAGGCAAAACATGGAAATGGACTGAACGGTGCAACGAAGCTTTCGCCCAAGCAAAGAAAGCATTGCTGAAGTCGGAGGTCCTGACACACTTCGACCCAAAGCTACCCATGCAGCTAGCATGTGATGCATCACCATATGGTGTGGGAGCAGTCATATCCCACATCATGCCTTCGGGTGAAGAGAAACCTATCGCCTTCGCATCACGCACCTTGAACAAGGCCGAGATTAACTATGCGCAGATTGAGCGCGAGGCCTTGGGAATCGTTTTTGGAATTCGAAAATTTCATCAGTACCTGTTTGGGAGAGGGTTCACACTCCTGACAGACCACCGTCCATTGACTTCAATCTTCGGGCCCCACACCGGAATTCCGTCTCTTGCTGCAAGCAGGATGCAAAGGTGGGCTTTACTGTTGTCAGGACACACATACGACATCAAATATCGCAAATCAGACTTGCACGGCAACGCAGATGGTCTCTCGAGGCTGCCCTTGCCTGTTACTCCCCTAGAGCCTCTTCAGATAGACATCTTCTACTTTAGACAAGTGGAGGGAGCACCTGTCACTGCAGTTCAGGTGCGAAGGTACACCCGCAACGATCCAGTCCTGTCTGAGGTAATGGACGATGTCATTCGAGGGAGAGCTATAGGAGATTCTCCTAGTTTGAAACCTTACGTTTCAAAAAGAAATGAGCTCTCCGTCCAGGCAGGTTGTCTTCTTTGGGGACGCCGTGTCATCATTCTGCCACCTGTGAGGGAACCTATACTGCAACAACTTCATACAGGCCACAGTGGGATGGTTCGGATGAAGGAAATGGCAAGAAGCTACTCCTGGTGGCCAGGTCTCGATGGAAATATTGAGGAGAAAGCCAAAACATGTTCCCCATGTCAAAGGGTCCGGAATGTTCCACAGCTGGCAACCCTACACCCCTGGGATTGGCCTGAAGAAGTGTGGCAGCGAGTACATGTGGACTTCGCCGGTCCTTTCGAAGAGAAGATGTTTATGGTGGTTGTGGACGCTCATAGCAAGTGGCCGGAGGTCGCTGTGATGAGGTCTACCACGGCAGAGAAAACAATTGAGAAACTTGGTGAGATGTTCAGCCGCTATGGCTCACCGGAACAACTCGTAAGTGACAACGGTCTACAATTTGTATCACAGGAGTTTGCAACCTTCCTGCATGTGAATGGTGTCCAGCACATCAGGTCTGCGCCCTATCATCCCTCTACTAACGACCTGACAGAAAGGTTCATGCAAACTTTGAAGCACGCCTTGAAGGCATCGCAAGGTCAGGGCTCAATCCACCAACGTCTGAACAGCTTCCTGTTGTCCTACAGGAACGAGCCGCATGCCACAACCAAAACTTCCCCCGCTTCGCTCATGATGAAGAGGCAGTTGCGGACAAGTTTTGACTTACTCAAACCTCCAAGGGCAGAGCAGGTTGTCTATCGTCAACAACAAGTTCAAGCTGAAAAGAGAGAGAAAAGAGCCAAGGAGAGACAGTTTCATCCTGGAGAGCACGTCCCAGCTCGAAACTACAACACTGGACCGAAATGGGTTCCTGATACGGTGATCGCGCAGACGGGCCCTGTGTCTTACATGGTTGAGACTGCTGAGGACGTCGTCTGGAGAAGGCACACAGATCAACTGTTGCTAGGAGCAGAGACAGCCACAGAGGCTCCAAAGGCTGGTTGGCCTGAACTGTTTCCAGATGAGGAGGACATAAAAAACCTGCAAGGGGACATCGACAGGCTAAGTAAGTGGGCAGAGATTTGGCAGATGGAATACAATACTGGAAAGTGTGAGGTTATGCACTTTGGCAGGAAAAATCGTAGAGCAAGTTATTATCTTAATGGCAAGAAACTGGAAAGTACTGAAGTACAAAGGGATCTGGGGGTCCTGGTGCACGAAACTCAAAAGGTTAGTATGCAGGTGCAGCAAGTGATTAAGAAGGCCAATGGAATGTTGGCTTTCATTGCTAGGGGGATAGAATATAAAAATAGGGAGGTATTGCTTCAGTTGTACAAGGTATTGGTGAGACCGCACCTGGAATACTGCGTACAGTTTTGGTGTCCATACTTAAGAAAGGACATACTTGCTCTCGAGTCAGTACAAAGAAGGTTCACTCGGTTAATCCCGGGGATGAGGGGATGGACATATGAGGAGAGGTTGAGTAGATTGGGACTCTACTCATTGGAGTTCAGAAGAATGAGAGGCGATCTTATTGAAACATACGAGATTGTGAAGGGGTTGGATCGGGTGGATGCGGGGAAGATGTTCCTGATGATGGGTGAAACTAGAACTAGGGGACATAGTCCTAGAATAAGGGGCTGCTCTTTCAAAACTGAGATGAGGAGGAACTACTTCACTCAGAGGGTGGTAGGTCCATGGAATATGCTGCCCCAAAAAGCTGTAGAAGCTACATCATTACATAAATTTAAAACAGAAATAGACAGTTTCCTAGAAGTAAAGGGAATTAAGGGTTACGGGGAGCGGGCAGGAATTTGGACATGAGTCTAGGTTCGGATCGGTCATGGCCCTGTGGGTAGCGGAGGGGGCCCAGGGGCCGTGTAGCCTGATCCTGCTCCTATTTCGTGTGTCTAATTCTGTTAGATTCAGGAGATGGTTCTGTGATAGTGGATTGGCGGTTAGGATCAGATCAGCCATGATCTTATTGAATGGCGGAGCAGGCTCAAGGGGCCGATTGGCCTACTCCTGCTCCTATTTCTTATGTTCTTATGATACCGCAAACCAGCATCCTTTGCCACAGTGCTCTTCTCCAACACAGGAAGTCAAAGAGACTGTTCCACCTGTGCAAACTCCTGACTTTCGACTGACACAGGCACCTTCTCTATCTAGGCCTGTGTCAATGCCTACTGCTGTGGAAGCCAGCGATGACCGCCGGTATCCTGTCAGAGAGCGGCGGCCTCCAAGACGCTTGGATCTGTAGGCTTAGTGACTTACCCACAAGACTGGGGCAGAATAAACCCCAGGGTAAAGTCAGGGTTTGAGGCAGTCTACCTCTACCCTTGGTTAGTTGAGTGCATTGAAAGTAACTTACCTGTTGAGGAATAATGTGGACCTTTCATTTAAGAGGGGAGGAATATGTTATGTATTGTGTGTTCTCCGCCCACCTGCGGTGGCGCTGTCACAGCAGATAAATGGTTGGGGTTGTTCTCTTGGTTAAGTTTTAGTTCTCTTTGTTCGGTACTCTCCAGAACTTTCTTTCTGAATAAAGCACTTCGGCCTAGAAATTGTGTATAGCCCTGCTTGGGCCGTTAGATTAGGCGCTGCGCAAATTTTATAGCCAGACGCAACTTATCACCACCTCGCGCGATATTGGGTTGCAGTGCCTCTAAAGGTGATTGAGGCGCAAAATCAGGCGTTACACGGGACTCCTAAGGCGCTAACCTGGCGGCGCTACTCAATATCGGGGCGGGCGGGCGCAGCGCAGGTGCTCTCAATTACCGATGACCACGAGACGTCCAGGCGCCGGCCAGCTCTTAAAGGGGTGGGTGAGTAAGCATCAGCAGCCACACTGCGCCTTGTAGGCCTCAAAATCAGAGCTGGCCATTCTCTGGCGCAAAAAACTTGGAGAAGATGGAGAGGGTGAGGCAGAGAGCAGAGCGCTTCACCAATGCAGCATTGGAGGAATTGGTGGCCGCAGTGGAGCGCCGGAGAGATGTACTCTACCCCGACAATGGCAGGAGGCCTAATCAAAAGGAATACCGCCGAGCTTGGAGGGATGTTTCTCAGAGGGTCAACTCCAGCAGCATGGTGACCAGGAGCCCTGTGCAGTGCAGGAAGAAATTCAATGACCTCACTCGGGTCGTGAGGGTGAGTGGTGTTTATGCAAACTTCTGAATCCCTCCATCTGCACCTGACTTTATGGCTACAGGGTGCGCGATGCCCCAATGGCCATGTGTCAGCAAGCACCCATGGCCCTTTCTGGGCACACACATGCACATTTGACTCAGGGCATCATGTAAGGGCTCTTCCACCATGGGGGGCATGAGATGATAACTCAGGGCATCATGTAACATAACTTCCCGTCCTTTCTCCTGCAGGCCAAGCTAGCGAGGAGCCGCAAGGACCAGTTTCGCACCGGAGGAGGACGTCCTCAACTGCAGACTCTAACGATCTCGAAGAGAGAGTCCAGCAGATTGTTGGAGGTCGTCTGAGTGGTCCTGTCACCATGCAGCTGCCGACCCCATTGTCCACAGCGATGGTAAGGTCCTCACCTTTTACAGCTGTCTCCTTCCACTTGTTCCCCCCAGCAGCATGCTTTCTCACTGTGGACCCATGTCATAGCATTGCCACAATCTTGCATCCCTTGCTGCCAAGCTGTCCTTTCGCTAAAGCCACTCTTCAACCTCCCTGCTTTCAGATGCAGCATCACCAGCTCGGGAGCCGGGCCCTCAAGCTGCCAGTGCCACTGCCTCCGGAGGCGACGATCAGGAGGAAGCCGGAACATCCGTGCCAGCCTCGGGGGAGCCAACCCATCTGGAGACTGGGGATAGTAGTTCCCTGGATGGGAGAGGGGGGGGGGTCTCTGATGAGGAGCCAGTTGCAGGAACCAGCAGGCTGCAGCCACGCGAGGGGGGTAGGGAAGCTCAGGGGCACCGTCTCCCCGGAGGGCAAGGCAGGCCACGATGACTGCTGCACAGAGTGCAGAGGAGGTGCGTAGCCTTTCCGAAATGAGCGCCCAGGCCCGCCTCAGGCACACTGAGCTGATGGCTGCAGTGGGGAGGATGCCTGACTCGATCGACACACTGGCAAAGAGTGTGCTGGACTTTGGGGCAGCAATGGAAAGGACTGTCCAGGGCTTTGGGGCAGCAATGGAAAGGACTGTCCAGGGCTTCGGGGCAGCAATGGAAAGGACTGTCCAGGGCCTCGGGCCATCCCTGGAAAGGTCTGTCCAGGGTTTGTCCGAGGCAGTGGAAAGGACTGTCCCGGCCTTGTCCGAAGCAGTGGAAAGGACTGTCCAGGGCTTCTCCGAAGCACTGGCGCCTGCCACGCAGGTCCTCAGTGCTGCCACGCAGTCACTTGCTGGCCTCGTGCAGACGCATATTGAGGCCACGCGAACACTCACTGCTGCCACCCTAGCTGCATCAGGCAGGATTACCCGGGGCCCTTGCAGCACCACAGCAGGCCATGAATCTGTGGACCAGCCGATTGTGGCGGATGCTGTGGTGCTGCCCCGTCAGAGTGCCAGTGTGTCGGCCGACCACGGAGCAGGTGTCCTCTCTCGGCATGTAAGCATTCCTGATGCCACCGCTGGAACGTCTGCACTGCAGCTGCCACCACCTGCAGGACAGACTGCCTCCAACCATGCGCAGTTGGAGCAGCCAGCTTCTGGGCCCTCCAAGCCCAGAGGTCGTCCAGGCCGTCCCTCAGGGGCTTCTGCGCTTCCAGACACTCTGCAGGCGTCCCCCAGCCTTGACGCAGCCACTGGGGTCCAATTACGGAGGAGCTGCAGGGAGGGAAGGGGCCGATCTCGTAAGAGGAGTCGGTCTCCATCAAGGGGTCAACAGTAGAGGGAGGTGCTGAGACATCTCTTTTGTAGAATTCAAGGCCGTCCACACCTGCTGTGATTGTCATGTTTTGGTTCGTCTCGTGGGTTTGCCAGACAGTTATGTGTTAGTTCGTTAGTTATGCTTTCTGTTGCCATTATGTTGTCATGTTGGAAGGAAGCACTTTTTTGAAAATAAAGAAAATGTTTTATTTACAATGCAGCTCTAGACTATTTACAAGCATGGTGGCCTTCATAGGCTTTGAGCGAACCGACGGGCGCTGTTCCAATCACACCCCGCATTCTGTCAGAGGGGCCTAGAACCAAGTCCTTATGAGCCTCTGACGGACGGCCCTTCCAGTTTCTGGAGCCCTCCCATCTTCCTCCCCCTCCTCCTCCTCCTCCTCCTCGTCCGCCTGCTCCTCCTCCTCCTTCTCCTCCTCCTCGTCCGCCTGCTCTGCTGGACCTTGAGGGTCGGCTGGCATTGGCTGGGTGCGTCGAATGGCCAGGTTGTGGAGCATGCAGCAGACCACGATGATGCGCGCCACTTGCTCCGGCGAGTACTGTAGGGTGCCCCCCGAATGGCCGAGACATCGGAAACGCTGCTTGAGGACACCAATTGTGTGCTCCACAATGTTCCTGGTCGCCTGATGGCTGTTGTTGTAATGCTCTTCTGCCGGGGTGCTGGGCAAATGGAGCGGGGTCATGAGCCATGGGCAGAGAGGATAGCCCTTGTCGCCAAGAAGCCAGCCTCGTGGGTGAGCCGGGGCCTCAAGAAGGTCAGCCACTGAGGTCTGCCGCAGGATGAACGCGTCGTGGCTGCTGCCAGGGAATTGTGCATTGACCGCCATGATCATCTGCCGGTGGTCACAGACCAGCTGCACATTGAGGGAGTGGAACCCCTTGCGGTTGCGGTACTCCTCGGGATTCTGTAATGGCGCCTGCAAAGCCACGTGTGTGCAATCAATGGCCCCCTGCACCATGGAGAAGTCCGCAATAGCCGCGACGCCCTGCGCGCGCTCCCCCTGCTTCTCCAGGGTCAAAGGGAAGGTGATTAATTCCCGCCTCCTTCTATAGAGGGCAGCTGTCACTTGCCGGATGCAGCAATGCACCGCAAATTGTGAAATATTTGCTCTGTCCCCTGTAGCTGCCTGAAACGATCTGCTGGTGAAAAAGTTTAGGGCAACAGTGACTTTGACGGCCACCGACAGAGAGGTCCTGCACCGTAGCCGTGGCTGCAGATCTTCAGCAAGCAGGTGGCACAGCTCAGTCACAACATCCTTACCGAATCTGAGCCTTCGCAGACACTGCTCCTCCGACATGGTAAGGTATGACACCTGCTGCCTGAAAACCCTGGCAGTGTACGGTCGGATTTGGCGACGTCCATTGCCCCTCCTCCTTCTGGACAATCCCGGCCCTCTCTCCCTCCGCCTCTGTGCCCTTGCCAGATGTTCAGCCAGGAGGATGTTCCCCTCCAAAGCAGCTCCCATTGTAAAGTGAGACGAGTAAGACGCAGTAATCTCTCACGATCAAAGTGTTCTGGACAGGGCTGAAGGTCCAAAGGCACCGCTGGCTCAATGAAAAGAACGCTCTCCCACTGAAGGTCAGCAACTCTCTCCAGCAACGAGCAGGATGCCCACCCCAAATGGCTGCCGCTTTTATACTACTGCTGTCCCCTTTAAAGAGCGCCCCCAGAGTCCGACAAGGACCTGGGAACGTTCCATCCAACTGTCACTATTAGCGCCAGGCGGAGCGGAGGCGGCCGCCACTGAATTTCTGGTCCGGGGCACCAAAAAGGCGTTGCACACTGAAATGACGTCATGATTTGCCTGCGCTCGCGAGCGGGCGCTAAGACTTAGCGCCAGCGCTAAAAGGCTACTCAATATGGCAGGAGGCGCTGGGTTCACTGCGCCCACCCGAAAATTGGGTAACGCCCCAATTCTCGGGCTCTTTAGGCACTATTCGCTGGCGCTAGCAACCAAATTTCTCCCCCTTCATGTTTGAATCTCTGAGTTCTGAGTCCTAATTGTGTCTAGGTAGAAAGGTACAGACACAACAGTACGGTCTAACAAAGAGTTTCATCATGACTTTCTCTGACTTCTAATCTACTCTTTTGGTTATATTGTTTATCATTCTATTGGCTTTGTCGATTGATGTTCTGCATTGGCTGGACACACTGAACATCAAGTCTACTCCAAGGCCTTTCACCTTCACCCTTAGCTATTTCAGCTACTTTCAAGGAGTACATGTGTCACCAAATGTTTATTCTTTTCTGTAGTACTTTACAGTTGTCTGCATTAAATTTCATATTATGTAGCGGTTGTTGGTTGGGTGGTCGGTTTGGCCCGGGCCTGACCCAGTGGACGTTTTCAAGGCGTCCCCACACTCCCACTTAGTTCTGACACTGGGATCCTACCAGGCAGCTTGTTAAGTCTGTGTGTCCCAGTTATGCTTATTATAAATCACTGGACACAGACCACAAGAATAACTTTAACAGGTCTTTACTATTCGGAGGTCAGGGCTGAACTGCCCAGTAAATCACTACACAACGCTTATATACCGGTGTGGTCACCACCGGTACTACAGTATACAGCAGCCAAGAGAAAGTAGTACATCTCTTAAGGTAGTTCTCTTAAGGTGGAACAGGTTACATACACCACAATCCTCCCATTTTAGCTCAACAGTTATATCCCCATTTAACATAACATAATAACATACATATATATATACACACAACTTCATGCAAAACAGTTCAAAGATTCAGTCTCTGAGGAGGCCTCCTGATTCGAGTTGGATAACGCCTTTCAGGGGTCTCTGATTCTCGTTGCTGGGGTGACTCATCTAGTTGATCTCTTATGGATTGGACATCATCATCAGGTACATTCACTTCTGAGGTAGATGCTTCAGGTTCACTAACTTCTTCCACGGTTGTCTCTGCCGTAACCCTGGGTTCGACCCATGTTCTCGATTCTACCAGTTGGTCAGCATGACGCCGTATTACATTTTCACCAATATCTACCGTGTACATCAGGGGTCCTTGTCTGGCCCGAATTGTTCCAGATTGCCATTTCTCGTTTTTATAGTCCCGGGCTAACACTGGTTGTCCTATTTCGAAACTCCGAGTGGTCTTGTTATTTATATGCTGGAACTGTTTGTTTTCAACTTCCCTCCGCACATTTGGTTTTAACAAGTCCAACCTGGACCGCAACCTCCTGTTATAGAACATCATGGCAGGACTTTGGTTTGTCACTGCATGAGTGGCGTTTCGATATGCCAGTAGGAATTTGTCCACCTTGTGTTGTAGTGGAATCTGATCTTCGCTCATGGCCTTTATTGCTTTTTTGAACGTTTGTACAAATCTCTCGGCCAACCCGTTTGTAGCCGGATGATATGGGGCAGAGGTATAATGTTTCACCCCATTCTTCTTCATGAATTTCTGGAATTCTTCTGACACGAACTGCGGTCCGTTGTCTGAACATATTTGTTCTGGCAATCCATTTCTTGCAAATATCGTTCTTAGCACCGCGATCGTCTTTTCCGAGGTAGTGGTAGTCATCTTAATCACTTCTGGCCATTTAGAATGTGCGTCCACCGCAATTAAAAACATGGAGTCCATGAATGGACCAGCAAAGTCAATATGTACACGTTGCCATGGGGTTGAAGGCCATTCCCATGGATGCAGCAGTGCAATCGGAAGTGCATTTTGCACTTTTTGGCACCCTGAGCAGCTTTTCGTCAGATCCTCTATCTGTTGGTCGATACCCGGCCACCACACATAAGCCCTAGCAAGGCTTTTCATCTTGACTCCCCCCAGATGACCTTCATGCAGTTCCTTTAGAACTCTCTCTGTTAACTTAGGAGGAATAATCACCCTTGTTCCATACATCAATGTTCCTTGACAGACGGACAGCTGTTCTCGTCTTGCTGAGAATGCCGGTAACAGTGGATCACCATGTGCTGGCCATCCCTTCACTGTCACTTCGTAGACCCGGGACAGTGTCGGGTCGTTCCTGGTTTCTCTTTCAATACTTGCATTGGTGACTGGTAAACATTCGATGATGGTCGAGTGAAATAACTCAACAGGGTCAACCGTCGGTGCCTCCTCCTCTGTAGGTAGTGGCAGGCGCGACAGCCCATCAGCATTACCATGCTGCTTTGTACCTTTGAATTCGATCTGATATTGATGTGCCCCTAGGAAAAGGGACCACCTCTGGAGTCTCTGTGCTGTCATCACCGAAACACCCTTCTTAGGGTTAAAAATGGATACCAACGGCTGGTGGTCTGTCAGAAGCGTAAACATTTGGCCCTGCAGGTAATGATTAAACCTCTTTACTCCCCACACAAGGCTGAGAGCCTCCCTATCTATCTGAGCATAGTTGCGCACAGCGGAGGTCAATGATCTGGATGCGAACGCAACTGGCCTCTCCAGGCCATTTGGCAACTTGTGTGAGAGTACTGCCCCAATACCATATGGAGAAGCATCACAAGCCAAACGAATAGGCAGCGTTGGGTTGAAGTGAGCCAACACTTCCTCTGAGGTGATCAATGCCTTGCTTTTGCGAAAGGCCCTCTTACAGTCCTCGCTCCACTTCCATGGTACTCCCTTCTGCAAAAGAGCGTTTAGCGGGTGCAGCACCGTGGATAAATTTGGCAGAAACTTATGGTAATAGTTAATCAACCCTAGGAACGACCTCAACTGGGATACATTATCCGGAGCGGGAGCCTTCACAACAGCTTCGATCTTGTCAGGAGACTTATGAAGCCCCTCCTGGTCAATGACATGACCACAGTACGAGATCCGCTTCTGAAAGAACTCACATTTCTGGCGATTAACTCGAAGTCCGTATTCTTTCAATCTGGTGAGCACCAGTTCCAAATTTGCAAGGTGTTCCTCGTCATCATCTCCTGTAATCAGAATATCGTCCAGGTAACATTGTGTGCCTGGAATTCCCTGTAATACCTGCTCCATGGCCCTCTGCCAAATTGCTGGAGCTGATGCCACTCCAAAAACCAATCTATTATACCGGTACAAGCCTCTATGCGTGTTGATCGTGAGATACTGGCGTGACTCTTCCTCAACTTCCATCTGTAAGTACGCCTGCGCCAGGTCTATCTTGGTGAAGTGTTTCCCGCCAGACAACGAAGCGAAGATATCCTCAATCCGCGGAAGCGGATACTGCACCGTGTGAAGCACCGGATTAACAGTGATCTTGAAATCTCCAGAGATGCGAACCTTCCCTGGTTCCCCCGGCTTGTTGCTCGATGAACGCTTCATGACAGGGACAATGGGCGTGGCCCACTCACTCCAGTCTACATTAGACAGTACTCCTGAACGTTCTAGCCCTTCCAGCTCAGCTTCCAAAGCAGGTCGTATCGCATAAGGTACCGGTCTGGCTTTGAAAAATTTCGGGTTTGCATGTTCTTCAACCTTGATGTTTGCCGTAATTCCTCTCAGTGTTCCCAGTCCCTGTTGGAACACCTCTTTAGCATCGTCCAATATTCTGGACAATCGTTTAGGTTTGACATCTTTTTTACCGGAATCTACCGTTAGTGCTTTTAAGGAATGCCAGTCCATATTTATTTTCCTAATCCACTCCCGTCCCAGTAGTGGTGGACCTCCCTCAGGTAGCACATATAAGTCCATTCCTCAGCTTTCTTTGCCCTTGTGGACCACCTTTACCTCTATCTTCCTGATGGGGTATACTCTTTGCCCCGTGTATGTTTTCAATACAATCTCCGTATCCCGTAGGGGAATATGTGGGAATAACCTTTTGTAATCTTGCTTATTCATGACCGTCAATGTCGATCCAGTGTCCAATTCCATCTTCACTTGGATTCCTGCTATCTGACGTGTGACCCAGATTGTTTGGAGGTCTGCTTCATTACCAACATTGTGTACTCTTAGACTACCCAGTTCATTACTGCTGGAGTCTGAATTTGACTTCTGTTCGTTCGAACTGTTCTCTGTCACCTTGTGTACCTTTCTGTACTTTTCCTGCGGTGACTTTTTGTTGCTGGTCTTCTTTCCTGACCGGCATACTTTAGCTATGTGACCAAGCCTGCCACATTTTCTGCATTCCTGATTTTTGAACCAGCACTGGTTCTGATCGTGCGTTGTCTTTCCACAACGATAACATTTTACTGTACCCAAGACCATTTGATTGGTGCTGAGTTCCGGTGACCGTAGCTGCATTTCCGCAGTGCCTCTCGCTGCGGCTTCGTGCGATGCTGCAATAGTGACAGCTTTATCAAGCGTAAGCTCATTCTCCTCAAGCAGTCGCTTTTGTGTTCCTTCTTTTAACAATCCACACACAAATTTATCTCTCAGCGCATCTGCTAGTCCTGTTCCAAACTGACAGTACTTTGATTGCTTACGCAGTTCAATTAAAAATTCAGCGTTGCTTTCGTCTTTCAGCTGCGTTCTTCTGTAAAATTTAAATCGTTCCGCTATCATCAGCGGCGTGGGGTTTAAATGATTTTTCAGGACAGTAACAATATTCGCGAAAGTCTGATCCGCCAGTTTATCTGGTGATAGAAGGTGCTTCAATAGCCCGTATGTCTTCGCACCCATTGAGCTTAATAAGGTTAGTGCTTTCTCATCATCTGGTACCTTATTTGCTTTACAATAAACTTCCATGTGTTCTACATACGTGGTCCAATCTTCGATATCGCTATCAAAGGTATTAATGTTCCCATGTTTAGGCATCCTTACAAGTTTTTAAATTTTTCTTTTTCTCAAAATGGCGGCTTCCCGCGCTTGGCGGTCTTTCCCGCGCTCGTCTTCTTCCCCCGCCGACTACAATGGCGGATTCCGCATTTGCCTTCTTCCCCCGCTGGCTGCAATGGCGATTGCCGTGCTGCTGCCGTTCTCGCCTCCCCAGCGGTTCTCAATTCCCCGACGCTGCTTTTACTCCCCCGCGGTTCCCATGGGCATTCACGCTTCCCCTGCTGTTGCGCCTCTCAGCCCCGCATGCAGCCCGGTCCTTTACACCGGCTGCGTTTGAGTTCTCCGCGGCTCTTGTGCCTTAAGCTGCCCCAGTCGCTGCGCCTCTCGGCCTCGATTGCAGCCCGGCCCTTTTCACCGGCCGTGGTCGAGTTCTCCGCCCTTTTTCCTCCGTTTTCCCTCCCCCACTCCACAGTCAACGCGGCCGACTTTCTACTCGTGTCGCTGATCGGCTTACCCACCACCGTGGTAGAAGGGATGATCACTGCCTGTCGCTGATGGAGGGCTTCGTGGTCAGAATTTTTCTTTTTAACCTGGGTTCTCGATGCCTCCCGTGCGATGGTGCTCAGCAGGATGATGAGGGCGGATGCCTCTTCACGATGCCCATTCTGAGGACGAAGCTGCCTTGGATGTAAAACTGCCGCAGGGTAAGATCGGACTCGTCGCCACTGTTAAGTCTGTGTGTCCCAGTTATGCTTATTATAAATCACTGGACACAGACCACAAGAATAACTTTAACAGGTCTTTACTATTCGGAGGTCAGGGCTGAACTGCCCAGTAAATCACTACACAACGCTTATATACCGGTGTGGTCACCACCGGTACTACAGTATACAGCAGCCAAGAGAAAGTAGTACATCTCTTAAGGTAGTTCTCTTAAGGTGGAACAGGTTACATACACCACACAGCTGATGCGCAGAATAACAAGCTCGAGACAGACAAGCAGGTGAAAGGTTAAAATAATAAGTTTTATTGAGAGAAAAATAAAACAAAACAAGCAAGCGGAGAAATTAATTGGTTCAACGATACTAAACCAAGGCTACAGCTCTATACACTTTAAAAAGAAAAAAAAAGGAATACTATATATTCAAAACAGAGGGCACGCGAGTGCGGGAAGGAGTACAACACATCGAGGGGTATCACACATTAACACTCCCCTTAGCCTTATCCCCACCTCCTACACTATCCCTAACCTAGGTCGAACTAAAGGGGGGTCAGACTCTCATGCTCACCCAACGCATTGGAACAAAGGCCTTTAGGTTGTCCTGGGACTGCAGCTTTAGTTGGTCTGGCCTGGTAAAGTTCAGTGTGCACTGGCCACACATTCTCCCGTCAGTCAGGTAGTGGATCTTCCTCCTTGGCTGGGCGAAAAGGCTTCCCTCCTGGGTCGGGCTGCGCCGTTTAGCGAGGCCCGCTCTGGGCTCTGGTCCGTACCGGGATGGTGCACTCCGTCCCGTGTCTTCCTGGTTCCACTCTGAATCCCTGCCTGAGGTGGTGGGCACGGAGGGGGGGGGAACAGTCAGGTTTAAATCGGGAGGCAGTACGGACCGGGAGCGTCGCCTGCTTACCAAAGCATGGGCCTGCTGCGCATAGCCTTCCCCATCTTGGAGACTGCTTCTCCCAGTAGAGTCCTTGAAGTTTCCCTTTTGCAGCGAAGTCCCAGGATGAAATCGAAGTGAAATGTAGAAGCTGTCTCTCCCGAAGTGTGTTCCAAGTCGAAGTGTCTCGAACTGCTCTTTCTGTCTGCTTACTAAAAACAGTTATACACTCTCGATCTGCCTTGCCTCCCCCAGATCGAGAGGTGTCCCAGGTTACTTTGTTATCTGTAAATGGCTGCAAAACGGCCGATTTCCCACTAACGGCCTTATCACCGGCCCTCATTGTTTTTGGTTTCAGTCACACAATGGTGTCTCTGGTGCCTAGTCCTCTAAAACGGTTTCTGATATGATTGGATCTGTTAGGATGGGCCCGATGATGGTTTTAACTAGCTTAACCCTGATTGCAGTGCAACCAGGTTCATTGTTCTTACCGGCCTACTGGCGACTTGCTATAACATATTCAATTCCATGTCTGGCCTGGAATCCACATAGGGACTGTGGAATTCCAGGCCCTGTCCCCAGTCTTGTTGCTGGGGAGAAAAATGACTCGCTTCCAGCAGCTTCCTGGTCACGTGTCCCAGAACTCCATTTTGTACGTTTAAAAAGTGGCCAACTTTGTTTGATTCGGAAAGCAGTCGAGGTGGGGGAATTTTGCAAACTCCCTACACCCCCCTGTGATACATAATAATTTTTCTTGAAAATTCCATTACGTATCATAATTCTGGCCCTCCTTAGTCGACCTTCCCCTTAGATTAATCTCTTCCCTCTACAGATACCCGCGAGACATCGCACTTCCTATAACGCGAGACCGTGGTGTACACAAGCAGCTAGCAAAGGAAAAATCAACCAAGTACATTACATTACTTACATCCAAACATGGAGGGGCTCCGACGTCCCTGCTCAGTTCGGTACATTCATCATTCACAATCTTTATTAACAACCGCGCCGCAAGAATTCTCATAGTACGGAGAGTCCCTTGGGAGGGTTTACGCAGACGAATCCCCGTTGATTCCCACGTAGTGTTCCTGCCAAGTTCGTTGGTTGCGGAACTGTGTCAACTGGCCCCTCCCTCTACACTGCACGCAGACTAGGTACAGTACGATCCCTATCTGACACAACACCAGGATGTGGGAGGCCAGACGGATCCACGACGGGACCTCTATACTCTCAAAAATGTCCCATAGAAACATAGACATAGAAGATAGGAGCAGGAGTAGGCCATTCGGCCCTTTGAGCCTGCTCCGCCATTCAATGAGATCATGGCTGATCATCCAAATTCAGTACCCTGTCCCTGCCTTCTCCCCATATCCCTTGATCCCTTTAGCCTTAAGAAATATATCCAACTCTTTTTTGAATATATTTAATGAACTGGCCTCCACCGCCCTCTGTGGCAGAGAATTCCACAGGTTCACCACTCTCTGGGTGAAGAAATTCCTCCTAATTTCTGTCCTAAATGTCTTACCCCTTACTCTTAGACTATGACCCCTGGTTCTGGACTCCCCGGCCATCATAAACATCCTTCCTGCATCTAGTCTGTCCAGGCCTGACAGAATTTTATAAGTTTCGATGAGATCCCCTCTCAATCTTCTAAACTCCAGTGAGTATAAGCCCAATCGACACAATCTCTCCTCATACGTCATTCCTGCCATCCCAGGTATCAGCCTGGTGAATCTTCGCTGCACTCCTTCCATGGCAAGAACGTCCTTCCTCAGGTAAGGCGACCAAAACTGCACACAGTACTCAAGGTGCGGTCTCACCAAGGCCCTGTACAACTGTAGCAAGACATCCTTGTTCCTGTACTCGAACCCTCTTGCTACGAAGACCAACATACCATTTGCCTTCTTAACCGCCTGCTGCACCTGCATACTTACCTTCAGCGACTGGTGCACAAGAACACCCAGGTCTCTTTGCACTTCCCCTTCTCCCAATCTATTGCCATTCAAATAATAATCTGCCTTCCTGTTTTTGCCACCAAAGTGGATAACTTCACATTTATCCACATTATAGTGCATTTGCCATGTTTCTGCCCAATCACCCAATCTGTCCAAATCGTACTGGAGTTTCACGACATCCTCCTCACAGCTTACCCTCCCACCCAGCTTTGTGTCATCTGCAAATTTGGAGATATTACATCCAATTCCCTCGTCCAGATCATTAATATATATTGTGAACAGCTGGGGTCCTAGGACCGATCCTTGCGGTACCCCACTAGTCAGTACCTGCCACTCGGAAAATGACCCGTTTATTCCAACTCTTTGCTTTCTGTCCACCAGCCAGTTCTCTATCCAAGTCAATACCTTGCCCCCAATCCCATGTGCCTTAATTTTGCACGCTAATCTCTCATGTGGGACCTTATCAAAAGCCTTCTGAAAGTCCAAATACACCACATCCACTGGTTCTCCCTTATCTATTTTACCAGTTACATCCTCAAAAAATTCCAGTAGATTAGTCAAGCATGATTTTCCTTTTGTAAATCCATGTTGACTTTGTCCGATCCTGTCACTGCTTACCAAGTGCTCTGCTATTACATCTTTTATAATAGATTGTAGCATTTTCCCCACTACCGATGTCAGGCTTACCGGTCTATAATTCCCCGCTTTTTCTCAACCACCTTTTTTGAATAGTGGGGTAACATTAGCTACCCTCCAATCCATGGGTACTGTTCCAGAGTCTATCGAGTTCTGGAAGATGACCAGCAATGCATCTACTATTTCCAGGGCCACTTCCTTAAGTACCCTGGGATGTAGATTATCAGGCCCTGGGGATTTATCGGCCTTTAGTCCCATCAATTTTCCTAACACCATTTCCCTACAAATACTGATTTCTTTCAGTTCCACCCTTTCATCAGGCCCTATGTTCCCCGGCATCTCTGGGAGGTTACTTGTGTCCTCCTTTGTGAAGACAGAACCAAAGTATGAATTTAGTTGGTCTGCCATTTCTTTGTTTCCCATTATAAATTCCCCTGATTCTGACTGTAAGGGACCTACGCTTGACTTCACCAATCTTTTTCTCTTCACATATCTATATGTGGTGGAACCACTATCCAAAATCTTGGACGCTATATCTATCGTCTTTTGCTCTAGGGTGTAAAAGTGTTTTTGGGAAACCACTACGGCCTGCAGTAGCTTTGCGAGGTGTTCAGGGAGCGGGGGAATCTCGTAGCCGAAGTGTGCTACATACTGTAACAAGTTGGTTACATTCTCTTTAACAGTGAGGTGAACGGTGGAGGGCTCCGGGATGGGGACAATTCGTTCCTGGGCCACTTGAACTTCTGCCTCGGGTTTGAAACAGAAACTGCTATCACTCACCGCACACCAGCTGTGCTGTCCGTGCCGGTAGTGGGACGCGCCGGTGGTGACACAGTAGGTCCCACCTCCTATATATGCCACCTGGGGGGGGGGAACGTGGCCTTGTGCCATCGCCTCCATGGTGCAATTTATAGGCTTCGCGCCAGCAGCTCTGAACCCACACTGCGGTCTTAAAAAGGCATTCAAGTGCTGGGGACACAGGATTATGTGTGCTCCCCGGCTCCGGCACCCTGAAAGGTCCGTGCCTGTCATTTCGTGCTCCCACTTGATGACATAAGGCGGGACCGTGGCGAAACGAATGTGCGCACCCCCTTGGATCACTCCAATATTCTCCACCCTGTACACCGGTGCGGGTCGGGCTGTCCTACCCATGACCGGCATCCTAACAACCACCCCCATGACTGTATGGTTAGACTGACCACAGTCCAGGGGAACTGGATAAGCCTCAGAGGCTAGCCGGAGTTGGCACGGGCTCAATGCGTTCTCATACGGGTGGAGGGCGGCGAGGTGTTTGTTACTGATCCAGGAGGGGACCAAACCCTGTTTCAGTTCCTCCAGATTACTGCGGCCGTCGCCCAGTAACCATGCCCCGTACAGTACGCACACCCTGCTCTGCGCTGCTTGGTCAGACGCATTCCTGTCCTCCCGTATGAGAGCATTTACCGTTTTCGCATGCTTTTCCAACTCTGCTATGATTTCCTTCAAATGGACCGTCATAGCCTGGTCCTCATGCAACTCCGAGCTCACTACTTTGTTCTCATCCATGAGAATCCCCTTTAGCTGTGTTTTCAGCTCATTTATCTGGGTCTGTAACTCAAAGTCATCTAAAGAGTTGATGACAGAAGTCCCAGTATTAAACGCGGTGAAAGTATCACCCAAAATACCCCTTCTCTGTCTCCCCGTGTCGCCCCAAAACTCGCGTGGTGTAGTGTAGAGTTCAGTCCTATCCCCACTAGAAAAATCAAATTCATAAAACCTCCCGAACATGTCCTTTAAGAGGGCCTGGTATAACTGTTCTGTTTCCTTGGGGCACCACTCGGGTAGACGTACCTCGGTGAGATTTAAGATCACCGAGGCCATCGCGTAGTGTACCCCCTGGTACAGCACCTGATCGGTAGGCACTAGTACCAGTCCATTCCCAGGTCCCTTAGTGGTGGTAGGGCACCCTTCCCGGGGTGTCCTATTAGGTGGATTGGTGGGTAACGGCTTGCGGGTGCGCGCCACCAGTTCTGTGGCTTTAACTGGGGCTGCCCCTTGAAAAACCACGCATGAACGTATGTGAGAGACCCACCTTATCCCCTTCCCCTGGTCCTGCCAGGCGGCAGAGAAGACAACTGAGATTCCTGCGGGGCAGGCCTCCTTCGATCCCCACATAAATCCCTTGCTCGGATTCCCACCATTTGTCCCAACAGACACTTGTCCTTTCTGCCGTAGTAGTGACAGTTCGGTGGGTGTCATTGTCCATTCGCACCCACGTGGATGAAGCGTCTTTTAAGTCATTCTTTAACTTGCGGATCCACCACCATCGCGCGGCCGGGATCCTTCCGGTGCAGGTCAGGCAGACCTTCTTGCCAATGATGACTCCCACACACGCAGCCACTATTTCCACCGTGGGACACACTAGGGATGCCTCGCCGTAGGTGAAATCGGGCTGGTCAGAATACCGGGTGGAATTGGACCCGACCCATCCGGGCCAGCGCCCCTGGTGGGTGTAGGTGGCGGGTCCCTCGGAGTCTCTCTCACAGCTCCCTGCAGTGACTACCGGAGCTCTCGGTCCGGAGCACCCAAAAACGTGGGAGTCTTCTACGTCTCCCCGGAGTCCTCTGCTCCCCTCGATTAGGGCGAGCAGGATGGCCAGCTGCCATGCGCGAATGCCTCTGTAAAACAAAAAGGAACATGCAGCCAGGTCTCTCCAGAGATGCTCTGGCCTGGGTTAAGCGGTGGTTGGGTCCCTCGACCTTGAACCCAAACACATACACTGTGAGCAACAAGACTTACTTAACCACTAAACTTATAAACCTAACTTAAAATATACTATATACATCCGCCGCCCATCTCCGGACGGCTAAGTCAGTCCCTGGTAGGGCCCCGGCTTGCCATTGCTTCCGGCGGGCCCGCGGTGTCCCTACCTATGGCCCTTTCGCGGTCTGTGGCCGGCCGCTGGGGACCCCTGTCCTCAGCTTTCCAAATCCTCGGGACGGCTCTGGGCAAATGGAAGACGGGTGACCACGTCTTCTTGGGCTGGGGTGTGCGGGAAGACCTCCTGAGGGCGGGTGGAGCTTTCCTGGCCGGTGGTCCCCTGACTCGGGCTGCCGCTCCCTTGCATCCATCCCCCCCTCCTACCGTTGGGACAAACGTCCCGCTGCAGCCTACTGCTGCGACCCGCAGGTCTCCGCCCCCTGTTCCCACGACGGGGTCCGGGGCGGGGTTCCTGACCTCAGGTCCCTCCTTCCCTACACTTGAGCTAGGGGCGGGGCTACTCTCCTCGGTCTCCCCCCCCCCCTCCTCATCTGAACTGAGAGCGGAGGCGCTGCCCTCGGGCTCCTCCCCCTCTATACCCGAGCTGAGGCTGGAGACGCCGCTCTCGGGTTCCTCCCCCTCAGCCACATCCCACAGAAGTGGAGGAACGCCCCACTCGCCGGTGGCTCCTCCCTTCAGACACGTCACCAGACCTGCTGCGGTCAGTGACCTGGTTCCTGTTGTGTATGTACCTTTAAGAGAATAACTGGTCTCAGACTGCAGTACCGGCAGTGACCACCCCTGTATAAAAGGCGCTAGTGAGCCTCTGTTGTTTTCAGTTTCACTATTGACTTCCATCAGTAAAGACGTGTTTTGTTCAACTCCTGCTGTCCGTGTCTCAATCATTCACGGATGTAATACTGGCGACAGGCAGATACGAACCTACCTACGGTCTGCACCACCTCCTGGGATCCATTCCTACAGCGAAGTGAGCAGAGGTCGAGGCCAGAAAGAAAAGAAAGTAAGAGGCAGTAGAAACGGGCGTCGACCGTGGGCATCCGCCCCTGTGTTTGCGGAGTTGAAGATTGCTGGAGAAGCTGTCGGAAGCGGGGCCTGGTTCCTGTCGACGGTGCTTCAGCTAATCGGGCTGGTGGCAGGTAGTGCACTGATCCTTCCTGGGCTGCGGCGGTCGTGAACTCGAGCGGGTGGTTTGCAACGGGGCCGAGCAGCATTGTCAGGAAGAAGAGAGAGAGAGGGTGGAGCACACAGGGCGCGGCCAGTGCTACGAAGCCGGGCTGCGTATAGACCCATGAAGAGGGAGGCAAGAGTCCCACAGGGTTGTTCCACGACGGGAAAATAATAAAAAAAGAAATATTAAACGCGCAAGAAACCGCGAGGAGCTGCAGGTTGCAATGGGAACCGCGGAAAGCAGCGCTAACAACGGCGGGGAAGAAGGCAAAGTGCGGGAGGCGCCATCTTAAGCAGCGGGGAAGAAGGCAAAGCGCGGGAGGCGCCATTTTAGATTTGCAAGATGCCGAAGACTGGCTGTATCACTGCTTTTGATAATACATTAGAGGACTGGACCACGTATGTGGAAAGAGTCGAGGTATATTTCGAGGCAAACGAAGTAGCAGAGGAGAAAAAGGCATCGATATTGCTAAACTTAATGGGCGCTAGAACGTACGGCCTATTGCGGGACCTGATTACTCCAGCCAAACCGAAGGCGAAAAGTTTTAACGAAATTGTTGCTGTCCTACAGGAACACCTAAACCCGGCACCGCTGTTGATAGCAGAAAGATTTAAATTCCACAGGAGAACTCAGCGCAAAGATGAGAGCAATGCTGAGTACCTTACGGAACTACGCAAGCTATCAAAGCACTGCCAGTTCGGAGCAGGACTGGCAGATACCCTACGGGGCAAATTTGTCTGTAGACTCCTGAGTGAAGGAACACAGAAGAAGTTACTCTCAGAGAAAGAGCTGACGCTAGATAAGGCTTTCAGCGTGGCAGTATCGTATGAAGCAGCAGCCAGGGGAGCTGCAGAAATTCAACAAAAACCACAAGAATACGGCACCCACGAAATGACACGGGGATTTGCAAAATGTTATCGCTGCAGCAGAACTAACCATGACCAGAAGGACTGCTGGTCCAAAGACAAAATATGCAGGCAATGCGGGAAGATGGGACACATTGCACGAGTTTGCAGGTCTGGGAAGAAGATCAGCGACAACAAAAAGGCTACGAAGGAACCGTACAAGAAAGTACAAAAGATGACGGACAGTAGTTCCGAAGACCAGATGAGCGATAGTGAATCCGGGAACAGGAGACTAAGCTGTCTCAAACTTCACAATGTAATCGCAAAAGAGGATCACCGAACCATTTGGGTCACCCTCACGATAGCAGGGTCCCAAGTTAAAATGAATTGGATACAGGATCAGCGCTAACCGTCATGAATCGACGAGACTACGAGCGGCTATTTTCACACATACCCTTGAGAGAGACATCCATCGTCTTGACGACGTATGCGGGGCAAAAAGTATACCCCAGAGGAAAAATAAGGGTGCCTGTCGAATACAACGGCAAGAAAATACGGAAATTGTATCTCTACATACTGCCAAATGGTGGACCACCGTTATTGGGATGGGAATGGATCAGGAAGATAAACTTAGATTGGCATTCCATTCATGCAATGACGGTGGACGGTAAAAAGATGAAGACGTCACTCCTGGACGATTGTCAACATTCTTAGCTAATGCCAAAGAGGTATTTCAACAAGAACTGGGCACGCTTAAAGGCGTAACCGCCTCGATAAAAATAGAAGAGAATGCAGTTCCCAAGTTTTTCAAAGCAAGACCGGTACCATATGCAATTCGCCCAGCCGTCGAGGCAGAGCTGGAGAATCTGGAGAAGGCAGGCGTGTTGTCTAAGGTCAACTGGAGCGAGTGGGCGACACCCATCGTTCCTGTCATGAAGAAAACGTTAAGCAATAAGTCCGGCGAGCCAAGGAAGATTCGCATCTGTGGGGATTTCAAGGTGACGGTGAACCCAGTCCTTCACACAGTACAATATCCTCTTCCAAGGATAGAAGACATCTTCACCTCACTGTCTGGAGGGAAGCGTTTTACAAAAATTGACTTAGCACAAGCATATTTGCAGATGGAGGTTGAAGAGTCCTCTAGGAAGTATCTCACGATAAACACTCAAAGGTCTTTACCAGTATCATCGATTGGTATTCGGAGTAGCATCGGCTCCGGCGATATGCCAAAGAGCGATGGAACAAGTCCTGCAAGGGATTCCGGGGACTCAGTGTTACTTGGACGACATCCTTGTGACAGGTGAAGATGACAGTGAACACCTTAACAACCTAGAACAGGTGCTCACTAGACTACGGGAACATGGGCTGCGAGCCAACCGCCCCAAGTGCGAATTTTTAAAGAAACAGATATCGTATTGTGGCCACGTGATTGATGAAGAGGGGTTACATAAGTCCCCTGACAAAATTGAAGTGGTTGTTAAGGCCCCAGCGCCTGAAAATGTGTCGCAACTGAGGTCATTCCTCGGATTGGTGAATTACTACCATAAGTTTTTGCCGAATTTGTCGACAATTCTGCACCCACTGAACGCCCTGCTACGAACGGGGGTAGCATGGAAATGGAGCGATGATTGTAAGCGGGCCTTTCAGAAGAGTAAGGACTTAATCACTTCAAGGGAAGTATTGGCTCACTACAACCCAGCACTGCCGATCAGACTGGCGTGTGATGCGTCTCCCTACGGCATTGGGGCGGTACTGTCACATAAATTCCTTGATGGTTTAGAGAGGCCGATAGCTTTTGCATCACGCTTGTTAACTTCTGCCGAGCGTAACTACGCCCAGATTGACAGAGAGGCCCTCAGCCTAGTGTGGGGGGTGAAGAAGTTCAATCACTACCTGCACGGTCAAAAATTTACTCTACTAACCGATCATCAACCTCTTGTCTCCATTTTCAACCCTCAGAAGGGCGTACCGATAATGACAGCACAACGGCTGCAGAGGTGGTCCCTTTTCCTAGGGGCACACCAATATGACATCGAGTACAAAGGAACTAAACAGCATGGAAATGCTGATGGATTGTCATGTCTACCGTTGCTGACGGTGGAAGAAGAAGACCTTGCAGTGGATCCAATGGAGTTATTCCACTCGACCATAGTCGAATGTCTCCCTGTGACAAATGCAAACATAGAAAAGGAAACACGGAATGACCCGACACTATCACGGGTCTATGATTTAACGGTGAAGGGATGGCCAGCACATGGCGAACCACTGCTGCCAGCATTCTCGCCGAGAAGAGAACAGCTGTCAGTGTGCAGAGGAACCTTGATGTGTGGATCCAGAGTAGTAATTCCACCTAAGTTGACGGATAGAGTGCTCAATGAGCTTCATGAGGGTCATCTGGGTGGGGTAAAAATGAAGAACTTAGCCAGAGCGTTTGTGTGGTGGCCGGGAATCGATAGAGAAATTGAAGAGATGACCAAGAGCTGTGCAGGATGCCAGAAGGTCCAAAACGCCCCACCACAAGCTCCTCTGCATCCATGGGAGTGGCCCTCGTCTCCATGGCAAAGGGTGCACATTGATTTTGCTGGTCCCTTCATGGACTCGATGTTTTTAATTGCGGTGGATGCTCAAAGTGGCCAGAGGTAATAAAAATGTCCTCAACCACCACGGAAAAAACTATCACAGTTTTACGAACCATATTCGCCAGGAATGGGCTGCCTGAACAGATTTGCTCTGACAATGGACCACAGTTTGTGTCTGAAGAGTTCCGGAGGTTCTTAAAGAACAATGGTGTTAAGCATTACACATCTGCCCCATATCATCCAGCCACTAATGGATTGGCCGAGAGGTTTGTCCAAACATTCAAGAAGGCTATCAAGGCAATGTGTAATGAAGATATACCCCTACAACACAAGGTGGACAACTTCTTGTTTGCCTACCGGAATGCGACACATGCGGTTACCAACCAAACTCCAGCCATGATGTTCTTCAATCGAAGACTACGATGCCGCTTGGATTTGGTTAAGCCAAACGTCCGAAGAGATGTAGAGAACAGGCAGTTTCAGAATATGAATGAAAGGCCGACCAGGAGTTTTAAGATAGGTCAACCAGTTTTGGCCCGGGACTACCGCACTGAGAAATGGCAGCCAGGAATGATTTGTACACGGCAAGGACCTCTCATGTATACCGTGAACGTTGGGGAGAGCATTGTAAGACGCCATGCTGACCAGATTCTAGAGTCACTGGAAAACGTCAACTCCACACCACGATCTGATACACCTGGTAATGAAATCGACGTTCCAATTGCAGCTACCACAGAACCGGTAATATTAGAAGCAGATGAACCAAACAACGATATTGATCCCGACTCAACATTGCCAGAAGAACCTGATACCCCAAAGAAGCGTTATCCAGACAGAATCAGGAAGCCTCCTCAAAGACTGAACTTATAATTGCTTAAACTTAACCAATGTATCTAGCAACCGTAATTGTGATTGTAATTAGTTATCATTTAGTTGTTAAATGAATGTTATGTACTGTTTATCTAAAAGGGGAGGAATTGTTGTGTATGTACCTTTAAGAGAATAACTGGTCTCAGACTGCAGTACCGGCAGTGACCACCCCTGTATAAAAGGCGCTAGTGAGACACTGTTGTTTTCAGTTTCACTATTGACTTCCATCAGTAAAGACGTGTTTTGTTCAACTCCTGCTGTCTGTGTCTCAATCATTCACGGACGTAATAGTTCCCATATCGGGCTGGGGATTTCTATTCCCCAACCCCTGACCAGCCAGCTGTCCAGCCCTGCTTGGCTTAAACAGCTTGCACTGGTTGATATGAAACCACTTTGTACGCTGGGACATTTTCACGGCGTACACCATGGGGCTGGCTTTGTCTATCACACTAAAAGGGCCCCATGTACAAAGGCTCCAAACTTCCTACTCTGGCATAATTCCTGACCATGACCTGGTCTCCCACTTCCCATTCTTGGTGCCCTTTCGGTTCCAGCAGCAATCGGTTACTCTGATGCTGCCTCCCCATGTTCCCCGCTGCCTGCCCATGGACCTGCTTCAGGTGCTCATAGAGGGTTTGGGCGAACTTGTCCCGATTCACCTCCCGGAGTTGCCCCTCCGTAAGCAGCGGCGCTAACACATGGGTGGGGGTCCGCATGACCCTGCCTGTCATCAGCTCATACGGGGAGTACCCTGTGCTTTTTGACTGGCTGGCCCGGATCCCCATCAACACTAACGGCAGGATCTCGGCCCATTTGCGGGGCGAGTCCACCGTCTCCTTTCTCAGCCATTCCTTGAGGGTCCGGTTCATGCGCTCCACAATCCCGGATGACTGTGGATTGTGAGCTACATGCCACTTTCCCTCAATGCCCAACAGCATAAGGGCCGTCTGCATCACCTGTCCGGTGAAGTGACTCCCCTGGTTGGACTCCACATACTGTGGTAGTCCCCACCGCGAGAACACCTCTCGGACTAGGATCCTTGCAGTTCCCAGAGCCGTGGCATTTCTACAGGGGAAGGCTTCCACCCACTTGGTGAACACATCCACCAGGACTAGGCAGTACTTAAAGCCTCCCTGGGCGGTGGGCAGGGGCCCGATGTAGTTGACCTGGATCGACTGCCATGGTCCCTCTACCCGCCTGATGTGTCCGATGGGCACCTTCCTTTTCCGGGGGTCAGGGTTGTTTGCAGTGCACACGAGACAGTCTGCACAGAACTCGCGGACGTCCTCCCTGAGTTCCGGCCACCATCCCGCCTGTTCCACCCGCTGCCAGGTGGCCTCGGGCCTGGGGTGTCCCGCTCCCGGTCCCTCATGGGCCAGTTGCAGGAACTCCCTCCGGTGCTGTTGCGGCACAATCCACTGCTCCCCCCTGAACAGCATGCCCTCTTTAACGGAGAGGGTCGCTGTCCCATACGGCCACTCTACCCTCCTGCCCTCAATGACTGCGCTGAGGACAGCCTTCAGGGCCGGGTCCTGAGCCTGGACGGACTTAAGGTCCGGGGCTAATGCTACCCCTACCCTCCTTTGTGTCCCGTCCCTACCTCTGACCGCTGCCACAGGTCCGGACCCGAATGGATCCCAGAAAGTGCCGGTGCGGGCACCCTCCTTGGCAAGCAGGTCAGCCTGCTGGTTACCCTGACCGGGGGTTCTGTGGAGGAATGAGCTTTCACCTTATGGATGAACACGTCCCCTTCCTCCCCCACGGCTGCCAGAATCTTTTCCAGCAAGGGCTTCACTGTGAGGGGTCTCCCGTCAGCGGAGGTGTATCCACGGCGGGACCAGATGGCCAAATATTCCGTACACGAGTTGCACGTGAACATGCTGTCCGAGCAAATCGTGTAGGGGGTAGGGAAGATTTCGGGGTGTGTAATGACATACACCACCGCAGACAGTTCAGCCTGCTGGGCACTCATGGTGCTGGGGAGTTTAATTGCCAGGGCAATGCTTGCCGTAGGGTCATAAATCCCACATCCTGTGAGACGCTTGCCAGCGGACACCGTGCTGGAACCATCAACATAGATTTCGCGGCCTGTGGGATGTATCCCGGCCCGTAAACCTATGTTCACCTCCCAAACCCCTTCTACGGAACACCGATGGGCTGTTCCCGGGTAGACCAAATTGGCCGCGAGCTTTGGCTCGCAGAGACCCTTCACCCTCAGATCCATCTGGGAGAGGAGCAAGGTCCAGCGAGCAATGCGGGCACTGCTCACTGTCCCATCCTTAATTCTCCCATCCAGTAGCATCTGAATCGGCGTGTGATGCGTGAGGAGGGGATGGGAGAGGTGCCTGTGAAGATTAGGGACCTCTTCACAGCCCAATGCGTGGCTAACAGATGCCTCTCACAATTGGAGTAGCTCCTCTCAACATCAGTGAGCACCCTGGAGGAGTATACCACGGGCCGCAGCCGGCCGTGCCGCTCTTGAAGCAGCACTGAGCTCAGGCTGTCCCCGCTGGCTGCTACCTCCAGAAAAAACTCCTTTCCCTCATCTATGGCTCCCAGGGTTGGTGCGGTCTGCAGATTCTCTTTGAGCCCGACAAACGCTGCCTGGCACTCCTCATCCCAACGCCACTCCACTCCCTTGTGCAGGAGTCGGAGCAGAGGAGCTGCCGAGGCTGCATAGTCCTCAATAAAATCTCGACAGTAACCGGTCAGTCCTAGAAACGACCTCACACCCGATACTGTTTTTGGGATTGTGGTAAACCACTGTAGTTCACTGTGTTCACTGTTGTTGTTGTTGTTGTTGTCGTTCACTCTTGTTTCACTGTTGTGCCTGACTATGCCTCAGCTGACTCCGCCCCTGGGCTACCGAGTATAAGAGCGGCTGCATGGCAGCTCCTGGCATTCGGTCGTCCACTAGAGGCATAGTCCTGATCTGTCTGAAGTGCAATTCAGTAGTTAATAAAAGCCTGTTGTTCTGAACTCTGCCTAGCCTTTTATTAGAATTGATAGCGCATCAGGGATCGGTAGCTCTTGCACCGCCTCCCTCCTGGCCTTATCTATGGCCCTTTCTCCAGCGCGCACGGTCAGGCCCAGGAATTTTACCTCCTGCCGGCGAATCTGCGCTTTCTTGGGGTTAACTTTAAACCCCTTCTGCCCTAACAGCTCCAGCAACTCGGCCAATAGTGGGCCATGCTCCTCCTTTGAATTGGTGAAGAGGAGTAGGTCATCCACATATTGGGCTAGTTGTCTGGGCTGGCTAAACTCCTTGATGCTACCTGCCATGCACTGATGGAAGATGCTGGGGCTGTTGTGAAAGCCCTGTGGCAAGCAGTTCCAAGTGTACTGTTGCCCCCTAAACGTAAAGGCAAACTTGTACTGGTCCTCCCTCCGTACAGGGATGGACCAAAACCCGTTTGAAATATCCAGTACCGTGAACGTGGTCGCGGATGCTGGGATACTCCCAATTAGGTCAGCGACTGCTGCCACGGTGGGGGCGCAGGCAGGAATGTTACTATTGAGGACCCGATAGTCCACCGTGGCTCTCCAGGCACCGTCCGGTTTCCTCACCGGCCACAATGGAGAGTTCACGTGGGTTGCTATAGGTCTCAGAACTCCCTGCTGCACTAGGGAGGACATGGCTGCTTCCATGTCTGGCTCAGCTTCCCTGGGGAAATTATACTGTTTCTGTGGTCTGGCCATGGGATCCCCGTCTACCGTGACCTCAAACCCCGTGACCCTACCACAGTCGTGCTGGTGAGTGGCAAACGTGGCCAGGTGCGCCTTCACGAATGCCGAAACTCCTCGGGGACACCACTGACCATAAGCCCGAGGTCGTAGCCTCCCTTTGGCTTCATGGTGCACAGAGTCCCCTTCCCTTCCTTTCCCGGGATCACTACTACCTCACCATCCTTTATTCCACCTGCTCCCCACAAGCAGTGGTTCCTTAGATCCACCAGAATCCCGTGACCTACAATGAAGTCGGCCCCCAGGACTCTCCTTCCACCCTCCACTTCCCACCTCATCAGGATGCACTTCCATGTGGTGTGGAGTGGTCCCAACTTGATGGAAAGCGGGATGGACACCGACCCAGCCTGTTCCTTCCCTGTAAATCCCGATAGACTGTAGGGGACCCCGCTGGAGAAGGCCGAGGCGGCGGGGTTATCTGCATAGATTACGGTGCTTGATGCTCCCATATCCAGCAGATAGGTCCCCTTCAGCCTCTCCACCTCCATCTCCACGAGGGGTCTCCCCCACTCGTCATAACGGACAGAGCACAGGTGGACCGGTTGCGTTCTTGCTAGTCAGGGTTGGGGATTGGCTGGGGCTGCTGGAGTAAGAGCGCCGGTGGCCATTGCTACCTTCCCCTGGCCAGACAATACGGACCGTACGGCGTCCAGTATTATCTCGACCTGGCTGAGTCCTGCCCCCGCCGGTTGGGCTGGGGCAGTGGGCACCTTCCCCCTGGTCTCTTTCCAAGGGTTTCTACACTCCTTCCGCCAGTGGCCATCTTTACCACACCCGTAACAATTAAGTTTGGGGTGTGTTGGGGTAGTCCCTTCCTGGCACCACTCCTTCCTAACCGGCCCGGGTTTTGCCTCACGCAGCTTCCCTTTCGCTGGGAGCGCTTCGGCTGCCCGACCGTTCTTGTAGGCTAGGGTGAGCTGCCGGATCACCCCAGCTTCTGTGGCCCCGGGGTCCTTGGGGTCGAACCAAACTTCCGCTTTTGCTCTAACTTGCGGCAGGCTGTTCGCCACCAAGCAACGGAGCCAATGGGTCAGGGGATCTCCGTTCAGGAACGCCCGGTTGGGTGTCCCTGGGCAAGCTCTCCGGTACACCGGCCACAGCCGGTCCGCGAAAGCTTGCTGAGTCTCTTCCACCAATTGGACCGTTTTCTCCACACGGGAGAATGGACTAACGTCATCCATGCCCAATGCCTCTAAGACTGCATCCCTGAGCTCCTCGTACCCACTCTGACCTCTTTTATCCCCATCAGAGAGGGACTGGAGGAGGCTGCTTTCTCGGGAAAATAGCAGCATTTTGGCCTGCTCAGCGTCATCACAGTCGTTGACGCTGGCTGCCTGCTCTACCTCCCTAAAATGAACCGAGGGATCTCCCTTCTGGGAGAGCTTTGGAATATGGCTCACCATACTCCTAAGCTGTTGGGTATTAAAAGGGACCACAAACTGGTTCTGGAGAGGCCCTTCCCTTTCCCCTTCGGCGGGCAGACCTAACCTCAGCTGCCGGGCCGGGCACGTGGGCCCCGCTCCCGTCCTAGCCGGGGCTTGGACCACCTCCGCCTTCACCTCCCCTTGGTGCCACACTTCCCCGAAACTCGGAGTAGTGGGTGGTGGACGCGCGGTTTCCTCTCTTTCCTCTATTGCTTCCCTAGGTACCACTTGGGATGGTGAAATGGTCCTACCCTCGTTCCCCAGAAAATCCGCCTGACCCACCTTCGGATTCATCAGGCATACCATGCCCTTGGCCTTCCGGAGGGCTCGGCTAAGACTCTCTATCTTCTCCTGACAGGGGCTGTGGTCAGCTTCCCCGAACCCCTGTTCACTGGCCAGCTTATAGGCTGCCTTCACTTCCCTGACTTTCTCCTCCTGTTCTTTTACTTCCTTTACCAAGCGGGCACTTTTGTCCCGCAGCCTAAACTCATTCCCCTTGGCCTCGGTGACTTGACACCGCAGGTATTCCAACTGGGAATTATAATCCCCTAAGAGCTGCACCCTCTCCTGTGCAAGAGCCTGCAGCGCCACAACTAACTTCTCTCCTGCCTGAGCCTTCTCCTGGACTTCCAGTTCCAGCTCCTTTAACCTGGCTGCCTGGGCTGCGACGAGCCCATCCAGGAGCTGTAACTGCTTTTTGTAGCAGCACAGCCACACAGCCTTTTCAAGAGATCTCGTGTTCCCTCCCCTGCGTCCACTGAGCTACGGCGTCCACCGGACGGCCAGCCTTCAGGAGAGCGGTGATCCACTTCTTAGTGAGATTCACCTTCCTGAACACATAGTCCGAGATTCTCTCGTCCATCAAGCTTCTCTCATTCGACTCGCCATCTACAACACCAGATGCCTGCGCCCAGTGTCCTGCCACGGTCGCCATTTTGTAGGGGTTGTTGGTTGGGTGGTCGGTTTGGCCCGGGCCTGACCCAGTGGACGTTTGAGGCGTCCCCACACTCCCACTTAGTTCTGACACTGGGATCCTACCAGGCAGCTGATGCGCAGAATAACAAGCTCGAGACAGACAAGCAGGTGAAAGGTTAAAATAATAACGGTTTTATTGAGAGAAAAATAAAACAAAACAAGCAAGCAGAGAAATTAATTGGTTCAACGATACTAAACCAAGGCTACAGCTCTATACACTTTAAAAAGAAAAAAAAAGGAATACTATATATTCAAAACAGAGGGCACGCGAGTGCGGGAAGGAGTACAACACATCGAGGGGTATCACACATTAACACTCCCCTTAGCCTTATCCCCACCTCCTACACTATCCCTAACCTAGGTCGAACTAAAGGGGGGTCAGACTCTCATGCTCACCCAACGCATTGGAACAAAGGCCTTTAGGTTGTCCTGGGACTGCAGCTTTAGTTGGTCTGGCCTGGTAAAGTTCAGTGTGCACTGGCCACACATTCTCCCGTCAGTCAGGTAGTGGATCTTCCTCCTTGGCTGGGCGAAAAGGCTTCCCTCCTGGGTCGGGCTGCGCCGTTTAGCGAGGCCCGCTCTGGGCTCCGGTCCGTACCGGGATGGTGCACTCCGTCCCGTGTCTTCCTGGTTCCACTCTGAATCCCTGCCTGAGGTGGTGGGCACGGAGGGGGCGGGGAAACAGTCAGGTTTAAATCGGGAGGCAGTACGGACCGGGAGCTTCGCCTGCTTACCAAAGCATGGGCCTGCTGCGCATAGCCTTCCCCATCTTGGAGACTGCTTCTCCCAGTAGAGTCCTTGAAGTTTCCCTTTTGCAGCGAAGTCCCAGGATGAAATCGAAGTGAAGTGTATAAGCTGTCTCTCCCGAAGTGTGTTCCAAGTCGAAGTGTCTCGAACTGCTCTTTCTGTCTGCTTACTAAAAACAGTTATACTCTCTCGATCTGCCTTGCCTCCCCCAGATCGAGAGGTGTCCCAGGTTACTTTGTTAACTGTAAATGGCTGCAAAACGGCCGATTTCCCACTAACGGCCTTATCACCGGCCCTCATTGTTTTTGGTTTCAGTCACACAATGGTGTCTCTGGTGCCTAGTCCTCTAAAATGGCTTCTGATATGATTGGATCTGTTAGGATGGGCCCGATGATGGTTTTAACTAGCTTCACCCTGATTGCAGTGCAACCAGGTTCATTGTTCTTACCGGCCTACTGGCGACTTGCTATTACATATTCAATTCCATGTCTGGCCTGGAATCCACATAGGAACTGTGGAATTCCAGGCCCTGTCCCCAGTCTTGTTGCTGGGGAGAAAAATGACTCGCTTCCAGCAGCTTCCTGGTCACGTGTCCCAGAACTCCATTTTGTACGTTTAAAAAGTGGCCAACTTTGTTTGATTCGGAAAGCAGGCGAGGTGGGGGAATTTTGCAAACTCCCTACAATTACATGTTTTGTCTACCTCATTTTGTAATTTCCGAGCCACGTTTTGCTATTACACTGCACCTTCTAGTTTGGTATCGTCTGAAAATGTGACCAATTTGCAAGTCATTGATGTAAACTAGAAACAGTAATGGCCTCAACACCAATTCCTGGGGCAGCCCAATCAGCACCTCTCCCACCTTGACACAACTCCACTAACAAGTGCCCATTCATTTCTACTTTTAGCCAATTTTTTTCCATTCCCAAGATTTACCCTGAATTCCTACAGGGTTGATCTGAACTAATAGCCTTTCATGTGGAATCTTGTTAAATGCCTTTTGGAAGTCTAGATACAGCAGACTTTCCACAGTGCACTTTGGATGTCACTTCCTCAAAGAAGTCAAGGAGGTTGGTCTTCCCCTTTAAACCCAAGTTAACCACTGTTAATTAAATTATTATTGTACAGATAATCCTCAAGTTCACACTGATAACCAATTACATTATTTCACGTGGGACTGAAGTAAGACTTATGTATGTCTGCAGTTACCTATGGCTGTTTCGTCAATGTTTTTGAATATAGATGAAACTAAGTGACAACTTGACAATGAGGTGCAAATATGCTTGACACAATAAAGCTCTTTATACCACGGATGGGCCTCTTAGCAATAGAGGGATGGGTACGTCATCACAAATGAACTTGATCCTATTCTCATCTGGCATCCACTTTCAGCAACAATCACCAGACAGTGCTAGGAACTTACTTATTTTTCTTCTTTACTTATTTTTCTCTTCGCTCGCCAAATAACACTGCGACCAATTGTAATGTCACCATCACCATAATAAAGCAATTTCCCCTTCCACCCGTTGCCAAGCCTTCAACTCAAGGCTTGATTTCTCCAATGGTCGCCTCGCTGGCCTCTGCTTCCACCCTTCACAAACTCTAGCTTATCTGAAACTCCGTAAGTCATATGCGCTACCACACCCACAACGCGCTCAGGTTCCACTGGCTTCCTATGCCCCAGTAAATTCACTTCAGGCTCCTTAACTTTGTCTTTAAATTCCTCCATGGCCATGCTCCATTCTATTTGAATGGTCCCTTCTAGCATACGTCCTTCTCTGCACCTCTGAATATGGAATAGTATCTGTTCCCGGTGTCCTCCTAGCATCACAGGCCATGTTTTCAGTCATTAATTCCCTACTCTCTGAAATTCTCTACCAAAACCACTTACCCTTGTGTGATGAAATAACTCTGTGTTCTGGCATTTGTATTGTTGTTGTTGTTGTACTTGTTAATGTCTGGAATGTTCTACCGGTGTAACCACTAATACTCCTCCCTAGCCCCGCCCCTCTTCTGGAATGTTCTACCAAGGGCTGGGTCGGTGATGAATGATGGTTGCCCTGTGTTAACTTGATGCCATGTTCTTACTTAATAAAAGCCTTTAGTTTTAAGCTTTAACCTCATGGATTCAGGCAGTTATTTGGCACATCACCTTGTCATGTCTGTCGCTTCAAAAATCTTCAAAATCTGTTCTCTTCTTGTTCCTTTAGTCTTCCCCCGCCTCACTGAAAATTCCATCCTCCTTTCTTGTTGAGTATCCAATTTTCCTTCTTGTTAAACACAGATATTTGTTAATGCTATGCAAATGTTAATTATTGCTGCTATTTTAATCTGTAAACTAGGTGCTTTCAATTAAAGATACAAATTAATAGGAAATATTTTCTCCAGATCACAATAAAGAGAAATGAAAAGCCTTTAATAGAGGTTTTGTTGAAATGATCAGCGAGACCCGTTTGTTTGCACTGTTGGAACAGAGAAAATAAGGAAGCATCACCTCAGCCTTTAAATTGTTGCCCTGTGCTATTTTTAAGTATTATAAGTGACGTTAAAGAATCTGGCCTATAGCAGGCCTCAGCTATGTTTTTGGAAGGATTATGCACTGTGACCATAAGAGGCCTGTGCACATGATGACAGATAACACTTCTGACATTTCAATGCTGAGAACAGGCAGCAGCTGTGGTCTGGTTTTTAAATCCAGGAGCACTGCCAGTGGGGAAAGAGGCAGGCTGGCCTATACAGGGACGGGAGCAACTCTTCCAGAAACTTGGACATGTGAGAAAGACTACTGCAACTATATCAACATAGAACACAAAACAGGAAATTAGAAAACAGAAATGAAATGTTGTTGTTGGACTAGGACGCACAAGATGAACCTAACACCGTTACTTTATTTCAGTGTACTGTACTCTGTTGACTCCAATCCACACAACATTCTTGTAATTTGAGTCATTGCTTAACTCAGAGCCCCACCACTACAACACACCGATACGTCTGCAGTATTCTGTGCCAGCTATCTGTGATGGGAAATGTGAATGGATACGGGGGCTGTTGGGGGAGGATGCTTACAGATCAGCAGCAGACATATTGGGGCACTTATGCAGCAAGAGACTGGATCATTCAGACACATCCAGTACGCATTAATAGAGCATGCTTGAACTGCAGCCAAGCACTATGCTGATGGTTTCCTAAATTTATCCACAATAACTTTTGTTTTCTTTCCTCATCAGCCCAATGTTTGTGGTTCAAAAAGACAAGGGCCTAGAATTCAGATTGCACCCGAAAATGGGCGTGCTGGGGTTAGGGCGAGACTAACCGTGCCAAATACTCTCAATGCAGGTAGCTGTGCTGCCTGCTAATTATAACCATTTGTGCGTGCAGCTAGCACTACTTGCGCTATTCATTGGTTGCACGCCTATAGCGGTGGGCCAATATTGGGAGTCCAGGACACTACTTAAAGGCAGCCAGCACCTCTTAAAGGGGAGGTGAATTCTAGCTGTAGAGACACAAGAACAAGTTGCTGAGTAAATGGCTGCAGAAGGGAGCCAGCAGGTATGAAGGTTCTCCGATGCTGCAGTGGAGGCCTTGGTGCAGGCAGTGGAGAGGAGATGGTGCATCTTTTTTTCCCCCAGGGGACAGGAAGCCCACCAAGCATCTACTCAGGAAGCAGTAGGAAGGGATTGCTGAGTATGTCAATGCCAGGAGGATTGCACCAAGAACATGGCTGCAATGCCTGAAAAAAATCAATGATCTAACTAGAGTTGTTAAGGTAACAAGACTGTTAAAATACTTTCTGATCACAGCTGCACCACTCACAGCCTCATTAATTACAACACTCACAACACTTCCCTTCTCCACTACCCTGCACTGTCCTGCAATCACTGCACCACACTTTACTAAACTTCCTTCTCCTCATGCTCATACACCCACAACTATTACAACCCTCACTTACCCACAACTCACATCTCACACACAGACTTTCAGCTATTCCATTGTGATAACCACATTCTCCAACACATCTCAAGGCTCTCACTAACACACTTTCCTTTTTTTTGCAGGATAAGGTCGTGCACAATACAAGGCAACAGGCTGCCACCAGAGGAGACAGAGCCCTCTTCACCCTTGAATAGAGTGTGCTGATCATCATGGGAAGGAGCTGAGTGGGGGCCATGACCATTGGTGACACTGGAGGAGACGTCACGCAGGATTTCTTCCAACATAATCCTTTGTCTCTTCTGATTTCTCTCTTACCCCACACACTCTGCATGACAAGCTGCAGATGCTTTCAAAACCCATGTCTTTCACACAAGCTAATCCGTGTTCCTCTCTTTAATTGAATGTTGATACCCCTCAGCCAGTAGAGGAAGAGAAGTGCAGTGTAGCAGAAGATGTACCATCACCTGATTTGACTCTCGCAAGCACCAGCTCAGATGCTGACACCACGTGGACTTTAGAGGTTAGGTTAGAGGAGGGATCTGGTATGGGGATAGGATGTCATAGGTACAGCTCGCCGGAGGGCAAGGTCGAACACTAGTTCTGCTGCAGGGGACTCAGATGCTGACCTAGTCTACCGAAGATGACTCATGGTCATACACCGGGAAATTCTAGGTCCATGGGCAGCTTGCCAGAGAGTTTGCGCACAATGTCGCGGAGCACAGAGTTGTACAGCTCCAACTTGTCTCAAGGTTTTGCGCAGAGAATGGAGACCATTCTGTCTACATGGATCAAGTAGTTAGATCCCTCAACAGCGCAGTACCCCACCATGATGGAATGTCTTATGACACAAACTGCTAAAATGTTCCAAGATGCTTCACAGGAGCGTTATCAATTTGCCACCGAACCACACAAGGAGATATTAGGACAGGTGACCAAAAACCTAGTCAAAGAGGTAGGATTTAAGGAGCGTCTTAAGGAAGGAGAAAGCGGTGAAGAAGTTTAGGGAGGGAATTCCAGAGCCTAGTCTATCTAACAGTTAGCATGATTCAGGCAGCAGTACATGTCAGGTTTTTTTTGGCAGCAATCTGCTTCACTCAAAATATTTTTTTCCTTTGCCACATCCCAATGACCCAAGATGACCTTTATACCCTGTAACCTGGCCTTTTTTGTCCCTAAAGCTGCTCCTTTAATTATTTGCCTAATAAGGCTGCACAGAAACAGGAATTTTATCACAAGAGGCCATTTGGCTCTTTTTGCTAGTGCTGCATTTAGGCCCCACTCAGAGGTTGGTTCCACACACAAAAACCAAGACTCAATCTATTAGTTAATAGTCTATTTAGAATAAAATATGAAAATATAGAGGTCTCATCTTAGTTCAGTTGTAAACATCTAAAGGATAAATGGAGAATCAGTTTATATAACACTGCTTCAAAGGGAGATCATTCAATTCAAAAGACTAAAGAACCATTAACTTCTATTCAGTAGACATTAGTGACAATTGCAAGGACATTTTTGATTAGAATCAAAAGGATTTTCTTGGTGAAAAGCAGATTTTCTCAAGTGAAATTAATTGTATCTAGAAGATAGAAACAACTGATATTTAGTACCGGAAAATAGCTTATTTCAACTTACATAAGTGCATGAATCCCTGAGTTTTCTAGGCAACAACAATTTGCATTTTTATACCACTTTTAACATAGTAAGACATCCCAAGGCACTATTTCATCAGTGTTATCAACCAAAATTTGACACCAAGCTACAGAAGAAGATTTTAGGACAGGTGACGAGGTAAGTTTTTAAGGCATGTCTTAAAGGAGGAGAGAGGTGGAGAGGTGGAGAGGTTTAGGGAGGGAATTCCAGAGCTTAGGACCCAGGCAGCTGAAGGCACCAATGGTGGAGCGATTGAATTCAGGAATTGCGCAAGAGGGCAGAATTGGAGGAGCATAGAGATCACGGAGGGTTGTATGGCTAGAGGAGGTTACAGAGATATAGAGAGGCAGACCATGATTATTAGTATCCTTGCCCAGATGGATACAAATACACAATTCAGAGTAGGCTGCATATAATGATACCACTATTCCTGGCCAGAATGGAGATGTTTGGGTAATTCCCCCGTCAATTAAGCTTGGAGACTGCACTGCTGTAAGTGATTGGGATTGATTTTATGCACATAATTTGCATGTAATTATCCTCCACTCATTGTATTTTGCTGGAGAAATAACCCTGCTTTTATCAGGAGACGTAGCTGTAGTTTAGATCATGAGTTGTGTTTGCTGTAGTTTGTAGAGACTCCTTATAAAATAGACTCTGCAGTGCATTGTTTAAATAGAGTAAATAGACTTTGTTTGCTGTAAAATAGACCATTTGCTGTGAGCCCTGCCGGAAGACACGCCCCCCGCCTCAGTGGTGTCAATAAACACTCTGTTCAGGGGTAGGCCACAGGGAGCTCAATGCTCAAATCTCAAATGTATAGCTTTCCCAAAATTAAAATAACCTCATCCCAGTGGCCAATTTTGATTTGCCAGCCTTGGCAGGGTTTTGTCTGTGAGGCATACCAGCAAAGACTCAGCCATTTCTCATCTCATCCAGCATTCACAGACAGACATTCCAGCATAGGTCACTAGATAGTGATCAGGAGTGAGAACTGATTTTTTTCCTTCGCTAGTCTGCAGTCAATAGTAATACCCCTACTACCATCCCACTGAGATTGGTTAATTGAGCAGAGAATGGGTTGAACATGGAAAGTTCTTGGTCTTATTGCGTCAGTTCCATATATGTTATCGCAGTTACCAAACCAGACATCCTTTTAGAATGTTTTTAAATAGTTCATTTTTTACAAATAGGTATTAAAAGTCTTTAATCACAGTGAAGAGAAGTTTGGCCAATAAAAGAAAGACTTTTCATGACCTCAGGATGTCCCAAAGAACTTTACAGCTAATGAAGTGCTTTTAAAGTGCAGTCACTGTTGTAATCCAGGAAGTCTCTGACATAGGACTTGAACCCACAACCTTCTGACAGAGGTGAGAGTGCTACCCACTGAGCCACGGCTGACACTTTCATAAATACATTAAAAGAAAAAAGACTTGCATTTATATAGCGCCTTTCACAACCACTGGATGTCCCAAAGCACTTTACAGCCAATTAAGTACTTTTTGAAGTGTAGTCACTGTTGTATGTAGGAAACACGGCAGCCAATTTGCGCACAGCAAGCTCCCACAAACAGCAATATGATAATGACCAGATAATCAATTTTTGTTATGTTGGTTGAGGGATAAATATTGGCCAGGACACCAGGGATAACTCCCCTGTTCTTTTTTGAAATAGTGCCATAGGATCTTTTACGTCCACCTGAGAGGACAGATGGGGCCTCGGTTTAACGTCTCACCTGAGAGACGCCACCTTCCGACAGTGCAGCACTCCCTCAGTACTGCACTGGAGAGTCAGCCTAGATTTTTGTGCTCGAGTCTCTGGAGTGGGACTTGAACCCACAACCTTCTGACTCAGAGGCAAGGGTCCTACCAACTTTTTTAAAATTATTAATATACTTTATTGAACATTAAGAACATTTACAATATCGTGATCATTTCATTGTATGATACAAATCAATTCCGCCGCTCTGCACAGCCATTCCGCCACCACATTTTAATATCAGAACCTGAAGTTTAATTTGTCTCCTGTAACATATATTCATCGATTGTACTTTAAAAATTGATTGTAAAATACCATCTTTAAATTCCTTTCTGAATAAAACATCCACAGAGCCTTATAATGATCTTTTAGCTTATATTTAAAATACTCTTTTAGATTGATTCTCCTCCCCTTAAAAAAGAGCATTCCTTCTTTGCACAATCACGAATCTAGTCAAACTGAACATTAAATTAATTGCCGCTCTGCTAGACTCGGACAGATGCTCCTGCAATCCCCATCTCAAAATTGAGTCCCACGGGATTCCCATTCTCGCTCTTCGGTCCCCACCCAGCAAAAAAGCTTCACACAACTGTTGAACATAGTACTTAAAATCATTTAACTGCGGACATAACATCAGTAAATGGGACAGAGTCTCATCCCGTGTCCCACACACTGGGCAAGTTGCCCCCTCCACTCGCCCAATCTTGCACAAGACCGTCATGGTACAGGAAACTTTTGTTTAACTGGAGGTTAAATGTCCGGAAAGCTCTATCTACCGGCAAAATTCAGGAGCCGTTTCCTATAAGTTTTTTTGCTTCTCGTTGCTTTTTTTTTCCAGTCGTGGCTCCCAAGCGTCTAGCTGAAGCTGTTGCTTAGCTACAGAGATGCTTTTAAGCTGCGGCCGACTGTTTTGAAGCTGTTGCTAAGCAACAGGGTTTGTTGTTTCATACGGAGCTGAGAAGCTCCGTATGTTTTAACATTAGCGCTGGTTTATACGGCAGTTTTGATGGGACGGCACCAGCTCGGTCCCATCAGTGCCGGATACCAGAAAGTTTCCTGTAAAAATCCGGTTGTGAGCCAATTTGAAATCCAGTTCAATCCACTCTGGACATTTAAAATTCACCCACACTCCCTTCCAAATCCTGTTGAAGTCCAGCTGTGGGTATATACTCTGCCAAAACTCCTGACCAGCAGGTGTCTTGAATCTCCATTCTTTAAATACCTCATAGAAATCTCAGTTGTCAAATTGGACCAACTCTCCCCCTTTCTCCAGCAGAAAGCTTGGAAAAGCAGGACGCATTTTACTTCCTTTGGAGATTTCCGCATTTAGTTCTTCCATCCAATCCTGTGGCATTGCCCTCACAATCTTCTCATACATGATCCCTATTGCTTTTTCCTCTACCTCCTGATCCTCCTCCCACACCATGTCTCTCACTATCGCTTCCGGCAACCAACCTGGAATTACCTCGTATAATACATCTTTCACACATATAATACCAGCTTTTATAAAAGCTTGATTAAATAAAACCTCTCCTTCGATGTTGACCCACCTGTTCAAAAATAAGGGCTGTTCTAAAAATTCCTCAGCCCCCTTGGGCATAAACTGCACACTTTTTAAAAATTGGGCCCAAGTTTCTACAACCCCCTTATAAAACCTAGGGAGAAGTTTAATCAATTTCAAAAACATATTATTGTATTCCATATACAATATCCCCTGCCCTCCTATCCCACTTCGTTTTTAAAAATGCTCGAAACAACTCTTCCAAAAGCTTGTATTTGACTTCTGAAGAAATCTCTTCACCCATTTGATTCTAAAGGATTTTTTCTTCAAATCAATATCTGGGAAATTGAGTCCTCCCTGATTTCTCCGTCCAATGATGGTATTCCCTTCCCATAAAAACTTCACACAAGCCTCTCAGATGGACTTTTCCACCCACTCAGGAATATTCTCCACCGTCAATAAGTACCATAGCTTAGATAGCAGGAGAGCAGACACTACTTTTGCTCTTCCTTGCACTTTCAACCACCTTCTTTCCCATCTTCCCAAAATCTTCTTAATTTTCATAACCTTTGGTTCCCAATTTAATCGATCCACTTCATCCCTGTCTTTCTTGCACCCCATATGCACCCCCAGAACTTCCAAAACCTCCACCACCTTAAAGGGACTTTCCCCCAACCATTCCCCCCTACCCCTTCCTGCAACCAGGCATTGGGACTTACTATAATTCACTCTGGCTCCTGAAGCTCTACAATATTCCTCCACTCCATCCATAGCTTTCCTCACTGACTCCCCATTTCTTAATGTTAAGGTTGTGTCATCTGCATATTGGTGTATCACTGACACCAGCCCAGAACTGGGAACCACAATCCCAACTACATCTTGTTTCTTTCGCATCATGTAACTAATGGTTCTGCTACCAATGTGTACAACAACGGGGACAGGGGACAACCCTGTCTCACTGATCTCTGTATCGGAAAATACTTGGATAAAAAACCATTACATTTAACACAGCTAAATATGTTTGAATAAAAAATCCTTATGCACTCAATGAAATTTCCCCTGAAACCAAATGCTTCCAAAACCTTCAATAAAAACTCATGAGAGACCCTATCAAAGACTTTCTCTTGATCTATCTTTAATACATAAGCCTCCCTCCCACTCTCTTCCATGAGCTCTATCGCATCTCGGATTGAGACCACAGAGTCTGCGATGTCCCGGCCTATGACTCCATAGGACTGAGAGGGCAAAACTATCTGCGGCAACACCTCCTTCAAACGATTTGCCATAACCCTCATCAAGATCTTATAATCCACATTTAATAATGTGATGGGCCTCCAATTTTTCAGATCCCGTCTATCCCCTTTATTTTTATAAGCTAAGCTTATGACACCTCTCCTCATAGATGGGGCCAAGCTTCCCTCAATTTTAATTTCCTTAAAAACTTCTAAGAGCAATGGACTTAAAATCTCAAAAAATTCTTTATAAAATTCTGCACTTAGTCCATCGGACCTTGGGCTTTCCCCCCCCCCCCCTTCATTCCACTTATTGCTACTTTTATTTCTGCTAATCCTACTTCTTTGTCACACATGCTTCTCTCATTCTCCTTTAAACCCTCTTCAATAAAAGCAGTAACCTTCTCCATCGTCAAATTGGAAATGTCTTCTTTTGTATATAACTCTTGATAAAAGCTGCTAGCCGCCTCTAAAATCTCCCCACTTTCATGAATGATCTTCTCCCCAACCTTCAACTCTTCAATTAATGATAATCTCTGTCGCAGCTTCTCTTGCTCTAGAAAATATCTAGTGCATCTTTCGATCTCCAATGCATCTCTAGCCTTTGCATGGAGAATGGCCCCCTTGCATTTTTCAGCTTGCAATAATTCCCACTCTTCCTTTAGCACCCGGAACTTAGTCTCAGCTCCCTTATTCCCTCCGTCAACTGTTTTACAGACATCCGTAAACCTTTTGTTTATATTCTCTTCTTGACGCCAGTTAGCTGCCGCTCTCTTTTTCCCATAACGTACTGAAAAAAACTTTTATCTCATATTTGAAATTGTCCCACCAAACTCTTCTTTCTTTCAAGAACAAAGGTTCCTTCCGAGCATTCTTTATTATATTTAAAATCCCTTCTTTATAAGCAATTTCTTTCAGGTATTGATTGTTTAAAATCCACACCCCTGAACCGATCTTAACTCTGCTGTTCCTAATTCTAAGAACCAAAACCGAGTGGTCACTAAAAAATACTTTTTTATAATAAATCTCCATCACCTCAGAACTTAACCCTTCCCGCATTAACACAAAATCTATTTGGCTCTGTTTTAAAACATCACCAACCCAACCTGATCTGGAGAACTCCCTTTTTATTGGGTTCTGGTCCCTCCATAAGTCTCTCAAATTTAAATTTGTCATCATTTTTACAATCATCCCTCTGGAGTTATCATCCTTAAAAGGTCATCTGGGCTGAAATGTCCATCCGAGATAAGAATACATTAAAATCCCCCACTATACAAGGATTTTCCACCTCTGCCACTTCAGTGAATAACCCCCGAAAAAACTCGCGATGCTTGCAATGGTCGATCGGTGCATAGATATTAAAGAGATCGCAATTAAATTCCTCCATTTTTACCCTTAGCCGTAAAAATCTCCCCTCAGTGTCCTTGTCCACCAAGGCAATGTTCTCTTTTATGGATGGACTCACCAAAACAGTCACCCCTCTACGGTTATTGTTTGCACAACTTGCAAACACCTCTCCCTTCCAAACCTTCTGAACTCTTTCTAGAATATCCTCATCCCAAAAGGTTTCTTGCAGACACAACAAGTCCGTGCCTTTAAAACCCTGCAACAGCTGCTGCAATTTCTTCTCACCCCTCAGTCCGTTCACATTAAGCGAGACCAATGTAATCATGACTCCAAAGAAGGGAAGTATGCCTGATAATCTCCCCATCATTTAATCTCTGGCCCTTCCCTCCTCTCATGCTCCTTCCCAACTTTTCGGCAAGCTGTTGCTTTTTCCTGCAGCCTCCGACTCTTTCACCTCCTGTTTGATCCTTCCCTGCTGTTTCAGCCTCTTCCTTGCATTAAGTTTGGGCCAACGAATTGCCCTTTCCCCCCTCCTTCTGCCCTTACTAACTTTTCCCTTTCCACATGGTGCCACCCCACCCCCCACTTCCAAGTCTCTGTCCCCCTCTAATTCCTCACTCTCAAGCGCTTCTGTAACCCTCTGTGCCTGCTCCCTGTCAGATACATAATCCTGCTCCCCGTCAGATACATCATCTCCTATATAGAGAGTCTTCCTGCTATCGCCATTTCTCCAACAGTGCCGCTCCCTTCAACCTCATCTCCACCTCTGACCCTTGCTCCCTGATCCTTCTCTCTCTGGGACAATGGCACACCTATATTGCTCCCTTCTGGCGTCTTTGTCTCACCGCTCCCATCCTGCTGCCCCTTTAAGGCTCCTGCCTCTTGCACCCTCTCCTTGTCTTGCCCCCTCTTGCTCACTGAGATGTCCGACTCCCCGTCTTTCTTTGGAGTATTTACATTTACCATGCACCCCGCTCCCGCCTCCTCTCCTCCCACGGACACCAGATTCTTTAGGGAGAGCTGAACCATATTAAGGCTCGAGTCTGCACTCGTCTTTTGCTGCCTGCTGCTGTCTTTGTTCTTTTCCACTGTACTTGGTGTGTTTTCCACCATCTCCATCCTATTCTCTGCTCCGCAATGTTCTGCCTCTTCCAGTGCTCTTTTCTCCTTCAATTTACCAGCTGTGTCCTCTGACTGCTCCGCTCCTCCAGCCGTTCCACTCACACCTCCTGCTCCTTCTCCCATCTCCTCGTCACTCATAGAGCTTCCTTCTGCCTCACACTCACAGCGGGTGGAGCCTTTGTGACACACCCCACAGCTCTCCGCCTTGCAGCTCCGAGCGATGTGTCCAGACTCACCGCAATTATAACAGTACAAGTCTGGACAATTTCTTACAAGATGGTCATGTCCAAGACAATAATAACAAACTTTCACTTGGTTATCATGCAGTACTCAAAAGTACTGCATTCCTTCCAATGCTGTACGGTAATGACTTCACCCCCTCTGGGAACCGCACCTTTACGGAACGGGTTCCATCTGCTACCCGTGTTCCTGGATAGTACCTCCTCTTTATTGCTGAGCAAATTATAATGTCCCACGACTCCAACTTTTTGATTAGCACATCGTCCTCAATATAAACCAGCAGGTTTAAGAATGAGACCACCACCTCTTCCGAATATAGCAGAGATACCTCCAAGAACTTATCGCCAACTTTCAGACTGAGTAAAAGTCTTTCCACCTCCTCTCGGCCACTGACCGTCACCTCGAACCCAACATTCGGCTTTGGTTGGCAGGCAAAGCAGCTTCCCTCGCCACAGTCCTCATGTACCACTTGGATAATATCCCAAGCTCGTATCTCCTGATCCTCGCACTGAACCACCACCGTGTTTTCTTTTCCAAACTTCCTGGGGTCCCGGCCCAAATCTTTGGGCCTTTTTCTTTCCCTTCCAACCACAGTTTCTTCCCTAATTAAATTAATCTTGGGAACACTGTCCTCGGAGGGGCCCGGCACTCCGGACCCCTCAGCAGCCATCTGGCTGTCTTTTATGGGCCAAAAAGGCCCTAAAACCTGAAAACAAAAACCCCAAAACCCACCACCAACTTTTTACAAACTCACTCCAACTCCCTGCTGTAATCAAGCAACCAGTAACACCTGCTCACTCCTAGCCCCTCCCACCTAGAGAGTGATACCCACTGAGCCACAGCTGACACTGTATGTACTTTGTATATCATACATATCCTTCCTTGGATTGGGATGGGAGAGATTATGCATTTTCTTTAAATAGGTGCATTTATCTGCATCTTACTCATATTTTCTGCACTTTTTTTGCATTCCACCTCCTGACCTCTTCATTCATTGATTAAGTCAGACCAGGCAACAGCAGACTTCAATCATGAACTCATCGGCAGTATCCTCCATCATCTTCCTATAGGAGGCATGCTTGCTGCAGGGTGAGGTAGGCAGAGACATTTTCCTATGAAATATTTTTTGTAATTTCTCATTCTTTTGTAAAGAGACACAACAAGGAAAGAAAATATTAAAAGATCAAAAGTCATCCTCCTCCAACACTCTGAAGTAAAACAGTCCTGTCTCAAATACTCAATAGTATTTCAAATCCTTTAGCTCCCTCCACCGCCTCTTCTACAACCTAAGACTTTTAAAACATAACCTTGGGTTCATCTAGCCATTACTTCTTCTTTTCTCTTCCCAACCTTGGTGTTGACCTGTAGATGGGCCTTGCCCCTTCACCTAGACATTGATTTAAAACAAAACCTGTGCACTCACCGGCATTAATGCTGCATTTACTGGGTTTATCATTTTCCAACTGATATGAGAAGGTCTATCTCCACATCTATTATTATGTTAATAATCTTGTGTATGATCACACAAGATTGTCCACAAGCTTCATTCCTTATTGTCACTATTTTTGATCCAACTTGTTATGTTAACATTTATCATTCACTATGTAAACAGGTCCTTGTGACATCAGCTGCGATTTTCCAAACCTCAGCGGGTCCATGGCGGGCGACGTTGGTGGCGGGTCCTGACCCCGCTGTTGTCTCCATCCCGGCCTCCGAAATGAATTGCCCCTGATGGAGCTTGTTAAATCCACCCAGCGTGTTTGTCAGCCAATTAGAGGAAGTGGGTCTGGTGACGTCATTTGATGACACGTCGTCAGCCGGTTTCCTTAAAGGGACCATGGCCAAATTTACTTTGACATTACTGCTGCTGTCATTTTTCTACAGCATTGAGGTGCTGCAAACACTGACAAACACTGCACAGAGGTGCACGGCTGCACCCAAGCTCTCCCATGGAGGGAGTCACAGCACGCAGGGAGGTCCTCTCCTCTTCCCATGGGCGGAAGAAACCTCCCCAGGAGATCAACACAGCCTGGTTGCACATTGCAGAGGAGGACACAAGCAGGGATGTGGTCAGGCGGACCTGGGTGCAGTGCCGCAAACGTTTCAATGATCTCAGTAGATTATGAAACGTTAGTACAAAGCCACACTCAACCCTGCTGAGCCTCTCATCACACCCCTATCACTCTGCCTTCCCTACCCTACTCCTGCACATCCTTACTCACACCAACTTACCTTGCACCTCCACCCATCCCTCTCTATCTACATTGCTCATGTAAAGTTTCTGTTAATGTGGTGTCAAACATTGAAACCTTTATTTTCAACACTTTGGGGTCGATTTTAACTCAGGTGTGGGCTATTGTCGTGTTCCCCGAATTTCGTGTTTCCCACACAAATCTAAATGGATGTGGGAGATTGATGCAATTTTAACTCAATTGGCCAATTGATTTCCAACATGTGGGAAGCCTTTGCAAAGGGGTTTTTCATGACTGAAAGACCCCTCCGATGACGTCATCATTGCTGCTGCATTTAAGGTCCACAGCAAGCCTCGCTTCTTCTGCAGGCTTCCAAGCTTTCTCCATTTGATGGCACAGGAACCTGCAGGAACAGTGGCCAGTGGGAGGCCAAGAGCAGCTCCTAAGTTTGATGAGGCAGCACTACAGGCATTGGTGGATGGGGCTAGGGCCCACAGGGAGGTCCTGTTCCCTTCATCAGGGAGGAAGAGGCCTCCCAGTCAGACTAAGGCTGTGTTGATACAGGTGGCTGGGGAGGTCAACTCCTTGGGGGGTCACAGAGGGCACCTGGATGCAGTGCAGGAAAAGATTCCATGACCTTCAATGCACTGGAAAAGTAAGTATGAGGTTCCCATCACCCTCAATCTGATCCCCATTGTCTTTCCTCACCAGCACTCAGCTTTAGCAATCTCTTCCTCCACATCCCACTTGACACTCACATCCATGCACCCTTACCCATTCCCTCTCTCTCTATGCTCACAACCACATAACTATTCCACCATGCAGCCCTCACACTCCCTATCACGCTGATGCTTTGAACACAACTGACAACACACAGCGAGGGCCCTTGGTCTTGCAACCTCACTCCATCTTTGTCTTCTTTTAAGTATCTATGCTATGCAATCTCTACACTCACTCCTTCATTCTCACTCAACCTCCACTTGTCTCCCTCATTGCAGGAAAAGAGAGCTCACAATAAAAGGGAAAGAGCCAGGACAGGAGGAGGCCCACCATCATTAGCCCAGCTCACCCCCTGGGAGGAAGCCGTCCTGGAAATTGTCGGGGTTGAAAAAGATGCGCAAGTTGGGGACGGACAGACGGGTGCATCACAGCAAGCTGGTGACAGAATAGTTTTCCATCTCTCTCATTGACATTGCATGAGTCGTTGATAATGATTCTGAAGCTATAACAGATGGACTTATCATCATCTACAATATGCAATGTGCATGTAACCTTGACCTCACATCTCTAACTCTTTCATTTACTCCCCCACAGGACCATCGAGAGTCCCCGTCCCCACTGTCCAGGAGGAAGAGCCTGAGCTTCCAGACTCCTCAGAGGAATCTGCAACCTCTGAGGGCACAGCGTCAGCAGAAATAAGCGCACCCAGCACCAGCGCAGACACTCACACATCGGTGGGACCTTCGGGACATAGAGTAGTGTTGTCACCTGGTGTATCACAGTTCACAAGTGAGCATCAGCAGACTGTGGAGACAGGGACAGCAGTGGAGAGTCCTCGTCGGAGGGCGCGGCTCAGCTGCATGTCGACCCTCTGCCTCTGGGTCCATCCATAAGATCAGAGGTGATGGAACTCCATGCACAGATGCAGGAGTCTCTGGCAGGTTTTGTCTCTAGGGTCGCTGCGAGTATGGAGCGAATGGAGGAGTCCATAGCGAACATGAGCAGAGCCTTTGTGGAGTCATTGGCGCATGAACGCATCAACACGGAAAGGATGGCTACCTACGTGGAAATGATTGCTGCCTCTGTGGTAAGGCTGGCTACGGTAGAGGAGAGGAGGGCTATGGCCTTGGAGGAGGTTAGTCGCCAGGGTATGGAAAACATGGTGAGTGTTCAGAATAGAATGACATCTCTTGAGGAGCGATGGGCATCTATTGAACATAGAAACCAGACCTTCATGGAAGTCCTTCTGTAGGACTGCCATTGCAGATACGGGTCCCCATGGACCCCCTGATGTGCAGCAAGGTGCTGTTCAGCCACTTGCAGGCGCGGAGGGGGAGCTGACCCATGAGAGGGAGGTTGGTGGCAGACCTCAAGGAAGTGGGGGTTCCTCTCCAAGCGCTCACACTTCCATGCCACTGCAGAGCCCTCGGTCAGAGCCCCACCGGAGTCCACACCCAAGTGAGATAGACGTCTCAACCCCTGCACAGCTGCAGGAGCAGCAGACTGTTGACGAGCCCTCACAGGCTCGCCACCCCAGAGGATGCCCGCCAAAGGTGTTGAGACAGGAGCAGCAGGAACGTGAGCAAGGGGCCTCCACATCTGCTGAAGCCACAGGGGAACCACTACGTAGGAGCACGCGTAAGAGGAAAATAAAGCACAAGTAGTCACAAGGGTAGTCACTTGGGTGAAATTTTATGTATTGTTAAAAAAAGCCATCAGATGAATTCTGTCAATAAAAAGTCTGATGGCTACTGCTGTGTTTGTGGTGTGTGTCATTTCGCGAATGGGACTTTCACATTGAGGGCTTAGGATTACTTGGAATTGTCTGTATGCTGGACAAATAGCTAGGAATCCGCAGGGTCTTGGCCATTGTCGATGCTCAGGTAAGAAGCTGCGAGGCAAAAGTGCTTGATTGGCTAGGCTAAGCAAATCTGGCCAGGATGAGTGCGTTCCTTGCATCCCGGGCAGCAATGTCCTGGCGTAATGCTGCCGCTGGTTGTTGGTCCTCTGCAGGATGGTCGTTTTCACCCTCCTCCTCCTCATCATCTGAGGAGGCTATGTGAGGAGCCACTTGGTCCTCAGGAATCTGCAAGCCACGACGCTGTGCCATGTTGTGAAGTGCACAACAAACCACGACGATTCTGGAGACCCTGGCTGCTGAGTACTGTAGGGCTCCACCTGATCTATCCAGGCATCTGAAGCGCATCTTCAGCAAACCAATGGTTTGCTCGATAATGGATCTGGTGGAAATGTGGCTGGAGTTGTAGCGCTCCTCAGCTTCATTGGCTGGCCTCCTCAACGGCGTCATTAGCCAAGTCCTCAGGGGATAGCCCTTGTCTCCAAGTAGCCATCTGTGAAGTTGGTCTGGTGGCCTGAATAGCGGAGGCACACTAGACTGGCGCAGTATGAAGGAGTCATGGTAACTGCCAGGGTATTGGCACAAACATGCAAAATCTCCTTCTTGTGGTCACACACCAGCTGAACGTTAAGGGAGTGGAAGCCCTTGCGGTTGACAAAAATACCTGGATTGCGATGGGGTGCCCTAAGGGCCACGTGTGCAGTCAAAGACTCCCTGCACCCTTGGAAAGTCTGCCAGATGAACTAATCCAACCGCTCGCGCCGTCACACTTGTGCGATCCTTGGTGAAATGGATGTGATTGTGCGCGAGGGCAAAGAGGGCATCGGTTACCTGCGTGATGCAAGTGTGTGCGGCCGCCTGGGAAATGCCGCTGATGTCTGCTGATGATCCCTGGAATGAGCCTGAGGCAAAAAAGTTGAGTGCGGTGGTGACTTTGATGGCCACTGGTAAGGAGTGTCCACCTGGTCCTCTGGGCAGCAGGTCTTGCTGTAGCATTGCGCAGATGTCAGTCACTACCTCTCGTGAAAGTCGGAGCCACCTTTGGCACTGCTGCTCAGTCATGTTGAGGTAGCTGACCCTGTGTCTGTAGACATTTGGGGGGTATCTCCTGCGCCGATGGGCTTCCAGGCACTGGCCCCTTCTGGCCTGTGCAGCTTCAGGTGGGTGAGCAGCAGCCTGGCGCTCCTGCTGTTGCTGGTGCTGCTGTTGTTCTTGGTTCTGTTGCTGCCACGCCTGGTGCTCGACCTCCTCTAATGCCCAGAAGGGAAGGAAATAAATGGCTCCCATGCTTCTGGCATATGCCTCCGTTAGGGAAGCGCTGAGTGAAGGTGGCAAGAGGGGTTTCCCAGGAGTTCACACTGGAGATGTGTGTGAGGCTCCAACCTTCCACAGGTGTGGTTAAGCCTCATCCAGTAAACACCTGTTGATTGTTCCCTGCAGTCGCTTGTCTAATTATTGAAGGACACACAACATCAAGATACACAGATCTAACATTGGCGACGAGAAGATTCAAACCTACCTGCAACTCTGCATCACCTCCCAGAGATTCGCTCCTGGAGAACCGTGAAAGAAGAAGGCCGAGTCCAGAAGCACGGGCGTCGACCATCCAGCGGAGACTTGAGCATCGCAGGGGAGGCTGTTGAGAGCTGGGCTTGGTTCTCCAGTCATGGTGGTCCAGCGAAACGGGCTGGCAACAGGTACGGCGCAGACCCTTCCCAGACAGCAGCGGCTAGAGCCGACCGACGGCACAGAAAAAGGCCGAGCAGCGTCGACGGGAGAAGAGAGAGGGTAGAGCGCACAGGGCGCAGCCGGTGTTCAGGGCGGAGCGGCGTCGACGGGAGAAGAGAGAGGGTAGAGCGCACAGGGCGCAGCCGGTGTTCAGGACCAAGCGGCGTCAACGAGAGAGAGCAGAGTGTAGCCGGTGTTCAAGGGCCGAGCAGCGTCAACGAGAGAGAGAGGCGCGCAGGAAAACGCGCAGAGCGCAGCCGGTGTTCAAGGGCCGAGCAGCGTCAGCGGGGAAGAAAGGAAAGCGCGGGAGATGCCATTTTGAGCCGCAGCGGAGAAGAAGGGAGAGCGCGGGAGACGCCATTTTGAGCCGCAGCGGAGAAGAAGGGAGAGCGTGGGAGACGCCATTTTGAGCCAGTCTAACCACACCCAGGGATGCCGAAGAGTGGCAGTGTCACAGCGTTTGACAATGAAGTCGAAGATTGGACGACATATGTCGAACGCATAGAAGTGTACTGCAAGGCGAATGAAGTGCCAGATGACAGGATAGCGCTGGTATTATTGATTTCAATGGGTGCAAAAACGTATGGCTTACTGCGAAACCTAGTAACCCCAGAGAAGCCAGTGGAAAAGGATTTTGAAAACATAGTGTCAATCCTACAGGACCACTTAGACCCCACACCGCTGCTGATAGCAGAAAGATTTAAGTTTCACAAAAGGAACCAGCATAAAGATGAAAGTAATGCTGAGTTTTTAACGGAACTGTGCAAGCTATCGAAACACTGCCAGTTTGGAACGGGACTAGCAGATACTTTAAGGGACAAGTTTGTGTGTGGGCTTCAAAGTGAAGGAACCCAGAAACGGCTTCTATCAGAAAAGGATCTTACGCTGGACAAGGCTTTCAGCATGGCAGTATCACATGAGGCAGCAGCACGGGGCGTGGCAGAGATACAATGGAGACCGCAAGAATATGGCACAAATGAAATGTCATACGGAACAGTGAAGTGCTATTGCTGCGGCAGAACAACACACGACCATAAGGATTGCTGGTTCAAGGACCAAGTGTGCAGACAGTGTGGAAAAGTAGGACACATAGCAAGAGTCTGCAGGTCGGAAAAGAAAACCAGCAGCAAGAAATCCCCACAGGAGAAGTACAAGAAGGTACATAAGGTGACGGAGAGTAGTGCAGACGAACAGAAAAGTGATACAGACTCTGGAAGCAAGGAGCTGGGTTGTCTGAAACTACATAATGTGATCAAAACGGAGGATCATCAAACTATCTGGGTCACGCTCAAGATAGCCGGAGTCCAAGTGAAAATGGAATTGGACACAGGATCAGCCCTAACAGTCATAAACCGAAGGGACTACAAGCGGCTATTCTCACATATACCCTTGAGAGATACAAAGATGGTCCCTTTTTCTAGGGGCGAACCAATATGAAATCGGGTATAAGGGCACGAAACAGCATGGAAACGCTGATGGGCTATCATGCCTGCCACTGCCTACTGCGGAGGAAGCACCAGCAGTGGACCCTGTCGAAATATTTTATTCGACTATAATTGAACGCTTGCCAGTAACTAACGCTGATATAGAGAAGGAGACCCGAAATGACCCGACACTGTCTCGGGTATATGACTTGATGGTGAAGGGATGGCCAACACATGGCGACTCACTGTTGCCAGCATTCTCATCCAGAAGAGAACAGCTGTCAGTATGCCAGGGAACCTTGATGTGTGGATCCCGAGTGGTAATTCCACCCAAGTTAAGGGAGAGAGTGCTCAATGAGCTTCACGAAGGCCATCTGGGAGGGTTGGAAATGAAAAGCCTTGCTAGGGCTTATGTGTGGTGGCCGGGGATCCATCAGCAAATCGAGGACCTGACAAAGAGCTGCTCAGGATGCCAGAAGGTCCAAAATGCACCACCACATGCCCCTCTACACCCATGGGAGTGGCCCTCATCTCCATGGCAACGGGTGCATATTGATTTTGCTGGTCCATTCATGGACTCAATGTTTTTAATAGCCGTGGATGCGCACTCGAAATGGCCTGAGGTGATCAAAATGTCCTCCACCACCACGGAGAAAACTATTGCAGTCCTACGGGCCATATTTGCCAGGAACGGCTTGCCAGAGCAGATTTGCTCTGATAACGGACCACAGTTTGTGTCCGAAGGGTTTCGAAGATTTATGAAAAGGAATGGGGTAAGGCATTACACATCCGCCCCGTATCATCCAGCCACAAATGGTTTGGCTGAGAGGTTCGTACAAACCTTTAAAAAAGCAGTAAGGGCCATGTGCGATGACGACATTCCACTGCAGCATAAGGTGGACAATTTCCTGTTAGCCTACAGAAATGCGACACATGCAGTCACCAACCAGACCCCCGGCCATGATGTTCTTTAACCGAAGGTTGAGATCGCGTCTGGATTTGCTCAGACCAAATGTACGAAGAGATGTTGAGAATAAGCAATTCCAGCACATCAATGAGAAGCCGACAAGGAGCTTCAATGTAGGGCAACCAGTCTTGGCCCGCGACTACCGAACAGAGAAATGGCAACCAGGAACGATATGCACACGGCAGGGGCCACTAATGTACACAATGGATGTTGGGGAGAACATTGTGAGACGCCATGTTGACCAGAATCTAGAGTCACAGGAACGAGTCAACCCCATGTCTCGCGTACCTGGTGATGAACCCGACATACAGGTAGCACCTACCCCAGAAACAGTAGCATCGGAAGCTGATGAACCAACCGACGACAGGGGGCCAGAATCACCTCCGCACAAAGAGCAAGACACTCGGGAAAGGCGCTATCCAGAAAGGATCAGGAAGCCTCCCCAAAGACTGAATTTATAAATAGACTATTTTCAGTTAATGTTGCATGTTAAAAGTGTTAATTGTAATTAGTTGATATTTAATTGTTAAATGAATGTTAGGGTACTGTTAATCTAAAAGGGGAGGAATTGTAGTGTATGTACCTTTAAGGGGAGAACTACTTTTTACAGCTCCTGTATACTGTAGTACCGGCAGTGACCACACCTGTATATAACCCTGAGTAGTGATCTGTACAGTTAGTTTTAGAGTAACCCTCATCCAGTAAACACCTGTTGATTGTTCCCTGCAGTCTCTTGTCTAATTATTGACGGACACACAACATCAAGATACACGGATCTAACACATCCTGAATCTGTAGTGGAAATGCAGTTTAGAGAAGCTAGTGGTTAAAGGAGCATATCTCAATCAGCTGGGAGCTTAGACTTAACATTTGAAGCTGTCAACTCATCAGCTGATTCAATGGCCACTGACCTCCCACCTCAGCTTCACAGATGAGGTCTAGGCACAGTGGGAAACCGGTGGGTGACCTGTCAAATTCAAAAAGCTTGGAAAAAGAAATAAGTGGCTGTACACAAGCCACTAATGATTTTAATTGCCTCCCCGGCCGCTGCGTGTCGGGTCTGCTCAGCGCTGACAGACCCGACATTTGGTAAAGGCATGTGGTGGCGGGTTCACAGCGGGGTCCCGACCCACTGGCAAAATAAAATACTTTCCCACCCGACCCGCCACCGATTGCGCCTGCTAACCCACCCCTGCAAAATCTAACCCATTGTAGTTATAGGCTGCAGCACTAGATGGCATTGTAACTCCACTGTATCCAGTACCACTGTATCGGATATACCGTGAGCAACACCATGGGAGCTATACTAGTAGCTTTACAAAAGTGTATCAATAGTGTGTGCTTCGTACTGATTAATTTGTAGCCAACTTGACAGCCCTCCATTTTTTAAGTACAAATCCCACTAATGGAAATTATTTTGATTTACTAACCATTAATTACTAAAGCAGCAGGGAACGTCAGACCAATTTATGGCAAGAAGTAACTTTTCCTGAATTTCCCAGATGGTTTAGTTGGTAATTACAGCATATAGTGAAGCCAATTGACTGAGAAGGTCCCAGGTTCAATCCCCAGCAGTGCTGTAATTGATCCCGGTGCTCCTGGGCTAGGGAACAAAATAGGCCAGAGTTCGATTATTGTCTAATGACACCAATGGAATGTGAAGATGTGCAGCTGTTCAGTAAAGACGAGATTGAACACAGCTGTGATATCCTCCCATAGTGAGACAGCCTAGCAACATACAAATCTTCGTGTGCAAATCCCCCATGGCCTTGGCCCTCCCTATCTCTAACCTCTTCCAGTCCTACAACCCTCCAAGAACTCTGCGTTCCTCCAAATCTAGCCCCTTGTGCATCATCCACTTCCTTCGCCTCATCATTGGCGGCTGTGCCTTCAGCCATCTATACCCTAAGCTCTGGAATTCCCTCCCCAAACTTCTTCGCTTGTCCACCTCTCTCTCCTTTAAAAACGCTATTTAAAACCTATCTCTCTGGTTGCCTGTCTTAATGTCTCCTTCTTTGTCTCAGTGTCAAATTTTGTCTGATCACGTTCCTGTGAAGCACCTTGGGATGTTTCACTTTGTTAAAAGCACTATATAAATGCAAGTTGTTGCTGTAATGGAACATGACGATGTGTAGATGTTGAGTACAGACAAGTGATCGCCTCCTATCGTAAAACAGCCAGCCAACATACACATGGAGGCTGATTTTGACCTTTGGGTGGCTGACCGGTGGAACGCCGCAGCCGCCCGTTCCAGCAGCAAGGAGACAGCTGCCATTTTGAGGCTCCGGTCTCATTTGAATTTGGCGGGTGAGCTGCAGATGCCAAACGGGCGCCGCAGTGTTTTTGTGGAGTCAAGAGTAGCACTACTGCTCTGTCCGGTTCCTCAAAAATTTAATTTAGAAAATTTATCCGGCCATTTCCTGTTCGGAATGCCAGTGCACATGGGCAGAGTGTGCACAACGTAAACTCTGCCCATGTGTCCCTTAAAACTGCAATCTGGTCCCTAGCTATGCTGTAAGGACCCCAATTTGCACAGGAAAGAGGCCTGTTTCGGGCAGGCACTTCGTCCACCCTGGGGTAGGCCCCTTGCAAAATGGAGGCTGCTGGAGTGTTGGGGTTAACATGGTGGTAAGGCTACAATGTGGCAGAGCTACCAAGGGGACTCTGATCTTATGTACATAATTATCTTTAACTAATTGTTAGCTACAGAATGAATCTGTATCTCTGTTCATGCACATAGCGCGGTCCCTTTAAGACTGAGACCCAACGCGATGACGTCATCACGTTGATCACGTGATCTTCCAGCGGCGGGAAAACGTGATGACGTCATGACGTCTGACCAGGGAGGGGCTCTAGTCAGTCCTCGTGGAGCTAGCAACCAGTACAGACCTGTTATCCAGCTTTCCATTGCTTTAGTGTTAAACTCTGTTTATTAGTATTAAACATCGTTTGTTTAATAGACTGACTCGATCTCAGTCCTTTAGTTAGGAATCTAGCCGTTCCTACAGTGGTGACCCCGAATTTTCATGGACAATTTTCGCGAAAGAAGCGTAACGAAACATGAAAGCACACGCCGTGGATTTGAAGCTCTCACAGTTTTGGCAACAACATGCTGCCTCCTGGTTCATCCAAGCAGAAGCACAATTCGAACTCTGTAACATCGCCACGGATCAGACCCGCTACCTCCACGTGGTCTCCGCACTCGACAGCTCCACGGCCGCACGGATCATCAGCCTGCTCGAAAACCCCCCAGAGGCCAGCAAGTATGATGCTCTTAAAGCCCGGTTAATACAGGTCTTCAGACTCACGAAGGCAGAGCGGGCCCGCCGGCTGCTCGCTATGCCCGGCCTGGGCGATTCCAAGCCATCTGAGTTAATGAGCCAGATGCTCACGCTCCTGGGCTCCGAACCCCAATGCTTCCTTTTTCGGGAGTTATTCCTGAGTCAACTTCCCGAACAGGTTCAAGCCGCTCTCGTTAGATCGGACACCGTGGATCGCGCAGCACTGGCTGCAGAAGCAGACACGGTTTATGCGGTCACGCAGCAATACTGCTCTGCCACGAGACAACCTTCCTCCGTGGACGCCGCCCTGATGCCTCCATCCCCCGGCTTGTATTTTTACCACGCCCGTTTCGGCGTGAAAGCCAGAAGCTGCCGCCCTCCTTGCAGTTTCGCGCCTAAAAAAAAACAGCAACCCCGGCAGCAGCCCCAGAAAAGGAGGATCGAGTTTAAGGTATGGGCCGCGGCCGCGATGGCGATTGGGAATTCCGGGAAGTTCCTCTACATTACCGATTCCCTTCGGGCCGGCGCTTTTTATGCGACACTGGGGCGCAGTGCAGCATCCTTCCCGCCTCAGCACTTGACATCCAGTCTGGGAGGCACGGTCCCGCCCTCGAGGCAGCTAATGGCGGGGCCATTCGTACCTTTGGCAAACGGCAGGTCCGGGTGTGCTTCGGCGGACAATGGTTTCTGTGGGAATTTATCACAGCCAAAGTTTCACAAGCCATCCTCAGCGCGGATTTCTTATGCGCCAACAGCCTCTTGGTAGATGTCCGAAACCGTCGACTGGTCAACGCGGCTACCTTCCATTCCATTCCGTGCTTCCGCAGTTCCGCACCGGCCCATACTGTCTCCTGCGCGTTACCCTCGCCGGACGAATTCACCCGCCTACTAAGTGAATTCCCGGAGCTGACCAAGCCCACTTTCTCTGCCTCGGCAGCTAAGCATGGTGTCCAACACCACATTACTACGACCGGCTCCCCAGTGTACGCACGAGCTCGGCGACTGGAACCCGGTAAGCTCGCGGCAGCGAAGGCCGAGTTTGCCATGATGGAGCGGCTGGGGATGGCGGCCATGTGGGGACTACCGTCGACTGAATGATGCAATGACGCCCGATCGGTACCCGATCCCGCACATTCAAGACTTTTCCGCCCATTTGGCGGGAAACTCAATCTTCTCCAAGGTCGACCTCGTCCGGGGCTACCATCAGGTCCCCGTACACCAGCAGGACATCCAAAAAACTGCGGTTATTACTCCCTTTGGACTGTTCGAGTTCCTCAGAATGCCTTTCGGGCTCAAGAACGCCGCGCAGGCCTTTCAATGACTCATGGACTTGGTCCTGCGGGATCTTCAGTTTTTATTTGTCTATCTGGATGATATCCTGATAGCCAGCTCCACCAAAGCAGAGCACGTCGACCATCTCCGCACCCTTTTCGGCACCTCAGCCAGCATGGCCTCATAATCAACCCGGCCAAATGCCAGTTCGGCCTACATCAGATTGACTTCTTGGGCCACCGCATTACCCAGGAGGGTGCAATCCTGCTGCAGTCAAAGGTCGAAGCAATTTCGGCATTCCCGAAGCCACAGTCCACCAAAGCCCTCCAAGAATTCCTGGGCATGGTGAACTTCTATCACCGCTTTGTGCCGAAGGCAGCACAACTCATGCAGCCCCTCTACGAGGCCCTCAAAGGCAAGATGGGAAAGGATGCAATAACCTGGACGGTGGCAATGGACGACGCTTTCGACAACTATGTTGGCGCACCCTCTGCCAGGAGCCACCATCGCCCTCACCACGGACGCTTCCAACTATGACATAGGCGCCGTGCAAGCACAGTGGGTCAACGGGTCGTGGCAGCCACTGGCGTTCTTCAGCCGCCAACTCCGGCGCAACGAACGCAAATATAGTACTTTCAACCGTGAGTTGCTGGCACTGTTCCTGGCCATTCGCCATTTTCGCTTCCTGTTGGAGGGACGTCCCTTCACCGCGTTTGTAGATCACAAACCACTGACTTTTGCAATGGCCAAGACCGCCGAACCGTGGTCGGCCCGACAGCAGAGACAGCTAACTTACATTTCGGAATTCATGACAGACATCCAGCACGTAGCTGGCAAGGACAATTTGGTAGCCGATTGCCTTTCTCGCGTGCCCGTATGGGCAGTCCAGTTGGGCATCGATTATGCCCTCATGGCCACCGACCAAGCATCGGACCCTGAAACACAGTCGTATCGCGCCGACACCTCTAGCCTCCAACTGGCCGATGTGCAATTCCACGCAGCAGGCACCTCGTTGCTCTGCGATGTCTTCATGGGGGACCCTCACCTGATCATTCCAGCTGCCTGGCACCGCCAAGTCTTCGATGCCATCCATGGGCTTTCGCACCCGGGTGTGAAAGCATCCCAAAAATTACTGTCGGCTAAGTTCGTCTGGAGAGGAATGCGTAAGGATATCCGCGACTGGGCTAACACCTGCGTCGTCTGTCAAAAGTCTAAGGTGCAGCGCCACGTCAGGGCCCCATTGGCCACGTTCGCTGTACCAGAACGGCGATTCGACCACGTCAACGTGGATCTCGTCGGACCGCTGCCACCGTGTCAGGGTTTCACACACATTCTAACCATGGTCGATCGTACTACCAGATGGCCCGAGGCAGTACCTTTGGCGTCTACTACGTCTGCCGATGTAGCCAGAGCATTCCTCTCCTCGTGGGTCGCACGTTTCGGCGTTCCGGCGGATATTTCTTCAGACAGCGGTCCACAATTCTCGTCCGAGCTCTGGAACGCTGTGGCCCAGGGTCTTGGCACCAAACTCCACCGCACTACGGCCTGTCACCCACAGGCAAACGGTTTGCGCGAACGTTTCCATCGATCATTAAAGGCATCGCTGAGAGCCAGCCTCCAAGGCGCTGGCTGGGTGGATAAGCTTCCATGGGTCATGTTGGGGCTGCGCACGGCACCCAAAGAAGACCTGCAATCGTCTGCCGCAGAGCTCGTGTACGGTCAGCCGCTCCGCGTACCGGGAGATTTCCTGCCGCTTCCCACCGCGCCATGGTCTGTGGCCGACCTACTCAGCAACCACCGGGAAATGGCCAAGGCTTTCGCGCCCATTCCGACTTCGCATCACGGCCTGCTATCTTCGCACATTCCAGCGGAGCTAAAAAATGCTGAATTCGTATTCATTCGGCATGATGCCCATAGGGATCCGCTCAAGGTTCCCTACGCAGGGCCTTTCCGCGTAATAGAGCCCGGCGACAAGAGTTTCTTGGTTGACATCGGTGGTAAACCAGACCACATCTCCATTGATCGTCTCAAACCGGCGCATCTGGACATCGACCGGCCAGTAGAGACTGCACAGCCGCCACGCCATGGCCGCCTTCCAGCTGCACCCGCACCAGTCCGAAGGCTCCCATCCGCCAGCCTGCCCGCTGTTCAACAACGTTCCCTCCGAGAATACAGGAGTCGCTCTGACAGGCTTGTCAGACCTCCTAGTCGATTGACTTTTACTGTTAAAGACAATTCTGGGGGGCGCATGTGGCAGAGCCACCAAGGGGACTCTGATCTTATGTACATAATTATCTTTAACTAATTGTTAGCTACAGAATGAATCTGTATCTCTGTTCATATTATCGCATGTACATAGCGCGGTCCCTTTAAGACTGAGACCCAACGCGATGACATCATCACGTTGATCACGTGATCCTCCAGCGGCGGGAAAACATGATGACGTCATGACGTCCGACCAGGGAGGGACTCAGTGGAGCTAACAACCAGTACAGACCTGTTATCCAGCTTTCCATTGTTTTAGTGTTAAACTCTGTTTATTAGTATTAAACATCGTTTGTTTAATAGACTGACTCAATCTCAGTCCTTTAGTTAGGAATCTAGCCGTTCCTACAACAACACCATTTTGAGGCCCTTACCTCCTCGTTAATCAACGCCTATGGATGTTTACCCCATTAAGAATCAAAACCTTCGAGGGAGGAGGGGGAACTTTGGTTGAAAAAGTGATTTTCTGCTATCAGTGAAAGAATTCAGTTGTAACAAAAATCAGTCCACAGCAAGGACTTTGAATTATGAGGACAGTTTATTAGAGATAGCACAGCCCCCTATAGTAGCAGTATTAACCTGTTACAGGAACAAAAACAGATCTGTACAGCAGTTTGATTTCATTTTTGTTTCATAAAAGGTGAAAATTGGATTGCTGAAAATGTTCCATACTTGGAGCCAGGAATATTAGGACAGATAATTGTAGTGGTAAGGTTAATTTAATGTAACTTTTAACAATAATCACTGGATCGTGATAAAATTACACAGACTAACTACTCCCACAGTCTCCCTCCTATCTGAGTAGAGGCAACACACAAGAATATTTCAAAGTTCCTCCCATCTGAAACTCACTCCTATACTTGCCTGCTGTTGTCTTATCAGGTAAATTATGTAACTAATATATGTCTATACACAAATTATTTGTCACAAGTTTGATGATGCTTGGTCCCAAATCATTGTTTGCTACGAGTTAACAATCAAACTTATTCAGCAGTTGCAACTAGCTGATACTGAGTTCTAGAAATTATTACCGATACTTAAACTAATTTTGAAATTATTTATTGGTTGTACTCAGACTAATTTAACAATCACTATCTAATTAGTAGTTAACATTGTGGGTAGAATTTCCCATTCACAAACATTTTGTTCTCAAGCTGACTGCCTAGCAGTTATAAACATAAATTGGGGCAACAGGAGTTCATTAAGAAGTGTAGAGGTAGCTCTTACAATATTTAGGATTATAGGGGCAATTCAATAGATAACATTCCATTGATAATGCTGTTCATACAGAACCTGGAGTAATACACTTAATTACAGCTCCCCACAACCCCTCTCCCTCCCCTCGATTGCCTTCGCACCCAGCCCCAGCCCCACCCTTCTCACCACTTACCTGAATGCTGGGGCTGGGGGCTCCTACCTGCGATCTCCGCTCCTGCCCTCTGACCAGGTAGTGCATCTGGCTGGGTTCGGGTGGGACTCCGATGGAAGTTATGGTAATGAGTCCCGACCCTTAAGACCAGCCGCCTCTCCACATCCCCGGACTCTCCAGGTGCACCGCCCACATTAGAGCTCACCGCCCCTACCCACCCCCCGCCCCCTCGCCCCCTCCTCCAGCTTTACAATCAAGGCCACATAGAATTGGAGATAGCCTCGTAGCATGGCAGAGAACTGGTTGGGAGGTTAGGAAGCCGACAGTTGGGAGAAAACAACATTCCTCCCGGAGCCAGTGGAAGAGGAATGGCAGAAAATCTAACAGTACAAATGAAAGGGAAACAAAAACTGCAAATTCTGGAAATCTGAAATAAAAAGAAAATGCGCGCACTGCAGTCAGCATTTGTACAGAGAAAAGACAAGTTAGTGTTTCAGGTGCAACTCTTCATCTGGGCTGGATATTAGCTTGGAGGCAGTGAGGGTGCGGGGGGGGTGCGGGGGGGTTACTTTGAGGTTGGGAAACTTGGAAGTACAGGTTTTCACTGTCTGGCGAGAAATCCTGCAGCACAAGGCTGCAGCCGAGCTGGACTGAGAGCAGGTAGGTCTATTGGGGGGGTGGGACTGGTCGTTGGTGGGGGGGGGGGGCAGTGATCCGATTGCCCGGTGGGGGGGAGGTCCAACTGTGGGGAGGTCCAGATGGTGGTCGGGGGGTTCCGATCGCAGTGCCCGGGGGGTTTACAGGGTTAGCTTGTTTGGCCTGATTGAAACACTCCTGGTCCTCCTGGCTTTTTAATCACCCACCTGAACCAAACCCACCCATTTTTGAGGGTTAAAATGACCCCCATTATATTCCTGAGCAAACTCCTCCTCAATAGTACATAATTGCAGAAAGTCTCAGGATGAATCCCCTGGTATTTGCCGAGTTGGTTGTTGTAAATAAGGGCAGCAAAAAAGGTGCTATAACTGGCCTCAGCATGCCAGGATGGGGGTGGGGGGGGGGGCAGCAGAGGGCAGGGTGGGGAGCAGCCATTGTTACCACTCCGGACTGCTATCCAGCAACTCCTGCTGGAAAATAGCTGTGATATTCCTACTTTTTAACAGCTTGTCAGCACTCAGTGCCATGGTTTGAACACAAGGAACAGCTATTGCCCACAGAATTGTTCCCAAAATGGGAGGAAATGAAATTTTAAAAATCTCCAGAGGTGGAATTAGCCCCTGACACTGTAGGACAGGTTTGACCCAGTTAAACACACACAGATTAAACTATGTGACTGGCAATGATGCCTCAACATGCTGCAAAGAGGAATTACCATATTATAATAGAATGGCAAGGGAATTTAACGGAAAGGAAAGGGAGGGGAGCGTTATGGAAACAACTGTAAATTCAGCATCAAAAATGATATGCAAAAATAAAGAGGGTGCTTGCATTTTGTTTACTGAGGGGAAGACTATTTTCTCAGTTATTTTGACCCCATGACAAGGACCATCGATGAGCAAGAAGTGGGCAGATGGGCAGCCTGCTCTAAATGCCCTGCAAATGCCACTAGGAGGCAGTGCCCGAGCAAGTATAGTAGACACCCTCCCACTGATTTCCCCTCTTTCTTTGTGGGATACCAGCTGACCTTCACTCGGCATCTTAGCACAGTGGTGTGACTGAGATTAATAAATTGGCATATGGAGGAGACCATAAAGGCAAACCCACATCCCATCATATCAGATCACGTCAGTGCCTCAACACCAGCGAGTCCCCTTTTCTAATCTCTCCACACATGTCTTGAGCTATCAGTTTAAATATCTTAGAGTCCTTGTAAAGTCATCTGGAGGATGCCACACGGTTACAAATTAAGCAGAACCAAGTTAAACTTTTGCTCCTAAAACAATTAATAGATTTGTGTGCCAAACAAAATTAAAGATACTTCTTTATCACCAAGTTAATGACTAGGTCACTCATATAAACAAGTTGCCTGGAGAAAAGTTTAGTTTTGGGAACTAAATGCTGTTTGTAGGGGTTTTGACAGATTGTAGAACATTTAGTTATTTTCATGGAATCATAGAAACGTACAACGCAGAAGGAAGCCATTCGGCCCATCGTGTCTGTGCCGGCCAAAAAAGAGCTATCCAGCCTAATCCCACTTTCCAGCTCTTGGTCCGTAGCCCCGTAGGTCACGGCACTTCAAGTGCATATCCAAGTACTTTTTAAATGCGATGAGGGTTTCTGCCTCTACCATCCTTTCAGGCAGTGAGTTCCAGACCCTCCACCACCCTCTGGGTGAAAAAAGTTCTCCTCAAGTCCCCTCTAATCATTCTACTAATTACTTTAAATCTATGCTTCCTTGTTATTGACCTCTTTGCTAAGGGAAATAGGTCCTTCCTATCCATTCTACCTAGGTCTCTCATAATTTTATACACCTCAATCAAGTCTCCCCTCAGCCTCCTCTGTTCCAAAAACCCCCCCGGCCTATCCAATCTTTCCTCATAACTAAAATTCTCCAGTTCTGGCAACATCCTCGTAAATGTCCTCTGTACCCTCTTGAGTGCAATCACATCTTTCCTGTAATAAGGTGACCAGAACTGCACGTAGTACTCTAGCTATAGCCTAACTAGTGTTTTATGCAGTGAAAGCATAACCTCCCTGCTCTTACATTCTATGCCTCGGCTAATAAAGGTAAGTATCCCGTATGCCTTCTTAACCACCTTATCTGCCCATCCTGCTACCTTCAGGGATCTATGGACATGCACTCCAAGGTCCCTCTGTTCCTCTACACTTATCAGTATCCTACCATTTATAGTGTATTCCCTTGCCTTATTAGCCCTCCCTAAATGCATTACCTCACACTTCTCCATATTAAATGCCATTTGCCACTTTCCTGCCCACCTGACCAGTTCATTGATCTCTTCCTGCAGTCTACAGCTATCTTCCTCACTATCAACCTCACGGCCAATTTTTGTATTATCTGCAAACTTCTTAATCATGCCCCCTACATTGAAGTCTAAATCATTGCGATATACCACAAAAAACAAGAGGCCTAGTACCGAGCCCTGCGGAACCCCAGTGGAAAAAGCCTTCCAGTCACAAAAACACCCATTAACCATTACCCTTTGCTTCCTGTCTCCGAGCTAATTTTAGATACAACTTGCCACTTTCTCTTGGATCCCATGGGCTTTTACTTTTCTGACCAGTCTTCCATGTGGGACCTTGTCAAAAGCCTTGCTAAAACCCATGCAGACTACATCAAATGCACTACCCTCATTGATCCTCCTTGTTACCTCCTCAAAATATTCAATCAAGTTAGTCAGACACAACCTTCCCGTAACAAATCCATGCTGACTGTCCTTGATTAATTTGTGCCTTTCTAAATGATGATTTATACTGTCCCTCAGAATTTTTTTCCAATAATTTGCCCACCACCGAGGTTAGGCTGACTGGCCTGTAATTACTCGGTCTATCCGTTTCTCCCTTTTTAAACATGGTACAATGTTAGCATTCCTCCAGTCCTCCGGCACCACACCTGTAGCCAGAGAGGATTGGAAAATGATGGTCAGATCCTCCGCTATTTCCTCCCTTGCTTCTAGAAGGAGTCTTAAACAAATAGCAATGATTCCAGGGTTCTGTCCAAGCTCAAGTTCAGAGAACATGACCTCCCAACCTCTTTCATACATCATCAATTATTCAGTGTTGTTTCTTTCCTCCTGTCCTGGTCTGAAGGTGTTGTCTCTTGTTGGGGCACAATCCCAGTGGTGCCAGCAGCTCTCCAGTACCTCATCCAAGTGACCATTTTTCAGGTGTGAGCCTTGACAGTAAGTCTTGGCAGCACTTTGACTGTGGAGGCATCACATCAGAGCTCAATCCTGCACTCACCCATATCCATACATAGACATAATACTTTCCAGTGCTGGCCACAGACCCCTTGAGCCTGCTCCACCATTCAAAAAGATCATGGTTGGTCTTTGACCTTAACTCCGCTTTCTGCCTGATCCCCATATCCCTTGATTCATCTAGAGTCCAAAAATCTATCTATCCCAGCCTTGAATATGCTCAACGACTGATCATCCACAGCCCTTTGGGGCAGAGAATTCCAAAGATTCACAACCCTCTGAGTGAAGAAATTCCTCCTCATCTCAGTCTTAAATGGCCAACCCCTTATCCTGAGACTATGACCCCTAGTTCTAGACTCTCCAGCTGGGGGAAACAATCTCTCAGCATCTACCCTGTCAATCGACCTCAGAATCTTATATGTTTCAATGAGATCACCTCTCATTCTTCTAAACTCCAGAGAGTTTCAGCCCAATCTACTCAATCTCTCCTCATAGCTCAACCCTCTCATCCCAGGATTGATCAGCGAGTGAAGCTAGTTAACAGATGGGTGTGAACATAGAAACTCAGAAAGACGTACGGGAGTTAGATACAGGAACAGGCAACAAAAGAGGAAAATCTACAATAAAATCTGCACACATGAACATTAGAAGCATTACCTGAACTAGTGGCCATTTTGGATGTAGACAGAATATCAGTGACATGACTGACCCCAGAATAACTGTGAATACGATATACAGTTTTCGACAAGATGAAGTAGACAGGTAGTGCAGCCTATATCTCAGGGAAGCCTAGCATGTTAAAGAAGTTGATCCTGCGAAAGCTGAAAAATTACACAATGAACTACTGTACTCTGGTTAGACATCTTTAATGTGAAAAGCACAAAGCTAACACTACAGGTATGCTGGAGACCACCGGGTCAATATCAGAAGGAAAACAGTTTTATGAAGAGATAAAAGGGTATGTGAAAACGGAAAAGTTATATTAACGGGGCACTTCAATCAACCAAATATAAATTGGAATACGATGTGGCTCGGAGTCTGAGTCGGTAAGTGTCATACGTGGCTGCTTTGTGACCCAGCACATCAGGGCAGTCACGGGAAGCATAAGAACATAAGAAATGGGAGCAGGAGTAGGCCAATCGGCCCCTCGAGCCTGCTCCGCCATTCAATAAGATCATGGCTGATCTGATCCTAACCGCCAATCCACTATCACAGAACCATCTCCTGAATCTAACAGAATTAGACACACGAAATAGGAGCAGGATCAGGCTACACGGCCCCTGGGCCCGCTCCGCTACTCACAGGGCCATGAGCGATCCGAACCTAGACTCATGTCCAAATTCCTGCCCGCTCCCCATAACCCTTAATTCCCTTTACTTCTAGGAAACTGTCTATTTCTGTTTTAAATTTATGTAATGATGTAGCTTCTACAGCTTTTTGGGGCAGCATATTCCATGGACCTACCACCCTCTGAGTGAAGTAGTTCCTCCTCATCTCAGTTTTGAAAGAGCAGCCCCTTATTCTAAGACTATGCCCCCTAGTTCTAGTTTCACCCATCATCAGGAACATCCTCCACGCATCCACCCGATCCAACCCCTTCACAATCTTATATGTTTCAATAAGATCGCCTCTCATTCTTCTGAACTCCAATGAGTAGAGTCCCAATCTACTCAACCTCTCCTCATATGTCCATCCCCTCATCCCCGGGATTAACCGAGTGAACCTTCTTTGTATTGACTCGAGAGCAAGTATGTCTTTTCTTAAGTATGGACACCAAAACTGTATGCAGTATTCCAGGTGCGGTCTCACCAATACCTTGTACAACTGAAGCAATACCTCCCTATTTTTATATTCTATCCCCCTAGCAATGAAAGCCAACATTCCATTGGCCTTCTTAATCACTTGCTGCACCTGCATACTAACCTTTTGAGTTTCGTGCACCAGGACCCCCAGATCCCTTTGTACTTCAGTACTTTCAGTTTCTTGCCATTAAGATAATAACTTGCTCTACGATTTTTCCTGCCAAAGTGCATAACCTCACACTTTCCAGTATTGTATTCCATCTGCCAAATCTCTGCCCACTTACTTAGCCTGCCTATGTCCCCTTGCAGGTTTTTTATGTCCTCCTCACTCACTACTTTCCCTCCCATCTTAGTATCATCTGCAAACTTTGATATGTTACACTCGGTCCCCTCCTCCAAATCGTTCATATAGATTGTAAAGAGTTGGGGACCCAGCACTGACCCCTGCGGAACACCACTAGTTACTGATTGCCAGTCTGAGAATGAACCATTTATCCCAACTCTCTGCCTTCTGTTAGATAGCCAATCCTCTATCCATGCCAGAATATTACCCCCAATCCCGTGATTTTTTATCTTAAGCAATAATCTTTTGTGTGGCACCTTGTCAAATGCCTTTTGGAAGTCTAAATACACTACGTCCACTGGTTCCCCTTTATCCACCCTATATGTTACTTCCTCAAAGAACTCCAGCAAATTTGTCAAACATGACTTCCCCTTCATAAAACCATGCTGACTTTGTCCTATTAAATTATGATTATACAAATGTCCTGTTACTGTCTCCTTAATAATGGACTCCAAAATTTTACCTACCACAGATGTTCGGCTAACCGGTCTATAGTTTCGAGCCTTCTGTCTACTGCCCTTTTTAAATAAGGGTGTTACATTAGCAGTTTTCCAGTCTGCCGGGACCTTTGCCGAGTCCAGGGAGTTTTGGAAAATTATTACCAATGCATCCACAATCCCTACCGCCACTTCCCTCAAGACCCTAGGATGTAAGCCATCAGGTCCAGGTGATTTATCCGCCTTGAGTCCCATTATTTTACCGAGTACCACTTCCTTAGTGATTTTGATCGTGTTTAGCTCCTCCCCCCCTTTAGCCCCCTGTTTGTCCAGTGTTGGGATATTCTTAGTGTCTTCTACTGTAAAGACTGATATAAAATATTCATTCAGTGTTTTTGCCATCTCCATATTTCCCACCATTAATTTCCCGGTCTCATCCTCTAAGGGACCAACATTTACTTTAGCCACCATTTTTCTTTTTATATAACTATAAAAACTCTTACTATCTGTTTTTATATTTTTTGCTAATTTACTTTCATAATCTATCTTCCCTTTCTTAATCAATCTTTTTGTTATTTTTTGCTGTCTTTTAAAGTTTTCCCAATCCTCTATCCTCCCACTAGATTTGGCTACCTTATATGCCCTTGTTTTTAGTTGAATGCTATCCTTAATTTCTTTACTTAGCCACGGATGGCTGTCTTTTCTTTTACACCCTTTTCTTCTCAGTGGAATATATTTTTTTTGGAAGTTGTAAAATAACTCCTTAAATGTACACCACTGATCATGTATCGTCTTACCCTTTAATCTATTTTCCCAATCCACTCTACTCAATTCCGCTCTCATACCTTCATTGTCTCCTTTATTCAAGCTTAGCACGCTTGTTTGAGATCCAACCTTCTCACCCTCTAATTGAATATGGAATTCAACCATGTTATGGTCACTCATTCCAAGGGGATCCTTTACTAGGACATTTTTAATTAATCCTGTCTCGTTACACAGGACCAGATCTAAGGTTGCTTGCCCCCTGGTCGGTTCAGTTACATACTGCTCAAGAAACCCATCCCTAATACACTCAATGAACTCATCCTCAAGGCAGCCCTGCCCAATTTGATTTGTCCAATTAAGATGATAGTTAAAATCCCCCATAATTATAGATGTTCCCTTATTACAAGCCTCAACTATTTCCTGATTGATACTCCATCCAACAGAGTTGCAACTGTTCGGAGGCCTATAGACTACGCCCACTAGTGTTTTTTTCCCCTTATTATTCCTTATCTCCACCCAAACTGTTTCATTATCCTGATCTTTTGACCCAATATCATTTCTCTGTATTACAGTGATTCCTTCCTTTATTAACATAGCCACCCCACCTCCCCTTCCTTCCTGCCTGTCCTTCCTGATCGTTAAATAACCTGGTATGTTTAATTCCCAGGCATTGTCACCCTGCAGCCATGTTTCTGTAATGGCCACAAGATCATACCCAGATGTAGTTATTTGTGCCATTAACTCGTCTATTTTGTTACGAATGCTACGTGCATTCAGATAGAGAACTTTCAAATATGTTTTGTGACACTTAGTTCCTGCTTTTGCCCTTTTTATTACTTTATCTTTTACTCCATACTTTCTGCCCCTTCCTGACACGCTCTGGTTTTTAATTTCCCCACTGCTACCTAAGTCTATGACCTTCTCTGTTGTCATTTTTATTATTTGCTCTCTAGGAACCTCCCCCCAACTAGTTAGTTTAAAGCCCTCTCTACAGCCCTAGTTATATGATCCGCCAGGACTCTAGTCCCAGCACTGGCTAAGTGAAGCCTATCCCAACGGAACAGCTCCCTCCTGCCCCAGTACTGGTGCCAGTGTCCCAGGAAGCAAAACCCATTTCTCCCACACCAGTCTTTGAGCCACGCATTTAACTCTCTAATTTTATTTGTCCTAGCCAAATTCGCTCGTGGCTCAGGTAATAATCCAGAGATTATTACCCTTGAGGTTCTATTTTTTAATGCTCATATTGGCCTGCTGAATGGTAAGTGACCCAGACAACATACAGATAACAAAATAACAAAAAGATTGATTAAGGGAAGATAGATTATGAAAGTAAATTAGCAAAAAATATAAAAACAGATAGTAAGAGTTTTAATAGTTATATAAAAAGAAAAAGGGTGGCTAAAGTAAATGTTGGTCCCTTAGAGGATGAGACCGGGAAATTAATGGTGGGAAATATGGAGGTGGCAAAAACACTGAATGAATATTTTATATCAGTCTTTACAGTAGAAGACACTAAGAATATCCCAACACTGGACAAACAGGGGGCTAAAGGGGGGGAGGAGCTAAACACGATCAAAATCACTAAGGAAGTGGTACTCGGTAAAATAATGGGACTCAAGGCGGATAAATCACCTGGACCTGATGGCTTACATCCTAGGGTCTTGAGGGAAGTGGTGGTAGGGATTGTGGATGCATTGGTAATAATTTTCCAAAACTCCCTGGACTCGGCAAAGGTCCCGGCAGACTGGAAAACTGCTAATGTAACACCCTTATTTAAAAAGGGCAGTAGACAGAAGGCTGGAAACTATAGACCGGTTAGCCGAACATCTGTGGTAGGTAAAATTTTGGAGTCCATTATTAAGGAGACAGTAACAGGACATTTGTATAATCATAATTTAATAGGACAAAGTCAGCATGGTTTTATGAAGGGGAAGTCATGTTTGACAAATTTGCTGGAGTTCTTTGAGGAAGTAACATATAGGGTGGATAAAGGGGAACCAGTGGACGTAGTGTATTTAGACTTCCAAAAGGCATTTGACAAGGTGCCACACAAAAGATTATTGCTTAAGATAAAAAATCACGGGATTGGGGGTAATATTCCGGTATGGATAGAGGATTGGCTATCTAACAGAAGGCAGAGAGTTGGGATAAATGGTTCATTCTCAGACTGGCAATCAGTAACTAGTGGTGTTCCGCAGGGGTCAGTGCTGGGTCCCCAACTCTTTACAATCTATATGAACGATTTGGAGGAGGGGACCGAGTGTAACATATCAAAGTTTGCAGATGATACTAAGATGGGAGGGAAAGTAGTGAGTGAGGAGGACATAAAAAACCTGCAAGGGGACATAGGCAGGCTAAGTAAGTGGGCAGAGATTTGGCAGATGGAATACAATACTGGAAAGTGTGAGGTTATGCACTTTGGCAGGAAAAATCGTAGAGCAAGTTATTATCTTAATGGCAAGAAACTGGAAAGTACTGAAGTACAAAGGGATCTGGGGGTCCTGGTGCACGAAACTCAAAAGGTTAGTATGCAGGTGCAGCAAGTGATTAAGAAGGCCAATGGAATGTTGGCTTTCATTGCTAGGGGGATAGAATATAAAAATAGGGAGGTATTGCTTCAGTTGTACAAGGTATTGGTGAGACCGCACCTGGAATACTGCATACAGTTTTGGTGTCCATACTTAAGAAAAGACATACTTGCTCTCGAGTCAGTACAAAGAAGGTTCACTCGGTTAATCCCGGGGATGAGGGGATGGACATATGAGGAGAGGTTGAGTAGATTGGGACTCTACTCATTGGAGTTCAGAAGAATGAGAGGCGATCTTATTGAAACATATAAGATTGTGAAGGGGTTGGATCGGGTGGATGTGGGGAGGATGTTCCTGATGATGGGTGAAACTAGAACTAGGGGGCATAGTCTTAGAATAAGGGGCTGCTCTTTCAAAACTGAGATGAGGAGGAACTACTTCACTCAGAGGGTGGTAGGTCCATGGAATATGCTGCCCCAAAAAGCTGTAGAAGCTACATCATTACATAAATTTAAAACAGAAATAGACAGTTTCCTAGAAGTAAAGGGAATTAAGGGTTATGGGGAGCGGGCAGGAATTTGGACATGAGTCTAGGTTCGGATCGCTCATGGCCCTGTGGGTAGCGGAGCGGGCCCAGGGGCCGTGTAGCCTGATCCTGCTCCTATTTCGTGTGTCTAATTCTGTTAGATTCAGGAGATGGTTCTGTGATAGTGGATTGGCGGTTAGGATCAGATCAGCCATGATCTTATTGAATGGCGGAGCAGGCTCGAGGGGCCGATTGGCCTACTCCTGCTCCTATTTCTTATGTTCTTATGTTCTAAAATGGAAGCCATGGCGCCCTTGGCCGATAGCAAAAATAATCATGCTAGACATGATCTAGGATTCACAAATATTAAGGACCAAGGGGCTGGGTATATAACTTTAAAAGGGATTTCTTCAAAGAATTGAGAGAACAACATAAGCAAATTGATTTGCTGGGGGTCGGGTGGGGGGGGGTCATTGTTCAACAACATTTTGTACAGGACAGTGGAAGCCTTTAACGGCATAATGCTGAGCGTGCAGGTTAAGTACATGACTAGAATCAGCAACCTGAGACTAGAGAAGCATGATCCTAAAAGGATAAACAAACTGATTATCAATTAAATAAAGAGGAAATATGCCAAATCCTACAGGGAGCAAGGTGAAGGGGTTCATATAGGAAGGTTCAGAAACATAATAAAAGGTAGTCAGAGGGGCACAGAGTGACCAGTAAAAAAGCATCGTTGTAGACAGAAAACAAAATAGGAAGAAATTCTTTCAATACTTTAACAGTAAAAGTGCAGTGAGAAGAGGTGAGAACCATAAAAGATACAAATGGGGCTGAAACAGGGATAAGCAGAAAACAATCAATAGTCTAGAAATTCGATCGCGCTGCGCCTGTTTATCGGGAGCTAAATATGCGCATAAACCTCCAATATGGCAGGTAGGAAGCGTGCTCGCATTTCAAGCCAAACTGGATTGGGCATCTCTGCAGAGATGCAGAGCGCACGTCAGAAGTAATTAAAGCAATGAATAGCTTTTGTAAATAAGGCTCCTCCACTTGTTGGAGGACCCTTTTCCAATTTTAGTACAGTATGCCCCAGCTCGTGGCGCTGACAGGCAGCAAGGACCCATCACCAGAGAAAGAAAGAAAGACTTGCATTTATATAGCACCTTTCACAACCTCAGGACGTCCCAAAGTGCTTTACAGCCAATGAAGTATTTTTGAAGTGTAGTCACTGTTTTAATGTTGGCAATACGGCAGCCAATTAGCACACAGCAAGCTCCCACAAACAGTAATGTGATAATGACCAGATAATCTGTTTTTGTTATGTTCATTTTAGAGATAAATATTGGCCAGGACACCAAGAATAACTCCCCTGCTCTTCTCCAAAATAGTGCCATGGGATCTTTTGCGTCAACCTGAGAGAGCAGACGGGGCCTCGGTTTAAAGTCTCATCCGAAAGAAGGCACCTCCGACAGTGCAGCACTCCCTCAGCACTGCACTGGAGTGTCAGCCTAGCTCTTTGTGCTTAAGTCTCTGGAGTGGGATTTGAACCCACAACTATCTGACTCAGAGGTGAGAGTGCGACCCGCCGAACCACAGCTGACAGAGCTATTTAAAGGGATCAGGCATAATTACAGGTTAGTTGCTGATTTGTCATTTCAGGCTGCTGGTTAACTTCTGGATGTCATGTTTTCTGACTCTGGAAAGTTAAGTTTGACTGCTGAGAAGAAGATCGCAAGACTTCAAAACCATGTAACCCTTCAGCTCCCTCAGTCTTCACTTTCTCCTATAATCTATAAACTGTGAATAACTCAACCTTGTCATTACTTAACCACTACTTCTCAATTCGCCTTGTTTTCTCCCCATCTCTTTTCAACTTACTGGTGCCCTGCACTATAGTCCTTGGCCCATTACCTGGGTTTCTCAATAATAAAAAGAAATCAGTGTCCTAAGTTACCTAATTCCCGGTGGGGTTTTTTTTGTAAGAAGTACCATTGTTCAGTTTATACCTTGTTCATGTGACACGTTTTAAAGCTGAGGCTGTATTTCTATTTCTAGTAAGACTCTTGTACTTGCAATTATGCATGTTTAGCAAGTCTTCATTTTTTTCGAAAAGCAATTGGGAAACATAAAGTAAAAATCTGGCAAAAATGATTTAACCAATTTTCTTATCTGAAACGTGACTCAGACACTAAGCAGGGTTCAGAGAAGTCATATGCTCCTTTTCATAAAATAAAAACAGAAAATGCTGGAAATACTCAGCAGGTCAGGCAGCATCTGTGGAGAGAGAAACAGAGTTCACATTTCAGGTCAGTGACTTTTCATAGAACTCCATGTTACCTACGGAAATTTAAAAAACATTTTAAAATATAAGAAGCCAGAATAAAGTCCAAAGAATAGACACCAAATTTGTTTCTGATTCAAGCTCATCTACAGTGTCGGTATTAGTGCGATTACATGAATTAAAATATATATAAGCTATAAATTCAGAAATAAGTCATATGTTAAGATATTGAACATATGTTATAGTCTTTTAAAAGAGGATCATTGATGATTGTGGGGGAGGAGTTCAGAAGAACCAGGAGTTATTTTTATCACGGTGATGTCGCACACAAGTGGAGTTTTAGTGACACAAATGTTGACACTGTCGTGCAGTGGGTGAAATCCTGCCCTCAACTTATTGGTCTCCTCCTATTTGGTTGTCTTTATAAAAAAAAAAATTCTGGTTGTTTTCAAATTTATTGCCGGGTCTCAGCTATTTCCCGTTGAGGACGTATGCAAAACCTGTCACTGATGTTGTTTCTCTGGGTCACATGATTTATTGGTGTCACAATATGAACGTGTAGCGGGAAGAGTATTTCCAATAGAATAAAAATAAATATCTCTGAATATTCTTTGCCATTTCCTACTCTTCTAATGGTGCAGATTGTCTGCTGGGATATGGTTCCAGTACCTCACACAAGTCCCAGCAAGCTATTCCAACTTCAGAGGCCAATACACCACATACGTGCACCTACCAGCAGGAGTCACTTGATAGTGATCAGGAAGCAGAACTCTAGCTGATTTTCCATCCCTATCCGAGGTGCTGAGGTCAGCAGTAGTAACTAATCCTGGCTGAGATCAACACGGACCAGGATCAAATGCAGGACCTGCCCAATTGGTAAAGCTCAGTTCTGCACATTTACCAACTGGAGGAATTCCTCCCCCATACTCTAACTACTGGAAACTACTTAATTAATCGAGGAGTATAGGTGGATGTAAAAGATCCTATGGCACTATTTCAAAGAAGAGCAGAGGAGTTCTCCCTGGGCCCTGACCAACAGTTACCCTCAACCAGCACCACTAAAACAGATTATCTGCTCATTATCACATTGCTGTTTGTGGGAGCTTGCTGTGTGCAAATTGGCTGCCGTGTTTCCTACATTACAACAGTGACAACACTTCAAAAATACTTCATTGGCTGTAAAGCGCTTCGTAATGTCCTGAGGTGGTGAAAGGTGCTATATAAATGCAAGTCTTTCTTTCTTTACAGCAATTCAGTGCAGCCACTGAATGTCACCTGTTGGATAAATCCTGCAACTCTTACACACTTGATCTGAAATGTTAAACACAGTTGGCTGAGGTACTGTCATGCCTGACAAAATACTTCCACTTCTGTCACTATTCCGCAACCCCCACGCCTTCCCTTGCCTCTTGGTTCAAGTTGGTGGAGAGAACAGCCTTTTCTGGAAAGGGTAATTTAAATATTTTTTGTAACCAGTTGGTGGCGCACAAGTACAACATTTACTGTTTCTGACATTAACCTAATAATAATTAGCAGATTTTCTTCTTTTGCTCTTTCTTGCTTTCCCAGTGGTGTGCATCATCCTTAGTTGAGCAAGTGACCAGCTCTCAGGCTTTCGGTCAATGCCATTAATGAGCTTGCTGCTCAGAACTGCGCAACAACAGCAAGGCTCTGCTTGTTCTCCGATTCCTCTCTGCACAGAAGCACCTGGTCTTCAGTTAATGCTTCTTCTCACTGGTACTGGGGAGACCCAACACGGGGAATATAGGAATGTATAGTACTGAAAGAGATCATTCTGGTCCATCTGGCTAGTCCAAGAGTTTAAAAAATACTCTACAGTATCTCTCATATCCCTAATTCCCTTTCTATGCTAGGTATATTATCTAGTTCCTATCTGCCTCCACACCTTCCTAGGCAGTCTGTTCCACAACTCACCATCCTGTGTGCAAATGAGCTAAATCTAAATTGTCCCAATTCTCTTTTCTAAGCTTGAGTCCATAACATCACCCCCCTTATAGTATTATATTAATCGGGTTGTCTTCATTGCTTCGAACTTTGAATACCTAAATAAGGCTTCCCTTAGACTTCTTTTCTCCAGTGTAAACAGTCCCCATTTCCATAATCACTTCAAGTGGAAGTTGATAATCCAAGGTCTCAATTAATGTCAAGATGTCCCCCAGTGACCAATAATACTGTGCACATTACTCTATGTGAGCTCAGACCAATGCTTTATACAAACGCGTTTAGATAAATTCTCCCTTCTTCCCCCCCCCCCCCCCCCCACTTTACAGGCTAGTGGCAGAGTGAGAATACTGGCTCCCCTCCCACATGAATCCACCTCTAACCAGCAGCAATATCCTTCCAGAGCCTCAATTGATGCAGGGCAGGGTTGGAACAGTAATACCACTCCTGATAGGTTTACCACTCCTGCGACCAGTTACAGGGGAGCATCGCTTTTGGGCAGGAATGTCTGAAGTGGCAGCCCCCTGACAGCAGGTTAGATGATCACTATCTGAACTGAGCAACAGTGCAGAGGGAGATTGACAAGGAACAAAGAGTAGTGAGGGAAAGGTTCATACTGTCTCTGGGATATACCAAGTATTTTCCTCCAGGATGAAAGGAGGGAAAAATCAAAGGAAAAGTCTTCCATGGGCTGCACTCTGACATCTCCTGGGAGTTGAATTCAGAACAGAGTTAATGAAATCTGGAAACAGTTGTAACTCTCAGCCTTATAAAGTATGCGGCAGAGACCAAAACAGGGGTCAATGGAGATAAGGAGTTCTCTCCCGCTGGTTCAGTGCGTCAACCCATTGAGTAGCTGAGCTATATAGACCAGGAAGGTTGCAGGTTTGTCCCTGGCCTGTGTGGAGTTAGCTGATATCAGATACCAGCTGCCCTCAGCTCCACTGACTTAGGGAAGTAAAAATCAACCAGGGTTCCCATTTCTGATCATTATTCAGCAACTTCTACTGGAATACCGTACATGTGGGTGGCAGCTGAGAACAGCTTCAGGCTCAGCTGTGTTGGTTGAACATCCTGCCAACTAGGCTCGCATGTGGAGAATGGCTACTTGGACAAGACATTGGAAGGTGTCTGACACACATCAAGGCCCAGTTCAGCAACAGCCAGCAGCTTCAGCAGAGATGGGGGATTAGCGGGGGAGAGGAAAAATTAGAAATATGATAGTGAGTTTCCAGGGTTCCTAGTTTTGTTCATAAACTTCAGTTTGTTTACTCATAGCATAGTAACACAGGAAAGATTAACGTTCTTTCTAGTAAAAACACATTTCCTGATCCTGTTACAAGGGCAGATTGATATTAATGCAAATCTACAAGCACTTTCTCATTTAGTGACATTAGGAGTCAGCTGGTCCATTCATTTGTATCCTGCTTTTGGTGAACAGCTAACAATTCAAATGCCTGGATATAACTATCATCCCCCCTGTTAACTTTGGAATAAGATTTGATTTAATAAAATGGTGGGCCCCAAGTTCTGCAACCCCCAGTTCTCACACTTGGTGCTGACACACGATTCTCTGCCAGTTTAAGAGGATGGTGTGAAGCTCCTTCTCCCTTTCCTTGGCCTTGGAATCACATCGTTCCCTCTCTTCTTGCAATCTGTATTGCTCTCATTCTCACTCTGCTTCCCATTTGTATTGTCTTCCTCCTGCAATGTCAACATTTCTAATTGCAATTCCTTTTCCTTGTCTTTCTCCTCAGCCTCGTGCTGGCATACTTTCTCCTCGGGTGCCAATCATGCCAACGTAACTTCTGCTCCTTTTGCTCTGGCTGGCATTTCTAGATATTATTACTGTTTCTGTTTTGATCACTTTTAAATTTGATCCATTTTGAATCGCATTTGTCACCAGTGCTTTCAATTGTTACAAATTCAGGGCCTGCCAAAAATACCTTCTCGGGTTTAGTGATATCAATGGACTGGTCAGGTGGGCAGAAAAGTGGCAAATGGAATTCAATCCGGAGAAATGTGAGGTAATGCATTTGGAAAGGGCTAACAAGGCAAGGGAAGATACAATAAATGGTAGGACACTGAGAAGTGTAGAGGATCAGAGGGACCTTGGAGTCCATGTCCACAGATCCCTGAAGGTAGCAGGACAGGTAGATAAGGTGATTAAGGAGGCATACGGGATACTTTCCTTTATTAGCCGAGGCGTAGAATATAAGAGCAGGAAGGTTATGCTTGAACTGTATAAAACACTAGTTAGGCCACAGCTAGAATATTGCGTACAGTTCTGGTCACCACATTACTGGAAAGATGTGATTACACACAAGAGGGTGTAGAGGAGATTTACGAGGATGTTGCCACGACTGGAGAATTTTAGCTATGAGTAATGATTGGATAGGCTGGGGTTGATTTCTTTGGAACAGAGGAGGCTGAGGGGCAACTTTATTGAGGTGTATAAAACTATGAGGGGCCTAGGTAGCGTGGATAGGAAGGACCTATTTCCCTCAGCAGAGAGGTCAATAACCAGGGGGCATAGATTTAAAGTAATTGGTAGAAGGATTAGAGGGGAGTTGAGGAGAGAAATGTTTCACCCTCCTTCTGTGCCGTAAATTTCTATGATTCTATGATTCTGTGATATCAGTCACTGCCGTGAGCAGATCCCATGCCCCTTACATGCCGGACTTGGCTCGCACTGCCCAATATTTACTTATATAAAAGTGTAGCCCAGGGATGTAACAAGCCATCGCCCTTGACATATGAACTGGATATTGTGTCTTTCCTATGTGCCCTGATTTGTGCTTCTTCAATCTGTTCAAAGGTGGAGCAAGAAAACACTTGGGTGAGCCAAAGCCAGACACAAATCAATAAGCTGCTTTATTTCACAGACAGCAAGTGAACATACAGAGGATCAGTTATGCTTGGACTATCAGTGGGTCGTCTTGCTTTACTTAAACAGAATAACTTCTAAATATCCTGTATTCTGCCCTTTTTAGTCTGGTGAGGACAGTTTTTTGTTTAAAAATCTGACTGTCTACATGACCCCGATATTTACCGAGCTGTGCGATCATAGCGCGGGGTTGGGGGTGGGGGGAGGGTTTATGGATGGGAAACCCGAAAGCATGGGCTTCCCCAACAACCTGCAGTTTTAACTACAGGGTGTGTTTTAATTTTTGCTTGAGATTTCCCGCCCGATAGACAGGCTTGGCTGCCAGCCACAGGGAAAACCTGGATGCAGAACCATGCAGTGGAGGAGCAGGTAGGTCTAGTGGTGGGGGTCAGGGGGGAGAGATCGTGGGGATGGGGGCGAGATGGTGGTCAGGGAGATTAGTGTGTGGTCGATGGGGGGGTTGAGATGATGGTCGTAGGGGGTAGAGTGTGTGATGTGTGTAGTATGTGTATGTTTCACTCAATGATGGATTGAATGCCCACTTGGGTGATGTTCCAGAGGGCTGTTGGCATTCATGGTACCTGATATACCTTAAATAGCTACAGAGACTGGTAGTTATAACTCAAACAGTTGGCTTTTAATAGCTTAGAACTGGACAGAACAGAACACACATGTTAGCCTTCTGACCAGCTTCTCAGAAGTGAACTAGGAGGTGGAGCCAGGGGCGAAGCAACAGATCAGGACAATCAATGGCACAGCAGAGTGGTATACAGTACATCAGCATTCCTGGCCAACCAAGAAAACAGCAGGGTTACAATAGATTACAATAGGAAACTATACACAGGTAGAATAAGGTATATACTTATAAGACTTATTTCACCACATTCACCCCTCCTATAAGTTAAGTCTGACCGGGGGTTTTACAGTTTGTAGTGAGCGACGTAGCGTCGGCCGAGGAACCTCTTGGGGGACTTGCTCAGGTTCCTCCGCTGTCCCGGCGTCTGCTGGGTTTTCCAAAACGACGTTTTTTACGTCTTGTACCTCCGGGCATCCCACCCCCACAGGCGGCGCATCACGGTGCTCCACACCCGCATCTTCGCTAGCAGCATCGCTCTCTCTCTCTTCTCCTGCCGGAGCCAGGTCCTTTATTGAAACAGTATCCTCACGTCCAGCAGGGTATTGAATATATGCGTACTGAGGATTGGCGTGGAGGAGCTGTACTTCCTCCACTAGGGGATCAGTCTTATGACCTCTCACATGTTTTCGTAGCAGTACAGTGCCCGGGGACATCAACCACCCGGGTAGTGAAATACCTGAGGAAGATTTCCTGGGGAAACCGAACATCCTCTCATGAGGAGGAGCATTTGTTGCGGTGCACAGCAGAGGCCTTATGGAATGCAGTACATCGGGAAGAACTTCCTGCCAGCGAGAGGTCGGTAGGCCTTTCGATTTTAAAGACAGAACGACTGCCTTCCACACTGTCGCATTCTCCCTCTCAACCTGCCCATTGCCCCAGGGGTTGTAGCTAGTGGTCCTACTAGTAGCAATCCCTTTTGATAGTAAGAACCGGCGTAACTCATCACTCATAAACGACGTTCCTCTGTCGCTATGGATATAGTTGGGCATACCGAACAGACAGAATAAGTTGCAGAGGCTTTTGATTACCGTAGCACTGGTCATATCCGGGCAGGGAATGGCAAAGGGGAAACGAGAGTATTCGTCTATAACGTTGAGGAAATAGACATTACGATCAACCGATGGGAGAGGACCTTTGCAATCAAGGCTTAGGCGCTCGAATGGCCGAGTTGCCTTGATGAGGTGAGCTTATTTGGGCCTGTAGAAGCGGGGTTTGCATTCCGCACAAACGCGGCAGGCTCTGGTCATCGTTCGGACCTCCTCAATGGAGTAGGGTAAGTTGCGAGACTTGATGAAGTGATTCAATCGGTTGATTCCTGGGTGGCAGAGTGCGTTGTGGAGACTTTGGAGCTTGTCAGTACTAAGGCTGGCACATACCCCTCGAGATAGGGCATCGGGTGGCTCGTTGAGTGCTCCTGGCCTGTACATAATGTCGTAGTCGTAAGTGGACAGTTCTATCCGCCATCTTAGGATCTTGTCATTTTTTATCTTGCCTCTCTGCTTCGTGTTAAACATGAAGGCCACAGACCGCTGGTCAGTGAGGAGTGTGAAACGTTTGCCGGCGAGATAATGTCTCCAATGTCTGACCGCCTCGATAATTGCTTGTGCTTCCTTCTCAACGGAAGAATGCCTGACTTCAGGACCCTGCAGTGTACGGGAAAAGAAGGCTACCGGTCTCCCGGCCTGGTTGAGGGTTGCAGCCAACGCAAAATCAGAAGCATCGCTCTCTACCTGGAAGGGTATCCTCTCACCTACAGCACATACCACGGCCTTTTCAATGTCCCGTTTGATGTTGGTGAATGCCTCCTGCGCTTCTACTGATAGAGGGAAGGACGTCGACTTGATAAGGGCTCGGGCTTTGTCCGAATAGTTGGCCACCCACTGAGCATAATAAGAGAAGAATCCCAGACACCTTCTTAAGGCCTTAGGGTTATGTGGCAGTGGTAGTTCTTTAAGCGGGCGTAATCGTTCAGGGTCTGGCCCGATTACCCCATTCTCTACCACACAGCCGAGAATACACAGACGAGTAGTGTTGAAAGTACATTTGTGCTCGTTATAGGTCAGGTTTAGCTTTTGGGCCGTCTCTAGAAATTTAGCGAGATTCCGGTCATGCTCCTGTTGGTCGCGTCCACAGATAGTAACATTGTCCAGGTACGGAAATGTTGCCTCCAACGCATTCTCATCTGCCATACAGTCCATTTCCCGTTGGAAAACGGAAACTCCATTCGTGACCCCGAAGGGTACCCTAAGGAATTGGTACAGGCGCCCATTTGCTTCAAAAGCCGTATAAGGACGGTCGTCTACTTTTATGGGGAGCTGGTGATAGGCAGGCTTTAAGTCAATAGTGGAAAACACACGATACTGGGCAATCTGGTTCACCATCTCGGAGATGCGAGGCAAGGGATAAGCGTCTAGTTGCGTATATATGTTGATGGTCTGGCTGTAGTCGACCACGAGCCGTTTCTTTTCGTTAGTTTTAACCACCACTACCTGAGCACGCCACGGGCTATTACTATTTTCGATGATACCCTCCCGCTGTAGCCTTCCTACTTCTTCTTTTATACATTTTTTATCTTCCGAACTGTACCGTCGACTTTTGGTCGTGATAGGTCTACAGTTTGGGGCGAGGTTCGCAAACAGAGATGGCGGGCTTATCTTTAAAGTGGAGAGGCCGCAAACTGTGAGTGGGGGCTGGGATCCGCCATATGCAAGTGTGACGCTCTCGTGGTGGCACTGGAAATCTAGGCCTAGAATTAGTTTCACGCAGAGCTGCGGCAACACAAGGAGTTTAAAATCTTTATACTCTGTGCCCTTAACAGTCAGTGTTACTTTACAGAAACCGATTACCTCCGAAGTGAGGGACTTAGATGCCATCGCGATTTTGCTCCGGGTAGGGTACACCTTTAGTGAGTACGGTTTGATGAGGCTAGGGTGAATAAAACTCTCAGTACTCCCGCAATCGATTAAACACTTCGTCGGGTGTCCGTTTACCTTAACGTCCATCATAGACTTTGATAGTGGATGCGGTCTGGACTGGTCAACCGTGACTGAGGCTATCGTAGATCCGTAGGCGGCCGCTGAGACGGTATCAAATTCTGGGACCACGTGTAGGGCCGCGGAGACTGTATCAGGTATGGGATTCCCCTTACATACCTTGCTGAAATGTCCCCGTTTCTTGCACTTGAAACATGTGGCGTCTCTCGCAGGACATCGGTGTCTGGGGTGCTTGAGCTGGCCGCAGAAGTAGCATCTTGGTCCAGCGAACATCGCTGCAGTGGTGGGGCTGGGTGGAGACTCCCGTGGTGTAGGGCTGGTCCGAGGCCCAGGCGGAGAGGATGGCGCCTCCTCGCTCGGCGCGCACGAGGCTGAGAGGGCCGCATGGCCTGACGCATAGGTCTCGGAGTTCTTCTGCACCACATCCAGCGATCGAGCTGTAGCCACGGCCGTCTTTAGATCCAGAGTGTCCCTTTCAAGCAACCTCTGCCTAATGTAATTCGATCGAAGGCCCGATATAAACGAATCGCGAACCGCTTCTTCCTGGTACAAAATGGCCGTCATGGCCTTGTAGTTGCAGTCCTTCGCCAGGGCCTTTAGATTCTGTAGAAAATCATCCAGCGATTCCTCCGGTAGTTGCCTGCGGGTAGCCAAGAGATGCCTGGCATACACCTCGTTAACAGGCTTCAGGTATTGGGCCTTGAGAGTCGCAAGTGCATCCTCGTATGTAGAAGCGTCCTCGATTAGCGAGTAAGTCCGATGACTTACTAGGTTAGTCAGTAGGCCCAGTTTTTTGGCCCCATCATCGAGCGATGCAATGAAATGTTCGAAACACCGGAGCCAATGTGCGAATTTCTTCGATGCGTCCGCCAAATGTGGATCACTGTCTAGACGCTCCGGCTTCAGGAGTCTGTCCATCCCTGGAAGTAATAAGCTATTAAAATTGATATACCTTAAATAGCTACAGAGACTGGTAGTTATAACTCAAACAGTTGGCTTTTAATAGCTTAGAACTGGACAGAACAGAATACACATGTTAGCCTTCTGACCAGCTTCTCAGAAGTGAACTAGGAGGCGGAGCCAGGGGCGAAGTAACAGATCAGGACAATCAATGGCACAGCAGAGTGGTATACAGTTCCTGGCCAACCAAGAAAACAGCAGGGTTACAATAGATTACAATAGGAAACTATACACAGGTAGAATAAGGTATATACTTATAAGACTTATTTCACCACAGTACCCCAGCAAAATCAGCATCTTCATGAGAGGGGCAAAGAAAATTGGGGAGAAACATTAACCCCGATTTTAATCTGGGGCGGAAATCGGGGTTACGAGGGCAGAAATGGGTGGCGATTCATCCGGCCACTTGGAGCATGAAACCTGGGCGACCTTAACTCCTGAGCCTCTTTAAAATGTGCCCTACTGTCCCCCCTTCACCCTCCCTTCCCACCACCTGAAGACATAGAGGCCAGTGGGCGGAAGCAGGAAATTGCGCAGGCAGCTGTCAGGAACCCGTTGAAATGGTCCCTGCCATCAGGAAGGAGCGGGGTTGGGGTTGATCATAGCAGAGAAGGGGATTGGAGCCTGGGGCATAGGAAGCCCAAGGATTCCTTGTTGGGCCACGAGGCCTGCGCCACAAGGAACCTCACCAATACTTTAAAAATGACGATTTACCTGAGCCTCTTCTGGCCCGATGCTGCTAACATTCTGCGGCTCGGAGACTGTGCACAAATCGCGCATTTCGGGGTTGATTTTCCTAAAGCTGTCAGGAAGGAGGCGGGACTACAACTTTCGGGTTTTAGTCCCGCCTACATCGACGTTCGGCCAATCCACGCGATTTTCCCTTGATTGACCTTGTTGAGCCCGCCCAGCGGGCTCAGCAGGCCAATTAAGGGCCACCCGGCAACAGGTGACGTCACAGACTGAAATTTCATCTGTCAAGAGGTCTTGGCAGATGAAATATCAGTGTTTCACAGCTGGTTGAAGCTGTCAAACACTGACAGTCTGACTTCTAACCTGAGTCCTTCTACACAGACTCAGTTAGAACTGTCACTGGCAAAGAAAGCTGAAGGCTGTCACTTTTGACAGCTCGCAGCCATTTTGCTTTCAGTGCCGGCTGAGTGATGGACTCCCGAAACCTAGAGGAAGAAAGGCTGTTAAGGTAAGTACAGGAAACTTTCTGGTATCCGGCACTGACGGGACCGAGCTGGTGCCGTTAGATCAAAACTGCCGTATAAACCAGCGCTAATGTTAAAACATACGGGCCTAGAAATTCAGTCGCGTTTGCGCCCACTTATTGGCTATAGAGTGGTTTGCGCCGGAAGTTTCTTAGCGCCCGAAATTCAGTTGGTCCCTAACATCGGCGTTAGCCGGTAGCGCTGCGCCGGCACCGATGACGTCATCGGTGTGCGCAGCGCCCCGGTTCCAATGCTATTCCGTGCCGATGGCCAAATTCAGTTGCGGCCGCCTCGCCCGTAGCGGCCGCAAACAGCGTTTGAAAAACGGTGCCTTGCAGCTCCGAGAGGCCGGCGCATAAAGGTGGAGGGGCGGCCGGCCGCTTTCCCGGCGGCCGCCTGGCCGCACCTCCCTCCCCGGACTCCTGCACCACCCCCCCGCGGCATTGGTGTCTTGGCTCCCGCGAGCCCGGCACTTCTCCGTGGTGCCGGGCTCATTTGCCGGGGGAATCCAGCGGCGATCTCACGGCTGCAGGCAGCTCCTCCTTAAGAGAAGGAGGAGGCCTGCAGTACCCCAGCCTGCCGCACCGCATCGGGTGCCGCAGCGGCAGCTGGACGCCTGAAACTGACTTTCATCGCCCCAAACGAGGCGGCCAAACCCTGCAATAGCGCCCGCCTCCGTCTTGGGGCGGCGCAACTGAATTTCAGGCGGGCGCTACGGGAATCCGGGCGAGCGCAAAATTTCGGGCACTAAAGACCTGGCGCGGCGATACCGAATTTTTAGCCCACAGAGCTCTTCAGGTCCGTGTGAATCAAGAAACCCTGTTGCTTAGCAACAGCTTCAAAACAGTCGGCTGCAGCTGCAAGCGTCTCTAGCTGAAGCTGTTGCTTAGCTACAGACCTTGCAGAGCCTGACTGGGGGAAAAAAAGCAACGAGAAGTAAAAATACTTATAGAAAACAGCTCCTGAATTTTGCCGGTAGATAGAGCTTTCCGGACTTTTAACCTCCGGTTAAACAAAAGTTTCCTGTATAGGTAATTTAAACTTCTTTACACACTTTAGACACACCAAACACACTTACCTTTGCACTCATGCACCCATCACTCACCTGAACACCGACATCGCGACCCCTCCAAGTCCTTCAACCCGACGGCCCGACTCCTCTAACCTGGCGTGGTTTGGAGCCATCCCACATGACACCCCTCAAAATAGGGATTAGGCTAAAAACTGCCTGTTAACTACCTGTTAACAGGCAGTTAATTGGCACTAATCCCTTCCTGCCTCGGGTCGGCGGGTCCCAGTGCGGGGCGGGTACCCGCCTCCTTTGAAACTTACGTGGAGGCGGGTTTTGGGCGGGATGGTGTCGGGACCCCCAAAATCGGGATTTTCCCCCCCACGTACCTGAAACCCCGCCTGACGGCTCCAGGAAAATCGACCCCTTCAGAGTTAAAATTATATTGGGATCCGAGTTACATCATCAGACCCCGACATTTCAATATTTATTAAGCCCCCGCCTCCCTACAACAGACAGCCACCACGCTCCCGAAAACCCGGGAGTTTCACAGGGGGCAGAAACACTGCAGGAATGCGGTGAGCTCTGCGCTGTTCCCCCCAGATGGGCAGGGTTAAAATCGGGGCTATCCTATTGGTTAATCAGGTGAAGTATTATATTCAATTTGGAACTTCTGTATTTGCTCTTAACGAACTGAAAATTAGGCACGAAACCCAATTGCTGGACACAGCTCTAAATTTCACAGGGAGGAGTCTCTTGTCATGTTGTCACAGATCACCATGTTGCCTACTTTGGAGATATCTGCACCGTGTCTGAATATCTCAAGCTCATGTCAAAGTCATAAGTCTGAGTTGTGTGGTTTCTGTCATGTCTGATCTTTCTGTAGTTGGGAGAATTTTGTAAACTATCAGCTGAATTAATGGATAATACACTGCCTGAGTGCCAAGATATCATAACTGGGAGGGGGATCTGACAGAGGCCATTCGCCTCATTTTGGCCAATCACAACATTAATGACAGTTCAAGAAGCCAAAAACAACCCTGGAAAGTAGTAACTTGTACTTGAAGAGATGAAGGATTAAGCATAAGGGATGAAAGCATTTTATCCGAGGTAAAATGGATTACAGGAAACTCTCGATTTACTGGCACCTAAATAACCGGAAATCTCTGTTAACCGGCAAAATTCAGGAGTAGGTTCAGGTAAGTTTTACTTCATATTAGTGGCCGTTCCTGGATCTGTGGCCGTATAACCGGGGTTCCTACGCAACAGGGATGCCTGGATCTTGTGGCCGGGGTTCCTGCAGCTGTTGCTAAGCAACAGGGAAACCTGGATATGTTGCTGTGTACGGGGCTCTCGTACCTTTTACTATACCTCTCTGTAATCCGGACTTTTTGATAAACCGGCACCACAGCGGTCCCGTCGGTGCTGGATAAAAAAGAGTTTCCTGTACATGGGAACTGTAGGAGGAGCCACCCCATGGACCATGGAATCTCTGCACAATCCCAATCGCCAGCATGTGATTCTCTGCTTCACGAGTGTCTCTATCTTATCCACTTCTTAAAAAGGCTAAGTTCATAATAAAAGCCTTTGTTTCCTTCTTCTTCTCCCTCAGCCATGTCTATAGACTTACATTCTCATTTTTAAGTATCTGTGGGAAATCACACACAGAACTGCAAGAAGCAGTAAGCAAAGGGTTAATTTTTTACTACAAAGACATGGGCCTGGTTTCTCCGTCCATTGGTGGGTTTGCAACAAGGTGGTGCCAACACCCGCCAATGTGAAAGAGGGTGGTGCCAACACCTGCCAATGTGAAACAGGGTGGTCCCAACACCCATCAATGTGAAAGAGGGTGGTCCTAACTGATGTGCCCCCTAATTTTTTTTGAGGTGTGCAGCCCCTTTAAGGAGCTACGTGGCTCATTCATAGTTCCACGTATGCGTGAAGTTTAAGATTGGAACAGCCTGCCCCGGGCTGCGCAGGACTGGCAGACAGCTGTGCAGCCACGCAGCTTAGAGGGAACGTTGGTCCTAACACCTGCCAATGTGAAACCGCTGCTAACCCACCATTATTGCTTTATTAGCCATCAGGGTGGTTTGGGGGCCAGAAAACTGTCCTTCATTGGTTTACCACCTCTGGGAGGGAGGGAAATACAGCTCCAGTGCAACCTTTAAAAGGCTGCAACCAGTTCAAAGAGTCAAGGTCAGGTCAAGGAAGAACCATGGGCACCGAGGGTAGGAAACCCTTGAATAAGTGAAATCATTAATTGAAAGCCAGTTTTCTGATAGGTTGTGCTTGTGGAACTCTGACTATTTTGTAACAGTGAATGATAAGTGTTAGAGTCAACATATTTTACTAGCTCCCAGTGCCTTCAGGAGATATGGGGGAAATTTTGGATGGGAAACAATCCATTCTGGATCTGATTGCACAGATGACAGAGTGCATGGTTGTGAGGTACTCAGATCATGAGGTACTCGGATCATGGAGCTACAAATCACGACACACACAGATCACAAAGTGCTCCAGCTGGCAACTCGGCTGAGAAATAAACTTTTTGTTCATTTAATAGCCTTCACAAAACCTTCTGTCAAAATGATAGAAAATCAGAATATGTGCAACGCAATCCAACCAGCACAATGCCACCAACCGGTATGTCAATCCATTCACAAATCAGTCATCCAACACGCCACTGTCTGGGTGAGTAATAATATTTCAATCAGGCCACCCATGAAAATCCCAACACTATAAATATCACACACAACAGACAAATTCTGATAATTACACACAGTCAGCTTTCATTATCAGTGCTTCAATTTTATCTCTACTCGCATATGAAGGATCATAATTATTCACCTCAACTTCCTTTTCCTGGAGTATTTATTCTTTGCCTCCCTCCAATTTTTCTACTCTCTTGAATGCACTGACAGACACTACGTGGCCTGATGTATCTCTTCAAGTGCTATTTGTCATATATGATGCTAGACAGTGACTGTTGGCAGCTTAATCAGTGATGGAGGCATCAGAGCCAGGCTTGATCCTGCCTCCTTTTCCAGGTCTGTACAAGCATTTTCCAGTAGTAGTCACAAGGTGGTGATCAAGAGTGGGAACCCCGGCACATTTTTCCTCTCTTCCCTCTGGTTAGACTGAGGTCAATTGTGGCACCTCAATCGTTGCCTTGGCTGAGATCAGCCAACTCAGCACAGGCAAGGGATCAATCCTTTATGGTCGGCACGGTTATTTTTTAAAAATGTGTTCCTGTTCCTGGGATGTGGGCATCGCTGGCAAGGCCAGCATTTATTGCCCATCCCTAATTGCCCTTGAGAAGGTGGTGGTGAGCCGCCTTCTTGAACCGCTGCAGTCTGTGTGGTGAAGGTACTCCCACTGTGCTGTTAGGGAGGGAGTTCCAGGATTTTGACCCAGCGACGATGAAGGATCGGCAATATACTTCTGAGTCAGGTTGGTGTGTAACTTGGAGGGGAATTTGCATGTGATGGTGTTCCCATGCGCCTGCTGCCCTTGTCCTTCTAGGTGGTAGAGGTCGTGAGTTTGGAAGGTACTGCCGAAGAAGCCTTGGCGACTTTCATTCTATTCGTTTATGGGATGTGGGCGTCACTGGCAAGGCCAGCATTTATTGCCCATCCCTAATTGCCCTCGAGAAGGTGGTTGTGAGCTACCTTCTTGAACCGCTGCAGTCCATGTGGTGAAGGTACTCCCACAGTGCTGTTAGGTAGGGAGTTCCAGGATTTTGACCCAGCGACGATGAAGGATCGGCGATATACTTCTAAGTCAGGATGGTGTGTGACTTGGAGGGGAACTTGGAGATGGTGGTGTTCTCATGTGCCTGCTGCCCTTGTCCTTCTAGGTAGAAGAGGTCACGGGTTTGGGAGGTACTGCCGAAGAAGCCTTGGAGAGTTGCTGCAGTGCATCTTGTAGATGGTACACACTGCAGCCATGGTACACCGGTGGTGGAGGGAGTGAATGTTTAAAGTGGTAGATGGGGTACCAATCAAGCGGGCTGCTTTGTCCTGGATGGTGTCGAGCTTCTTGAGTGTCGTTGGAGCTGCACTCATCCAGGAAAGTGGAGCGTATTCCATCACACTCCTTACTTGTGCCTTGTAGATGGTAGAAAGTGTTAGATCCGTGTATCTTAATGTTGTGTCCTTCAATAATCAGACAAAAGACTGCAGGGAACAATCAACAGGTGTTTACTGAATGAGGGTTACTCTAGAACTAACTGTACAGATCACTACTCAGGGTTTATATACAGGTGTGGTCACTGCCGGTACTACAGTATACAGGAGCTGTAAAAAGTAGTTCTCCCCTTAAAGGTACATACATTACAATTCCTCCCCTTTTAGATTAGCAGTACCATAACACTCATTTAACAATTAAATATCAAACTAATCACAATGAACACTTTTAACATGCAACATTAGCTGAAAATAGTCTATTTATAAATTCAGTCTTTGGGGAGGCTTCCTGATCCTTTCTGGATAGCGCCTTTCCCGAGTGTCTTGCTCTTGGTGCGGAGGCGATTCTGGCCCCCTGTCGTCGGTTGGTTCATCAGCTTCCGATGCTACTGTTTCTGAGGTAGATGCGACCTGTACGTCGGGTTCCTCACCAGGTACGTATGGCCGAGACATGGGGTTGACTCGTTCCTGTGACTCTAGGATCTGGTCGACATGGCGTCTCACAATGTTCTCCCCAACATCCACTGTGTACATTAGTGGCCCCTGCCGTGTGCATATCGTTCCTGGTTGCCATTTCTCTGTTCGGTAGTCGCGGGCCAAGACTGGTTGCACTACATTGAAGCTCCTTGTCGGCTTCTCATTGATGTGCTGGAATTGCTTACTCTCAACATCTCTTCGTACATTTGGTCTGAGCAAATCCAGACGAGATCTCAACCTTCAGTTAAAGAACATCATGGCCGGGGCCTGGTTGGTGACTGCATGTGTCGCATTTCTGTAGGCTAACAGGAAATTGTCCACCTTATGCTGCAGTGGAATGTCGTCATCGCACATGGCCTTTACTGCTTTTTTAAAGGTTTGTACGAACCTCTCAGCCAATCCATTTGTGGCTGGATGATACGGGGCGGATGTGTAATGCCTTACCCCATTCCTTTTCATAAATCTTCGAAACTCTTCGGACACAAACTGTGGTCCGTTATCAGAGCAAATCTGCTCTGGCAAGCCGTTCCTGGCAAAAATGGTCCATAGGACTGCAATAGTTTTCTCCGTGATGGTGGAGGACATTTTGATCACCTTAGGCCATTTCGAGTGCGAATCCACGGCTATTAAAAACATTGAGTCCATGAGTGGACCAGCAAAATCAATATGCACCCGTTGCCATGGAGATGAGGGCCACTCCCATGGGTGTAGAGGGGCATGTGGTGGTGCATTTTGGACCTTCTGGCATCCTGAGCAGCTCTTTGTCAGGTCTTCGATTTGCTGATCGATCCCCGGCCACCACACATAAGCCCTAGCAAGGCTTTTCATTTTCACCCCTCCCAGATGACCTTCGTGAAGCTCATTGAGCACTCTCTCCCTTAACTTGGGTGGAATTTCCACTCGGGATCCACACATCAAGGTCCCCTGGCATACTGACAGCTGTTCTCTTCTGGATGAGAATGCTGGCAACAGTGAGTCGCCATGTGCTGGCCATCCCTTCACCATCAAATCATATACCCAAGACAGCGTCAGGTCATTTCGGGTCTCCTTCTCTATACCAGCGTTAGTTACTGGCAAGCATTCAATTATAGTCGAATGAAATATTTCGACAGGATCCACTGCTGGTGCTTCCTCCGCAGTAGGCAGTGGCAGGCGTGATAGCCCATCAGCGTTTCCATGCTGTTTCGTGCCCTTATACTTGATTTCATATTGGTGCGCCCCTAGAAAAAGGGACCATCTTTGTAGCCGTTGCGCAGTCATCACCGGAATGCCCTTCTTTGGATTAAAGATGGAGACAAGTGGTTGGTGGTCAGTCAGCAAGGTGAACTTCTGCCCGTGCAGATAGTGATTGAACTTTTTCACTCCCCACACTAGGCTGAGGGCCTCCCTGTCAATCTGGGCGTAGTTACGCTCGGCTGAGGTTAGTGACCGAGACGCAAAGGCTACTGGCCTCTCCGAGCCGTCCGGGAATTTGTGCGACAGCACCGCTCCAATGCCATAGGGTGATGCATCACACACCAACCGAATTGGTAGTGCTGGGTTGAAATGAGCCAACACCTCTTTTGATGTAATCAATGCTTTGCTCTTCTGGAAAGCTCGTTTACATTCGTCACTCCACTTCCATGGTACCCCCCGTTTGCAGTAGGGTGTTCAGTGGGTGTAGTACTGTAGACAAATTCGGCAAGAACTTATGGTAGTAGTTCACCAGCCCGAGGAACGACCTCAGTTGTGACACATTTTCCGGTGCTGGAGCCTTGACTACTGCCTCAATCTTTTCAGGGGACTTATGTAACCCCTCTTTATCAATAACGTGGCCACAATACGAGATCTGCTTCTGGAAAAACTCGCATTTGTGGCGATTAGCTCGGAGCCCATATTCCTTCAATCTAGTGAGCACCTGCTCCAGGTTGGCAAGGTGATCACTGTCATTTTTGCCCGTGACCAGGATGTCGTCCAAATAACACTGGGTCCCTGGAATCCCTTACAGGACTTGTTCCATTGCCCTTTGCCAAATAGCCGGAGCTGATGCTACCCCGAACACCAGCCGGTAGTATTGGTAGAGACCTTTATGAGTGTTGATCGTGAGGTACTGTTTCGAGGCTTCTTCTACCTCCATTTGCAGGTACGCCTGGGCCAGATCAATCTTAGTGAAGCGTTTCCCTCCAGATAGCGAGGCAAAAATATCTTCAATCCGCGGAAGCGGATATTGTACAGTGTGAAGGACTGGGTTCACTGTCACCTTAAAGTCCACACAGATGCGAACCTTCTTTGGTTCCCCAGGCGTATTACTCAATGACCTCTTCATTACAGGAACGATGGATGTAGCCCACTCGCTCCAGTCCACTTTGGACAGTGCTCCTGAATGTTCCAAACCTTCCAGCTCTGCTTCGACGGCTGGGCGGATCGCATAAGGTACCGATCTGGCCTTAAAAAAACTTTGGGCTTGCATTTTCCTCTATTTTGATCGTCGCTGTTATGCCTTTTAGTGTTCCGAGTCCCTGCTGGAACACTTCTTGTGCATCAGTTAGCATTTTTGACAGTCATCCAGGTGTGACGTCGTCATCCTTTTTGGCATCTACAGTCAGTGCTTGTATGGAATGCCAATCTAGCTGTATCTTCCGGATCCATTCACGTCCTAGTAGTGGTGGTCCTCCATCTGGCAATAAATATAGGTCCATTTTTGATGCTTCCTTGCCGTTATATATAACGTTCACCCTTATTTTTCCTTTGGGGTAGACTTTTTGCCCCGTGTACGTCTTCAAGACAATCTTTGTATCTCTCAAGGGTATATGTGAGAATAGCCGCTTGTAGTCCCTTCAGTTTATGACTGTTAGGGCTGATCCTGTGTCCAATTCCATTTTCACTTGGACTCCTGCTATCTTGAGCGTGACCCAGATAGTTTGGTGATCCTCCGTTTTGATCACATTATGTAGTTTCAGACAACCCAGCTCTTTGCTTCCGGAGTCTGTATCACTTTTCTGTTCGTCTGAACTACTCTCCGTGACCTTATGTACCTTCTTGTACTTCTCCTGTGGAGATTTCTTGCTGCTGGTTTTCTTTCCCGACCTGCAGACTCTTGCTATGTGTCCTACTTTTCCACACTGTCTGCACACTTTGTCCTTTAACCAGCAATCATTATGTTCGTGTGTTGTTCTGCCGCAGCGATAGCACTTCACTGTTCCGTATGACATTTCATTTGTGCCATATTCTTGCGGTCTCCGTTGTATCTCTGCAGTGCCCCGTGTGGCTGCTTCGTGTGATACTGCAATGCTGAAAGCCTTGTCCAGCGTAAGATCTTTTTCTGATAGAAGCCGTTTCTGGGTTCCTTCACTTTGAAGCCCACACACAAACTTGTCCCTTAAAGTATCTGCTAGTCCCGTTCCAAACTGGCAGTGTTTCGATAGCTTGCGCAGTTCCGTTAAATACTCAGCATTACTTTCATCTTTATGCTGGTTCCTTTTGTGAAACTTAAATCTTTCTGCTATCAGCAGCGGTGTGGGGTTTAAGTGGTCCTGTAGGATTGACACTATGTTTTCAAAATCCTTTTCTACTGGCTTCTCTGGGGTTACTAGGTTTCGTAGTAAGCCATACGTTTTTGCACCCATTGAATTCAACAATACCAGCGCTTTCTTGTCATCTGGCACTTCATTCGCCTTGCAGTATACTTCTATGCGTTCGACATATGTCGTCCAATCTTCGACTTCATTGTTGAACGCTGTGATACTGCCACTCTTCGGCATTTTTGGGTGTGGTTAGACTGGCTTAAAATGGCGTCTCCCGCGCTTTCCTTTCTTCCCCGCTGTGGCTTAAAATGGCGTCTCCCGCGCTTTCCTTTCTTCCCCGCTGCGGCTTAAAATGGCATCTCCCGCGCTGCTGCCAACGCCGCTCTCGGCGGTCCTCGTGGCAAATGGCGATGCCCTGTGGGTTTCATGCGCTGCTCCTGCGCTGCTGTCAATGCCGCTCTCTGCGGTCCTCGTGGCAATGGCAGCACCTCGCGTTTTCCTGCGCGCCTCTCTCCCCCGTTGACGCTGCTCGGCCTTTGAACACCGGCTGCACTCTGCTCCCTCTCGCTTCTCTCCCCGTTGACGCCGCTCGGTCCTGAACACCCGCTGCACCCTGTGTGCTCTGCCCTCTCTCTCTCCCACGTCGACGCTGCTCGGCCTTTTTCTGTGCCGCTCGTTCGACTCTAGCCGCCGCTGTCCGGAAGGGTCTGTGCAGTACCTGTTGCCAGCCCGTTTCGCTGGACCACCGTGACTGGAAAGCCAAGCCTGGCTCTCGACAGCCTCCCCTGCGATGCTCAAATCTCCGCTGGATGACTGGGCGGTTGCCCGTGGTTGACGCCCGTGCTTCTGAACTCGACCTACTTCCACTGTTCTCCAGGAGCGAATCCCTGGGAGGTGATGCAGAGTTGCAGGTAGGTTCGAATCTGCCTCGTCGCCAATGTTAGGTCCGTGTATCTTAATGTTGTGTCCTTCAATAATCAGACAAAAGACTGCAGGGAACGATCAACAGGTGTTTACTGAATGAGGGTTACTCTAGAACTACTGTACAGATCACTGTAAAGTCCGCACCTCAATAATACACGGACTTCGGGAGAACAGTTTAACAGGTACTTTACTGAACAAGAGGCAGCTTGAAACGGAAACTACAGAAGCCTGCTAGGGCCTTTTATACAGGGGTGGTCACTGCCGGTACTGCAGTCTAAGACCAGTTATTCCCTTAAAGGTACATACACAACAATTCCTCCCCTTTTAGATAAACAGTACATAACATTCATTTAACAACTAAATAATAACTAATTACAATTACAATTACAATTTTCTCAGTAATATATACATCAACTGAAATAGTTATTTATAAGTTCAGTCTTTGAGGAGGCTTCCTGATCCGGACTGGATAGCGCCTTTCTCGAGTATCCTGTTCTGGCGGTGGAGTCAATTCTGGCTCATTGTCATTGGTTGGTTCGTTAGCTTCCAACACCCCTGCTTCTGAGGTAGACACAATCTGTACTTCGGGCTCATTACCAGGTGCACATGATTGTGGTACAGGTTTGGCTTGTTCCTGTGACTCTAGAATCTGGTCAGCATGGCGTCTCACGATGCTCTCTCCAACATCCACTGTGTACATTAGTGGTCCCTGCTGTGTGCATATCGTGCCTGGCTGCCATTTTTCTGTTCCGTAGTCGCGGGCCAAGACTGGTTGCCCTATCTTGAAGCTCCTGGTTGGTTTCTCATTTATGTGCTGGAACTGCTTATCCTCAACATCTCGTCTTATGTTTGGTTTGAGCAAATCCAAGCGACATCTTAGTCTCCGGTTGAAAAACAGTACGGCTGGAGTTTGGTTGGTTACTGCATGTGTCGCATTCCGGTAAGCAAACAGGAAGTTATCCACCTTGTGTTGCAGTGGTATGTCGTCATTATACATTGCCTTTATGGCCTTTTTAAAGGTCTGAACAAACCTCTCAGCCAATCCATTTGTGGCTGGATGATATGGGGCAGATGTGTAATGTTTCACCCCATTATTCTTCAGGAACCTCCGGAAATCCTCAGACACAAACTGTGGGCCATTGTCAGAACAGATCTGTTCTGGCAACCCATTCCTGGCGAAGATGGTCCTTAGGACAGCAATAGTTTTCTCCGTGGTGGTGGAGGATATTTTAATGACCTCTGGCCATTTCGAATGGGCGTCCACAGCGATTAGAAACATTGAGTCCATAAATGGACCAGCGAAATCAATGTGTACCCGTTGCCATGGAGATGAGGGCCACTCCCATGGATGTAGCGGGGCCTGTGGTGGAGCGTTTTGGACCTTCTGGCATCCTGTGTATTACGTCCGTGAATGAATGAGACACGGACAGCAGGAGTTGAACAAAACAAGTCTTTACTGCTGGAAGTCAATAGTGAAACTGAAAAAAACAGTGTCTCACTAGCGCCTTTTATACAGGGGTGGTCACTGCTGGTACTGCAGTCTGAGACCAGTTAATCTCTTAAAGGTACATACACAACAATTCCTCCCCTTTTAGATAAACAGTACATAACATTCATTTAACAACTAAATGATAACTAATTACAATCACAATTACGGTTGCTAGATACATTGGTTAAGTTTAAGCAATTATAAGTTCAGTCTTTGAGGAGGCTTCCTGATTCTGTCTGGATAACGCCTCTTTGGGGTGTTAGGTTCTTCTGGCAATATTGAGTTGGGATCAATGTCGTTGTTTGGTTCATCTGCTTCCAATATTACCGGCTCTGCGGTAGCTGCAATTGGAACGTCGATTTCATTACCAGGTGTATCAGATCGTGGTGTGGAGTTGACGTTTTCCAGTGACTCTAGAATCTGGTCAGCATGGCGTCTTACAATGCTCTCCCCAACGTCCACGGTATACATGAGAGGTCCTTGTCGTGTACAAATCATTCCTGGCTGCCATTTCTCAGTGCGGCAGTCCCGGGCCAAAACTGGTTGACCTATCTTAAAACTCCTGGTCGGCCTTTCATTCATATTCTGAAACTGCCTGTTCTCCATATCTCTTCGGACGTTTGGCTTAACCAAATCCAAGTGGCATCGTAGTCTTCGATTGAAGAACATCATGGCTGGAGTTTGGTTGGTAACCGCATGTGTCGCATTCCGGTAGGCAAACAAGAAGTTGTCCACCTTGTGTTGTAGGGGTATATCTTCATTACACATTGCCTTGATAGCCTTCTTGAATGTTTGGACAAACCTCTCGGCCAATCCATTAGTGGCTGGATGATATGGGGCAGATGTGTAATGCTTAACACCATTGTTCTTTAAGAACCTCCGGAACTCTTCAGACACAAACTGTGGTCCATTGTCAGAGCAAATCTGTTCAGGCAGCCCATTCCTGGCGAATATGGTTCGTGAGACTGTGATAGTTTTTTCCGTGGTGGTTGAGGACATTTTTATTACCTCTGGCCACTTTGAATGTGCATCCACCGCAATTAAAAACATCGAGTCCATGAAGGGACCAGCAAAATCAATGTGCACCCTTTGCCATGGAGATGAGGGCCACTCCCATGGATGCAGAGGAGCTTGTGGTGGGGCGTTTTGGACCTTCTGGCATCCTGCACAGCTCTTGGTCATCTCTTCGATTTCTCTATCGATTCCCGGCCACCACACAAACGCTCTGGCTAAGTTCTTCATCTTTACCCCACCCAGATGACCCTCATGAAGCTCATTGAGCACTCTATCCATCAACTTAGGTGGAATTACTACTCTGGATCCACACATCAAGGTTCCTCTGCACACTGACAGCTGTTCTCTTCTCGGCGAGAATGCTGGCAGCAGTGGTTCGCCATGTGCTGGCCATCCCTTCACCGTTAAATCATAGACCCGTGATAGTGTCGGGTCATTCCGTGTTTCCTTTTCTATGTTTGCATTTGTCACAGGGAGACATTCGACTATGGTCGAGTGGAATAACTCCATTGGATCCACTGCAAGGTCTTCTTCTTCCACCGTCGGCAACGGTAGGCGTGACAATCCATCAGCATTTCCATGCTTTGTACTCGATGTCATATTGGTGTGCCCCTAGGAAAAGGGACCACCTCTGCAGCCGTTGTGCTGTCATTATCGGTACGCCCTTCTGAGGGTTGAAAATGGAGACAAGAGGTTGATGATCGGTTAGCAGAGTAAATTTTTGACCATGCAGGTAGTGATTGAACTTCTTCACCCCCCACACTAGGCTGAGGGCCTCTCTGTCAATCTGGGCGTAGTTACGCTCGGCAGAAGTTAACGAGCGTGACGCAAAAGCTATCGGCCTCTCTAAACCATCAAGGAATTTATGTGACAGTACCGCCCCAATGCCATAGGGAGACGCATCACACGCCAGTCTGATCGGCAGTGCTGGGTTGTAGTGAGCCAATACTTCCCTTGAAGTGATTAAGTCCTTACTCTTCTGAAAGGCCCGCTTACAACCATCGCTCCATTTCCATGCTACCCCCGTTCGTAGCAGGGCGTTCAGTGGGTGCAGAATTGTCGACAAATTCGGCAAAAACTTATGATAGTAATTCACCAATCCGAGGAATGACCTCAGTTGCGACACATTTTCAGGCGCTGGGGCATTAACAACCGCTTCAATTTTGTCAGGGGACTTATGTAACCCCTCTTCATCAATCACGTGGCCACAATACGATATCTGTTTCTTAAAAAATTCGCACTTGGGGCGGTTGGCTCGCAACCCATGTTCCCGTAGTCTAGTGAGCACCTGTTCTAGGTTGTTAAGGTGTTCACTGTCATCTTCACCTGTCACAAGGATGTCGTCCAAGTAACACTGAGTCCCCGGAATCCCTTGCAGGAATTGTTCCATCGCTCTTTGCCATATCGCCGGAGCCGATGCTACTCCGAATACCAATCGATGATACTGGTAAAGACCTTTGTGTTTATCGTGAGATACTTCTTAGAGGACTCTTCAACCTCCATCTGCAAATATGCTTGTGCTAGGTCAATTTTTGTAAAACGCTTCCCTCCAGACAGTGAGGCGAAGATGTCTTCTATCCTTGAAAGAGGATATTATACCGTGTAAAGGACTGGGTTCACCGTCACCTTGAAATCCCCACAGATGCGAATCTTCCTTGGCTTCCCGGACTTATTGCTTAATGTTTTCTTCATGACAGGAACGATGGGTGTCGCCCACTCGCTCCAGTCGACCTTAGACAACACGCCTGCCTTCTCCAGATTCTCCAGCTCTGCCTCGATGGCTGGGTGAATTGCATATGGTACCGGTCTTGCTTTGAAAAACTTGGGAACTGCATTCTCTTCTATTTTTATCGAGGCGGTTACGCCTTTAAGCGTGCCCAGTTCTTGTTGAAATACCTCTTTGGCGTTAGCTAAGATTGTTGACAATCGTCCAGGAGTGACGTCTTCATCTTTTTTACCGTCCACCGTCATTGCATGAATGGAGTGCCAATCTAAGTTTATCTTCCTGATCCATTCCCGTCCCAATAACGGTGGTCCACCATTTGGCAGTATGTAGAGATACAATTTCCGTATTTTCTTGCCATTGTATTCGACAGGCACCCTTATTTTTCCTCTGGGGTATACTTTTTGCCCCGTATACGTCGTCAAGACGATGGATGTCTCTCTCAAGGGTATGTGTGAAAATAGCCGTTCGTAGTCTCGTCGATTCATGACGGTTAGCGCTGATCCTGTATCCAATTCCATTTTAACTTGGGACCCTGCTATCGTGAGGGTGACCCAAATGGTTCGGTGATCCTCTTTTGCGATTACATTGTGAAGTTTGAGACAGCTTAGTCTCCTGTTCCCGGATTCACTATCGCTCATCTGGTCTTCGGAACTACTGTCCGTCATCTTTTGTACTTTCTTGTACGGTTCCTTCGTAGCCTTTTTGTTGTCGCTGGTCTTCTTCCCAGACCTGCAAACTCGTGCAATGTGTCCCATCTTCCCGCATTGCCTGCATATTTTGTCTTTGGACCAGCAGTCCTTCTGGTCATGGTTAGTTCTACTGCAGCGATAACATTTTGCAAATCCCCGTGTCATTTCGTGGGTGCCGTATTCCTGTGGTTTTTGTTGAATTTCTGCAGCTCCCCTGGCTGCTGCTTCATACGATACTGCCATGCTAAAAGCCTTATCTAGCGTCAGCTCTTTCACTGATAGTAACTTCTTCTGTGTTCCTTCACTCAGGAGTCCACAGACAAATTTGTCCCGTAGGGTATCTGCCAGTCCTGCTCCGAACTGGCAGTGCTTTGATAGCTTGCGTAGTTCCGTAAGGTACTCAGCATTGCTCTCATCTTTATGCTGAGTTCTCCTGTGGAATTTAAATCTTTCTGCTATCAACAGCGGTGCAGGGTTTAGGTGTTCCTGTAGGACAGCAACAATTTCGTTAAAACTCTTCGCCTTCGGTTTGGCTGGAGTAATCAGGTCCCGCAATAGGCCGTACGTTCTAGCGCCCATTAAATTTAGCAATATCGATGCCTTTTTCTCCTCAGCTATTTCGTTTGCCTCGAAATATTCCTTGACTCTTTCCACATACGTGGTCCAGTCCTCTATTGTATTATCAAAAGCAGTGATACAGCCAGTCTTCGGCATCTTGCAAATCTAAAATGGCACCTCCCGCGCTTTGCCTTCTTCCCCGATTTAACAAAATGGCGCCTCCCGCGCTTTGCCTTCTTCCCCGCTGATTAAGATGGCGCCTCCCGCGCTTTGCCTTCTTCCCCGCTGTTGCTAGTGTTGCTTTCCGCGGTTCCCGTTGCAACGTGCAGCTCCTCGCGGTTTCTTGCGCGTTTAATATTTCTTTTTTTTATTATTTTCCCATCGTGGAACAACCCTGTGGGACTCTTGCCTCCCTCTTCGCGGGTCTATACGCAGCCCGGCTTCGTAGCACCGGCCGCGCCCTGTGTGCTCCACCCTCTCTCTTCTTCCCGGCAACGCTGCTCGGCCCCGTTGCAAACCACCCGCTCGAGTTCGCGACCGCCGCAGCCCAGGAAGGATCAGTGCACTACCTGCCACCAGCCCGATTAGCTGAAGCACCGTCGACAGGAACCAGGCCCCGCTTCCAACAGCTTCTCCAGCAATCTTCAACTCCGCAACACAGGGCGGATGCCCACGGTCGACGCCCGTTTCTACTGCCTCTTACTTTCTTTTCTTTCTGGCCTCGACCTCTGCTCACTTTGCTGTAGGAATGGATCCCAGGAGGTGGTGCAGACTGTAGGTAGGTTCGTATCTGCTCGTCGCCAGTATTACGTCCGTGAATGATTGAGACACGGACAGCAGGAGTTGAACAAAACAAGTCTTTACTGCTGGAAGTCAATAGTGAAACTGAAAAAAACAGAGGCTCACTAGCGCCTTTTATACAGGGGTGGTCACTGCCGGTACTGCAGTCTGAGACCAGTTATTCTCTTAAAGGTACATACACAACACTGTGCATCTCTTGGTCATATCCTCGATTTCTTTATCGATTCCCGGCCACCACACAAACGCCCTGGCTAGGTTCTTCATTTTTACCCCTCCCAGATGACCCTCGTGAAGCTCATTGAGTACTCTATCTCTCAACTTGGGTGGAATTACCACTCGGGATCCACACATCAAGGTTCCCCGGCACACTGACAGCTGTTCTCTCCTTGGCGAGAATGCTGGCAACAGTCAGTCGCCATATGCTGGCCATCCCTTCACCGTCAAATCATAGACCCGAGAGAGTGTTGGGTCATTTCGGGTTTCCTTCTCAATACTTGCGTTTGTAACAGGCAAACATTCAACTATGGTCGCATGGAGTGATTTGGCATTTACATTCCTGAAAGGCACGCTCACACTCATCACTCCATTTCCATGTTGCACCAGTTTGAAGGGGGGCGTTCAGTGGGTGCAGTATTGTAGATAAATTCGGCAAGAACTTATGGTAGTAGTTCGCCAACCCGAGGAACGACCTCAGTTGCGACACATTTTCTGGTGCTGGAGCCTTGACTACAGCCTCAATCTTGTCCGGCGACTTATGCAACCCTTCCTCATCAATCTTGTGGCCACAATACGAGATTTGTCTCCTGAAGGACTCGCATTTGGGACGGTTGGCTCGTAGCCCATATTCCTGCAATCTCATGAGCACCTGTTCCAGATTGGCAAGGTGTTCATTGTCATTTCCGCCCGTAACCAGGATGTCGTCCAAATAACACTGGGTCCCCGGGATCCCTTGCAGGACTTGTTCCATTGCCCTCTGCCACATAGCCGGGGCCGATGCTACCCCAAATGCCAGTTGATTGCACTGGTAAAGGCCTTTGTGAGTGTAGATACGCTTGAGCCAGGTCAATCTTTGTAAAACGTTTCCCTCCAGATAGTGAGGCGAAAATATCTTCTATCCGCGGAAGCAGATACTGTACTGTGTGCAGGACTGGGTTCACAGTCACCTTGAAGTCCCCACAGATGCGAACCTTCCTTGGCTCCCCAGGCGTGCTGCTCAATGCTTTCTTCATTACAGGAACGATGGATGTGGCCCACTCGCTCCAGTCCACCTTAGACAGCACCCCCGAATGCTCCAGACTCTCCAGTTCAGCTTCCACAGCTGGGCGTATCGCGTATGGCACCGGTCTGGCCTTGAAAAATTTTGGGGTTGCGTTATCCTCAATCTTTATGGTTGCCTTTACTCCTTTTAGAGTCCCAAGTCCTTGTTGGAACACCTCTTCCGCGTCAGATAGAATTTGTGACAGACGTCCAGGTGCGACGTCATCATCTTTTTTGTCAGTCACAGTTAGTGCCAGAATGGAATGCCAATCCAATTGTAGTCTTCGGATCCATTCACGTCCCAATAATGGTGGTCCTCCATCTCGTAGTATATACATGTATAGTTTCTGTGTTTCCTTTCCGTTATATTCAACTGGCACCCTTATTTTTCCTCTGGGGTAGACCTTTTGCCCCGTGTATGTCTTCAATACAATGGACGTGTCCTTTAAGGGTATGTGTGAGAATAGCCGCTCATAGTCTCATTGAGTCATGACAGTTAGGGCTGATCCTGTGTCCAATTCCATCTTCACTGGGGACCCTGCTATCATGAGGGTGACCCAAATGGTTCGGTGATCTTCTTTTGCGATCACGTTGTGTAACTTTAAACAACTTAGTCGCCTGCTCCCGGAGTCCTTATCACTCTCCTGATCTTCTGAACTACTATCTGTCAGTTTCTTTACTTTCCTGTACTGTTCCTTAGTAGTTCTTGTCGTGTTGGTCTTCTTTCCCGACCTGCAGACTCTTGCTATATGTCCCATTTTCCCGCATTGCCTGCATATTTTGTCTCTAAACCAGCAGTCCTTCTGCTCATGGGTTGCTCTGCCGCAGCGATAGCACTTTGCTGCTCCATACGCCATTTCGTTAGTGCTGTATTCTTGTGGTTTCTGTTGTATTTCCGCAGCTCCCCGTGCTGCTGCTTCGTAGGATACTGCCACGCTGAAAGCGTCAGGTCCTTTTTTGAAAGTAGTCGTTTCTGGGTTCCTTCACTCTGGAGCCCGCAGACAAACTTATCCCGTAAGGTGTCTGCCAGTCCTGCTCCGAACTGGCAGTGCTTCGATAACTTGCGTAGTTCCGTAAGATAGTCAGCATTGCTCTCATCTTTGTGCTGGTTTCTTTTATGGAACTTGAATCTTTCTGCTATCAGCAGTGGTGTAGGGCTTAGGTGTTCCTGTAAGATATGAACAATCTCCCCAAAACTTTTCTCCATTGGTTTAGCTGGGGTAATTAAATTCCGCAATAGGCCGTACGTACTTGCACCCATCAGATTTAATAATACCGATGCCCTCTTTCCATCAGCCACCTCATTTGCCTTGCAGTACACTTCAATTCTTTCCACATACGTGGTCCAGTCTTCTACCTCGTGTCGAAAGCAGTGATGCTGCCACTTTTCGGCATCTTGGGTGATTTAAAATGGCGCCTCCCGCGCTTTTGCTTCTTCCCCAATGGAATAAAATGGCGCCTCCCGCGCTTTTGCTTCTTCCCCAATGGGATAAAATGGCGCCTCCCGCGCTTTTGCTTCTTCCCCTTACTGCCACGCTGCTCCTAGTGTTCTACGGGGTAATGGCGGCAACCCGCAGCTTCGGCGCGTCTCGCTTTCCTTCCCCCCCGTTTAGTTTCTCTCCGCTGTCCTGTCCTCGAGCACCGCCTGTGCGCTCCACCCTCTCTCTCTTGTTTTCTTTTCCCGGCGATGCTGCGCGGCCCGATTTGTAGAGCCGCTCGATCAAGCTTGAGCCCGCCGCAGTCCGGAAGGGTCTGCGCGCTACCTGCTACCAGCACGATTCGCTGGAACCACAGTCTCTCCCGCAATTCTCCGAACACCGATGGATTCTTTGGGCGGTTGCCCTCGGTCGACGCCCATTGCTCAGACTACGACCTTCCATGTCCTTCCTTTCAGGCGAGATCCCCGTGAGATGATGCCACACTGCAGGTGAGTTCGAACTTACTCGTCGCCACTGTAAAATCCGCGCCTCAATAATACACGGACTTCGGGAGAACAGTTTAACAGGTACTTTACTGAACAAGAGGCAGCTTGAAACTAAAACTACAGAAGCCTGCTAGGGCCTTTTATACAGGGGTGGTCACTGCCGGTACTGCAGTCTAAGACCAGTTATTTCCTTAAAGGTACATACACAACAATCACTACTCAGGGTTTATATACAGGTCTGGTCACTGCCGGTACTACAGTATATAGGAGCTGTAAAAAGTAGTTCTCCCCTTAAAGGTACATACATTACAGAAAGGCTTTGGGGAGTCAGGAAGTGAGACACTCGCCACAGAATACCTAGCCTCTGACCTGCTCTTGTTGCCACAGTATTTATGTGGCTGGTCCAGTTAAGTTTCTGGTCAATGGTGACCCCCAGGATGTTGATGGTGGGGGATTTGGCAATGGTAATGCTGTTGAATGGCAAAGGGCGGTGGTTAGGCTCTCGCTTGTTAGAGATAGTCATTGACTGGCACTTCTGTGACGCAAATGTTACCTGCCACTTATCAGCCCAAGCCTGAACGTCGTCCATGTCCTGTTGCATGTGGGCATGGACTGCTTCTTTATCTGAGGAGTTGTGAATGGCACTGAACACTGTGCAATCATCAGCGAACATCCCCATTTCTGACCTTATGTTGGAGGGAAGGTCATTGATGAAGCAGCTGAAGATGGTTGGGCCTAGCACACTGCCCTGAGGAACTCCTGCAGCAATGTCCTGGGGCTGTGATGATTGACCTTCAATCACCACAACCATCTTCCTTTGTGCTAGGTTTGACTTCAGCCAGTGGAGCGTTTTCCCCCCTGATTCCCATTGACTTCAGTTTTACTAGTGCTCCTTAATGCCACACTCGGTCAAATGCTGCCTTGATGTCAAGGGCAGTCAGTCTCACCTCACCTGTGAAATTCCATCACACTCCTGACTTGTGCATTGTAGATGGTGGAAAGGCTTTGGGGAGTCAGGAGGTGTGATACTCGCTGCAAAATACCCAGCCTCTGACCTGCTCTTGTTGCCACATTATTTATGTGGCTGGTCCAGTTAAGTTTCTGGTCAATGGTGACCCCCAGGATATTGATGGTGGGGGATTCAGCGATGGTAATTCCGTTGAATGTCAAGGGGCGGTGGTTAGACTCTCGTTTGTTGGAGTTTGTCATTACCTGGCACTTGTGTGGCGCGAATGTTACTTGCCACTTAACATCGCAAGTTTGAATGTCATCCAGGTCTTGCTGCATTCGGGCATGGACTGCTTCATTATCTGAGGAGTTGCGAATGGAACTGGACACTGTGCAATCATCAGCAAACATCCCCACTTTTGAGCTTATGTTGGAGGGAAGGTAATTGATGAAGCAGCTGAAGATGGTTGGGCCTAGAACACTGCCCCGAGGAACTCCTGCAGCGACATCCTGGGGCTGAGATGATTGACCGCCAACCACCACAACCAGTTGCACACGAGGTGGTACATTTAGCAACTGCCACAACAGAGGACAGCAAGTGATGGTTAACTTTGCATTTGAACTTCTGCAAACTAGGGTTAGAGTTCCAGGAAACAGCACAGCCTGGAAGAGAGTTTCACAAGCAGTGAGGTTTACTTCTTGTATTTTGAGCAGACTTTTTGAATTGATGTAGAATTTTGGGGCCAGCTGTAGTGTATCTTAGTATAAACATAGAGGTCTGGCTTAAACAGTAGCAACTCTTCAGATGCTGCTCTGGTTAAGATCTTGTGGAGACATTGATAGAATCAGCATTGGAATTATCACACATCCATTTCATATTTTTCAACAGATTCATTAATTTTTTGACATATTCAGTCACTTAGGCTATTGATTAGATAGGATGTACACAGTGTGCGATGGTGTGCGCTGGCGACGTATTTCTTCCGCCAGCTGCGCAGCTCAATTACGACACGCAGCTCCTGTTTGTGAAAGTGGGCGGTACGCGTGCCAGCCTGCGGGAGCTGCCTGTCTTCTACCAGGAACTGCTATGGGTTTGGAACTACGTCGCTTCCAGGCGGAGCTCTCCCCCGTCAGGAGTGGCGGCTGTCCTTCGGGAGCCGCTGCTCAGGAATCCGCACCTCCACGACCGTGGTTTCGGGTGGCTGGCAGAGCGCAGGGCTGTGCCTGGCAAGGTGACTAGAGTCGGGGACCTGCTCGATGGCGGAGGAGCGGGCTGGATGGCGCCGGAGGAGCTGGCACGGCGCCTGTCCTAGGCCAACGTCCGGCTCACGGTCAAAGCCATCGAGTCGGTGAAAGTGGCACTGGGCCCTGGCTCCACTAGGTGTATCGAGGCAGCTCAAGCACGTGGGGTGATCCCGTCCGAGCTTTCCCCCATTCGGACGGAATTCCTCATCGGCGCCCGGCCTCGAAACTCCCCTCGGGAACCGGCGCCTCGCAACTTGAGCCATCTCAAGGAAATACCCTCCGTGCCTTTTCATTCCGCGCGGAGGGGTTTCCTGTACGGGCTGCTCCTGCACACTCTCCACTTTGCCATCTTCGTCTGCTGTCCGGACACGCCTTGGCGTGGCATCTTGCCGACCGGCGGAGGCGGAGGTCCCCAATGGAGTGCTCTCTACGCGGGAGTCCTCCCTTGTTCCATCAGGGACTTGGCCTGGAGGGTGTTGCACGGAGCGGTCCCGTGCAATATGGTTTTAAATAGATTCACGGACTCCCAGGCCGCCTGCATTTTTTGCGGCCTGGAGGAGTCCGTGTTTCACGTTTATGTAGAGTGTGAGAGGTTGCAGCCCCTCTTTCATTACTTGAAGGGGCTGCTCCTCGATTTTTGGTTGCACTTCAGTCCCACGCTCTTGATCTACGGTCACCCGGTACGGAGGGGAGCGGGCAGGTTGGAGGACCTCCTCGTAGGACTGCTCCTGGGCCTGGCTAAGAAAGCCATTAATTGGTCCAGGCAGCGGGCGGTCGAGGGGGTCATTCAGCCAGATTGCCTGCCTCTCTTCCGCGGCCATGTTCGCGCCCGGGTGGCCCTGGAGATGGAGCACGCGGTGTCCGCCGGCACGTTTGAGTATTTCCGCGACCGGTGGGCGCCGCGGGGACTTGAGTGCATCATCAACCCGGACAATCAAATTCTAATTTAATTTGTTTCAGTTTCATTTGAAGTTTGTTTAATTTACAGTCAAAATTTGTTTAAAGTACCCAATAAAAGAGTACACAGTGTGCGAGTTAGGAGCACATGGTAAGCCATTTTAAACAGAAGTGTCCAATTTCTTCTATTTACTATAACATGCATGGAATTATTGCTAGGACGCTCACCATTTCAAACCAAGTGGGTAGGAGGTCTGCTCATCAAAATGAGGATGTTAGTGCTAGGGAATGGAACACTTTCCAGCACAGACACACAGGCCCTGATCTTGACAGGGGTGGGTTGCGTGGGGCGGGGCGGGGCGAGGTGCGGTATTTCGGACAAGAAACCCGGCATATTTTTTTTGCCAGGATTCCTGCCCGGAAGTCAGCCTGATTGACAGGCCTGGCTTTTTGTCAGACAAGGAGCACTCAGGAACAGGCCGCAGCCCTAGGAAGGTAGCCTGCAGCTGCTACTGGGAGCATGGGGGCGGGGTTCCGATCACTAACCCCGGGGTCTGATCACCGACCCCAGGAGCGGGTTGGCTGCCCACTGCTTGTGCCGATTCCACTAAACCCTGAAGTGGGCGGGTTGGAGATGGGTTGAGGTCAGGTTTGAGATTTTTAAAGTTTTAACATTTCACCCGACCCCAACCCAGCCGTTTTTGGAGGTTAAAATTCACCCCACATGTTTGCATCAAGCACTCCCAGATCGGGTATTGCATGTTTGCTGCAATCATGGAAGAGTACACCGACTGCATCAGTGCAATATTTTCCACCTCTCACGCTAGCCATGAGTGAGAGTACCAATGTAAGTGGAGATTTTCTATTTCAGTGCACCCACTGCACACCGTGAGTGCATATTGGGAAATTGTGCAATCCCAGCCTGTGATTTTCCATCCATGCCAAATTCAGTGAGTTGCTCTCTGCCTCCTCCTGATAGCACTGTTTGTCCATTTGAAACAGGTGAAGCAGTGCGTACTCAGCCTGCCCTGCAGGAGTAGGCTTCTTAAAGGTAAGTGTTGAGTCTGTGGTTTCAATTGCAGTTATACTGAATAACAGGACACAGACTACAGAAGTAAGTAAACAGGTCTTTAGTGATTGAGGGTCAGGGCTGACCTGGGATACACTTTGCTCTGCAGGGTTTATATACCAGTGTGGTCACCACCGGTACTACAATGTACAGGAGCCATCAAAAAGTAGTCCATCACCTTAAGGTATCCTCTTAAGGTGGTACAGGTTACATACACTACAATTCCTCCCCTTTTAGCTTAACAGTGTACACCCCAAATTAAACATTACATGGATAACATATATACAATTTACACACAACTGTTCAAAGATTCAGTCTCTGAGGAGGCCTCCTGATCCGGCCCGGACAACGCCTTTCAGGGGTCTCTGGTTCTCGTTGCTGGGGTGACTCATCCACTTGATCTCCTATGGATTGAACATCATCAGGTACGTTCGAGTCCGAGGTAGATGCTACAGGCTCAATAAGTTCTTCAACTGGTGTCTCTACCGTAGACATGGGGTCGACCCTTGTTCTCGATTCCACAAGTTGGTCGGCATGACGTCGTATTACGTTCTCTCCAACGTCCACCGTGTACATCAAGGGTCCTTGACGTGCACGAATTGTTCCAGGTTGCCATTTATCATCCCTATAGTCCCTGGCCAACACTGGTTGTCCTATTTTGAAACTACGAGTGGCCTTTTTATTTACATGCTGGAATTGCTTGTTTTCGACTTCCCTTCGCACATTGGGTTTTAACAAATCCAACCGGGACCGCAACCTTCTGTTATACAACACCATGGCAGGGCTTTGATTTGTCACTGAATGCGTGGCGTTTCGATACGCCATCAGGAAATTGTCCACCTTGTGTTGTAGTGGAATATGGTCTTCACTCATGGCCTTGATCGCCTTTTTGAACGTTTGAACAAATCTCTCGGCCAACCTATTTGTAGCCGGATGATATGGGGCAGATGTATAGTGTTTCACCCCATTCTTTTTCATGAATTTCTGGAATTCTTCTGACACGAACTGTGGTCCGTTGTCTGAACATATTTGTTCCGGCAACCCATTCCTTGCAAATATGGTTCTTAGAACTGCGATCGTCTTCTCAGAGGTAGTGGTCGACATCTTAATCACTTCTGGCCATTTAGAATGTGCGTCTACTGCTATCAAAAACATGGAATCCATGAATGGACCTGCAAAGTCGATATGCACACATTGCCATGGGGCTGAAGGCCATTCCCACGGATGCAGCGGTGCAATTGGAGGTGCATTTTGAACTTTTTGGCACCCTGAGCAGCTTTTAGTCCGATCCTCTATTTATTTGTCGATACCTGGCCACCACACATAAGCCCTAGCAAGGCTTTTCATCTTGACTCCCCCAGATGACCTTCGTACAATTCTTTCAGAACTCTCTCTCTTAATTTTGGAGGAATAATCACCCTTGTTCCATACATCAATGTTCCTTGACATACGGACAGCTGTTCTCGTCTGGCTGAGAATGCTGGTAACAGTGGTTCGCCATGTGTTGGCCATCCCCTCACCGTCAAGTCGTAGACCCGAGACAGTGTCGGGTCATTTCGGGTCTCTCTCTCAATACCCGCATTGGTGACTGGTAAGCATTCGATGATGGTCGAGTGAAATATCTCTACAGGGTCAACTGCCAGTGCCTCTTCCGCTGTAGGTAGTGGCAGGCGCGACAGCCCATCAGCATTACCATGTTGTTTTGTACCTTTGAATTCAATATCATATTGATGTGCCCCTAGGAAAAGGGACCATCTCTGAAGCCTCTGCGCCGTCATTACCGGAACACCCTTCTTAGGGTTGAAAATGGAAACCAACGGCTGGTGATCTGTCAACAGCGTAAACTTTTGGCCTTGCAGGTAATGGTTAAATTTCTTAACTCCCCACACGAGGCTGAGAGCCTCCCTATCTATCTGAGCATAGTTGCGCTCAGCGGAGGTCAATGATCTGGATGCGAAAGCGACTGGCCTTTCCGAGCCATCTGGAAACTTATGTGAGAGCACTGCCCCGATACCATATGGAGAAGCATCACAAGCTAAGCGAATAGGCAGCGTTGGGTTAAAGTGAGCCAACACTTCCTTAGAGGTGATCAGTGCTTTGCTCTTTTGAAAAGCCCGCTTACAATCATCGCTCCACTTCCATGGTATTCCCATTTGCAAAAGAGTGTTTAGCTGGTGTAACACCGTGGATAAATTTGGAAGAAACTTATGGTAATAGTTAACCAACCCAAGGAACGACCTCAACTGGGATACATTCTCCGGTGCAGGAGCTTTTACAACAGCTTCGATCTTGTCAGGTGACTTATGGAGCCCCTCCCGGTCAATGAAGTGGCCGCAGTACGAGATTCGCTTTTGAAAGAACTCGCATTTCTGGCGATTAACTCTGAGCCCATATTCTTTCAATCTGATGAGCACCTGCTCCAAATTCGCGAGGTGATCGTTATCATTATCTCCTGTAATCAGGATGTCATCCAGGTAGCATTGTGTGCCTGGAATTCCCTGCAATACCTGCTCCATGGCCCTTTGCCAAATCACTGGAGCCGATGCCACTCCAAAAACCAGTCTATTATACCGATATAAGCCCTTATGCGTGTTGATCGTGAGATACTGACGTGACGCTTCATCAACTTCCATCTGTAGGTACGCCTGCACCAGGTCTATCTTAGTGAAGTGTTTCCCGCCAGACAGTGAAACGAAGATATCTTCAATCCGTGGAAGCGGATATTGCACCGTGTGAAGAACCGGATTAACAGTGATCTTGAAATCACCACAGATGCGAACCTTCCCAGGTTCCCCCGGCTTGTTGCTCAACGAACGCTTCATGACAGGAACAATGGGTGTAGCCCATTCGCTCCAGTCCACCTTGGACAGTACCCTTGAACGTTCTAGCCCTTCCAGCTCTGCTTCCACAGCAGGTCGTATCGCATAAGGCACCGGCCTGGCTTTGAAAAATTTTGGGTTTGCATGTTCTTCAACCTTGATGGTTGCCGTAATTCCTTTCAGTGTTCCAAGTCCTTGTTGGAACACCTCCTTAGCATCGTCTAAGATTTTGGACAGTCGTTTAGGTTTGACGTCGTCCTCCTTACAGGCATCCACAGTCAGTGCTTGTATGGAATGCCAGTCCACATTTATTCTCCGGATCCATTCCCGTCCCAGTAGTGGCGGACCTCCATCAGGTAACACATACAAGTCCATTTTCTGAAATTCTTTACCATTGTAGACCACGTTTACTTTTATCTTTCCTTTGGGGTATACTATTTGCCCCGTGTATGTTTTCAATACAATCTCCGTATCCCTCAGGGGAATGGGCGAGAATAACCTTTTGTAATCTTGCTTATTCATGACCGTTAATGCCGACCCAGTGTCCAATTCCATCTTCACTTGGACTCCTGCTATCTGAAGCGTGACCCAGATAGTTTGGTGGTCTGCTGTGTTACCCACATTATGTATTTTCAGACAACCCAGTTGCTTACTGCTGGAGTCTGAATCCGTCTTCTGTTCATCCGAACTGTTCTCTGTCACCTTGTGTACTTTTTTGTACTTCTCCTGCGGTGACTTTTTGCTGCTGGTCTTCTTTCCTGACCGGCATACTCTCGCTATGTGACCAAGTTTGCCACATTGCCTGCATTCTTTGAACCAGCACTGGTTCTGGTCATGCGTTGTCCTTCCACAACGATAGCACTTTACTGTGCCCAATGCCATTTCATTGGTGCTGAATTCCAATGGCCTTTGCTGTATCTCTGCAGCACCTCGTGCTGCTGCCTCGTGGCATGCTGCAATGCTGAAAGCTTTGTCCAGCGTAAGGTCCTTTTCCTCTAGCAGTCGCTTCTGGGTTCCTTCCCTTAGGAGCCCACACACAAACTTATCTCTCAGCGCGTCTGCTAGTCCTGTTCCGAACTGGCAGTACTTTGATAACTTGCGCAGTTCTGTTAGGAATTCAGCGTTGCTTTCTTCTTTAAGTTGAATTCTTTTGTAGAATTTAAATCGTTCCGCTATCAGCAGCGGCGTGGGGTTTAAATGCTCCTGCAGGATAGTAACAATATCCGCGAAACTCTTCCCTACCGGTTTGTCTGGTGTTACAAGGTTCCTTAATAACCCGTACGTCTTCGCACCCATTGAGTTTAATAGGGTTAGTGCTTTCTTATCATCCGGTACCTCATTCGTTGTACAGTAAACTTCGATGCGTTCCACATAAGTGGCCCAATCTTCCACATCGTTATCAAAAGCAGTGATGTTACCCGTTTTTGGCATCCTTGCTGAGTTTCTCCTTCCCCTTTGGATATTATTATTTTTTTTTTTCTTTCAGAATGGCGGCTTTTCCCGCGCTTGGCGGCTTTTCCCGCGCTTGTCTTCTTCCCCCGCCGACTCAAAATGGCGATTCCCCGCACTGTTGCCGTCCACGCCTCCCAGCGGTCCTTTATTTTCCCCTGCGTTGCTGCTCTTGTTCCCCCGCCGCTCCCGCGGTCCCTGTGGCCATAAACGCTTTTCTGGCTGCTGCGCGTCTCTGCCCGAATGCAGTCCGGCCCCTGACACCGGCTGCGGTCGTGTTCTCCACCCTTTTCGTCGTTTTCCCTCCCCTTCTCCCCTGACAACTCGGCCGACTTCTCCCCCCCCCCCCGTGCCACTCGATCGGGCTTACCCGCCGCTGTCGTAGAAGGGATGCTCACTGATGCTTGACTTCGTGGTCAGCAAACCAACCCGGGTTTCCGATGGCCTCCCGTGCAATGCAGGATGTTGAGGGCGGATGCCCTTTTTCGACGTCCGTGTCTGAGGACGAAGCTTCCTTTGATGCAAAACTGCCGCAAGGTAAGATCAGACTCGTCGCCACTGTTGAGTCTGTGGTTTCAATTGCAGTTATACTGAATAACAGGACACAGACTACAGAAGTAAGTAAACAGGTCTTTAGTGATTGAGGGTCAGGGCTGAACTGGGATACACTTTGCTCTGCAGGGTTTATATACCGGTGTGGTCACCACCGGTACTACAATGTACAGGAGCCATCAAAAAGTAGTCCATCACCTTAAGGTATCCTCTTAAGGTGGTACAGGTTACATACACTACAGTAAGTATCACCTTTTAACTGTTGGATGGTAAGTTGGATTTATTTTGTTTATCATATTGCTTTAATTATGCATTTTCTCTGGTGCATTCATTTTGTTGCCGTTTAGGCATGACTTTTTGGCATTTTCAAGACTTTGATTTCTAACTCTTTTTCTTACAACTGCCTTGCTTCCAGCTCCTATTTTGCTTGCACCAACCAAAGTGGTTAGGATGGCAATTCATTTGGAGCTTCCAATGGCCCTCCTCTCTTTGAAGGAGGAAGAGCAGTTCCTGAGAGGAGAAAGGCCAGTCTGACTATACTCTGTGCATCATATAACATTTACGCTGCAGAAAGAGTAGCATCTATGCTGCATGAATGATCGTGATGGTTTCAGTTTCTTATAGTTAGGTAAAAAAATTGGCGGGTTCAACCAATGATACAATGACCTCTGGGCCAGAAATATGGCAGGACTGGTATTGGCACTTCTACTGTTGTTCAAATAAGTAAAATATTCTTTACAAAACTTATAGAGGTTATTTTTTACTAATGGGATCTTGTTGTTACTTTGGGTAATACCTTTCTTTGGAATCCTACTTTCCTGTGTTTTCTGGGACTTTAAAAGAACCCAATTCTGATTTAGGATGGGAGATTGGGATTAGTAATAAAAGGTAGCTAGGGAACGGAAACAAGCTCTGAGATATGCGGTTGAGCAGGGAATGGGATGGGGTCAGGGGATGACTTGGGTGCCATTTGTTTTGTAAGACCTTTCTTTACCCCCAGCAGCTAATGAATGAAAGGTGATGAATTTCCTTAACTTATTTGTTAAATCCAGCTGTTGGCCATGCGATTTCTTGTATAATCTTAAACCACAGCTCACTTTCCATTTACCAAAATGCCTTTAACTCCCTGGTGCAGTCAGTATAATTCAACTTGCCCCGTCACAGGCCAAAGTGTTCAAGTATTCTTTTTTAAATAATTGGAAGTTTTTTTTCCTTGAGTTTTAACATATATATTTTTTAAAGTAACTGCGAACCAAAGGTTTTTCAAACTCACTCTGATTTCTGACCAGGGGAGGGAATGGGTTTCTGTCGAGAGTCCACTCACATGGGGTGATTTCGACAACTTGTCCTTTCTCTGAGCATTGAACCCAATATTATTGATTTTCACTGCCTCGGTTTTGCAAGGGAAGGGGAGAGGTAGATTGTTGCTGTGCTAACATGATGCTGGCAGTCAGCCTCTGACAAGTCACTGGCTAACATCAAGTGAGATTTGCAGGCCGACCCAACTCTCTCTGATTTCTAAACAGCAATACTGGGAACAATTGTGCCTGGAAGTGGCCTAATTTGGTTTATATCTTATTGACATTTAAAATATAATTAATTAACATCCATGTGTTGGCTGGATTGGGGAGAGGAAATAGAACAGTGAAACCCTGTTGGGAAGTTGCCACCTTCCTGAAATGCACCACTTTAAGGAACACATCCAATCTGGAATGTTGCCTTGTTCTTGGGAATCCTTATCCACTAGTTAGGTCTTTAGCATTGCCACTTGTGCGATAGTGTCAACTTGCCTCATTTGGTCACATCCTGGCGTCTAAGTCAGTAGGTTGTGGGTTCAAGTACTAATCCAAGACTTCAGCAAATAAACTAGGTTGACACTTCATTGCATTACTTGAGGGAGTGCTGCATTGTTGGAAGTGTCATCTTTCAGGTGAAATGTTAAACTGAAACATCTGTCTGTTCTTGTGGGCATAAAAGATCTGAAGAAGAGCAAGTGTTCTGGCCAAAGTTTTTGTAAAGTCCGCACCTCAATAATACACGGACTTCGGGGAACAATTAAACAGGTATTTTACTGAACAAAGGGTAACGTCAGACTGAAGTACAGAAGCCTGCTAGGGCCTTTGAAACAGGGGTGGTCACTGCCGGTACTGCAGTATAAAATCAGTTCTTCTCTTAAAGGTACATACACAACAATTCCTCCCCTTTTAGATAAACAGTACATAACATTCATTTAACAACTAAATAATAACTAATTACAATTACAATTTTCTCGGTACTATATACATCAACTGAAATAATCATTTATAAGTTCAGTCTTTGAGGAGGCTTCCTGATCCTGACTGGATAGCGCCTTTCTCGAGTATCCTGTTCTTGCGGTGGAGTCGATTCTGGCTCATTGTCATTGGTTGGTTCGTCAGCTTCCAATACCACTGCTTCTGAGGTAGACGCAATCTGTACTTTGGGCTCATTACCAGGTGCACATGCTCGTGGTGTAGGTTTGGCTTGTTCCTGTGACTCTAGAATCTGGGCCGCATGGCGTCTCACGATGCTCTCTCCAATGTCCACTGTGTACATTAGTGGTCCCTGCTGTGTGCATATCATTCCTTGCTGCCATTTTTATGTTCGGTAGTCGCGGGCCAAGGCTGGTTGTCCTATCTTGAAGCTCCTGGTTGGCTTCTCGTTGATGTGCTGGAATTGCTTATCCTCAACATCTTGTCTTATGTTTGGTTTGAGCAAATCCAGGCGACATCTTAGCCTTCGGTTGAAGAACATTATGGCTGGAGCTTGGTTGGTGACTGCATGTGTCGCATTCCGGTAAGCAAACAAGAAATTATCTACCTTGTGTTGTAGTGGTATGTCGTCATTATACATCGCCTTTATTGCCTTTTTAAAGGTCTGAACAAACCTTTCAGCCAATCCATTTGTGGCTGGATGATATGGGGCAGATGTGTAATGTTTCACCCCATTATTCCTCAGAAACCTCCGGAAATCCTCGGACACAAACTGTGGCCCATTGTCGGAGCAAATCTGTTCTGGCAAGCCATTCCTGGCAAAGATGGTCCGTAGGACTGCAATAGTTTTCTCCGTGGTGGTGGAGGACATTTTGATAACCTCTGGCTATTTCGAATGGGCGTCCACGGCGATTAGAAACATTGAGTCCATAAATGGACCAGCAAAATCAATGTGTACCCGTTGCCATGGAGATGAGGGCCACTCCCATGGGTGTAGAGGGGCCTGTGGTGGTGCATTTTGGACTTTCTGGCATCCTGAGCAGCTCTTGGTCAGGTCCTCGATTTGTTTATCGATTCCCGGCCACCACACATAAGCCCTGGCTAGGCTTTTCATTTTTACCCCTCCCAGATGACCTTCATGACGCTCATTGAGCATTCTGTCTCTCAACTTGGTGGAATTACCACTCGGGATCCACACATCAAGGTCCCCCGGCACACTGACAGCTGTTCTCTCCTTGGCGAGAATGCTGGCAACAGTGAGTCGCCATGTGCTGGCCATCCCTTCACCGTCAAATCATAGACCCGCGAGAGTGTCGGGTCATTTCGGGTTTCCTTCTCTATACTTGAGTTTGTAACAGGCAGACATTCGACTATGGTCGCATGGAATATCTCAACAGGGTCCACTGCAGGTGCTTCCTCTACCGTAGGCAACGGTAGGCGCGACAGCCCATCAGCGTTTCCATGCTGCTTCGTATGCTTGTATTCTATGTCGTACTGATGTGCCCCTAGAAAAAGTGACCACCTTTGCAGCCGTTGCGCCGTCATCACCGGAACGCCCTTCTTTGGGTTAAAAATGGAGACCAGGGGCTGATGATCAGTCAGTAGGGTGAATTTCTGCCCGTGCAGATAGTGATTGAACTTCTTCACCCCCCACACCAGGCTGAGGGCCTCCCTGTCAATCTGGGCGTAATTACGCTCGGCTGAGGTTAACGAGCGCGACGCAAAGGCTATTGGCCTCTCTGAACCGTCAAGGAATTTGTGTGACAGCACCGCTCCAATGCTGTAGGGAGACGCATCACATGCCAACCGAATCGGTAGTGTTGGGTTGTAGTGGGCCAATACTTCTTTTGACGTGATTAGGCATTTACATTTCTGAAAGGCACGCTTACACTCATCACTCCATTTCCATGTTACTCCAGTTTGCAGCAGGGCGTTCAGTGGGTGCAGAGTTGTAGATAAATTCGGCAAGAACTTATGGTAGTAGTTCACCAGCCCGAGAAATGACCTCAGTTGCGACACATTTTCCGGTGCTGGAGCCTTGACTACAGCCTCAATCTTGTCTGGCGACTTATGCAACCCTTCCTCATCAATCATGTGGCCACAACACGAGATTTGTCTCCTGAAGAACTCGCATTTGGGGCGGTTGGCTCGTAGCCCATATTCCTTCAATCTAGTGAGCACCTGCTCCAGGTTGGCAAGGTGTTCACTGTCATTTTCGCCCGTCACCAGGATGTCATCCAAATAACACTGGGTCCCTGGGATCCCTTGCAGGACTTGTTCCATTGCCCTCTGCCAAATAGCCGGGGCTGATGCTACCCCGAATACCAGTTGATTGTACTGGTAAAGGCCTTTGTGAGTGTCTATCGTGAGGTATTTCCTAGATGCTTCTTCCACCTCCATTTGTAGATACGCTTGGGCCAGATCAATCTTCGTAAAGCGTTTCCCTCCAGATAGTGAGGCGAAAATATCTTCTATCCGTGGAAGTGGATATTGTACTGTGTGCAGGACTGGGTTCACAGTTACCTTGAAGTCCCCACAGATGCGAACCTTCTTCGGCTCCCCAGGCGTGCTGCTCAATGATTTCTTCATTACAGGAACGATGGGTGTGGCCCACTCATTCCAATCCACCTTGGACAGCACACCCAAATGCTCCAGATTCTCCAGTTCTGCTTCAACGGCTGGGCGGATCGCGTACGGCACCGGTCTGGCCTTAAAACATTTTGGGTTTGCATTATCTTCGATTTTTATCATTGCCTTTACTCCTTTTAGAGTCCCAAGTCCTTGTTGGAACACCTCTTTCGCGTCAGTTAGAATTTGTGACAGTCGACCAGGTGCGACGTCATCATCCTTTTTGTCAGTCACAGTTAGCGCCTGAATGGAATGCCAATCCAATTGTATTTTTCGGATCCATTCACGTCCCAATAATGGTGGTCCTCCATCTTGTAGTATATATAGATACAGTTTCTGTGTTTCCTTGCCGTTATATTTAACTGGCACCCTTATTTTTCCTCTGGGGTAGACTTTTTGCCCCGTGTATGTCTTCAATACAATGGATGTGTCCTTTAAGGGTATGTGTGAGAATAGCCGCTCATAGTCTCGTCGATTCATGACAGTTAGGGCTGATCCTGTATCCAATTCCATCTTTACTTGGGACCCTGCTATCATGAGGGTGACCCAAATGGTTCGGTGATCCTCCTTTGCGATCACGTTGTGTAACTTTAGACAACTTAGTCTCCTGCTCCCGGAGTCGTTATCACTCTCCTGATCTTCCGAACTACTGTCTGTCATTTTTTTTACTTTCTTGTACTTTTCCTTAGTAGTTCTTGTAGTGTTGGTTTTCTTTCCCGACCTGCAGACTCTTGCAATATGTCCCATTTTCCCGCATTGGCTGCATACTTTGTCCTTAAACCAGCAGTCCTTCTGATCATGGGTTGTTCTGCCGCAGCGATAGCACTTTTCTGCTCCATACGCCATTTCGTTAGCGCCGTATTCTTGTGGTTTCTGTTGTATTTCCGCAGCTCCCCGTGCTGCTGCTTTGTAGGATACTGCCACGCTGAAAGCCTGTTCTAGCGTCAGGTCCTTTTCCGAAAATAGTCGTTTCTGGGTTCCTTCACTCTGGAGCCCGCAGACAAACTTATCCCGTAAGGTGTCTGCCAGTCCTGCTCCGAACTGGCAGTGCTTCGATAACTTGCGTAGTTCCATAAGATAGTCAGCATTGCTCTCATCTTTGTGCTGGTTTCTTTTATGGAACTTGAATCTTTCTGCAATCAGCAGCGGTGTAGGGTTTAGGTGTTCCTGTAAGATTTTAACAATCTCTTCAAAACTTTTCTCCATTGGTTTAGCTGGGGTAATTAAATTCCGCAATAGGCCATACGTTCTCGCGCCCATTAAATTTAATAATACCGACGCCTTCTTTCCATTGGCCACCTCATTGGCATTGCAGTATACTTCAATTCTTTCCACATACGTGGTCCAGTCTTCTACCTCATTGTCGAAAGCAGTGATACTGCCACTCTTCGGCATCTTGGGTGATTTAAAATGGCGCCTCCCGCGCTTTTTCTTCTTCCCCAATGGAATAAAATGGCGCCTCCCGCGCTTTTCCTTCTTCCTCTTGCTGCCACGCTGCTCCTAGCGTTCTACAGGGTAATGGCGGCGACCCGCGGCTTCGGCGTGTCTCACTTTTCCTTCCCCTCGTTTATTTTCTCTCCGCTGCCCGGTTCTTGAGCACCGACCGCGCCCTGTGCGCTCCACCCTCTCTCTCTCTCTTTCCTCCTGGCGACGCTGCGCGGCCCCTTTTGCAGAGCCGCTCGATCGAGCTCGAGCCCGCCGCAGTCTGGAAGGGTCAGCGCACTACCTGCTACCAGCATGATTTGCTGGAACACCTTGACTGGGGAGCCAAGCTCAGCTCTCCACAGCCTCTCCCGCAATTCTCCGAACACCGATGGATCCTTGGGCGGTTGCCCGCGGTCGACGCCCGTTGCTCAGACTTCGACCTCCAAGAAACTTCTTCTCAGGGTGAGGTGATGCAGTACCGCAGGTGAGTTTGAACCTGCTCATCGCCACTGTAAAGTCCACGCCTCAATAATACACGGACTTCGGGAGAACAATTAAACAGGTATTTTACTGAACAGAGGGTAACGTCAGACTGAAGTACAGAAGCCTGCTAGGGCCTTTTATACAGGGGTGGTCACTGCCAGTACTGCAGTATAAAATCAGTTCTTCTCTTAAAGGTACATACACAACAGTTTTTTCCTCAACCAACACCACCAAAAACATGGTCATTGGTCATTCATTGATTTGCTGTTTGTGGGACAGAGAAAGGAAACGTGAGAAAGTGAGCAAGAGGTTAAGACACCATGAGAGAGCAATGAACAGAGGGGCTGAGAGAGAGGTCAAATGAGAAATTAAGAAGCAAAAGAGAATGAGAAGATGAGAGATTGTGAAAGGAGTAAAGGAAAAACAACACAAGAAAGAAAGACAATAGCAAGAGAAAGAGAATGGAAGGGACCAAGAGAGAAAAAGAGGAAGAGGGATTACAGCTGAGAGAGCATGAAGAGAGAGGCATAGCAAGAGAGAACAGGGGTAATTTTTATTTTGGACATGGATGAAAAAATGGTGGTTGCGGATTGGCAGTATGTTATACACCCTGCCCAAAGGAAAATCAGGCGGCTGATCCAAAAATCCCATTTTTTCCACCCTCACCAAAAGTGTAAATGATACCAATGAACAGAGAAAAAGAATCAGGTTGGTGGGCAGAGGTCTCAGTTGAGTTGGCCCTAGTCCAGCCTGTTAATTAATTCCCGGTATTCACTGAGTGATGGCTTCCTTGCTGTTTTGCAGCAACAGCTGCAGTTTGCAATGAGCAAAGTAAAATAGGAATGAAAAGGTTCTTTGCCATTTAAAAATAACACTATGCTCTTCAAAAGATGACAGCTTCATGACTTTCAATAATGATAAGAGCTTCCCTTGACTCTGAAACCCATAAAAAAGCTCAAAACTTAAAGGGAAATTTACAGATGTCGTTTTCCTAACCTTGGGAGGAGGCATTCTTATCCGATGGATACCAGTAGGCCAGTGTAATAGCATCAGTGTAACCTTACCTCTAGCACTGATTAAACCCTGCCATTTGGATTTTGTGTTAAACATCCGATAAATTATTTTTAATCCTGCATGACAGAAACCATCAGACATTACCCTGAACCCGATGTGACACTAAGCACAGCTCTGCCTGCAAGGTGCAGAATGCAGCATTCATGGTAACTCTTAATTCAGACAGATTTAATAATCTATTTTTAAGATTTCATGATGGCTCAGGAGGTAAATCCACCACACGATGTGATACTGGACTACAAAGATGAAGAAGGACCCAGGTTTGATTCCTGGTCTACGCTGATATCACCCAAGGTGGCATTATGGACGCCACATAAGAACATAAGAAATAGGAGCAGGAGTAGGCCATACGGCCCCTCGGGCCTGCTCCGCCATTCAATAGGACCATGGCTGATCCGAATCTAGACTCACGTCCACTTCCCTGCCCTCTCCCCGTAACCCCTAATTCCCTTATCTGCTGAGACAATGTCTATCTCCATTTTAAATTTATTTAATGTTGCAGCTTCCACAGCTCTCTGGGGTAGCAAATTCCATAGATTTACTACCCTCTGAGTGAAGAAGTTTCTCCTCATCTCAGTTTTGAAAGGGCAGCCCCTTATTCTAAGATTATGCCCCCTAGTTCTAATTTCACCCATCAGTGGAAACATCCTCACCGCATCCACCCGATCAAGCCCCCTCACAATCTTATATGTTTCGATAAGATCGCCTCTCATTCTTCGGAACTCCAATGAGTAGAGTCCCAACCTATTCAACCTTTCCTCATACGTCAACCCCCTCATCTCTGGAATCAACGGAGTGAACCTTCTCTGAACCGCCTCGAGAGCAAGTATATCTTTTCTTAAATATGGAAACCAAAACTGCACGCAGTATTCCAGGTGTGGCCTCACCAATACCCTGTATAACTGCAGCAAGACTTCCCTGTTTTTATACTCCATCCCCCTTGCAATAAAAGCCAAGATTCCATTGGCCTTCCTGATCACCTGCATACTAACTTTTTGTGTTTCATGTACCAGGACCCCCAGATCCCTTTGTACTGTAGCACTTTGCAGTTTCTCTCCATTTAGATAATAACTTGCTCTTTGATTTTTTCTGCCAAAGTGCATAACCTCACACTTTCCAACATTATATTGCATCTGCCAAATCTCTGCCCACTCACTTAGCCTGTCTATGTCCTTTTGCAGGTTTTTTATGTCCTCCTCACTCACTGCTTTCCCTCCCATCTTTGTATCATCGGCAAACTTGGATATGTTGCACTCGATCCCTTCCTCCAAATCGTTAATATAGATTGTAAAGAGTTGGGGTCCCAGCACTGATCCCTGTGGGACACCACTAGTTACTGATTGCCAGCCCGAGAACGAACCATTTATCCCAACTCTTTGTTTTCTGTTAGATAGCCAATCTTCCACCCATGCCATATTACCCCCAATCCCGTGATTTCTTATCTTGATCAGTAATCTTTTGTGTGGAACCTTGTCAAATGCCTTTTGGAAGTCCAAATACACTACATCCACTGGTTCCCCTTTATCCACCCTGTATGTTACATCCTCAAAGAATTCAAGCAAATTTGTCAAACATGACTTCCCCTTCGTAAAACCATGCTGACTCTGTCCTATTAAATTATGTTTATCCAAATGCTTTGATACTGTTTCCTTAATAATGGACTCCAACATTTTGCCAACCACAGATGTTAGGCTAACTGGCCTATAGTTTCCAGCTTTTTGTCTACTTCCCTTCTTAAATAAGGGTGTTACATTAGCAGTTTTCCAATCTGCCGGGACCTTTCCTGAGTCCAGGGAGTTCTGGAAAATGATCACCAATGCATCCGCAATCCCTACCGCCACTTCTCTCAAGACCCTAGGATGTATGCCATCGGGTCCGGGGGATTTATCCGCCTTAAGTCCCATTATTTTACTGAGTACCATCTCTTAGTGATTTTAATCGCGTTTAGCTCCTCCCCCCCAATTGCCCCCTGTTTGTCCAGTGTTGGGATATTTTTAGTGTCCTCTACTGTAAAGACTGATACAAAATATTTGTTCAGCGTCTTTGCCATCTCCATGTTCCCCACCACTAGTTTCCCGGTCCCATCCTCTAAGGGACCAACGTTCACTTTAGCCACCCTTTTTCTTTTTATATAGCTGTAGAAACTCTTGCTATCTGTTTTTATATTTTTTGCTAGTTTACTTTCGTAATCTATCTTCCCTTTCTTAATTAATCTTTTAGTTATTGTTTGCTGGCTTTTAAATGCTTCCCAATCTTCTATCCTCCCACTAGATTTGGCTAATTTATATGCCCTTGTTTTCAGTCGAATACTATCCTTTATTACTTTACTAAGCCACGGATGGCTGTCTTTTCTTTTACTCCCCTTTTTCCTCAGTGGAATATATTTATCTTGAAAGATGTGAAATATCTCCTTGAATGTAGACCACTGCTCTTGTACCATCTTACACTTTAATCTGTTTCCCCAGTCTACTTTAGTCAATTCTACTCTCATACCTTCATAGTCTCCTTTATTTAAGCTTAGTACGCTGGTTTGAGATCCAACTCTCTCACCTTCAAACTGAATTTGGAATTCAACCATATTATGGTCACTCATTCCAAGGGGATCCTTTACTAGGACATTTTTTATTAATCCTGTCTCATTACACAGGACCAGATCTAAGATTGCCTGCCCCCTGGTTGGTTCAGTTACATACTGCTCAAGGAACCCGTCCCTAATACACTCTATGAACTCTTCCTCAATGCTGCCATTCCCAATTTGATTAGTCCAGTCAATATGAAAGTTAAAATCCCCCATGATTATAGCTGTTCCCTTATTACAAGCCCCAACTATTTCCTGATTTATACTCCGACCAACAGAGTTGCAACTGTTGGGAGGCCTATAGACTACACCCAATAGTGACTTTTCCCCTTATTATTCCTTATCTCCACCCAAACTGTTTCACTATCCTGATCCTTTGACCCAATATCATTTCTGACTATTGCAGTGATTCCATCCTTGATTAACATAACAACCCCACCTCCCTTTCCTTCCTGTCTGTCCTTCCTAATTGTCAAATACCCTTGTATGTTTAGTTCCCAGTCATGATTATCTTGCAGCCATGTTTCCGTAATGGCCACCAGATCATACCCATGTGTAGTTATTTGCACCGTCAACTCGTCAATTTTGTTACGAATGCTGCGTGCATTCAGATAAAGAACTTTCAAATATGTTTTCTGACAATTTATTCCTGCTTTTACCCCTTTTACTACTTTACCTTTATCATTATACATTCCGTCCCTTCCTGACATGCTCTGGTTTTTAATTCCCCCACTGCTACCTTGCTCTATTGCCTTCTCCGCTGTCATTTTTATTTTTCGCTCTCTTAAAACCTCCCGAGGGAGGAGGGAGAAAAAAATCAGGCAGCGATTCTGGTCGTAACTGCTATCCAGTAACTCCTGCTAGCATCAGTGTGTGCATGGATATCAGGTGATCTCTCAAAGGCCTTTGACACTGTCAACCATGAGGGATTATGGAGTGTCCTCCTCAAATTCGGCTGCCCTCAAAAGTTTGTCACCATCCTCCACCTGCTTCACGATGACATGCAAGCCGTGATCCTGCCCAACAGTTCCACCACAGACCTAATTCATGTACGAACCGGGGTCTAGCAGGCTGTGTCATTGCACCAACGCTCTTCTCGATCTTCCTTGCTGCAATGCTCCATCTCACCCTCAGTAAGCTCCCCGCTGGAGTGGAGCTAATTTATAGAACAAACGGAAAACTGTTCAACCTCCGTCGCCTCCAGTCCAGATCCAAGGTCGTTCCATCCTCTGTCGTCGAATTACAGTATGTAGACGACGCTTGCGTCTGCGCTCACTCAGAGGTCGAACTCCAAACCATCGTCAACACCTTCATGGAAGCGTACGAGAGCATGGGCCTTACACTAAACATCCATAAGACAAAGGTCCTCTACCAACCTGCCCCCGCCACACAGTACTGGCCCCCGATTATCAAAATCCATGACAAGGCCTTGGACAACGTGGACCACTTTCCATACCTTGGGAGCCTACTGTCAACAAGGGCAGACGTCGATGACGAAGTCCAACACCGCCTTCAGTGTGCCAGTGCCTTCGGTCGCCTGAGGAAGAGAGTGTTTGAAGACCAGGACCTCAAACCTGGCACTAAGCTCATGGTCTACAGAGCAGCAGTGATACCTGCCCTGCTGTATGCCTCAGAGACATGGACCATGTACAGCAGGCACCTCAAAGCACTGGAGAGGTACCACCAACGCTGCCTCCGCAAGATCCTGCAAATCCATTGGCAGGATAGGCGCACCAACGTCGGTGTTCTTGCTCAGGCCAACATCCCCAGCAATGAAGCTTTGACCACGCTCGATCAGCTCCAATGGGCAGGTCACATGGTCCGCATGCCCGATACGAGATTCCCAAAACAAGCGCTCTACTCGGAGCTCCGGCACGGCAAGAGAGCCCCAGGTGGGCAGAGGAAACGCTTCAAGGACACCCTCAAAGCCTCCTTGAAAAAGTGTAGCATCCCCACCGACACCTGGGAATCCCTGGCCCAAGGCCCCACAAAGTGGAGGAGAAGCATCCGGGAAGGCGCTGAACACCTTGAGTCTCTTCACCAGGAGCAAGCGGAAGCCAAGCGCAAGAAGCGCACGTCAACCCAAGCACCCCATCCACCCGCCCCTTCAACTACCGTCTGCCCCACCTGTGACAGAGACTGTAGGTCCCGCATTGGACTCATCAGTCACCTGAGAACTAATTTTTAATGTGTTAGCAAGTCATCCTCGGTTCCGAGGGACTGCCAAAGAGAATCAGGTGAGGACAGAACTGGGCTTGGCTCTGCCCTCATAGTCATTAAAAAAAATCTTCAGGTGAAGTATCAGAGTGTAGCCTGTACAACCACAACCCAACACAAGTCAGTGGGGCTGAAAATCCTCAGCCCTTCGGATACAATCCACCATAACTCCAGCATATGCCAGGCCCCAATCCAGCGTGGCCAATTTCAATGGCCTTGATTAGGGGCAGAGCATCCGAGTGTCCCAAACAAGCCAATTGAAGCAAAGGGGATGAGGACTGTGGAAATATGATTTTGCCCTTACTAGTGCATGATGGGATACTTGACATCTAATGTATTTTTGTACCATTGCCTGTGGACTAAAACCAAGTCAGCAGCAACTAACGTAATCTTCTGACCTATTGCAATTAAGTTAATCACAACCTGCCAGAACAATACATTGCAGAACTATTGGGTAACCGCACTGCTAATGACATCTGGCCAAAGAATGAAAACAATTCTGTTAAAGGTCAATCTCGTTTCTCTTTATACATGATCATATTGAACTTGTGTTCTTCACTGTATAAATATGATAATCAGACATGAGTGAGCAAATCATTTTTTGGTAACAAGATTCAAACAAAACCTCCTGACAGAATATAATTAACTAACTTTGTCTGAAGACATTTCTGTCCTGCTGACCTTTTGATTGTCCTTGTTTAAACTCTTAATGTGTTTAAGATGATACAATACCATTACACGTGATCTATGGAACGCTTGCTTGTTTGAGTGTATAAATATGCTGCATTTGCTGATGTCCTTTAGAGATGTTGGCCTAGCCTTTGTCCAGGCAGCTCTCTCCTTGTATACACTGGTATGCAAGTAAAATAAAGCTTTGCTTATCTGACGGTACAGTTTGTTTCAGAGTCTTACTCGGAGTCGAGACTTCGACAGTATTCCCTACATCAAGAATTCTTGCATCCTGAGCCTTTTGGAGCTCCAAGAAGTGGATCCAAGAAGAAAGAGATATATTGACTTCTTTAATGATGGTTGTGGAGCCCAGCTCAGGAGTCCAGACCTGAGTTATGGTCTGCACTCCCGAAGACTTGGCAGGCAGAAATTTACTACATTTTTTATTATCAACCCCTTTATGAAGCCTGATTTTATGATCGTTTTGGCACAGGCACTCACCATGTGTATGCAAATATTGGGACTGCCACTGAGTCTGCCTATTCTGGAGGTGGGGAGTGGGTGAGGGGTGGGGGGGTGGGTGGGCGGGGGTTGGGGATGTTGGATCAGTGACAGGTGCTGGGATCGCAGAACAAAATTGGAGATGGAAAAATTGTTCACCCCTGCCTCAGCCCAGCTGCTGCTGAAATCGTCATAAGAACTAAGAGCAGGAGTTGTACATATGGTCCTTCGAGCCTGCTCCGCCATTCAATAAGATCATGGCTGATCATCGACCTCAACTCCACTTTCCGGCCCAATCCCCATATTCCTTGATTCCCCTAGAGTCCAAAAATCTATCGATCTGAGCCTTGAATATACTCAACAACTCAGCATCCACAGCCATTTCGGGTAGAGAATTCCAAAACATTCCCAACCCCGAGTGAAGAAATTCCTCCTCATCTCAGTTTTAAATGGCCGACCCCTTATCCTGAGACTATGCCCCCTAGTTCTAGACTCTCCAGCCAGGGGAAACAATCTCTCAGCATCTACCCTGTCAATTCCCCTCAGAATCTTATCCATTTCAGTGAGATCCCCTCTCATTCTTCTAAACTCCAGAGAGTATTGTAATGATATCAGCAAATAGTGATGGTATTTGCCTGTTTGATTATGATGCCTTACCAGCATATTTGCCTGTTTGATTATTTATGCCTTACCAGCAGAGGGCATGTGAGAGAGGCACAGTTTAGTTTTAGTTTCGTTTTAGATGGATCTCTAAGATGGTGTCTCCTGTAATGCTGTTAACTTAGTTCTAACACTTTAGATTAAAAGACATTCTCTTTCATCAATGTGTCGTCATTGAACCCACATACAAATCAATACAAGTATTAGCCCAATTCACTCAATCTCTCCTCATTGGACAACCCTCTCATCCCAGGGATCAATCTAGTGAACCTTCGTTGCACCGCCTCTAAGGCATGTATGTCCTTCCTCAGATAAGGACACCAAAACTATGCACAGTACTCCAGGTGTGGTCGCACCAAAGCCCTATACAATTGTAGTAAGACTTCCTTACTCTTGTACTCCAACCCCCTTGCAATAAAGGCCAACATGCCATTTATCTTCTTTATTGCTTGCTGTACCTGCATGCTAACTTTCTGTGTTTCTAGTACGAGGTCACCTAAATCTTTCTGAACACCAACATTTAACAGTTTCTCATCATTTAAAAAATATTCTGCTTTTCTATTCTTCCTACCAAAGTGAATAACCTCACATTTCCCCACATTATACTTCATCTGCCTCCTTACTGCCCACTCACTTAACCTGTCTATATCCCTTTGCAGACTCTGTGTCCTCCTCACAGTTTACTTTCCCACCAAGCTTTGTATCATCAGCAAACTTGGATACATTGCACTCAGTCCCTTCATCTGAGTCATTAATATAGATTGTAAATAGCCGAGGCCCCAGCACTGATCCTTGCGGCACCCCACTAGTTACAGCCTGCCAACTGGAAAATTACTCGTTTATCCCTATTCTCTGTTTTCTGTCCAATAACCAATCCTCCAACCATGCTAATATATTACCCCCAACCTCATGAGCCCTTATCTTGTGTAGCAACTTTTTATATGGCACCTTATCAAATGCCATTTGGAAATCCAACTATACTATATCCACTGGTTCCGCTTTATCTACCCTGCTAGTTACATCCTCAAACAACTCTAATAAATTTGTTAAAACAAGATTTCCCTTTCATAAAACCATGTTGACTCTGTCTAATCGTATTATGATTTTCTAAGTGTCCTGTTACCACTTCCTTAATAATGGATTCCAGCATTTTCCCGACGACTGATGTCAGGCTAACTGGCCTGTAGTTCCCTGTTTTCTCTCTCCCTCCTTTCTTGAATAGTGGGATTACATTTGCTACCTTCCAATCCACTGGGGCCATTCTAGAATCTAGGGAATTTTGGAAGATCACAACCAATGCAGCCACCATCTCTGCAGCCACCTCTTTTAGAACCCTAGGGTGTAGGCCATCAGGTCCTGGGGATTTGTTGGCTTTTAGTCCCATTAGTTTCTCAAGTACTTTTTCTCTACTGATATTAATTACTTTAAGTTCCGCACTCTTATTAGCCCATTGGTTCCCCACTGTTTTTGATATGCTTTTTGTGTCCTTTACTGTGAAGACAGATACAAAATATTTGTTTAAAGTCTCTGCCATTTCCTTATTCCCCATTATAATTTCACCTGTCTCAGCCTCTAAGGGACCAACACTTACTTTTGTTACTCTCTTCCTTTTTACATCCTTCCCATCATGGCTTGGCATGTGTTCTTTTAGCTATTTATTCTCCCCCTCTATAAAGCACCTTGGGATGGTCTGTACATTAAAACTGTAACATAAGAACAAGTTGGTGATGAAATCAAGCGGTGAATGTCTGCTATCCAGGAGGCTGTCACGATGTTTTCATCGTGCAATAAGTCTACCATACGCAAAGCCATATATCAGGATTGTTATGTGGTGATCAGGGCTATCCATTACAGTCATGGCTTACAACTCCAGTAAGGCTTCTGCAGGCAGAGGGTTCAACAGATACAATGAGCCCTGTCACTACAAGAACTGTGACAGGGCAGAATATAGTTTTCTGAAGTCTCATTTTGGGAGCCTGGATAAATCTGGTGGAATCTTCATTACAGCTCAATGAAAGTCTCCAGAATCATTGTAGCTGGCTATGTACTACATAAGAGTGCAATGAAGAAAGGCCTGCTGAAGGGGAATATGATGAATACTGGGGATTAGCGGGGAGGGGTGAAAGCCTCCATCTCCACAGCATGAGGAGGCTGAACAAACAGGAAAGGACGTGGACAGGACAACCGACAGCCAAAGAAAGGTGGGACTCAACTGATAGTTGAATAAAAGTTGAGACACCAAATCAATTCATTTTCCACCTGCCTGTTCCCCTCCTCACAAAGGGCCTCACCATCAAGGACGTCTGCCTATACTGATTAAGGTAGAAGTCTTCATTTCACTTGCCATCATCCAATTGCTAAAAGCTTCAAGCATACACAGAAATGAACTCAGAAGTCTGTCATCAAGCTGTGTTTACTTTGCAGAACAACATTCACCCAAAGGTGACAAACAATTAATTCATCCTATCTACAACTACTTTTTAACACTGGTTCTACCCTTTGTGCCAGCTATCATACTTGATCGAGCTCCTGGTGCTCCCTGAATGAGGCAAGGCCAGGCGGTGGGTGGTGGGATGGTCCCCTAGAACATAATATGATTAAATTTTACATTCAGTTTGAGAGAGAGGAGTGGGTCCAAAACTAGTATTTTAAACTTAAATAAGAGCAATTATGAGGGCATGAAAGCAGAGCTAGCTAAAGTGAACTGGCAAATTAGGTTAAGGGATAGGTCAATAGAAACATAGAAGATAGGAGCAGGAGTAGGCCATTCGGCCCCTCGAGCCTGCTCCGCCATTCAATGAGATCATGGCTGATCATCCAAATTCAGTACCATGTCCCTACCTTCTCTCCATATCCCTTGATCCCTTTAGCCTTAAGAAATATATCTAATTCCTTCTTGAATATATTTAATGAATTGGCCTCTACTGCCTTCTGTGGTAGAGAATTCCACAGGTTCACCACTCTCTGGGTGAAGAAATTCCTCCTCATCTCTGTCCTAAATGGCTTACCCCTTATCCTTAGACTGTGACCCCTGGTTCTGGACGCCCTGACCATCGGGAACATCCTTCCTGCATCTAGTCTGTCTAGTCCTGTTGGAATTTTATAAGTTTCAATGAGATCCCCTCTCATTCTTCTAAACTCCAGCGAGTATAAGCCCAATCGACCCAATCTCTCCTCATACGTCATTCCTGCCATCCCAGGTATCAGCCTGGTGAATCTTCGCTGCACTCCCTCCATGGCAAGAACGTCCTTCCTCAGATAAGGCGACCAAAACTGCACACAATACTCAAGATGTGGTCTCACCAAGGCCCTGTACAACTGCAGCAAGACATCCTTGTTCCTGTACTCAAACCCTCTCGCTACGAAGGCCAACATACCATTTGTCTTCTTAACCGCCTGCTGCACCTGCATGCTTACCTTCAGCGACTGGTGCACAAGGACACCCAGGTCTCATTGCACTTCCCCTTCTCCCAATCTATTGCCATTCAGATAATAATCTGCCTTCCTGTTTTTGACACCAAAGTGGATAACCTCGCATTTAACCACATTATATTGCATCTGCCATGCTTCTGCCCAATCACCCAACCTGTCCAAATCATACTGGAGTTTCTCGGCATCCTCCTCACAGCACACACGCCCACCCAGCTTTGTGTCGTCTTCAAACTTGGAGATATTACATCTAGTTCCCTCGTCTAGATCATTAATATATATTGTGAATAGCTGGGGTCCTAGGACCGATCCCTGCGGTACCCCACTAGTCATGCCTTCCACTCGGAAAAAGACCCGTTTATTCCAACTCTTTGCTTTCTGTCTGCCAACCAGTTCTCTATCCAAGTCAATACCTTGCCCCCAATCCCATGTGCCTTAACTTTACATGCTAATCTCTTATGCGGGACCTTATCGAAAGCCTTCTGAAAGTCCAAATACACCACATCCCTTATCTATTTTACCAGTTACATCCTCAAAAAATTCCAGTAGGTTAGTCAAGCACAATTTACCTTTTGTAAATCCATGTTGACTTTGTCCGATCCTGTCACTGTTTTCCACGTGCTCTGCTATTACATATTTTATAATTCTCTAGCATTTTCCCCACTACCGATGTCAGGCTTACCGGTCTATAATTCCCCGTTTTCTCTCTACCACCTTTTCTGAATAGTGGTGTAACATTACCTACCCTCCAATCCATGGGTACTGTTCCAGAGTCTATCGAATTTTGGAAGATGACCAGCAATGCATCTACTATTTCTAGGGCCACTTCCTTAAGTACCCTAGGATGTAGATTATCAGGCCCTGGGGATTTATCGGCCTTCAATCCCGTCAATTTCCCTAACACCATTTCCATACAAATACTGATTTCTTTCAGTTCCTCCCTCTCATTAGACCCTATGTTCCCCGACATCTCTGGGAGTTTATTTGTGTCCTCCTTTGTGAAGACAGAACCAAAGTATGTATTTAATTTTTTAATTACTTCTACCTCCTTCCCAAGATCCACAAATAGGACTGCCCTGGTAGACCCATCGTTTCAGCCTGTTCTTGCCCCACCGAACTTATCTCTTCCTATCTTGACTCTATCTTTTCTCCCCTTGTCCAGTCTCTTCCCACCTACATCCGCGACTCTTCGGACGCCCTCCGCCACTTTAACAGTTTCCAGTTTCCTGGCCCCAACCGTCTCCTTTTCACCATGGACGTACAATCCCTCTACACTTCCATCCCCCACCAGGATGGCCTGAGGGTGCTCCGCTTCTTCCTTGAACAGAGGCCCGACCAGTCCCCATCCACCACTACCCTCCGCCGCCTGGCTGAACTTGTTCTCACATTGAACAACTTCTCCTTCGACTCCACTCATTATCTCCAAATCAAAGATGTTGCTATGGGTACCCGCATGGGTCCTAGCTATGCCTGCCTTTTCGTGGGATATGTGGAACAATCTTTGTTCCAGTCCTACTCGGGTTCCCTCCCTCACCAATTTTTCCGGTACATTGATGACTGTATCGGTGCCGTTTCCTGCTCTCGCCCTGAACTGGACAATTTCATTCACTTTGCCTCCAATTTCCACCCTTCCCTCACCTTCACGTGGTCCATCTCCGACTCTTCCCTTCCCTTCCTCGACTTCTCCGTCTCCATCTCTGGGGATAGGTTATTGACCAACATTCACTACAAGCCCACTGACTCCCACAGCTACCTGGACTACACTTCCTCCCACGCCACCTCCTGTAAGGACTCTATACCATTCTCCCAGTTTCTCCGTCTCCGCCGCATCTGCTCCAACGATGCCACCTTCCACACCAGTGCTTCTGACATGTCTTCCTTTTTCCTCAACTGAGGATTCCCCTCTACCGTGGTTGACATGGCCCTCGACCGTGTCCGTTCTATCTCCCGCACCTCTGCCCTCAACTCTGCCCCTCCCTCCCGGAACCACGATAGGGTTCCCCTTGTCCTCACCTTTCACCCCACCAGCCTGCACATTCAACGGATCATCCTCCGCCATTTCCGCCACCTCCAAAGTGATCCCACCACCAAACACATCTTCCCCTCCCCTCCCCTTTCAGCATTCCGTAGGGACCGCTCCCTCCGAGACACCCTAGTCCACTCCTCTATCACCCCCAGCACCCCTTCCCCTTCGCCCGGCACCTTCCCGTGCAAGCGCAGGAGATGCAACACCTGCCCTTTTACCTCCCCCCTTCCCACTGTCCAGGGCCCCAAACACCTCTTCCAGGTGAAACAGCAATTTACTTGTACTTCTTGCAATTTAGTATACTGTATTCGCTGCTCACGATGTGGTCTCCTCTACATTGGGGAGACCTAACGCAGATTGGGTGACCACTTTGCGGAACACCTCCGTTCAGTCCATAAGGATGACCCCGAGCTTCCGGTCGCCTGTCATTTTAATTCACAGCCTCATTCCCACTCAGACCTCACTGTACTTGGGCTCTTGCATTGTTTCACGGAAGCTCAGCGTAAACTCGAGGAACAGCACCTCATCTTCCAATTAGGCATTTTACAGCCTTCCGGACTCAATATCGAGTTCAACAATTTCAGATCATAACCTCGGCCCCTATTACATTTTTACTTATATTTTTCCTCCACACCTTTGTTTTGGCTTTCCCCTCCCTTCTTTTTTTTCTCTCCCTCTCCCACACCTAATCTAGAGCTGTCTTTTGTCTGCACTAGTCCTATCACCATCTCATCTCGTTTTGAATACCTCTTAATGTCTCTTCATTTCTCTTTTGTTCTCTCCCAGCCTGGCCTTTCAATCTATTTCATTTCCTGTGCCTTTCCAGTCTTGACAAAGAGTTTGACTCGAAACGTTGACTCTATTTCTCTCTCCATGGATGTTGCCTGGCCTGCTGAGTTTTTTCAGCATTTTCTGTTGTTATTTCGGATTTCCAGCATCCGCAGTATTTTGCTATGTATTTAATTGGTCTGCCATTTCTTTGTTCCCCATTATAAATTCCCCTGATTCAACTGCAAGGGACCTACGCTTGACTTCACCAATCTTTTTCTCTTCACATATCTATAAAAGCTTTTACAGTCAGTTTTTATGTTCCCTGAAAGCTTACTCTCATACTCTAGCTTCCCCCTCTTAATTAATCCCTTTGTCCTCCTTTGCTGAAACTTAAACTGCTCCCAGTCCTCGGGTTTACTTCTTTTTCTGGACAATTTATATGTCCTCTCCTTGGATCTTATGCTATCTTTAATTTCCCTTGTTAGCCATGGTTGAGTCACCTTTTTTGTTTTATTTTTATGCCAAACTGGGATGAACAAATTCTATAGTTCATCCATGCGATCTTTGAATGTTTGCCATTGCCTATCCACCGTCAACCCTTTGAGTGATATTCCCCAATCAATCCTACCCAACTCGCGCCTCATACCATCGTAGTTTCCTTTATTTAAATTCAGGACCCTAGTCTCTGAGTCAACTACTTCACTCTCCATCTTAATGAAGAATTCTATCATATTATGATCGCTCTGACCCAAGAGTTGCAGTGGTAGACATTTAAGGGGATATTTCAAAATACACAGAATATATACATTCCAACAAGAAAGAAAAATTCCAAGGGGAGGACCCACCATCCGTGGTTAACTAAAAAAGTTAAAGATAGTATTAAACTTAAAGAAAAAGCATATAGTTGCGCAAAGATGGGTGGCAGGCCAGAAGATTGGACAGAATATAAAAAACAGCAAAGAATGACTAAAAGATTAATAAGGAGAGAAAAATTAGAGTACGAGAGAAAGCTAGCTAGAAATATAAAAACAGATAGTAAGAGTTTCTATAGATATTTTAAAAAGAAAAGATTAACAAAGTGAGCGTTGGTCCTATAAAAAGTGAGTCTGGGGAATTAATAATGGAAAATAAGGAGATGGCAGTTGAATTGAACAGGTATTTTTCATCCGTCTTCACTATAGAGGATACAAGTAACATCCCAGAAATAGCTGTAAATCAGGAAATGGAAGGGAGGGAGGAACTCAAGAAAATTATAATCACCAGGGAAGCGGTACTGAGCAAATTGTTGGAACTGCGGGCTGACAGGTCCCCGGGTCCTGATGGACTTCATCCTAGGGGCTAGTGAGATAGTTGATGTGTTGGTTTTAGTTTTCCAAAATTCCCTAGATTTGGGGAAGGTTCCACTAGATTGGAAAATAGCAAATGTAACTCCTTTATTCAAAAAGGGAGGGAGACAGAAAGCAGGAAACTACATGCCAGTTAGCTTAACATCTGTCAAAGGGAAGATGTTAGAAGCTATTATTAAAGACGTTATAGCAGGGCACTTAGAAAAGTTCAATGTAATCAGGCAGAGTCAACAAGGTTTTGTGCAAGGGAAATCATGTTTAACCAATTTATTAGAGTTCTTTGAGGAAGTAACATGTGCTGTGGATAAAGGGGAACCAGTGAATGTACTGTACTTAGATTTCTAGAAGGCATTTGATAAAGTGCCACATCAAAGGTTATTGTGGAAAATAAAAGCTCATGGTGTAGGGGGTAACATATTGGCATGGATAGAAGATTGGCTAACTAACAGGAAACAGAGAGTAGGCATAAATGGGTCATTTTCTGATTGGCAAGATGTAACGAGTGGTGTGCCACAGGGATCAGTGCTGGGGCCTCAACTTTTTACAATTTATATAAATGACTTGGATGAAGGGACCGAAGGTATGGTTGCTAAATTTGCTGATGACACAAAGATAGGTAGGAAAGTAAATTGTGAAGAGGACATAAGGAGGCTACAAAGGGATATAGATAGGTTAAGTGAGTGGGCAAAGATCTGGCAAATGGAGTATAATGTGGGAAAATGTGAAGTTGTCCATTTTGGCAGGAAGAATAAAAAAAAAGCCTATTATGTGAATGGTGAGAGATTGCAGAGCTCTGAGATGCAGAGGGATCTGGGTGTCCTAGTGCATGAATCGCAAAAGGTTAGTATGCAGGTGCAGCAAGTGACGTAATAAAACTCACTACGCACTTGGTTTGAGCATAAAGCAAGGCTTTAATCAACTTGTTTCAGAACATGGAGGTCTCGTTGTACTTCACTAGTTCCTAGTCTTTACAAAATGTCCCTGGCAAGCTGGGCCCACGCTGGAGTATTTATACTCCTTGGACGGCGCCACCAGCTGGCCGTCCAGCATTATTTCATGAGTAGTTTCTTGATGAATGATGAGATTTATAACATTCTTCCTGCCTAAAAGATTTGGAAGTCCGATGACTTCCTCTTAACGGATTAGGTGGACCACGAATAGCCACAGTCTTTTAGATTTTTGTTTATAGCTAGAAGGCACGTCTCCCCGGACCGTGTTTTGGTCCCTGGGCCGCTTGATCCATACCGGTGGATCGACAGGGCCCGTGTTGCTCTGATCGACCCGAGGGAGGCTGGGGAGATCGTGACTCCAGGTGCGGGTCCCCACAGGCGCAGAACTGGCTTACTCCTGTTGGATAGCCGGAGATTGACCGGCGTCCTGGCCTCAGATGGCCATCCCACGGGGAGCACTCGGCTCCCCGAGTGGATCCGGTGGGGCAGCTGGCAGATCTCTCGATGTCCCAGGTAGGGCGTCATCTTCGGGGGAGCGCAGAGTGTCGGCATCATCCCCGTGGGTCCCTCTATCACTTGGGTCCGTGGAACCGGCCAGACAGGGAGCCAGGTCCCAGAGCAAAACGGTGGACTCCCGGCCATCAGGGTACCAGACGTGCGCGTACGTGGGGTTGACGTCCGTGAGTTCTACCTCGTCGACGAGAGGATCGTTTTTAGATGATCGGACGAATCTTTGGAGCAGCACGGGGCCGGGAGCTGCCAACCATGATGGTAGAGACGTCCCATGGGTGGAGCGATGCTGGAAGCTGAAGAATCGCTCGTGAGGTGTGACATTGATAGACGTAGAAAGGAGAGACCTGATGGAATGCAACACGTCAGGGAGCATAGTTTCCCACTGCTGGTCTGGTAGGTTGCGTGACCTCAGCGCAAGACGAACAGCATTCCAAATGATAGCGTTGTATCTCTCAACCTGTCCGTTACCGATGGGATGGTATGGTGTCATTTTACTTGTGACGATTCCCCGTTGGGAGAGATAACTTTTGAGTTCACTTGACATGAAGGAGGGATCCCGATCAGAGTGGATGAAATTGGCCGTACCGCAAAGGGAAAAGACTTGATCAAGGTATCTGATCACTGTGGAAGTAAGCATATTGGGACAGGGGAAAGCAAAGGGAAAGCGTGAATATTCGTCGAGCATAGTCAGTAACTAGGTGTTTCGCGTTGAGGAAGGCAATGGCCCTTTAAAGTCAATGCTGATTCGCTGCATAGGCTGCATAGCGTGTATGAGCGAGCCATCCGATGGGCGGAAGGATTGCAGTTTTAATTCCGCACAAATTCTACAGGAGGAGCACGTTCTTTTCACATCTTCCGTAGAAAATGGGAGATTTTTAGATCGCACAAAGTGCGGGTAACGCCAGGATGGCATAAGTCAGTATGAAGATCCGCCAGAGTCGAAGTTGACATAGAAGAGCAGAATGCCCGCGTGAGGGTATCCGGGGCCTCATTCTCTTTGCCGGGTCGATAATGTATGGTGTATCCAAAGGCAGCCAATTCCATTCTCCAGAGTTGTATTTTGTTATTCTTGATCTAAGTGCGTTTCCGGTTATCCAGCATAAAGGCCACGGAGCGCTGATTGGTTATAAGTGTGAAATGGCGACGAGCGAGAAAATGGCTCCATTTACGTACCGCTTCGATGATGGCCGTAGCCTCCTTCTCGACAGGAGGATAATGGAGCTCGCTACCCTGCAAAGTTCTGGACAGAAATGCAACGGGTCGACCACCTTGATTCAAGGTAGCAGAGATCGCCACATCCGATGCATCGCACTCGAACATGAAAGGAAGATTTTCATCAATGGATCGAAGCGTGGCTTTTTCCAGTTGTCGCTTGAGGAGGTTGAAAGCTGAAATAGCCGTTGCCTCCAATGGAAATGAGTTTGTGTGAAGCAGGGGCTGGATCTTGTCGGAGAAGTGGGGTATCCATTTCGCATAATAGGCGAACATGCCGAGTGCCCGACGAAGAGAGCCGAGATTCGTAGGGGGAGGGAGCTCCTGAAGTGGACAAAGTCGCTCCGGATCCGGTTTGATGACACCGTTGCCCACCCAGTAGCCAAGGATTTTGACTGATGGTACTGATTTCACAGATTTGGACTCATTTAAGGTTAAGTTGCGACGACGGAGAACGTCAAAAAATTTCTGGAGGTTGGCATCATGCTCCTTCTGGTCATGAGCAGCAATGGTGATATTATCCAGATATGGAAAAGTGTCCGTTAAGTTCTCCTGTTTGACTAGGCTATCCATTGCCCGTTGAAAGATGGCCACCCCATTGGTGACCCCAAATGGAAGGCGACAAAACTGGTAAAGCCGACCATTGGCCTCAAAGGCCGTATACTTTTTGTCAGAGTCCTTTAACGGTACTTGATGATATGCGCTCTTTAAATCAAAAGTTGAAAATACCTTGTAGTTGGCAAGGTTATTGACCATGTCATCGATGCGTGGTAGTGGGTAGGCATCCAGGTCGGTATACTGGTTAATAGTTTGCGAGTAATCGATGCAAAGACGTTTCTTGTGTTGCTTCAGAGGATTTTTAACGACGACGTCTTGAGCCCGCCAGGATGATGAACATAGCTCAATGATACCGTCAGCTAGAAGGCGAGAGATTTCTGCCTCGATAAATGATCGATCATCTTGGCTGAAACGTCATGATTTAGTGACTATGGGCTTACATTGGGGGGAAAGATTGGCAAACAAGGAGGGTTCGTCGAGCAAAGCCGACGAAAGCGCACGAAACGGTACTTTGGAAATAGCAAGCTCCGGCTTTGACCCTCCAAACTCAAAAGTGAGTCTTTTGTGTTGTTTCTGGAAATCCTGTCCCAGGAGCACATCACTGCATAGGTTCTTGAGCACCCCGAGCTGGGTGGAGAAATAAGTGCGGCCATTGAGAATAAGGTCGACAAGACAAAAGCCGGAAGAGTTGGTGGTCAGTGTCGTCAGAGCCATTGCAATTTCCATGTCCGAGGGGTAAATACGCAGTTTTAACTTACTGACAGCCCGCTCACTAATGAAGCTGTCAGAGCTGCATGAGTCGATTAGTGCACTCAAAATGTATCCATTTACCGAAACCTTTGTAGCTGCATGGGACAGACTTTGGGGAAAAACAGCTGTGATGGGAGGAGGGGCAGTTTTACCCTTGACAGCTGTAACCTTAGTAGTGGTTCTTGGGGGAGGAGCAGTTTTATAGATTGCAGCTGTAACCTTAGTGGTGGCTCTTGGGGGAGGAGCAGTTTTATAGATAGTAGCTGCAAAACTAACAGGAGCTCTCGACTGGTATACCTTAGAAATGTGGCCTTTCTTACTAACAGCGGCTCTTGACTGGCATACCTTAGAAAAGTGACCTTTCTTGCTGCAATGATTGCAGGTTGCGTTACGAGCAGGACAGAATTTCCTATAATGGAACGCACCTCCACAGAAGAAACACTTCCTTCCAGATTGCCAAGATGCCGCTAGGGCAGGGTCATCATCAGTGAGGGCTTCTAGGGTAGGGTTGTCATCCGCTAAGTTAGCGTCATCATCAGTGAGGGCTTCCGCCCGAGACCTATTGAAGGAGTCATTAAAAGTGATAGCAGCAGCCCGTGCACGAGGCAAAAGATATGTATCTGCATTCCTCTTTGCTAAGTCCAGGGAACACGCCTGGTCATAGGCAACCTGTAACTCGAGGATTTTATTCTCCAACAGACGCTGGCGTATGATGGGAGATGTAATTCCATTAATAAAGGAATTGCAAATTAGCTCCTTCTGGTACTGCTCAGCTGTGACAGCTTTAAGGTTACAATCCTTGCTGAGCCTGTGAAGATTTTGAAGGAATTTGTCAAGTGATTCCCCAGGCTGTTGTCGAGTTGTGGCCAATAGATGCCGAGCAAAAATTTTGTTTGGGGCCTTAACATACAGTCGCTGTAATATTAGGATAGCAGAGTCATAGTCTACACAGTCTTCGATATAGTCAAACACATGAGGAGATACATAATTGGCAAGTATCTCTAATTTATCAGGAACATTCTCACCACACACCCTGAGGAAGTTGCTGAAGGTATGGTACCAGTGTTTCCATACCTTAGCAGTTGTAGGTGAATTTGGGTCCAGGTCAAGACGGGCGGGTCTGAGTAGTTTGTCCATGATGGATTGATTTCTAAGCCAGAGTTCCCTTCTGCAGTTGAAGTCATAGCTGGTTGTTCCTGAAATCACTCAGAGCATGGAGTCGATATCAAGTTGATTATATTGATGTAATAAAACTCACTACGCACTTGGTTTGAGCATAAAGCAAGGCTTCAATCAACTTGTTTCAGAACATGGAGGTCTAGTTGTACTTCACTAGTTCCTTGTCTTACAAAATGTCCCTGGCAGGCTGAGCCCACGCCCGAGTATTTATACTCCTTGGACGGCGCCACCAGCTGGCCGTCCAGCGTTATTTCATGAGTTGTTTCTTGATGAATGATGAGATTTATAACAGCAAGTAATTAGGAAAGCTAATAGAATGTTATTGTTTATTGCAAGGGGAATTGAATACAAAAGTAGGGAGCTTATGCTTCAGTTATACATGGCATTGGTGAGACCACATCTGGAGTACTGTGTACAGTATTGGTCTCCTTACTTAAGGGAGGATGTAAATGCGTTGGAAGCAGTTCATAGAAGGTTTACTAGACTAATACCTGGAATGGGCGGGTTGTCTTATGAGGAAAGGTTAGACAGGCTAGGCTTGTATCCACTGGAGTTTAGAAGAATAAGAGGTGACTTGATTGAAACATATAAGACCCTGAGGGGTCTGGACAGGGTGGATGTGGAGAGGATGTTTCCTCTTGTGGGAGAATCTAGAATTAGGGGTCACTGTTTAAAAATAAGGGGTTACCCATTTAAGACAGAGATCAGGAGAAATGTTTTCTCATAGATGGTCGTGAGTCTTTGGAACTCTCTTCCTCAGAGGGCGGTGGAAGCAGAGTCTTTGAAAAGTTTTAAGGCAGAGGTAGATAGGTTCTTGGTAAGCAAGGGGGTGAAAAGTTATCGGGGGTAGGCGGGAATGTGGAGTAATCGGATCAGCCATGATCTTATTGAATGGCGGAGCAGGCTCGAAGGGCCGAATGGCCTACTCTTGCTCCTAATTCGTATGTTCATATGTAACTTTAAAGGCCTGAGGTGACCCTTATGTCAGTGAAGCAGCCATCCAAGAGAGAGCAGCTTCTGGCAGCCGTTCTCTTGTAGTGTCAAGAGATACTGGGCTCATTTCCTCCATGCGATTCATCTCTTGCACTCTTGACCTACTGCTAGACCCAGCTCTTCACATAACTATCTTTCTTTGGCTTTATGTTTGCAGACATCGTCAATGACTCCCTTTCCTCAGGCACTGTTCCTCTGTCATTCAAAACTACTGTTACCACTCCCTCCTCAAAAATCCCACCATTCCGTATGATTCAATTACTACCCCAATTCTAACTTCCCTTCTTCTCCTACCTAAGGTCCTCAAATGCTTTGTTGCCAGCCAATTCTGTGCATACCTGAACCACAACTCCCTGTTTGAATCTCTTCAGCCCAGTTTCCAATTTGCCTACAGCACAAAGACCACCTTAGTCAAAGTCACCAACGACGTCCTTTGTGATTGTAACCATGGCTCATTGTCTCTCATCTTCTCAATCTCGCCATGGTATTAAAAATGGTTGACTACTCATCCCTCACCAGCTCTCCTCCATATCTACAGCACTGCCTTTGCTTGATCCCACTGCTATGTGCCCACTGTAGCTAACACATTTCCTGCAAAGACCTCTACTCTCACCCCTTGCAGTTATCTCCGGAGTGTTCCAAGGCTTCATCCTTGGCCCACTCCTACTCTGCGTCTACACGCTGCCCCATTGGCAATATTATCCATAGGCACGGGGTCAGCTTCCATATGTATACAGACAACACCCAGATTTACCTTTCCACCATCACTCACAAATCCACGGTCATTACCATGCTCTCTGATCGTTTGTCTGACATCAAGTCCTGAATGTCCCTGAATTTTTCTAAGTTAACTTTGGCAGGAGTAAAGCCATCCGGTTCAGCCGTCACCAAAACTTCTGTACCCTAACTCCCTGATCCCATCTCGCTCCTTGGCTGCGAGCTCAGACTAAACCCGATAGTAGACACACTCAACATCCTACCTGACCTCAACCTAAGCTTCAACCTCCATAATTATATCCATCATCAAGATTGCATGTTTCCATCACAGCAGCATTGCCTCCTTCCATTCTTACTTCACTACCACTGCCGCTAAAACCCTCATTCACGCCTTTATCATCTGCAGGCTGAATTTCTCGAATAGTGTTCTCATCCACATGAGCTCAAAATCATGCAAAACTCTGCCACCTGTATCCTGTCCTGCACTCAGTCCCATGCACCCATCACCCCTGTCCCCGTCCCTCAATGTACTGAATTCAATATCCATATGCTCATTTACAAATCCCTCCACAACCTCACCACTCCCTGTCTTCGCAAACTCCTGTAACTGTATAATCATGTGCTAGATTACCCCTGACCTCAGCTTTCCGTCTCCAATGGCTTGCTTGTTTTTTTTAAAAATCCAGCATTAACAATGTTACCATTTCAGAATATTTCAGGCTGGCTATTAAACAAATTATGCTTCATTTCCCAGTGCATACAGTCCACTCTTCTAACTCCAGCTTCCCTTATTCCTCCTTCAGTACCAGAAACTTGCAATCTGGAACCCTTTCTTTAAATCCTTCCCACTTTCAAAGCTGTCTCTCCACTTTTAAAAGTGTCCTCAGAACCCAACTTTGACCATTCCTTTGGTAGCACAGTGGTAATGTTACTGGGCTAGTAATCCAGAGGCCTGGACTCATCAGCTGGGGAATTTAAATTCAGTCAATTAAATAAATCTGGAATTTAAAAAAAGCTAGTATCAGTAATGGTAACCATGAAACTATCGGATTGTCGTAAAAAAAATCTGGTTGGCTAATGTCCTTTAGGGAAGGAAATCTGCTGTCCTTACCTGGTCTGGCCTATATGTGACTCCAGACCCACAGCAAAGTGGATGACTCTGCCCTCTGAAATGGCTGAGTAAGCCACTCAGTTGTAACAAACCGCTATGAAACAATGGGAAGGAGTGGCCATGGGAGTCCTCAACATTGACTCTGGACCCCATGAAGTCTCATGGCTTCAGGTCAAGCATGGGCAAGGAAACCTCCTGCTGATTACCACCTACTGCCCTCTCTCAGCTGATGAATCAGTACTCCTCCATGTTGAACACCATTTGGAAGAAGCACTGAGAGTAGCAAGGGCACAGAATGTACTCTGGGTGGGGGACTTCAATGTTCATCACCAAGAGTGGCTCGGTTGCACCACTACTGACCGAGCTGGCTGAGTCCTGAAGGACATAGCTGCCAGTCTGGGCCTGCGACAGGTGGTGAGAGAACCAACACGAGGGAAAAACCTACTTGACCACGTCCTCACATTCTTCTTCTTCTTCTTCTTAGGCAGTCCTTCGGAACCGAGGATGACTTGCTTCCACACTAAAAATGAGTTCTCAGGCGACTGATGAGTCCAATGTGGGACCTACAGTCTCTGTCACAGGTGGGGCAGACGGTGGTTGAAGGCAAGAAAAGATAAGAAATAATAAGGGTAAAAAGTCACTGGTGGGAGTGGTCTACAGGCCCCCAAACAATAGCCACACTGTAGGACAGAGTATAAATCAAGAAATAATAGAGGCTTGTAAGAAAGGTAAGGCTATAATCATGGGAAATTTTAATCTTCATATTGACTGGACAAAGCAAGTTGGCAAAGGTAGACTTGAGGAAGAGTTCTTAGAGTGTATATGGGATGGTTACTTGGAACAATATGTTGTGGAACCAACCATGGAGAAGACTATTTTAAATCTGGTAATGTGTAACGTGGCTGAATTAATTAATGATCTCGAAGTGAAGGATCCTCTTGGGAAGAGTGATCATAGTATGGTAGAATTTCAAATTCAGTTTGAGGGTGAGAAAGCTAGGTCTCAAACTAGTGTCCTGAACTTAAATAAAGGTAATTACAAAGGTATGAAGGCAGGCTTGGTTAAAGTGGACTGGGAAAATATATTACAGGCTAAGACTGCAGAAAAGCAGTGGCAAACATTAAAGGAGATATTTCATAACTCTCAGCAAAGGTATATTCCAGTGAGAAAGAAAGACTCTAAGAGAAGGATGAACCATCCGTGGCTAACTAAGGAAGTAAAGGATGGTATCAAATTGAAAACAGAAGCATACAATGGCCCAGAAATTCGGGTCTCCACAGGTGAGTACGCATGGGGTACTCGCCCGTAAGCCCAATGGAAGTGCCGGTTCCGTGCATGCACTGCGCATGCGTGGGAAACCGTCACTTCCATTCCCCTGAAAGAAGGGGTTGAGAGGTGGAACGCGTGCACAGGAGAGGCGGCGCGTGCGCATCGAACTTACGTTTTTTTCCCAGGTTTTTCCGGGAGGGTAAGTCTCCAGGAGTTACACTTTTAAAAAGCAGGCGCAAGGCCTGCTTTTTACAAGGTAAGTGGTGAATTCATTAAAATTAAAACATTTTTTCCACAGGTTTATTATTTTTAAATACTTTAAAGAAAGGTAAGTTTATTTTTAGCCTCGTTAGAAAATGTAATTTATTGTTTAAAATAGTTATTTCATGTAATTTATAGTTATTTTAAAAATGTGATTAAAAAAAAAATTATTTGAAGATTTAGTGATGTTTTGGGGCTTATAGTATTTATAGGTTTGACAGGTCTTCCTGTCAAACTTATGAATGAAGCATTCCCTGCTACCATTGGCTCTCCATGGCCCATGTGATCCCAGGGGACGCATCGAACTAACTGCGCCCCGGGATATGCAAGCACTGCGCACTGGCAGTTGGAGGAGGCCCAGGATCAGAATCCCACGTGGGCGCAGAGTTCAATGGCCGACGCGCTAGGTAAGTGCAGGTCGGGGGCTTGCACCCACGGAAGCCCCCGACCCGAATTTTTGGGCCAATTTGCAAAGAATAGTGAAAGGCCAGAGGATTGGGAAATTTTTAAAAACCAGCAAAGGACAACTAAAAAAATGATAAAGAGAGAGAAGATAGCTTATGAGAGTAAGCTAGCAAGAAATATAAAAACAGACAGTAAGAGCTTCTACAGGTATATAAAAAGGAAGAGAGTAGCTAAAGTAAACATTGGTCCACTAGAGGATGAGTCTGGGGAATTAATAATGGGAAACAGGGAAATGGTGGAGACATTGAACAAATATTTTGTATCAGTCTTCACGGTAGAAGACACTAAAAGCATCCCAATAATGGATAATCAAGGGGCTATTGGGGTGGCGGGGGGGGGGAGAACTTCTTTTTAATTCGCTTATGGGGTCTGGGCGTCGCTGGCAAGGCTAGCATTTATTGCCCATCCCTAATTGCCCTTGAGAAGGTGGTGGTGAGCCACCTTCTTGAACCGCTGCAGTCCGTGTGGTGATGGTACTCCCACAGTGCTGTTAGGTAGGGAGTTCCAGGATTTTGACCCAGCAATGATGAAGAATCGGCGATATACTTCTAAGTCAGGATGGTGTGTGACTTGGAGTGGAACTTGGAGGTGGTGGTGTTCCCATGCGCCTGCTGCCCTTGTCCTTCTAGGTGGAAGAGGTTGCGGGTTTGGGAGGTGCTGCCAAAGAAGCCTTGGTGAGTTGCTGCAGTGTATCTTGTAGATGGTACACACTGCAGCCACGGTATGCCAGTGGTGGAGGGAGTGAATGTTTAAGGTGGTGGATGGGGTGCCAATCAAGCGGGCTGCTTTGTCCTGGATGCTTTCGAGCTTCTTGAGTGTTGTTGGAGCTGCACTCATCCAGGCAAGTGAAGAGTATTCCATCACACTCCTTACTCATGCCTTGTAGATGGTGGAAAGGCTTTGGGGAGTCAGGAGGTGAGACACTTGCCGCAGAATACCTAGCCTCTGACCTGCTCTTGTTGCGACAGTGTTTATGTGGCTGATCCATTTAAGTTTCTGGTTAATGATGACCCCGAGGATGTTAATAGTGGGGGATTCGGCGATGGTAATCCCATAATAATAAAACAATCACTATCACTAGAGAGAAAGTACTAGGCAAACTAATGGGACAAAAGTTGGACAAGTCCCCTGGACCCCATGGCCTACATCCTACAGTCTTAAAAGAGGTGGCTGCGGAGATAGTGGATGCATTGGTTGTAATCTACCAAAATTCCCTGGATTCTGGAGAGGTCCCAGCAGACTGGAAAACAGCAAATGTAACGCCCTTATTTAAGAAAGGAGGGAGACAGAAAGCAGGCAACTATAGACCAGTTAGCCTAACATCTGTCATTGGGAAAATGCTGGAGTCCATCATTAAGGAAATGGTAGCAGGACATTTAGAAAATCATAATATAGTCAAGCAGAGTCAACATGGTTTTATGAAAGGGAAATCATGTTTGACAAATTTGCTGGAATTCTTTGAGGATGTAACAAGCAGGGTGGATAAAGGGGAACCAGTAGATGTCGTGCATTTGGATTTCCAGAAGGCATTCGATAAGGTGCCACATAAAAGGTTACTGCACAAGATAAAAGATCACGGGGTTGGGGGTAATATGTTAGCATGGATAGAGGATTGGCTAACTGAAAATAGAGAGTCAGGATAAATGGGTCATTTTCAGGTTGGCAAACTATAACTAGTGGGGTGCCGCAGGGATCAGTGCTGGGGCCTCAACTATTTACAATCTATATTAATGACTTGGATGAAGGGACTGAGTGTAATGTAGCCAAATCTGCTGATGATACAAAGATAGGTGGGAAAGCAAATTGTGTGGAGGACGCAAAGAATGTCCAAAGGGATATAGATAGGCTAAGTGAGTGGGCAAAAAATGGCAGATGGAGTTTAATGTGGGAAAATGCGAGGTTATCCACTTTGGTAGGAAAAATTTTAAAAAGCAAATTATTATTTAAATGTGAGAGATTACAAAATGCTGAGGTACAGAGGGATCTGGGGGTCCTTGTACATGATTCATAAAAAGTTAGCATGCAGTTACAGCAATAATTAGGGAGGCAAATGGAATATTGGCCTTTATTGCAAAGGGAATGGAGTATAAAAGTAGGGAAGTCCTGTTACAACTGTACAGGGCGTTGGTGAGACCACACCTGGAATACTGCAAACAGTTTTGGTCTTCTTATTTAAGGAAGGATATACTTGCATTGGAGGCAGTTCAGAGAAGGTTCATGAGGTTGATTCTGGAGATGAAGAGGTTGTCTTATGAAGAAAGGTTGAGCAGGTTGGGCCTATTCTCATTGGAGTTTAGAAGAATGAGAGGGGATCTTAGTGAAACATTTAAGATTCTGAAGGGGCTTGACAGGGTAGATGCAGAGAGGATGTTTCCTCTCGTGGAGGAATCTAGAACTAGGGGTCATAATTTCAGAATAAGGGGCACCCTTTTAAATCGGAAATGAGGAGGCGTTTCTTCTCTCAGAGGTTGTGAATCTTTGGAATTCTCTTCCCCAGAGAGCTGTGGAGGCTGGGTCATTGAATATATTTAAGGTGGAGATAGACAGATTTTTGAAAGGTAAGGGAGTCAAGGGTTATGGGGAGCGGGCAGGGAAGTGGAGTTGAGGCCAAGATCAGATCAGCCATGATTTTATTGAATGGCGGAGAAGGCTTGAGGGGCCAAATGACCTACTCCTTGTGGTAAACCACGTTCACTATCGTATCACTGTTAGTAGTTAGCACTGTTCACCACTGTTCGTTATAACTGTATCACTGACCACTATTGTATCACGGTACGAGGTCGCCTCTTGCCACACTGCTATACCTGGGATGACCACTGCCGACTCCGCCTTGGCTCCACCCACCAGCCAGGCCAGGTATAAAGGTGAGCGACTGGCTGGTATTCCTCCTGCTTGGATCGGATCACCCACGAGAGTGGGCTCTGTTATTTAGTCAATAAAAACCTTTAGTCACCTTCGTAACTCTTCGCCTTTTATTGGAGGAATTGATAGGTATATCAATTTTATTGACTAAATTTAATGATGTCCGACAACGAGTCACAACCGGCGGAGGAGCCACCAGCGCAGCTCCCAGGAGCACAGCCACACCAGCCAGCTTGGCTGCGAGCTCTCAGACCGCCGTACCTGGACCTGAACCCACGAGCAGCAAACTCAGCCGCAGACTTTAAACACTGGCTGGTCTGCTTCGAATCATACCTGAGAGAATCCAGCGTCCCTCAGGCATCCAAACTAAGTGTCCTGCAGGCACAACTGAGCCCGAGAGTATACACTCTCATCGAGGACATGACTACCTACGAGACCGCCATCAACCTGCTGAAACAGAAGTACCGGACCCCGGTAAACTACATGTACGCTAGGCACCTCCTAAGATCACGGCCGCAACAGCCAGGAGAATCAGTAGCCGAATTCTCACAGGCGCTATATGCACTCGCCAGGAACTGTGACTTTAAATCGGTGTCGGCAGCCGAAAATACTGAAGATAATATCCGCGACGCATTCCTGAAAGGCCTACGGTCCGAGTACTCACGGCAAAGACTGCTGGAAGCTAAAGACCTCAGCATGGAAAAAGCTGAAGCCCTCGCTATCTCCCTGGAAGTGGCCCACCAAGATCAGGAAGCATTCACCAGGTACTGCTCGCGACCCTGGGACTCGGGCCCGACCCCTACCACAGCACCCTTCCCAGCGCCGCCCCCGGGACCTACCTCTGCGTCGGCGTCCCGGACCCGACCGGCCCCGCCACCCCCGGCACCGGCCCCGACATCGGGCATCCGCGATCGGGCCGCCGGCTGTTTTTTTTGTGGCCAGGAGAAGCACCCGAGGTCGCGCTGCCCAGCCAAGAACTCCATATGCAAAACCTGCCTGAAGAAAGGCCACTTCTCCAAGGCCTGCAGGAGCGGATCCTCAGAGGCCAGCAGTGCCGCATGCGAACTATGGGGGCGGCCATCTTCGTTTAGGGCAACTGAGGCCAGCATCCCCACACATGAGTCATGGGGGCGGCCATCTTTGTTTAGGGCAACTGAGGCCAGCATCCCCACACATGAGTCATGGGGGCGGCCATCTTTGATTAAGGCAACCGACCCCAATAGTGCCTCATGGGGCCCTACCTCGTGGGAGACGCCATTTTACTCACCACGCCCGACCGCCTCGCCCGCAGATGACAACGACTCGCTCAGCTACACACTAGCTTCCGTCACCCTGGACCAAGCCCGCCCGCACCATCTGTCCAAGTCAATGATGGACATCAAAGTGAACGGCCACGCCACGACCTGCCTGTTCGACAGCGGAAGCACGGAGAGCTTCATCCACCCAGACACGGTGAGCCACTACTCCCTCTCTGTCCTACCAACGCGCAGCCGAATCTCGATGGCATCGAGGTCCCACGCCACGGACATCAGCGGCTACTGTGTCGTGACCCTGTCGGTTAAGGGCACGGAGTATAAAAACTTTAAACTCCTCGTCCTCCCCCATCTCTGCGCTGCCATCCTACTAGGGCTGGACTTCCAATCCCACCTCCAAAGCGTAACCCTAGCATACGGTGGACCCCTCCCCCCACTCACAGTCAACAACCAGCAAACGTTAAACCGCCCACCGCGTAACACCTGCAGCCTCTCCACCCTCAAGGTCCCGCCACCCTCTCTGTTTGCTAACCTTACCCCTGACTGCAAACCCGTCGCTACCAAGAGCAGGCGGTATAGCGCCGGGGACAGAGCCTTCATTAGCTCTGAGGTGCGGCGCCTCCTGAAAGAGGGCATTATCGAGGGGAGCAGCAGCCCCTGGCGTGCCCAGGTCGTAGTCGTAAAGACCGGCGATAAAAACCGCCTGGTCATCGACTACAGCCAGACCATAAACAGATATACCCAGCTGGACGCATACCCCCTCCCCCGCATATCTGACATGGTCAATCAGATTGCACAGTATAAAGTATTCTCGACCATCGACCTGAAGTCGGCCTACCACCAACTCCCTATCCACCCTGAGGACTGCCAGTATACCGCCTTCGAGGCGAATGGGCGCCTATACCACTTCCTTAGGGTCCCCTTCGGTGTCACTAATGGGGTCTCGGTCTTCCAAAGGGAGATGGACCAGATGGTTGACCAGAACGAACTGCAGGCTACATTCCCCTACCTAGATAACGTCACTATCTGCGGCCGCGACCGGCAGGAACATGACGCGAATCTGGAGAAATTCCTCCGTACGGCCCAACGGCTGAACCTCACCTACAATAAGGAGAAATGCGTGTTTAACACCACGCGCCTTGCCATCCTCGGCTGCGTAGTGGAGAACGGAATCATCGGCCCCGACCCAGAAAGAATGCGCCCACTCATGGAGCTACCCCTCCCCCACTGCCCTAAAGCACTTAGGAGAACCCTGGGGCTTTTCGCCTACTATGCCCAATGGGTACCCAATTACGCGGACAAAGCCAGACCCCTCCTGAAAGCCACTTCCTTCCCCCTCACGGAGGAGGCGTGCGCGGCCTTCTCCCTCATTAAGGGAGACATAGCCAAGGCCACGATGCACGCAGTGGACGAGTCCATCCCCTTCCAGGTGGAGAGCGACGCATCCGACTTCGCCTTAGCCGCCACCCTAAACCAGGAGGGGAGGCCAGTGGCCTTCTTCTCAAGGACCCTACAGGGCCCCGAGATCCGACATTCGTCGGTCGAGAAAGAGGCCCAGGCGATCGTGGAGGCAGTACGGCGCTGGAGGCACTACCTGGCAGGCAAACGATTTACCCTCCTCACCGACCAGCGTTCGGTGGCTTTCATGTTTAATAACAAGCTGAAGGGCAAAATCAAGAATGACAAGATTTTGAGATGGAGAATCGAGCTCTCCACCTACGATTATGAGATCTTGTACCGGCCAGGCAAGCTGAACGAATCCCCTGATGCCCTTTCACGAATGACATGCGCCAGCGCGCATATCGATAGGCTTCAGACCCTCCACGACCAGCTCTGCCACCCCGGAGTCACCAGACTCTACCATTTCATTAAGGCCCGCAACCTGACCTACTCCATCGAGGAGGTCAGGACCATGACCAGGAACTGCCAGACCTGTGCGGAGTGCAAACCGCACTTCTATAGGCCGGACCGAGCAAGCCTGATCAAGGCCACCCGCCCCTTCGAGCGCCTGAGCATCGACTTTAAGGGGCCCCTCCCGTCCTCTGACCGTAATGTGTACTTCCTCAACATCGTTGATGAGTACTCCCATTTCCCCTTTGCCTTCCCCTGCCCCGACATGACCAGTAGCACGGTCATTAAGTGCCTGAATGCCCTCTTCGCCTTGTTCGGGTTCCCGAACTATATACACAGCGACCGGGGCTCCTCCTTCATGAGCGAGGAACTCCGGCAATTCCTCCTAGAGAGAGGTATTGCAGCAAGCAGGACCACCAGCTACAACCCCAGAGGTAACGGTCAGGTGGAAAGAGAGAACGCGACGGTATGGAAGGCCGTCCTCTTAGCCTTAAAGTCTAAGGGCCTCCCAACCTCCCGCTGGCAAGAAGTCCTCCCGACAGCGCTGCACTCCATCCGGTCATTACTTTGCACGGCCACTAACACCACCCCCCATGAACGAATGTTCGTTTTCCCCAGGAAGTCGACTACGGGAACCACTCTACCAACCTGGCTGACCGCCCCGGGGCCGGTCTGGCTGCGGAAACACGTGAGGGCCCATAAAACGGACCCCCTGGTCGAGAGGGTGAACCTCCTGCAGGCCAACCCCCAGTACGCCTACGTGGCGTACCCAGACGGGCGGGAGGACACTGTCTCCCTACGAGACCTCGCACCCTCAGCCGATCCGGAAACACCGCCACCACCCCCCCCAACCCCAGCCCAGGTAGACGGCATGCCGGAACCCCACGAGCCCTCGCCGACCACGCAAACACCAGCATCAACACCGGATAAGGCACCAGCACCGGATAAGGCAACACCACCGCTGCGGCGATCGGAGAGGCTTACGAAGCCTCCGGACAGACTGACCTACCAGAATTGGTAGTACACTTCACCCCGCCGGACTTAATTCTAAACAAGGGGTGAATGTGGTAAACCACGTTCACTATCGTATCACTGTTAGTAGTTAGCACTGTTCACCACTGTTCGTTATAACTATCACTGACCACTATTGTATCACGGTACGAGGTCGCCTCTTGCCACACTGCTATACCTGGGATGACCACTGCCGACTCCACCTTGGCTCCACCCACCAGCCAGGCCAGGTATAAAGGTGAGCGACTGGCTGGTATTCCTCCTGCTTGGATCGGATCACCCACGAGAGTGGGCTCTGTTATTTAGTCAATAAAAACCTTTAGTCACCTTCGTAACTCTTCGCCTTTTATTGGAGGAATTGATAGGTATATCACTCCTGTTCCTACGTCTTATGTTCTTATGCAAGAGAGCCCCAGGTGGGCAGAGGAAACGCTTCAAAGACACCCTCAAAGCCTCCTTGAAAAAGTGCAACATCACCACCGACACCTGGGAGTCCCTGGCCCAAGACCGCTCAAAGTGGAGGAGATGCATCCGGGAAGGCGCCGAACACCTCGAGTCTCTTCACCGGGAGCAAGCGGAAGCCAAGTGCAAACAGTGGAAGGAGCACATGTCAACCCAAGCACCCCGCCCACCCGCCCCTTATACTCTGTCCTACAGTGTGGCTACTGTTTGGGGGCCTGTAGACCACTCCCACCAGTGACTTTTTACCCTTATTATTTCTTATCTTTTCTTGCCTTCAACCACTGTCTGCCCCACCTGTGACAGAGACTGTAGGTCCTGCATTGGACTCATCAGTCACCTGAGAACTCATTTTTAGTGTGGAAGCAAGTCATCAATCTACCTGTTGCAGATGCATCTGTCCATGATAGTATTGGTAGCAGTGACCACCGCACAGTCATTGTGGAGATGAAGTCCTGTCTTTACACTGAGGACACCCTCCATCATGTTGTGTGGCACTACCACCGTGCTAAATGGGATAGATTCAGAACAGATCTAGCAGCTCAAAACTGGGCATTCATGAGGCACTGTGGGCCATCAGCAGCAGCAGAATGGTATTCCACCACAATCTGTAACCTCATGGCCCGGCATATCCCTCACTCTACCATTACCATCAAGCCAGGTGACCAGCCCTGGTTCAATGAGGAGTGTAGAAGAGCATGCCAGGAGCTGCACCAGGTGCACCTAAAAATGAGGAGCCAACCAGGGGAAGCTGCAACACAGGACTACATGCATGCTAAAAAGCAAAAGCAGCATGTTATAGACAAAGCTAAGTGATCCCACAATCAACGGATCAGATCAATGCTCTGCAGCCCTGCCACATCCAGTCATGAATGGTGGTGGACCATTAAACAACTAACAGGAGGAGGAGGCTCCATGAATATCCCCATCCTCAATGATGGTGGAGCCCAACACGTGAGTGCAAAAGACAAAGCTGAAGCGTTTGCAAACATCTTCAGCCAGAAGTGCCAAGTGGATGATCCATATTGGCCTCATCCTGAGTCCCCACCATCACAGAAGCCAGTCTTCAGCCAATTCGATTCACTCCACGTGGTATCAAGAAACGGCTGAGCGCACTGGATACAGCAAAGGCTATGAGCCCCGACAACATCCTGGCTATCGTACTGAAGACTTGAGCTCCAGAACTAGCTGCGCCTCTAGCCAAGCTGTTCCAGTACAGCTACAACACTGGCATCTATCTGACAATGTGGAGAACTGCCCAGGTATGCCCTGTCCACAAAAAGCAGGACAAATCCAATCCGGCCAATTACTGACCCATCAGTCTACTCTCAATTATCAGCAAAGTGATAGTAGGTGTCATCAACAGTGCTATCAAGCAGCACTTACTCACCAATAACCTGCTCACTGAAGCCCAACATGGACAAAAGAGCTGAATTCCAGAGGTGAGGTGAGAGTGACTGCCCTTGACATCAAGGCAGCATTTGACCGAGTGTAGTATCAAGGAGCCCTAGTAAAACTGAAGTCAATGGGAATCGGGGAGTAGAACTCTCCACTGGCTAGAGTCATACCTAGCACAAAGGGAAGATGGTTGTGGTGGTTGAAGGTCAATCATCACAGCCCCAAGACATTGCTGCAGGAGTTCCTTAGGGCAGTGTCCTAGGCCTAATCATCTTCAGCTGCTTCATCAATGACCTTCCCGCCAACATAAGGTCAGAAATGGGGATGTTCACTGATGACTGCACAGTGTTCAGTGCCATTCACAACTCCTCAGATAATGAAGCAGTCCATGCCCACATGCAACAAGACCTGAACGACGTTCAGGCTTGGGCTGATAAGTGGCAAGTAACATTCGCGCCACACAAGTGCCAGGCAATGACTATCCCCAACAAGCGAGAGTCTAACCACCCCCCCTTGACATTCAACGACATTACCATCGCCAAATCCCCCACCATCAACATCCTGGGGGTCACCATTGACCAGAAACTGAACTGGACCAGCCACATAAATACTGTGACAACAAGAGCAGGTCAGAGGCTGGGTATTCTGAGGCGAGTGTCTCACCTCCTGACTCTCCAAAGCCTTTCCACCATCGACAAGGCACAAGTCAGGAGTGTGAAGGAATACTCTCCACTTGCCTGGATGAGTGCAGCTCCAACAACACGTAAGAAGCTCGACACCATCCAGGACAAAGCAGCCCACTTGATTGGCACCCCATCCACCACCTTAAACATTCACTCCTTCCACCACCGGCATACCATGGCTGCAGTGTGTACCATCTACAAGATGCCAAGGCTTCTTCGACAGCACCTCCCAAACCCGCGACCTCTTCCACCTAGAAGGGCAAGGGCAGCAGGCGCATGGGAACACCACCACCTCCAAGTTCCCCTCCAAGTCACACACCATCCTGACTTAAAAGTATATCGCCGATTCTTCATTGTCACTGGGTCAAATTCCTGGAACTCCCTACCTAACAGTACTGTGGAAGTATTCACCACACGGACTGCAGCGGTTCAAGGCGACGGCTTACCACCACCTTCTCAAGGGCAATTAGGGATGGGCAATAAATGCTGGCCTTGCCAGCGACGCCCACATCCCATAAACAAATTTAAAAAAAAGTTCCACTAATGTTACTATTAACGCTCACCATCTGTTTTTCTATCTTTGTCAAGTCTCATGTGTTAAAGTGGATGTTAAAGATACCAGACAAATGGAGTTGTTGTTAACAGAATACAAATACTTTCTTTAAATTCTAAAAACACCAGCAGTAGACTTAGAAGACCAAACAAACACTTCTCACAATAGCTAAGAACAACTGAATTGAAAAATGAATCATTCATTCAAAGACTCTTAGGATGAGTGACACACACTGATAAAACAACATCAGCAACCTGGAAGTAATACATTAATGCAGCGAATGTAACTTTATAATAGGAAGGAATTAGGTGATGGTCAGTATCTTGGTTCAGTAAGGAAAGCTGGGAGGGCTCTACACTGGAAAACAAAAGTACTCCATCACTTTACTAGCTTCACGTTTGCTTCTTTTCTGGTAGGAGAAAGCCAGACTCATTGCTTCACTGGCTTTTTCCTGCAGCCAATGCTCATCCTGGCTTATTTTCAATTCATTTCCTGGTTTCACAGAACATGCTGGAACTCAGCACAACCCACATCTGCCTGCGTATGTCTGACGTTACTTAAATCATGTGCTAGATCATCCCTAACCTCAGCTTTCCGTCTGCAATGGCTTGTTTGTTTTTAAAAAAAAATCCAACAATGTTACCTTTTCAGAATATTTCAGAACAGCTAGATCAACTTTGCTGACGAACCAAATTATGCTTCATTTTCCTGTGGGGATTCCCTGACCCCAGAAAAAACAAACAAGGAAGGCGTGACAAATTATTAACCATTCCATGTCAGGGATTCTCTGTCTAGGTTTCAACATGAATAATATGGCATTTGAGCAAGGTACCACACCCCAGTGTGAGTCAGTGCCTTCAAATAAGGAGGGGAGTAAAAATGAAAATGGAAAAAAAACCTCAGTATCTGCATCTCTCATGGTTCAATATGAAAATGCCCAACTGAAATCTTCTGTGGCCCATTCCCATCTGTTGCAGCTGATTAAGCAGTGTGCACAGGATAGAAAACATGAAGTTATTCCGTCAAAGTGCAGTTTAGGAGAAGGTGGAAAGGTTGGTCTGGGACACGAATCAGGAGATTCAGTCAGACTTCTGGAGTCACTTGATCAAATCTCCTGCTACTTTTCTCCATGCCAAGTATTTGTGAGTGTTGGTCTGGGAGTTTAATAGGTAGAAAGACAGCAATGAAATCTAACTAGCCATTTATCTGCACCATGGGATATCACATTCAGATCACCCTCAGCTCATAGTATTTCAGCGCAATGTCAGACCATGTTATTTCAGCTGAATCTGAAATAATTTTTGGAAACTATCTCTGTCAAATTCATAGAATCTGAAGTTTGTTCTATCACAGCACAAGAAGATATATTTCTTCCCAATTGCTTGCAATACTAGGGAGCTAATACTTTTACTATTGTGGTGTATGTAACTTGTTCCACCTTAAGAGAACTTAAACCTGTTCCACCTTAAGAGATGTACTACTTTCTCTGGCTGCTGTATACGGTAATACCGGTGGTGACCACACCGGTATATAAGTGCTGTGTAGTAATTTGCTGAGTAGTTCAGCCCTGACCTTCGACTAGTAAAGACCTGTTAAAGTTATTCTTGTGGTCTGTGTGCAGTGATTCATATTAACCATAACTGGAACACACAGACTTAACAGTGGCGACGAGTACGATCTTACCCTGCGGCAGAGATACATCCAAGGCAGTTTAACGGGAGCCGCGGTGAATGCAAACGCAGCCGGTGTAAAAGACCGGGCTGCAAGCGGGCTGGGAGACGCAACAGCGTCGAGAGAGAGCTCGACCGCGACCGGTGAAAAAGGCCGGGCAGCTACCGAGGCCGCGAGGCGCAGCGACCGGGACAGCGTAAGGCGCGGGAGAAAATAAAAAAAACGCGGAGAACTCAGCCGCAGCCGGTGGAAAGGACCGGACTGCAAGAGGGGTTGGGAGGCATGAATTGAGAACCGCTGGGGAGGCGCGAACGGCAGCAATACGGCAATCGCCATTACAGCCAGCGGGGGAGAAAGGCAAACGCGGGAAGCCACCATTTTCGTAGGCGGGGGAAGAAGACAAGCGCGGGAAACCGCCATTTTAAAATAAAAAAATTTTTAAAAAAATAAAAGAAATTTTTTTTTTTGTTTCTCAAGAAGATTGCAAGGATGCCTAAGCGTGGTAACATCAATGATTTCGATGCCGATGTTGAAGATTGGGCCACGTATGTAGAATGCATAGAAGTTTATTGTAAAGCAAATAAGATATCAGATGAGGATAAAGCACTAACCTTATTAAACTTAATGGGTGCGAAGACATACGGGCAATTGAAACACCTTCTATCACCAGAGAAACCGGCAGATAAGACTTTCGCGGATATTGTTACCGTCCTGAAAAATCATTTAAGCCCCACGCCGCTGATGCTAGCGGAACGATTTAAATTTTACAGCAGAAAGCAGCTGAAAGATGAAAGCAATGCTGAATTTTTAATTGAATTGCGCAAGCTAGCAAAGTACTGTCAGTTTGGAACAGGACTAACAGATGCGCTAAGAGATAAATTTGTGTGTGGATTGTTAAAAGAAGAGACACAAAAGTGACTGCTTGAGGAGAATGAGCTGACGCTTGATAAAGCTGTCGCTATGGCAGCATCGCACGAAGCCGCAGCGAGAGGCACGGCGGTAATGCAGCTACGGTCACCGGAACTCAGCACAAATCAAATGGTCTTGGGTACAGTAAAATGTTATCGTTGTGGAAAGACAACGCACGATCAGAACCAGTGCTGGTTCAAAAATAAGGAATGCAGAAAATGTGGCAGGCTTGGTCACATAGCTAAAGTATGCCGGTCAGGAGAGAAGACCAGCAACAAAAAGTCACTGCAGGGAAAGTACAGAAAGGTACACAAGGTGACAGAGAACAGTTCGAACGAACAGAAGTCAGATTCAGACGCCAGCAGTAATGAACTGGGTAGCTTAAGAGTACACAACGTTGGTAAGGAAGCAGACCTCCAGACAATTTGGGTCACACTTCAGATAGCAGGAGTCCAAGTGAAGATGGAATTGGACACTGGATCGGCATTGACGGTCATGAATAAGAAAGATTACAAAAGGTTATTCCAACATATTCCCCTACTGGATACGGAGATTGTATTGAAAACATACACGGGGCAAAGAGTATACCCCATCGGAAAGATAGAGGTAAAGGTGGTCCACAAGGGCAAAGAAAGCCGAGGAATGGACTTATATGTGCTACCTGAAGGAGGTCCACCACTACTGGGACGGGAGTGGATTAGAAAAATGAATATGGACTGGCATTCCTTAAAAGCACTAACGGTAGATGCCAGGGAAACAGATGTCAAACCTAAACGATTGTCCAGAATATTGGACGATGCTAAAGAGGTGTTCCAGCAGGGACTGGGAACACTGAGAGGAATTACGGCAAACATCAAGATTGAAGAACATGCACAACCAAAATTTTTCAAAGCCAGACCGGTACCCTATGCGATACGACCTGCTGTGGAAGCGGAGCTGGAAGCGCAAGAACGTTCAGGAGTACTGTCTAAGGTAGACTGGAGTGAGTGGGCTACGCCCATTGTTCCCGTGATGAAACGTCCTTCGAGCAACAAGCCGGGAGAACCAGGGAAGGTTCGCATCTGTGGAGATTTCAAGATCACTGTTAATCCGGTGCTTCACACGGTGCAGTATCCGCTTCCGCGGATTGAGGATATCTTCGCTTCATTGTTGGGCGGGAAACACTTCACCAAGATAGACCTGGCACAGGCGTACTTACAGATGGAAGTTGAGGAAGAGTCACGCCATTACCTCACGATCAACACGCATAGAGGCTTGTACCAGTATAATAGACTGGTTTTTGGAGTGGCATCGGCTCCAGCAATTTGGCAGAGGGCCATGGAGCAGGTATTACAGGGAATTCCAGGCACACAATGTTACCTGGACGATATTCTGATTACAGGAGAGGGTGACGAGGAACACCTCGCAAATTTGGAACTGGTGCTCATCAGATTGAAAGAATATGGACTTCGAGTTAATCGGCAGAAATGTGAGTTCTTTCAGAAGCGGATCTCGTATTGTGGCCATGTCATTGACCAGGAGGGACTTCATAAGTCTCCTGACAAGATCGAAGCGGTTGTGAAGGCTCCCGCTCCGGTTAATGTATCTCAGTTGAGGTCGTTCCTAGGATTGATTAACTATTACCATAAGTTTCTGCCAAATTTATCCACGGTACTGCACCCGCTGAACGCTCTTTTGCAGAAGGGAGTACCATGGGAGTGGAGCGAGGACTGTAAGAAGGCCTTTCGCAAAAGCAAGGAATTGATAACCTCAGAGGAAGTGTTGGCTCACTTCAACCCAACACTGCCTATTCGTTTGGCTTGTGATGCTTCTCCATATGGTATTGGGGCAGTACTCTCACACAAGTTGCCAAATGGCACGGAGAGGCCAGTCGCGTTCGCATCCAGATCATTGACCTCCGCTGAGCGCAACTATGCTCAGATAGATAGGGAGGCTCTCAGCCTTGTGTGGGGAGTAAAGGAGTTTAATCATTACCTGCAGGGCCAAAAGTTTACGCTTCTGACAGACCATCAGCCGTTGGTATCCATTTTTAAACCTAAGAAGGGTGTGTCGGTGATGACAGCACAGAGACTCCAGAGATGGTCCCTTTTCCTAGGGGCACATCAATATCAGATAGAATTCAAAGGTACAAAGCAGCATGGTAATGCTGATGGGCTGTCGCGCCTGCCACTACCTGAAGAAGAGGAGACAACGAAGGTTGACCCTGTTGAGTTATTTCACTCGACCATCATCGAGTGTTTACCAGTCACCAATGCAAGTATTGAAAGAGAAACCAGGAACGACCCGACACTGTCCCGAGTCTACGAGGTGACAGTGAAGGGATGGCCAGCACATGGTGATTCTCTGTTACCGACATTCTCGGCAAGACGAGACCAGCTGTCCGTCTGTCAAGGAACATTGATGTATGGAACGAGAGTGATTATTCCTCCTAAGTTAAGGGAAAGAGTTCTAAAGGAACTGCATGAAGGTCATCTGGGGGGAGTCAAGATGAAAAGCCTTGCTAGGGCTTATGTGTGGTGGCCGGGTATCGACCAACAGATAGAGGAGCTGACGAAAAGCTGCTCAGGGTGCCAAAAAGTGCAAAATGCACCTCCGATTGCACTGCTGCATCCATGGGAATGGCCTTCAGCCCCATGGCAACGCATACATATTGACTTTGCTGGTCCATTCATGGACTCCATGTTTCTAATTGCGGTGGGCGCACATTCTAAATGGCCAGAAGTGATCAAGATGACTACCACTACTTCAGAAAAGACAATTGCGGTGTTAAGAACGATATTCGCAAGGAACGGATTGCCAGAACAAATATGTTCCGACAACGGGCCACAGTTCGTGTCAGAAGAATTCCAAAAAATTCTTAAAGAAGAATGGGGTGAAACATTATACCTCTGCCCCATATCATCCGGCTACAAATGGGTTGGCCGAGAGATTTGTACAAACATTCAAAAAGGCAATAAAGGCCATGAGCGAAGATCAGATTCCACTACAACATAAGGTGGACAAGTTTCTACTGGCATATCGAAACGCCGCTCATGCAGTGACAAACCAAAGTCCTGCCATGATGTTTTATAACAGGAGGTTGCGGTCCAGGTTGGACTTGTTAAAACCAAATGTGCGGAGGGAAGTTGAAAACAAACAGTTCCAGCATATAAATAACAAGACCACTCGGAGTTTCGAGGTAGGACAACCAGTATTGGCCAGGGACTATGGAAACGAGAAATGGCAATCCGGAACAATTCGGGCCAGACAAGGACCCCTGATGTACACGGTAGATGTTGGTAAAAATGTAATACGGCGTCATGCTGACCAACTGGTGGAATCGAGAACAAGGGTCGAACCCATGGTTATGTCAGAGACAACCGTGGAAGAAGTTAGTGAACCTGAAGCATCTACCTCGGCAGTGAATGTACCTGATGATGATGTCCAAGACATAAGAGACCAACTAGAGGAGTCACCTCAGCAACAAGAATCAGAGACCCCTGAAAGGCGTTATCCAACTCGAATCAGGAGGCCTCCTGAGAGACTGAACCTTTGAACTGTTTCTACATGAAGTTGTATATGTATATATGTTATTACGTTATGTTAAATGGGGATATAACTGTTAAGCTAAAAAGGGAGGATTGTGGTGTATGTAACTTGTTCCACCTTAAGAGAACTTAAACCTGTTCCACCTTAAGAGATGTACTACTTTCTCTGGCTGCTGTATACGGTAATACCGGTGGTGACCACACCGGTATATAAGTGCTGTGTAGTAATTTGCTGAGTAGTTCAGCCCTGACCTTCGACTAGTAAAGACCTGTTAAAGTTATTCTTGTGGTCTGTGTGCAGTGATTCATATTAACCATAACTGGAACACACAGACTTAACAACTATGGTAGAGAGAACAGGCTGGAGTAAGGACAGAAATAACCCTTAGTTCCCTTTGCAGATCGCCATCCAGTGACCACTGCTAGAAAGTGCATGCATGTGGACTTTGAGGGGAGGACAGGACTAGTCTTGGCTGTGACACTCGTTTATTTGAACAGTGTATCAATACTCACACAACTTGGGTGAAGTAACAGAGGTGGTCAGTGCTAATGACTTACGTAACCCAGCATAAGTCAGGGTGTTGACCAGAGGAAGGGAGTAAATAGGGGAAAGAAAATGAAGGGGGAGAAATTCATTATAGCCCAGGAATGGGCGGTAACTTTGGAAAAGTTTGAGATTTAGCGCCAGGCGCTAATGAATCATGCTGCACGCAAAATTGAGTCTCATCGCTCAAAGAAAGGATTGGAGCGCTAAATCAAGCGCTAATGACCTAGCTCAGTGGCGCTACACTCAAAGCACTAACCAATATCAGATGCAGTTCTTAAAGGGGAGGTTCATTGATGCTGCAGAACCTCATTCTCAGCATTGCTGGCTGTGAACCTGTGTCAGCAAGCAGGAGCAGGCCAAGCCCAAGCAGCCGGACGACTCAAGCAGGTGTCACGATGGCAGATCCACGCCCCAGGGAGAGTGCCCGCAGATTTTTGGACCAAGCATTGGAGGAGTTGGTGTCCGCTGCGGAGAGACGGAGGGCAGTGCTCTACCCGGCACGTGGCAGGAGGCCCTCGCCGTAAGTCTTCCACGCCATGTGGAGGGAGGTTGCCCAGCATGTCTCGGGCAGCACTAAGGTCCCCAGGACCCATACGCAGTGCAGGAAGAAATTTAACGACCTCTCGGGTGGTCAGGGTGAGTCAATGCCTCAACAAATGCTACATACCACAGTCTACACACACTGCCAAAGCACCACACCCCCAGTACTCACCCACCAACAAGCTCTACCTACCAACACTCACACTCACATCTCACACCTTGCACACAATGGCAGCTATTCAGCTATGGCAGACATATTGTTCCACACTCACTCACACACTTTCCTTTCTCTTGCAGGCCAACGTGGCTCACAACAGGAGGGAGCAAGAGCGCACAGGCGGGGGACAAGCAGACACCCAACCACTGTATGCGCTGGAAAATTATAAAAAATAAAGAGTGTTGGAGATTATTGGGCACTAGGTGGTCAGCACCATGGCCCCCAGCAATGTTGACCCCCTTGGAGCATTGGAGGAGTTGGTGTCCGCTGTGGAGAAACGGAGGGAGGTGGTCCTGGGGACCACAGTTCTGCTCGAGACATGCTGGGCAGCCTCCCTCCACATGGCGTGGAAGACTTACGGTGAGGGCCTCCTGCCACTTTCCGGGTAGAGCACCGCCCTCCATCTCTCCACAGCGGCCACCAACTCCTCCAATGCTACTCCTTCATCTCACATCCCACTTCCCCCTCATGCCACAAGCCTTTTGCACTTACCAGCTAATCATGCTGTATGCATGCATTTCTCCCTTCCTGCCCCCCTCCCCTCACCTTAACCCGACTCTTGTGCCTTTATGCTTTCAGATAATGAGCAAGCACCTGAGCAGCCTGTCCCTGAAGGCACCGTTGAGAGCAAGGCGGGAAAAGAGGAAGAACACACCGCGTCACTGCATGTCTCACCCGCAGGCACCAGCTCAGATACTGGCACTACGTGTTCTTTAGAGGCTAGTATAGTAGCGGGATCTGCACAGGGTGATGCACCGGGAACAAGCAGGCTGCAGGAAGGCCAGGGGGAAAGGGCTGCTCGGTAACGAGAGACACTAAGGGATTGCACAAGGGTGAATAGTTAATATTGTTGTTGTAAATATGTGTCACTGATATTTGATAAATTTATTAATTCAGTTTAAATGATTTTGTGGTGTCTCTCATTTCAGCTTTGTGCTGTGATATGGCCTGCGACAGGAATGGAATGATGGGGATGTGGTGAGCAACGGGGATCTGGTGTTTAATTTATTGGAACCGCAGTCTGATGAGGCGGTCATGGACCGCTTTTCTGGAAGGCCGACTGAGTGGCTGCCTCCTCCCTCGCTCCTGTTCCTCCTCCTCCTCCTCCTCCTCCTCTTCCTCATCTTCCTCTTCCTCCTCCTCTCCCTCCTCCTGAGGTGGTCCCGCAATCCCTGGTGGCAAGGGCTGGGCCCTCATGATAGCCAAATTGTGGAGCATGCAGCAGACAACAACAAAATGGGATATCCGCTCAGTTGAGTACTGGAGGGCTCCTCCCGAGCAGTCAAGGCAGCGGAACTGTTGCCTGAGCAGGCCGATGGTCTGCTCGATGATGTTCCTGATGACAGCATGGTTCTTATTATAGGAGTGTTGGGCCGGAGCGTTGGGGTTGCGGACGGGAGTCATGAGCCAGGTGAAAAGCAGATAGCCTTGTCCCCGACCAGCCAGCCATGAGCTTGAGGTGGTGGCTGGAAAACTGCTCGCACACCAGTCTGGTGCAGGATGAAGGCATCGTGGCTGCTGCCAGGATAGCGGGCATTCACATTGATAATTCGCTGTCTGTGGTCGCACACCAACTGCACATTAAGTCAGTGGTAGCCTTTGCGGTTACGGAAGATGTCAGTATTGTTATGCGGTGCCTGCAAAGCCACGTGGGTGCTGCACGTCTTGCTTCTCTCTGGTGATGGGGAAGGAAATGTTGTCCCCTCTCCTACTGTAGAGAGCCTCTGTGACCTGCCGGATGCAGCGATGGATGGCAAACTGCGAGATGTTCGCTATATCTCCTGTTGCAGACTGGAATGATCCGCTGGCGAAGAAATTGAGGGCGACAGTGACCTTGACTGCCACTGAGAGAGTCGTGGTGGTCCTGATCTGAGGCTCGAGGTCTGGTTGCAGGAGGTGGCAGAGTTCTGTGACGACCTCCTTGGTGAAGCAGAGCCTTCTAATACACTGCTCCTCGCTTAATTGGAGGTAGGAGAAGTGTTGTTGGAATACCCTCGGAGGGTAAGGCCTCCTGTTGAGAGCCCTCATAGCCCTCCTCCTCCCTCTGGCCACATGTTCCAATCTTTCTCGCTGCCTGCGCTCCCTCCGCAGTAGATCCTGGAGGGCGAGGTTGACTGCCAGTACAGCCCCCATTAATGTAACAAGGTGTAGCACTTTGATATGCTGTGAGAATAAATGTAACTAATTTTTAGTAGCCACAACACTCGACTCTAAACAACCTTTAAATGATTGACTTGAACTGTTGCACAATGTCAAACTGGCAAGGAAGCAGTGAAACTGCACTAATCTGAGAGCTGCGACTCATTACTCATGATCCCTTTAAGTAGTGCCCCTGGAGCCGACTACCGACTGCTTCATGCCTCCTCTCCCTGTCGCTGTCGGGGCTCGGCGCTACGGCAGGGGGTGACAATGAATTTTGCAGATCAGGCGCCCAGTGAGCTCACTGACATCATGATCTGCCTGGCGCTGTAGTCCCCGGCGCTAACTTGTAGCGGCGGCACTACAGGGGGGCTGGATTTGGCGTGCATCACTGGATTCGCCTCACCGCGGCGCTACTGCTTCAGCGCCCAATTAACACCCCTGCCATGCACTAACTGGAGGCGCCAAGCTACCGAATTTCTCCCCCAAAGTCTGCTAATTTCATAACTATTATTTATATATGGCATTGTATTGCTGTCCATGTAATCCTGTTGCAAAACAAGATTTGCCCCCTAATCACTTCCTATCCAAGCTCCTGATGACCCATCTCCCCTTCCTCAGTGCCATGTTCACTGACATCAACCTCTCCTTCAATACTGTTTTCCACACTATCTCCTCCATTGTCTTCCTCTATGGCACTGCTCCCTAATAGTTCCAGTACTCTCTGACACTACAAGTCATTACACATGAACATACAAAAACAAAGGACAGGAAACGACCAGCTCATCCATTAAGCCTATTTTATACCGTCCTGGTGCAACTTATGCACAACATGACCTCTATCTGTGCCCCTCCCCCAAACCAATTAGCCATCCGGTCTCTTGGAAGAGACAAAAACCTTAGGCCAATGTAGTTGAAAAATAAAATGGAAATTCCTCTCCAATCCCTGCAGGCAATCAAACAAGTTCCAGGAGACCCTGGTCTCTGGGAGACCCATCCCCCAATATCAACCTACCTTCTATACGTAGTTATGTCAGTCACACTCAGGAATTCATCCAGCTCCCTTTCAAATGTTTGGGATGAATCCACACTCACTCTACGAGCTGGCAACTTGTTCCATAGGTCGACAACTGTCTATAAAAAGAATTACCTCCTGACATCTAACCTAATTCTATACTTATGTAATTTATACTTGCGTCCCCGGTCCTCCATATCATTTCTAACTCAAACAGCCTTTCCACAAATCAAATCTCCTCAAAGTCTATGATTTTCTAAAATAAAATGCCCCAGCTCTCTAAGTCTATTGTGGTAACAAATGGCCTTTTAACTAGGTATCAATCTGGTGGCCCTCCTTTGAACATTTTCCAGGGTCTCTATATCGCCCACAATGTGAGGAGATCAAAACTGAAAACTGTATTCTAAATAAGGTCTAACCAATGCCTTATGCAAAAACAGTGTAGCATTTTTTGTTTTGTATTTAGTTATCCTGGCAGTACATCCCAGCACTCTATTTGCTTTTGCAATAGCCTCAAGATACTACTTGTGGACCTTCAGAGATGCATGTACTGTAACACTCAGGATTTTTTCTGCTCAATCGCCTTGAAAACACAACATGGTGTACATAAGTTTGACATTAGACCTAACACTATATTTATCAATATTAAATGATAAGTTTAAAATGTAGGCTCATTCTAGATCTGCCTGTAATCTATTTTTCTCATCTAAGATCCTAACACCTGCACAAATCTTTGTGTCACCCATGACAGTTCCTTTACACCTTTATCCAGCTCATTGATAAATGTGGTGAAGAGCAACAGCCCTAATACCAGGCCATGTGGGACCCCACTGGTAACAAGTCCCCACACAGACCACTACCATCAATATCAACCCTCTATCTAGGAGAACGCACCCAATTCCTATCTAACCCCAAATTTGTCCACTAATTCGACAGGCCTCCATCATATTAAGGAGCCGATTGTGTGGCACATCATCAAAGGATTTTTGAAAATCAAGGTATAGACTGTTAACCTGGCTACCTACATCTACCAACCTAATAACTTCCTCAAAAAATTCAACCAGGTTGGTGAGACATGACCTTTTTCTCTCTAATAAAATAACCCCATCTCTATCAAGTGCATTTCTAATTGTCCCTAATGATCCCTCATAGCAACATATCTATAACCAAAGTCAAGTTAGTGGGCCAGTTATTTCTCAGTTCTTACTTATTGTCCTTTTTAAATATTGGCATCACATTGGCCTCTCTCCAATCCATGGAAACAATCCCTGTGGCTTTTACATATGAACAAGAGGGCTCGCAGAGTAAAGTCCCCATTTTGACACCCCTCGGGTAAATGCTGTCAGGGCCAGCAGCCCAAATTATTTTGAGATTCCTTATTCTAGCCAGAACGACATTCACATCCACTTTAACACTTCCAACTTTAGCATCAACCCTTTGATGTATTATTGGTAACTCAACATTATTGTCAGTAGTGAAGACTGACTCAAAACCGCCATTTAAAATCTCAGCCATATCCTGGGAGTCCACCCCAATCTGTCCCGAGGAATCCTCTAATAGTTCCTCTTCCATGTCCATAAACCAAGCTTTCCATTCTTTGTCATGATTTACCTTTACATCATCTTGACAACATCATCCAAAAGCATGGAATCAACTTCCATGTGTACACCCGTCTACACCCATAGCACTCAGCTTTACCACTCGGCACCCACCTTCAATTCCACTGCTGTTGCCACCTTCTCCAGCGGCTGTTTGACAGTTCTGGCTGAGTTACAATTTCCTCCAGCTTATTATCAGTAAAGCCAAAGCCTTTCTCTTTGGCTCACAGAAGCATCTCTGTGTCACTGCCCTCATTTCCACAACCTCTCTAGCTATCACCTCAAGCCTAACCATGAGGAGCAAAGCCTTAGCATTTCTCCTAAGCCAAGCTTCCTTCCCCACATATGATCTATCATCAAGACCACTTTCTTCCATGTCCAAGATACTGTCTGCCTTTACCCCCTATCTGCTTCACCACTGCAGCGACTCTAATGAATGCCTTCACCACGTCCTGGCTTGATTTTTGAATGATCTTCACCAGCCTCTCTGCCTCCACCCTCCAAAATCTACAAATTGTTCAGAATACTAAGGCCCACATCCTCTCTGACACAAAGATCTGCACCACAATCAACTTTGTCCTCATCAAGAACCAGTGTTTCCCCAATGGATCAATTATAAGATCCAACTACTCTTTGTTCAAAGCCCCCAGTGTTGCAATCGCACCCTACCTGTGTGATCTCCACCAGCTGTGCTCCCCAGCTGGCAACTTCCACTTCTCAAACACCAGCTTCCCTTCACTGCACCACTGGAACCTGTTCCTTCAGTCACTAGGCCCCTGTCCTCTCGAACCATCCCAAAATCCCCTTTTTCTTGCCACTTCCCTTCCTGTTTTCAAAGGCTTTGACCTTCCCTCTGTGATCAGGTTGCCAACTCTGGTTGGGTGTATTCCTGGAGGTTTCATCACATGACCTCCTGCCCTACACTCCCGCCATTGGTCCCTCACCCAGGCGCACTGCCTTCCCACGCCGCCAAATGGAAAGGGAAGGCTCTTTGTTACCCAATTAAATTAATTGTGACTGTTAGTGAAGCAGCCTTTTTTTCCCACATCTCAAATATTTTTATAACTAATAAATGAAAGTAGTCAAAGAAAATGAAAATCCCACAATTTTGTTTAATCCCTCTATGATTTTTTTTCTCCTAGGTTGTGTCCTCAATGTGAGGAGGTTGCAAATTGTTCGGCTGTCAACACAGAAAACATTCTAGCATTTTTTTCCTAGTCCTTGCAATGATTTCCTGACAAAGAAGGGAGTCGATATTCAAATCTCAACGTAAGCTCGAAGAACAGCATCTCATTTTTCAATTAGGCACTTTACAGCCTTCTGGACTCAACATCGAGTTCATCAACTTCAGACCATAACCTCTGCCCCATCATTTTTTTTCTCCCTCACATGGCAGCTGTCGATCATTCTGCCATTGCCATTTACACTTCATCTAGAGTCATCTTTTGTTTCTTAACTTGTCCCATTACCATCTCCTTTTGCCTTGCACCATCATCCCTTTTGTCTCTTAATCTCTCCTGCCTTCCATCCTATCACAGACCTTCCCTTTTGTTCTTTCCTCCCCTCCCCCTCTCTCCCTGCCCTTACACTTGCTTAAAAATCTGTTACATCTCCAACTTTTTCCAGTTCTGACGAAGGGTCATCGACCTGATACGTTAACTCTGTTTCTCTCTCTACAGATGCTGCCTGACCTGCTGAGTATTTCCAGCATTTTCTGTTTTTATTTCAAATCTCATGCACTGTATTCGTGTCATTATTATCTAACCAAGCTCTTTTCAACAACAGCTTGTATTTATATAGCACCTTTAATGAAGTAAAACGTCCCAATGCGCTTCACAGGAGTGTTATTAAACAAAATTTGACTCCAGCCAGGTAAGGAGCTATTAGGACAGGTGGTCAAAGAGGTGGGTTTTAAAGAGCATTTTAAAGGAGGAAAGAGGGGTGGAGAGGCGGGGAGGTTTAGGCAGGGAACTCCAGAATTTCAGGATAATGGATTGGAAGGGAGAGGAAGGTAACAACATGCCTGAAAGGGTTGTGGAGGCAGAAACCCTCACAACATTTAAGAAGCATTTGGATGTGCACTTGAAATGCCATAGCATACAAGGCTATGGGCCAAATGCTGGAATATGGGATTAGATTAGACAGGGCTTGATGGCCGGCGCGGACACGATGGGCCGAAGGGCCTCTATCCGTGCTGTATTACTCTATGACTCTATAACTCGTTATCTCAGGAGCAAGTTACACAATAATATGTCACCAAAGGTACGTCACCACGGGACAATACTGATTTCCTCCGAAGTGTTTTCGAAGCATTAGCACCGATCGAATGAGAAGGAATGAAAAGCGGCGCTCGCTTGTTCCCCGGAGATCCCCTTCTTGTGGCTATCATTGCTGTAAAATGTGGAAGGCGCCGGAATATCTCAAGTGCCCCCGAATAGTTCGCGTGCACACACATTACTTTAAATATTGCAAACAACAACGGACAGAAATTAAATTAAGTTTGACTTTCGCATTCAAACAACAGATTATAAATTAATGCGAATTTATTTGAGAGACTGTTGCAGAAAACATATTGTGGCCATTCAATTATTCATACTTTCTGCTGAGTTAGTAGAAAATTGTAAATGAGTTAATTCAGTATTATTTACTTAATTAAGGACAATGTTTGCATTTTCCTCTACATTTATATAACATTTGTTACAACGTAATTATGAATACACCCTCGGATCATAGAGTGAGATCTTTTCATGTGTGTTAACCCCAAAATGCATGTATGTGTATATTAATCAGTACTGATAGCATTTCTGAGAAAGTTATTAAAATTGCGCTCAGGAAAAGGACGCGTGTATTAAATTGCAGCTTAAAAATAACGAATTGCGTAAGCATGTGTTCATCGGCGAGTTAGCACCGAAACACGAGTCTTAGACATGTTTGACCGCCTGATGTCGCCAGGTTTTTACTTCTTGTTTCTCTGGCTGCTAAGGAGCGAAGAAAACAGAAACTAGAGGCGCCTGTGAGCTTAACAGCCAGTTGCATTTGTTTGCAGATGTCAACAAACAAAAAATAAAAGACGTTTAGCAACCTACAGAAAATACAATATTCTAAAAATAGCCTTACCTTATATAGTACTGCAGAAGCCAGCCAATGTTACAAGCGAGATTTCATGTTGTCTGAATGTATCTGCAATTGTAATTATGCAGGATGTTACTGAATGACAGGAGTATCGTTAGTTTCGGTAGGATATGAAATACAGATGGATGATACAATGCCAGAGTTACGGTACTGGAGCAATGGACTTTGATGTGTTGAATGACCTTTTTTCGTCTGACTTTTCTTATGATCTTATTTTTGTTATTGTATTAGGTGCAATTATTGTGACTTTTTAAAGCCATATGACCTGAAAATGCTGGATCATTTTAATATTCAGGAAGGGCGGCCTATAGAGACACTGGACCGAAGCAGTTCCAAACCACTCAACTCCAGACCTCTTCACAGTCTTGATCCAGACATGGATGCCAGAGTTCATTGCCAGATGTGGAGATGCCGGTGTTGGACTGGGGTGAACAAATGTGAGAAGTCACACAACACCAGGTTATAGTCCAACAGCTTTATCCGAAAGCTTGTGATTTCAAATAAAGCTGTTAGACTATAACCTGGTGTTGTGTGGCTTCTCACATTGCCAGATGGGAGTAGCTCCCTTGACATTGAGGGAACATTTGACCGAGTATGGCACCTTGCAAAACTGAGGTCAATTGGGGTCAAAGGGAAACCCCTCTAGTAAATGGAGTCGGAGCTGACACAAAGGAAGATGATTGTGATTGGCGGAGGCCAGGCATCGCAGCATCAGGACATCACTGTAGGATTTCCTCAGGGAAGCATCCTTGACCCAGCCATCTTCAGATACTTCATTAATGACCTTCCTTCCATCAAAAGGTCAGGAGTAGCTGTTTGCTGAAAATTGCACTGTGTTCAGCTACAATCACAAGTCCTCCAATAATAAAGCAGCCTAAGCCATCCTACAGCAGGACCTGAATAAGATCCAGGCTTGGGATGACAAGTGGGATGTAACATTCACTGGGTAATGACCATCTTAAAGAAAAGAAAGCTTAGCCATCTCCCCTTCAACTTGAACAGCACCTCTATTGTCAAGTCCACCACAATCAACATCTTAGAGGTAACCATTGTCCAGAAGCTTAACTGTACCAGGCATATCAACAGAGGGCTACAAGAACAAGGTGGAGGCTGGGAACTCTGCAACAAGTGGCTCACCTCCGAGTCCTAACCCCTCAAAGCCTTTTCAGCCTCTGCAAGGCTTGAGTCAGGACTGTGATGTAATACTACTCACCTGGATGAGTGCAGCCACAACAACACTCAAGAAGCTCAACACCATTCATTTGATTGATGCCTCTTTCACCAGGCTCAATATCCACTCCCTCTGGAGTAACTCACCAAAATTACTTCCATAGCTCCTCCCTCCCTGTGACTGCTACCAGTGAGAAGGACAAGAGCAGCATTACAGCTGGGTCAGTATCCTGGAATTCCCTATCCAACACCATTGTGGGGCACCATCGCCACAAGGATTGCAGTGATTCAAGGAGATGTCCTACCACCACCTTCCCAGGGCAACTAGGAATGAGCAATAAATCCAGCTTTGCTAGAACTCCATAACACATTTTTAAAAAGACACCCCCCACCACCACCACCACCCCACCCGACACTCCCAAAACTGACTGTGAATGTGGGGGGTGGCTGGAAGACTTGCCTGTTCCCCCCCAATCAGGCTATCAGATACATTTTAAATGGAACGGAAACCCAGGGGATCTGAGCTCTGCCCCAGATTACCGGTGATACACCCAAGTTGAGCCTTTCCCTACCCCAGAAATGTCGGCTTCATAGTAATTACACTTAATACAAAATGGATGTTATGGTAAAACCTTTCAGCATCCTTTATAAACTATTTGTGTGTTTGTGGGGGGGGGACAAGCTAAGTAATGCAGTGAGTCAACATACTATACCTTCACTGCTGGCTTCTGAGTTGGAATCCAGTTCTCTGCTGGCTGTAAGTCCAATGTGAAATGGATCCATGTATCCTTGATCCAGTTCCTAGTTCGTATGGACCCACAGCATGAACTGCCCAACTACTTGCATCATCAAAGATAGGTTTGGCGGTGGAAATGGAAAATGTTACAGTGGTGCAGGAAGGGATCCTAAGGGTGGGGACAAAAAGAAACTGTTTTTTTATTAAACAGTGCATCAAACCTTTTATGCCTCACCTTGTCTATAGTGCTGTCAGCAGCCAGTTAGTCAGCTAGTAACAGGAAACCCAACAGACACTGTTCTGTTCCTGGCATGATGTACCTGTTACAATCATTATGGGTCAAAATCCTGGAACTCCCGACCTAACAACACTATGGGAGTACCTTCACCACACATACTGCAGTGGTTTAAGAATTCACGCACTAGCATCTTCCACCCTTTAAAATGAAGTTCGGGACCTGGAACGTCAGGACCCTCATGGACAACCCCAACAGTGACAGACCAGAATGCCATACTGCCATCGTTGCCCGGGAGCTCAGACGTTTCGACATAGACATCGCGGCCCTAAGGCGGGCAGGGGAAGGCCAGCTCAAGGAACAAGGTGGTGGCTACACCTTCTTCTGGAACGGCAAACCTGAAGAAGAACGCCGCCTCCATGGGGTAGGCTTCGCCATAAAAAATGAACTAGTTGGGCGTCTCAGAGACTCCCCTAGCAGTATAAATGAGTGCCTCATGACTCTTCGGCTCACCCTAGCCTGGAACCAGTGCGCTACGGTCATCAGTGCATACGCCCCAACACTGGAAGCCACAGACGAGACAAAAGAGGAATTCTACTTCAGCCTCGAACAATCCCTGTCCCGAGTCCCAACAGGTGACAAGCTGATCCTCCTTGGCGACTTTAACGCCAGAGTTGGAAAGGACACAGACCTCTGGGGAGGTGTGATCGGCAGAGAGGGGATAGGAAAAGCCAACCCCAACGGTACCCACCTCCTGTTGAAATGCTTAGAACATGGCCTTGTCATAACCAACACCTTGTTCCGTCAGAAAGACAAGTACAAGGCTTCATGGCAGCACCCTCGCTCCAAGCACTGGCATCTGCTGGACTACGTCATCATCCGAGCGCAGGACCACAAGGACGTCTGCATCACGCGTGCCATGACAGGAGTGGATGACTGCTGGACAGACCACCACCTAATCCGTTCTGTCATCTCCATCAATGTAGCCCCAAAACAGCAGTGGCAACAAAAACAATGCCACAGGAAAATCAACGCTGGAGCACTCAAAGACCCTGCTAAGAAAGCCCTATTTAGCTTGTGCCTCACAAACAACCTGACGACTCCCAGTGATGCAAAGACACAGAGTGCCCACAGCGCCTGGTCTGCACTCAAGGCCTCCATAATCAGCACCTGTGAAGAGACGCTCGGTCACTCGACCAGGAAACACCAAGACTGGTTCGACGAGAATGACCAGGAGATCCAGGAGCTAATAAGCCGCAAGCGCAAGGCATTCCTGATCTGGAAACAGCAACAGAACTCGAGAGCAAGAAAGCAGCTCTACAGACGCCTGAAGGCCGAGGTCCAACAAAAAGCTTGTGACTTAAAGAACAGATGGTGAGTAGAGAAAGCGCAAGAGATCCAGCAGCTAGCCGACAACCACGACATACGTGGATTCTTTAGCGCAGTCAAGGCCATCTACGGCCCAAGCACCCAAGGCCCTACCCCACTGCGGGCCAAGAACGGAGAGGTACTCATCAAGGACATAGAGGCAATCAGTGCCCGCTGGAAGGAGCACTTCGAAGATCTCCATAACCGAGACTCTGTCTTCGATGCGAGTGTCCTCAATTCCATCCCGAAGCATGCTAGCCGCCACCATCTCAGTACAACCCCAGCCCGGCATGAGATTGAAAAGGCCATCCGACAACTGAAGAACAACAAGGCCTCAGGAGCAGATGGAATCCCCGCCGAGGCACTAAAACATGGCGGAGAAGCACTACTGGCACGAATTCATTAACTCATTTCTCTTATCTGGAAGGAGGAGAGCATGCCAGGGGATCTCAGAGATGCCGTAATTGTGACCATCTTCAAGAAAGGTGACAAGTCCGATTGCGGTAATTAAAGAGGAGTTTCCCTGCTGTCAGCCACAGGGAAAGTCATCACAAGAATCCTCCTCAATTGCCTTCTCCCAGTGACCGAAGAGCTCCTCCTAGAGTCGCAATACGGATTCCGCCCACTAAGGGGCACAATGGACATGATCTTCACCACACATCAATTATAAGAGAAATGCAGGGAACAGCACCAACCACTGTACATGGCCTTATTTGATCTCATAAAGGCCTGCGACACTGTCAACCATGAGGGATTATGGAGTGTTCTCCTCAAATTCGGCTGCCCTCAAAAGTTTGTCACCATCCTCCACCAGCTTCTCGACGACATGTAAGCTGCGATCCTGACCAACGGTTCCACCGCAGACCCAATTCACTTATGAACCGAGGTCAAGCAAGGCTGTGTCATCGCACCAACGCTCTTCTCGATCTTCCTTGCTGCAATGTTTCATCTCACCCTCAGTAAGCTCCCCACTGGAGTGGAGCTAATTTACAGAACAAATGGGAAACTGTTCAACCTTCATCGCCTCCAGTCCAGATCCAATGTCATCCCATCCTCTGTCGTCGAATTACAGTATGCATATGACGCTTGCATCTGCGCTCACTCGGAGGTCGAACTCCAAACCATCATCAACACCTTCACCGAAGCGTACGACTGCATGGGCCTTACACTAAACATTCATAAGACAAAGGTCCTCTACCAACCTGCCCCCGCCACACAGTACAGCCCCCCGATTATCAAAATCCACGACAAGGCCTTGGACAACGTGGACCATTTTCCATACCTCGGGAGCCCACTGTCAACAAGGGCAGGCATCGATGACGAAGTCCAACACCACCTTCAGTGTGCCAGTGCAGCTTTCGGTCGCCTGAGGAAGAGAGTGTTTGAAGACCAGGACCTCAAACCCGGCACTAAGCTCATTATCTACAGAGCAGCAGTGATACCTGCCCTGCTTTATGCCTCAGAGACATGGACCATGTACAGCAGGCACCTCAAAGCACTGGAGAGGTACCACCAACGCTGCCTCCGCAAGATCCTGCAAATCCATTGGCAGGATAGGCGCACCAACGTCAGTGTTCTCGCTCAGGCCAACATCCCCTGCATTGAAGCTTTGACCACGCTCGATCAGCTCCGATGGACGGGTCACATCGTCCGCATGCCCGATACGAGACTCCGAAAACAAGCGCTCTACTCGGAACTCCGGCACAGCAAGAGAGCCCCAGGTGGGCAGAGGAAATGCTTCAAGGACACCCTCAAAGCCTCCTTGAAAAAGTGTAACATCCCCACTGACACCTGGGAATCCCTGGCCCAAGACCGCACAAAGTGGAGGAGAAGCATCCGGGAAGGCGCCGAATACCTCGAGTCTCTTCGCCGGGAGCAAGCGGAAGCCAAGCGCAGGCAGCACAAGGAGCGCACGTCAACCCAAGCACCCCACCGTCTGCCCCACCTGTAATAGAGACTGTAGGTCCCGCATTGGACTCATCAATCACCTGCGAACTCATTTTTAATGTGGAAGCGAGTCATCCTCGGTTCCTGAGGGACTGCCTAAGAAGAAGAAGAAGACAATCATTATGGGTCAAAATCCTGGAACTTCCGACCTAACAACACTATGGGAGTACCTTCACCACACATACTGCAGTGGTTTAAGAAGGGTTCCAGGGCAACTAGGGATGGGCAATAAATACTGGCCTTGCAAATGATGCCCATATCCCAAGAATGAATTTTTTAAATGTTGGGGGGTGGTTCGGGGGTTGTGCTGGGCGACCTCAGCTTTTCCAAGCAGTCAGTGTCTCAGCGTAATTGTACTTTACTGTGGACCAGGTGGCTTATGGTAAACCATAAACATTTTAATCTGATTGTCCAGGTTCAAGTCCAGTATGTAAAAAGAAAATAAATGTTTGCCAAATACTGTACTTTTCCCCTAAGATGCTATCCCTTTAAGACAGAGATTAAAAGACCCACAAATGAAGAAAATCTGAAAGAAAAACTAAAAATGCAGTTTATCAGGATCTGGAAAAGAAAGATAAGTTCATGTTTTAAATGTTACCACTAATCAAGACTGGTAGATTGTTGGGTAAGAGTAAAGGGAATGTTAATTCAGCATCTGTCCCCTATATTTGATCTGTAAGTGCTTGATGCTAACACAGTGGAAAGATGTTCTACTCCAAGCACTGACACCCCTCAACTTGAGGAGCAGGAAAATATTAGCAAATATATTATATATATATTTTAACAGACAAAAAAAACTGAGCGCTGAAAATCTGAAATAAATACAGAAAATGCAGAGCAGGTCAGTCAGTATCTATATTTAACCATTCTGGCCCCTCTCCCCAAACTTAGATCAGGATGTCTAGTACTCCGTGCTGCCTCACTTGCTGGGCAGTCGCTACACACCTCCTGCTCTCTCATCCCCTGTTCCAAGTCCATGGCCCAGATGGTGTGGTGGACAGCCTCCCCTGTCTGTTCTCAGATATTTATTTGTAAAGGCTGTAAAATTACACATTAACCCTACAGCATCCAGCTCCATTGCCTAACACTGACCAGCTGAACAGTAAACAAGTCCTTGCTGAATATTTCGAGCGCTACTTAAAGCCACGCTCAGGTCTCAGTGTTCACTTGCTGATTGAGATCGACTGACTACATTGCATTTTAAGAGGACTTTTAAGACACATCGGGAGGCTTTCTGGGACACTTTGTCAAGACTTCACTAATACTCTATCAACATTTTTCCTGGATTTTCTCTCAGGACTTCACCTAAAAAGAGTGAGTGCTGTGTGACTCTACATTATTGGACCTTACAGGGCTCACCTGGAGAAAGGGAGTGGTTGTCATGGGCATCTTGATAGGGGTCCCTCTTGCGCTGCATGACGATTTGGAGAGGAAGATGAGGCTAGGCAGAGGAGCAGCAGCTGCTGCAGGAGAGAGGGACAGGAGGGCAAAGAGGGCTCTCAGCAGGAGGACCTATCCACCCAGGGTCTTCAGACAGCAGTACTCCTACATTCATATCACCCAAGACCAGTGCATAAGGAGGCTGTGCTTTACCAAGGAGGTCATTACAGAGATCTGTGGTCTCGTGGAAGGAAGACTCAGACCTCGCAGCACAGCCAAGACTGCATTGCTTGTGGCAGTCAAGATCATAGCAGCATTTCATTTTTATGCTACTGGAACCTTCCAGGCTGCCACAGGTGATATAGTCACATCTCACAATCCACTGTGCACTTCTACTTAAGGGAGGTCTCTGCAGCTCTGAGGAATGACTATAGACTTCACTAATACTCTATCAACATTTTTCCCTATTGCCAGTGAAGACCAGAGGTAGAGAGCACCAGGATTCAACAGGATTGTGGGATTTCCCATGGTCCAAGGAGCCATTGACTGTACACATGTGGCCATGCGAGCCCCTCATTTAAACTGAGAGGGATTCCATTCCCTCAATGTGCAGCTTGTCTGCGACCACCGTCAGCACATCATGCAGGTGAATGCATGCTATCCAGGGAGCTGCCAGGACGCATTTATAATGAGACAGTAATCTGTCCCACAGATCTTTGAGACCCAATGCAATGTGCATGGCTGGCTACTAGGTGACAAGGGATACTCTTTGATGCCATGGCTCATGACACACCTGAGAAACCCCCAGGCACCAGCTGAGCACTCATACAATGAGAGCCACCAGGAATATCATTGAGTAGACCATTGAGGTCCTCAAGCAGAGGTTTAGATGCTTTGACCAGTCAGGAGGTGCCCTGCAGTACTCATTCGAGAAGGTGTCCACATTCGTGATGATTTGTTGCATGCTCCACAATCTGGCGATCATGAGAGACAGCCCTTACCACCAGCAATTTTGTCAGAGAGTCAAGCTCAGGAGCCACAACAGGAGGAGGAGGAGGAAGAAGTGGGGGAGGAAGAGAAGGGCGAGCACCAAGAGGCTTCCAGGTAGACGGGCTGCACCAAGTGGGACGCTCGCCGCCATCTAATTGAACAGTGCTCCACCATCAGACTCCAGAGCACTGTTGCCACATGGTGTACCTTCCACGACTTAGGATCCATCAGACAGTCCATCATCTGCACTCAATCCTTTCAACCTCTTCCCCATGAAGATCATAATAAAAAAGATCACAATTCCACCACTACCCAATTACCATAATCACTGTTTATATACATCAAAAACCAAAATATATAAACATGACAGAACCAGCAAGTAAAATCAAGGAAAACCCAAAGATGTTTTATAATTACATAAAGAGCAAGAGGATAGCTAAGGAAAGAGTAGGGCCTATTAGAGACCAAAAAGGAAGCTTGTGTGTGAGGCAGAAGATGTGGGTATGGTTCTTAATGAATACTTTGCATCTGTCTTCACAAAAGAGAGGGGCAATGCAGACATTTTAGTTAAGGAAGAGGAGTGTGAAATATTAGATGAGATAAACATAGTGAGGGAGGAAGTATTAAGGGGTTTAGCATCTTTGAAAGTGGATAAATCGCCAGGCCTGGATGAAATGTATCCCAGACTGTTGAGAGAAGCAACAGAGGGAATAGTGGAGGCTTTGACCATCATTTTTCAATCCGTTCTGGCTACAGGTGTGGTGCTGGAGGACTGGGGGACTGCTAACATTGTACCATTGTTTAAAAAGGAAAAAAGGGATAGACCGCATAATTACAGGCCAGTCGGCCTAACCTCGGTGGTGGGAAAATTGTTGGAAAAAATTCTGAGGGACAGTATAAATAGTAATTTAGAAAGGCTTGGATTAATCAAGGACAGCATAGATTTGTTAAGGGAAGGTCGTGTCTGACTAACTTGATTGAATTTTTTGAGAAGGTAACAAGGAGGGTTGATGAGGGTAGTGCATTTAATGTAGTCTACATGGAATTTAGCAAGGCTTTTGACAAGGTCCCACATGGCAGACTGGTCAGGAAAGTAAAAGCCCATGGGATCCAAGAGAAAGTGGCAAGTTGGATCCAAAATTGGCTCAGTGGCAGGAAGCAGAGGGTAATGGTCGACGGGTGTTTTTGTGGCTGGAAAGCTGTTTCCACTGGGGTTCTGCAGGGCTCAGTACTAGGCCCCTTGCTTTTTGTGGTATACATCAATGATTTAGACTTCAATGCAGGGGGCATGATTAAGAAGTTTGCAGGTGATACAAAAATTGGCCGTGTGGTTGATAGTGAGGGAGAAAGCTGTAGACTGCAGGAAGATATCAATGGACTGGTCAGGTGGGCAGAAAAGTGGCAAATGGAATTCAATCTGGAGAAGTGTGAGGTAATGCATTTGGGGAGGGCTAACAAGGCAAGGAAATACACTATAAATGGTAGGATAACGAGAAGTGTAGAGGAATAGAGGAACCTTGGAGTGCATGTTCACAGATCCCTAAAGGTAGCAGGACAGGTAGATAAGGTGGTTAAGAAGGCATACCTGCCTTTATTAACTGAGGCATAGAATATAAGAGCAGGGAGGTTATGCTTGAACTGTATAAAACACTAGTTAGGCCACAGCTAGAGTACTGCGTATTGTTCTGGTCACCACATTACAGGAAAGATGTAATCCTAGTTCCTTTTCTCTCCAGTTTTGAAGAAGGGTCAAACCCGAAATGTTAGCTCAAATTTCTCTCCACGGATGTTGCCTGACCTGCTGAGTTTTTCCAGCATTTTCTGTTGTTATTCAGGAAAGATGTGATTGCACTAGAGAGGGTACAGAGGAGATTAACGAGGATGTTGCCAGGACTGGAGAATTTTAGCTATGAGGAAAGTTGGATAGGCTGAGGTTGTTTTCTTTGGAACATAGGAGGCTGAGGGGAGACTTGATTGAGGTGTATAAAATTATGAGGGGCCTAGGTAGAGTGGATAGAAAGGACATATTTCCCCTAGCAGAGAGATCAATAATCAGGGGGCATATATTTAAAGTAATTGGTAGAAGGATTAGAGGGGAGTTGAGGAGAACTTGGTGGGGGTCTGGAACTCACTGCCTGAAAGGGTGGTAGAGGCAGAAACCCTCATCACATTTAAAAAGTACTTGGATATGCACTTTAAGTGCCGTAACCTACAAGGCTACGGAGCAAGAGCTGGAAAGTGGGATTAGGCTGGATGGCTCTTTTTCAGCCGACACAGGCACGATGGGTTGAATGACCTCCTTCTGTGCCGTAAATTTCTATGATTCTATGATCACTTACAAATATTAAACTATTCATCCTGGTGCTTACCCTTAATGGTATCTATAAGTGCTCTTGTGTAATCTAGTGCTTTTACGAAATGCAACCCTAGTGGCAGCAGCAAGCGAGGTGGATGGCTGCTGAGAATCTGAAGAGGGCAGTTCAGATATCCTACTGGGACGCCCTCGAGAGGCTGTGGGCTATGATGGCCCCGCCTCAGACAGCACCATCTCAGCATGGGATTCAGCAGTCTGGGCTGCCTGGCTGACAGGGCAATGGTGGAGTGGCGAGGGAGAGAATAGCAATGCTGGCATCCGGAGAGAGGCCCCACGCCACTACCTCAGGCCTCTGTTCAGCCCGTCCAGTGATCTGCTGGAGGACAGAACTGTGGGCATCACTCTGCAAGCCCCTTACAACCGAGGAGCCCAGATCCACCATGGCAGCTGCCTGAGCTTCCACTGCAGCAGTTTGGAGTTCCATGGATGCTGCAATGACTGTAGTGGAAGCTGCGCCCTCAGTCATCAGACGCTGCATGATGTCGGGTTCCACAGGTCGCTGGCTGGAAGTCACCAGCCTCTCCACGCTGGAGAGGATGGATTCCAGGCTCTGTGTCCAGCCACAGACCAAGGTGGAGGCAGACCCCTCCATCCCCCTTGACACGACTCGTAGGCTTTCAGGCAGGCTATCCATTGCACCAAGCATTCGGTTTGTCACACCCATCAGTCTACTTCAGAAGCTTGGCCCTGCAAGGTCCTCACCTGACTCCTCTGCAGCAGAACTATTATGCGACCTTGCCCCCCGGAAAGATGGCACCTGTGCTGTTCCTTCCACCCTGCGTGGCTGCTGCTCACTAGTGCACAGAAAGTCCCACTTTGAGGATCCCTCTTCTAAGCTAGCCTCTAAGTTGCGCATGGTGCCAGTCTCTGAGCTGGTGCCTGTGACAGTGGTAGCCATTGACACAGTGCATTTGTCCTCGCTGCCCTCCTCCTGCCCCTCTCTCCGGGGCGGATGAGGTGGCTGTTGCTCTTCCTGAACTCGCTCCACGGGGCGAGTTGCATCTTGCTCCTGGGAGCCTGCAATGGAAAAACTGGAAGGTTTAGGGTGCAGTGCCTGTGGCCACTATAGGAGGATGTGTGTGAGGAGACCATATGGAGGTTGGAAGTGAGGATAGCTTTGGGTGATTAGGGATCAGGAATAGTCAAGCATCTGCAAGGAAGCTGCAGTGGCCACATACCTCTATGCGAGATGCCCCGTGCTCTGCCTCTGGCCTCGGGGTTTGCCACTCCCCTCCTGATCACGGCCAGCACTGCCTCCTCAAGGGAAGTGATATCATGAAGTCGTGCTTCCCCTCCCCTGGTCAGGTCCTGCTGCTGCCTGCTTTGTGCTCATTTTTCCTGGAAGAGAAAGAATGGTGATTGTGAATGAGTATTGGCAGGTGTATTTGTGTGTGTGTGTGATGCCTCACAAGGTTGACGAGCTTTGCGATGTGTCTGAGGTGTGAGTAGTGCCTGTGAAGGATACAATAGTGTGGGGTGTGTGAATGTCAGTGTAGAGTTAGATGGTGGATGAAGTGTGTTGAGGTTGTGATGCTGGTGGTGGTGGTGGTGCAGTTATTGAGAAGTGTTCTTGTGAGATGGGATCTTACCTTGACCACTTATGTCAAGTTATTACATTTCTTGCAGCACTGGAGCCGTGTCCTGGGGCCAGGGCTCCTGGCTGTGACCTCCTTGGAGATCTCGTCTCACATGCGGTGCATCAGCTGCCTCTGTGTCCTTATTCCCCGCTGTGGGCAGAAGACATCACTCCTCCTCTCTATGTCCTCTACCAGGACCTCCAGTGCCGCATCAGAGAATCTGGGTGCTCTTTCTCTTGCTCCTTGAGGCATCATTCCACTCCCAGCCATCGCACTCCACAGGGAAGTGGAAGTGCGTGCGAGGAGCCCACATATACTTTTCCACAAAAATTATGTCTAATCAGCACTTGAATGCTAAACCTGCAGGTTTCTGGTTAGCACCTGCAGGCACGTTCAAATCATGGTAATCTTCAACTAGCCCGAAAATTGCGTGCTAAATCCAGACCTTCAAACAGGTGTTTCTTATTAGCACAGCACCCATTTAGCACCTGTTTTCACCCTTTAGCCAAAATAGCCCCCCATTAAGTTCCCAATCCGCCCCTTCTTTAAACCAGGTATCTGTTATTGCCGCTATATCATAGCCTGCAGCTCACCAACCATATTTATCACGCTATGTGCATTTACGTACATGCACTCCAAACCCATCTTAGACTCTTTTGCATTTCCCCCCTGTCTGATCCCTCCTATTTCTGAACTAATTACTCTAGTGCTATTTGCCTCTCCCAGTCCTCTGTGCACTTTGTTTCTCCTCTCTAATGTTTCGTCCTGGTGCCCATCTCCCTGCCACAAAGATATTGGTCTCAGTTCTGTTGAGGTGCAACCTGTCCACCTTGAACAGGTCCCAATGCCCCAGGAATCTGAAGCCCACCTTCCTGCACCATTTCTCCAGCCAAGTGTTAATCTGCTTTATCTTACTATTTCTATACTCACTAGTGCATGGCACTGTGAGTAATAAAGAGATTACTACTTGGAGGTCCTGCTTTTTAACTTCCTCCCTAGATCCTGAAACTCTGATTGCAGGACCTGAACTCTTTTCCTTCCTATGACATTGGTTCCCACATGGACCGAGGCTTCTGGCTGCACCACTTCCCCCCTCAAAATGTTCTGCACCCTTTCAGTGATGTCCTTTACCCTGGCACCAGGGAGGCAACACATGTTGGTGGCTGCAGAAACAGCGAAGTTGGTTCCCATGACACTATTTGAAGAAGAGCAGATTTCTCCCGGTGTCCTGGCCAATATTTATCCCTGAACCAACATCACTAAAACAGATTATTTGGTCATTAATCTCATTGCTGTTTGTGGCATCTTGCTGTGTGCAAATTCTCTGCTGCATTTTCCTACATTACAGTAGCGACTGCACTGCAAATAATTTTCATTGGCTGTAAAGTACTTTGGGACATCCTGAGATCATAAAAGAAGATACACAAATGCAAGTTATTTCCTTCTATAACGGGAGCCAACTACGCTCATACTTTTTAACTGGAGTAGGGGGTTCCTACAGAAATGTTTATATGAACATAAGAACATAAGAAATAGGAGCAGGAGTAGGCCAATCGGCCCCTCGAGCCTGCTCCGCCATTCAATAAGATCATGGCTGATCTGATCCTAACCGCCAATCCACTATCACAGAACCATCTCCTGAATCTAACAGAATTAGACACACGAAATAGGAGCAGGATCAGGCTACACGGCCCCTGGGCCCGCTCCGCTACCCACAGGGCCATGACCGATCCGAACCTAGACTCATGTCCAAATTCCTGCCCGCTCCCCGTAACCCTTAATTCCCTTTACTTCTAGGAAACTGTCTATTTCTGTTTTAAATTTATGTAATGATGTAGCTTCTACAGCTTTTTGGGGCAGCATATTCCATGGACCTACCACCCTCTGAGTGAAGTAGTTCCTCCTCATCTCAGTTTTGAAAGAGCAGCCCCTTATTCTAAGACTATGCCCCCTAGTTCTAGTTTCACCCATCATCGGGAACATCTTCCCCGCATCCACCCGATCCAACCCCTTCACAATCTTATATGTTTCAATAAGATCGCCTCTCATTCTTCTGAACTCCAATGAGTAGAGTCCCAATCTACTCAACCTCTCCTCATATGTCCATCCCCTCATCCCCGGGATTAACCGAGTGAACCTTCTTTGTACTGACTCGAGAGCAAGTATGTCCTTTCTTAAGTATGGACACCAAAACTGTACGCAGTATTCCAGGTGCGGTCTCACCAATACCTTGTACAACTGAAGCAATACCTCCCTATTTTTATATTCTATCCCCCTAGCAATGAAAGCCAACATTCCATTGGCCTTCTTAATCACTTGCTGCACCTGCATACTAACCTTTTGAGTTTCGTGCACCAGGACCCCCAGATCCCTTTGTACTTCAGTACTTTCCAGTTTCTTGCCATTAAGATAATAATTTGCTCTACGATTTTTCCTGCCAAAGTGCATAACCTCACACTTTCCAGTATTGTATTCCATCTGCCAAATCTCTGCCCACTTACTTAGCCTGTTGATGTCCCCTTGCAGGTTTTTTATGTCCTCCTCACTCACTACTTTCCCTCTCATCTTAGTATCGTCTGCAAACTTTGATATGTTACACTCGGTCCCCTCCTCCAAATCGTTAATATAGATTGTAAAGAGTTGGGGACCCAGCACTGACCCCTGCGGAACACCACTAGTTACTGATTGCCAGTCTGAGAATGAACCATTTATCCCAACTCTCTGCCTTCTGTTAGATAGCCAATCCTCTATCCATGCCAGAATATTACCCCCAATCCCGTGATTTTTTATCTTAAGCAATAATCTTTTGTGTGGCACCTTGTCAAATGCCTTTTGGAAGTCTAAATACACTACGTCCACTGGTTCCCCTTTATCCACCCTATACGTTACTTCCTCAAAGAACTCCAGCAAATTTGTCAAACATGACTTCCCCTTCTTATAGTTGTCTTATATGCGCTGAATATGCATAATATGTAATATTTATATTATGTAATGCATATAACTTTTAGGTATGATGTTGACCCAATTATATTATGCATTTTTAAAATATACATAGCTACATTTTTAGCAACATGCATATACATTTTTTAAATGTGTCCTTGGGATGTGAACAACATTGGCAAGGCCACATTAATTGCCACACCTACTGGCCCTGAGAAGGCACTGGTGGGCTGTCTCCTTGATGATATGATGATGGTGTTCCAACAACGGCATTGGAAATTAAAGCTTGCATTTATATAGCCCCTTTCACAATCTCAGGACCTCTCAAAGTGCTGTACAGCCAATGAAGTACTTTTTTTGAAATGTAGTCATATTTATAGGAAATTCCAGGGTACTAACCCAGCAAGGTTGAAAGAATGGCGGTAGGTGTGCAAATCCAGATGGTATGTGATTGGGGATGAACTTGGAGGTGATGGTGTTCCCATAACATTGCTGCCCTTGTCCTTGGTGATAGACGTTGCAGGGGAGGTTTGTTTATTCTATCTACAAATAGTGCACGCATTTTTTTTCTTATATCCTTTCGAGCAAAACATAAAGGTAGTTGTTTCTATGCATAACTTCACAGGGCAAACCTGCAAATGACAAACAAACAAGCACGCTGATTGACAGAGTTATCCAATGAAATGCGTGAGTGAGGCGGTGAGGCACCGCCCCCCACCGGGCTGACCCTTTGTCCCCAGCGGGTCAAGGAGAGAGCCAAGGGCTTATTAGCATAAAGCAAAAGAGCCAATGGCGAAGCGAGCATGCAAATACATCAGGAAATGCGAGCAGTGGGTTGGTGGGTTGGGCTTGTTACATCCTGCCCCTGGTCCCGGCTCCTCCCCTTCCCCGCGAGGGCTGGGGTTTCTGCAGGAGCTGCCAGAAGCGACAGGAGTGATAGAGACAGAGGGAGGCAGGAGCAGCACTGATTTGGTGCATCATTTACAAGCAAAGAAACCTATAGCAACCTGTGAAACTCAGCCAGACCTACAAGCATAATGACTTTTGAAGAACTCACAGGCGATCAGAAAACAGACAGGTAAAAATAATGCTACAAAAATCATCGATTGCATTTAAAGCAATTTTTTTTTTAAAAAGCTGGAACAATGTCTGACCAATATGGATAGTCCGTGCACGATGCTGATCCTTAATTTGCATTGAGCGTCGGTTAAAACGTTTAATTTTCTCCTCATATTTGAATCAATTTTTTTAGATGAAGTTCGTAAATTTGCATTTGCTTGAGGCGACTGTAACACAGAATTGTTAGTCTCTGGAGCTCGATCCTTTTCTTGTTTTTGGTGAGGTCGCTAATAGTGATTTCGATTCCTGATTTGTGCTTTTTGTGACAGGATGGATGTGGTGGGAAAAGCTCTGGAAGAAGTTTTGAGCTCCGCGTTAGCGCAAGGCTGCATCACAGTTGGAGTGTATGAGGCAGCAAAACTCCTAAACGTGTAAGTGTCCATCAAGCAGCAAACTTTCCACACATATTTTCTCTCGCATCTTCAAGCTTTAAACATTATTCATCATTTGCAAACCGTTTGATTTTATTTCTCCCTTTCAACAGGGATCCTGACAACGTAGTTTTATGTTTGCTTGCTACGGACGAAGGGGACGATCTGGACGTGGCTTTGCAAATTCATTTTACTCTGATCCAAGCTTTTTGCTGCGAAAACGACATTAACATCCTGAGGGTGAAAAACATGCACCGTCTGGCTGAAATCCTGGGCGGGATGGACGGGGCAGGCGAGCCCAAAGATCTCCATTGCATATTGGTTACAGTAAGTATTACTCTCATCACAATAATAACAAATCCAAGAGCCGAGGCGTAGAACTGTCATCAGGCTAAAAAAAAAACGCTGACAGAAATCTTACTTGTGTGAAGGTTTACATGATGCAATTTATGAAGGAGATGAAACGAGCAGCACCCCCTCCCCTTCACTTTTCACAGACTCTGAAATCAGTCCAGCTTATTGCAAAGTAACTAATGCGATCCCCGCTTGCTGCAGACTAAACAAATTATTACAAAGACGCCCCACTAGCTTTTAATCTTTGCGGTCAGATGTAGACGATACTCGGAGATGAACTGATGTTTCTTTTTGAAGTTTTGCACCAATAGATGGCGTGTCATCGCTCCTCGATGAGAGCAACATTTATGTGCAGAGCTAATATAGATCACAACTTGGAGTTGGGAAAAGAGTCAACGGTGGTGAATTAGATGATGCAAATTGTTAATGCCATTTGTTCTGTATGGATGACTTTTTAAAATTTTATTTCAGAGTCAAGTTGCACCATGGAAAGATGCAGCGTTGAGCAAAGTCACCTGTTTTTGCAAAGAAAGCCGTTACCTGGACCAGTGGGTCCCAATCATCAATTTGCCCGAACGGTGATCCCTTTGAAATGGATTAATCGCAAAATTGGATTTAAGAGTAGCATTCACGACTGCTCAGGAGATTTTCTCAATAGCTGCCCGAAAACTTGGCGCTGGAAAATTAAGGTTGATTTTTGTTGCTGAGGGCGGGCTAGACTGGAGTTTCGGCTCTGTGTAATTATTTGCTCTGAACGCTGGACTATGACTCAGCTTCAGTTTGTGCCTGGAAATAGTGACGATGAGTAAGCAGACGGGAACTGAAGCAAAGGTTGAGCTGGTTTCATAGCAGAGAGTAATAGAACATCCGGAAGAATTGCGGGGGAATTACAACTTTCCATTTCGGGAAATAGAATTTTTAAAAAACTTGTTTTGACAAAAACTGGACGGATGGAGAACAGAAGTGTTTGATTTCATTTAGTTGTGAAAATGCAGTATTGTTCCATAATTACAAGATGTCAAGGACCTGAGGGGAAAGTTAAAAAAAGCAGAGCTTAATGTATTAAAGAATTTATTGTATTTCAAATGTAAATACGATTTTTTGCTGCTTTGTCATAGTATGAAATTAAATAAGTTATTTTGCGATTTATATGTGGACTTTTTATTATTTATGTTTAACTGAAGGGATCAACTATAATTTTTTTAACCTGTTAATAAAGATTATTACACTTTCATTGACCAGCTGTTTATTGTTCACATTCTACCCTGTAACAGGTCATGTTATTTTGTAGATTACTGGATTGTTTTAATTGGAAACAGTTGCAATGCACACAGTGGGATTACTGGCGTTCCAAATTCAGCTTGTTTTCACTGGGACATATTCTTCTTAAATTGCATTTGTACTATGGGCTTTCCCCTATGTCAGGGGAACGTTTGTACAGATGAGCAATGTAAAAATCACACTGCTGTTCTGTACAGGCGAGTTGAGAGCTCAGGCTGTCTATGACCAGGACAAAATGCAGCAGTGACCATTTATGTTTGCCTTTAGTGACTATTTCCTTTTGCAAGATGATATTCTGATGCACGTACACCACTTCATTAATATTACAGCGATATCTCCCAAGGGCCATGCTACCTGTGAAGACAGTGCTGGAATATAAATTGGCTGACTTCCTAGTTTGGTTAACTAGTTAAAATAGCAAATAACTATAAGGAAGGTTGCATGTTCAACCTTAGTCTGTATTGAGTTAACTGATAGCCTGGCTGGAAGGAGAGATGCTATGATTGGCCACAGAGAACCCCTGGATTAGAGAGGGGAAAATCAGCCTGAGTCCCCACCCCGATCATTCAGTGACCACTGCTGGAACTGCCTGTGTGCATGCCAGCTGAGGACGAGAGTACGCTCAGCTGTTCAAGCAGCATCGGTGGAGACAGGAAGGTACGGTTAACACTTCAGATCAATTACCTTTCAAAAGGTCATCGACCTGAAATGTTAATCCTGCCTACCTCTCTCCATAGAAGCTGCCTGACCTGATTGTTTCCAGCATTTTCTGTTTTTATTTCAGATTTACAGCATCTGCAGTATTTTCCTTTTGTGCTCAGCTTTGATCCTTTACTCACCTCCCCGCCCCCCCCCCCCCCACTCCCATTCCCATTAACCTCCTGGGTCAATTAGCCACTGACATTTTGTGCCAATAATCACACATAAAAGTGACTATTTGATACAAGTTTTGGAGGGCAACCAGTGCCCATGGAACCATACCTCAGCAAGAGTTAATATCTTCTGGAGAGGAGGGGAGAACAATGATGAGAAAAGGCTAAAAAATATTTTTTCTGCTAGTATAGAGCATTCACTTTGTGAGCAATTTGAAATGGGCTCAAATAAGTATGCCTTTAAATTAGATTGATGTAACTAAGATATATGTGCAGATTGCAAAAGTCAGATCCAAATTAGTATGTTAAGTCAAAGTCTGACAAGAAATGAATTCAGGGGCAGGAAACTGGACAATAAAATGGGTTAGAACATTGCCCTTATACCTGAATCTCAATCCAGTGTCACAGTTCAGAGGAATGTATTCTTTCTGAGTCATGTCCCTCAGGTTAAAATTGGCATCAAATTTACCACAGTTATCAGTAATTGGTCTCAGAAAGGGATAGGCAGGTAGTAGGTAATCTAAGGAAAATCCTGCATTCCATTTGGCCTAGCTGTTTGTGCGTGAGTAGTAGGTGTGCACTACAAGTGCTTACCACTAACCAACAAGGCTATCCCTCATTGTGAAAATAGCTTGTATTCCACACACAGTACATGCTGGTTGTAAATATACAAAAACCGGAAGAAATACATTTGAATTATGTTGAAAGCATACGAGTTTTCTTTTGATGCAATTGCATATAAACTCAAAAATGACACTATAGTTCTTGAATGTTAGTTATTATGTTAATTATTTTAATTCCTATCACCCTAACAAATTTAAAGAAAAAGAAAGACATGCATTTATATAGTGTCTTTCATGATCTGAGGATGTCCCAACGTGCTTCACAGCCAATAACATTTTTGGGCTTTTTTCTTTTTTCCAATTTTCTCTGCAAAGCCTGAAGGTACTGATTCTTTCTGAGGTGCAGTTCCACAGATGCGTGCAGGTTTCTGGTACCTCTCCTAACCAGTCATTCTTCAAGTGTGACTCGAAACAGTGAGTGACAGAAGGCTATCAGAGCTGGGACCAATCCTGTAATCTTTATATTGAAATTTCTCTCTGCTACTTTTCAAATTTTTGTGTGCGCTATTTTAACTAAGCTATTAACTCAAATAAACTGGCTAGTGCCTATGTTAAAATAGCACATGCAGGAATTTCACAGAAACACATTAACCAGTGGTAAAAATACTGCAACATCACTTCCTCACAGCTACGGTCAATCATGCTTCGTGACCACTCAGGAGAAAGCACCCTTCACCTAGTCTGTATGGCTCAGTACCACACTGGGCAGTGCTTTACCAACTGATCAGTGGGGGTGAATTTCTGTGGGATTTTCTCCACTCATCCACCATAACTGTGGCAGAAAAGCTGTGGAAACCCTGGAAAAATGAAGGGCGTTTAAACCATTTTACCTAAGTTTCCACAGCTTTTCCACCAAAGTTATGGAGGATGAGTGGGAGAACCCCCGCAGATACTCACCTCCAGTATCTCTAATTTTTAAATGATGTCCCTCTGTTTTTGAACCCTTCATTAGTATAAACAGCTTGTCCAGAGCAACTTTAAATCAATTCCATTCATCATTTTGAAAACTCTTTTTATAATGGGAGCAAACTTGGTTTCCTTAATTTTTCTCATAATTTAGATTTATGAAATCAGGCAAGATGCTAGGCGCCCTGCATTTACCTTCCCTGGGACAGGAATGTGCTTCCTATGGAATGGTGTGAAACCTAGGCTATAACTTTTTTTTAAAAGTTTGAGTATTGGATGCTTGGGTGTGGTTGAAAACATAATTTGGAATCATTGTAAACCAGTTATTTGTCACATGCTATATATGGAAATGATGCAATATTTTAATCACATTGTGCAATACTGAGCCACCAGTGTCCAGTTTGAAAGCTTTAATTAAACATTTCAAGCCAAATTACAAGTACTGCGAGTTGCACACCCTCTGATTCAGTGTGAGCTCCCTACAATCAGACATGTGCAATCAAAAATAATTAACTGTTTTGATTTTATTGAGGTTCATACATCAGATCATACTATATGAATAGGACAGTAGAGATCAAGGTGTATATAGAATTTATAACGCATCCTTAGCGTGAAATTGGGGTTGGAAAATTCAGTTTTTGTAATCCACATTCCTCCATCCTTTTCTGAAGGCACTGGATCAGACTGCAGAACAGTTCCACACCGATTGGATTTGTGCAGGTAGCCATTCTTCTCAAGTGCACTCAGACAGTTAGGCCTTGACATTAATCTGAAGGCAGCTTCCAAGATGGGAGGGGGGTGGGGGGGTGGTGGAGTTGCGTGGCGGAAACCCGTAAGTCAAGAGCAAGTCGGAATCAGCAATCTGAACTCAATTGTACCAATTAATTTTGATTTCCAGGTTTTGCATCTCCAAGAGGCGTGATGCGCACCCGCATGACGTGATCTCAGCTCTATTTAAAGGGACAGTCCACAAATGTAAATTGGAGGTGTTCAGGGTGGATGATGGATATATAGCAAGGGCAGGACCCAGATTCAATGATGCCTCACTTGAATTACTGTTGGGTGCAGTTAGGAGAAGGAGGGACATACTTTTCCCCAGCAATGGAAGGAAGAAACCTGCGGCTCTCACCAAGAAGGCGTGCTTGGAGGTAACTAAGGAGGTGAGCAGCAACAGCGTTGTGTCTAGGTCTTGGATGCAATATAGAAAGCGGTTTAATGACCTAACCAGGTCAGGAAAAGTGAGTACCTTTGATGATTCAACTACATCCTGTTCTTTAAGCAAACCGCAACCCACCCCTTTCACTCTGTCTTGCTAAGTGTTCTCCATCACATCACTCCTCACCAATGTCCCCTGTAAGCTGCACTGCCTCCTGCGCGGCCTGCCTCCCCCAATGCGCGGCCCATTCAAATTTTTGCACGTGCTCGGTATCTACAATATAGAAACTGGTGAGCGGCCTGTGTGGGGCCTTGCAGATGACTGCATGGTAGTGGGAACATTGCTCCTCACCCACTCAACTTTTAGCAGCACCCAGCCATCACTTTCTATGCACTTCATCACCTCCCCATTTATCCATCCGCTGTTGCCACTCACCCCAATCCTTATACAATATGATGTATCTATCTCAAAGTCACCCTCACCGAATGCACTGCATCCATTGGGTGAATACCTGACCTTCACTCACTCACAGGTCTGTTTTATTGCCCCTTGTAGGAGAAGAGCGCGCAAAACGCAAGGGAGAGGGAGAGGACTTGAGGTGAGCCACTACAAATAGTCCAGCTCACAGATGCAGAGGAGGACACCCTGGAGATAAGTGGCACAGCTGTGTCCCTCTCAGTCAGAGATGGAGAGACAGAGAGCTTGCAGATAGCTGCAATGTTTGCGCTAAGCTGCGTGTGTGGCCATGCAGTAATCTGCAAGGTCCCGCGCAGGCCGCTCACAAGCTTTTCCATTGGAAATACTACGCATACACAGAAATTTAAAGGGATCGCGCAGTGAAATAAACAGGCCGCACACAAGGCGCAGCTTAGAGGGAACATTGAAATGCTGGTCACAGAATTACAAAAATCGCTGACATACATATGCTGACTTCATTTCATCAATAACTGAGTTTGGTGATTGCCAAGATTGTGACTTTGCCACGACTAATCATATCTCTTTCTTTTGTCTTCCAGGGCCTTCACGCATACAGCAAGTGTCGCAGGGCATCCATTAGGATGATTTCTCAGAGGATTTCATTCCCTGAGGGTGCACCATCACAGGACCTAGAGCCAGGCACCAGTGCAGATACTCGCACTTCAGTGGATCCAGTTAGAGTTAGTTGGGTTTTCACCTGGTGATTCACACCTCACAAGTGAGCACCAGCAGACACTGGTGGCAGGGACAGCTGTGGGGAGTCCGCATGAGGGTTGGGGGTGGGGGGCGCAGATGCTGAATCCCGGGGGCTATCATTGAGAAGGAAAATGCTAGAGGTGCATCAGCAACTTAGCGAGGTACTGACAGATGTGCCACGCACACACTCCACAAAAGCGGAGAGGATGGAGGAGTCCAACTCGATTGCTGGTAGATTGATGGAGCAGGGAATTGCGAGAATGCCTGCTATGGAGAGAGGCCGCCTCCATGAAGCTTCAAGCAAGGCTCTCAAATGAGTCCATACAGGCCATGACCACGGCCATGCAGACTTTGGATGCAACTTGTCTTCCGTCTTAAACAGGATGATAGATACTATATCCGTGGCCTTTCAACGAGTCACTGATCTGCACCAAGCTGCTCTCCAGCAGAGAGATAGGAGTGATGTGGTACTGCCCAAGAGAGGGATGATGACGAAAGGGGGCATTGGAAGTGGGAACTCCACTTAAAGCGCTCCCACTTCTCAATAACTGATCTATGAGAAGACTGAGTATGGTGATTGTTAAGATTGTGACTTTGCCACGACTAAATCATATCCCTTTTGGGGAGTCTAGGACTAGGGGGCATAGTCTAAAAATTAGAGCCAGACCTTTCAGGAGTGAAATTAGGAAATGCTTCTGCACACAAAGGGTGGTAGAAGTTTGGAACTCTCTTCCGCAAATGGCAATTGAGGCTAGATGAATTATTAATTTTAAATCTGAGATTGATAGATTTTTGTTAACCAATGGTATTAAGGGATATGGGCCAAAGGCGGGTATATGGAGTTAGGTCGCAGATCAGCCATGATCTCATTGAATGGTACTGAATTTGGATGATCAGCCATGATCTCATTAAATGGCGGAGCAGGCTCGAGGGGTCGAATGGCCTACTCCTGCTCTTATCTTCTATGTTCCTATGTTATTTGTCTTCCAGGGCCTTTACTCATACAGCAAGAGTCACAGGACATCCACGAGGACGATTCATGGAGCAGTCTTTGGCGGGGCCCTCAGGGGCTCCAAAAGCCAGAGGGCATAGGCCAAAAGCATTTCAGCGGTCAGGGCAGGGATCTGAGCAGTCTGCCTCTACCTCTGCTGAAGCCACACAGGATGTATCACGTAGAAACAGTAGGAAGCGTGAGATGAAGCAATTGTAATTCAACAAGTGTATGGCCATGGGTGTTAGACAAAATGTTATGTTATTAAGTTTACTTTTTGTAAAATTTATTGATTAGCACCACTTCCAAGTCTTGCCCATTATTGCGTCCCGAAGGCCATCTTGCTCTTTCACCTGTTTCATGATGAATGTCAATACATGAGAGGACCCATTGGGCGGATGTGCAATGGGTAGATGATTGGTTTAAGGACTGTTTAGTGCAAAGGGAGAGGGGTGGGGAGGGGGGCGCGGCGGGTGGTTCTGGTGGTGGGAGCGGACCACAGGATTTCATTTCTTATGTTTTACACTAGGTGAACCTTTGTAATATTAGGGCATCCCTGACACCCTGGGCAGCAATGTAAGTGGCTGGTCTGGCAATGGGTGCCACATCTTAATCCTCCTCCTTCATGTGCTCCTCATCCAAAGATGAGTGATGAGCCTCTTTGTCCTCCTCCACCTGCAATCTTCTCTGCTGCGCAATGTTGTGCAGGACGTGGCACACCACTATTATGCTGGACACCCTTGCTGGCGAGTACTGAAGGATGCCTCCAGAGCTATCTGGGCACTTGAAGCACATCTTCAACATTCCAATGGCTTGCTCAATGACACACCTGGTGGTCATGTGGCTCGCGTTGTAGCATTCCTGCACCTCATTGGTGGTGGGATTCCTCACAGGTGTCATGAGCCAAGTTTGAAGTGGGTATCCCTTGTCTCCTATGAGCCAGCCCTTAAGTCTGCTTCCTGGAACGAAAAGGTCTGGGTTTTGAACTGCCTCAGCAGGAAGGCATCATCACAGCTTCCAGGAACCTCTTCTTGTGGTTGTACACCAGCTGCGCATTGATGGAAGAATATTCCTTGCGGTTTATAAAAACTCCTGGTTGCTGTGGTGGTGCTCGGAATGCCGTATGTGTGCAGTCGATGGCACCGTGTACCTGCGGGAATCCAGGCAGAGAGGTGAATCTGAGTGTCCGCTCATTCTGGCTATTGGCATCACAGAGGAAATTTACATAATTGTTAGCCCCGGCAAACAAGCCATCAGTGACCTACCTCATGCTGACTGGGAGATCCTGGATATGTTGCTTTTTGCGCCCTGGAAGGATCTGGAGGCAAAAAAATTAAGGGCAGTGGTCACTTTCACAGCCACTGAATGCGTGGCCACCAGGGAGCAGGTCTTCCTGTAGGAGGCTGCAGATGTTTGCCACCACCTGATGTGACAACCACAGCATGCGGAAGCTCTGCTCTTCTGAGAGGTCAAGGAAGCAGAGCCTCTGTTTGTGAACTGAGAGACTTGGGTAGTCACTCGACCCCTCTCCTGTGTAACTCCCTCCTGTGCACGTGCTGATCCCACAACAGCATGTCGTCACTGCCATGGATAGTGATGGTCATCCTCTCCTGATGTGCTGTCAAACACATCCAAGGCATCTCCCATCTTGATCTTGTCAATTTGAAATCCCCGAAGGTTGAAAAAAGCTATATCCATACAAGCACTCTCTGCCAAACATTTGCCAGAGAAAACTGAGACAACAGCTGCAATAAGTGAGGTTTTATTCAGATGGGAGAATGATAAGTTTAAATACCCATCTGAACAGCTGCCTAAACTCGCCTCAGTTTCCCGAGCCCCGTGAAACCCGTCCTGCTCAAATAAAATTTGGCGCCCAGTTAAAAACAATTTAAAAATACCTTATTAACGTCTCCGAAGGATGTTAATTGTGCCAATAAGGAGCTGCCTGCATCAATTATGAAATTCCTGACTTCGGCGAGGTGTCTCGCCGGCATCCAAATGCGCCTCCATTAAACCCAGAAGTAGGTGCGTTGGAGCCAGGTTGCACTCCTGCGCGGTCTTGGGGGTTAAAATCCTCCCCCCACCCCACCACCCGCCTTAGTGTCAATAAGGCTATTCACCGAGTAGTGTATTGCATTTAAAGTTGATCTTGTTCTCATCGGATATGCACACACGGACCTTCCAGAATAGCGATCAGGAATGAGAACCAGGGTAGAGATCAACTAACTGAACTAACAACCGACACCGAACCTGGGATCTTTCTGATCTGTATGGGCTCGGTAGTAAACTAGGTGGGTCAGTTATTTGGTGACCCAATGCGAGACGGTAAAGGCAGTTAATTTAAGAATTCCAAAATGGCTCAGCTGGTTAAGGCGATGAGTTATACCGGAATGGAGGTGCCAGGTTTGATCCTGAATCTGTGGGGAGTTAGTTGGCCTCAGCAGAGGTGCAACAACTGGCAGCAGTTCACCTTAGTTAATGTGGAGAAAAATCAGACAGGTGTTCCACTCCTGACTGCTAGTCAACTATTGCTGCTGGAGAGTGTTAGAGGTGAGAATAGGATTAGGCTTGGTTGTAATGTCCCCCACAGTCAAATAAGAACATAAGAAATAAGAGCAGGAGTAGGCCATACGGCCCCTCAAGCCTGCTCCGCTGCCACTCATTGTCTAGGCTCCCCCATTAAGTATAGCTGCTTAGTTGAGGGAACATAGTGACCAGTTCCCACAAACTATACCTCAGCAGGAAAAACATCTTTAGAAGATGATAGAAGAAAAAAAAAAACTTTTTTAGGATTAAAGCATTTCCCTAATGTAGTGGTGACCTAATGGCACCGTTGGCTCCTCCATACCTTGCTGCCAATGGGAGGGATGATGCGCTAGAGGTCGGGGGTCAGAGAAATTGAGTGTTTGTGAGGGATATGGGGGTGGAGGGGTTTGCCGAGATACAGTAGGGTAAGGCCATGGAGGGATTTAAAGATGAGGATTAAGATTTTAAACTTGAAACACTGGGGGATGGGGTGCCAATGTAGACCAGTTCGGACTCGGGTGATGGCTGAGCAGAACTTGGTGCAAGACAGAATACAGGCAGCAGAATTTTAGACAAGGAGTTTATGGAATGTAGGGGAGGAGAGGCCAGCAAGGAAAGTGTTGGGAGTATTGGAGCCTAGGGGTGACACAGGCAGGTGTAAAGGATTTTTTAAGCGGTGAGATGGCTGAGGTAGGAGAGGAGGTAGGCAGTGTTGTAGAGATGGCAGTAAGCGGTCTTGTGACGGAGAGAATATAGGGTCTCAGGCTCATCTCTGGGTCAATCAGGATGCGGAGGCTGTGAGCAGTCTGACAGAGTGGCAAGGGAGTGAAGCTCGTGTGGTTGAGGTGCTGTGAAGATGATGATTTTGGTATCCCAAAATTGAGCTTGAAGAAGTGAGACTCATCCAAGACTGGATGTCAGACAAGCATCATGATAATACAGAAACAGTGGAAGAGTTAAGAGAGTTGGTAGAGCTGGGTGTTAGCGGCATACATGTGGAAGCTAGCCCCATGTTTGTGGATAATGTTACCAAGAGGCAGTTCAAGGACCTTAGCAAGCAAAGAGAGGTTGAAAACAGGGTAGTAGTTGGTGAGAAGAGTTGAAGGTGTTTTTTTTTGGCGGAAGAGGTGATAACAGTGGTTTTAAGGGAAAGAGGGGCAGTGCCTGAGGAGAGGGAATCTTTGATGATGTCAGCTAGCCTGGGGGCCTGGAAGTGAAGTTGCATGGTCAGACATCAAATTGGAAGGGGATCAAGATAGAAACGGGTCTCGAGGACAAGCTGAGTTTGGAGAGGGCAGGGAGAAGCTGCAGAGAGGTGTGTGTTCAGGGCTAGAGTGGCTGCAAGAGTGGGGGAGGGTGCCTTATGAAGAACAGTGCCAGGTAGAAGCGTAAATGGGGGATGGCAGCACCTGGTATAGCTCCGCTCTCCCAAAACTAGTGCTGGAATTTAAAAGCACCTCTCGTCTGTATGACAGTACCATATCAGGCATTTAACTTAAGTACTGAACAACTGGGAGAGCCCAACATCAACTCATTTCATGGTCAAACTTAATTTGTGAGAATTCTTTAAATGACAACACTCTTTAACATTAAAGGATTATTGGTGCTGAAAGATAATCAAAACTTGCCAGTATGAATAGTTTATTAGAGTCTGAAAACCTTTGAACAGCACTCAAAACAAAGCCCAGTCAGAGAATGACTTTAGGGCTAATGGATTTACACACTGCAGGATCGCTAAATGACTATTTGGTAGTTTGATGCTCTACATGCAGGTCTAATTAAGTAAAGCTCTGCTACAAAACAACATGTAATTAGGCAAAGTGCTGTTTTCTTTTCTATGCAAATATACCAATAATGCTGTAAAATCAAGTGAAAATTACATGTTGACATGTTTGAGCAGTGCCCTTGTATACCACAGTGAACTCCTTAGCGGTTTTTATAGTGAGGGGGATGGTAATGTCTGTAAGTGTTTAAGTGCCTTAAAGGTAAGGTTTAAGGATGGTAAGAGGGCCCTTTTCTCAGACTGATTGACCAGGGTTTCAAAGTTTTGGTATTGATCCCTGAGGCCTTAGTGTCACGTTGTAAAGCACTCATTAGTTTTAAGCCTTGTTAAAAAAATCTGCTCATTAGTCCATTTACATAGAACCTGATTCAGTTAGGAGAATATAACTTACATTTCTTTAGTAAAGAAAACATCTCAGCCCTGGTTGAATTTTAGCCACTCCAGCCCAGGGGTCCAGAGTTCAGCTGTAATATCCCCACAGTGCGCCCGGCTAGGTAACTACAGACCACTGATTGCATTTGAGAATTTCCTGCTATGTGGCTCAGTTCCACACTAGGCAGTTTTATCCACAGCCACTGTTTGCATCAGATTAGCAGAAAACTGAATCCTGTATCCTTTGTAAAATGCACTAAGAGTTAATGGCTCTGAATTTGCGGTCGGTGGCGTAGCTAAGGAGTACGCACTTTGCTGGTGCGAACCCCTCTTCGAGAACTTGCGTTGTTTCACTGTGGAGTTGTGCGTAGCATAGTGGCCCATAGATCCCAGGAACGCACCGCTGTGCGGAAGCATACCTGGGTTCACATGGGACTGTGCTCCTTTCACTAGCCAATCAGGAAACATAGAAAGCCCAGCTCATTATGTAGTTACAACTTTCAAATGAAAGTGTGATACTAATTAAGTTTATTTGACAAGTACAGTACTTGGCTTTAAAAAGCACAGGGAATACTTAAGTAGTTCTTTACTGGAAGACTGCAAGATTAAAAAAAAATTAAAACGATCTCATCCCTCAACCTGAGCCTTTGCAGCTGCCTGGGTTCCAGTACAACTATAGGTTTCAATACAACTGCTGGGAAGTAATTGTTAATAGAAACTCCGCTCCACCTTACTTTCCTTCCCCCCCCCCCCCCCCCGACTAACACAAAACTACTTTCTAATGTCTGTGTGTTATTCTGCAAACAGTGGCTGCAACGTCAAGAATTTCAGTTTTATCCCGGTTCACATTAGCCTTGCTGCCATACAGCGCACAATAGCGATTTTCTATCACTTTCGAACAACGGATCATATGAAGTAGAAATAGATAGGTGCACAGGATAACAGAATATTTCTGAACTGATGCTAATTGTTTCAATAGCAACTGAAATGTAGTCAATTTAATGACCAATAGTTAGGTAGAATGTGAGTCTTCACACCCTCTTATAGCTTGATACATGGTGCTTTTACGTGTTCATTTTTAATTATTATACAATTTTATCACCCCCCCCCCCTTTACACTGTGCAAACAGGCTCCTGTGCCTGATTGCAACAGCCGTAAACATTTCAAGCGTAATTGATGCGCAATAGGTGGGAAATTAGCCCGACCGTTTGCCAGCACATCATTAGAATGAGGACTTGAAAGTCGCAGCGGATCATCTGTCTATTCAGAACTTGACAGATCGCAAGTTCGGGATTTAGTGCATGCACAAATCCCGAACTTGCGGTCAATTTCAAAGGCGGTATGACGCCGTACTCAGAGTATGCTGTCATACCGACCACAAATTCAGGGCTATTATTTCAAAAATACGCACTACATCCTGCTGTAAGTGAACACAATGAAACAGAGATGACTGTTTCTAAATCTAAAGCAACTTTTATAGTGGTATTGTTTTAGGTCAGATTCTAAGAGACCGGCTCCTGCCAACACACTACTAAATTCGGCTCCCTTATCCTGGTGACTCACCATCCCGGTTTTTCATAGGCTTTGAGTCTGCAGCTGTGATACAGGAGCACCCATTACACATCGCACTTTGTAATGTGATTCATTATCACCTGTGGCATCGAGACCCTGTGCCTCCCAAAAATGTAAATGAAGCCAAAGCGCCATAATGAAGTCAGAGTATCCAGACAGCTCCAGATATTTAGCGCTCTATGAAACAGGCATTGTTTGGGAAGCATAATCACCACATTCAGTCCTTTCCCTTGAAGTGAACTCATTCTTTTCATACCCATTGCCAGTAGATAATCTGTTTGTTTCCACCAATTTCAGTCCTTCTATGCAGTTTACTGTAATTCAAAACGGAACTTACTCCGAGCTTCTGCTATCTGTACCTGTTTCCCAGGGAGCAGTAACTGTGTGTTGCTTATATACAAGCTGTGGGTATCTTGCTGGACATTCCCTCTAGGTTTCTGCAGGGGGAGGAGGATCAGAGAAAGCATGCAAGGCGGGTTCAACTTCACTTCAGGCAATTAAGTAGGACCCATCCTTACACTGCCACAAGTGCATAAAAACATTTTATTAGCACTTAATAAAATCAAGAAAGGAGCTATAAAATGCAATGAGTTTATTAATAAAATGAATCGAGTAACTGCATCCACAATACTGAACACATTCACAGCACTGAGTACAATTTCAGCATTTTCCTTTTCACAAAGTGGAATTGGGGAAATAAAGACAAAAATATACAAAATTATTTGCTGTCTAATAATTTGCAGTGTTGGCAAACAGTATTAATAGAAAAATTATTGTAAGTTGTAGTACTGATTTTTTCCTTCAAAAGGTAAATAGCACATATCTGTGTAAAGAGGAACTTAATTTTATGGCAAGGATTAAACAAAAAAGGAAGAAAATAGGTCTGAAGCAGAACGACAACATCTACAGAATAAATGAATATACAATATGACTCGGGCTTCCTGGTTCATATCCCAATGATACAGAATCAGTGTTTAGAAAACACAATGCATTTTTTCTTACTATCTTGAGATTTAGTCTAAACTTTAAATGGCAGATATGGATGTTAATTCTGAGGTGATAAAATAAACATCACCAATGGACATCAGGTGTGTCATGGCTATAGGGTCTGAGTGGCAAGCAGTCCTCATGTATAAATGTAATCAGACTCAAGTCCTAGAGTTACACATTTTGTATACCATTTTGACTTTTCTGAATTTTTTTGGGCCATCAAAGGGGGGAACGTCAGCATTGGGAAATAGAGTATTCTATTTTATTGGAATTCAGTGTTCCAATCAAGTATGCACAAGACTGGGTATGGCAAAAACTATGCCCCAATATATCTTAACCACCAAATGTACATGTGTGAATTTTAAAATTTCCATAGCCATCTTTACAATCTTGGAATGTGTTTGACAACTTAGTGTTGAACTGTAGATCTATACTTACTTTGAACCAGACTGTTATTACTTCAACATAATTTCACACACAATCCTTACAATCAGCAGAGCGAAACATCACATCAGCCTGGGCTGGACAGATTCAAACCCAGATCCCAGAGGTGAAAGGACAAATGTCTAACTTACTGCACTCATTCTAGTTTTTAAATTTCTATTTTCTAACAATTCACTTTGCTTGTTTATTGACCACAGAAAAATTAAGTCTTTGAGTATCTTAAAACTGAGTAGGATGTAGACTCCACTATCACAGGCAACAGTGCTATCATGACAATTAAGCTTTTAATTCAACATTAACAGAATTAAACTAAATATAAGGCTTTGAAATAGTTAAGTACAGTCTCTGCCTACAAAATCTTAATACTTCATATTTCTTTTCCTTCATACTAAGGCATTTAAAGTTTGACTCATCACTGCACATGGTTAAATCTGAATTTTTTTTCCATTTAAAATGCAATTCAGCAAGCACCACCATTCCCCTCCTCGCTAAAAACATCCAGAGATAACATATCTGTTCAATGTAAGGTTCACAAGAACACAAGCCCAGACATGTTCTCAGCACAGTTGATAGCCAGTCCTCCTCATTTACCTCAGTCAGCGTGAAGATCATTAAGTAGAAGCAATTTATCTAATAAGAATGTTAGTCTGCAATCTTGAGAAAGGACATTTTTCACACTGGGGTAATAACTTTAATTTTATTTACAAATTTCTAATTTGAGAGCAACTGTAGCAATCCAGAAGCAAAAACTGACTTGTGGAATAGTTCAAATGAAAAGAGGGAGGAGTGGAACTGTATAATAAAATCCTTTGACTTGCAATTTTGTTTAAATTAAAACTTTTCCATTTAATAAACTACAGTATTTTCTAAAGAATTCAGCTAATCTTTTAAAAAGAATCAAGAATTAATAGTTCAAAAGATTTGTAAAAAAAACTTCCAAGTTTAAAACTTGTTGCACAATGGAGTTTAGAAGTATTTCAGTAGTGATCTTTGCCTCATAACTTGAGTGGCAAGTGAATCCTACACAGCCGATGACCCTCTCAGAAATGTGGCTGGAATTTTCTGTTGGTCCGAATTTCACATACCTCAAATTATATTGTTTGGAAATGATGGTGTATGTAAGGGGGTGGGTGGAGTGACCATCTTTGTTAGCAAACGAGTAAGTGTAGTAGTGTGAGAGGATATTGCAAGTGGAGAAAATAATGGGAAACACTGGCTCCAACTAGGAAAGAGAAATGGATCTGCAGTTGTGTAATCAACTCACTAAAGTAGTGATGATGAGAGATTTCAGTTTTCCACTTGTAAGGTAGACAAACAAGGAGCAGGCACAAGAAATGGGAGGCCCCCTCAAGAAACATTTGCTAATGCAATGAATGATTGCTTCTTAATTCAGCATGTGAGGACAAGCATTGGAGGGTAGATTTAGCAATGAACCACAGTTGATAGGTGATCCAGAGGTGGGGGAGCATCTTGCTGATTTGGACCACTCTTCATACAATTTAATGTATGGGGCTGTAAAAAGTTTAGGGTAACAGTATGCTGATTCTGAATTTTCCAGTGGCTCAGTTTATGGAAATGAAAAAAGACTTGAATAGGAGAGGAAGCTTGATGACTATTATTTGAACATTCAAAGGAAATAGAACACTTTCAGAAAGTCCTGAAAGGATGGGAAGCCTTATCTGACAAGAGTGCATGATGAGAGCTAGCCACAATGGCTTCATGGGGACTTAGGCAACTTGCACCCAAGGAAGTATTTGAAGGCTTACAAAATAAGAGTGTTTTGGACAAGGAAAGCTATAAAAAGTGGATAGTGTTAACAAAAAGAAATATTGAGCAAGCTAAAATGAATCTAGAAAGAATAGTTGAATGCAGCCAAAATAATGGGTAAGGACTTTTTGCTTGTTATGAGCCAGAGGTCCATTAGAGAACAAATAGAACAGTTGGAGGGGGACTTGGGCAGAATTCTAAATAACAAGAGCACAGCAGAGGTTTTGAACAGATACTTTGTATCTGTTTTTCATTGAGTGTTGAACTGGCCCCTACTATCGAAAGGAAAATTAAAACTCAAATCGGTTGCTTAACCATTAAAATAGTACAAGCTAATTAAAGGCGCTGAAGGAAATGGCTGAAGTTGATGGTAGTGCCATAATAAATATTTTCAATAATTCACGTCTGTGGCACGGTTGCATTTTGGGAGAACTCCTGTGAACCAACTTTGGAATGAAAGAAAAATCAAGAAAGAGAGGTGCTGAAGATCAATCACCATAGACTCCACCAGGAGCTTTCCAATTGGAAAATTTAAGTAACTAAATCAGAAAATACTTGGCTACTGGGCACTCCATTGTCCTAAGCAAAGTATCAGCAGACCAGCTAAACTTAAGAGTGGAACAGAAATTACAAAGAGATCTTGGTCTTAGAGGATAATAAACTGCATCATGGGCAAATCACCAGAAATAAATCAAGTTCTAGGTCACTCGTGTTTAGTAATAGAATTGTATTGAACAGATTGTCAAAGTCTCACATGCAAGTGAAAGAGGTGATTTTAATGGATGCAAATAAGTTTTTATCTGAAATATTACAAATTGAATAGAAAATAAGAAATCCACAAGGTGTGATTAATAGATCCGCAAGTATAAATATTTGGCTATTCCAAATGGCTAATTTGGCTGCTATTTTTTTTCCTTAGGTGCTGAGAAGAACTCTAATGGGTGAGTTAAAAATTAGTTTCAGTTGTAAAATATCATGGGTCATAAGGCGACATGTTCAATGTGGCTCTTTCTGGCACCAGATGTTTATGCTGTTAAAATCTACTGTTCTACAAGGTGGTGGAAGACTCGTAGACGCTGGATAAAATAGGTCTGCAAGTCTGTGTGGGGCTACTGAAAATAGATTTAATAGCATAAATGCTTACGCTGGCTCCTGGAATTCCAAAAGAAAGAGTGCTCGGGAGTGTTTTGTTATAATCATTACAGCCATTATATAATACCATTCAACTGGTAATGACAAGCTTTGCATTGCAGTTTTCATTTTGGCAAGTTTAAAAAAAGTATTTTGTCTTTATTATGTTGATCTAGGGATGGCTAATACTGCAGATACAACATTCTTTGAACACCATTAGAAATTAAAATCATGCTGCCAATTTCCCAAATTTAGGTACAAAAAGAGATATGAAAAGAATATGGAAGAGACAGCAGTGGGGTGCAGTTACCGAAGAACAAAGATCCAAATTTATCATGTAGAAGTATAAAAGCAGGGTCGATGGGTTTGCAAATATTCTTCCTCACAAAACGTAATCCAGTTACACAAGGCTTTATTCTTATCGATCTCAAACTGCATGCCAGTGAGTTTAATAAATTATCGAATGCTTTTTGCAATGTTCAACTATTAACATTTACAACCTATTTGCCGTATTGAGAGACAGGCTGCCTAAACAACATTTTCTCCTTATTTCTCTTTTTCTGTATTTTACTTTTATTTCACTGATGCATAGATCTGACCTGCACTTCCGTGCACAGAAAAGTTCCAAGCTTAGTAGAATCAACTTGGTTTTATGGACGGGAAATCGTGTTTAACAAATTTATTAGAGTTGTTTGAGGATGTAACTAGCAGGGTAGATAAAGGGGAACCAGTGGCTGTAGTATATTTGGATTTCCAAAAGGCATTCAATAAGGTGCCACATAAAAGGTTGCTACACAAGATAAGAGCTCATGGGGTTGGGGGTAATATATAATAGAGGAGTGGTTAATGGACAGAAAACAGAGAGTAGGGATAAATGGGTAATTTTCTGGTTGGCAGGCTGTAACTAGTGGGGTGCTGCAAGGATCAGTGCTTGGGCCTCAGCTATTTACAATCTATGTTAATGACTTAGATGAAGGGACCGAGTGCAATGTATCCAAGTTTGCTGATGATACAAAGCTAGGTGGGAAAGTAAGCTGTGAGGAGGACACAAAGAGCCTGCAAAGGGATAGAGACAGGTTAAGTGAGTGGGCAATAAGGTGGCAGCTGGAGTATAATGTGAGAAAATGTGAGGTTATTCACTTTGCTAGGAAGAATAGAAAAACAGAATATTTTTTAAATGGTGAGAAACCATTAAATGTTGGCGTTCAGAAAGATTTAGGTGTCCTCATACAAGAAACACAGAAAGTTAGCATGCAGGTACAGCAAGCAATTAGGAAGGCAAATGGTATGTTGACCTTTATTGCAAGGGGGTTGGAGTACAAGAGTAAGGAAGTCTTACTACAATTGTACAGGGCTTTGGTGAGACCACACCTGGAGTACTGTGCACAGTTTTGGTCTCCTTATCTGAGAAAGGACATACATGTCTTAGAGGCGGTGCAATGAAGGTTCACTGGATTGGTCCCTGGGATGAAAGGGTTGTCCTATGAGGAGAGATTGAGTAGATTGGGCCTATACTCTTTAGAAGAATGAGAGGTGATCTCATTGAAACATAAGATTCTGAGGGGGATTGACAGGGTAGATGCTGAGAGGTTGTTTCCCTGGCTGGGGGGCATAGTCTCAGGGTAAGGGGTCGGCCATTTAAGACTGAGATGAGGAGGAATTTCTTCACTCAGAGGGTTGTGAATCTTTGGAATTCTCTGCCCCAGAGGGCTGTGAATGCCGAGTCGTTGAGTATATTTAAGGCTGGGATAGATAGATTTTTGGACTCTAGGAGATTCAAGGGATATGGGGATCGGGCGGGAAAGTGGAGTTGAGGTCGAAGATCAATCATGATCTTATTGAATGGTGGAGCAGGCTCAAAGGGCCGTAAGGCCTGCTCCTAATTCTTATATTGTTATGTAATGCATCTGCACTTGAGTCACTGAACACATAGGTCCTGCGTACACGGCGCTTGGAATGGACAAGTCCACTCGCTCTCCACCTGCTCTATTGTTTTGAAAATGTTGGTTGGGGAAGTCTCAACCAGTGGTTATGCTGATAAATCTGAAAAATTTCTCAGTGTTTTACAGAAAATAAAAAGTGATGGATATTGAACCATGGTGGGAGAGTTGAGAGGTGAATGAAAGCGTGGTTAAAAACTGGGTTTTAAGGAGGCTTTTAAAAGGTAGAGAGAAGGAGGGGTTTCAGGAGGGAGTTCCAAAGTGTCAGACTGAGGCAGCTGAAAGCTCTGCCACCAACAATGAGATGAAAGGAGGAGGTTAGATAAAAAGGCCAGAGATTAAGGGCCAAAGCGTGTTGGAGGGGACACCTAAACGTGGGTAGGTTGCAAAGACAAGGTGGGCGGAGAGATGTGAATCAGAAGTGGTGAATGGTAAGGCTGTTCTGCACATTTAATGAACTGAAAAAGACCTATTTCAAGATTAACAATTAGGACGTTGGTCTCTGTTGAGTACAAAAACAAATTAATTTGTAAGTTTAAAAGTGCACGCTTTTGCATTAGCATAGGAAACGCTTTATGGTAAATATAAAGGCATATTATAAGTGTTTATTACATTCGATCTTCATTATTCTTTTGTGGCACAAATAAACATTGTTTTAACATCTTTTTGGTCTGAATTCACAAGCTGTTCCCCTACTCTAATCTAATTTTTGGGAAACCCAACATGGAAAAAAAAATGAAACTGTGTTTCGTGTGGATACCAGAGGGCATAAGATCACATCAAGATCTGTTCTAATATTGGTCTATTAAAAAAAAAATAGAAAGCACAAAGGTGATTTTTTTAACTACAATATAATGCAAGGCTTCTTGTCTTTAAAGGGGTTTTCTGAGGTTGGGATGCCCATGAGCAGAGGGTCATTTTTGGCACGTTCCTCACAGTAGCGCACGAGATCTGCTGAAGCCTTTGAAACCTGCAAAAAAGAAAGGCCGAATAGTTTACATTTCAGGATTTTCACAATTCAATAGGATGTAACTGTTACTGGATGGCTTAAGAACATTACCAAACTGCTTTTCAAAAATAACATTTTATGTACATAAACACGAGGAGTTAGTGTATTGAACAGTTAAACAGAAAATGCTAGAAATGCAGTATTGCCAACTCCACGGTCTCATAAGTCAGGAGACAAATTCTTAAAAATCAGGAGATTTGGTGAGAAATCAGGGAGTTGCTACTTTTTCCCCCGACCCGACCCCTCGCTGACTTTTGTTCCTGGACAGGAAACTCATTCCACAACGTTTCCTCCTGGACAGGAAGTGCATTCGGCCGTCACTAATCGATTACGGACATAAGAACATAAGAAAATAGGAGGAGTAGTAGGTGGATCGGAGGCCTCGCTGTCGCATCACTCGCAGGCCGGCCTCACTCTGCTTTTGACCATTACTCTTTCCAGAACATAACCTCCTCCAGCCCTACAACCCCCCCCCCCACCCGCCCAAGATCTCTGCGTTCCTCCAATTTGGCCTCTTGCACATTCCCGATTTTAATCACCATTAGCGGTCGTGCCTTCAGCTGCCTAGGCCTTAAGCTCTGGAATTCCCTCCCTAAACTTCTCTGCCGCTCTTTCCTCCTTTAAGATGCTCCTTAAAACCTAACTCTTTGACCAGGCTTCTGCCCCAATATCTCATGATGTGGTTCGGTGTCAAATTTTGCTTGATAATGCTCCTGTGAAGTGCCTTGGGACATTTTACTATGTTAAAGGCGCTATATAAATACAAGTTATTGTTGTTAAAAATGTGTTTATATTTACAGTGCAATGTTGTTTTGGATAAAAATAAGCATGAAAATGTCCTCCAAATGTAACATTGTGCCCAAGCAAAGAACCACAGTGCTAATCCCCAACTCACTTGGTGATTTAAATGCATATGGTTAGGTTTCCAGGATTTGATTGCACAACAGCTGACAAGTTTCTTTTTGGGGAATAAATTAAAATGCCACAAACTTTCCATCTGTGCAGCAATATATAACAAATGTGATGCACCATAAAACAGGTGAAATTATATACAACTGTCAGGGTAGTGAAAAGTCTGAAGTACACAATGTGGTGTATGTGCCTTTAAGAGCAATTGTGGTGCATGTGCCTTTAAGAGCCCCAGGTGTGCGTAATGCCGGTAATTGCCACTTGGGCTATATAAGCCTGTGTATTGTGTATATCCTTTAGAAACCCCCCCCCCCCCCAGACTTGCTTAGTAAATACCTATGAACCAACTCCTGTCTTCAGTGTCTTTATCTACACACGGACACTACAGTGGCGACGAAGTGGAAACGGACTTACCTGCAATTCGACAGCACCTCAAGGACATCGATTCCTCCAACGTCCAGAAGACTCAAGGAAGTAAGAGAAACTGTGGTTTCACCAGCTGGCCAAGCTGGTGACAGGTACTGCGCTAATCCTTCCTGGGCGTCAGGCTGGAGCTCCAGCGGCGGGCTCTACAGCTGAGACAGGCAGCAAAATCGGAGGCAAGCAATAACGGACTGGGAGGGTGCACTCGAGAGACGGCCGGCGTGGCAAGCAGGTCAGCGTTTAGACCTCCGTCGGGAACGAGTCTCCAACAGTGAATAAACGGAAACCACAGTAAAACAGCGTTGTTATCGGTAGCAGCGGCGGGAAAGCGCGGGAAGCGCCATATCGTTGCTACAGAGGAAAAAAAAAGCGCGGGAAGCGCCATATCTTTTCTGAAATGCCTAAATCTGGTAATATTGAGGCTTTTGATGGCGAAGTAGAAGATTGGACCACATACGTGGAAAGAGTAGAGGTTTATTGCACTGCAAATGGAATAACAGATGAAAAAAAAGCTTCAATACTTCTGAACTTAATGGGCGCGAAGACATACGGGCTGTTACGAAATTTAATCACTCCAGCCAAACCAAAGGACAAGACTTTTAAAGAAATTGTTGATACCCTGCAGGAGCATTTAAACCCAACACCGCTGCTGATAGCGGAACGATTCAAGTTCTTCAAAAGAAATCAACACAAGAATGAAAGTAACGCTGATTACCTAACCGAATTAAGAAAGCTATCAAAGTACTGCCAATTCGGAGCAGGACTATCGGATTATCTTCGAGACAAATTTGTTTGCGGTCTCTTAAGTGAAGGAACACAAAAAAGACTGCTTTCTGAAAAAGATTTAACATTGGACAAAGCTTTCAGTATGGCTGTATCATACGAAGCAGCAGCAAAAGGAGCTGCAGAGATACAACAAGAGACACAGGACTTCGGCACTCATAAAATGACACAGGAGTTCGGAAGATGTTATCGCTGCGGCAGATCCACCCATAACCAGAGGGACTGCTGGTTCAAGGGCAAAGCATGCAGGCAATGTGGTAAGATTGGACACATTGCACGGGTATGCCAATCTGGACAAAATAAATCCACTGACAGAAAACAAAAAATCAATAAAGAAAAGTACAGGAAGGTACAAATGATGACGGACAATAGCTCCGAAGACCAGAATAGCGATAGCGACTCCGGAAACAAGAGACTAAGCTGTCTCAAATTACATAATGTACTTGCCAAAGAGGATTACCAAACCATTTGGGTTACCCTCACAATAGCAGGGTCCCCAGTTAAAATGGAGCTAGATACAGGATCAGCTCTAACCGTAATAAATCGACGAGATTACGAGAGGCTATTTTCGCATATACCTCTAAAAGACACATCCATTATCTTAAAAACATATACGGGGCAGAAAGTCTACCCCAAAAGGAAAAATAAGGGTGCCTGTGGTATACAACGGCAAAGAAATACAAAAGTTGTATTTATACATTCTACAAGATGGTGGTCCACCGTTGTTGGGACGTGAATGAATAAGGAAGATACGTTTAGACTGGCACTCCATTCAGGCACTGACGGTGACCAGTAAGGAAAAAAAGTGATGACATCATACCTGAACGATTAAAAGACATCTTGGCCAACAGCAAAGAAGTGTTTCAAGAGAAACTAGGAACCTTGAAAGGCATCACCGCCTCAATAAAAGTGGAAGATACAGCAATTCCAAAATTTTTTAAGGCAAGACCGGTGCCATACGCAATACGTCCGGCAGTCGAGGCAGAACTGAAGAATTTGGAAAAGGCAGGCGTATTATCCAAAATAGATTGGAGCGAATGGGCAACACCCATCGTTCCAGTCATGAAAAAAACATTGAAAAATAACTCTGAGGAACAGAAAAAAATTCGCATCTGTGGGGACTTTAAGGTGACTGTAAACCCGGTCCTTCACACGGTACAGTATCCTCTTCTGAGGATAGAAGATATTTTCGCCTCACTATCCGGAGGGAAATGTTTCACAAAAATTGACTTGGCACAGGCATATCTACAGATGGAGGTTGAGGAGACCTCTAAAAGGTATCTCACAATAAACACACACAAAGGCCTGTACCAGTACAATCGACTGGTTTTTGGAATAGCATCAGCTCCAGCTATCTGGCAAAGAGCTATGGAGCAAGTCCTGCAAGGGATTCCGGGGACTCAATGCTACCTAGACGACATCCTTATAACAGGAGAAAACGACAACGAGCACCTTGCCAATTTGGAGCAGGTGCTCACTAGGCTGAAAGAACGCCCCAAGTGCGAATTTTTCCAAAATCAGATATCATATTGTGGCCACATAATTAATAAGGAAGGGTTGCATAAGTCACCTGAAAAAATTGAAGCAGTTATAAAAGCCCCAGCACCTGAAAATGTTTCACAATTAAGGTCATTCCTGGGATTAATAAATTATCATAAATTTTTACCGAACTTATCAACTATTCTACACCCTCTTAATGATCTTCTACAGACAGGAGTGATTTGGAAATGGAACGAAGACTGTAAACGTGCCTTCCATAAATGTAAAGACTTAATCACATCCGAGAAAATTTTGGCTCATTACAACCCATCACTACCAATCAGACTGGCGTGCGATGCATCCCCTTACGGCATAGGAGCGGTATTGTCCCATAGATTCCCTGATGGCTCGGAACGGCCGATAGCTTTTGCGTCACGCTCATTGAACTCAGCTGAGCGTAACTATGCCCAGATAGACAGGGAAGCACTCAGCCTGGTATGGGGAGTGAAGAAATTCAACCATTACCTACACGGACAAAAATTTACCTTGCTGACTGACCATCAACCCCTCATCTCCATATTCAACCCTAAAAAAGGTGTCCCCATTATGACGGCACAAAGACTACAGAGGTGGTCCCTTTTTCTAGGGGCACACCAATACAACATTGAATACAAAGGGTCAAAACAGCATGGGAATGCTGACGGTTTATCACGCCTACCGTTGCCAACGATAGAAGAGGCACCTACAGTAGACCCAGTAGAGATATTCCACTCTACCATAGTGGAATGTCTACCGGTGACAAATTCTGCCATTGAAAGGGAGACAAGAAATGACCCTACTCTCTCACGGGTCTACGATTTAACAGTGAAGGGATGGCCAGCACATGGCGAACCACTGTTGCCAGCATTCTCGCAAGAGAACAGCTGTCAGTGTGCTGAGGAACCTTGATGTGTGGATCCAGAGTGGTGATTCCACCCAAACTCCAGGATAAAGTGCTAAAGGAGCTTCACGAGGGGCATCTGGGTGGAGTGAAAATGAAGAACCTAGCTAGGGCGTTTGTATGGTGGCCAGGTATCGATGGAGACATCGAAGACATGACCAAGAGCTGCCTAGGATGCCAGAAGGTCCAAAATGCTCCGCCACAGGCCCCTCTACATCCATGGGAGTGGCCCTCATCTCCCTGGCAAAGGGTGCACATCGACTTTGCTGGTCCATTTATGGACTCAATGTTCTTAATCGCAGTTGATGCACACTCCAAGTGGCCGGAGGTAATAAAGATGTCCTCCACCACCACGCAAAAAACCATCACAGTATTAAGGACCATATTTGCCAGGAATGGGCTGCCGGAGCAGATATGTTCTGATAATGGACCGCAATTTGTGTCCGAAGAATTCAGAAAGTTCTTAAAGAACAATGGGGTAAAGCACTACACGTCCGCCCCATGCCATCCCGCCACCAATGGATTGGCTGAAAGGTTTGTCCAGACCTTCAAGAAGGCCATCAAGGCCATGGGTAATGAAGACATAAAACTTCAGCACAAGGTGGATAACTTCTTATTTGCATATAGGAATGCAACGCATATGGTTACTAACCAAACTCCCGCCATGCTGTTCTACAATAGAAACCTAAGATGCCGGCTGGATTTGGTCAAGCCCAACATCCGAAGGGACGTGGAGAACCGGCAGTTTCAGTGCATGAATGAAAGGCCAACTAGGGCCTTCCAGATAGGCCAACCGGTTTTGGCCCGGGACTACCGTACCGAGAAATGGCAGCCTGGAACTATCTGCACACGATTAGGACCACTGATGTATACCGTGGACATCGGAGACAGCATAATAAGGCGCCATGCTGACAAAATCATCAAGTCATCCGAAAAGGGACAACCTACACCACCACTCTATACATCTAACGATGAAGTAGAGATACCCATATTTACCTCCGATCCGGTGATACTGGAGCCCGATGAACCCGACACTGGCCTTCAAGCCAAATCAGCCTTGCCAGAAGAACCTACTACACCACCAGAAACTACTACACCCCTGAGGCGTTATCCGGACCGAGTCAGGAAGCCTCCTGAGAGACTAACTTATAATTAATTAATACAGCAATGTATATTATTTTGCATATAACATGTAATTAATAATTACTTAAAATATGATGTACTAGTTAGCTAGAAGGGGAGGAATTGTGGTGTATGTGCCTTTAAGAGCAATTGTGGTGTATGTGCCTTTAAGAGCCCCAGGTGTGCGTAATGCTGGTAATTGCCACTTGGGCTATATAAGCCTGTGTATTGTGTATATCCTTTAGAAACCCCCCCCCAGACTTGCTTAGTAAATACCTATGAACCAACTCCTGTCTTCAGTGTCTTTATCTACACACGGACACTACACACAACACTTAGAGAATAACGAATGGTTAGAGTATGTACAACTCCTGGGTGAGGTACGCAGTTGTCAGCTAGTTTTGGGATGTATTTGTATAAATGGTGAACTTGTTCGTGCATATGTAAACGTAAAATCAACGAGAGACTAATGCATATCTATAATTTGGAACGGTTTGTCAGTGTGCATTTGTCTATCTTTTGCCTTATTTCTGCCATGGGAAATCATTGGCGGTATGTCAGATTGAGCTGGTGCCAGAGGTTGTCTGTAATGAATAATAGCATCTCAGTGCACAAGAGAACGATACCATCCTGACATCAGAGGTGCAAATTTATCGATTGCGCTCCATGTACAAATGCCACAACATGCAGTTTACAGCGGTATATCATCACAGGAGGGTGGCAGCAACTTATGAAAATAAAGCATATATGTTTTTCTTTTTAATCCTGTGCATGCACAAAGAGTATATTTTTTTTACCGCAAGTGCAAACCGCGTATTTCCGCCCCCCCCCCAAACCCCCCCAAAAAAATCCTGCAATTCAGGCGTTCTATTGCGAGTGATGCTTTATTTCACTCTGAAATTGTGTCTCTCGCGATGGATTTGCGAGAGTTGGCAATACTGGAAATGCAAAGCAAGTCAGTCTGCATCTGAAAGGTTATCATTTTGGGCGAGACTCTTAGTCCTGATGGAGGGTCCCACCCAAAATGCTAACTTGTTTTTGTTCTTTTAAATATTGATTCCTTGTTTGTTTACTCTTTTAATAACAGGTTTTTAATATTCATGTTTCCCCCCCAAAATTCTTCTGATTTTTTAAATTATATATACATAATATATAAAAAAATTATAGAGAGATAGAGATAGATAGATAGAGATATAGATAGAGATAGAGATATAGATATATATATTACTTATCAACAATGGTGAGTGTTCTCAGAATTTCAAGGGTACTGCACTTGTAGGGAGCGCCATGAACCCTGTAGGAATTGGTTCTTACTTTACACCAAGGAAAGAGTCCGAGAGCGGGAGCAGTCAAACAACAACTGCAAAACCGCTAAAGTGACGTCACAACCAGGGAAGGAGCTGATTGGTAAGTAGGACCTGGTGAGTATTTCTACGGTCCAATCGTTAAAGTAAAAGTAAGGTCTCTAGTTTAGAGAAAGTAGTGTGTAAAGTCCCTAATGTATTTAATATTCTTTAATTTAGAGGAAGTAAAGGGAGTAAATTAAAGGTAGGACATGGCAGGGCAGCTCGGCAGCGTGGAGTGCTCCTCCTGTGCTATGTGGGAAGTCAGGGACACTATTGATGTCCAGAGCGAACACGTGTGCAGGAAGTGTCTCCAGCTGCAGCTACTCGAAATCCACGTTTCAGAGCTGGAGTTGCAGCTGGAGTTACTGTGGAGCATCCGCGAGGCCGAGATCTTCGTGGATAGCACGTTTAACGAGGTGGTCACACCGCAGGTAAAGAGTGCACAGGCAGAAAGGGAATGGGTGACCGCCAGACAGAGTAAAAGGACTAGGAAGGTAATGCAGGAGTCCCCTGGGTCCATCTCCCTCTCCAATAGATTTTCCGTTTTGGATACTGCTGGGGGAGATGGTTTCTCAGGGGAATGCAGCAAGAGCCAAGTCCGTGGCACTACGAGTGGCTCAGCTGCACAGGAAGGGAGGAAAAAGAGTAGGAGAGCAATAGTGACAGAGGATTCTATCGTAAGGGGAACAGATAGACGTTTCTGTGGCCGCAGACGTGACTCCAGGATGGTATGTTGCCTCCCTGGTGCCAGGGTCAAGGATGTCACTGAGCGGCTGCAGGATATTCTGAAGGGGGAGGGTGAACAGCCAGAGGTCGTGGTCCATATCGGTACGAACGACATAGGTAGAAAGAGGGACGAGGTCCTGCAAGCAGAATATAGGGAGCTAGGAAATAAATTTTAAAAAGCAGGACCTCAAAAGGTAGTAATCTCAGGATTACTTCCAGTGCCACGTGCTAGCGAGAGCAGAAATAGGAGAATAGACCAGATGAATGCGTGGCTAGAGAGATGGTGTAGGAGGGAGGGATTTAAATTCCTGAGGCATTGGGACTGATTCTGGGGAAGGTGGGACTTGTACAAGCTGGACGGGTTACACCTCGGCAGAACTGGGACCAATATCCTCGCAGGGGGGTTTGCTAGTGCTGTTGGGAAGGATTTAAACTAGTTTGTTAGGAGGCTGGGAACCTAAGTGTGGGCCCAGAACAGAGAGAAACAAAGCTGGAAGTGCAAGTTAGAAAAGTAGTCAGCAAAACCAGTAGGGAGCAGAAACAAAGGCCAACAGTAAAGAGGGTCAAAGTGCAGAAAAATATTAAACAGGCAAAGTTGAAGGCACTCTATCTAAATGCACGTAGCATTCGCAACAAGGTGGATGAATTAATGGCACTAATAGAAGTAAATGGGTATGATGTCCAAAGATGTGCGGGTTAGGTTGATTGGCTATGATAAATTGACCCTTAGTGTTAGGGGGATTAAATGCGTGGGGTTACGGGGATAGGGTGGGATATGTGTCGGTGCAGGCTCGATGGGCCGAAATGGCCCCTATCTGCACTGTGGGGTTTCTGTGATTCTGTGATGTAATTGCCATTAGAGAGACATGGTTGCAGGGTAACCAAAGCTGGGAAACTGAATGTTCCAGGGTACTCAACATTTAGGAAGGACAGACAAAAAGGAAAAGGAGGTGGCGTAGCGCTGTTAATAAGGGATGAGATTGCTACGGTAGAGATGAGAGAGCTTGGCTTCGCAGATCGTGTAGTAGAACTGGAATCAGTTTGGGTGGAGCTAAGAAACAGCAAAGGGCGGAAAACATTGGTAGGAGTTGTGTATAGGCCACCAAACAGTAGTGGTAATGTAGGGCACAGTATCAATCGAGAGATTAGAAGTGCATGTAACAAGGGCAATACGGTAATCATGGGGGACTTTAATCTACATATTGACTGGGCAAATCAAATTACAGGAAACTCTTATCCGGCACCGACGTGTTGCCGGTTTATCAAAATTTCCGGATGACGGAGAGGGTTATCTACCGAGGCTATTTTTAAACAAAGAAAAATTAAAAAATCAAGAAATGTGTAGTATACAGTAATTGGGTACTTACCTACAGAATGTTGCGTTAAATGGATGGTGGAAGATGCTTGATTAAGTACAGTACTGCCAGTTGAGGGTAATGCAATGCAATGACTACCAGCAGCGTGGGAGACACACAGTATATCCCTATAAAATGGCGGATCAGAAGAGACTACTGGCAGCGCGGGAGTCAGACTCCTGTTACAGGGGTTTTGAGGTGTTCCGACTCCTGACAGCGCCAAGAAGCCGAGTAGTGGCAGTTTGGAGAACTACCCCCACTGACTAACTCGGCCACCGCGGGAAACTCGGACTCGGCAACATTGCCGGTTATTGAGCTGTTGTTTTCGGTGCGAGAATTTTGCCGGTTAATAGAGAATTCCGGATATTTAGGTGCCATTTAAATGAGAGTTTCCTGTACCACTAATGGTGTGGAGGACTAATTCTTGGAATACATGCAAGATGGTTTCCTGGATCAGTATGTGGAGGAACCAACCAGGGAACAGGCTATTCTGGATCTGGTACTGTGTAATGAGAAAGGGCTAATCAATAATCTTGTGGTAAAGGGGCCTTTAGGGACAAGTGACCATAATGGGCCAGAAATTCCAGGCCAGAAGCGTGAGTGCGCTCGGGGTACTCACGCTTCTGGCCGTTGGAAATGCCGGCGTTCAGCAGGAACAGCGCATGCGGGGAACGCCGGCATTTCCAGACCTCGAGCGCGTGCGACTGCACAGGCAGCGCTTGTGCAGTGAACTTCGTGGATTTCATTCATGAAATCCGTGAGGGTAAGTCCTCAGAACTTACACTGAAAAAAAGCAAGTGTAAAGTGGTTCATTGGCTGCGGAGGAAGATATATTTTATCGTGGAGCTTTTGAAATGCAATATTTTTGTTTGGGGAAAGGGAGGGAAGTTATTTTAAGAAATTTTAAGTAAGTTTTAAAGTTAAATTTTTTTTTTTTTTTTAAATAAAGGGTTTTCAGAACGGTAGGTAGAAGGAGCAATTGTGGCTGTGTGAATGGAATGTGAGAATGAGTTATGTATGTATGTCCACATATATTCCTTTACGTATATGTATGTATGTTTTATATTCCTTTACTATGAATGTATGTTTTTAATTATGATTTTCCAATAAGTTACTTTCTCTGAAAGTCATAATTAAATAATACATTCATACACATAAGTAAAGGAATATATACATAACACGCAAAGGAATATATACAGACATACATACTTTCAGAAGCTCCACGATAAGAAATATCTTCCTCCGCAGCCTCTGTACCCATGCTTTTTTCATGTGTAAGTTGTAATGACTGGACCTCACTGAAAGCATTAATGAAAGCGGCGAATTATACTGCGCACGCGCTGCATGTGCAGTCGCACGCGTTCTGCCTCTGAACCCCTTCGTTCAGAGGACAGGAAATGCCGGTTTTCCCCACATGCACTGTGCATGCTGAAAACCGGCATTTCATCCGGCCAGATGCGTAAGTACCCCGACCGTACTAGCGCATTTGGAAGGGAATTATTGGGCCAACATTTTACATGTCAATAAAATAAAAAATTTAACACTTGCACGACTTGCCCCCTCGCATCTGCGACTGAGGGTCCAAGGAGGTGCATTGCGCAAGAGGTCATCATCGGACGTATCCTCACACTGTTCCCTTTGGGGAACAGTATGAAGTGGTGGAAGGATTTATGGCCGTGATTAACGCTCATTCCGTGACCGTAACCATCTTTGAACCAGCCATTAGGGTGGTTAGTCCTATGGCGGGAGGGTTTTACGGGCTCCCACAACCCATCTGAGGGGGGGGGGGGGGCCCACCAACACCCACGGACGCAAGTATCCCGCTGGATGTCCACCCAGAATTTAAAGTTGGAGCACCGACTCCACTTGCCGGGACTGTCTGGAGTGGGGTTCAAAACCCTACTCCTTCTGGCCCAGCGGAGGGGATGCTTACTGCTACGCAAAAGGCCCACTCCGCACAAAAGGTGACACCCATACGTTTCCTGCGCCTTTTCCCTCCCCGTGACTGGAGCCCTATGCTGCCATTTCACGTTGCTAATCGGATTGGGCGTTTGTCATAGCGGTAGGATCCCCGCCGCTGGGCCAGATCAGGGTAGGGTTTCGAACCCCGCTCCAGACAGTCCCGGCAAGTGGAGTCGGAGCTCCGGCTCTAAATTCTGGGTTGACATCCAGTGGGATATTTGCGTCTGTGGGTGTGGGTGGCCCCCCCTCCTTGTATAGCTTGTGGGAGCCCGTAAAACCCTCCCGCCATAGGACTAACCGCCCTAATGGCTGGTTCAAAGATGGTTACGGTCAGGGAATGAGCGTTAATCACGGCCATAAATCCTTCCACCACTTCATACAGTTCCCCAAAGGGAACCGTGTGAAGACACGTATGACGACGACATTGCTAAATAAATAAATGGAATTAAAAAAATTCTTTTAGGGCTTTTAAAAGTCTTTAAATTGCTTTAATTCTCTTTAAAACTACTTCAGATTACTCAAAATAATGTAAACATTTAATTTTTTTTATAAAAGTTACCAAAATCTTGAAAAAACTTCCAAAAACCTATTTAAACTGCTGCTTTGCATGTAAAAAAGCAAAGCAACTTGACAGAAACATTGGGGGCGTGTCCAGTGAAACTGAGACCTCAAGGGGCGTGTCTCACTTACACTGCACGCTCCTGGGTCCGCGCTGGCTGCCCGGGATTCTTGTTTCAGTTTCTGGAAGTGCAGGCGTCCCTGGAGCTGATTGGCAGGAGCGCGGGGTAAGTGCAAATACGGGGCTTGCACGCGCTGCAAGCCCCGTTCTGGAATTTCTGGCCCAATATGATTGAATTTTACATTAAGTTTGAGAGTGATGTAGTCCAATCTGAAACTAAGGTCTTCAATCTAAACAGAGGAAATTACAAGGGTATGAGGGACAAGTTGGCCATGGTCGATTGGGAGACTACACTAAAAAGGTATGAAGGTGGACATACAATGGCTAACATTCAAGGAAATAATGCATAATTTGCAACAAACATATATTCCTCTAGGACATAAAAACCCAAAAGGAAAAGTGATCCAACCATGGCCAACAAAAGAAATTAAAGCTGGTATTAAGTCAAAGGAGGAAGCTTATAAAGTTGCCAGAAAAAGCGGTCAGCCTGAGGATTGGGATCTTTTAGAAATCAGCAAAGGGGAACCAAGAAATTGATAAAGAAAGGGAAAATAGAATATGAGCACAAACTAGCAAAAAATATAAAAACGGATTGTAAAAGCTTCTATAGGTATGTGAAAAGGAAAAGACTGGCAAAGGTAAATGTAGGTCCTTTATAGTCAGAGACGGGAGAATTTATAATGGGGAATGAGGAAATGGCAGAGAAATTAAATAAATACTTTGTTTCTGTCTTCACGGAGGAAGACACAAAAAACTTCAGAAATACGAGAAAACCAAGCGTGTAGCGAGAATGAGGAACTTAAAAGAAATTATTAGTAAAAAAAACAGTACTAGCAAAATTAATGGGACTAAAAGTCGATAATCCCAAGGACCGGATGACCTACATCCTAGGGTTTTAAAAGAAGTCGCCATTGGGATAGTGGACGCATTGGTTGTCAACTTCCAAAATTCTATAGATTCTGGAACGGTTCCTGCTGATTGGAGGATAGCAAATGTAACCCCGCTATTTAAGAAAGGAGGGAGAGAGAAAACGGGGAACTACAGACCTGTTAGCCTCACATCAGTAGTTGGGAAAATGCTGGAATCTATTATAAAGGATGCAATAACTGGGCACTTAGAAACTAATAGCAAGATTGGGCAGAGTCAACATGGATTTATGAAAGAGAAATCCTGTTTGACAAACCTATTGGAGTTCTTTGAGGATGTAACTAGTGGAGTAGACAAAGGGGAACCGGTAGATGTGGTGTATCTGGATTTTCAGAAGGCCTTCGATAAGGTCCCACACAAGAGGTTGGTGATCAAAATTAGGGCACATGGAATTGGGGGTAATATACTGGCATGGATTGAGAATTGGTTAACAGACAGAAAACAAAGAGTAGGGATAAACGGGTCTTTTTCAGGATGGCAGGCTGTGACTAGTGGGGTACCACAAGGATCGGTGCTTGGGCCCCAGCTATTCACAATCTAGATCATTGATTTAGATAAGGGGGCATTTCCAATGTAACATTTCCAAATTTGCTGATGACACAAAGCTAGGTGGCAGTGTCAGTTGTGAAGAGGCTTCAAGGGGATCTCGACAGGCTCAGTGAGTGGGCGAGAACATGGCAGATGGAATATAATATGGATAAATGTGAAGTTATCCACATTGGTAGAAAAAACAGAAAGGCAGAGTATTTCCTAAATGGTGAAAGATTGGGGAATGCAGATGTGCAAAGGGACCTGGGTGTCCTTGTACATGAGTCACTGAAAGTGAATGTGCTGGTGCAGCAAGCCATTAGGAAGGCAAATGGTATGCTGGCCTTCATTACAAGAGGATTTGAGTGCAGGAGTAAAGAAGTCTTACTCCAATTATATAGGGCCTTGGTGAGACCACACCTGGAGTACCGTGTACAATTTTGGTCTCCTTACCTAAGGAAGGATATACTTGCTATAGAGGGAGTGCAACGAAGGTTCATGAGATTGATTCCTGGGATGGCGGGACTGTCGTATGAGAAGAGATTGAGTAAACAAGAAGAATGAGAGGGGATCTCATTGAAGCATACAAAATTATTACAGGGCTTGATAGGGTGGATGCTGGGAGAATGTTTCCCTTGGCTGGGGAGTCTAGAACCAGGGCCACAGCCTCAGGATAAAGGGTAGGCCATTCAGGACTGAGATGAGAAGAAATTTCTTCACACAGAGGGTGGTGAATCTTTGGAATTCTCTACCCCAGAGGGCTGTGGAGGCTCAATCATTGGGTATATTCAAAACAGAAGTCGATAGATTTCTGACTAGTAAGGGCATCAAGGGATATGGTGATAAGGCCGGTGAATGGAATTGAGGCAGAAGATCAGACATGATTTATTGAATGGTGGAGCAGGCTCGAAGGGCCGAATGGCCTACTCCTGCTCCTATTTCTTATGTTCTTAATGTAATGTGACTAATTAAGAACAATGCAGTATGACCTAAAATTGTGACATCCATGATTTAATTAGCTGTCAGTTTTTATTTTCTTTGGAAATGCATAATTTCAGCATCACAGAAACTGTAAAGAATCCTTAAAGCAATGGGTGCTGTCTTAAATCGGTAAACAGAATGTAAAAAAAAATCAGAAGTCAATGAAAATAAGTACATGGCTCTGAAAGCTCAGCCAGATAGTTTCCAAATGAGTCCACATAAAGGAATAGGAACATCAAGCCAAATGGAAGGATCACGAGATGGAGATATGGCGGTCAGTAATTAAGAATAAAGCGGTCGTTTGAGCATAAGTCGCTAAGTGCCTGACCATCCAATGGAGCAGTGCACATCCTAATTTTCAGAAAAACACTGAATGAATGTGGAAATTAGCCACGTAGAGCAGAGATCCCAGAAGCCCCTCCCCATTGAACAGAAATAATGGCCATTTCCCACTGGCGACAGCCAAAGATCGCAACAACAAACTGAAAAAGCAGAAACGGTCTGTAGTAGGGATAAAGATAGCCAATGACAACATTTCCAATAAAGCCCTCAATCATGGAGAAGATGTAGACCTGACCCACATTGAGAAGTCAGAGATTGCAGAGGCAAGAACAGCAAATGTGGAATGACAGCACCAGTGACCTGGAACAGAACGGATAATACCTCCAATGAAACACAGCACTGAACCACATCGCATTAACCAGGCCCCCCCAATGAACAGGGATTACCACCTCCACTGAGTAGAGATATCAGACAACACAAACCTCTCCCTGCAAACAGGGATTGGGCCAAAGCTCAACCATTAATAGATTGCACCCCCCACATCATTGAGCAGAATACACAGCCAGCCCTACCTCCCCATCACTGAGCAGAGAGCGCGTTGGCTCTCTCCCTCCACTACCAAGCAAAGATCATACCTTGGCCCAACCCTTGAACTCCTCTCAATTAAAAAAATTAATGCACGAGATGTGGGAAAGGCCAGCAACTATTGCCCATCCCTAGTTGCCCTGAGAAGGTGGTAGTGGGCCTTCTTCTTGAACCACTGCAGTCCATGTGATGAAGGTGCTCCCACAAGGCTGTAAAGTAGAGAGCTCCAGGGTTTTGTCCCAGTGACAATGAAAGAACGGTCACATATGTCCAAGACTGGATGGTGTGACTTGGAGGGGAATTTGGAGATAATGGTATTCCCTTGGAGATGATGGTGTTCCCATGCACCTGCTGCCCTTGTCCTGGGTAGTGGTTTTGTGGTTGTGGTTTTGGGAGGTGCTGCCTAAGAAGCCTTGGCCAGTTGCTGAAGTTGTGTAGATAGTGCACACTGCAGCCATGATATGCCGATGGTGGATGTTTTAGCAAGTGGATAAGGTACCAATCAAGAGGACTGCATTGTCCTGGATGATGTCGAGCTTCTTGAGTGTTATTGCAGCTACACCTAGCCTGGAAAGTGATGGGGAGGATGTGGGGTCAGAAGCTGAGCTTGTGGTCAAATAGGATCCCACGGTTGCAAACAGTCTGAGACAGTTACCAGTGTACATGTGGAACATGACCCCATATTTGCAGATGACGTTACTAGGAATTTTGCAAGCAAACTACCAAAATACAGCAAAAAGAGTTAGGGGACTCTTCAGTGCTCAAGCTCCTCAGCTACACTGAAATCATATTCATGTGTAAATCTACAGCAGCACATTGGTGGCATTAAAGCACGAAACTCATGTTAGTTGCACCACTGGATGGGGGCTGGGGGGGGGGGGCGGGGGTGGGAGGAGAAGGGGTTGAGCTATGGACATGAGTGATACAGGGTTTCGCTGGACAGCTGGTGGAAAGTGGCTAAAAGAGCAAGGGAACGAGCACGAAGTGATCTTTCAGCGCAAAAGCGGCAGAAGTTACTTTCAAGCGCGTTTCCTTGCTAAAAATTGGCACTACGTATGCCATATTTACCAGCAAAAAATACAAGGAAATTCCAGGCCTATAATTCTAATTATTGCCTATGCAACACCGTGTTGCATGTTTGGGGTGAGTGCCAGTACAATTTGAAAGTTGTTTACTGCAGCCACAGAACTGCATTACAGTGTAATTCCCCATACACTGTAATGACCTTAACAGTACTGTAAAAAATGAGGCCACTCTTTTAAGAGGTGACCTCAGGCTGATTTTTATTACCATTTTCAATAGTCACAGCAAAGCTGCAGCTGGAAGAAAGCAAATGCATTTACTTAACAATGCCTCCTGCATGGCTATCAGAATAAAACAGAACAAACCATAAACACTAGAACGCACCAGATTTGATTCCCAGTTTGTGTTGAGTTAGCTAATCGCATCCGAGGCAGCAGCTGGTTTCACTGCCTCTAGGTCTGTGGGGAGCAAATCAGCCAGAACTGTGCTTAGCTGAGATGCTGTCCAAAACACAACAATTTGCTAACACTCGTCTAACCTCACCCATGAGGAATAGCCACTTGGATGAGGTAACAGAGTAATGTTGACACCAGTAGAACCATACCCCAGGAAGTGTCAACGCCTTCAGGAGAGGAGGGGTGAAAAGGGTAAAACTTGCCAAAAAATAAATAAAGCAGTACAGGAGTTTGGGTAAATTGTGTTGTATGCGTGCAGTAGTCCTGTAAGCTTAAGTATAATGGAAGTATTAAATCAATGAACAATTGCCCAGTTCCTTTATGATTTTGTGAAACCTACAAACTTACTGTCTGAATTTGCAGTTAAAATGCAAACAAGGCTTTTCTGAGCTGTGCTCAAACACCTGACTTACTCACCAGTTGCAATGCAACACTTCATCAGTTTCATTTGTTTGAAAAATGACAAACCCTGCAGCAGACTTATTTTCATTTACAACAAAATAACAAAGCCCCATGCAATTACTACAAAGTTCAAATTCCTTACCTTTATCCTTTCAATATTGGCCTCTTTTTTAAGCTGTTGAACTGTCCTTTTTGCTTGTGCTATGCTGTTTGTGCTAGCCATTTTTGATGATATTTTGAAAGTTAAAACCTACACCAAAGGGTATATAGTAGTGTATAATGTGAGACAGTAGAAGCACAATGAGATTTAATTTAAAAACAGAACATATAGCACATTACGTTTGTAAAACATACCTGGCTTGGTTCTGAGAAGCAACTGTTGTTTTTCAGTGACGTTGCAGTGAAAATCCTGTAAAATGTAAACAATTTCAGCATCAGTGAATGTGGAGGATCAAAATTAAACCAGCTTTGTTCTCAATGGTAAATTCCTTTGCAAGGTGTTGGTATACAGCAATTCCTTTCTACTGTGGCGGTACCACCGGTTGTACCTTACATAAAGACACATAATTCCCTTTAACTTACCTGTTGGGGTCGTTGCCCCTTTAAAATTCACCCTAATGTGATGACGTCACGTCACGTACGACGTGACGTGCGTGCGGCGGCCGCCGGTCCGACTCGGCCTTCTAGGACGGCCGCCGGCACAGCCCGGCCTAGGGTCTTCGGCCTCACCGGCCAGCTGACGGGAGCGACGCGATCTTCCGCTCCCGCGGCAAGCACCGGCACAGCCCGGCCTCGCGACCTCGGCCTCAACGGCACGACGCGGTCACGTGACTGCCCCAGGCGCGGGCAAACGTGACGACGCGCATCACGTGATGCCCTAAGCGCGGGAAACGCGAACAACGTGATGACGTCACAACACAAACGCGATGACGTCATCACGCTCCCCACAGGACATCTTACTTGATGTAATTAGTCTGTTCCTGTAAATAAACAACTTGTTAATAGTTCGTCGAAGTCAAACTCTCTTATTTAGTGGCGATCTACACGAACCGCTACACTACTTTCTATTTCAATTTGAAAGTATTTAAGAATGACCATGTATGCAGTTATATTGATCACATCTGAAAAAGGGGAATAATCTATTCATCTCTACTCCAGTAAGAGTTGTGTCATAACCATGAATTTGACAATGTCACGCTTCAGTGCATTTTTGTGCAACACTGAAAGTGAAGAACTAGGATTACTGGCTTTTCATTCGCTTTTTGTGTGTGATGAACGGGAAATCAAACAGAACCAAACTTTTTTTTAAATTTGAGAAACCGTGATCAAGGGCGAAGTCTTATCTGTGGGACATTACCAAGGTTGAAAAGAGAGAAAGACTTGCATTTACATAGCGCCTTTCACAACCTCAGGATGTCCCAAAGTGCTTTACAGCCAATGAAGCATTTTTGAAGTGTAGTCACTGTTGCAATGTAGGAAACATGGCAGCCAATCTGTGCACAGCGAGCTCCCACAAACAGCAACGTGCTAATGACCAGATACTTGGTTTTAGTGATGTTGAATGAGGGATAAATATTGGCCAGGACACTGGGGATAACTCCCCTGGTCGTCTTCAAAATAGTGCCATGGGATATTTTACGTCTACCCGAGAGAGCAGATGAGGTCTTGGTTAACATCTCATCTGAAAGACGGCACACTCTCAGTATTGCACTGGAGTGTCAGCCTAGGTTTTTATGCTCAAGTCTCTGGAGTGGGACTTGAACCCACAACCTTCTGACTCCGAGGCGAGAGTGCTACCAACTGAGCCACGGCTGACCAAAGAGCAGCAGAGAAGACAAGGCAAATCGAGAAACCGTGATTAGAAATGTTAAGTTTGTATTTTGAAAGCCTGTCAATTTTAATGAGGAAGGAAAGACTGACGGACCATTCAAGGTTTATCTGCAAATTTGAGAATATTTGGATCACTTTGTGCTACGATATGCCTGTCCCTTTAAGACAGGCAGTTTTCACATGTACAGAGATGGTGCACCCCGTGCATGAACTGTTGCTATTTTCCATGTGCTTGTCTGGTGTCCCAAATAAATATTTTCCCTCGAAGGCTTTTATGGAAAAGTAGCTGAAGCAGAAAAAGTAGTTTAAATTGAATACTATGGTTTAATTTTATTTTACCAAATGACAGATTTTTAAAACATTGTCTGTAAATATTTTTTAAATCAGCAAGCGGGTGTTTAGTTTTCAACTGAAATGCAACAAGTTAGCAGTAATACATGCAAACGTCTTTGATGTTTCAACATTCACAGTCAGAGCTTCTAGAGATCGATGCCAGTTTAGTTCAAAGCATTACTCCTAATTGGCAGTAGTTTATGACTGTGTGGTTCAATATTCCAGGAAATGCTATAATTTTTTTTACATACTACTGAAACATACGCATAAAGTTGAAGCAATAATTTGGGCAAACCACAGAAGTCTGAAAATTTAACAAAACTTCCTTAAAAAGTGAAGTCTGCACTCACTGTTTTTGGTAAGTTTTCAACAACTTACTGAAAAATGATCCACAAAGTTTTCAAACAGTAGTGGTGCAACGTGTATATACCATAATATTTCCAAAATTACAAAAGACTGACTCTCATGATCTGTAATATTCTGAGTCAAGGAGCTGGAGACCCATGACAAGGCAGAAAGGATCAACACAACGGGGGCCAAATTGGATAGCCGACGATGCGATGTGCGATTAACCCGTGCCTGTTGCTTCCGATGCAGGCAGCACGCCAACTTCGTGCTGCCTAATTTACACGATTGCTGCGTGCAGCCAGCGCTAACCGTGCTGTTGAGTGGCCGCACACCTCAGCAGGGAGCCCAAGATTGTGCGAGGCTCACACCACTTAAAGCTAGCCTACACTACTTAAAGCCAGCCTGCGCCTCTTAATGGGAGGTGCATTCTGGCTGAAGCAGGTGCTGGAAGTGGCTAGGGAAGAGAGTCTGAGCAGGAAGAGTGAATTATGGCACAACAGGGGAAGAGAGTATGCTCCAAGGTTCTCTGACGCTGCACTGCAAGCCTTGGTGGAGAAGGTGGAGAGATGTCCTCTATCTACAGGGGGACAGGAGGCCCTCCAGACAAACTCTGCGAAGGCAGTGGGAGTAGATAGCTGTGGCAGTCAATCCCAGGAGTCAAGCTCCAAGGACCTGGTTGCAGTGCCGCAAGAAGTTCAATGATCTTACACGAGTGGTCAAGGTCAGTGAATTCATCTTCAAATACCATATCCCACCAATTGCACCACCAGCCTCACACACTGCTCAATGAACCACATGCCCATCACTCACCTACCAACAATCTCAATCAATCCTCATACCTCACATTTATAGCTTCACCTTACCCACTTAGCATTGCTGCAAGCCTCCCTCCCACATCTCACAGCTTGCACATACTGCCAGCTATTCAGCCATGACAGGCACTACGGAGCTGAATTTTGTGGCCAAGGTGTCCTCTCAGAAGGGGAGAGTTCCAGGATAAGAGATCAACACTATCACTGCAGTAATCAGTCATGGAAATGCTTCTTATACCAGAAAATCTAAATCTGGGCAATCATCTCAGGTACTTGAATCTTTATAGATTTAGATTATACATCATGGAGCAGAGTTTTGTCTTTTGCACTTGGGTATAAAAATTATTGGATGGGAAATACCCCTGCTCAATTTTCCTCTCTGCGTTCCACGTGGGTGACAGTTTAATGCAAAGTACAAAGAGTAAAATCTGCTCCCATATCTCTCAAATCTACACATACTGGCTTGTATTTCCCACTTCAGTTACACTGGCTCCCCACAGTTTGGTGCAGGAAATTCCTCGGTAGCTGCTCCAATGACTTCTTCCTTATCCCCGTCACTTCTGGGATTTTCTAACAGAAGTGAGTTCAGGCAAACAATAAATCTGTTTTAATATGGGCATACATATTCCAAAGACATGAAAATAATTTCCTGTCATTTGTACCCTAGTAATGTTCCTGACATTCAGAATTGCTAGGGCTGTTGGCGGGGGCGGCGCAGAAAACATTATTAAAAACACACTTTAAAATAACCTCTCTTTCCGAGCTCACTCGGAGGCTATGGGCCATTCTCTGTTCATAACTGCACTAGCTGCTTTATATTAGCAATATGGTTCCGTAAGCACTGATAGCCTCTTGGGGATTAAATAGCCAGTCTTCATGTATGAACCTAGGCAATGATTGCCAGCAAGCTTTTTAACTTAGGCTCTGCTGTGATGACCCTGTTCCCATCCTCACCCATACTTGCAAACATATCAGATTGCAGCTGAGTGAGGAACCCTTGTGCTTTTTATGCTCTCCAGCTGAGGGCCTTACAGCCAATATGCAAATAGAAGAAAAGAAAATATAATAGAATGGTTACAACACAGATGGAGACCACTTGGCCCGTCGAGCCAGTGCTGGCTCTCTACAAGAGCACGTCAGCTAGTCCCACTCCCCTGCCCTCTCCCCGTAGCCCTGCAAATCTTTTTCCCTTTTTGAAAGCCACGATTGAATCTGCCTCCACCACCCTTTCAGGTAGTGCATCCCAGATCCTAACCACTTGCTGTGTAAAAAAGTTTCCCCTCATGTCACCTTTGGTTCTTCTGCCAGCACCTTAATTTGTGTCCTCTGGTTCTCGACCCTTCCGTCAATGGGAACAGCACACACACACACACTTTATTTCTAAAATCTATTTTTTCTTCTAGTGCCTGCCTCCTAAAAAATAAATATTCTCCAAATATTTGATCAGCTAAGCAAAGATTCAATGAAGTACATTCAATGAACATGTACTATTGCTACACATAACCATGTAAACATAAAAATGACATCACTAAACAGGATTGCAATTTACAGAGATAAAACAAAGTTGTTATAATATTTTGCCAACTGAAGTACAACCGTCACCTTGGGGCAAGAGAGCAAGCCTTAATGTTGACTAATGTGCCTCAAAATGTTGGGCAGCTAAAACGAAGAGACACATTTGGTCAAATACAAGACACAAAAGTTAACGTTAAGTCCGGGATAGCGAAGTAAATTAAACAGAAAAAATGTTCAATGTCATTACAGGCAATCAGAGTATTAAAATGGAAGCTACACTACAGCTATTGGTGTAAGCCATCTATTCTGCTACTCATACTAACTGCCTATAATCTATTGGTAGATTGTTGTGTCAGCAATGGAGATTATTTTCTTTCCTATACTCCTTTACTGTACAGTGATTTACATTTAACAGGTGGAAAGCCTCCAGGACCTTGAACTTCAGAGCAAAATTTTATTGTGGGATTATCAGTATCCAACCAGAGCCCATTTTCACCTGGCATGCATACCTGGTGCGATTAAATGGATAGATATTCAGAGTCCTGATCAATTTCCCCCCAACAGTAACCAAGTGTGCCAAGCTTCTGGTGGTAACGGAATAGAATGGCTTTGCGATTGCCAGCATTGAGTTGGACAAAGTTCTGGCTCTTCCAGGTCTTGATGTTTGACAGGCAGATGGACAACACAGCTACAGTCATAGAGCTGTGTGTCATCAGTATACACATGGAAACTGAATGCATACTTATGGATAGGATCAGTGAGAGGAAGCATGTAGATGAGGAATGCGGGTGGGGACCCAAAGATGGAACTTTGGGGTATACTAGAGGCGCCTGTGCGCACAGGAAGAGATACCATCATAAAAGATAGTGCTAGCTACATTGGGACATGCAGGAATGGAGTAATTAAAGGGCAATATTAAGGACGTAGAGAACGGTGGAAAGCTGGTGGAGAAGAATGAAGTGATTGAATATATTGAAAGGCATGTAGAGGCGGATTAACACAATGTCACAATTCTCATTTTGAATGTTCAAATTTTAATTGTTCCCTCCTCATGCCTATTGTAATTATCGGGTCCTGCTCTTGTCTGCCAAAATTGCTCACTATTCCAGAATCATTCTGGAATACAAAGATAAACCCCGGCTTCTATTCGCCACTGCTAACTGTCTTCTTAAACCCCGCTCCCATCTCCTCCACCCTCACCTCTGACAAGTGTGAGGAGCTCATGGACTTCTTTGTCTCCAAGATTGAGACCATCCATTCAGCTGCCCCTGCCACTTCCCTTCCTTCCCCTAGCTTCTTCTAAGGCTCCCCCCCCCCCACCCTCCCCCACTGCCCTAGCCCTGAACTCATATCTTTCTCCAGTTTCTCTCCGATCTCCCCTCATAACCTCTCCGCGCTCATCTTGTCCATGAGCCCCACTTCCTGCTGCCTTGACCCTATTCCCACCAAAATGCTGACCACCCAACTTTCTTTTCTGGCTCCCATGTTAGCTGGCATTGTTAACGGTGTTCTCTCCTCAGGTACTGTCCCCCTCTCCCTCAAATCTGCAGTCAGCACCCCCTCTTCAAAAAACCAACCCTTGACCTCTCCGTCCCTGCAATCTACTGTCCCATCGCCAACCACCCTTTCCTCTCCAAAGTCCTTGAGCGTGTTGTCGCCTCCCAAATCCGTGCCCATCTTTCCCGCAACTCCATGTTTGAATACCTCCAATCAGGTTTCCGCTTTTGCCACAGTACCGAAACAGCTCTCAAAGTCACAAATGACATCCTTTGTGACTGTGACAACGGTAAACTAGCCCTCCTCATCCTTCTTGACTTGTCTGCAGCCTTTGACACGGTTGACCACTCCATCCTCCTCCAACGCCTCTCCATCGTCGTCCAGCTGGGTGGGACTGCACTCACCTGGTTCCATTCTTATCTATCTAATCGTAGCCAGAGAATCACCTGCAATGGCTTCTCTTCCTGCTCCCGCGTTACCACCTCTGGTGTCCCCCCCAAGGATCTATCCTTGGCCCCCTCCCATTTCTCATCTACATGCTGCCCCTTGGCGATATCATCCGTGTCAGTTTCCATATGTACGCTGACAACACCCAACTTTACCTCATCACCACTTCCCTCAACCCCTCCCCAGTCTCTAAATTGTCAGACTGCTCGTCAGACATCCAGTTCTGGATGAGCAGAAACTTTCTCCAATTAAATATTGGGAAAACTGAAGCCATTGTTTTCGGTCCCTGCCACAAACTCCGTTCCCTAGCTACTGACTCCATCCCTCTACCTAACATCTGTCTGAGGCTGAACCACATTGTTCGCAACCATGGTGACATATTTGACCCTGAACGAGCTTCCGACCACATATCCGCAGCATAACTAAGACTGCCTATTTCCACCTCCGTAACATCGTCCGTCTCCGCCCTTGCCTCAGCTCATCCGCTGCTGAAACCCTGATCGATGCTTTTGTTACCTCTAGACTTGTCTATTCCAATGTGCTCTTGGCTGGTCGCCCACATTCTACCCTACATAAACTTGAGTTTATCCAAAACTCAACTGCCAGTGTCCTAGCTCGCACCAAGTCCCGTTCACACATCTCCCTTGTGCTCGCTGACTTACACTGGCTCCCAGTTAAGCAACACCTCGATTTCAAAATTCTCATCCTTGTTTTCAAATCCCTCCATGGCCTCGCCCCTTCCTATCTCTAATCTCCTCCAGCCCCACAACCCCGAGATATCTGCGCTCCTCTTATTCTGGCCTCTTGAGCATCCCCGATTTTAATCGCTCAACCATTGGTGGCCGTGCCTTCTGTTGCCTAGGCCCTAAGCTTTGGAATTCCACCTCTCTTTCCTCCTTTAAGACGCTCCTTAAAACCTACCTCTTTGACCAAGCTTTTGGTCACCTGCCCTAATTCCTCCTAATGGGGCTCGGTGTCAAATTTTGTGTCTTGTAATACTATAGTGAAGCGCCTTGGGACGTTTTACTATGTTAAAAGCACTATATAAATACAAGTTGTTGTTGTTTGTCTGCTTTAAGTTTGAAGTCATAAATGCTTGTGCGTCAACTTGGAAAACTAGCGAAAGTTGACCCGTTTAAAAAATCTGCAGTGCATTCAGTTTCCTGATGCAGCAGCTGGGAGAACCACTGATTTCCATCTGCAATGGACAACATTGGCCTCAAAACATTGACTGCTCACATGAAATACAGATGGTTGGCATAATACCATATGAATAAGAAACGGACTTGTTTAAACCTAATGGTCCATTCCTGTTCCTAAAAATTATGCAGAAGGACTTCCGTGGTATTTTCCCGATCTGCCACTATGATTTCGGTGAAAACTGTTTTAGCTGTTTATGTTGTGTTTCTGGGGGCTCTACTGATCTTCCCAAGTTATGGCAGTAGATTGGGAGAATCCTTGTGGAAATTCCAAATGTATGTTCTTAACAAATGGTATTTTTTTTCTTTCAATGATTGCTTTTCATAGATAATATGAAAAAACCTCTGATCTATTGTATTAATAAATTAAAAAGCACGTGTTTCAGGATTCTGATTATACCAGTGGTTGCTTTAACATTGCTACACTTCGTGCCCGCCATGCTAAATGCCTTGATCGACAAATGCATTAACTTATTCATTAATGCCACCATTAATTACACCAAATTAATATTCAATTAACTGGAAAATGTGAGAATTAGAAATTATTTTTCAATACTTTTGATATAATATTTGGAGTAGGCACATTAGTTGCTGTCTATTGTAGAGTACACAGCAATACCCTGCTTGGCGCACACAAATTGGAACCTGAAAATGCTTTCCAGAATAAAATCTTCATGAATTCTGAGAAATTTAAACTGGAATTATCCAATTGAAAAAACTGCTTACTGCATACTTTTACCAGTATTTATTGAAGCAAAGACACAGAGCATACACAAATTACATATTATTGACTGAGCTGAAGTGCTGGCACAGAGTGAATCGTAGGCGTAAGAGCCAAGGCCACTGAAATCCATCCATGATCTTCCCCAGGTACTAAACCTAAATCACGGTCAGTAATGTTTTCGTAACACATCCTGTGTGAAGTTCTGAACAGCCAAGCAGTCTGTACATGTTTGTTTTAGTGGGGGAGGGGAGAGAAAGTAGGAGCACCTCTTTCTAGATGATTAGGGCATGGAGGTTGTTAGTGCCGGCGCTTGTGCTTTACTCAAAACAAATAATGCAATGCTGCACTGATAACACAGTACTGGCACTGAAGACTGCAGCCCTCTTCATAAACAAAGTGGCACAATGCATTAATTGGCCTATCAAGAGGTGGTTTCTCTGATTTTTCTGCCTGCTTAGACAGGCCAATAATTTGTTTTAAGCACTTTATACTGTACTGGGCCCCAGGTCTGTGGAGCAGATCCATGTGTGCTGCACTCTCATATTTACACAGTACATCAGAACCAAATTCCACATTGACCAGCTCTTGAATTGTAAACATACTGGCCTAGAAATTAGCCGGCATGAATTGGGGGCAGGGAACAATCCGTGTGATGGAACTGTTAGGCCCAAAGCTCACTTGATGTTGGGTCTCAGGCCTCAATTACGAGGCTGGTGAGCTGCAGATGCCTGCCGGGAGTCCCCAGGCAGCGTGCTGATGAAAAGGAGTTCAATTTTTGGGCTACTGCGTCGCTGACAGTGGCCCTTAGGTAGGTCCTGGGATTTTTTTGGGGGGCGGGGGGAGAAAGCTATCAGGAGGGAGACTGGGATGCAATGAGGTGGTGACTGGGAAGCAGCGATCGGGATAGGAAGGGGGACAATCAGGTGGGGCTGAGTGAGGGCTGGCAATAGTCTTCAGCACTGCGCCACATTCAGGCAAGTGCTTTTTAAAAAACGTACCCGTTTGGTGGCGGCCTGCAGCGGTCCCTTCATGGCAGCGCAGTTTTACAAATGGGACCTCTAACAGGAGTTAGGCCTCCTATTTGCATATGCAAAGGGACTAAAGCCTGTTTCAGATGAGAGCCCTGGACACCTCTTTTTCTTCCTTTACCTAAATGGCAGGTGGCGCACATCTTTTATTCTCATTTTCCATATACCACATGCAATTCATGCTCCAATGTATTTTCAAGCTGCCGCATATCTGTCTCTAAAAATGGTAAGTATAACCATAGCATCATAGAATGATTCAGCACAGAAGGAAGCCATTCGGCACCTGTTGCCTGAGCCACCTCTTTGAAAGAGCATGCTGGAGTATACATTCAACTTTCCTTTCTTCACTTACTGCCAAGAAATATCTGGTTTCTATTCAGCATTACAGAACTCAGCTTGTGCATGAGAAAACATCATTGGTGCAAGCTCTCATCCCATCTCATCTCATCCCACGACAATCATCATATTGCTCTTCCTCAAAATAAGGAACTTCACAAAATAATATAACTTGCCATTGTGCCATTTTGAAATGTTTGAATAGCATAAAGCACCTGTAATGTTTCAGCATTTTCTGACAATTTTTCCACAAAGATTCAGAAAAAGAGTTAACTTAAAAAACCCAGCATTAAAAGTAAGTGTATTCCCACAAGTTAAGAAAAAGGCACCTAGATGCAAAGATGCTTAACATTCTAATGAAAGTTATTTTTCCCAAAGACTGTAAATAATAAACAATTTGTTAACTTGTCTTGGTAATCTGACAGCATCTCACACCCATTTTATTTGAAAATCTTTGATCCCTGTCCGTCTGCAAACAGAAGGAGATAAAACACAGATGCAGGCAGTCAGCTTTTGAAAGAGAAAATACGAGGGCTTTCATAGAGACTAAAGTTAAAAATGCTGAGGACAGGTCGCAGTCATCTTGTTTAAGTCAAGTAAAGCAGAGAAGCATGGCATGTTCTTTATTTCATATTACATGGAGAAGTTGTAATGATTGAATTAAGCTGTTCCAGATGTTCACCTGGCTGTGAAATAAAGCAACATATTCATTCATATCAAGCCTTGCCTCACTAAGTGTTTGCTTGGTCTGCCTTAAGAGAAATTGACGAAATTGTCCAAAAGACACAAATATCCAGTTCAGATCATGAGGGGATACTGTTGTTACAGCTCTGGGTTACGCTATTGTATGAGGAGATAGAAGGCAGTGTAATTCAACTCCCATAAAAAATGCTCAGACTGCTTACTAAACGGCTGACACCACTGAACTCAAGAGTTTGTAATAGCACCGTACCAAAATGCAGAGCAGTATCAGAGCAAACAGTTGTTTTTAAGAACAGCAAGAATTTTAACTTCCTGCTATAGCTGCTAAACTATTATTTCAAAGTGGTTTCATCTCTCATACTACATTGCATTTTAGTTTGTACTTCTTACAGTATACCCTGCATCGGAAGCATCCAAAAATGTGCGGGTTAGGATGATTGGCTATGATAAATTGACCCTTAGTGTTAGGGGGATTAAATACGTGGGGTTACGGGGATAGGGTGGGATATGTGTTGGTGTAGGGGTTACGGGGATCGGGTGGGATATGTGTCGGTGCAGGCTCGATGGGCCGAAATGGCCTCTATCTGCACTGTGGGGTTTCTGTGATTCTGTGAACTATTGCTCATGTTTCACCTCTAAATAGCATATAATTGTCACTGTGCTTCTTTTTGACTTAAATTAAAGTTTAAAAAAAAAACTTAAGCAACATCATTTTGCTAATTGTTCTGGAGCTGATCCAACCATGCCAGAATGGCTGATGTAGAAACTTGCTGGCACATTACTGCCTGATTATGACTACTCCAGTACTTAATCTTTATGCACTTGCTGGCATTGATCTGCCACCAATTTGCAGAAAAGTGGCCTGCCATGGTGAATGAATGCCAAAAATGTAACCATTCTCTTTTCAGTTCGGTACCCACCATCAGACACCTTTCATCAAGACCTAGCTTTGATCTATAGCGCCATTAAATGGTATCACAGTCAGCTACGGTGCCAAGGCATGGCTCTAAGCAATGTAAATCTAACCATCTAAAGTTGCAGCCTGGACAAGACCTACCAATGAAACAACAGCATGCAAGGAAGCACTAACATGTGAGGTCAGAAGCATCAAGAACTGAGGACAACCTGGTCAAATGGGGACCAAAGAATGACAAATTGATATGGATATGGTAAATAGCAGACCTTGAAGCATTGCACTTGATAATGTCAGCAGTCGCCTTTCTGCAATGATGAAGGCTTGACAGTTATTAGTATGGTTGAATGTGAAGAACTGGAGCAAATTGGCAATATGCCAGAACTTCAGTAGCCAACTCAACAGTAATGGTAGTATTTAAAGCCCTCTTACATTACAGTGATGGCACTCTGACTTCAATGGCAGTACCGTGAAATAAATTAGATGGTTCCGCTGCTGGCAAATATAAATGCTGCCAGAAGAAGCCATTTTTCTGGCTGGACTGGCTTGGGCTGGGCTGAGTGTTCACCAGCACTGGGCTATATTGCAGAACTGCTTCTTTTAGGAGATATCTGGAGCTCACAAACACACTCTCTTAATTCAAAGCAACTGTAGATTGTAGAGCAATTGAATTGTAGAGAGAACTCACAACTGGTCAAAATCAGATTTTGTGAAAGATATGATTTATTCACAAGATTTGTTCAGTAACCAACTACATAAATCTATATCATGTCCATCCTGTGCAAATAAGAATTCATTCCTCAAATCTCACAATATCACGATTATTTTGCACAATAATGCCTTTAAAAACATTTTTTGGTGAATATTCCAGTGTTGTTTTCCATCTTCATCCTGACTAACTTTGTGGAAAACAACTCCCTGGAGTGTTAGACAACATACACTAGAAAATACTGTGCTGTCAATTGAACAGTAAGTGTATTGAATGTAGCACCAGCAATGCAACCAGCCTCCAAAAAGCCACACACATCTTTCCCCTGCGAGGTCACCATTTTAATGCCTAACCACTGTACCTTAAGTACTACATAGCCAGGATTAACAAAGACCACCAAACAAACCAAAATCTGTAATGCAATTAATATCTCACTGTTTAACAGAAGAAACTTGATTTTTTTTTTTTTTTTTTAAAAACAGATTTCAGTTGTCTACAATTCCAGCACAGGATTATTTAAAAACTTTTATCAAAATTCCCTCATCTCTGTTATAAAGTGCGCTCCTGATACCTGATGACCTGACCAGGACAGCAAGGGTGAGATGCAGATCTTCTGGTCTCCATTCAAATGAGTCACAACTTTCCATAGCTATTTTTTTCCACCCCACCCCTCACATACACCCTACACTCTTCTTCCCCAGATACTCTGCATGCTTCTTCTCCAATCACTACAGGCCACAGCCGCAGCAGCTCTCCTCACAAACAGACACTCACCTGCCGCTCATGCCCTCACAACACAAACAGCTGTCTGGATCACCTGCTCACAACTGGAAGGCCTTTCACTCTTTTCTCACTATAGCCACTCTCTTGCACAAGAGCACCTCCCCATCCTTCTATAAACTTACTGCTCTCCCTCTTGGCATGCTCTCTAGTATAAGGAGCCTCACAGCTGAACAGTACATTACAATAATGAAATACCAACATTCTGCAAGTCTTGCTGCAGAACAAGATGGTACACAACAATAGGGAGACACCTGAACCAGGGAGGTGGGGGAACTTGCACCCCTCAAGTCAGATGGCAGAAGATGCAGAAATTTGGCCAGAGAACCGTCAGAAGCACTGACGATGGCGAGGCTGACCTCAGTATCCACCAACTTCAAAATGTTAGTGGAACACGTGGATAAGAGTTTTCAAAGTGCCATTATTCTCTTATGGTCTGCTCTCCCGCAGATCATTAGGAGTGAGGGCCTGCAGGCTCATGGGACTGGCAGTGGTTTATGTTACCCTCACTCAGGATGACTGCTCCTTTGCCACCCACTGAACCAGTGCCCACAATGGTGCATAAAAAGGCAGCTGGGCCAGACTGCCCCAGCAGCATCCAAGATGTTGCAGTCTCCAACCGGGTGCCAGGCCCTCAAAGGTCAAACATGTCATGGACTCTCATGTGAACATCAACAGACTTCCACCACCCCTGCTGAAGCTACTGGGGGAAGCACCAGAATAGGAAAGAAAACACTTACGAGCATAATGGGGAAATAACAGGGTGAAACTGTTTCGTTACGTCACATCACTGTGTGATGACATTAAAAATTATAACAGTGTAAGTTTGACTGTTGCAAGGGTTACACTGAGGTAGCATCTGTGGAAATGGTGGTCCGAGTCTGGGGAGGGGGTTCCTTGCAATGTGGAGGGTTAAATGAATTGGTGTTGAAAGACCGTTAATGCAGGGGTGATGTGAAGGGGTTGGTTCTGAATTTCCATTTATTGGAAGCAGTGGTCTCTCGGCTGCTGTCTATAGACTCAATGTGTAGGGTAAGGTCACCTGCGCGCAACTCTGACAGGACATGCTGCAGCTCCAGCATGCTCTCCATGCTGTTGCTGCTGCTCCTCCTCCTTCTCTTCTGTCCACAGTTAGGTAGCAAAAATGACTCCCAGTCTTCCTCTCCTCACCCTCCCTCCCTGAAGATAAAACAGAATTCAGGTCTGATCTGTCAAAAAAAAACTCATTAGTCACTACTCAGGTTCCAAATCCTTTCACAGCACTGAAATCTTAACAGTATTTGCACAAGTACTAATCAGTTTTAGGTGCCGCGGCTTGCCCCTAAATGCCCATTCCGGCCTTCACCGCCAAGGATTGCTGCTTGGGCCCACCCATCGCCGCTACTTACATTTTGCCTGCCATAGATTTAAATATTATAAGGCCACTGTTGCATTTGGCCGCCTAACGCAAGGGCCCTGGGAAAATGGCGCCAGCAGCACCGTCAACACAATGGTAATTCTTTACCTGCGATTTTTGGATCCCTACTGTTCTGTTGCCACCAGGCAGGACCCATGAAAATTCAGCCCACAATGTCAATTCTAGTAAAACATTCTGATGTTAATATTACAAGTGGTTCACAAAGCAAATAGTTAAACTTCTTTTTATTTATTTTGTACATGGGTCATTTATGCCAAGTTGCATGACTTGGGGTCACAAGTTTCACCACCAATGTGAGCAAAAAAATAAAACTTATTTTTCTCAAACCACACTAAACCTGTAGTACTCTATCTATTCATCTTAATTTGAAGCCACTTAATTTGAATGATCTGATTATTCAAATATTTTGAGCATTAAGTTCGTGCTCTGCTGTGTCATTTGTGTTGCTTAATTTGAATTATTGAATAATGTGACTTTTTGTGCTTAAAACACAATTTTCTTTTTATTAATTCATTCATGGGATGTGGGTGTTGCTGGCAAGGCCAGCATTTATTGCATATCCCCAATTGCCCGAGAAGGTGGTGGTGAGCCGCCTTCTTGAACCGCTGCAATCCATGTGGTGAGGGTACTCCCACAGTGCTGTTAGGTGCCTGCAGCCATGTCCTTCTAGGTGGTAGAGGTCGCGGGTTTGGGAGGTGCTCATAGAAATTGACAGCACAGGAGGAGGTCACTTGGCTAATTGTGCCCGTGACGGCCAAGAGAGCTACCCAGCCTAATCCCACTTTCCAGCTCTTGGTCCATAGCCCTGCAGGTTACAGCACTTTAAGTACCTATCCAAGTATTTTTTAAATGCAATGAAGGTTCCTGCCTCTGTGACCCTTTCAGGTAGTGAGTCACAGTATGTGTGTGGCTGGTCCAGTTAATTCAATGGTGAACCCCCCAGGATGTTGATGGTGGGGGATTCAACAATGGTGATGCCATTGAATGGCAAGGAATGGTGGTTAGGCTCTCTGTTGTTGGAGATGGTCTCTGCCTGGCACTTGTGTGGCACGAATATTACTTGCCACTTATCAGCCCATGCCTGGATGTTGTCCTGGTCTTGTTGCATGCGGGCATGGACTGCTTCATTATCTGAGGAATTGCGAATGGAACTGAACACTGTGCAATCAGCGAACATCCCCACTGCTGACCTTACGAATGGAGGGTAGGTCATTAATGAAGCAGCCAAAGATGGTTGGGCCGAGGACACCTGAAGAACTCCTGCAGTGATGTCCTGGGGCTGAGGTGATTGGCCTCCAACAACCACAATCATCTTCCTTTATGCTAGGTATGAGACACCAGCCAGTGGAGAGTTTGCCCGATTTCCATTGATTTTATTTTACTAGGACTCCTTGGTGCCACACTCGGTCAAATGCTCCCTTAATGTCAAGGTCAGTCACTCTCACCTCAACTCTGGAATTCAGCTCTTTTTTCCCCATGTTTGGACCAAGGCTGTAATGAGGTCTGGAGCTAAGTGGAACCCAAACTGAGCATCGATGAACAAGTTATTGGTGAGTAAGTGTCGCTTGACTGCACTGTCGACGACTCAATCATCAGCAAAGTGATGGAAAGTAAGTAGGCTGATGGAGCAGTAATTGGCTGGATTGGATTTGTCCTGCTTTTTGTGGACAGGACATACCTGGGCTATTTTCTACTTGGTCAGGTAAATGCCAGTGTTGGAGCTGTACTGGAACAGCTTGGCTAGAGGCGTGGCTGGTTCTGGAGCACAGGTCTACAGCACGACAGCCGAGGTGTTGTCGGGACCTATAGTCTTGCTGTATTCAGTGCACTCAGTCGTTTCTTGATACCACGTGGAGTGAATCGAATTGGCTAAAGACTGGCTTCTGTGATGGTGGGGGCCTCGGGAGGAGGCCGAGCTGGATCATCCACTTGGCACTTCTAGCTGAAGATGGCTGCATCAGTCTTGTCTTTTGCACTCACGCGCTGGGGTCCGTCATCGTTGAGGACGGGGATATTCATGGTGCCACCTCCTCCCGTTAGTTGTTTAATGGTCCACCGCCATTCATGACTGGATGTGGAAGGACTGCAGAGCTTTGATCTGATTTATTGGTTGTGGGATCGCTTAGCTCTGTTCATAGCATGCTGTTTCCATTGTTTAGCATGCATGTAGTCCTGTTATGTAGCTTTTAGGTAGGCCTGGTGCTGCTCCTGACATGCTCTTCTACATTCCTCATTGAACCAAGGTTGGTCGCCTGGCTTGATGGCAATGGTAGAGTGAGGGATATGCCAGGCCACGAGGTTACAGATTGTGGTGGAATGCAATTCTGCTACTGCTGCTGCTGATGACCCACAGTGCCTCATGGGTGCCCAGTTTTGAGCTGCTAGATCTGTTCTGAATCTATCCCATTTAGCACAGTGGTAATGCCACACAACACAATAGAGGGTGTCCTCAGTGTGAAGACGGGACTTCGTCTCAACAATGACTATTGGTGGTCACTCCTACCTAGGGTTGCGAAGGGGTGGAAAGTTTCCGGTAAATTTCCGGAAATTTTCCACGGGAAGTTTAGCGTGGGAATTTTGCCCAAAAAAGCACATACTAGCATAATATTGTTTTTTTGTATTTCTTTCATTTTTTTCCCCCCTACAGGTCCTCTCTTAAAATTACTAAGAGATGGAATCTTAATTATTAAGGAATTTCTTAATCAATATATGTTTATCTTCTTACTTGGCTTGTTTTAATAATTACAAGTTTTGTGTGTGACTGTGAACAAATGTGTCCTGATTGGTTGGATGAGTGGATGAGCAATTAGCTCCCTCTATTAGTGATGTAGCGTCGTGCGTGCACAGGTCATGCTTCCATTACAGAGCATCAGGAAAAATTTACTCACCCTGTTGCAATCGTGCTGATCGACTGCAGTTCGACACCGACGAATGCCCTTTATTTCTCTGCATAGAACAATGCCATGTTTACCGTCGGATGTGTGGTTAGCATTTTACCCCAGACATTAAAGATGGAAAGACTGTGTACATGTGCAAACACTGTACAAAGCCATATGTAAAGAATGCCACAAAGATGCAGCAGCATTTATCCAAATGCAACTTCACTCAAAGCTCACAGCAGTCAGCCCAGAGTTCCTCTGCTTCCATTCAAGAAGATGATGGTTCACATTCAGCATCAGGCTCCTTATCATCAGCAACTCCTGGCCCACTTGGAAGGTTCTTTGATACAATGGATAACCACAGCCAGAAGAATGCAGACGAGTGCCTTGCTCGAGCTGTATATGTGACAGGCTCACCCCCTCATGCTCACAGCCAATGTGTACTGGAAGAGATTTTTCAATGTTATTCACCCTGCATACTGTCCTCCCACCAGACATGCTTGGTCTACTTATTTGCTGGAGGCCGAGTATAACAGAGTCCAAGGAAAGCTCAAAGAAACGATAGAGATGGCAGACTGTGTTGCAGTTATCTCAGATGGGTGGTCAAATGCACGAGGGGAGGGCATCATAAACTTCATAGCCTCCACTCCTCTCCCAGTGTTCAAGAGCACAGACACGAAGGACAACAGACACATACATTGCTGGAGGGGGCCTACCCTCATATTATGTCTATTGGGTGCGCAGCTCATGGGCTCAACCTGCTCCTCAAGGACATCATGGGTTTGAGTACCATGGAAACACTGTACAAGAGAGCCAAGCAAGTTGTTAAGTATGTCAGGGGAAAACAGGTAGTTGCAGCAACCTACAACTCCAAGCAAATGACAAAGAACAAGAACACCACACTGAAGCTGCCCAGCAACACTAGATGGGGTGGCGTTGTCATAATGTACAACAGCCTTCTGGAGGGTAAGGAGTCGCTGCAAGAAATGGCAATATCCCAGTCTGGGGATATGGAAACCAGCATCAAGAAAATACTGCTGGATGATGTGTTTTGGGAGAGAGTGGTTAGCAGCCTTAAACTACTCTCACCAGTAGCATCTGCAATTGCTCAGATTGAAGAGGACGCTGTCTTGTCAGATGTTCTCAGGCTTTTTACTGATTTAAAAGAACAAATCAGCATTGCCCTACCCACATCCCTGCTGCTCAAAGCAGAGGAGAAGGCAATTGTTCAATTCATACAAACGCGTCAAGAATTTTGCCAAGCTGATTCATGCTGCAGCATACATGCTGGACCCAAAGCATGTTGGGAGACCAATACTTTCTGGAGAACAGATCAACAGCGCTTACAGTGTGATTTCTACCCTCTCACGCCACCTCAATCTGGACGTGGGCAAAGTTCTCTACCAAGCAAGGTCTTTGGAATGGGGACGGGATATGGGAATCATGCAAGCATATCAGTGCACATACCTGGTGGAAGGGACTTTGTGCATCTGAGGCCCTGTCATCCATTGCATCGGTGATACTCCAAATCCCACCTTCATCAGCAGCCTCTGAACGAAACTGGTCACTTTTTGGGAATACGCATACAAATGTGCGCAACAGGCTGACTAACAAGGAAGTGGAGAAACTGGTGGCTATCCGGGCGAACCTACAACTTATTGAGCCAGATACAGAAGTGTCCACGAAACAGCTAGACAGTGACACAGAGGAGGAAATGGACACGTCAGAGTCAGAATCAGGAGGAGCAATGATGAGTAGAAGACTCAGAAGACTCATGAGTAGAAGACTCAAAGGGACAAAATAAGGACAAATTACAGGCTAAATAAGCTGACGCTCTTTTTATTTTATTTTATTTTAGATGGGTCTTTTTTGTGGGGGGGTTCAATAAAGTTCAAAATTATAACCTAAATAAAGTTTTGAAAGCCTGTTTTTATTTGTATGGAACATTATGTCTATTTTGATGACAAAGATAATATAAGGGTCAGAGGCAAAAACCATCATTGTGCAAAAAAACTCAAAATTCCCATAAATTCCCCAAATTCCCATGGAAAGTTTCCTCTTAAAAATTCCTGGAATTTTGCAACCCTACTCCTACCAATACTGTCATGGACAGATGCATCTGCAACAGGTAGATTGGCGAGGACGAGGTCAAGTAGGTTTTTCCTCTCGTGCTGGCTCTCTCACCACCTGCCACAAGCCCAGTCTAGCAGCTGTGTCCTTCAGGATTCAGCCAGCTCGGTCAGTTGTGATGCTTCCAAGCCACTCGGTGATGGACATTGAAGTCCCCCACCCAGAGTACATTCTGTGCCCTTGCTACTCTCAGTGCTTCTTCCAAGTGGTGTTCAACATGGAGGAGTAGAGGGAGGGTGGTAGGTGGCAATCAGCAGGAGTTTTCCTTGCCCATGCTTGACCTGAAAGCCATGAGTCAGTGTTGAGGACTCCCTCCCGACTGTATAGCACTGTGCTGTCACCGCTGTTAATGCAGGGGTGATGTGAAGGGGTTGGTTCTGAATTTCTGTTTATTGGAAGCAGTGGTCTCTCGGCTGCTGTCTATAGACAGCTGGTGACAGGACATAACCAGGGATGGTGATGGAGGAGTCTGGGACATTGGCTGAAAGGTATGATTCATCAGCTTTGGGAGGGCAGTAGGTAGTAATCAGCAGGAGGTTTCCTTGCCCATGTCGGACCTGATGCCATGCAACTTCATGGGGTCTGGAGTCAGTGTTGTGGATTCTCATGGCCACTTCCTCCCGGCTGTATACCACTGTGCCATCACCTCTGGTGGGTCTGTCCTACCGGTGGGAAAGGACATACCCAGGGATGGAGATGGAGAAGTCTGGGACGTTGGCTGATAGGTATGATTCTGTGAGTATGACTATGTTAGGCTGTTGCTTGACTAGTCTGTGGGACAACTCTCCTAATTTTGGCACAAGTCCTCAAATGTTAGTGAGGAGAATTTTGCAGGGTCGACTGGGCGTGCTTTTGTGGTGTCCAAATCAGATGCCTAGATTGATGCAGAGTGGTCCGTCGGGTTTTATTCTTATTATGCTTTTTTGTAGCGGTTTGATAAAACTGAGTAGCTTGCTAGGCCATTTCAGAAGGCAGTTAAGTCTCAACCACATTGCTGAGGTTCTGGAGTCACTTATAAGCCAGACTGGGTAAGGACAGCAGGTTTCCTTCCCTAAAAGACATTAGTGAACCAGTTGAAAATATCAGGAGTAGACGACTATACTCATATCGATACCCAAAAATAAATTAAATCCAAGTATAATTAATTAATCTCTTCATTATTCCAATTTACAGGTCACAGACTTTAGCCTCAGTGTGTTTATATTTTTGGTCAACCTCTAAGCGTATATAGTTCTTATCAAGTGCACATGGCATTTTAGTGGAGCAGACAGCGTGTGTTTTGGAACTGCACAGTTTGCATTTACGAAGCTCCAATAAAGGAACAGGAAATGTTTCAAAGTAGGTTTGCTGTTAGTTCATTCAAATATTGTATGTGCTTTTTAAGCTAGAACAAGGGTTAATAAAAAAAAGCCAAAGCAATCTAGAGAAAAACAAGAAAATAGCATGCGTACTGCTCTTGGCTACAAAGTGTAACTGAAAGTTGGCTGCAAGGAGGAGTATAGACATACCAGTTCATTATTTAGGCTCTGTGGTACAGCTTGTGTGACTGCACATATCAGGCACGAACTAGTCTTTGTGAGTACAGTGGGTGTCAAGTTCCAGTCATTTTACCCCCATTTATAAACTAGTCCCAATGCTATGCAGGAGTCTTCACAAATCTATCCAACTAGGAAACATAGAAACATAGAAGATAGGAGCAGGAGTAGGCCATTCGGCCCTTCGAGCCTGCTCCGCCATTCAATGAGATCATGGCTGATCATCCAAATTCAGTACCCTGTCCCTGCCTTTTCCCCATATCCCTTGATCCCTTTAGCCTTAAGAAATATATCCAACTCTTTTTTGAATATATTTAATGAACTGGCCTCCGCCGCCCTCTGTGGCAGAGAATTCCACAGGTTCACCACTCTCTGGGTGAAGAAATTCCTCATTTCAGTCCTAAATGGCTTACCCCTTATCCTTAGACTATGACCCCTGGTTCTGGACTCCCCGGCCATCATAAACATCCTTCCTGCATCTAGTCTGTCCAGGCCTGACGGAATTTTATAGGTTTCGATGAGATCCCCTCTCAATCTTCTAAACTCCAGTGAGTATAAGCCCAATCGACACAATCTCTCCTCATACGTCGTTCCTGCCATCCCAGGTATCAGCCTGGTGAATCTTCGCTGCACTCCCTCCATGGCAAGAACGTCCTTCCTCAGGTAGGGCGACCAAAACTGCACACAATACTCAAGGTGCGGTCTCGCCAAGGCCCTGTACAACTGTAGCAAGACATCCTTGTTCCTGTACTCGAACCCTCTTGCTATGAAGGCCAACATACCATTTGCCTTCTTAACCGCCTGCTGCACCTGCATGCTTACCTTCAGCGACTGGTGCACAAGAACACCCAGGTCGCTTTGCACTTCCCCTTCTCCCAATCTATTGCCATTCAAATAATAATCTGCCTTCCTGTTTTTGCCACCAAAGTGGATAACCTCACATTTATCCACATTATAGTGCATTTGCCATGTTTCTGCCCAATCACCCAATCTGTCCAAATCGTACTGGAGTTTCACGACATCCTCCTCACAGCTTACCCTCCCGTCCAGCTTTGTGTCGTCTGCAAATTTGGAGATATTACATCCAATTCCCTCGTCCAGATCATTAATATATATTGTGAACAGCTGGGGTCCTAGGACCGATCCTTGCGGTACCCCACTAGTCACTGCCTGCCACTCGGAAAACGACCCGTTTATTCCAACTCTTTGCTTTCTGTCCGCCAACCAGTTCTTTATCCAAGTCAATACCTTGCCCCCAATCCAATGTGCCTTAATTTTGCACGCTAATCTCTTGTGTGGGACCTTATCGAAAGCCTTCTGAAAGTCCAAATACACCACATCCACTGGTTCTCCCTTATCTATTTTACCAGTTACATCCTCAAAAAATTCCAGTAGATTAGTCAAGCATGATTTACCTTTTGTAAATCCATGTTGACTTTGTCCGATCCTGTCACTGCTTACCAAGTGCTCTGCTATTACATCTTTTATAATGGACTCTAGCATTTTCCCCACTACCGATGTCAGGCTTACCGGTCTATAATTCCCCGCTTTTTCTCGACCACCTTTTTTGAATAGTGGGGTAACATTAGCTACCCTCCAATCCATGGGTACTGTTCCAGAGTCTATCGAGTTCTGGAAGATGACCAGCAATGCATCTACTATTTCTAGGGCCACTTCCTTAAGTACCCTGGGGTGTAGATTATCAGGCCCTGGGGATTTATCGGCCTTCAGTCCCATCAATTTTCCTAACACCATTTCCCACCAACACAGCTCAGCAACTAATATAGTATTTTCCGTCCTTCAATATTCTCCCAAACAAAGATTTTAGTCTGTTTTAAAAAAAATTTTTTTTTTTTTTTTAAAGAAGTGTTTATTTCCATGCCTCACAAAAGGTATGAGAGTAGCGTGGGGGACTACGGTCTCCCGCGTAAAGAAATAGGCAACACAGCGAGCTACAAGAAATAGGTCTTTACTCCAACTCTCACAATACAGTACTGAATTCGTGAAGCCCGCGAACCTGTGATGACTCACGGATTGATCACCTGCTGGAACCTGATTGGTTTTCCTTCTATCAGCAGCAGGCAAGTCTGAACGTGCCTTATTCCTCTCAGCTTGCAACTATCTTGCGGGGGGAGGGGAATACAGCAGATAAAAGGGGATTATACAGGTTTATCTACATACACACAGTGTTTCCCCAATGTGGCAACACCACATACGCCCCCCAGAATCCTCGTTAACTGTAAAAGTCAGTCTCTGCGGAGGTTTGACCAAGCGGCCGTAGCGGCTATAGTAACCATCTGGCGTGTGAGGTGGGCTGTCTGGGAGGTCGGCCGGTTGGTTCGTCGGCTGGTCTGCCGGTGGGCTGGCTGGACGGGCTGCCGGCGAAGGTGGGGCGGTGGCCGGGAAGTAAGGTTCTGGCGTGTCTTGGTCCTCTTGTGGGGCCGCCACCAACGCGGGAGGTCTGCCCCGCCGTGGGGGAAGAGCCGGCCGAAACGGGAAGCTGAGGTCCAGGTGCGCCGGTTTGAGGCGGTCTACTGAAATAAGGTCCGGCTTCCCGCCGACATCGATAAGAAAAGCTTTGTCCCCAGTCTCCAATACTGGGAAGGGGCCGGTGTATGGTGCCTGCAGCGGGCCTCTGTGCGCGTCCCGGCGCACGAAGACGAACTCCGCATGTCGTAAGTCTCGAGGCACATAGGACGGCTGCGGGCCGTGTTGCGAAGTGGGCACTGGACGGAATTGCTGGGCCGCGTCCTGGTGCAGGGAAAGCTGTCTGGCGGCCGACCACGGCTCCGTTGTCAGGGGGAGGAAGTCGCCTGGTACTCTGAGCGGTTGGCCGTAGACCATCTCGGCTGCAGAGGCGCGGAGGTCCTCTTTGGGCGCAGTACGCAATCCCAGGAGAACCCAGGGTAGTTTGTCGATCCAGCTGGTGTCGGCCAGGCTGGCGCGGAGGGAGGCTTTCAAAGAACGATGAACGCGCTCGCAGAGCCCGTTGGCCTGCGGGTGGTAGGCTGTTGTCCTGTGCAACTTGGTGCCGAGGCCGGCGATGATGGCATTCTACAAGTGGGAGGTGAACTGGGGGCCTCTGTCTGAAGATATGTCGGTCGGCACGCCGAACCGGGCCACCCATGTCGAGACGAATGCTCGCGCGACGTCGGTGGTGGTGGTGGAGGAGGCGAGGGGAACCACCTCGGGCCATCTGGTGGTGCAGTCGACGATCGTGAGGTGTGTAAAACCGTGCGACGGCGGCAAGGGGCCTACCAGATCGACGTGGACGTGGTCGAAACGCCTCTCGGGCACTGGGAAACACTCCAATGGCGCCTTGGTGTGCTGCTGGACCTTAGCGCGCTGACACGGCACGCATGTGTTGGTCCAGTCTCTCACATCCTTGTGGAGTCCAGGCCAGACGAACTTGGCGGACATAAGTTTCTGAGACGCACGCATCCCTGGATGTGAAAGGCCGTGGATGATGTTGAAAACTCGCTTGCGCCAGGCGGATGGAACGACCGGCCTAGGCGAGGGGGCTGAGACGTCGCACAGGAGGGTTGTGCCGGCTGCGTGGAAGTCGATGTCGGCCAGGGTGAGGCTGGTAGTTGACGTCCCGAGGGCCTGGATCTCCGCGTCGGCAGCCTGGTCTCTCGCCATGCTGGCGTAGTCGACGCCCAGGTGCACTGCGTGGAACGAGGGTCTGGAGAGGCAGTCGGCCACCAAATTGTCCTTGCCGGCGACGTGGCGGATGTCCGTGGTGAACTCCGAGATGAAGTTGAGTTGGCGCTGTTGGCGCGCGGACCAGGGTTCGGTTACTTTGGCCATGGCGAAAGTGAGCGGCTTATGGTCCACGAATGCGGTGAACGGCCGGCCTTCCAGAAGGAAACGGAAGTGCCGGATTGCCAGGAACAGGGCCAGGAGCTCTCTGTCGAACGTGCTGTAGGCCTGCTCGTTCTTGCGCAGCTGTCGGCTGAAAAATGCCAGTGGCTGCCACGCGCCTTCGACCCACTGTTGCTGGACGGCGCAATCCGAGGCATCCGTGGTAAGGGCGGTCTTGGCGCCCGGGATGGGGTGGGCCAGTAGTGTGGCGTTGGCCAAGGCGCTTTTGGTCTGGTGGAAGGCTGTTGCCATCTCGCTGGACCAGGTGAGTTGCTCTTTGCCCGTTTTGCCCCTGGTGGCTTCGTAGAGGGGGCGCATGAGTGCGGCGGCCTTGGGCACAAACCGGTGATAGAAATTGACCATCCCCAAAAATTCCTGCAGCGCCTTAACCGAGGTGGGCTGGGGAAAGTCCGCCACCACCTGCACCTTGGAAGGTAGGGGAATGGCTCCCCTTGGCGAGATTCTGTGGCCGAGAAAGTCAATTTGGGCTGCTCCGAACTGGCATTTGGCCGGGTTGACAATTAGCCCGTGTTGGCTGAGGCGCTGGAAAAGGGAGCGCAAATGCGCGATGTGCTCGGCCTTGCTGGTACTGGCCACAAGGATATCGTCCAGATAGACGAACAGGAAGTTCAGGTCCCTTAGGACGGAGTCCATGAGCCGTTGGAAGGCCTGTGCGGCGTTCTTAAGCCCGAAGGGCATGCGCAGGAACTCGAACAGTCCGAAGCAGGTGATGACCGCCGTCTTCTGGACGTCTGCGTGGTGGACGGGGACCTGATGGTAGCCGCGAATCAGGTCGACCTTGGAAAAGATGGACTTTCCTGCTAGGTGTGCTGAGAAGTCTTGGATGTGCGGAATGGGGTATCTATCGGGCGTGGTGGCGTTGTTGAGGCGTCTGTAGTCGCCGCAGGGGCGCCAGCCACCGCCCGGCTTGGGCACAATGTGGAGGGACGACGACCAAGGGCTGTTCGAGCGGCGGATATGCCCAGTTTTTCCATCGTGGCGAATTCTTCCTTGGCCACCGCCATCTTGGCTGGGTCCAGGCGTCTGGCTCGAGCGAACACTGGTGGTCCCGTAGTGGCGATGTGGTGCTCGGCCCCATGCTTGGCTGCCGCGGCTGAGGTCGGTCGGTTGTGTGAGCCTCGGGAAATCTGCGAGTAGGCGGGCGTAGTCGTCATGCGCCGGGGCGGAGCAGGACCCGACGAGGGCCGGGCTGTTGCTCTGCTGGCAGGCCAGTGAAGCGAAAGTTGTTGCGTCGATCAGGTGCCTGTCGCGGACGTCGACCAGGAGTCCGTGGGCGCAAAGAAAATCGGCGCCCAGCAAAGGATGTGCCACCGAGGCCGTCACGAAATCCCACGTAAATCGCTGGCCGTTGAAACAAACCTCGGCCCGTCGCTTTCCGAAAGTAGCGATGGCTGTGCCATTTGCCGCCACGAGGGGTGGGCCGCTGCGGCCTGCCTGGATGTCGAGCTGGGAGGCAGGAATTATGCTGCATTGGGCTCCGGTGTCGCAAAGGAATCTGCGCCCTGAAAGAGAGTCGGTTATGTACAGCAGTTTACCTGCGGTGCCGATGGCCATCGTGGCGGCGGGGGTGCGGTCGAGCGGGCCTAGGTGGCGGCGCGGTGCTGGTGCGTTGGACCGGGCAGCCATCTTGGTTTGATCGAAAGAGCAGGGTGCTCTGCAGCGTTGGGCCTTGTGGCCGAAACGCGCATGGTAGTAGCATAGTTCTGCGGCCTGGCGTGGCGGCACGCGCTCGGTGGTGTCGGGGAGCCTCGCGGCTGCCCAGCCGAGTTGGGCGATGGCGAAAACTTTGTCCGCGGCGGCTGCCAGTTGTACGCAGTCCGTGATCGGGGACCCCGCGAGGGCAGTCTGTACCTGCTAAGGAAGCAGGCTGAGGAAAAGGGCCCGAAACAAAAAGCACTGCGGTTCAGAGCCCAGGAGCGCAAGCATCCGGCTCATCAACTGGGTCGGGGTAGAATCGCCGAGGCCTGGTAGTAAGAGAAGCCTGCGGGCCCTCTCCTCCTTGGACAGGCTGTAAGCCTGCAGCAAGCAGCCCTTAATGGTTGAGTACTTGCCGGTCTGTGGTGGGTTCCCCAGCAGGTCGAGAACTTCGGCGGCAGTAGAGCTTGCTAGTGCTGAGACTACGTGGAGGTACCTTTCTTCATCGTCTTGAACCCTGCGAAGGGTGAATTGGGCCTCCGAGTGCGCAAACCAAGCTGGTGCTTGGTGTTCCCAGAAGGTGGGGAGCTTCAAGGACGCGGCGCCGGCCGACATCAGGCTGCTGCTGGTTGCCATCGGGTCGTTGCTGGCCTCTGTAGGGCTGAGAGAGTCGAGGGCTTCGGCCGCCGACATTCGGGGTCACCAATGTGGGGGACTACGGTCTCCCGCGTAAAGAAATAGGCAACACAGCGAGCTACAAGAAATAGGTCTTTACTCCAACTCTCACAATACAGTACTGAATTCGTGAAGCCCGCGAACCTGTGATGACACACGGATTGATCACCTGCTGGAACCTGATAGAAGGAAAACCAATCAGGAGCAGGCAAGTCTGAACGTGCCTTATTCCTCTCAGCTTGCAACTGTCTTGCGGGGGGGAGGGGAATACAGCAGTTAAAAGGGGATTATACAGGTTTATCTACATACACACAGTGTTTCCCCAATGTGGCAACGCCACAGTAGCATGTTTTTCCCCCTCCAATTTTCTGCTCTGCTCCTGAAAGGATAAATTCAAGCTATGGCATCATTCTATGGGAGCCAGATGTCCTTTGGCACCTCACCCAAGTGGCAATTTTTTAAATGTGAGTTTTGACCATGGGCGTTGATGGGTTATTTGACTACTGATGCATCACCAGACATCCACACATGCACACTTTCAAACACAGCAATTAGGAGTGGGAACCCTGACTAATTCATAACTCAAGAATGTTTAGTAGCCTGATCCTCAGACTGGCTGAAATCAGCAAATTCTGCACAATCAAACCTGGGATCTTTTGTATGACTCAGTTTCACACCATATTTACTAACTGAGCCATTGGGGGAAGATGTTACTCAACTGTTGTAATCTCACTCACTTTGCTAATGGTCATTTCCTGACAAACATTTTTAGGTTGAAGACTTTTACTTTTTCCAAGAACACTCAGACTTGGTCACTGCGATTCAGAAAGTGTACAGTTAATAACTGTTCCTTCTGTATGAACAGCACACTCCACCCTTTCAATAAAAATAGAAACACCGCCCTTCCTCAACTAGAATAGAAACAATTATGTGTGTTTTTTTAAAAAAAGCAGGCATAAGTTATTTCCAGATTACACAGTAACAGTCAGTGCATCATACCTTTGACTTGCCCTCTCAGAGCATCCAACATGGGAACTACTAAAATTAAAATGCAGTAAAGTCTATTTCTGTAGCTGGTCTGCTTATCCCAGTCATAAGAAAACGCACATACTTCAAACATCCCTGTAGGCCTGTATTGTGAAACACAAATGAAGCAGGGAAAAAATAAACTTCTGGAAGTCATGATTTAAGACTATTGTCACGATAGCAGCTCTTGGGAGAAATATGACACCCCGAATGGAGCACTGTTTGACCCTACATAGGGAATACTACAAACACAAGCTTCCTCTCCATTATTATTCTAATCTCCTTAACTGTAAGTGACTGTGACTTCTACCAGCAAGAACCAAAGGAAAACACTTTACTGGGCAATGAGGTACTGCTGTTTTAAAAAAAACCACACAGCAGAGTTGAATAGTTCTGGCATTGCTGTACATACAAATAGCTCTCATCCCAAAGACATCAGGGATTCTCATAACATCCCCCAATTGAGGCACAGAAACAAAGACTACCCATCTGAATTGAACAATCTTTAATACAGCTATACAGGAAACTTTGGTTTATCCAGAGGTTGTATGTCCGGAAACCTCGATCTAACGGCAGAAATCAGCAGCCGTTTTGGTTAGGTTTTTTTTCTTCTCCTAGCATTTTTTTTTTAAAAACAGTCAGGCTCTGGAAAGCATCTCTGTAGCTTAGCAACAGCTTCAGAGACGCTTCCAAGGTACGGGCCGAGTGTTTACAAGCTGTTGCTAAGCAACAGTGTTTGTTGTCAGATACGGAGATGAAAACCTCCGTATCCTTCAACATTAGCGCTGGTCTATCCGGAAGTTTTGATAGATCAGCAGCAGCTCGGTCCCGTCGGTGCCGGATATTGCGAAGTTTCCTGTATTTTAAAATTAAAATAAGTAGATATAAAATAATTTTCCGACCGTACACTCCTGACAGATAGCCTCACCTGCCAGAAGTGCATATTGGAAATTCAGACATGCATTCCTACATTTTTCAACTACACACTTAGATAACCAGAAAACAACGCAAAGAGTGCCCACCATTTCCAATGGACATTGCCAGCAGGCGAGATTCCTTGTGTGAAGTTGGGGGGGAAAGTGTCAGCTCAAGGATATAGTACTCCCCTTCCCTAAAGCATAATGTAGAACTGGCTGTGCATGACTAGACAATAAATGTTAGATTTGTAACTTCACCTACTGATAGGACGTTGTGGGGAAAGGGGTATGGAATTTATTTCAGAACAATCATGTACTAATTCATTTTCAAAATGTTTCACTGTATTACACAAGTTCAATTTATCGCCTGCAATATTCTGTGGATTGGAAGAAAAAAGAGCAGAGATTTAGATCGAGTAATTAAAGAGAAACTGTTTCCAATGGCTGAAGGGTCGATAACCAGAGGGTACAGATTTAAGGTGATTGGCAAAAGAACCAGAGGCAACATGAGGGAAAACTTTTACACGCAACGAGTGGTTAGGATTTGGAATGAACAGTCCGATAGGGTGGTGGAAACAGATTCATTAGCAGCTTTCAAAAGGGAATTGGATAAATACTTGAAGGAGACAAAAACGGCAGGGTTCTGGGGAAAGAGCGGGGGAGTGGGACTAACTGGATTGTTCTTTGAAAGAGGGGACGCAGACTCGATGGGTCAAACGGCCTCCTTCTGTGATTTTATGATTTGATATCTTTTCCTATTTAACTAGGACAGTATTTTCAAATACACCTGTCTTGGCAAATATAGTACGTTTCTGGTGGCCAACTTCACTCAAAATCGACAGTCCAATTCAGCTATTGGTAGTCTGGAGCCATTACATAGTATTTACAGCACAGAAACAGGCCATTCTGCTCAACAGGTCAATGCCGGTGTTCATCCTCCACCCCCTCTTCATCTAACCCCATTAACATATTTTTCTATTCCTTTCTCCTTCATGAGTTTATCTAGCTTTCCCTCAAGTGCATCCATGCTCATCGCCTCAACTACTCCTTGTGGTAGCGAGTTCCACATTCCAACCATTCTCTGGGTAAAGATGATTCTCCTGAATTCCCTATTGGATTTATTAGTGACTCTCTTATATTTATGGCCCCTAGTTCTGGTCTTCCCTACAAGTGAAAACATCTTCTCTATGTCTACCCTATCAAACCCTTTGATAATCTTAAAGACCTCTATCAGGTTATCCCTCAATCTTCTCTTTGCTAGAGAAAAGTGCTCAGCCTGTTCAATCTTTCCTGATAGATATAGACCCCAAAATTCCATTCCCTACAGGTGTTTACGCACTGTGTACTCACCCGTAGGGCCAACGGAAGTGCTGGTTTCACGCATGCACTGCACATGCGCTGGAAACCGGAACTTCCGTTCTCTGAAGAAAGGGGTTCACAGGTCAAACACCTGTGCTGGGGAGGCAGCGCGTACGCCTGGAACTTCCGTTTTTTGAGGTTGATGCAGTCCGGGTAAGTCGGTAGCAGCTGCGCCTGGAAAAGCAGGCACAAAGCCTGTTTTTAACAAGGTAAGAGGTGACATCAGTAAAATAAATTTTAACACTTATTTATCATTTTAAAATACTTTAAAGGTAAGTTTATTTTTAGCCCCATTAAAAACTTAGTTTATTCAAAAATTAAAATTTTTGTTTAATAGTTAATTTATGTAATATATATAGTCATTTTAAAAAATGTGATTAAAAATTTTTTTTTTTGAAGTTTTACTTCTGTTTTGAGGGTGATCTCTATTCATAGGTTTGACAGGTCTTCCTGTCAAACCTATGAATGGAGATTCCCTGCTCCGATTGGCTCCCTATGGCCCACGTGATCCCAGGGACACTGCGAACTAGCTGCGCCCCTGGGATACGCGTGCCCTGCACACCGGCAGTTTGAGGAGGCACATCAACGGAATTCTATGCCGGCCCAGAGCATTACGGACAGCGCGGTTCGTTTGTGCAGGTCGGGGGCTTACGCCCGCGGGAAGCCTCCGACCGGAATTTCTGGGCCATAATCTCTCCGTTCTGATATCATCCTAGTACAGGTAAATCTTTTTTGCACCTTCTCCAGTGCCTCTGTATCCTTTTTATAATATGGAAACCAGAACTGTTCACGGTACTCCCAAGTGTGGTCTAACCAAGGTTCTATACAAGTTTAGCATAACTTCTCTGCTTTTCAATTTTATTCCTCTTTTATGGCCTTATTAACCTGCACCGTTACTTTTTGTGATTTCTGTATCTGTATCCCTCTGCTCCCCTACCCCATTTAGACACTTAGGCCGCGATTTTATTAATGGAGGCGGGTAGATGGCGGGCCCACTGCTCGGTGGCTTTCGGACCCGCTCCCGAATGCTGCCACCCAGCAGTTACGATTTTACCTTGATTGGCCTCGCTACGGCCGACGTGTGGGTCCCTCCAGACAATCGCTTGGAGCCTATCAGATTCTCGCCTCTGATGTCGCGTTGTTGGAGTAAAAATTTAAAGGGGCCAGGTCCCCTTTGCAAAAGCATTAGATTTTTTCTCTTAAAGGTGCTGGCTGCTGCAGGAATGGCAACCCCAAAAACTAAGGCTGCACCCAGGTTCAATGAAGGCTCCCTCCATGCTCTTGTGGAGGGAGTTAGAGGACGTCAGGAGGTCCTTTTCCCTGGAAACAGAAGGAGGAGGCCTCCTCAGCAAACCAAGGCAGCTTGGCTGCAAATTGCGGAGGTCTTATCCCAAACCTCCAGCAACAAAGTTGTTGCATTTGAATGTCAGCCATGTTACAGGAGTGCTGCACCAATGACTACAAATCATGTCCTCCAGCAACTCGTCTCCTTGCAGCTGTCCTGTTTCTGACAAGACAGGAAACAGGAGCCAGAAGCATGAAAATGGGAAACCACAATCAAAATAGGATTAGCAAGACAGTTAACAGGCTGTTAACTGCCTTAACTACCTGTCCCACCGGTTCCCATCTGGTCAGTTTGGGAGCGGCTGATCCGACACTCACGAAAATCGCATGTGGGCGGGTTGGCAGTCTGAAGCCATTTTTTCTAATTTTCACTGCCGACCCGCCTCCAAAGGGCTATTAAAACCGAGCCCTTACTTTCTAAGGAGTATGTGGCCTCCTTATTCTTCCAACCAAAATGTAGCACCTTACACTCACCTATATTGAAGTTCATTTACTAATTATATATGCCCATTATGCAAGTTTATTAATGTCTTCCTGTATTTTGTTGCAGTCCTCCTCCGTATTAACTATAACCCCCAATTTGGTGTCATCAGCGAATTTTGAAATTATACTTTTGATTTCAGAGTCCAAATTGTTTGTAAATGGTGAACAACAGTGGTCCCAGCACCGATCATTGTGGAACACCACTTCCCACCTTTTGCCAATCTGAGTAACTACCTTCAACCCCGACTGTTTCCTATTCTGTAGCCAGCTTGTTATCCATTCTGCAACTTGTCCCCTAACTCCACATGTTCTGACCGTAGTCATATGTCTACTATATGGTACTTTATCGAAGGCTTTTTGAAAATCCAAATATATTAACGTCTACTGCATTACCCTTGTCTACCCTTTCTATTACTCCTTCAAAGAATTCAATAAGGTTGGGCAAGCATGACCTTCTCTATTGAAATCCATGCTGAATATTCTACATTATATTTTCAGTTTCTAGTTGTTTTTCTATTGCATCTTTGAGTAAGGATTTCACTACCTTTCCTACCACTGACGTTAAGATAATTGGTCTATAATTCCCTAGACTTGTTCTAACTCCCTTTTTAAATATAGGAATCACATTAGCTGTCCGCCAGTCCTCTGGCACTATTCCCTTTTCTAATACAAAGGGAATGCAAGTTGACCTGTTGCTAAATGCACACATACAAAGCCTTAGTTTACAATGAGGGATATTGAAATGAGCCAACTGAGAGTACTGGAGTTTAGGAGTTGATCTAGAAATTCCAACTGAAGGTAGATTACACAATTAATTGAGTTTATTTCACCAGAGCTATAAAAGTCAAGGGTTGACTTGATAAGAATCAGGTGTATCCTTTGGTGGTGGTGGTGATCCTGAATAAAGAGTATTATTCTGTAGTGTGTTTCACCTTTGAGATATCCAAGCCTCCTCTGCTGTCTATCAGCTTGACTTGCTATTTTCCCTTGTTGAGCAGCTGTTTCAAGCATCAATCCTGAAGATCAGTGCGTGATACAATTCTGGCCAACAACTTTCCAGGCTGTCCCATCAGCATGCTGCTTTACATCCAAGAATCTACATACATATGAAAACGACAGGCAGGAAAAGGCCAGCTGGTCCACCAAGTCTGTCCCACACTCGATGTCTGGAGCATCATGACTAGACACTTCCTATCTGCACCCCGCTGCCATGTAATCTCTTGCTACGTGAAACATGGAGAAAATTATGATGTAGACAAATTGTAATCCTGTTAGAAATAGAATTTAGTAACTCATTCAAAAAAAATAAATATTTGTACATTTTAATAGGGCTAATTTAACATAAGAAATAACACATGCTCATATGATCCAATGTTTGATACCTACCTTGATTGGGTTACAGAGAAGAAAATTGGGCGGCTTCCAGAACGAGTGGCCAAAGTTCAATACCAGCTTTACAGCCTAGCAGTAAGCTGAAAATCTACCCAATGACGCAAATGCACTCTTGGCTGACCGCCAATCCTCCACTCTCTGCAAACATCAGCTCATCCAAAATTCTGTTGCCCATATCTTATTCCACACCAAGTCCTGCTCACCCATCCTCACTAATCTACATTGACTCCAATGGCTCAATTTTAAAATTCTCATTTTTGTGTTTAAATCCCTCCATGGCCATATCCCTCCCATAACTCAGTAATCTCCTCCTCCAGCACTACAAGCCCCTCACCCCCAATTTCTCCTTCAGCTCTAGCAATCCCTCCCTAATCTGCCTTTTCACCTCCTGCTCCTTTTAAAGCGGACCTTTAAACCCACCTCTTTGATAAAAGCTTTTGGTCACCCTCCTACTCGCTCCTTCTGAGCCAGTTCAATTTTTTTTCCTTATGCTTCCATGAAGCACTTTGGGACGTGTTTACTTTAAAGGTATTATATAAATACAAGTTATTGTGGAATGGGTTGTGTGTTAGCCATTTGAGAAACAAAAACAAAATTATTGCACATCAGTGGTCAGTGAACATATGTAGGTGCAACTCAGTTTAAGCTTCTGCAGTGAATAAATAACACAGGACATGCTTGAATGCCTCCTTCAAGAAAGTGTTCATGGTAGAGCAAATCATGCACAATCTAAGGAGGAAATAGGCTTGATGGGCCAAATGTCTTTTCTAATTCCATACTTTATATTCTTCAAACTCCTCCAATTAATTGGATCATCTTCAGTCCTGGGCCTGTTGTTCTCATCCTCTCTAAACTCCTTCCTGTCATAATCACCAATGTGACTTTGTTTGTCACAAAACATGGAATAGAATATACCAAAGCTATTGGAATGGACGGGCTCCTTACAAAATATGAAACAGTATTGCATTACAGGTGCATTCTGATGGCTTAGTAGGTAAATTTACAGGCTGGTGCAATCCTGAGTCATATTGATTAGAAAGATCACAGGTTTCAGCCTGCTCTGTGTTAAGTCAGCTGATCTGAATTGAGGTTGAAGCAGCAGTGCTGAAATTGGCCACAATGACCCTAGGCTAGGATTGAGAAAAAAATTACCCAGGGTTCCTGCCCGATTGCTAACCAGTGACCTCTGCTGGAAAGTTGGACGAGGACTGGATTGGACTCCACTATGCCAACCCCTTCCCCATTGTTGAAGAGCTTGCCAATACTCACCATCAGGTCGCACACATTTTGAATGTCAACCGGAGGAGAAAAAGTGAGGTGCGGGGGGGGGGGGGGGGGGGGGAAAAGAGAGGCGGGGAGAAAAGAGAGAAAACTAAGCATTTCAGTTACCACTTGAACCAGTATGAATTTCATCGGGATTTATGTCAGAGCATTAGAAGTGTAAATAAATGCATATTGCACTTATTTTTAATTAGGAAAGAAACCTCTTGTGCCTTTGGTCTGTTTTTAAATATGCATTGGTAGACTTCTCTCAATAAACTAGTCTATTCCAATGTCTACAAAGCAGATACAATTGGAGTGTCATTTCTTGCAAATTAGTGTTCAGATTATAAAGCTACCTCTGTGCTAATTAGACAAATAGAGATGGAAAATTATCGTCATATTGATTTTTTTTTAAAATCCAATGTTTAAAAAGAGGAAATCATCAGCTTGTTTCAAATCCAATGATGCCTTGAACTTATTTGAAGTTGCTACTGAATATAAACTTATTTGGCAGGGGGAGGGGCAACATGAAGCAGCAATTAGAGAGGAGATACAAGGTGCACAGAAGACTGGGAAAGACAAAGTATTAGAATAAAAAGTAGCTCAGAAATAAGAGTGATCAGACAGAGGGGAAATGCAAGGCAGACTAAGATGGGTTTAGAGTGCACGCACAAAAATGCACTGATCATGGCAAATGAGGTTGTTGAGCTGCAGGCACAAGTAGTCACGTGGGATTATGATATAGTGGCAATAACGGCAACCTGGCTCATACAAGGGGAGGAATGGGCACTTAATATTCCTGGTTATAATGTACAGGAAACTTTCGTATCCAGCACAGACGGGACCGGGATAGTGCCGGTTGATTAAAAATTCCGGATAACGGAGAGGTATATCTACCGAGGCTATTTTTAACAAACAAAAATTAAAAAATCAAGAAATGTGCAGTATAATTGGGTACTCACCTACAGAATGTTGTGTTAAATGGATGGTGGATCGGAAGAGACTTCCGACTGCGCCGAGAAGCGGCAGTTTGGAGAACTACCCCCACTGACCAACTCGGCCACCGCGGGAGACTCGGAAACATTTCCGGTTATTGAGGTGTTGTTTTCAGAGTATGAATTTTGCCTATTAGAGAATTCCGGATATTTAGGTGCCATTTAAACGAGAGTTTCCTGTATTCAGGAAAGATAGGGAAGGTGAAAAGGAGGGGGGGGGGATGGCAGTATTGATCAAAGATATTGTTACAGCACTAGAAAGGGATCATGGACTTGAGGGTTCAAAGTGTGAATCTATTTGGCCAGAAATAAGAAATAGAGGAGCCATTACACTGTTCGGTGTATACTATAGGCCACCAAATAGTGGGAAGGAGATAGAGGAGTATATTTGCAGGCAAATTGCACAAAGATGCAAGAATTTGAGAGTAGTGATAATGGGGGACTTCAGTTATCCTAATATAGACTGGGAAAATAACAGTGTAAAGGGCAAAGAGGGGGAGGAATTCCTGAAATATGTACAGGAGAACTTTCTTGATCAGTCTGTTTCTAGCCCAACAAGGAAGTAAGCAGTGCTGGATCTATTTCTGGGGAATGAAGTGAGGCATGGGGAGCACATTTGAGAAACACTGATCATAATATCATTAGGTTTAGAGTAGTTATGGAAAAGGACAAGAAAAAATGTGAAAATACTCAACTGGAGGAGGGCTAATGTTAGGGAGTTGAAAAGGGATCTGGCCCAGGTGGATCGGAATCAAAGATTGGCAGGTAAATGAGCAATGGGAGGCCTTCAAAGAGGAGATAGCTTGGGTGCAGACTAGACACACTCCCACGAGGGGGAAAGGAAGACATCCAAAGCTAGAGTTCCCTGGATATACTCTACAGATATAGAGAATAAAATGAAACAGAAAAAGAGGCTCATGATAAAGGTCAGGTCAAGCTCAATACAAAAAGTACAGGGGAGAACTGAAAAAGGAAATAAGAGGGACAAAGAGAGTGTATGAGAATAGATTAGTGGGTAACATAAAAAAGGAACCCAAAGTCTTTTCTAAATATATAAATAGTAAAAAGATAGTCAAAGGAAGGGTGGGGCCAATTAGGGACCAAAAAGGAGAGTTTCTTGTGGCGGCAGAAGGTATGACTGAAGTACTAAAAGAGTACTTTGTATCTGTCTTCAATAAAGAGGATGCTGCCAATGTCACAGTAAAGGAGGTGGTAGTAGAGAAATTGGATAGAATAAAAATAGATAAAGAGGAGATACTAAAAAGATTGGCAGTGCTCAAAGTCAAAAAGTCACCCAGAATGGGTGGCATCCTAGCTGGCCGAGGGTGGAAACGGCAAAGGATCTGGCCCCAATCTTCCAGTCCTCCTTAGATATGGGAGTGGTGCCAGAGGACTGGAAGATTGGAAATGTTACACCCCTGTTCAAAAAAGGGGACAGGGATAAACCCAGCAACTACAGGCCAGTCAGCCGAACATCAGTGGTAGGAAAACTTTTAGAAACATTAGTCCAGGACAAAATTAATTGGCATTTGGAAAAATATGGGTTAATAAATGAAAGCCAGCACAGATTTGTTAAAGGCAAATTGTGTTGGACTGCTCTGGCACCACTCCCATATCTAAGGAGGGTTGGAAGAGGTTTGACTAACTTGATTGGAGTTCTTTGATGAAGTAAGGGAGAGGGTTGATGAGGGTAGTGTGGTTGATGTTATGTATATGGACTTTCAAAAAGCATTTGATAAAGTACCACATAATAGACTTGATAGTAAAATTGAAGTTTAAAAGGGGCAGTGGCTGCGTGGATATGAAATTGGCTAAGGGACAGAGAGTAGTGATGAACGGCTGTTTTTCAAACTGGAGGGAAGTATAGAGTGGTGTCCTCCAGGGATAGGTGTTGGGACCACTGCTCTTTTTGATATATATTAATGACCTTGACTTGGGAATACAGGGCTTAATTTCAAAGTTTGCAGATGATACGAAACTCTGAAATTTAGTGAGCAGTGAGGAGGATAGTAACAGACTTCAGGAGGACAGAGACAGACAAGTGAAATGGGCAGACACATGGCAGATTAAATTTAACACACAGAGAAATGTAATGTGATTCATTTTGGTAGGAAGAATAAGAGGCAATATAAACTAAATGGTACAATGTTAAAAGGGGGTGCAGGAACAGAGAGTCCTAGGCGTGTATGTACACATGTCTTTGAAGGTGGCAAGACAAGTTGAGAAGGCTTTTAAAAAGGCAAACGGGATCCTTGGCTTTATAAATAGAGGCATAAAAGCAAGGAAGTTACACTGAACCTTTATAAAACACTGGTTGGGCCCCAGTTCAAGTACTATTCTGAGCACCACATTTTAGGAAAGATGCCTGGGAGAGAGTGCAGAGGAGATTTACTTGAATGGTACCAGGGATGAAAGACTTCAGTTATGCGGAGAGACTGGAATTGTTCTCCTTCGAGCAGAGAAGGTTAAGGGGAAATTTGATAGAGGTGTTCAAAATCATTAAGGGTTTTGATAAGTGTAAATAAGGAGAAAATATTTCCAGTGGCAGAAGGGTCGGTAACCAGAGAGCACAGATTAAAAGGTAATTGGCAAAAGAACCAGAGACAACAAGGGGAAAAAAAAAATTACGCATTGAGTTATGATGATCTGGAATGCACTGCCTGAAAGAGTGGTGGAAACAGATTCAATAACTTTCAAAAAGGAATTGGATAAATACTTGGTGGAAAAATGTGTAGGGCTGTGGGGAAAGGGCAGGGAAGTGGGACTAATTGGATAGCTCTTTTAAAGAGCTGGCACAGGCACGATGGGCCGAATGCCTCCTTCTGTGGTGTATCATTCAAGATTCCATATTAAAGTTTTCAAGATTGTGAAAGCAACTGACAAAGTTAATCCAGATAAATTGTTCACGGAGTTGAAGAGTTCAAATACTGGGGATACAGTTAAAAATGACTAGGTTAAGAATTATACAGGAAGACTGGCAAATCATTTTCATTAGAACGATCAAAAAAATACAGAATTACATTTTTAACAAATCAGTGTTTATGGGCATGCAGGGATGGAAGTATGCCAGCTTATCTACTGTTAAAGGAACCAAGAGCCTCCGGATGCCCCAATGGCTTAACTGGTCAAGACAGAGAGAAGCTGATCCATATAGATCAGGATTGGCCCAGGTTGGAACCTCAGTTTGTGCCAAGTTGGTTGATCTCAGTGAGGGTGGCAATAGGGATGCTTTAATCAGTTTCAACACCCCAGGTTAAGGAAGGAAAAATAAGTCACAGTACTTGTTCCTTTCTGTGCTGCAACATTCCAAGATCACTAACCAGCAAATCCTGCTGGAGGTGTGCCCTCTATAGCTGACAAGCCTGCCAAATGTCAGCAGGTTGTGGACTCTAGCCTCAGTCCATACTTGACGAGCATATAATCTAGGCTGGCACATCAGTGCAGTACTGAGGGAGTGCTACATTTTCAGAGGTATTGGCCCAGAAATTAGGATCGGGAGCTTGCCGCGCGTGCAAGCCCCCGATGTGCACTCACCCAGCGCGCCGACATCTGAAGCCTGGCACTGCTTGGAATTCCTGTCACTGGCCCGGTTCAGCTGTTGGCGCGCTGTGCTTGCCTGATCCAGCGGCGTAGTTAGTGCGATGTGCCGGCTGGGATCAGGTGAGCACTGGGCAGCCAATCAGGGGAGGGGAAACTTCATTCATGAGTTTGATAGTAAGAACTGTCAAACTCATGAAAACTACGGGCGCCCAAAACACTACTTAAACTTTAAATAAAATGTTAAAAAACATCCCACTAATTAAATGAACTATAAATAACTTTAAAAAACTATTTTAAACAATCAAATTTCTGAAAAAAAATAATTTTTTAAGAAATCAGGTCTAAAAATAAACTTACCTTACTGTAAAGTCCTTAAAAACAATAAAGCTGTGGAAAAAATGTTATAATTTTAAATAATAGACCACTTACCTTAAAGAATCAAGTCCTTGCGTCTCCTTTTTACATTTCTAAAAAGTTCAGGCCCTTACACACGGGCAAACCTGTCAAAAAGGAAGTTCAACGCGTGCGCGCAGAGTCCTGCGCGCACACATTGGATCTCTGAACCCCTTGGAGGAAATGCCGGTTTCCCGCGCATGTGCTGTGCATGCTGAAATCCGGCACTTCCAACGGGCCCACGCGTGAGTACCCCGTCCGTACTCGCGCGTTGGGACTGGAATTACTGGCCCAATGTCTTTTGGACGCGGCGTTAAACCGAGGCCCCGCCTGCCTTCCCTGGTGGACACAAAAAATCCTATGGCACGATTCAAAGAAGAGCAGGGAGTTCTCCCTGTGTCCTGGTCAGCATTCCTCACTCAAACACCACCATCAAAAACAAATTTATCTAATTTGTTGAATGCAAATTGGCTGCTGTATTTGCCCACATAGCAGTACTACACTTCAAAACTAACTGATTGCTGTGAAATGTTTTAGACATTGTGAGTACGTGAAATGCAAAACATAAATGCAAGTTCTTTTTAACACTTGCTATCTAGGCTCACAGGAAGGTCACTGGGGCAAGGTATCAGAAAGCTTTTTTTAAAAAAAATGCATTCACAGGATATGGGCATCGCTGATAAGGTCAGCATTTATTGCCCACGTGGTGGAGTTTTCTCTCAATTATTTATTTTTTGCTATTTTCTCTCCCTTATCTTCCCTCTCTCTAGATGTACAAACCTCTTGCATTTCAATTTTTGCATGGCTGTTTTAATTGAGCACACTTTAAAAACTTTGTATTTTTAGCACAGATCCGATTGGTGACCATGTTCTTGCACACTTTTCTGTTCATGTACAATAATGCCATTCAAAGCAGCAAATCATTTTTAGCCATTCTGGAGCTTGTAGCATTGTGTTTTTTTTAAAGTTCTATCATCATAATGATATATTGTGAAACACCCTTACATCTCTCCTAAGATAATTTTTCAAGTCTGAAAGAACATGCCAAAACCCAAACTGATTACGAAAATTTATCCTGCAAGAGAACGAGACCTTGCGTGATCTCAAAATGGAAAAGGTAAGCAGGAAAGAAAAGCAAATTTATGTAATTTGTCCAAAAGTCAAACTTTCTTGACTTGAAGAAAACTTCCATGGAAGCTTTTATTAAACGGATTCCCAAACGATGCGCTGAATTTGTCCTATAAAGATTCAGAAATAGAAAAGACAATAGACCATGGGGACAATTTACATTTTGGGTGGAATTCGGTGGGAGGAGCACGCATGCCACTCACACAAACTCCCTGCTGTGAGGCCCAAGACATTGAAGGCCAGGCCTCATTTGCTTATTGTTGGCGAGCTGCAAGGGTAGAACCAGCGCTCAAACAGTTCACCGGTCTGGTGGGTGGTGGAGGTGGGAATTCAGATGGCTCCAAAGTGGAGCCCAACCGGAAGTTTTATCTTGTGGGGGGCGTACAGGCCGGCAGCCTGCTGGAAGACTGGGGCCAGGAGGAGCAGTCAAAATCTTCTTGGCACCATAATAATCTTTCAGGATCTAGAAACTCACTTGGTTTTGGAGTGTCCGGCAGTGGTCCCTTTAAGGGCAGCTGGTTAGGTTGCTCAAAGCTTGGAACCAATGGGCAGAGCACATGTGCTGCATGCACCACCCATTGGTACCTCAAAATTATGTGTCATAGGACTCTGATTAGCATATTAGAAGTAGGCTCCCACATGGCAGGTGGGCACCTGGCCCCGACAAAAATGCTGGCAGTATCCTGTTCCCGCTCCAATTCCATCTAAGTGTTTTGTCAAGATTTTCAGGGTCCTACTGCCCTGTTTCCATTGGGCGGAGGTCCTCCAAACTGGAGCTCATGGAACCAACGTCGAGTTCTGTACCACGGTTAGAAAAAAAAATCTAAAAATCCACAACGAAGATACAGCACGGCAAAAACATTCCAATCTTTCATATTCAGATTGTAGTGCAGATCACCAAGTCACAACACAGTGCGTGTTTTTAAAGCTAGTTTAAACACAGCTCATATTTATAGACAGAAAATGTAAGTTTGACAATTAAATTAGTTTAGAACCATAGAAGCATACAGCACAGAAGGAGGCCATTGAACCCATTGGATGCAAGCTGGCTCTTTGCCAGAGCTATTCACGGCTAATCCCACTACCTTGCTTTCTCTTCATAAAATCACAGAAGTTTACAGCACAGAACACGGCCATTCAGCTTGTAACATTAAAAAAAATATGTAGCAATGGAACACTTGCATCATTGGTCCCGTCTATACAACTTAAATCAATTAAAAAGTTCCAAAAAAAGTTTACTGGGTTGTTAGACTTCAGCATCTCAAAGCCAAGAAACGTTGCTTATTACTCCTCCTTGGCTAGACTGATGTTTCCACATTCTGGACTATTTATCACCACATACGACAATCTAGAGCAAGCTAGCACACAAGTCAATTCACTTTGAAAAGCTTAGTGTTAGAATCATAGGCCTAGAAATTCGGTGGAGCCCCAAACGGGGCGCCAAGCTCGCCTGGGCGCCAGAATTACCGCTGCGAACAGAGCAGTTGTGCCCGCCGGAAATTCAGTTTGAGCGCCCCAAGAGGGCAGCTCGAGGCGCCCTGCGTCCCTTTTGGGGTGCCGAAACTGAATATTGCAGCGCAACGTGCCGCAGCGCCACACGCTGCGGCACGGCGCGCTGCGGTACTGCAGGCCTTCCTCCCCTTCTTAAGGGGGAGGGGCCTGCACCAGCGTGATGACCGATCGTGAGTGCCGGCAAAAAGAGCCCGGCACCGAGAAGTGGTGCCGGGCTCTCGGGACACAGCCGGCACTGCCCGGGGGGGGGGGGAATCAGGAGGCTGGGAACGGAGGTGTTGGCAGGCGGCCACCGAAAAAATGGCCGCCCCGCACCTCCACCTTAATTTGCGCCACTACCGCCACAGGTAGGCCCCGTGAACCGGGCGCGATTTGCGATCGGCGTTAGAGGCGGGTGCGACCAAATATCGCGATCGAGGCAGTAGCGGGGCGCTGCGCACACCGATGAAGTCATCGGTGGCGGCGCAGCGCTACAGGCTAACGCCGCCATTAGCGCCCCGCTAAATATCACGGGAGGCGCGGCCAGTGGCGCTAAAGCCACTGAGTGCCCTCTTTAGGTGCTAACTGGTGGCGCAGCCCACTGAGTTTCTAGGCCATAGTTCTTTAAGTTGCCATTCAAAATAACTGCTACAAATTATTTTTTTTTTTAAACTCAGTAGCACCAAAAAAACTTTAGTCCTCTTGGTCAGCAACACTTGTTTGGTGAATCAGCTGAAAAGGAGGCTGAATGAGCTTTCCAGGCTTCGAAGCAGCTGTTTCTCCCCCATTCCATAGTTTTCCAGCACAAAGCTAAACAGGAAAGAGAGAGTGAGAGAGAGGGAGATAAGAAAAAGGGAAGACAGAAAATGGCAAAGAAATATAGGAGAAAGAACGTAGAAAGATTGGAGTAGTACGAGCGAGACTTGGAAAGGAAAAGAAACAGCAGAGAAGGGGAAAATCAGAGCAAAGGTGAAAGAGGGGCAAAACTAGTATGCAGAAGTAAGCAAGATTAGGAGGGAGGAGCAAGAGAGACTGAGGAGAAAGAGAAGCAGTAGAGGGAACCAGAAAAAAAGAGAAACCAGAAAAAGGGAGAGGCAGAGAAACAGAAAAGGAGTGAGACAGCAAACTAGAAAAGGAGAAGTAAACCAGAAAGACAGACAGCTAAAAAGTGAATCAAGAAAGGAAAGAAAGGGAAGAATGAGATACAGAAGCTAGAGAAGCGCACACACAGATACAAAAGGAAAACAGAGATATACAGAAGAGAAGGTGGGGAAACAAGAAGACAGAAGGCAATGAAGAAAATGGAAAGGAATTGAGAGACAGAAGGGAAGGTGGTGAGAGAAGGGTTGGAAGTGAGAGGGACAGAAGGAAAAGCGAGACAAGGATAGTAGGGAAGAAAGGAGGAGAGAGAGAGAGAGAGAGAGAGAGACACGAAGGAAGGTGGTGAGAGGGACATGAGCGAAGGAGGGGAGGTTTGTAGTTTGGTAAGCTTTCCTTTGAAGTTGCACAATGAGTTCATCAGGGGAAGGGACAGCATGAACACATGTTTAGCACCCAGTCAGCAAAACTCTTTTACATTGTAACCATCAGAAACAAAGTACTTTTCTACAGTTGTCTTAAGAGGTGGCTTTCTATTGAGCCATGATCTTTTCGCTGCTGGGAGTACAGATCAAACAAAATGAAGAAAAAGGAGATCAGGGGGCATGTTAGTGAAACCATCGACTCTCCTTTGCCGCCTCTGCTACCACATTTCCCCGCCCCCACCAAAAAAAGGCATTTACATTTTCCCCAAACATAGCACAAGCTTTCTTAAAAGTGAGCACTTCAAAAAAGATTAAGTAGTAATATTCCTGTGACAGAAACACAAGCCCCTGTCATGTGTATAGATGACACATTCTACCCTGAACATTAAAGAAGCTGTGCATCACTACAGTACAGTAAAGGGGTGGCCAAGAGAAGAGATTAAACTGTTTCTATTTGATTAACAACATAAATGGGCTTTAAAGACATAGTTTTTCCTCACTAATGGACTGCATTTTGAAAATTTGAGATCATCAACCAACAAAGAGCAATTTAGAGTTCGACACACTGTACAGCACTTAGATACAATTAATCCCGTGTGCAATCAGAGTTTCAGCTTACTGGGGGCATCAAGTGTTTAAAGGTATAATAACAAAATCACATCATATCCATTCTCCCCGCTTTAACATTACATGGATTATCAAAACTAATAGAATAGACAGATGAGAGATGTTTGTAATCATTCCAGAATAAAAACATGTTCACAGTATTTATTGTATTATTTCCTGCAATTCCCCATGAAATTTTTTTTAAAAATTGATGCATTCTAAATTTTAGAAACTCAATTCATAAAGTGGCAAAAGCTCCATTTAAAGACATCAGTGTTAAAATAATCTATTTGGATGTGGTAAATATGTTTTTAGAAAATGACCTAAACTGATTCAGTCATAGGTCACTACCACTAAAGTCTTGAAGATAAAAAAGTGAGGAAACAATACAGCATACGAACTTCTAACTTCTGGTGTTTCCACCCTTACAAAACTCACTTCTACCCGCTTTCTGCCAGTTCATCACACCATCTAAAATGATCTCCGCCAAGCCATTGTAGCAGTGACAGGTACATGAAGCATGTCAGTGATGGAGAAAAATAAAATTAACCAAATGAATTTTTTTTGTCTCAAATTGCAGGATAGAAAATCTGCAGCAAAATTATCCAAGTTAACATACCTGTGCCTGAATGTGTCTCTTTTCTAAGCAAAGCAAAACTGATGTACTAAAATGGAATATCTTCCTTACATAACTCAAAATATTGCCATATTTTAAGTTATAAATAATTGCCTCCTACTAGTCCTTGCGTGTATTTTTAAATGTATGTTTACTTTTCCATTTCACTTGGCTTTCTTCAATGCTTGCTGTATTGACATTTTTTCCAGCAATTTTTTTTACTGCTTTTAAATGTTGCCAGGTTATACCATCCTTATTCTTTGTAAACATATCGTTGGCGAGAACCACAAAATTATCTTGAATAGATTCCATCTCGTTATTTACTTTATTATGGTAGCTGCCATACTGAAGGATCAAACACATCATATATTGAATGGCTGGTCCAATTAAGTTCTGGTCAATGGTGACCCCCAGGATGTCGATGGTGGGGGATTTGGCGATGGTAATGTAATTGACCGTTAAGGGGCAGTAGTTAGACTCTCGCTTGTTGGGGATAGTCATTGCCTGGCACTTGTGTGACGCAAATGTTACCTGCCACTTATCAGCCCAAGCCTGAACGTCGTCCAGGTCGTGCTGCATGCGGGCATGGACTGCTTCATTATCTGAGGAGTTATGAATGGCACTGAACACTGTGTAGTCATCAGCGAACATCCACATTTCTGACCTTATGTTGGAGGGAAGGTCATTGATGAAACAGCTGAAGATGGTTGGGCCTAGAACACTGCTGCAGGAGTTCCTCAGGGCACTGTCCTGAGACTAAGATGATTGACCAACAACCACAACCATCTTCCTTTGTGCTAGGTATGACTCAAGCCAGTGGAGTTTTCCCAGATTCCCATTGACTTCAGTTTTACTAGGGCTTCTTGATGCCACACTCGGTCAAATGCGGCCTTGATATCAAGGGTAGTCACGCTCACCTCACCTCTGGAATTCAGCTCTTCTGTCAATGTTTGGACCAAAACACTGTAATGAGGTCTGGAGCCGAGTGGTCCTGGTGGAACCCAAACTGAGCATCGGTGAAAAGGTTGTTGGTAAGTGCCGCTTGATAACACGGTCGATGACACCTTCCATCACCTTGCTGATGATTGAGAGTAGACTGATAGGGCGGTAATTGGTGGATTGGATTTGTCCTGCTTTTTGTGGACAGGACATACCTGGGCAGTTTTCCACATTGTCGGGTAGATGCCAGTGTTGTAGCTGCACTGGAACAGTTTGGCTAGAGGCGCGGCTAGTTCTGGAGCACAAGTCTTCTGCACGACAGCCAGGATGTTGTCAGGGCCCATAGCCTTTGCTGTATCCAGTGCGTTCAACAGTTTCTTGATATCACGTGGAGTGAATCGAATTAGCTGAAGACTGGCTTCTGTGATGGTGGGGACCTCAGGAGGAAGTAGATATGAATCATACACTCAGCACTTCTGGCTGAAGATGGTTGCAAACACTTCAGCCTTGTCTTTTGCACTTGCATGCTGGGCTCTGCCATCGAGGATGGCGATATTTATGGAGCATTCTCCTCCTGTTAGTTGTTTAATTGTCCACCACCATTCACGACTGGGTGTGGCAGGACTGCAGAGCTTTGATCTGATCTGTTCTTTGTGTGATCACTTAGCTCTGTCTATAGCATACAGCTTCCGCTGATTAGCATGCATGTAGTCCTGTGTTGCAGGTTCCCCAGGTTGGCACTTCATTTTTAGGTATGCCTGGTGCTGCTTTTGGCATACTGTTCAGCACTCCTCATTGAACCAGGGTTGGTCCCCTGGCTTGATGGTAATGGTAGAGTGAGGGATATACTGGGCCATGAGGTTACAGATTGTGGTGGAATACAATTCTGCTGCTGCTGATGGCCCACAGCGCCTCATGGATGCCTGGTTTTGAGCTGCTAGATCTGTCGAGTCTATCCCATTTAGCACAGTGGTAGTGCCACACAACATGGTGGAGGGTGTCCTCAGTGTGAAGACAGGACTTCATCTCCACAAGGACTGTGGTCACTGCTACCAATGCCGTCATAGAAAGATGCATCTGCAACAGGTAGATTGGCGAGGACAAGGTCAAGTATGTTTTCTCCCTCATGTTGGTTCTCACCACCAGCCGCAGGCCCACTTCAGGACGTGGCCAGCTCAGTCAGCAGTGGTGCTACCGAGCCATCTTGGTGATGGACATTGAAGTCCCCCACCCAGAGTGCATTCTGTGTCCTTACTACCCTCAGTGCTTCTTCCAAGTGGTGTTCAACATGGAAGGATACTGATTCATCAGCTGAGGGAGGGCGGTAGGTGGTAATCAGCAGGAGGTTTCCTTGCCCATGCTTGACCTGAAGTCATGAGACTTGCTGGGGTCCGGTGTCAATGTTGAGGACGCCCAGGGCCACTCTCTCCCGACTGTATACCACTGTGCCGTCACCTCTGGTGGGTCGGTCCTGCCGATGGGACAGGACATACCCAGGGATGGTGATGTCAGGATGTTGCTTGACAAGTTTGTGGGACAGCGCTCCCAATTTTGGCACAAGTCCCCAGAGGTTAGTGAGGAGAACTTTGCAGGGTCGACTGGGCTGGGTGTGCCGAAGCTGGTGCCTCAGGTTGATGCCAGGTGGTCCGTCCAGTTTTATTCTTCTTATTGCTTTTTGTTGTGATATGTTACAACTGAGTGGTTTGTTAGGCCATTTCAGAGGGCAGTTAAGAGTCAACCACATTGCTGTGGGCCTGGAGTCACATATAGGCTGGACCAGGTAATGACAACAGATTTCCTTCCCTAAAGGACTGTTAACAAAGATAACAAAAAAAAACACACAAAACCTGCAGAGGAGTAGGAATGCCAATCCTTTTACTAACCAACTGTGTTTAATATATCTCTCCATAGTTACCACATAATCAGTGCTTTATTCATACAAGGGAAAAATACTACAAACTAATGTTTAAAAAAGGAGTCATGCACACTAATATTTTAACCACAGTGCACATTTTGCTTTAGTCATACACACTAATTAAACAACAAAGATAAAGACAGTTGTGAGGCAGCATAAAGAAGTAAAAGCCAATTATGGTGAACAAATGCTTGAACTGTAGGTCGACAATTTTTTTTTTTTTTTTTTTAAAACTGTAGCACAGGAAGGATTTCTGCCAGTTATATGTCCCATACTAGTCATATCAATATGCCATACCCTTCACAAAAAGAACAGAAAGTCAATGTTCGCAAAGTAATTAGAGAATTAACCACATTTTGGAACTATTGCAATTATGGAGAAGTCACTATTACACAATGATGACCATTTAACCAGCTAATCACAAAATAAAAACATGACTGGTTTAGAGGTCTTCTGTCATTTCCTGTATTTTGATAGTCACACTACACTTTAAACATAAAAACATAATTGATTTTTTTTTTTTTTTTAAATAAAGAAAGGGGAGTTTTTAATGGCACAGAGTAACAAAGTGAAAATAAATCAGGTCCCTCTTAGCAGCACTTTCTTCTGTGACAGTGATGCAACTGTTGCCCATGCATTGCAATACAGATACATGTCCGAGACCAGGAACTGCAATTTATCAGCATAAATGACATGGAATCATAGAGTCATAGAGTAATACAGCACGGATAGAGGCCCTTCGGCCCATCGTGTCCGCGCCGGCCATCAAGCCCTGTCTAATCTAATCCCATATTCCAGCATTTGGCCCATAGCCTTGTATGCTATGGCATTTCAAGTGCACATCCAAATGCTTCTTAAATGTTGTGAGGGTTTCTGCCTCCACAACCCTTTCAGGCAGTGAGTTCCAGACTCCAACCACCCTCTGGGTGAAAAAGTTCTCTCTCAAATCCCCTCTAAACCTCCCGCCCTTTACCTTGCATCTATGCCCCCTAGTTATTGACCCCTCTACTAAGGTAAAAAGCTTCTCAGCATCCATCCTATCTATGCCCCTCATAATTTTGTACACCTCAATCATGTCCCCCCTCAGCTCCAAGGAAAACAAACCCAATCTGCCCAGTCTCTCTTCATAGCTGAAGCGCTCCAGCCCTGGTAACATCCTGGTGAACCTCCTCTGCACCCTCTCTAACGCGATCACATCCTTCCTGTAGTGTGGCGACCAGAACTGCACACAGTATTCCAGCTGTGGCCTAACCAGTGTTTTATACAGCGCCATCATAACCTCCTTGCTCTTATATTCAATGCCTCGGCTAATGAAGGCAAGTATCCCATATGCCTTTTTTACCACCTTATCCACCTGTTCCGCCGCCTTCAGGGATCTGTGTACTTGCACACCCAGATCCCTCTGACCCTCCGTCTTGCCTAGGGTCTTTCCATTCATTGTGTATTCCTTTGCCTTGTTAGTCCCCCCCAAAGTGCATCACCTCACACTTTTCCAGGTTAAATTCCATTTGCCACTGTTCCGCCCATCTGACCAACCCATCTATATCGTCCTGCAGACTGAGGCTACCCTCCTCGCTATTTACCACCCTACCAATTTTTGTATCATCCGCGAACTTACTGATCATACCCTTTACATTCATATCCAAGTCATTAATGTAGACCACAAACAGCAAGGGACCCAGCACCGATCCCTGTGGTACCCCACTGGCCACAGGCTTCCAGTCACAAAAACAACCTTCGACCATCACCCTCTGCCTTCTGCCACTAAGCCAGTTTTGTATCCAATGTGCCACGGCACCCTGGATTCCATGGGCTCTTACCTTCTTGACCAGTCTCCTGTGCGGGACTTTTATCGAAGGCCTTACTGAAATCCATGTATACCACATCCACTGCGTTACCCTCATCCACACACCTAGTCACCCCCTCAAAAAATTCAATCAAATTAGTCAGACATGATCTTCCCTTGACAAAGCCATGTTGACTATCCCTGATTAATCCTTGCCTCTCCAAGTGGAGACAAATTTTGTCCCTCAGGATTTTTTCCAATAATTTTCCTACCACTGATGTTAGGCTCACTGGCCTGTAGTTCCCCGGTTTTTCCCTACTACCCTTCTTGAATAATGGTACTACATTAGCGGTTCTCCAGTCCTCTGGCACATCCCCTGTGGCCAGAGAGGTCCTGAATATATGTGTTAGAGCCCCCGCAATCTCCTCCTTTGCCTCACACAGCAGCCTGGGATACATTTCATCCTGGCCTGGGGATTTATCCATTTTTAGGCCAGCTAAAACCGCCAATACCTCCTCCCTCTCGATGTTAATATGTTCGAGCATATCACAGTCCCCCCGCCCGATTTCTATGTCTACATCGTCCTTCTCCATAGTGAAAACAGATGCAAAAAATTCATTTAGAACCCCTCCTACATCTTCCGGCTCCACACACAGATTGCCACTTTTGTCCCTAATGGGCCCTATTTTTTCCCTAGTTATCCTCTTACCCTTAATATACTTATAAAACATCTTCGGATTTTCCTTTATTTTGCTCGCCAGTGTTATTTCATGGCCCCTCCTTGATCTCCTAATTTCTTTTTTAAGTATCCCCCTGCACTTTTTGTACTCCTCTAGGGCTTCCTCCGTCTTTAGCCTTTTGTATCTACCAAAAGCCCTCCTTTTTTTCCTAATCCATTCTCGTATATCCCCTGACATCCAAGGTTCCCTGTGGTTTTTGGAACCACCCTTGACCTTTACGGGAACATGTTGCCATTGTATGATCTCAATCTCCCTTCTGAAAGCCTCCCATTGCTCCGATGCGGATTTTCCTACAAGTAGCTGATCCCAGTCCATTTTGGCCAGATCCTGCCTTATCCTATTAAAATCGGCCTTCCCCCAATTTAGAACCTTTATTTCCGGCCCATCCCTGTCCTTTTCCATGACCACCTTAAATCTTACCATATTATGGTCACTATCACCAAAGTGCTCACCTACTAGCACTTTTTCCACTTGGCCGGCCACATTCCCTAGAATTAGGTCCAGTACCGCCCCCTCTCTTGTAGGACTTTCTACATGCTGGCTCAAAAAGCTCTCCTGGATGCACTTTAAGAATTCTACACCCTCTGAGCCTTTCACACTTTGACTATCCCAGTTAATATTGGGGAAGTTGAAATCCCCCATTATTATTACCCTATTATTTGCACATTTCTCTGAGATTTGCCTACATATCTGTTCCTCTATCTCCCCCTGACTGTTTGGAGGCCTATAGTACACTCCTTATATCTATGTAAATAATCTCATAACGGTGCCCTATAAATGGCAGTCAGACTTGCTAAATGCTTTTTCCCTAACCCCAAATTTGAGGACTACCTGTGATGTAATAAAAAGTCTCACACATCAAGGAACTTTAAAGTAAGCTTTAAGCAACTTATAATTAAACTATATACAAGAGCGGTCTTCACCATGCCTCTAGGAGAAGCCCTCCTATCATACTGAGCAGTTCAGTATTTATACTAGTCCAAACACAGGAAGTGACGTATGCACAGGAAGTGATGTATACACAGAGTTCACAGTTCACAGGAAGTGATGTGCACATGAAGTTATTTATTATTATTACAACCTGTAAGTGAGCAATCTAGTATGCAACAGCCAACATGTTCTAGGAAGCGAAGGTCCTGCCTGACCAAATGTCTTGACTCATCAGGACCGGACATCCCCATGGAAAATGAACTGATGTGGTGTGCTTAGATTTCATGTCATTAAAAATGTGCTTTCCAAAGATTATTGTAGATACATTTTTAGAAATATTATTGCTCAGTGAGTCACAGAAGTTGGGCCCCAACAGACACGGTCAATTCCATTCCCAGCAGAGCCAGCATTGCCCCTGCCTGCATCATGGTTTCTCTTCTCTCTTCCCCACCTTGCACAACTAGGTGAGTCTCCCCCTCTCCCATTTCCCTGACAGGGTCTTGTTCTTTGCTCTTGGTTTTCCCTCTTTCCACATCTCTCAAGTGTATTCCCTCCATTTCTCGTCCTTGTTGTCCACCCGCCCCCCAAAACAATTCAATATCTCTCTCTCGTTTCCTCCGTGCCTCCCAGAAGTTTCTCTCTTTCTCAAACCCCCCCACCCACCAAACCTGGTCTCCAAGAGAATCCGTCCCCTCCCTCTCAGACTCCCTTCCCTTAATCCAAGATGTTTAGAGGCATGGTAGAGTGTGTCATCCATTTATATAACAGGAGTGGAGTTATTGGAGCTAAGCTCATGAGAAAGTGCGATTTCTGATGCTACTTTATTATGTTTGTTACGTGATTCATGATATTTTAAGGGTTACATAGTGCAAAGGTAAAGAACTGTCATGCTTGTTGTATCTTGAAATTAAGATAGATTTTCCTCAATATTTACTGATGATTTAAAAATATCTAAATTAGGATAGGAAAACACAAAGGTTTAACCAATGAGGAAACACAATCACTGGTCACGAGATAGATCATGGACTTAATTTACATTAGATACACAAGAAATAGTAAAAAGATTGTTCAGCTAGGTTGCGTGTAAACTTATAGCAATTTTAAATTGGTGCTTCAATTTTGCAAGACAGGCTAAAGTGAGTTTGTGCTGGCCCAATGTTCAGGCACATCTGCACCCATTGGGGAAAGGTGAGACCTTAATTAGTGACACAAGGCCTGCCCCTAATTTTGAATTGGCAAAAAAAGGGAAAACTTGCCTAGGGAGCTTGGCTAACAGCATGCTTGGCTGGGCAGCACAAAAATGTGAGGAAGCGCTCTTACAGGGCTGCAGTTCACCGTAGCAAAGTAGACTAGTTGCTCAGATTAGATACAGCAGAGACACGTGGGCAACACTGCTCACTTTGATGCTTAGAGTTGGAAAACCTGCAGCAGGAGACGTGCCAAAGGAAGGTAGCCCTATTCGGGGCTGAAGGCCACATTTCAGTAAAAGCACGGGTGCATGCTGCATGGAGAGAGGTTGCCCAGCTCCCTTGTACGCAGATGAAAATGAGGAAGAAACAAAGTGAGTAGGAGTGGTCTACTCCTTTTTACAGCAGATAATGCTTCTAACTTTCTAAAAAGAGCACATCCACTAACTTACTGTGAACGGCACCGTGGGTTGGCCACGCCTTGGACGATCAGCTGGTAATTTTAAAAAGCTATGAAATCTAGGGCAGGACAATATTTTCCAACGTAACTTTTTAAAATTTGTTTTTATGGGATGTGGGCGTCGCTGGCAAGACCAGCATTTATTGCCCATCCCTAATTGCCCTCGAGAAGGTGGTGGTGAGTTGCCTTCTTGAACCGCTGCAGTCCCGTGTGGTGAAGGTAGTCCCACAGTGCTGTTAGGTAGGGAGTTCCAGGATTTTCACCCAGCGACGATGAAGGATCGGCGATATACTTCTAAGCCAGGATGGTGTGTGACTTGGAGGTGGTGTTCCCATGCGTCCGCTGCCCTTGTCCTTCTAGGTGGAAGAGGTTGCGGGTTTGGGAGGTGCTGCCGAAGAAGCCTTGGCGAGTTGCTGCAGTGCATCTGATAGATGGTACACACTGCAGCCACGGTACACTGGTGGTGGAGGGAGTGAATGTTTAAGGTGGTGGATGGGGTGCCAATCAAGTGGGCTGCTTTGTCCTGGATGGTGTCGAGCTTCTTGAGTGTTGTTGGAGCTGCACTCATCCAGGCAAGTGGAGAGTATTCCATCACACTCCTGACTTGTGCCTTGTAGATGGTATAAAACTATTTCAATATTTAGGAGTTTGAGAAAAGACCATTACATTTTTTAAATTACTAAATTATTTAAATTCTTTAAAATAACATTTATATTAAAAAGGCAGTGGAAACAGGATTCTGGAAGAGATTGTGTAAACTGATTCTTTATAGATCTTCAAGGTGGTGTTGGATTGATTTGTTGGATCCCATATGAGATTCTTGGCATTGTTGCATCTAATTAGGTACTGATCATAATCTCAGCTGGTTCTTCAAGATTATTGGGAACATTTTTACAGTACATACAATGGCCAATTTGAAAATAAGGACACCTGCAAAAAAACAGCTGATGCCATTCCCCAAGTTGTCTGTAATTTACAGGTTTCACTGTCAACTGCTGGGATTGGATGCATTTAGAAATGTACAATTTTGCTGTTTCTAGCCACCTGTGTAGGATAATTAATATCTGCAGTATTTTGCTACTGTATAATTAATACCATGTTGGAGACAGCGACATCTCATGTAAAGGATATATTGTTGCAATCCTTAACCAGCTAGGGCAGAATCCTACATTTTAAGTTTGCACGTTGTTTTTGCAGCCATTTATGCCTTGGTGTTTAATTCATTTTCTCAGACTTGCTTTATGGGACATCATTGTGGTCATCATGAAAACAGGTGGTTTATTTTTAAAAGAAAGGAGGGTGAACAGGGTTAAGCAAAGTCCAAGCAGAATATTGCCATTTAACCTATGAAGTAGCAAATGTTTCTTTTCACTTCCTGAGCCATCTCATAAAATAGGACTGTTATAGGCGTGTTCATAAACAGAACTTACAGCTGTGGCACTGGTATCAAATATGTAGAACTGTGGGAATAGTATACGTAACCAATATTGTAGAAAGGTTATGAACTTTGCCTCCTATGCACCCCGAGTTATCCAATATTACATTGGCCCAGAAATTCGGGTCGGGGGCTTCCCGCGGGTGCAAGCCCCCGACCTGCACTTACCTTGAGCGCCGGCAGTTGAGCTGTAGGGCCCCGTGGAATTCCGATCCGGGGCCTGGCCCAGCTGCCGGCGCGCAGTGCATGTCCCAGGGGCGCAGTTAGTTCGATGCGTCCCCTAAGGTCACGTGGGCCATGGGCAGCCAATCAGAGCAGGGAATGCTCCATTCATAAGTCTTGACAGGAAGAGCTGTCAAGACTTATAAATACTACGGCCCCAAAATAGCAGTAAACCTTCAAATAATTTTTTTTTTTTTTTTTAAAACATCACATTTTTTAAATAAACTATAAATTACATTAAATAGCTATTTTAAACAATAATTTAAATTTTTGAATTTTTAAAAAAAATATTCTAACGGGGCTAAAAATAAACTTACCTTTTGCTTTAAAGTATTTAAAAATAATAAACCTGTGAAAAAATGTTTAAATTTTAATTAATTGACCACTTACCTTGTAAAAAGCAGGCCTTACGCCTGCTTTTTACATTTCTAAATTCTAAAGACTTACCCTCACGGAAAAACCTGTAAAAAAAACCTTAAGTTCAAAGTGCACGCGCAGACTCCCCCGCGCACGCGTTCGACCTCTGAACCCCTGCTTTCAGAGGAACGGAAGTGCCAGTTTCCCGCGCATGCGCAGTGCATGCAGGAAACTGGCACTTCCATCGGGCCTACGGGTGAGTACCCCGTGCGTACTCACCCGTGGAGACCCGAATTTCTGGGCCAATATGTATGTCAAACGTAACATAGCACTTTCACATTACCTTGTGATTGGATACATACATCCAACCATCAATATTTGATGCTCTAAGTGGGCATGGGGAGTGGAAGAGAATAGCAATGGTCTAGGAGAGCCACTGACTTGCTTTGGTGTTGGCCTTCTGAGGATGATCAATAGGATTATGTTTGAAATACCTTCAATGTTCCAAAGTGTAATTTTGACTTCTATCCACAAGAAAGGAGAATCCTAGTTTGCTCAGAAACTACTGAGGAATCTTGCTGACACAGTGGCTATTAAGTTGACTTTTTGACTTGTAATGGCATATATATCAGAGGCCGTAATGTAGGAAACTGGATGGATTTTGGTCTCATCTGTGTAGAGCACATTGTGTCTTTTGTGCAATATTGTGGCCTGCTGTAATGTAACAAGGGAAACTCAACTACATCGCTTTCTGTGATGAAGCCCTTATGAAGTAGCTGCAGGTGGACATGGTCAAATTTTATATTTTATCTGGAATTATTGGCCGAGAAATTTGACCGTGCAGCACACATGTTTTGGGCACTATATGACCTTATACGCCTCCAATATAGCGGGCAGGAAGTTAATGATCATTACAAGCCGGAAGTGCGATGCCTGCCATATGGTGCAAGCAAATAATAGCCAACCAGGGGCCATGCATGAAACATGCATTAGGCACTTTGCATATTCAAATAAGGGGCCTAAAACCCATTTGAAGCCCTCTCTGTAATATTGGGTTGCCATGAACACAGCCGGTGCTCAGCTGCATTCAGGGAAACTAGGTCAACATGTGGCCCTTAAAGGTACTGCTGCAGGCTGCAATCAAGGTGGTAAGTCTTTAAAATGTACTTACCTGAATTTGGAGCTGGGCGGGGCAGATGATAGCCACCACCTCCCCCGATCGCCGCCACTACCCTCTCCATCCTGCCCTCTACCCTCCCCGATCACTACCCACTCTTCTCAAGTTGCCAGCTTTCTAGGAGTTGCATAAGCTTTTGAGAGTTTTCTAGGTTGGTATGTATGCTAACAGAAATGGAACACCCCCAAAACTACCTGTGAACAATGACTCATGATTTTGCAATGTTAAAGCATTTTAAATAATACACCTTTTGTAGTGCTGATGTTTGTCTAGTTTTGCATATTTACTAGATGTCTTTCACTGCAATGGAGACATATAAAAGTTGATGTACAGAATTCAAAGTGTAGTTATTCTATATTAATCATTCCAGCATTAGTTTATTCATCTGCAGCTGTGGGCCTCCAAAATCTGCCACAAAGTTTACTTGTTTGGGTGAGTCACTTTGATGTTTGACATGTTTCTACCTCGAATGCAGTTGTGTCAGTATTTACATTCTGGATCTTTAATTGACTTTAAAAAGGGTGATTTTTAAACTTTTCAGCCACTGAAAACCCCGTTTAAAAAAAGTTGATTACCCGATCTCCAAAAATGAACAGTGGAACAAGTAGAAGAAAACAAGTAAGTAAAAAGGTATTAAATTTAGCATTGGGAAATAAGGTATAGGAAAAAATAGACCAGGTACAAAGGAGGTTAAATTGAAGTTGAATATAAATGGTAAGTACAAAGAATGGAGTAAACTGTTTCACACACTTTATTTTTAAACTAAAAATTGTATTTCAAGTATTTTTGTAATCGAGTTACAGTAATAAAACGACTCTGGCCGTTGCAGCAGTCCAAGGGTTAAAGCTAGCATACAATCCGAGACTATTAGAACCAACCTAAGCCTTTTCTTCTTCCTCTTATTAAAATATATATCTATGCATGCATTGGACAATGTTAAGAGTTCTGCACACATTCCACCACCCCCACTCCACCCAGTCTTCCAAGAATATTGCAAAGTACTGTACCGAGAACAAACTTGTGTTGGAACTATGGCATCTTTCCAACTATGAAGTTAGTCATTTATAATATGATTGGAATCTCAGCATGGGGAGAGAAAATGCACAAAGGCATGGAGGTTTATAAATGGTTTGGTAATGGCCCAAAAAAAACCCTGCTGAAATGTACCATTGCTGTACCTGAAATATATACTTTTACCTATAGGTCTAATTTCAGTAAAGTGAGATACAGTATCTTACCCAGAAAGCAGCTTTTTGCACAGATAATCTCTTTCCTTTTAATGTTAAATTTCACCTCGAATAACAAGCAATATAGTTATGCACGTGCACAAATATCTCATGAATGCAGGAATCCGAGAAATTTCAGACTAAAGCAAACTACTGCCACAATATTAATTGCAAATCTGAAAATGAATTATTTGAAATAAATTACACCCATCCACTTGGGTGAAAAATATTTGACAAATATAAGCTAGCTATGGTTGAAGCCTATATATTTTGTACAACTGACCCATAATATGTACCTCAAAGTAAACGTCATCTTTTATAAATACAGAATCCCATCATCTGTATCTCCTTTATAAAAGTTCAAGTCACAAAGATTTATTAATGATTAACCTGTACAATATTTGAATTGTTTGAATATTTTTGTATAACAGAGTGCCGGTAACACCAAGAGAACAAGCTGGCAGCAACTTCTGAATACCAGTGTAATAAAGTTGAATTAATGTCAAATAGTTACTAACCCAGGCTTCCTTCAGCAACCATGCCATTTAAATTGAGTCCATTAATTCAGTTGTCTGGTACTGGACAGGTCCAGCAATTCCGATATAATCAGTCAGCCCTCACTGCAGAGAGAAAATATTCAGTACACCAACTGAAATAGTATGCTTAAATTAAACATCAATCCAAATTCATTGCTAGTCTTTTGAGTTTTAAAAGGTGCAGTAACGAGATTTTCCATTGGCTCAATTGGAAATTCTGTGCCGAGAACAGTATTTGGGACTGAGCCATACCAAGCTGAGTGAGCAAATCTCAGCCAGTATGGCTGTGGAGATGCTATAACTAGCTTCAACATCGCTGGGCTCGCGAGAGAAAACAAGAGCAGGGTTCCTGCTCCGATTACTATCCAGTGATCTGCGCTACAAAGTGCACGGTTATGGACGTCAGGGGAGGATGACATCGAGATGCTCCCACAGTAAAATAGCCTGCTGACACTCATTCTCTATACTCAAATGAGGAATGGCCACTTGGGCGAGGTAACCCAGGATTGTCGCCGCTTGTGGAAATGTGACTGCTTGAATCGATGCTTTCGGGAGAGGGGAGGGGGGATATGTTAGGGGCAATAAAAAGGTCACTTACAGCAAGTGCCCCTTTTTAAGATGACATTCAAACATGTCATTTTATTACAGCAGATGCCCAAGACTTAGGGTTCATGGAAATGTGTTTCCAAGAATTCCAGTATTTCCTTTCCCAATTTTCTAAGATCTTCAATTTTTAAATATGGTTATTGAAGATATTACTGCATGGGCAAAAAAGGCTTAATTTTTTTTTTGTTCCTTTCCTTTGTTACCACGAACCAGGACATTACATGAGAGAGTATTAAGCAACAGCCATCAAGATTACATAAGGTGAAGACTTGCTGACACAACCTGTTGCTTCAGTTAATAACTAGTATCAAACCTACAGTACAAGGGGACCCCTTTCTTTACAGGTATAGCAGCATTTGTACAACGCTGAAAGAGTCGATGAGCATAGACCTGCCAAAGAGAATAAATAAACCAGAAAAAACAGCCAAGAAAAGGGTCATAAAGTTTCAACTCAGCTGTTATGCATTAAAGAAAATTGAAATGATCTAGTGAATAGAAGCTTTGAAATCTTTAGTGTTTGAATTATAAAAAGTCTTAAGAGGTGATTTTAACCCCGCTCAACCGGCAGAAGCTGGGTGGGCGAGCAGTTAAAATTGCCTGTAGGAATTCCCAGCCGAGGTCCCGCTGTTTTCCCACAGGTTTAGATTTTAAACTGCTCTTCTAAGCAGGTGGGAAAGACACCCACCAGAAACCAGCAGGATCCTTCTTTAAATGTGCACATTGTAGTGTATGTACTTTGCAGAAGGAACTATATTCTGCAGCCCCTGTATACTGCAGTACCAGTAGTGACCACCCCTGTATATAAGCCTGTGTAGTAACATTTGCATAGTGGTTCCAGGTTGCCTCCATTCAGTAAAGACCTGATATAACCAACTCCTGCAGTCCATGTCTCAATTATACACGGACATAATACAGGCGACGAGCAGATACGAACTTACCTACAGTATGCACCACCTCATGGGGATCCATCCCTGAAGCGAAGTTATCAGAGGTCGAGGCCAGAAGGAAGAAAGAAACAGAAGAAACGGGCGTCGACCGTGGGCATCCACCTCTGAGTCAGCGGAGTTGAAGATTTGCAGGACAGGCTGTCGAGAGCGGGGCTTGGTTATCCGGTCGATGGTGCTTCAGCTAATCGGGCTGGTGGCAGGTAGTACACTGATCCTTCCTGGGCTGCGGCGGTACAGAGCTCGAGCGGGTGGCTTTGCAACGGGGCCAAGCAGCGTTGTTGGGAAGAGGAGAGAGAGAGAGAGGGTGGAGCACAGAGGGCGCGGCCGGTGCTACGAAGCCGGGCAGCGTACAGACCCGAGAAGAGGGAGACAAGTGTCCCGCAGGGTTGTTCCGACGACAGTGAAATAATAAAAATTAAACGCGCAGAAAGCCGCGAGGAGCTGCAGTTTGCCACGGGAACCGCAGTTTGCCACGGGAACCGCGGAGAGCGGCGTTAGTAGCAGCGCGGGGGGGAAGTGCGCGAAGACCATAGGGCGTCGCCATCAAGGCATAAAACGCCAGCAACAGCGGAGGAGGCGGCAAAGCGTGGGAGGCGCCATCTTAGATTTCCAAGATGCCGAAGACTGGCAATATCACTGCCTTCGATAATGCAATAAGACTGGACCATGTATGTGGAAAGAGTCGAGGTATATTGCGAGGAAAACGAAGTAGCCGATGAGAAAAAGGCATCGGTACTGCTAAACTTAATGGGCGCAAGAACGTACGGCCTTTTGCGGAACCTGATTACTCCAGCCAAACCTAAGGCGAAGAGTTTTAACGAAATTGTTGCTATCCCACAGGAACACCTAAATCCTACACCGCTGCCGATAGCAGAAAGATTTAAATTCCACAGGAGAAATCAGCATAAAGATGAGAGCAATGCTGATTACCTTACGGAACTACGCAAGCTATCAAAGCACTGCCAGTTCGGAGCAGGACTGGCAGATACCTTACGGGACAAATTTGTCTGTGGACTCCTGCGTGAAGGAACCAAGAGGTTACTCTCAGAGAAAGAGCTGACGCTAGATAAGGCTTTCAGCGTGGCAGTATCGTACGAAGCAGCAGCAAGGGGAGCTGCGGAAATACAGCAAAAGCCACAGGAATACGGCACCCACGAAATGACACGGGGATTTGCAAAATGTTATCGCTGCGGCAGAACAACCCATGACCAGAAGGACTGCTGGTCCAAGGACAAAATATGCAGGCAATGCGGAAAGATGGGACACATTGCACGAGTTTGCAGATCTGGGAAGAAGACCGACGACAACAAAAAGGCTACTAAGGAACCGTACAGGAAATTACAAAAGATGACGGACAGTAGTTCCGAAGACCAGATGAGCGATAGTGAATCCGGGAACAAGAGACTAAGCTGTCTCAAACTTCACAACGTAATTGCAAAAAAGAGGATCACCGAACCATTTGGGTCACCCTCACGATAGCAGGGTCCCAAGTCAAAATGGAATTGGATACAGGATCAGCTCTAACCATCATGAATCGACGAGACTACGAGCGGCTATTCTCACACATACCCTTGAAAGAGACATCCATTGACTTGAAGACGTATACGGGGCAAAATGTATACCCCAGAGGAAAAATAAGGGTGCCTGTCGAATACAACGGCAAGGAAATACAGAAATTGTATCTGTACATACTGCAAGATGGTGGACCACCGTTATTGGGACGTGAATGGATCAGAAAGATAAGTTTAGACTGGCACTCCATTCAGGCACTGACGGTGGCTGGTAAAAAGGATGACGACGTCACTCCTGGACGATTGTCAACAATCTTAGCTAACACCAAAGAGGTATTGCAACAAGAACTGCGCACGCTTAAAGGCGTAACCGCCTCGATAAAAATAGGAGAGAATGCAATTCCCAAGTTTTTCAAAGCAAGACCGGTACCATATGCAATTCGCCCAGCTGTCGAGGCAGAGCTGGAGAATGTAGGCGTGTTATCTAAGGTAGACTGGAGCGAGTGGGCGACACCCATCGTTCCTGTCATGAAGAAAACGTTAAACAATAAGTCTGAGGAGCCAAGGAAGGTTTGCATCTGTGGGGACTTCAAGGTGACGGTGAACCCAGTCCTTCACACAGTACAATATCCTCTTCTAAGGATAGAAGATATCTTCGCCTCACTATCTGGAGGGAAGCGTTTTACAAAAATTGACCTAGCACAAGAACATTTGCAGATGGAGGTTGAACAATCCTCTAGGAAGTATCTCACGATAAACACTCACAAAGGTCTTTACCAGTATAATCGACTGGTATTCGGAGTAGCATCAGCTCCGGCGATATGGCAAAGAGCGATGGAACAAGTCCTGCAAGGGATTCCGGGGACTCAGTTACTTGGACGACATCCTAGTGAGACAGGTGAAGATGACAGTGAACACCTTGCCAACCTAGAGCAGGTGCTCACTAGACTACGGGAACATGGGCTACGGGCCAATCGCCCCAAGTGCGAGTTTTTTAAGAAACAGATATCGTATTGTGGCCACGTGATTGATGAAGAGGGGTTACATAAGTCCCCTGCCAAAATTGAAGCGGCAGTTAAGGCTCCAGCGCCTGAAAATGTGTCGCAACTGAGGTCATTCCTCGGATTAGTGAATTACTACCATAAGTTTTTGCCGAATTTGTCCACAATTCTGCACCCACTGAACGCCCTACTACAAACGGGAGTAGCATGGAAATGGAGCGATGAATGTAAGCGGGCCTTTCAGAAGAGTAAGGACCTAATCACTTCAAGAGAAGTATTGGCTCACTACAACCCATCACTACCGATAAGACTGGCGTATGATGCGTCTCCCTACGGCATTGGGGCGGTACCGTCACATAAATTCCTTGATGGTTCAGAGAGGCCGATAGCTTTTGAGTCATGCTCGTTAACTTCAGCCGAGCGTAACTACGCCCAGATTGACAGAGAGGCCCTCACCCTGGTGTGGGGGGTGAAGAAGTTTAATCACTACCTGCACGGTCAGAAATTTACTCTACTTACTGATCATCAACCTCGTCTCCATTTTCAACCCTCAGAAGGGCGTACCGATCATGGCAGCACAACGGCTACAGAGGTGGTCCCTTTTCCTAGGGGCACACAAGTATGACATCTGTGGTGTATGTGCCTTTAAGAGCCCCCTGTGTACTGTAATGCCGGTAATGACAACTCGGGCTATATAAGCCTGTATAGTGTCTTGTATCTGTTGGTTCACCTCCAGACTTTGTTCAGTAAACACCTGTGAAACCAACTCCTGCATTCCGTGTCTCCATTAACACACGGATACAACAGTGGGGACGAATTGGAAACGGACTTACCTGCAATTCGGCAGCACCTCAAGGACATCGATTCCTCAGACGAAAGTCAAAGAAAAACAAGAAAAAAAAGAAAGAAAAAAACCGTGGTTTCACCAGCTAGCCGAGCTGGTGGCAGGTACTGCAATAATCCTTCCTGGGCGGCGGGCTGGGGCTCCATCGGCTGGCTCTGCAGCGGGGCCTAGCAGCGAAGGCGGAGGCAAACAGAGAGAGAGGGTGGAGCACTCGGGAGACGGCCGGCGCGGCAAAGCAGGTCTGCGTTCGGACCAAGCAGAGGGAGGGAAAAGTCCCAGAGAGTCCGGCGGGAACGAGTCTCCATCTATTAAAAATACCTATGTAAATAAAAACCGCGGAGAACAGCGTTGTCAGCAGCGGCAGTGGCGGGAAAGTGCCATTTTTTTTCTGCGGGGAAGAAAGGAAAGCGCGGGAGGCGCCATTTTTTTTCAGGATGCCCAAGACTGGCAATATTACTGCTTTCGATAGCGATATAGAGGATTGGACCACATATGTGGAAAGAGGAGGTAAATTGCACAGCAAATGAAATAGAGGATGATAAAAAGGCATCAGTACTTCTAAATCTAATGGGCGCAAGGACATACGGGCTGTTACGAAACTTAATCACTCCAGCCAAACCGAAGGACAAGAATTTTAAGGAAATTGTTGATATCCTACAGGAGCACTTAAACCCAACACCGCTGCTGATAGCGGAACGATTCAAATTCTTCAGGAGGCATCAGCACAAGAATGAAAGTAACGCTGATTACCTCACCGAATTAAGGAAACTGTCAAAGCACTGCCAATTCAGGGCAGGACTGGCAGATTCTCTATGAGACAAGTTCGTCTGCGGTCTCCTAAGTGAAGGAACACAGAAAAGGCTACTTTCTGAGAAAGATTTTACACTGGACAAGGCTCAGTGTGGCTGTATCATACGAAGCAGCCGCAAGAGGAGCTGCAGAGATACAGCAAAAGCCACAGGACTTCGGCACCCATGAAATGACACAGGGTTGAGAGAGATGTTATCGCTGCGGCAGATCCACCCATGACCAGAGGGACTGCTGGTTCAAGGACAAAGCATGCAGGCAATGCGGAAAGATTGGACGCATTGCACGTGTATGCCGATCTGGAAACAAAAAATCCACGGACAGGAAAAAAATCAATAAGGAAAAGTACAGAAAGGTACAAATGATGACGGACAGTAGCTCCGAAGACCAGAAGAGCGATAGCGACTCCGGAAACAAGAGACGAAGCTGTCTCAAATTACATAATGTAATTGCCAAAGAAGATTACCAGACCATTTGGGTTACCCTCACGATAGCGGGGTCCCCAGTTAAAATGGAGCTAGATACAGGATCAGCTCTGACCGTCATAAGTCGACGGGATTACGAGCGGCTATTTCCGCATATACCTTTGAAAGACACATCCATTATCTTGAAAACATATACGGGGCAGAAAGTATATCCCAAAGGGAAAATAAGGGTGCCTGTTGTATACAACGGTAAGGAAATACAGAAGTTGTATTTATACGTTCTGCAAGATGGTGGTCCACCGCTGTTGGGACGTGAATGGATCAGGAAGATACGTTTAGACTGGCACTCCATTCAGGCACTGACGGTGACCAGTAAGAAAAAAAATGATGATGACGTCATACCTGAACGATTAAAAGACATCTTGGCCAACGCCAAGGAAGTGTTTCAACAGGAACTAGGAACCTTGAAAGGCGTCACCGCCTCAATAAAAGTGGAAGATGTGACAATTCCCAAGTTTTTTAAGGCAAGACCGGTGCCATACGCAATTCGTCCAGCAGTCGAGGCAGAGCTGGAGAATTTGGAAAAGGCAGGTGTATTATCCAAGATAGATTGGAGCGAGTGGGCAACACCCACCGTCCCAGTCATGAAGAAAACGTTGAATAATGATAAATCTGAGGAACAGAGAAAAATTCGCATCTGTGGTGACTTCAAGGTGACTGTAAACCCGGTCCTTCACACGGTACAGTATCCTCTTCTGAGGATAGAAGATATTTTCGCCTCACTATCCGGAGGGAAACGTTTCACCAAAATTGACTTGGCACAGGCATATCTACAGATGGAGGTTGAAGAGGCCTCTAAAAAGTATCTCACGATAAATACACACAAAGGCCTGTACCAGTACAATCGACTTGTTTTCGGAGTAGCATCAGCTCCAGCTATCTGGCAAAGAGCTATGGAGCAAGTCCTCCAAGGGATCCTGGGGACTCAATGCTACCTAGACGACATCCTTATAACAGGAGAAAACGACAACGAGCACCTTGCCAATTTGGAGCAGGTGCTCACTAGGCTGAGAGAACGAGGCCTACAAGCAAATCGCCCCAAGTGCGAATTTTTCCAGAAACAAATATCATATTGTGGCCACATAATTAATAAGGAAGGGTTGCATAAGTCACCTGAAAAAATTGAAGCGGTCATAAAAGCCCCAGCACCTGAAAATGTCTCACAATTAAGGTCGTTCCTGGGATTGATAAATTACTATCATAAATTTTTACCGAACTTGTCAACTCTTCTACACCCTCTTAACGCACTGCTACAAACGGGAGTAATTTGGAAATGGAGCGAAGACTGTAAACGTGCCTTCCATAAATGCAAAGGCTTGATCACGTCCAAGGAAGTGTTGGCTCATTACAACCCATCACTGCCAATCAGACTGGCGTGCGATGGCATCCCCTTACGGCGTAGGAGCGGTATTATCGCATAGATTCCCTGATGGTTCGGAGCGGCCGATAGCTTTTGCGTCACGCTCATTGAACTCAGCTGAGCGTAACTATGCCCAGATCGACAGGGAAGCACTCAGCCTGGTATGGGGAGTGAAGAAATTCAACCATTACCTACACGGACAAAAATTTACCTTGTTGACTGACCATCAACCCCTCGTCTCCATATTCAACCCTAAAAAGGGTGTTCCCATTATGACAGCGCAAAGGCTACAGAGGTGGTCCCTTTTCCTAGGGGCACACCAATATGACATAGAATACAAAGGATCAAAACAGCATGGGAATGCTGACGGTTTATCGCGCCTACCGTTGCCAACGGTAGAAGAGGCACCTACAGTGGATCCAGTGGAGATGTTCCACTCAACCATAGTGGAATGTCTACCAGTAACAAATTCTACCATTGAAAAGGAAACGAGAAATGACCCGACTCTCTCACGAGTCTACGATTTAACGGTGAAGGGATGGCCAGCACATGGCGAACCACTGTTGCCAGCATTCTCGCAAAGAAGAGAACAGCTGTCAGTGTGCCGCGGAACCTTGATGCGTGGATCCAGAGTGGTGATTCCACCCAAACTCCAGGATAAAGTGCTAAAGGAGCTTCACGAGGGGCATCTGGGTGGAGTGAAAATGAAGAACCTAGCCACAGCGTTTGTGTGGTGGCCAGGTATCGATGGAGACATCGAAGAAATGACCAAGAGCTGCTTAGGATGCCAGAAGGTCCAAAACGCCCCACCACAAGCCCCTCTACATCCATGGGAGTGGCCCTCATCTCCATGGCAAAGGGTACACATCGACTTTGCTGGTCCATTTATGGACTCAATGTTCTTAATCGCGGTTGATGCACACTCCAAGTGGCCGGAGGTAATAAAGATATCCTCCACCACCACGGAAAAAACCATCATAGTATTAAGGACCATATTTGCCAGGAATGGGCTGCCTGAACAGATCTGTTCTGATAATGGACCGCAATTTGTGTCCGAAGAATTCAGGAAGTTCTTAAAAAACAATGGGGTTAAGCACTACACGTCCGCCCCATACCATCCCGCCACCAATGGATTGGCTGAAAGGTTTGTCCAGACCTTCAAGAAGGCCATAAAGACCATGGGTAATGAAGACATAAATCTACAGCATAAGGTAGATAACTTCTTGTTTGCATACAGGAATGCAACACATGTGGTTACAAACCAAACTCCCGCCATGATGTTCTTCAATAGGAGCCTAAGATGCCGGCTGGATTTGATCAAGCCAAACATCAGAAGGGACGTGGAGAACCGGCAATTTCAAGGCATGAATGAAAGGCCAACTAGAACCTTCCAGATAGGTCAACAAGTTTTGGCCCGGGACTACCGTACCGAGAAATGGCAGCCTGGAACTATTTGTACACGACTAGGACCACTGATGTATACCGTAGACATTGGAGAAAGCATAATAAGGCGCCATGCTGACCAGATCATAGAATCATCCGAAAAGGGACAACCTACACCACAACTCTATACGCCTAATGAGGAAGCAGAGATACCCATAGTGTCTACCTCCGATCCGGTGATACTGGAACCAGATGAACCCGACACTGGCATTCAAGCCGAATCGACCTTGCCAAAAGAACCTTCTACACCACCAAAAACTACTACACCACCGAGGCATTATCCAGACCGAGTCAGGAAGCCTCCAGAGAGACTGACTTATACTTGATTAACTGCAGCAAATGTGTAGATTATTGTTCTTGTAACATGTTAATTAATGATTACTTAAAATGTTATGTACTGGTTGTCTAAAAGGGGAGGAATTGTGGTGTATGTGCCTTTAAGAGCCCCCTGTGTACTGTAATGCCGGTAATGACCACTCGGGCTATATAAGCCTGTATAGTGTCTTGTATCTGTTAGTTCACCTCCAGACTTTGTTCAGTAAACACCTGTGAAACCAACTCCTGCATTCCGTGTCTCCATTAACACACGGATACAACAACATAGAGTACAAAGGAACTAAACAGCATGGGAATGCTGATGGATTGTCGTGCCTACCGCTGCCGACGGTGGAAGAACTTGCAGTGGATCCAGTGGAGATATTCCACTCGACCATAGTCGAATGTCTCCCTGTGACGAATGCAAACATAGAAAAGGAAACACGAAATGACCCGACACTCTCCTGGGTCTATGATTTAACGGTGAAGGGATGGCCAGCACATGGCGAACCACTGCTGCCAGCATTCTCGCCGAGAAGAGAACAGCTGTCAGTGTGCAGAGGAACCTTGATGTGTGGATCCAGAGTAGTAATTCCACCCAAATTGAAGGATAGAGTGCTCAATGAGCTTCATGAGGGTCATCTGGGAGGGGTGAAAATGAAGAACTTAGCCAGAGCGTTTGTGTGGTGGCCGAGAATCGATAGAGAAATCGAAGAGATGACCAAGAGCTGTACAGGATGCCAGAAGGTCCAAAACGCCCCACCACAAGCCCCTCTACATCCATGGGAGTGGCCCTCATCTCCATGGCAAAGGGTGCACATTGATTTTGCTGGTCCATTTATGGACTCGATGTTTTTAATTGCGGTGGATGCACATTCAAAGTGGCCAGAGGTAATAAAAATGTCCTCAACCACCACAGAAAAAACGATCACAGTCTTACGAACCATATTCGCCAGGAATGGGCTGCCTGAACAGATTTGCTCCGACAATGGACCACAGTTTGTGTCTGAAGAGTTCCGGAGGTTCTTAAAGAACAATGGTGTTAAGCATTACACATCCGCCCCATATCATCCAGCCACTAATGGATTGGCTGAGAGGTTCGTTCAAGCATTCAAGAAGGCTATCAAGGCAATGTGTAATGAAGATATCCCCCTACAGCACAAGGTGGATAACTTCTGGTTTGCCTACCGGAATGCGACACATGCGGTTACCAACCAAACTCCAGCCATGATGTTCTTCAATCGAAGACTACGATGCCGCTTGGATTTGCTACAGACAGGGCTAAGTGATTCCACAATCAACGGATCAGATCAAAGCTCTGCAGTCCTGCCACATCCAGTCGTGAATGGTGGTGGACCATTAAACAACTAGCGGGAGGAGGAGGTTCCATGAATATCCCCATCCTCAATGATGAAGCCCAGCACGTGAGTGCAAAGGACAAGGCTGAAGCGTCTGGAACCATCTTCAGCCAGAAGTGCCAAGAGGATGATCCAGATCAGCCTACTCTGGAGGTCCCCAACATCACAGAAGCCAGTCTTCAGCCAATTCAATTCACGCCACGTGATATCAAGAAATGGCTGAGCGCACTGGATACAGCAAAGGTTATGGGCCCCAACAACATCCCGGCTGTCATGTTGAAGACTTGTGCCCCAGAACTAGCCGCACCTCTAGCCAAGCTGTTCCACTACAACTACAACACTGGCATCAATCTGACAATGTGGACAACTGCCCAGGTATGTCCTGTCCACAAAAAGCAAGACAAACCCAATCCGGCCAATTACCGCCTCATCAGTCTATTCTCAAACATCAGCAAGTGATGGAAGGTGTCATCGACAGTGTTATCAAGCGGCACTTACTCACCAATAACCTGCTCACTGATGCCCAGTTTGGGCTCCGCCAAGACCACTCTGCTCCTGACCTCATTACAGCCTTGGTCCGAACATGGACAAAGGAGCTGAATTCCAGAGGTGAGTTGAGAGTGACTGCCCTAGACATCAAGGCAGCATTTGACAGAGTGTAGCATGAAGTAGCCCAAATAAAACTGAAGTCAATGGGAATCGGTGGGGGGGGGGGGGGGGGGGGGGGGGGGGTGGGGGGGGAACACGCCCTTTGTGCTAGGTTTGACTCCAGCCAGTGAAGATGGTTGTGGTTGTTGAAGGTCAATCATCACAGCCCCAGGACATCACTGTAGGAGTTCCTAAGGGCAGTGTCCTAGGCCCAACCATCTTCAGCTGCTTCATCAATGACCTTCCCTCCAACATAAGGTCAGACATGAGGATGTTCGCTGATGACTGCACAATGTTAAGTGCCATTCACAACTCCTCAGATAATGAAGCAGTCCATGCCCGCATGCAGCAAGACCTGAACGACGTTCAGGCTTGGGCTGATAAGTAGGTTAACAAATGCGCCACACACATGCCAGGCAATGACCATCTCCAACAAGCGAGAGTCTAACCACCGCCCCATGACATTCAATGGCATTACCACCGCCAAATCCCCCACCATCAACATCCTGAGGGGGGTCACCATTGACCAGAAACTTAACTGGACCAGCCACATAAATACTGTGGCAACAAGAGCAGGTCAGAGACGAGTGTCTCACCTCCTGACTCCCCAAAGCCTTTCCAGCATCAACAAAGACACAAGTCAGGAGTGTGATGGAATACTCTCCACTTGCCTGGATGAGTGCAGCTACAACAACACTCAAGAAGCTCGACACCACCCAGGACAAAGCAGCCCTCTTGATTGGCACCCCAGCCACCACCTTAAACATCCACTCCCTCCACCACCGGCAGACTGTGGCTGCAGTGTGTACCATCTACAAGATGCACGGCAGCAACTCGCCAAGGCTTCTTCAGCAGCACCTCCCAAACCCGCGACCTCTACCACCTAGAAGAACAAGGGCAGCAGGTGCATGGGAACAGCACCACCTCCAAGTTCCCCTGAAGTCACACACCATCCTGACTTAGCAGTATATCGCCGATCCTTCATCGTCGCTGGGTCAAAATCCTGGAACTCCCTACCTAACAGCACTGTGGGGAGTACCTTCACCACACGGACTGCAGCGGTTCAGGAAGGCAGCTCACCACCACCTTCGCAAGGGCAATTAGGGATGGGCAATAAATGCTGGCCTTGCCAGCGACACCCACATCCCATAAACAAATTTTTAAAAACAGCGGAATTACCACCTGCCAATGTGAATCTGCCGCTAACCCACTGTAGTTTTTGCCTGGGGCCCTCATTCAATATGCCAACAAAAACTTGCATTTATATAGCGCCTTTAATATAGTAAAATGTCCCAAAACACTCAGACAAATTGGCACGGAGCCAAAGAAAACATTAGGACAGGTGACCACACGCTTGGTCAAAGAGATCAATTTTAAGCAGTGTCTTAAATAAGAGGGAGGTGGAGAGGCGAAGAGGTTTGGGGAGGGAATTCCAGAGCTTAGGGCCGAGATGGCTGAAGGCACGGCCACCAATGGTGGGGCGAAGGAAGTGGGGAATGCAGAAGAGGCTAGAGCTGGAGAAACGAGGAGTTCTTGGAGCGTTGTAAGGCTGGAGGAGGTTAGAGATATAGGGAGGGCCTTGGAATGATCTGTACATGAGTCCGAGTCGAGGTATTGGTGGACCGGGAGCCAATGTAAGGCAATGGGCTCAGGAGTGATGGATGAACAGGTCTTAATACACGTTAAGATAAGGGCAGAAGAGTTTTTGATGAGCTTAAGTTTATGGAAGATGGAAAATTGGCGACCAGCCAGGAGAGCATTGGAGTAGTCGTATCTGGAGTTAACAAAGGCATGGAGCAGGATCTCCGCAGCAGGATCTCAGCAGCAGGATCTCAGCAGCAGATGAGCGGAGGCAAGGACGCAGACGAGCAATATTACGGAGGTAGAAGTAGGCAGTCTTTGTGATGAGAGGATATGAGGTCGGAAGCGCCACTCAGGGTCAAATAGGACACCGAGGTTGTTAACAGTCTGGTTCAGCCTGAGACAGTGGTCAGGAAAAAGTTCGTTGCCTGGGTCGAAGACAATGGCTTCAGTCTTCCCAATGTTTAATTGGAGGAAATTTCGGCCCATCTAGGACTGGATGTTGGACAAGCGACTGGTGAGGGGTTGAAATTGGTAATGGTGAGGTAGAGCTGCATATTGTCAATGCACAGATGGAACCCAACATTGTGTCTTCTGATGATATCGCCAAGGGGCAGCATGTAGATGAGAAATAGGTAGGGCCAAGGATCCTTGGGGGACTCCAGAGGTAATGGTATGGGGGGGGGGGGGGGGGGGGGTAGGAAGAGAAGCCATTGCAGTAGATTTGAAACAGTAATACTGCTCCCGATAGGCTTACTACCACTGGGTGCAGCCAGTTAAAGCAGAGCATTACAAATAAGAGCAGCAGCAAATGAAAAAAGCAGCAACACCACCAGCATCCTCGGCTGGGGTGGCGAGGGGTGATATCAGTAGCTTCAAGGGCCCCAGATTCTCATGAATCTCTGGAGTTGGAAGGGGGAGCCAGCAGAGGCAGACTGCTGGTACTGAGGAAGCCCTATAAGAGGGTGATGCAGGCTGTTTGGTGGGAAATGGCAGAGACAATCAGTGCCAGTGCCCGCCCGCCCCCCCTTTGGTGTAGGAGAACCTCCTCAAAACACTCAAACATGTCTTCAAGGACACTTCATTTGAAGGAATAATGCACATCCACATCATCATTATGGCATGCATGTACTCATGAGAGAAAATGTCCATGTCACTCACATGCCCATAACATTATCTTTTTTCAGGATATGCAAATTAATGGCAACACTAATTTTTATTGCCCACAGGCTCCATGGTGTGCAAAACAAAGACAAACAGCTTGGACACTCCCACAGTAGGTAGAGGCACTTTCAGCTTATTAGGCCGTGCTGGATCTGATTAATCTTTAGTACAAATTCAAATGAACAAATGTATGTATGTATGACAGTCTGTTGAATCCAACATGTCTGATACTAAAAGTGTAGCTTAAGTACCGTTTAGTCAAGCAGCCCATGGCAATCAATTGTTACATCTTGGCAGGTGAAATTGCGACCAGGATTCTTAAGTGTCTATTAAGTTGGTATTTCTTTCATCAACCAGCTCTACAGTCTAAATTTAATCCTTTTAACATGAATTAAGCTTTAATGTGCTCATTTAGCCTTTCTCAAATACTTTTACCCATGACAATTTTTCATAGTTTTGGCCGTCTTTCCTGAGGGACACATGGATCAACCCTGCCTAAAGGCGTCAACACTGTACTTTGAGGTGTAGGAGATGAAAGCCACTGTGCTTCTCACGATACAGTATTACTGTCTGCTTTTAGAACTTTGATGTCTCCTTTTACATGGCATCACATAGCAATCATGCTAGATAATTAAGTCAGTTGCCAAGATTACTGTTCCTTTTATAATTCACCCAAATTAAATCTCAACACGTCAATGCAGATTTTAAAAATTCTCCCCATGGCCTAATTCAACTCATCAACTATATAGATATATAAACAAACAGAGGGGGGCCTACTCTGAAAAGTTGTCTAAATATAGGCACTTTTAGAATATAGAAAGAATGAAAGACTAACATTTATATAGCGCCTTTCACAACCGAAGTATGTCCCAAAGCACTTTACAGTACTTTTGAAATATATTTACTGTTGTAATGTAGGAAACGTGAGTCAATTTTGTGCACAGCAAGGCCCCCAAAACAGCAATGTTGGTTGAAGGATAAATATTGGCCAGGACACCAGGGAGAACTCCCCTACTCTTCTTCAAAAAATGCCATGGGATCTTTCCACCCGAGAGGGCAGACTTATCCAAATGACAGCACCTCTGACAGTGCAGCATTCCCTCAGTACTGCACTGGAGTATCAGCATAGATTCTATGCTCAAATTTATGGAGTGGGATTTGAACACACAACCTTTTGACTCAAAAAGAGGAGTGTGCTACCAACTGGGCCACAGCTGTTTACACTGCTGTTGAGGCTCATGAGAGCAATGCTCAAGCAGAGACTAAGTTGTGACCTCCAAGTGCCGCTCTTCCTTTACTGTCCTCTATGCTGTTGGTTGCGTATCAGAGGGTTAATATAAAAAACTACTGTCCTGTGCCTCCAATCTGTGCTTTTGGGAAATTGGGTCTGAATCACCAAAAGCAGAGTTCACCTGCTTCACAGTGGAAAGTGCTACTTTGAATGTGAAAGTGCTTAGAGGCTACAAAATGCATATGGTGCAGGTTGAGTATTTAATCAAGAATTGGTGAAGCAGTGTTGGTTCAAAGGAGGTGCATCAACTTACTGACTAACAATCGATCATTCCTCTAAAAGACATGATAAATAGAGCACTCTTTGAATAATTACAGCCAATATATTCTTGGTCATTGATGTCCATATTGAATGGCTGACAATTATACCTCAATCACTAGGGGGAGTGTTTGCTAGTGTTGTTGGGGAGGGTTTAAACTAAAATGGCAGGGGTTGGGAACCTGTGCAGGGAGACAGAGGAAAGGGAAGCAAGGATAGAAGCAAAAGACAGGAAGGAGAAAAGCAAAAGTGGCAGTCAGCGAAATCAAGGGTGTAAATCAAACATGGCCACAGTAAATAATAATTCTAAAAGGTCTAAGAGTGTTAAAAAAAAGCCTGAAGGCTTTGTGTCTTAATGCGAAGAACATTCGTAATAAGGTGGATGAATTAGCTGCACAAATAGATGTAAACGGATATCATATAATTGGGATTACAGAGACATGGCTCCAGGGTGACCAAGGCTGGGAATTCAACATCCAGAGGTATTCAATATTCAGGAAAGACAGGCAAAAAGGAAAAGGAGGTGGGGTAGCATTGCTGGTAAAAGAGATTAACACAATAGTAAGTATTATGTCCATGAATGATTGAGACACGGACAGCAGGAGTTGAACAAAACAAGTCTTTACTGATGGAAGTCAATAGTGAAACTGAAAACAACAGAGGCTCACTAGCGCCTTTTATCCAGGGGTGGTCACTGCCGGTACTGCAGTCTGAGACCAGTTATTCTCTTAAAGGTACATACACAACAATTCCTCCCCTTTTAGATAAACAGTACATAACATTCATTTAACAACTAAATGATAACTAATTACAATCACAATTACGGTTGCTAGATACATTGGTTAAGTTTAAGCAATTATAAGTTCAGTCTTTGAGGAGGCTTCCTGATTCTGTCTGGATAACGCTTCCTTGGGGTATCAGGTTCTTCTGGCAATGTTGAGTCGGGATCAATGTCGTTGTTTGGTTCATCTGCTTCCAATATCACCGGTGCTGCAATTGGTACGTCGATTTCATTGCCAGGTGTATTAGATCGTGGTGTGGAGTTGACGTTTTCCAGTGACTCTAGAATCTGGTCAGCATGGCGCCTTACAATGCTCTCTCCAATGTCCACGGTATACATGAGAGGTCCTTGCCGTGTACAAATCGTTCCTGGCTGCCATTTCTCAGTGCGGTAGTCCCGGGCCAAAACTGGTTGACCTATCTTAAAACTCCTGGTCGGCCTTTCATTCATATTCTGAAACTGCCTGTTCTCCACATCTCTTCGGACGTTTGGCTTAACCAAATCCAAGCGGCATCGTAGTCTTCGATTGAAGATCATGGCTGGAGTTTGGTTGGTAACCGCATGTGTCGCATTCCGGTAGGCAAACAAGAAGTTGTCCACCTTGTGTTGTAGGGGTATATCTTCATTACACATTGCCTTGATAGCTTTCTTGAATGTTTGGACAAACCTCTCGGCCAATCCATTAGTGGCTGGATGATATGGGGCAGATGTGTAATGCTTAACACCATTGTTCTTTAAGAACCTCCGAAACTCTTCAGACACAAACTGTGGTCCATTGTCAGAGTAAATCTGTTCAGGCAGCCCATTCCTGGCAAATATGGTATCGGTCTTGCTTTGAAAAACTTGGGAACTGCATTCTCTTCTATTTTTATCGAGGCGGTTACGCCTTTAAGCGTGCCCAGTTCTTGTTGAAATACCTCTTTGGCGTTAGCTAAGATTGTTGACAATCGTCCAGGAGTGACGTCTTCATCTTTTTTACCGTCCATCGTCATTGCATGAATGGCGTGCCAATCTAAGTTTATCTTCCTGATCCATTCACGTCCCAATAACGGTGGTCCACCATTTGGCAGTATGTAGAGATACAATTTCCATATTTTCTTGCCGTTGTATTCGACAGGCACCCTTATTTTTCCTCTGGGGTATACTTTTTGCCCCGTATACGTCGTCAAGACGATGGATGTCTCTCTCAAGGGTATGTGTGAGAATAGCTGCTCATAGTCTCGTCGATTCATGACGGTTAGCGCTGATCCTGTATCCAATTCCATTTTAACTTGGGACCCTGCTATCGTGAGGGTGACCCAAATGTTTCGGTGATCCTCTTTTGCAATTACATTGTGAAGTTTGAGACAGCTTAGTCTCCTGTTCCCGGATTCACTATCGCTCATCTGGTCTTCGGAACTACTGTCCGTCATCTTTTGTACTTTCTTGTACGGTCCCTTAGTAGCCTTTTTGTTGTCGCTGGTCTTCTTCCCAGACCTGCAAACTCGTGCAATGTGTCCCATCTTTCCGCATTGCCTGCATATTTTGTCTTTGGACCAGCAGTCCTTCTGGTCATGGTTAGTTCTGCCGCAGCGATAACATTTTGCAAATCCCCGTGTCATTTCGTGGGTGCCGTATTCCTGTGGCTTTTGTTGAATTTCTGCAGCTCCCCTGGCTGCTGCTTCATACGATACTGCCACGCTGAAAGCCTTATCTGGCGTCAGCTCTTTCTCTGATAGTAACTTCTTCTGTGTTCCTTCACTCAGGAGTCCACAGACAAATTTGTCCCGTAGGGTATCTGCCAGTCCTTCTCCGAACTGGCAGTGCTTTGATAGCTTGCGTAGTTCCGTAAGGTACTCGGCATTGCTCTCATCTTTATGCCGAGTTCTCCTGTGGAATTTAAATCTTTCTGCTATCAACAGCGGTGCAGGGTTTAGGTGTTCCTGTAGGACAGCAACAATTTCGTTAAAACTCTTCGCCTTCGGTTTGGCTGGAGTAATCAGGTCCCGCAATAGGCCGTACGTTCTAGCGCCCATTAAGTTTAGCAATACCGATGCCTTTTTCTCATCAGCTATTTCGTTTGCCTTGAAATATACCTCGACTCTTTCCACATACGTGGTCCAGTCCTCTATTGTATTATCAAAAGCAGTGATACAGCCAGTCTTCGGCATCTTGCAAATCTAAAATGGCACCTCCCGCACTTTGCCTTCTTCCCCGCTGTTGCTAGCGCTGCTTTCCGCGGTTCCCGTTGCAACCTGCAGCTCCTCGCGGTTTCTTGTGCGTTTAATATCTTTTTTTTTATTATTTTCCCGTCGTGGAACAACCCTGTGGGATCTTGCCTCCCTCTTCTCGGGTCTATACGCAGCCCGGCTTCATAGCACCGGCCGCGCCCTGTGTGCTCCACCCTCTCTCTCTCTTCTTCCTGACAACGCTGCTCGGCCCCGTTGCAAGCCACCCGCTCGAGTTCGCGATCGCCGCAGCCCAGGAAGGATCAGTGTACTACCTGCCACCAGCCCGATTAGCTGAAGCACCATCGACAGGAACCAGGCCCCGCTTCCGACAGCTTCTCCAGCAATCTTCAACTCCGCTAACACAGGGGCGGATGCCCACGGTCGACGCCCGTTTCTACTGCCTCTTTCTTTCTTTTCTTTCTGGCCTCGACCTCTGCTCACTTCGTTGTAGGAATGGATCCCAGGAGGTGGTGCAGACTGTAGGTAAGTTCGTATCTGCTCGTCGCCAGTATTATGTCCGTGAATGATTGAGACACGGACAGCAGGAGTTGAACAAAACAAGTCTTTACTGATGGAAGTCAATAATCAAACTGAAAACAACAGAGGCTCACTAGCGCCTTTTATACAGGGGTGGTCACTGCCGGTACTGCAGTCTGAGACCAGTTATTCTCTTAAAGGTACATACACAACAATAAGGAAGGATATTCGCTCTGATGATGTGGAATCTGTATGGGTAGAGCTGAGAAATACCAGGGGGGCAGAAAACATTAATGGGAGTTGTATACAGACCCCCAAACAGTAATGCTGAGGTTGGGGATGGCATTAAACGGGAAATTAGAGATGCGTGCAATAAGGGCACAGCAGTTATCTTGGGTGACTTTAATCTACATATAGATTGGTCTAATCAAATTAGTGACAATACTGTGGAGGAGGAATTCCTGGCGTGTATACGAGATGGTTTCCTGGACCAATATGTCGAGGAACCAAATAGACATCAGGCCATCTTAGACTGGGTATTATATAATGAGAAAGGATTAATTAGCAATCTTGTTGTGCGAGGCCCCTTGGGGTGGAGCGATCATAATATGATCGAATTCTTTATTAAGATGGAGAACAAAGTATTTGACTCAGAGACTAGGGTCTTGAATTTAAATAAAGGAAACTACGATGGTATGAGGCGCGAGTTGACTAGGATGGATTGGGGAACGTTACTTAAAGGGTTGATGGTGGATAGGCAATGGCAAACATTTAAAGATCGCATGGATGAACTACAGAATTTGTTCATCCCTGTTTGGCATAAAAATAAAACAAAAAGGTGACTCAACATTGGCTAACAAGGGAAATTAGGGATAGCTTAAGATCCAAGGAGAGCACATATAAATTGGCCAGAAAAAGCAGCAAACCTGAGAATTGGGAGCAGTTTAGGATTCAGCAAAGAAGGACAAAGGGATTAATTAAGAGGGGGAAGAGAGAGTATGAGAGTAAGCTTTCAGGGAACATAAAAACTGACTGTAAAAGCTTCTATAGATATGTGAAGAGAAAAAGATTGGTGAAGTCAAGCGTAGGTCCCTTGCAGTCAGAATCAGGGGAATTTATAATGGGAAACAAAGACATGGCAGACCAATTAAATACATACTTTGGTTCTGTCTTCACAAAGGAGGACACAAATAGCCTCCCAGAGATGTCGGGGAACATAGGGTCTAATGAGAGGGAGGAACTGAATGGTGGCATAGTGGTTAGCACTGTTGCCTCACAGCGCCAGGGACCCGGGTTCGAATCCGGCCTCGGGCGACTGTCTGTGTGGAGTTTGCACATTCTCCCCGTGTTTGCGTGGGTTTCCTCCGGGTGCTCCGGTTTCCTCCCACAGTCCAAAGATGTGCGGGTTAGGTTGATTGGCTATGATAAATTGACCCTTAGTGTTAGGGGGATTAAATACATGGGGTTACGGGGATAGGGTGGGATGTGTGTTGGTGTAGGGGTTACGGGGATCGGGTGGGATATGTGTCGGTGCAGGCTCGATGGGCCGAAATGGCCTCTATCTGCACTGTGGGGTTTGTGTGATTCTGTGAAATCAGTACTTGTAGGGAAATGGTGTTAGGGAAATTGACGGGATTGAAGGCCGATAAATCCCTAGAGCCCGATAATCTACATCCTAGGGTACTTAAGGAAGTGGCCCTAGAAATAGTAGATGCAGTGCTGGAGAATTTTGGAACAGTTCCCATGGATTGAAGGGTAGCTAATGTAACCCCACTATTCAAAAAAGGTGGTAGAGAGAAAACCTGACATCGGTAGTGGGGAAAATGCTAGAGTCCATTGTAAAAGATGTAACAGCAGAGCACTTGGAAAACAGTGACAGGATCGGACAAAGTCAGCATGGATTTACAAAAGGTAAATCGTGCTCGACTAATCTACTGGAATTTTTTGAGGATGTAACTGGTAGAATAGATATGGGAGAACCAGTGGATGTGGTGTATTTGGACTTTCAGAAGGCTTTCGATAAGGTCCCGCATAAGAGATTAGCGTGTAAAGTTAAAGCACATGGGATTGGGGGTAAGGTACTGACTTGGATAGAGAACTCGTTGGCAAACAGGAAGCAAAGAGTTGGAATAAACGGGTCGTTCTCCGAGTGGCAGGCAGTGACTAGTGGGGTACCGCAGGGATCGGTCCTTGGACCCCAGCTAGTCACAATATATATTAATGATGATCTAGACAAGGGAACTAGATGTAATATCTCCAGGTTTGCAGACGACACAAAGCTGGGTGGGTGTGTGTGTTGTGAGGAGGATGCCGAGAAACTCCAGTAAGATTTGGACAGGTTGGGTGATTGGGCAGATGCAGTATAAATGTGGATAAATGTGAGGTTATCCACTTTGGTGGCAAAAACAGGAAGAAAGATTATCTGAATGGCAATAGATTGGGAAAAGGGGAAGCGCAACGAGACCTGGGTGTCCTTGTGCACCAGTCGCTGAAGGTAAGCATGCAGGTGCAGCAGGCGGTTAAGAAGGCAAATGGTATGTTGGCCTTCATAGCGAGAGGATTCGAGTACAGGAGCAAGGATGTCTTGCTGCAGTTGTACAGGGCCTTGGTGAGACCACACCTTGAGTATTGTGTGCAGTTTTGGTCGCCTTATCTGAGGAAGGATGTTCTTGCCATGGAGGGAGTGCAGCGAAGATTCACCAGACTGATACCTGGGATGGCAGGAATGACGTATGAGGAGATATTGGGTCGATTGGGGTTATATTTGCTGGAGTTTAGAAGAATGAGAGGGGATCGCATTGAAACTTATAAAATTCTAATAACAAGACTAGGCAGACTAGATGCAGGAAGGATGTTCCTGATGGCGGGGGGAGTCCAGAACCAGGGGTCACAGTCTAAAGATAAGGGGTAAGCCATTTAGGACAGAGATGAGGAGGAATTTCTTCACCCAGAGTGGTGAACCTGTGGAATTCTCTATCACAGAAGGCAGTTGAGGCCAATTCATTAAATATATTCAAGAAGGAGTTCGATATATTTCTTAAGGCTAAAGGGATCAAGGGATATGGGGAGAAGGCAGGGACAGGGTACTGAATTTGGATGATCAGTCATGATCTCATTAAATGGCGGAGCAGGCTCGAGGGGCGAATGGCCTACTCCTGCTCCTATCTTCTATGTTTCTAGTTTGAGAATAATCAACAGCTGAACACAAGATTCAAACCGACACTCAGGCAACCCACCTGATAGCTATACTGTGCCTTAAAAAACACATATGAACAGAGGCTATAAAACACTTTACATAATGTTAACTATTGTTATGAGTGAAAATGTGACAGTAATACAAATGTGTCACTTGAGGGAGTGCTGAACAAACCAACCAATTAATTTTCAAGAATACAAGGGATGTGATCACATTCTCATGCTGAGAATGACCCATCTCCCTTCCATGGGTCTATGCTTAAAAGTTTCAGAGATAGAGATTATATATGTATGTATAATAAAGCATAGAAGTGCAGGGCCAAGGCCATCAAGTTTCTGCACCAAACGCAGTACGAGCAAAACCGTAAACTTTTTTTTTTACAACTGCTAATAAGTCAGTGGAAATATCAAGTTTTGATATTTCCACTGTTTTGAAAAAGTTGTCCTTTCTTAGAAACCAGTGAACTCTTTTCACTGTCCTTTGGTGTATTTGGATTGTGTTCCTGGATTATACAGCTCTTAATGGTTTACAGTACTGGATTGGAGGGATTCAAACATGGAGTTTCGGGAAAGGTGTGCACGGATTTGGGAGGCGACAATATGTTCAAGGATTTTAGGCACCACAATTCCAGGACAGTTTGTTATCTAACCTATTTTTTAAATCCCAGACTTTTACACCAAGAATAATGCAGTTTTGGGTGCTGCAAAGCACTTTCTTCAGGTTGCCTCAATCTACCAACAAGCAGGCTGCCTTGTTTAGAGCAACAGTAAACATGTAAATGGGAGTGTCAGGAATTGTAAAGTGGGTCTTCGGCTTATTGTAATTGACTTTACATCATTACATTACAAATAACTTTTCAAGTACATAACTATTACTAACATAAATCATAAGCTTTATAGTTTTCAAAAAATGGAAGTGTTAGGGAAAAATGTTTTCGGCAAAGCTGAGCAGCTATTGAAAGAGAAATACAATTGATAAAATAGAGGCAATCTAGGGATATAACTGGAATTGCACTTCAGTTCCAATGTAGGGTCATAGCTTTGGGCCCAACGACTATCTGACTATTCTCAGAGGCATGTCTGTGATGCTCAATCTTCAAAGAGATAGTCAAACAAAACACCTTGAAAAGACAATCAGAGATAGGAAAAATCTACAGACACACTTTATAACTATTTACGCAGGTGACTAGCCCAGAGTGACAGTTGGCAAAGTGCCTGTGTGTCTACACGCATACGCATGTATCGGTGTGAGGGAGAACAAAAATGCATGGCACGGTATTTACAAAAATAATTTAAAGCAATCCATGTGAAAAACTGCAGTTACATTCAACAGTTCTTTAACATGCATCCAATTCTGGCCTCTTGTGCATCCCAGATTTTAATTGCACTACCATTGGTGGCTATGCTTTCAGCTGCTTAGGCCCTAACCTCTGGAATTCCCTCCCTAAACCTCTCCACCCCTCTCTCCTCCTTTAAGGCGCTCCTTAAAACCTACCTCTGGCCAAGCTTTTGGTCATCTGTCCTAGTATCTCCTTATGTAACTCGGTGTCAAATTTTGTTTGGGACGTTTTACTACGTTAAAGGTGCCATATAAATGCAAGTTGTTGCATTCAAAACATTTTTTGTCCGAAAAAGTAATGTTCTCGTATTTAAAAACTTTAAAGGAAATAAATACAAATACAATTTTTTTAATTCTACATTTACAAATATAAAATCAGGCAAGTTGTGTTATTGCAAACACCGCAGGCATTATGCACAGCAACGTTTAAACTCTATTAAAAATACTAAAATACAATTGAAGTTTAAACCTTAAGCAAGTAACTGAATTCATGGTTCCTTGCTGCATGTACATGGTCACATTTTAGCAAAATACTACACACAGGAACACTATACATGCTCAAACAAAGAGTGCTGCAAGCTCCTTCAATCTACATTTGTCTTACTAGAAATGAATACTTCCTCCTCTAGGCAAACTTTTACATCCTTTCCCGACTATGAAATAAGTAACCTCACTAACCTCCCTTCACAATTATGACAGGAAATGTACAGCACACCATAGTTAATGATTTGTTGCTCCAATTGGCTGGATCATTAACTAGTAGCATTGTTACTGACATTAAAAGGAAACAGATTTCAAACTTCTCCATTTAAGCTTTATGCTTCCTTAAACCCGTGGTGATGGTAGTGGGTTTTCAAATTTTTTACCATTAAATAAATCTGAAAGCTTTTATAATGGTTTCAAAAAGCCATTAGTAATACATGCCCAAGAAAGACACCACTGCAACAAGCTTGGAGAAACTATACCTACTAATTCTTAAGAAGGATTGTCCTAGTATCTCCTTATGTAACTCGGTGTCAAATTTTGTTTGGGACGTTTTACTACGTTACCTGAGGAAGGACGTTCTTGCCATGGAAGGAGTGCAGCGAAGATTCACCAGGCTGATACCTGGGATGGCAGGAATGACGTACGAGGAGAGATTGTGTCGATTGGGCTTATACTCACTGGAGTTTAGAAGATTGAGAGGGGATCTCATCGAAACCTATAAAATTCTGTCAGGCCTGGACAGACTAGATGCAGGAAGGATGTTTCTGATGGCCGGGGAGTCCAGAACCAGGGGTCATAGTCTAAGGATAAGGGGTAAGCCATTTAGGACTGAAATGAGGAGGAATTTCTTCACCCAGAGAGTGGTGAACCTGTGGAATTCTCTGCCACAGAGGGCGGTGGAGGCCAGTTCATTAAGTATATTCAAGAAAGAGTTGGATATATTTCTTAAGGCTAAAGGGATCAAGGGATATGGGGAGAAGGCAGGGACCGGGTACTGAATTTGGATGATCAGCCATGATCTCATTGAATGGCGGAGCAGGCTCGAAGGGCCTACTCCTGCTCCTATCTTCTATGTATCTATGTACCCAAAATAACCTCAGGTGCATTTTCTTTTGTTATTTGAGATTTTCAGCATACGCTGTTTTTATGCTGGTGCCCAGCACCCCAAAAGCATTGTCACAGGTATCCCAGGTCCTGCAGTGCAGTTTCTGATGTTCATCATACATGCTGAATGTGGCAGCAATTTACCAATTGCTGTAATGCACAAAATTACTAGAGCAATATCATGTTATCAACTGTCTGAAGCCGAGCCAGACCATTCGCAACCTTGGTGTGTGTGACCCCGAGATGAGCTTCCGACCACATATCCATTCCATTACCAAGACTGCCTACTTCCACCTCTAACATCACCCAACTCCGCCCCTGCCTCAGCTCATCTGCTGCCGAAACCCTCATCCATGCCTTTGTTACTCTAGACTTGACTATTCCAATGCTCTGCTGGGTGGCCTCCCATCTTCCACCCTCCATAAACTTGACATCGTCCAAAACCCTGCTGCCCATATCTTAACTCGCTCAAAGTCTCATTCACCCATCACCCCGGTACTTGCTGACCTCCACTGGTTCTTGGTCCGACAACGCCTCAATTTTAAAATCTTCATCCTAGTTTTTAAATCCCTCCATGGCTTCGCCCCGCCCCATCTCGAACCTCCTCCAGCCCTACAAGCCTTAGAGATCTTAGTGCTTCTCCAATTGTGGCCTCTGGCTCATCCCCGGTTTTAATCGCTCCACCATTAGCAGCTGTGCTTTCAACAGCCTTGGCCCCAAGTTCTCCGCCTCTCTACTTCTTTCTCTTCCTTCAAGATGCTCCGTAAATCTTTTACCAAGCTTTTGGTCATCTGTCCTGATATCTCCTTCTGTGGCTGGGTGTCAAAAATGTTTTTATTTATATCGCTCTGGTTAAGCACCATGGGACGTTTTGCTATGTTATGGGTGCTATATAAATGCAAGTTGTTGTTGTTTAGGTAAGAAAACTTAAGATGCAAGTAACTTTGTTCTTCCCTCCTCAAAACCTTTTATTTCACAATTATTTACCGTATAAAGATCATTTTTGCTTCACTTTCCATAAAGGATTTGCAGTAGTTAAGATGCAAGACGTTGATGAATTCCTCTGTTCTCCCTCCCCAGAACTTACTCATTTTTCTGGATGGTGGAACTATTAGGTAACTAACATACTGCATAAAAGACAAACAATTATTTGATTTTTCATCACATGCATGTACGCTCGTGCACACACACAGCGCGCGAGAGAGAGAGAGAGAGAGAGAGAGAGAGAAATTGATCCACAGTGGCTGAAAATCCAGACGATCAAGGGCCAGATGAACTTCCAATTTAAGCCTCAGACTACAAATGAAGGACAGGTCAATGCATGGGAAATTTCTTAGACATTTCAATAATTAAATTATGGTCAGGTCTAGCTATTACTTTCATTTTTTATGATAAATTGATTACTTGGTTTTCTGTGGGTACTCTTGATTTATTGAGTCAATTTTACACATGATTGGCAATTGAACAAAGAAGTGGCTCCTTGACGTAATGCACAATTTTATGTCCTATAGATGTGTGACACCGAGGCAAGATGCCTCAGAGGCCATACTTTCATCTATGATGCTGCTGAGGTACGTCAAGAGATTTCTGTACTTCTGGTAAACAGCAATGCCCCATCAAAAACTGATTGCAATGGAATGGAAACAAGTCACTGTCCAGATATACAACTGTTACCAGTATTTTCACAGACCTTGCCTTTATAAACAAAAAAAAAAATTAAAATCAGGATAACCCAGGATCTTGAACATGCCACTGCAGTAAAATGAACTATTTTATAGACCTTTCAACTGTGTCGGACTTAGAAGTGCATTACCCGTCAATTTCACCATGCTGCATTCTACACTTTAAAAAGTGCACATACAACAGATAAAATGGAAGCAACATAAATAAATACCAGTAAAAAGGAAAACCACATATGCTGGAAATTTGAAGTAAAAATAATAATAGAAGTAGTCAGCTCTGATGGAGGGAACCACCTGCAATAATAATCTACAGTTCTCTTTCAATGCTGGTTGACTTGCTGTACATTTTCAGCATTATCTGTTTGTTTAAAATTACTCGTCAATCTCCCAGGGTTCTGCACATGGGGAGACGAGACCAATTTTAATTTTTTTTTACGGTCAAGCAGGGTTAAAGTAAAAAAATGGAACTAATATGGGGGCGGCGAAGAGGGAGGAGAAGGAGCAGAGGGGTAGGTGGGATGGGGAAGGGAAGAGGCATAGTGAATCGCAGCCATTGGGGTATGGGGGCAAGGAGGGCTCATATGGGAGAGAAGTGGGAGCCACAATCTTGTTCATGGAGTGAGGGTTCAGTGCTGAAACCTTGCTTTTTTTGGGGTGGGGGGGCGGAGCGGTAACTTACATAGGAACAGGAGCAGGCGATTGATTCAGCCTCTCGAGCCTGTTCCATCATTCAATTAGCTCGTGACTGATCTGGACCAAAATCTTGCTCAGTTGGGGGGTGGGGGGAGCTTGGAGGTGTAGGGCATGGTGTATTTGTTCATTGTAGGAGGGAGGAGAAATAGGGATGCAGGCAGATATCTCTCTCTCTCAATAGAGGGAGGGGGGGAAATGTTTGTTCAGTAAAGGGAGGTGGTGTGGTTCTTGGGGAGGGTGAAAATTGTGGGGGGGGGGGGGGTTAAATGGTGCTCTACATTTTTTTTTGAAAAAGGAATTTTAAAACATTTTTTCCTCCTGTGAAGCCCCAAAGGTGGGTTCATTATTTTTGCTGTTTTACAGAACTTTATGCTCATAGCACCACCTTCAGGTGCAATACATTTGGACTATTGTGATCATGTGCTGTTAGATTATAATAGTCTAACTTTGAATATACAAATTTTAATATTGCAATTTAGTTTATTACCATTAAACATTTAGAAATTTCAATCTATTTCAACAATCTGCATGGAAAGTACAGTATGAAAGAAAGTTATTTAAAATGTTATAAAAAGAATAAATATTACTTTTAAAATCAATGATAAATCCAAGTACAGAGAGGGTTTTGCATCCTTTCTACTTCAGGAATCTAACTATTGCAAAAGTTTTAGATGTACATTTCATGAAATCTAACAACTCAACAATGTCAGGACAACTTGAGATACATTTTCAAATCAATAACGCCAGATTTTCAGGTATACAGTGGCATTGATGATTAGAAAAAAGGGCGGAGGTGCACCATGCTGGATTGCCACTCATTTGCTGTATTATGCCCTTCCAGTGGGGGCATTACTGGATACAGGTGGTGGCTTCATTTCAATATCCAAATGATATTCCAATGATCGACACACACAGTTCTCCAGTGCAATTAGAGTGATCTAGCTGCTCGTATAAAATAGATATCCAGAGTTGCTAATGACTTAAGTGTTTAAGAGCTCAGTAATAAGATTCTTTGAATACATTTCATGCCATTTTTGTACATTTCTCTTGTATTTTTTTAAATTTTGCTGTTGTGCTGTAGCTTTTCAGCAGTTGTTCAGGTGCAGCTTTGTCTCCTCTCCCCAAAAGCTTCAATAATCCAACAAAAGGTTTCCTCAAGGGAATCCTTCTGTATATCTGCTTGTTGGAGGAAAAGGAGGCGGACCAACAGAGGGATGCAGGTCAGGCTGGATTCGAGACACATCCACTCACATTTGAATCTACAGGCAGAGGTGTGTATACCTCCATTTGTCAGAGCTGCAGTGTGTAAAGAGGCTTTCATTTATAAAGGGATGCCATGGCCATTACATGGCATGGTTCAAGCAGACCTGTAGCCAAACTCCACTGCGAGGGTAACATGGTCACCAACGCCATTAACATGTATGCTTCAGGACCGTTTCAGGCTTCCACTGTGGACATCGGCAACACAAGGTAATCCATAGTAGTGCAAAGCACGCAACTGGTGCCCTATTGGCATGAGCAATCAAGTTGATGTCGTTTCCCCCAAGGAAACAGGCAGCTGCACGAGAAGGCTATGCAATTTTATAAAGTAACAGAATACCTGAAAGTCCAGGAAGATACAGATTTCACCAATGTATTCCAATTCTCGGTGGTCAGCTTGTTTGCAGCAGTCAGCACCAAATTCTGCATTTCTATGCTCACTTTCCAGGTAGCTGTCATGATGCCTTCATTTTAAGGCAGTCGATCATCCCATCAAGTTTCAGGGTGGTTCCTGGATGATCAAGGCTATGCCTCTGGAGCCATGACTTATAATACCCGAGCAGTATCCCAGGACACCAGGTGAGCATATACATAATGAGGTACTGCCATCCACCAGAATAATCAGCAAGAACATGTTGAAGCAGCACTTCAGGCGCCTGAACAAAGGTAACAAAGCCTACTTAAGGTTTCAAGAATTGTTATGTGCTGGACGCTGCACAACTTCACCTTACAAAGTATCATCATGAAGACCCCAGTGGCTGAGGCCCCCCAACTGCATCAAAGAGACCACAAAGAGGGGAAAGCGAGGGTGGGGGAAAGAGGGGAATCAGAGGAACAACCTCTCCCCCACTCCCAATTTCACATACCACCCGATTGCCGAGACTCCACAATTTCCAATTCTCCAGCCCCCACCCGACTGCACTCCACGTGGTCGCGGCTCCCTGTGGCGGTAGTCAGGTGACATCATGAACCGAGGTGGGGATGAGGGGCGCACTGAACGGGAAGTTTAAAATCGCTGATATTCCAGGCTCCTGGAGGCAGTGCTCGGGGAAGGAACCTCCAATTCTGAAAAACTCCCAGTCATTCCGGGAGGGTTGGGAACCCTAACTGTTATTCTTGGAGGCCTACAGCACACGGAGACTTCCTGCACTCCTTCCAGATGTACATTTTGGTTATAAGTTTGCTGCCTTCCTGCAAAAGCATAACATTTCCTGCCCACCAACAATAAACTTCCAATCACTGGTGCTTTACACACCTGAAACTTGCCAACAGCATTATCAACAAAGCTGACCACAGGAATACAAATGGGGTCAGCACATGAAATGTCACTTCTCTACTAAATGGGGTCAAGGTAGAAGCGTTCACGTCGTGGCCCTGTTTCAACCAATTCTACCACCACCACGCACAGCAAGTAGTGTATACATCGATTTCGTACCGCTAATTTGATCAGGTACCAACATCATGCCTGAAGACGGAAGTAGTCGTCGATGTCAGAAACACGGGTCTTTTTCAAGACCGGCATTGACTGTTATATCTGCTAACGTTGAAGGGTTCTCTATAGCTAAACAAAACATCCTTGCTACATTATGCAATGAGTTGAAGTGTGATGTCCTCTGCCTGCAGGAGACAGAGGAAGTGAGAACAACCGCCCAAAAATACCAGGAATGGTCCTGGCTATTGAAAGACCTCATCGACAATATGGCAGTGCTGTATTTGTTAGAGCTGGTTCAGTTGTAGAAGCCACTTCTAAAATAGAGGAGGACAACATCGAAATTCTAACCGTAGAGCTGAGCAAAGTAGTAGTGACCTCAGTGTACAAGCCACCTGGCACAGATTTCAGCTTCTCTAACCCTGTACCCAACCTGCACAATAAACCACAGATCATCATTGGAGACTTTAATAGCCACAGTACCCAATGGGGGTACAAGGAGACTAACAACGATGGAGAAGCAGTCGAAGAATGGATGGACGCTAACCAGCTTAGTCTCATCCGCGATCCTAAATTGCCAGCCTCCTTCCACAGTGCCCGCTGGAAATGTAGATATAATCCAGATCTTGCCATTGCCAGCAACGACATCGCTGGCCTCTGCAAGAAGCTTGTCACAGACCCAATACCACAGACACAACACCGTCCTATTGGCATCCAGGTAAATGCAGCAGTGTTACCAACCGTCGTACCATTTAAAAGGCGCTTCAACTTCAAGAAGGCCGATTGGAACGGTTTCACACGAGCACTTGACCGCAAGGTTAAACACATTAAAACTACTACCTGAGCACTACAACCTCTTTGCAAAAGCTGTCCAAAAAACAGCTAGAAGGAAGATCCCCCGAGGTTGCAGAGTACACTACATCCCTGGTCTCACCAAGGAGAATGCTGAACTCTACTGGGAGTATGTCTCAATATTTGACTCTGACCCCTTCTCAGAGGAAACAATATCTACCGGTGAGAGGGTGATGTTAAGTATCTCTCAAGAATGTCAAAACACCTGGAACACCTTGATAGAGACAACAGATCTTACAAAAAAACAGCAAGAAGGCATGGTCTCTCATATGCAAACTTGGAGGTGATCCCAAGAAAGCTGCCCAACATCCAAATGTGTCTGCTAACCAAGTTGCACACCAGTTGCTCCTAAATGGAAAATTCAACAAGAAACAACCAAGAGCACAACTAGATAGGAAGAAGTACAGCGATGATCCTGGCTTCACTAGACCATTCACCATGGAAGAGCTGGAAACTGGTATATCTAGTCTAAAACACGGGAAAGCAATTGGTCTGAACAACATAGCAACGGAGCAGATAAAGCATTTTGGACAGCAAGCAAAGAAGTGGCTCCTACAATTGTTCAACCACTGTCTGGCAACACACAAGCTACCTAATATCTGGTAGAAGGTACATGTAATAGCACTATTAAAGCCTGGAAAAGATCCCTCAGATCCTAAGAGTTTTCGGCCAATTTCACTGCTTTGCCACACCTATAAGCTGTTTGAACGCCTGATACTCAATAGGATAGCACCAACTGTAGATGAGAAGATCATTCCAGAGCAAGCAGGTTTCCGCCCCGGCAAATCAACAACAAGCCAACTGCTCAACCTCACACAACACATTGAAGATGGTTTTGAGCAAGGGATGGTAACAGGTGCTGTTTTTGTAGACCTGTCAGCAGCATACGATACAGTGAACCATAGACATCTCCTCTGCAAGATTCTAGAGATGACAAAAGATATTCACTTAACAGAGCTGTTAGAAAGCATGCTTCAGAATCGCCGGTTCTATGTTGAACTAGGTGGGAAGTGCAGCAGGTGGCGTATTCAGAAGAATGGTCTTCCTCAGGGAAGCGTGCTTGCACCGCTGCTGTACAACATCTACATGAATGACCAACCTATAGACGGTGTCACACGCCGTTTTATATATGCTGATGACTTGTGGCACTGCCCAAAGCACTGAT